>NW_026522030.1:47252500-48602500 GCF_021234435.1 Artibeus jamaicensis
TCTTTGACCAGCAAGCAGAACTTCCTTCCTTTTTTTAAAAATAATGGAGACCGCCTTATTTCTCCACTTTCTTCTTATTCCTAGGCCTTATATTAATCTTACCCCATGATTATCCCCGACACCCCTTTCTTCCTAAGGCCTCTTATAAGCACTGCTCCTTACTTAGTCACAGCTCAAATGCCTTCTGATGTTCTGACAATTGGAAGCAAAAGTGGAAAGTCAAACCACAGAAACTTGAGATGAAATTAAAATTAAATTAAAATGAACCTCGTCATCTTTTAGTCTGACTTTTATCCAGGTAAAAAATGAAATCACTGAAACCTCAGGAGGTTAACGAATGTGCCCAGGGCCATGGATTTAATTAAGGGTCAGAGGTTGTTTTGAAGCCATCGCTTTCTGATTGCTGACTCAGTACCCGAGTAGTCTGTGGTGTAAGCATAGGGAAGAGGATGGGAGATAAAATGGAGTTCTGCCACGTGTGCAGGACTTGAGCTGCCACTGGCAGTTAGGACTTGTACTTCCATTGTTCCCATCACTCTCTCAATACTAAGAGCCTCACAACTAAGGCCCCTGACTCCCCCATGGTACAGACATGCAAGAATACAGTCAGAGGGAACACCAATTTAAAAATGGCTCCGTCTCCTCCAGGTGGCCAGAGCCCCACCTCAGTGCTGCATGAGCTCTCTTCTTCATCCTCTTGGACAGGATTCCTTGCACAGCACACAACCTGCACTGCTGTATGTGGTAGGAGAAACACATAGTGGAAATAGGGTGAGAAGAATATGAAAGGAAAGAGAAGCAAGGGAGGGAAAAGCCTTTCATTATAGTATGTTTTTCTATCCTGGATTCATTACTATCAGAAATTTTTGCCTCCCTTCAAAATTCCAACTTCAAATGCGGTTTCTTGCCCTTCTAAATGTTTTTTTAATGATTTTATTTATTTTTTAAGAGAAAGGAAGGGAGGAAGAAAGAGTGGGAAAGAAACATCAATGTGTGGTTGCCTCTCTCTGCACCCCCAACTGGGGACCTGGCTCACAACCCAGGTCTGTGCTCTGACTGAGAATCAAACCAGCAGCCCTTTGGTTCACAGTCCAGCACTCAACCGATTGAGCCACACTAGCCAAGGCACCCTTCAAAATCTTAAGTAGTATATTTTATTTTAAAAAGTAATTTTAATGAAATTATTAAAAATAATAAAAACTTTATGGTATAAAATATGGAAAGTTATAAGGAATAATTTTATAGGCAACTAAGTAAACTGTTTTATTAAGTTCTTTCTAGAGCTTTTGAAACTTCTATTTTTTAAAAGGACAATATTTTTATAAGCTATGTAACTTTCTATCCTATTTTAATTTTTCATAGTATACATATTTTTAACATTATTGCTAAACATACTTTTAATGCCTCCTCATCATTTATTCTGCATTTGAATGACTTAGTCCCTCTTGTGGTGGCTTATAAAAAAAGAGATTTGCACAGAAGTTTTAATGTTGACTTCATCCTACTCCACTGTGTAATGTTGGCAAATGACTTTTCTGAGCTTTAACATTTTCTGATCCAAAGGGACCCCCCTACCCAGTATTTAGTTGCTCACAATTCTTGGTCCTTGGAGCTGATAAATGAGAGTAATAGTCTACTATTACCAGGAGATACACACTGCTAGCTATGCATAATAAATCCCCTCCCCACCAGAAAACAACGTATATACTCATGGTGATGAGGGTTTTGAGTATTATTTACTATCCACGCCTCCACACTTGAAAAATAGGTATTAATATAATCAGCAATACACTTCTAGAATCCTATAATGGGTGACATTTCCTGAGTGGTTATGTTCCAGGCACAATGCTGAACACCACCCTTGTATTAACTCATTGTGTCTCATGACAATGTAATAGATTCGGAACTCCTATGATGCCCACTTAGAGGACAAGGAGACTGATTTTTAGACAGAACACATATTTTATACAAGGCCATTCACTCTTTTAGTAAATGTCTGAGCAGGAACTTCAACTGATTCTGTTTCAACCCTGAAGTCCATGCCATTAACTTTGAGGCTTTAGTACCTCCTTGGGCTTCCCTGAGGCCCACCATAAGAAGCCCAGCTTTCCTGGGCCAGGGTCAGATACAGCCCTTTCTCCAGTCTCTATACTTCCCTCTGGAGCTTTTTACTATAGACTGGTTCTTCCCATTTTATCCTATTAGTGCCACAATTTCTTTTTCTTTGCAATTTCGTTGTCAGTTATTTCCTTAAATTTATCTCCTAATTTAGTATTTTTCTCTTCAGATTTTACCCTCTAGGCTTTAACCCATATTTCTATCATTTCAGTCATTATAGTCAGCATTTCTAGGCCTTTTGTAAACGTGAAAACACCTGCACCTTTCTCTACGCTAGAAATTTCTGGAAGCAGCTGGAAAGCACAATAGGAGTTATGCTACCATTCACAATAAAAAAATTGCTGTAACATATCTAGTTGTTAATTGAATCCAGGATACTTAAGACTTTCTGAAGAAAATTATAAAACTCTATGAAGTGACATTAAATACCTGAAGAAATTGAGATATATATTCTATTAATGACCTGAATTATTTGGCATCACTAATTGCCCCAAATTACTCCCTTTGCTCTCCATGCTTGTGTATTTGACAGCATGTAAAATGCATTCTAAGAGCTTCGGTTGAGTTCTTTTGAAAACTGCAGTTTGTCAGGTGAGAACTGCTTTTGTGTATGGGATACACAGACTAATAAGTGAAAAATATAAGGATGTCACAGAGGTATGGCAAAGCACAGGAACAAGAAGACTTTTTAGTTAAGCTTTTCCTATAACACAGATTACTTAAGAAGATAAAGAACTTTTAGGTAGAGACTGAATAATGGCAGAAGAGTCCAATGGACAAGTTTAGGTAGAAAATGTATATCCCAGTCGTTTCTTTTCTGGATGATGAAAAGACACAAATATAATAAACTCTCGTCCTCAAAGGATACCACTTGTAAATCACCATTCGTTCATTTGTTCTTTTACAGTCTGCCACTTGGCCTCTATTTTAAGATTAGGGATATGATGGAGAATAAGTGTTCTAGTCTAGCGTACCAGTATGTAAAGAGAGTTGGTCCTTTCAGTGTGTTAACAGGATCTGTGTTACTGCAGAGGGAGGAGTGATGAGCACAGTTTTGACATATGCCTGCTCCCTCCTATCTGACAAGTAAGAGGCCCCTACAAAAACATCGACTGTCTGATAAGCTCCCTTTAACTGTTCTTTCTTTCCAGCTTATCCTCAGGCTGAATCTCACAAGGCATGGCTAGTATTCTGTAACACTGCAAAACTGTTCATCCATCTTATTTCATTCACTAGCTAATAACTTAGCTATATAAAAAAATCCCCTTTGTACTAAAATTTAATGAATAGTCCCTTGGTGTAAGAACATTTTTCCCTTCCTCACAAAATCTGAACTATCTTTCCACATTTTATCAGTTTATCTTCCAAATAGAGGCTGTGATAAAGATATATCAGCTGATGATGTTACAAACTATGTTTTCCCACTTCATGATACATTTGGTTCTTAGGGTGACTTTTTTCTTATGGATGAACTTTTTTCTAGTTCGTGGTGTATCTAAATCCATTTAACCACTGGTAATAAAAGCTAGATATTTTAATTGAAGAATGGCTCAAAAACATGAGAGAGGCATAATAATGGAAAAACAAAATAAAATAAGCAATAAGAACCCATCAACAGAGCAAAGACAAAATATGGATATTACACAGGGTAAATACACTAAGAAAAATATGTAACTTTGTGTTTATATATGATTCATAATTTGATAATTTTATTGCTATAATAATGTTTGAGTTACAATTACTTTTGAAATTTTTCATTATGAGGTTGTAAAAAAGCAATTTACACTTAAAGAAATGTTCAGTCTAAGGTAGTACTTAACAGTGATAGCTAATAATCCTCCAGAGAATGGTGACCTTGACTTTTATACTCTAGCTAACTATAACCTGGGAACTGTTTGTGGAGTCATATAAATAATAGCATATGGTTATTGTAAAATCACATGTTCACTATTTCATCCCAGAAATTGATTATGCACAATCTATTACTTTGAAAAAGATGAAGTTAGGGTTATTTCGATAGGTAATTCAATGCCAGGCTCATAGCTCGAAATTCAGATCTTTATTCTTGATACAAGATTCCCATACATCATAAATCTCTTTATTGTCTCAGGAAATAACAAGGACTGTTTTGTGGCAGAAATGGTTTTAGACATACTGTTAAATAGAACAGACAAGGATCACTGTCCTGGGGGATGCTGTTCTATGGCAGGTGGAACAAACAACAAATCCTAAATATAATACAAGAGCCAATTATGTAATACGTGGGATAGTAAAAAGTGCTAGGGGAAAGAGTTGAGGTTAAAGGGAATTTGGAATCCTTGGAGTATAAAGATTGTAGAGAACAAATATTTATAGGATCTCTGGTCATTATAAATCTGTAGATTCTACAGAATGGAGCAAAAGTTGTTTTACAGTTGTGATAATATAAAACCAACTTTATTCTTGAATTATTATTATTATATTATTTTCCATGTGAACAACTGTAAACCTGCTTTTTTCCCTACCCTGTACACTTCATACCACTACATACATGCGGCTTTAATTTGTTGAGAATGGGAGGATTAGTAGAGACACACATTAGTAGAGAATTTTCTTTTGGAGAGAAAATCTATACCTTTCATTGGACATTTAAATAAATTGTGTTCCAAAAAAAAAGTGACATTTTCAATATTTTGTTTTTCAGAAAACTAGGTAACATTGCCTTTTTTTCCCTATAACTTTTAGTTTTATTAACAATAATCATGGGAGTTAGACTTTTTGGAAAGCTATATTATTGCATGTGCTGACAGTTCGATCTGAGAAAAGTAACTAAATAAATCAATGATACAAATAATACTGTTTTTTTCTTCAAATTTAGACCTTTTTAATATAAAGGTACAAGGGATTTAGAAACAGTGAATGTGATCACAATTACTGATCTCATCAGTACATTAAAATTTTATATTTAAAATAATGGTCATTAAACACGACATCCAGAAAATGTTAAGTACATGATAAAACACAATAGCTAATGATGCATTCTAAACAACTGTAATTTTATCCTTTGTAAGATTACATTGCTCCACTTATTTACATCTAAAATGAGAATTATAATTCCTGCTTCAAAAGATTGCTACAGGAATTAAATGAGATAATATACGAGGTATGTCTGTGAAAAGTTCAGCATTGTTGATATAAAGAGAAAGGTTTGTGTGACATTAATGTAACCTGGCAGCTGAGAAGAGTGGACTGGAATGTGCATGTGTGAACAATGATGACTTCACTGTCCTAGTCAGTGGGGGCAGTAGATGCCATTGAGTGAGCATGTGTACTGTGTGGCCATCATATTCAAAATGACTGAGCAAGTAAAGCAATAAATATGCAGCAAATTTTGTGTTAAGCTTAAACATTCCTCCACAGAAACTATTTAGATGATTCAGAAGGCCTCAGCCACGGGCAACTGGTGAATGGCAGCTTCATCACAACAATGCACCTGCTCATGTATCATGTCTCCTGCAGAGTTTTTTAGTGAAACATCAAATTACCCAGGTGACTCAGCTGCTCTACAGCTCAGATTTGAAACCCTGTGACTTCTAGTTTTTCCCAAAACTAAAATCGTCTTTGAAAGAAAACAGATTTCAGACTGTCAGTGAGATACCATGGGGGCAGCTAATGGCAATTGGGAGAACTGTGTGAGGTCCCAAGGTGCCTACTTTTTGGAGGGAACTGAGGCATTACTGTCCTTTGTACAGTGTTTCCTGTATCTTGTACCTTCTTCAGTAAACATCTCTATCTTTCATATTACCTGGCTTGGATACCTTCTGGACAGACCTCATATATGTAAACTCATTCTACATCCAATTCCTTCTTTTTCTTTATGGATAATGTGTACCTATGATATTCTCATTATTTAAAAAAATACATATAATAATTTTTTGCTATGATGGGGTCTTCATGACATATGGTTTCTCCAGTGATACTGTATCTTAATGTTTATAGATAATCTTTGAAATGTTTCAAGATAAAACTGCTTTTCCCCGTTCTTCTCCCTTTTCATAATGAAGACCAAAACTTCCAGGCCATTATACTGGTTTCTTATCTCTCTCCACAATGTATCTTTGAGGGAAAGAATTAGCACGTGGAGTTCTAAATAATTCGAATGATAATTTGTGTCATCCTGGAGAAAATTATTTTTCACAAGGTCCTCAACTTGGCTGCTATGTTTTGGAAGATTAGCTTGTGTTACAAAATACAAGAAAAAAAAAAGTTGGGAAAAATAGATTAGCTCCCTTAAAGAAAAAAAATTCATAATTGAACTTAATCTGTAAGCACAATGATTAAGGTTAAAATGCTGCAAATATTTGCCTAAAGGGACATTGGAAGAGGCAATGCGTAAATGAGAGTGCATTAATAGGGTGGTTCTGAGAAGGGGAACGTAAAGGTTGACCATGTCCTGCAGGCTGGGATCCGGGTGCCTTTGTGCTGTCTGGGTGAGGCAGAAATGGGTAATGAGATGATTTCTTGCACCTGTTGCATGGACATGAAGAGGTGACACTTGGGCAAATAAAGCAAAGCATAAACTAGGCCTGAACAAACTGAAGAGTTGTAAAAAGTTTAAGTACCAGCTTTAATATTCAGCTTTGGTGCTCCAAGTTTAAAAACTATGAGAAATAGAAAATAAAGTGTATATAACCTATTAAATATATAGGAGTCTCAGAAACTTAAGAAGAGTAAACATTTGGAACTGATACCAAACAAGATATATGAATGATTACAAAATTTCTGTAAACGATTTACTTAAACTGAAAAATTTATAGCATTAGTTTGGTTCATATGATTTTGCTTTAATTTCTAAAATTTCACTTTTCTTCTTTACTAGGAAACATAAAAGTGAGTTATGTGGCATTAGGCCCCAGCTTTTCAATCATTAGCACTCAAGTAAAAGAACTATACTACCTGATGAATACATGTAAATTATGCACCACCATCTCAGTGACAAATCCCAAGTTGTAGGTATAAGGACCCAACTAAACAATCTCCATACCTGCAGTGAATTCAATACTATTTCAGTGACAACACATACTGCTGAAATACTGAATTAATCCACTTACTCAATTAAATACTTCCCTTTTAATGTGTTATAATAGGAACAACCTTGAAAATCAAATTTCACTTATCAAAATCAGTTAAGATTCAATTTGAGCAAAGGTATATTTAGATTTTATGAAGGGGATGTTTAAATGATTTGCGCATAGAATAAGAGAGATCAGAGGAATTTTAGTTCTGACTATAACACATAAAAGCATCAATATGTTTTAGAATGAATCTTTTCTGTTAAAGAAACATGTTCCGGCATTTAGTATCAGAAATCATTTTTAAGTTAAAAGAAACTGTAAAAAATCATTGTGTTCTACAAAGTGTTCTTTGAACTAGAAATTATGCACTGGTCCTCCCTATAATCACATTACTACCATACCTGATTTTATCAATACATAGCTCCTTTTTTTTGGATCTTATTTTACTCAGAAATTTAAATTAGTCTATATGTATGAGAGACAAATTTTCAAGAACATATATTTGACAAGGTCAAATGAGCTATTTCCACCAGAAAAATTTTACATTTCTCATCTTTAAGCAGATATCCTGCAGTTCTTCGATATACTACCAAATGAAAGCAGCCCAGAAGAATGTTTGGTGACCAACAAATACTCATAGTTCACAGAAAAATACAGATTCCAAAAGAAACAAAAAAAAACACAAACAAAAATCGATAAGGAGAGATAGATTGTTAACTATTTTCTTATAAATTTTGTGATCTTATTTCAACAAGAGGTTGTATCTGATATTACTTAGACAAAATCTACCAGACCAGAGCTTATTTTCAATTGTAAAATATATACTCACGAATTCAGTTGTTTTTTCTTTTAAGTCTATTCAAATGGAACTTGTACAGCATTCTGTTTTCATCACATAAAACATTTCCTTCCCTTTTTCCCAGTATTTTCACATAGTTTATACACAGAACCTTACCATAATATCATTCTGAGATTTTGCTGAAATTTTACACTAAACAATGTTTTATAATATAATATTTTCCTTATTAAAATAAAATCGAATTTAGAGTATGATTATTGAGTGCCTATAGGTATAAGCCAGTATGCTATAACTGAAGAAAATGCTTACAAATGGGCAATTTAAAGAATTTCACCAGATCTGTGTAATCCCTAACCTGTACCATCTAATGTCATCAGAAGCCATGAACTCTTTACGTTAAAAAAAAAATGCCTAGCAAAGATTTGCAACATCTGCTCTTTCCTATATTGCCAATTTTTAAATAAAATGTTAGCTTATTTGTGTGTGTGCCTTATAAAAAAAAAAACTGGTTTCCCAAACCTGGGTTTTCTACCCTCTACGTTTAGCTAATGATTTAGATTTTACCATGTAGGCAATAAGGAACCACTGCACATATATAATTATGCAAATTAGATGATTTTGGCTATCGATATAGAATAAACTGGAAGGAGTTGAGACTGGAGTTAGGAAGAATAATAATACAAGGGGAAGAACAATGTGTGAAAATTCTTTTGTAAATTTCAAAGTTTTTACAAATATTATTATTATTAGCGAGATTAATGCTTCTGGTAATTAAACCTCCTTGGATTAGATACAAGAATGAGCTGCATTAGAAAGATTCCCTACCATAATGGGACTCGTCATAATGAGACATTTTTGTGTTCTAAGTAAAGGCCAAAGTGCAAAACTAAGCTACTGCATGGCTGTTCTGCACTGCAGTGGTCCAGCTGTCTATTTAAATAACTCCTATGCTGAAAAGGAATCTGTTATTATATCAGTGCCTCCTAGTACTGTAGAAAACCATCTTAAACAAGTTCACTGAGTCTCTTTTAAAAGAGGGCTTTCCACGTCAAACAATAAATTTTCCTAGATATAACCACTTTAAATAGAATATAAATATCCAATTAGCCATTTGGTGTACAGATAACCATACGAAACGTAGGTGTCAATACACTTGGTCAAATTCACTATTAACTGACTAGGTAATAGACTTGGAAAATTGTACATCCTTTATCAATCTAGATGTCATTTAAAAAAGACCCTAAAGCTATTTCCTGAATTTCATTCTAAAATCAAAGCACATTTTCATTATCCAGTTCTCTCATTATAATTAGTTTAGTCTCAATGCAACAGCAATTTCTTTAAGGCTTATTGTATATTAGAATGAAATCTGGGGGCTTTGTTTTTTTTTTAACTACAAATAGCTTTCAGGCATTTGCTCTGTTTATTCATGTCCATCCCTGTATCCTCCGTTACTAAACTGTTCTATCACTTGGCCAGTACGAAGATCTTTCAGTATTTAAGAAGTTATGCTTCAAATATTGTCTGTAATCTTAGAACCTATATGCTAAGCAAAAGGATCTCTCACCATAAAATTTTTTGGAGGGAATGCTCTAATACTTCTAAAGTTTAACCTGCAGCAAGGGTTATATGTTGATAAAACCTACTGCCTGGGGTGGGTAACACAAGCCTCCAACAGGGGTGTCCAACCTTTGGGCGTCCCTGGGCCACACTGGAAGAAGAGTTGTCTTGGGCCACACATTGAATATATTGTGATAAGCAACAACAACAAAAATCTCATAATGTTCTAAGTAAATTTACAATATTGTGCTGGGCTGCATTCCTAGCCATCCTGGGCTGCCTGCAGCCTGACAGGTTGGACACCCCTGCAAGGCTGTCTGACGTCAGAAAAACAACAGAAGGCTGTACTAAAACAATAGATTGAGACAAAAGCAATTTCTGTAGGCCAAGCACAAGCAGATTATGTATGAGTATTCTCCAAGCACGGGCCTGTAGACTATACTTCTGAGAAAAGTATTCTTCAGTGGTTAAGGCAGATTAAACTACCAGGAAAGCTCATTTTGATGGAGAAATCTGATTCCTCAGCAGTGCTATAAAAATGATGTGTTTTCTGCCACATACAGCAGCATAATTCAGATACATTTAACCTCAAATGAAAACTGTTCAATGCAAAGCACATGACTGATAACACTCTTTATACAGACTGAATATAATGGGTTATTTATGTCTGCATATCAAAGCTCTGTGAAGGTGAAAATTAGAAGAGTAGCATTTTAGTGATTTAGACCAGAAATTGAACAAATCGTCACTGGAATCTATGGTGATTGTTGGGCATTTCTGTTTTTACTGGCTTTTACATTAAAGATGGGCCTTTAATCTGAATAATAAAAGCCTTGTTGCTGTGGAGGATGAGCTCAGGAGAGGCCTGCCTGGTGGCCCTTAGGGAGACCTAAGTAATCACATGAGATGGAATGAAAACTTCTCAACTAAAAGCAAGTCATGGTGGGTAGTCATGTCCCAGGCCAGTGCCTTTCACAACAAAGGTCAACCTTTATCTTAACTGAATCAGTCTACTGTCTTTTTTGCATCTAAGATTACATATCTATGGAATGTTAGAGTAATCCCTTTCTTCAGATGCTTCAAGGTACAATCTTCCACCAGAGTAGGAGACCACAGGACCCCTTGTTGTCTTGTTGCGCAAGCAAATACCATCTCTATGTACAGTAAGTATTATTAACTTTTCTATACCCACCAATGTAAAAGAAGTATGTGTCTGTCCATTTCATTCTTCATCCATTCTCACAGATTTTCATACTCCCTAGCCTACCACCAATGGATTTCATGTAATCCTCCCCGACAGCCC
Organism: Artibeus jamaicensis; assembly: GCF_021234435.1. Taxonomy (NCBI): domain Eukaryota; kingdom Metazoa; phylum Chordata; class Mammalia; order Chiroptera; family Phyllostomidae; genus Artibeus; species Artibeus jamaicensis. The sequence goes on from NW_026522030.1 coordinate 47,263,335, forward strand.
TGCTCCCCCATCATATGGCCTCCTCTGACTGTAATGTATAAAATAAAGGTTTGGATATAGAGAAGAGCTTCAACATAGATAAAATCATATTTACACATTTTAGTTCATATTATGCACTAGACCCTATGCGGCAGAATTTAGCTGAGTTTATTCTCAAAACAGATTTCAGAAAGATAAATTATTAATACTTCTTAGAAAGAAAACCCCAGGCCCAAAATGGCATCATTCCTGCTAAATGCTCGAGACACCAAACCTAGATTTAACACCTGATCTAATGGCAGTTTTAACCTCACCCAGCAAAATGCTCTTAGCCAACCAGTCTGGAATTTCCTGGTCAAGCACCTGTAAAGTAAGCAATCTGTCACCTGGGCCCTCTTCATCCCCCAGGGAAAGAAGCAGCAATCTGCAAGATAAAAGCCTTCCCATTCTCTTCCCCCAAAGGACGTCCCTGCCCTCAAATAATCCTTTCTTTTCTTTTGTTAATATTCCCTTGTCCCACCCTTCTCCTCCCCGTAAAAACCTTCCATTTGTACAAACTCCTAGGAGTGCTCTTTCAGTTGTTAGGTGGGATGTTGCCCCAGTTATGACTTAGTAAGGCCAATCAGCTTTTGAAATGTACTGGGTTTAATTTTGGCCTTTAACACCCTCTACTCTAAAAATGAGGAAACCAGCGCAAGGTCACACAGCTATGGTGAGCTAGGAGTTAATAGTTGTCATTCTGACCACTGTGTCAAATTTCCCTTAAGAAGCAAAAGAACAAAGGTTTGCCTCCAGCCATGATGCTGATTGTCCAGTTTTGCTGCTTCTCTGGGCCAGGAGCTGGAAAACAACTGAGGCCTAGATATACTGGATGCAGGTCAGAACCTCTTTGTGTAGGGGGCTTAAATCTTGAGGGCTATTCTCTGGGTCCCCATGTTTGTACCCCCTCTTGGGGGTCTAACCACAGGACCAGCAACATGCCAGGGGAGGAAAGGTCAAGGCAAGGACTGAACTGCATAAGGGGTGATGTACTAGGGGGAAAAGGCTACCCTGGGGGCAAGGCCCTTGTTTTCCCACTTTTGCTCCTTGTTATGCAAGCAGAGCATTCTTCCCTGGTCTCCTTCTGTACCTGGCCCATTGTCCTTTCTTTGCTCATGTCAAAATGCCTGCCATAGCACTAAATATCTAGAAACTATCCTCAATGGAGAAGACAAAGACTTAAATCTGTAAGCCCTTGTTTACTGTCGAAGAGGAGATACCACCCCAAAATATGCCTCTTTGGAATATTGATTATTTTAAACTCTTACTTGCTTTCTACTTAAAAAAAATCAATATAGAAGGCCTGTTCTGGAGAGCAGCCATTATCATAGATAACTATAGTTTAATACAAATTAGCCATGGTAGACAGGAAGGAACCAATCAAGGCCTCTTTGATCAAAGTCCGCTTTTTGTCTCATTGTCTCTAGATGTCCCAGCAAACATTTATTTATTAAACATGAACTCTTTTCATCTCCTTGTGAATTACACCACTTCCTCCTGAAGTCCCAGATCTGTTACTGGACAGAGGCCTGGTCCTGAGCTGGTCTGCCTAGGGCCAGCTGTGGTGTGTGGGTTCTTGACTTTGTATGGGAAATATTCTGCAACATGAGTCCAGGTGACTATGAGGATCCATTTACTGAAGTTGGGGACAGTGAAACAAAGAAGGGCTTAGCATAAAGGAAGCAAAAGGAAGCCTAGGCTAGGCTGCTTTAGCTCACCAGGAGTCAGAGAAAAAGGGGCCTTAGGGTCAGGTTCAGAGATCAGCTTGGAGCAAGCTGCTGGCTTCCCCTTGGCTTAGAGTTTAGGGACTGAGGCCTGTGAAGAGAGAAGTGGAGAATAAAAAGGGAAAAGAAATGGCACAGGCTGCTTCCCCAGAGGGAGCGAGTACATGCTGGGTCCTTTGTCTTGAGGCTTTGATATCTTTCTTGCAGGCAAGAATCTTAGGGAAGGTCTCAGGGAAGGGTTTCAGCAGAATACTCATCAGTTCTCTAGGTGTGCCCATTTGGGGTCATGGTCTCCACTGATTGGTCAGAGGCAGGGCAGGGGGCCATTAGTCATTGTGGCGGTTCTGGCCTTCACCCACATGGTTTTGCTGCTTTTCTGGGTCTGGAGCTGAAATACAACTGAGGCCTAGACGTTTTCTCTGGGGAGTGACCTTTTGTATCTGACTGTAAATTGCTCGGCCATTGTGTTCAGCTGTCTGTCTCCATTTCCCTGCTGAACTGGCCAAGGGATTTTCCTAGCTTCTTACTGTCTCATCACAGATCTATAGCTGCTCCTTTGTCCAGATGACATAAATACTTCATTTTGCCTTACTGCCTTTGGGATTCTTCAAGTTTACACAAATTACCTGTGCATATGTATTAAATGTGATTTTCTCCTGCTGAATTGCCTTATGTAATATTAATTATTTGAACAGGTATAAGAACCAGGAGGAAAAGGGAGAGATTTCCCCTCCCCCACACTGTGCTGTGTTAACCTTCCATAACTGGTCCATACATTGCAGATTGTTTGTCTTTAGCTGGAACTGATGCTTCAGGTGACTGCTTGGGCCATTTCAAGCCCAAGCTTGGAGTTACTCAGTTTTCCAGAGTGTCTACTTTTTTTTTTTTAATCTGTCTTTTATTACAGGGACATCTCAGCCAAGAACCTAGAATGGTAGCGGAAACTATGTATTTCCTTCCTTACAGTGGCAGATGGGTAGCCTTTGAGAAAACGAGAAAACAAACAGTGGAGAGGTCTGCCACTCAGTGTTGCTCTAAGAAATGCAAAAAGCAGCATCAAGATCCTTTTCCTCCAATGGGAATATTTCCTGCAGTATACTCTACAGATAGTGGTTAAAACAGGCTAAATATATACTCCCAGTGTAAATACACACTTCCAGACTTGAAGAGAAAGAATTTTCTGGGTTGTTAGTCTTCAGCTGCATCCAGAAGATCCCTCATTTGTATACAAGCCACCTTGGCAGAATAAAAAGAGTTTGTGTTTTGAAGAGCGATAGATGTGGGTTAAATAAGAATTAGAATCAGACTCCAAAGCCTGCCAGGCAAAACATCTAATTATTATGAGACCCAGAATCAAACTGATCAGGTTCAAAGGCCAGCTAAATTTGTATTTCCATGTCTGAAAAATAGATGTCATAATAGTAGCTACCTCACAGGTTGACATTAGTAATAAGATGATCAATTCATTTGAGATACACAATATGTTTTCTGGATGATACTTGCAAAGGGTTAATTACTATTATTTTATTACTAAAATAATCATTTTTGATGTGAATTTGAATAAATTAGGTAATGTATGTAATTTGAAAGCATCTGGAGCATGGTATTTAATAGCATGTTCATTAAACCTATCTTTATCTAAATATTGTAATAAAGTCTTTGAATCAAGGCTGACCCCTAGGGGGCACTTTTCCATTCTTAAAGCTGGGTGGGTCCTCGAATCAAGCATTATCTCTCTCAACACTTTTGTCAGGGGCATCCTGGGCAGAAGACTAATGTAGACACCACTTTTTCCCCATGGGTATTCAATGACTAGAATATAGACATATAGGAAAACAAAATGCCATCCTTGAGGCTGCTGAGATGAGCAAACTCTGCTTCAAAGTGTCCATGACGTGGAATTCTTTCAATGCCTGTGGGTTTTTTTTTTGCCTTGCCCTCACTCAGAATTTTAGCCCTGTCCTCTGGTGATAGCTGTGGCATGCAAACCGATAGCATTTCACTGGCTCTGTGGTTTCTTGCCCAGAGTTTATCAAGAGTTTAAAATTTATTAGATGAAACAGAGTTTGCTTGATGCCTTGGTAGGTTATTCTAAACATAACTGGCTAAGCATTATCTTCTTTCATGACTTCTTGCCTTGAGTTTATAGTTACTAGGGCTTGGTTCTTTTGTTTATTCTTGTTTGGGGGAAAGAATAGCCTACGTTTGTTCTGGTTCTTTATTTTTCCTATGTATTTTTGAGATGCTAGGGCATTTTGATTATACCTAGAATTCCAAATTCAAGATTTTTTATTCACTGTACTTTCTTTAAAAATTAGACTGTAGATCTAAGCATATGCATTGCTAAAAGAGCAGGGAAATTGGATGGGTGATTTGTGCACATGTACTTAATTTTCCTGTATTGTTTCAGTAACTATCCATTACATTTATGAACCTACATTGATTTATTATCAAAAGATTTTTAAAAGTTTAATAATTTTAAAAGCAAGCACATGTTTAAAATGATAAACAATATAGAATCATGTGCTTGAACATCAATAAACTAGACTGAGGGGGTTTCTATACACACACAGAGAAATTTTAACCTTTCTTAAAGTTTTCCCTAAACAAAAGACTCTATGTCAAGAAGGGTATAACAGGTGACAATGTGAAAGCTTCATGAGCTTGAACTTTCCTGTGTGAAACCAAATCCAATTGGCTTGCTGTGTTTGGTCCATTCAGCATTTTTAATAATTAGAAAATTTTATACTTGAAAAGTAGATTTTTAATTTAATTAAAAGTCAGGAAAATCAGGCTACTACTCCTGATCAGCAAAAGTAATAGCAGAAGCTGAATACTGGCTGTCCCTTGTACTAATACCCCATATTCTCCAAATCCTTATTGGTCCCTTTCTTCCCAGCCTTCTCCACTTATTCATGTTAGTAGTCTAGTCTCTGTATGCATTTGTGCTTGGGACCACTGACTTAGAGGGGCAAGGTAGATGTCCCCAGGCCTGACAATTAGCAGTGTATAACCTGCTAGATGAGGAGCCTTTGAGGGGTTTTATAATGTAGGTTACTCAATAAAGTAATGCCCATAATGCAAGTGAGAATAATTACCCACTTAGTACTTAAACAACTACACATTATACAATCATTAAACAGGATGATTTCAAAAACTGACATGCAAATATAAAAATTATTGGGTTAAATGACAAATCACAGGTACAGATTGTACAGTTGCAGGTAAATGAGTTGTATTACAAAGGAAATTCAAACCGGATTTGCACTATCAAGGCACTACTCTCAATGGGTGGACAGTCGCTCGGAATTTGAGTGCTAAATTGGGCCAGGGAAATCAGTTCCAAGAGCTAGGTGTCATATTTGCATATTAATTGCAACTAGTTATATTTTTACTTTTTAAAAACAAATTAGTGAGAACGGTGTGCTCCTTTTGTATAGAGGGGAAAAGTAAAAGATTTTTGTGTAAGTGTTGTCAGAAGTTTAAGGTTCAGAGAGGTTGGTTAAATACTTGAAAAGGACTAGTAGGGGTGTCCAATCCTTGGCCTGTGGGCCACATGTGGCCCTGGATAGATATAAATGTGGCTCAACACAAAATGTAAAATTTACTTAAAATCTTTTTTTTTTTTTTGCTCATCAGTTTTCATTAGTGTTTGTGTATTTAATGTGTGGCCCAAAACAACTCTTCTACTTCCAGTGCAGCTCAGAGATGCCAAAATGTTGGACATCCCTGGAAGCTCATGTTTATTTCCAAAATTTATAAGCAGAGTACAACTTAAGCAACATTTTAAGTTAACATAATTGTTATTCTGATATATTTTTGCATTTTTAAGTAGCTTTACTTTTGTTACTATAACAGTCATTCTCAATATAGGTGGCTGGAGAATAAAGGTACAAATAAGAAAATTCAAATTATTTATAATCTTGCTATCAAGATTTTACTATGAACATTTTTAAAATTTATTTATCTTTTACAGGGGAAGGGAAGGAGAGAAGGAGAGAAATATCAATGTATGGTTGCCTCTCGTGAGTCCCCTGCTGGGAACTGGCCTGCAACCCAGGGATGTGCCCTGACTGGGAATCGAACTGCTATCATGTGGTTCACAGGCCCGAGCTCAAACCACTGAGCTACACCAGCCAGGGCTTACTATGAATATTTTTAAATTTTTGTTTATAGTCCTGTTCCTGCTAAAACATGGTATGTGAGACACAGGGACTTCTATTGTTCTAATATATTCAAATATCTCAATAGTGCTTGCTACAACAAACACATAGGTAGGCACTCCAAAGATATTGATTGAACATGTGATTTCAAAACTGGGATTCTCTTATATTTTAAATTTTGTGGGCTTTAAAAAAAATTAACAGTACATTGTTAGCATTTTTCCCTGTTTTAAAAATGTTCTAGCAAAGCACCTTTTAAAATGGCTATATAATGTTCTGTACATACTTTCTACTGTTGAATATTTAGATTTTTTCCAAATAATTACCAACTTTAAATTGCTTCAGTAAACATCTTTGCATGTAAAGATGGTTATATCAGACTGTTTATGACAGATGACAAAAGGAAAAAAGGTAGATCAAAACACAAACTTTATTTAAAATGTTTCCTCAATGTGCCACACATATGTCTCCACTATAAGTGAATTGAGTATTCATGTTGACCACTAAAACTTTTATAAATATTATAGAAAAATAAAGGGTATTTATTTGTTTTGATCTATCATTACTTGATTACTGATAATTCTGAATATGCCAATAACATTATCTTTAATTGGAAATATTGCTCTAAAAATTTAAAACACTATCCAGTGTATAAAATATTTAGTATAATCTAATTTGTATGTATCTATAGAAACATAGGCACATACAGTGTTTTGCTCGGTAACTGTATTATTCATACTACATTAGGTCATCATGGTTTCAGAACATGCATAGACACATGCATGTTGTTGTGTGTGTATCAGTTGCACAATCATTAACCCATACCTATATATTATATGTCTGACATACATATCCAATTGACTAAAATATAATTATTTAAGAATAAAAATGTTACTGTTACTATAATCATTTGAAGTAGTACAAAATATTAACTCCTGTTCTACCTTACAGTTTGAAATATATTTATGCCTCATTCAGATATCTTTTACACACACAAACTTTGAATTGGCTAAATATTGCATTGGCCAAAAAGTCCATTTGGTTTTTTTCTGTAAAGACAAATTTTTCACTTTCACCAAATCCTTGGGCCCCCTTGAGATGACTCCAGCCCCAGCCAACAGCTTAACTAACCTCATAAGAGACCCTCAACTAGAACCACCTAGCTAACTCCCTCCCGAATCTGGGATAATAAATATGTATTTTAAGCCACTGTGGTTGGGGTTAATTTGTTGCGCAGCAACAGATAAGTAATACATCTTCCTTCACGAGTCATCTTTGTGAAATTTTTGTGAACTCATTTTTTTTTTTTTTTCAGTAAGCTTCCTATAGAACTGGGTGTTCTCCTGCTACACAATGAGCTTCTTAAGGGCAAGACCGATGTCTCATTTCCCCCTAGATATTTTATACATCAACAAGTGTTTTTAGCACTTACACACCCAGCACCATACTAAAAAGAGCCCGTTGTAACATGATTTGATTAGAGAAAAATATATTGAGTTGGCCAAAAATTCCATGTCTTTTTCCCTAAAAGACATTTTTCATTTTCACCAATAACTTTATCAATTTGGATATTTAGAGTATGTCAGTTATCACCCACGTAGTATAAGATTGATCATCCTCAATTAATGTCTCGATTTGATCACCATCAACTTCAACTGGTCTGACCGTGGAGCATCATCCAGCAAGAACTCTCCAGCACAAAACTTCATGAACCACTTTGGACACGTTAGATAAGTCACAGCACCCTCTCCATACACTGCACAATCTTTTTTTTTGCATTTCAGTTGTGTTTTTCCCTTTCTTGAAATAATAAAGCATAATATACCAAAAGTGTTCTGTATTTTCTTCTACCTTCAATATTAAATGGTTACACTAAAATTCATGAATTTTATAAGTTTTTTAAAGGTTTTATTTATTTATTTTTAGAGAGAGGGGAAGGGAGGGAGAAAGAGAAGAGAGGGAGAGAGATACCGATGTGTGAGAGGGTCATTTGCCTGTCACATGCTTCCAACTGGGGACCTGGCCCACAACCCAGGAATGTGCTCTGACCGGGAGTTGAACCAGCAACTTTTCAGTTCGCAGGGTGTCACTCAGTCCACTGAGCCACACCAGACTGGGTGATAAGTTTTTTTTTTTTTTAATGTCTACCAATATGACAGCTGTCACAATACAATCTAACAAAATTGTTTCTAATTAAAGATAATTAAGTGCTACCAGAGCCACCTTATGGAAAAAACAGAACTAACATTTTGGCCAACCCAATAACATGTGCCTTAGTAATTTTATTTATGTAAGATTTGACAAACACTGAATACCTTCACAAATACCTAAATATATCAGGTATTTTCAAAGCAAAACAGAAAAAACAAAGTTATGATATATTTTAAACTTTCCATTTTGGGGGGCAAAATTTATGTTATTTTGGTAAATTTTCTAAATATAATATAGATACAGATGCAAGTAAACATATGACAATATGTAATGTATTTGTTTAAGGTTCCTTTTCCCTTTCTTTCACTTGGAAAAGGATATTTAATTATAGTTGGCTGCAGGGGTCGGGTGGAAAGCCGTATAAGCTTTTGCAATGAAGTTGTAAAGGTGGGCTCGATTGAGTGCTGGCATGGGAATAGCCCAGCCTGGAAGTGCCCTCTCTGTTCTGACCTGCCAGCCCAGGACACAAATCTAGTTGCTGCTGGCCCTCTTTCAGATTGAGACTGATATAAGCAGTGGTGATGCATGTCTACAGCTGTGATCTAACCCATCTGCAGTTTGCACCTGTTGTTTTGCTGAGACCAGAGTGGAGGTGTGAATGTAAGAATTCAAAGGGCAAGTCAACAGCAAAATTAAGTAGGTAGTTTTTCCTCACTCATGACCTCTGCTTCTGTTTGTTTCCTTGCCCTCCACATCCAGGGTCAAGATGCTGAGGAAATAACCCCTGATCTGCGTCAGCCAATTATCCTAAGACAGTAATTATCATAATCTTTCACTAGAGTACCTAAAAAAATAGGAAGATGAGAAAAACAAATTGGAAAGCCAAAGGAAAAAAAGGTAAATGATTCCTCAGGGGCAGCCTCTGCTTAGTCCGCACTGATTCCTGTTGATGTTAGCAACACACGGTCACAGAAACACTTCCTCTGCGTGATTGCGCATTGAGCACTTCATTTCTCCACAAAACATTTGGTTTAAATATACTTCAAACACATTGAGAGATGTTTCTCTTGGATCTTTCAATGGGAGATTATAGTTTAAAAATCAGACCTTGTATAGGGCAGTCATTCTCAAACTTTGCTCTACGTATAAAAGCATCCTTCACTATTGTTAAAATGCAGATTCGGACTCAGCAGGTTCGGGCTGGGGTCTGAGATGCACCGTTCTAATGTGCTTTCAACAGGCTCTCCCACCTGGCTGCAGATTCTTTGTATTTAATTTCCTAACATTAAATAATTGTGTGAATTGTAAATCATTCTAATTTAAACAATTTAATTTTAACATGCTTATAAGTAGATTTACATAGGTAATAAATTTAATTATATTAGTGATAGCTAAAATTTAATATAAGCTATTTTTTAGTTATTAAATCCTCATGTTAGTATTTTAAGCATTTTCTTACTGTGAGAAAATATTGGCTTGCATTCTAATGGTAACTGCCTTCATGATAATTTTTCCTGGGTCTGGTAGATGGATAAGAATCCTTTGTTTTGTTGTCTATTTTTCCATTTGATTTTTAAAGACTGTTATAGAGCAGTCTGAGGTTTAGAGCAAAACTGAGGGGAAAGCACAAAGATTTTGCATAGAACACACCTGCACTGTACATTCATAGTATCACTCACCAGAATATTACATTTTCTACCAAGGATGGACCTGCATTGACATATTGCAGTGACCCAAAGTACATTACAGTTCACTCTTGGTGTTTACATTCTGTGGGTCTGAACAAATGCATGGCATACATTATTTCCATCATAATATTATCAAAGAAAGTATTTGCACAGCCCTAAAAATCATTATTCATCTTCTCCTCACAGCCCTTGCAACCACTTATTTTTTTACTGTTTCCATAGTTTGTCTTTTCCAGAGTGTCATAAAATTGTATGGTATGATAGCTCATTTCTTTTTGGCACTAAAATAATATTATGTCTGAATATTTCACAGTTTACTTATTCATTCGCCCACTGAAACATACCTTGGTTGCTTCCAATTTTGGCAAATATGAATAAAGCTGGTAAACATCAGTGTTCAGTTTTTTGCATGGACATAAGTGTTCAGCTCCTTCAGGTAAAAACCAAGGTGTGTGATTGTTGGATTATATGGGAAGAGTATGCTTAGTTTCGTAAGACACCACTAAACCACCTTCCAAAGTGGCTGTACCATTTTGCATCCCCACCAGCAACTCAAGGGCATTCCTGTTGCTGCATAGCCTCGCCAGCATTTGGTGTTGTCTGTGTTCTAGCCCTTGGCCACTGTAACAGGTGTGTAATGATATCCCATTTTTGTTTTAATTTTATTTATCTGATGACATACGATATGAATCATTTTTTCATATGTTTATTCAACATCTATATGTCTTCTTTGGTGAGGTACCTGTTAAGGACCTTGGCCCATTTTTAAAATTAGATTGTTTTCTGGGCCCTGGCTGGTATAGCTCAGTGGATTGAGCACGAGCCTGCAAACCAGAGTATTGCGGTTCCATTCCCAGTCAGGGCACATGCCTGGGTTGCAAGCCAGTTCCCAGCAGGGGACCCATGAGAGGCAACCACACATTGATGTTTCTCTACCACTCTCCTTCCCTTCCCCTCTAAAGATAAATAAAAATAAATTTAAAAATTATAAAAAATAAAATAAAATAAGATTGTTTTCCTATTATTGTGTCTTAAAAGTTATTTGTACATTTTGAATAATTGTCCTTTATCGGGTGTATCTTTTACAGGTTTTCTTTCAGTCCACAGCTTGTCTGTTTTTCACCAATGCCACACTGTCCTGCTGTCCTGATTACTGCAGTTTACACAGTAAGCCTTGTGGTTGAGTAGCATCATTCCTCCAACTTTTTTCCTTCTCCTTCAACACTGTGTTGGCCATCCTGAGCCTTTTATCTCTCCATGTAAACTTTAGAATCATTGTTTTTATATCCATAAACTAATTTTCTAGCATTTTGTTTGGGATTGCATTGAATCTCTAAAACAAGTTGAGAACTGAGACCTTGACAATAGCAAGACTTCCTATTTGCAAGCTTGGAATATCTCTCCAATTATAGGCATACTTCTGAAATATTGCAACTTCGGTTCCAGACCACTACAGTAAAGTGAGTCACATTATTTTTTGTTTCTTACTATATAACTGCATATAAAAATTATGTTTATACTATCCTGTAGTCTATTAAGTGTACAACAGCATTGTGTCTAAAACTGTATTTACCTCAATTAAAAAAAATATTGCTTAAAATTCCTAAGGATCATCTGAGCCATCAGATAAGTCATAAAAAATAAGATAAGTCATAATCTTATTTTTTGCTGGTGGAATATCTTGCCCTAGTGGCATCAAAGATCACTGATCACAGATCACCATAACTACCATAATCATAATAAAAAAGTTTAAAATATTGTGAGAATTACCAAAATATAACAGGAAGAGACAGGAAGTGATAAAATTCTGTTTGGAAAATGCTGTGGACAGACTTGCTCTCTATAGGGGTTGCCACGAACCTTCAATTTGGACAAAGCACAATAGGTGAGGGTCACAGTAAGATGTGGTTTGCCTATGGTTCATTCATTGGGTTTTGCAGTTTTTATCATACAGATCTTGCATATATTTTGTTAGATTTATAACTAAGAATTTCATTTTGATAGTGATAATATCAATGGTATTATGCTTTTAATTCCAATCTTAATTGTTCATTGTTGATATATAGAAAAGTGATTGATTTTGCATCCTATAAGTTTGGTCTAAGAACTTAATTGGTTCTAAGAGGGCTATTTTGTCAACTCTTTCTGATTTGCTGCATAAATATTATGTCATCTGAGGACAAAGATGATTTTATGTCTTACTTCACAATCTGTATACACTTTATTGCCTTATCTCTCCATATTGCACTACTAAGGATTTCAGTACGATGCTCAAAATAGTGGTGAGAGAAGGCATCTTTATTTTTTAACTGATTTTAGTGGGAAAGGTTCAAGTTTCTTACTATTTAGTATAATGTTAGCTGTAGGTTTTTACAGATAGGCTTGACCAATTTGAGAAAATTTCCCTTTATTTCTAGTTCACCAGGAGTTTTTATCATAAATGGGTGTTGGATTTGGTCCAATGCTTTTGTGGCATTTACTGATATAATTATGTGATTTTTCTTTTTTAGTTTGTTGATGTGATAAATTACATTCATTGATTTTCAAATGTTAAACCAGCCTTGCATGCATGGAATAAATCCCATTTGGTGGTGGTGTATGTAATTCTTTCAGTACTTTTTAAATTCAATTTGTCTTTTTTTCTGAGGATCATTACACTTATATTCATGAGCAATATTGGTCTGTAGCTTTTTCTTCTTGTATTTCCTTTGTCTGATTTTGGCTTTAGAGTAATGATGCTGCACTCTTGGAATGAATTAAGAAGGTCATCTGTATTTGATCCATTCTAGCCTTTGTTGTGAGTCACTTCATAAGGGTTACAGCAGGATTTTCAAAATCTCCCTCTTCTTTTCAAGTCCAGAAACTATAAATCATCTCCTTCACTAACCTCTAATTTTTATGTTAAGTTAGCTGCAGAGTTGAAATCATAGATATTTGGATCCCACTAATTTTTTGGTTTGTTCCAACTACATTTTTCTCTTACACTCTTCCATGCTAAGTACGTTTCATGGGCTGGTAATATGCACACAAAATGAGAACTTGTTGGATTTTCAGTCTCAGTCAGTTCTATTAAATTAGAGCCTATGTTTTATAAACCTAATCTGGCAACAAGGTGCACATGCAAGCCTGAGAAGCAGTGCTGTCAACTCTAACACCTCTGACTATAAAGTATAAATCTCTACTTTGGACATGGAGTAAGAAATATGTTTAAAACAAGTAGGAGCTCTGGCGACAGGTAATTATTCGAATCCCAGCCCTTCTGCTTCTGAGATGAGTCTCTTAAATAGGTAACCCAACAATTCTCACTTTTTTGTCTATAAAGTGACAATAACAATACCTCATTGCTATAATAAAAGGAGTGTAATGAACATATAAAGTACTCAGTACAGTGTGGCATCTGCAAAGCATCAATTGTTCATAAAAATTATTATTATTAGGGCAGAATCAATTAGAAGAGTGAGAGGTTGTGCTTGCCTAAAATTCAAAGTGATTAATCGTAGATCCTTGTAAATCAAAGCTGACCTGATAACCAGGGTGAGTCACCGTAACCATGTGCCTTTGTCATAATATAGCAATTCTCAGCAGTTCAATTAATTTTATATTTTTAAAGATTCTTAGTTTTCCCCTGGCACCATGCTCAGCATAGTAATTTTTATTTTATTATTTTCTCTTGAGAATTATTTTTAAGTAATGGGGAAATAACTGAACCCCCTCTCACAATAAAGCAAAATAATATAATTAATGAACTGTTTAAAACTGGCATTCCCAACTCCCTGGCCACAGACCAGTACAGGTGTGCGGTAGGGTAAGCGAGAGAGTGAAGCCGTGCTTGCATTACTGCCTGAGCTCGCCTCCTGCCGGCCGGCCGCCGCCCCCGCCGCCCCCGCCGCCCACCAACAAGTGCATGGTCCGCGGAAAAAATGTCTTCCGCAAAACCAGTCCCTGGTGCCCAAAAGGTTGGGGGCCTCTGATATAAAATATGTATCTTAGTAAAACATATTAAAAGAGTTGTTAAACGATTTAAAAAAGTCATTACAGCCTATCGTGCAATTTTTACACTGACATTGGATAGATAAATTATGTTGAGGCAGTTTTCAAAAACTGGATTTTTGATTCAATAGACCATAGCAACACTTGATGTGCTATTTTGTAACATTATTTTCGAGCATCTGCATAGCTACCACGATGCTAATTGATATCATGTTTAATTATCAACTAAAGTTACCTTACATCTGTATAAGCCAATTATTCCCATAAAAAAACAGGCAAGCACTTAGAACTGAAAGAGCTATAGAAGAGTATTTGCACACATTTCTCCACTGTTGTGATTTCTGGATTATCTCTGTATTTGTTAAGGGGTATCTGCTACATCAGTTAATCAATTTATTGCCTCCAGCTCTGAATGTACTCCTCAATGTCATAAGAAGAGAATTTGTTTAAGCATTTCTCCTTTTAAAAAAATGTATTTTATTGATTATGCCATTACCTTTGTTCTATTCCCCCCTTCATTCCCCTCTACCCTGCACACCCCCTCCCCCACTCCCCCTTTAGTTTATGTCCATGTGTCATAAGTTCTTTAGATTCTATATTTCCCCTACCATTCTTGCCCTCCCCCCTATCTATTTTCTACCTACCATCTATGCTACTTATTTTCTGTACCTTCTCCCCCCTTCTCCTCCTCCCACTCCCCTGTTGCTAGCCCTCCATGTTATCTTCATTTCTGTGGCTCTGCTCCTGATCTAGCTGTCCTCTTAGTTTGCTTTTGTTTTAGGTGTGGTTTTTAATAACTGTGAGTTTGCTGTCCTTTCACTGTTCATCTTTTTTATCTTCTTTTTCTTAGATAAGTTCCTTTAACATTTCATATGATAAGAGCTTATTGATGATGAACTTCTTGAACTTGACCTTATCTGAGAAGCACTTTATCTGCCCTTCCATTCTAAATGAAAGCTTTGCTGGATAGAGCCATCTTGGATGTAGGTCTTTGGATTTCATGACTTGGAATACTTCTTTCCAGCCCCTTCTTGCCTGTAAGCATTTCTCCTTTAAAGTGAATATTGTGTTAAGCTTTCTCATCAGAAGATGTGGGAAAATATTGCAGGAGGCAGGGCCTTCCTGCAAGTTTTCAGCAAAATCCCGAAAAAGCAGGGGTGTGGGTTGAGAGCGTCCAACAGCAGCCTGTAGCCCAGGATGAGGTCCTTTAATCAATTTACAAATTCTTTGTATTAATCTGCCTCTCTTTAACCTGTTGTATGGTATCTGTCTTCTGATTGGACCCAGACTGCTAACTTGGTTTTCTATAATTAGAAGTGAAAGTTCTTTTAGTAATCATATGCATAATCCATAGACACAGACAACAGTGTGTTGATAGGCAGAGGGAAGACGGGTGGGGCTGAGTGGAGGATGAAATGGGGGCATTTGTAATAGTGTCAACAATATAAATAAAGTAAAAAAAAAACAGGGACTGCTATTCAGTACTTACTGTGAACTATATGCCACATCCTTGGCAAATATTATCTCATTTAATCCTCACCAAATTAGTATGACATTGTACTCCACTTTATAAATTAAGAAACTAAGGGTTATACTTATAGCAGTTTACTCATGATCAAATAACTGACTTGAACTTCAAAACCAGTCTTCTCTCAACAGTACAGTTGTGTTTATAACTACACATCCCTAAACTTAGCTAAATATCTGAGAATAATTCACTTTTTTGTATAATTTATAAACATAATATTTTACATAGGCTGAAATTAAAATGTTTCTAGAATATATTATACATTTTAAGTTTACAGAACATGATTTTTGCCTTCTGAGTTTTCATGGTTTCTTCATATTGATGGAGTACTATCCTGTGTCTTAATTAAAAAAAAAAATACTGGCTTCACAGGAGAATAGAACTGTCAGATAATATATGGGATGCACAGTTAAATTTAAATTTTAGGAAAATAATTATTGTTTCATTAAAAGTATGTCCCAAATTGCATGGGACGTACACACACAAACACACACGAGATTACCTTAAATTCAAATTTAACTGTGTGACCTGTGTTTTTATTTGTTAAGTCTAGTAGAGATGATTCCTTTTACCTGTTTCTATGTCTAGGAATTTCTGCGATCCTACCCAGTTCAGAATGAGCTGCAAACAAGGCAGTTTATCTAGAATTTAATCCCATTTTCTAAACATAAAATGTTGAAGTCTACTTCCTTTTAAGATTCCTAGACATCCTAAGTAGATTCTAAGATCCAAGTAGACCCCTGATAAGACATTTTTGTTCATCATGTCACAACTTCTGATCTCATCCATTATGGCTTATTAAGTTATAAGAGGTGCCAGAACTTGTTGGGAATATATGAGGGGGGACCTAAAAAACTAGAATTAACTTCTTGAGGATGGCTTCCTTGCAGTATAGGTCTCCCCTGCTAGGTGAGTGTTCTAGGAACCATCTGTGGCAATGTACCAGCTGGTATTATTGTGAGAGGCTGCATTTAGCTTATGTAAATTTTTTTGAGATTTTATTTATTTATTTTTAGAGAGAGAGGGAAGGAGAGAGAAAGAAAGTGAGGGAAATGCCATGTGTGGGAAAAAACATCCATTAGTTGCCTTTTGCATGCCCCCAACAGAGAACCCAGCCTGCAAGTAGGTAGGTGTTCCCTTGGGAATGAAACTAGCGACCCTTCGATTTGCAGGCTGGCACTCAATCCATTGAGCCACACCAGCCAGGTCAGTGAATTTACTGGAATACTCTTTCAATGTGTTTGGACATTTCATGATGGGTAATTTATGAGCACACCTTTCCACACTGGACTGAGCGTCCCACAGCTTGTTGGTTTTTTTTCAAATATTTTCTATTGATTATGCCATTACAGTTTTCCCAATTTTTCCACCTTTATTCCCCATCCCACCTGCCTTCCCAATTCCTCCAGAATTCACCGACCCTTTGTTCATGTCCATGGGTCGGACATATAACTTCTTTGAGTCCTCTGTATCCTGTACCATTTTTATCTCTCCCCATATATTTTTTACGTACTAATTATGCTTCTTCTTCCCTGTACCTTTTCCCCCCTATTTCTCCCTTCCCCCTCCCCACTGAAATCCCTCCATGTGATGTCCATTTCTTTGATTCTATTCCTGTTCTAGCTGTTATCTTTTTGTTTTCACTGTTTTTCTTTTCTTTTAGGTTCATTTGTTGATAGTTGTGAGTTTGCTGTCATTTTAATGTTCATATTTTTATCTTTTTAAAAAAAAAGTCCATTTAGCATTTTATATAATAATGGCTTGGTGATGATGACCTTCTTTAACTTGACCTTATCTGGGAAGCACTTCATCTGCCCATTCTAAATGGAAGTTTGCTGGATAGAGTAATCTTGGATATAGGTCCATGCCTTTCTTCATTTAAATGCTTCTTTCCAGCCCCTTCTTACCTGCAAGGTTTCTTTTGAGAAATCATCTGATATCTTGATGGGTACTCCTTTGTGGGTAACTTTCTCCTTTTCTCTTGCTTTTTTAAGGATTTTCACTTTGCCATTAATCTTGGGTAACTTAATGATGATGTGCCTTAGTGTGTTCCTCCTTGGGTCCAACTTTTTGGGACTCACTGGGTTTCCTGGATTTCTTGGAAGTCTATTTCCTTTAACAGATTGGGGAAGTTTTTCTTCATTATTTGTTCAAATTAGTTTTCAATTTCTTGCTGTTGTTCTTCTCCTGACACTCCTACAGTTTGGATATTGGAATGTTTTGGGTTGTCCCAGAGGTTCATAAGTCTTTCTCCATTTTTTTGTATTCTTGTTTCTCCATTCTGTTCCAGTTCAATGTTTATTTCTTCCCTTTGTTACAAATCATTGCTTTGAGCCCTGGTTTCCTTCCTGTCACTGTTGGTTCCCATGATCCCCACATCCCACCCTCCCTATTCACCTGATCTTGCCTTGAGTGACATTTTTTGTTCCCTCAAATGAAAAAAAAATTCTCAAAAGGAACAATTTTTATGGTGTGAACGAGGTGAAACAAAAATGGCAGAAGCACTAAAATACATCAAAATCTGTTTTGAGCAGGGGGAAAAATGTCTTGATAGTTGTATTACATCACATGAAGAGTACCTCGAGGGTGACTGAGGTTAAACATGTGAGAATAAATACACAATTTTTAATGAATAAATTCTGTTTTTTGGGGGGGCTCCCCTTCAAATGCTGATATATGGCTATGTAAATAATTCCTTATCAGGTAAGAAACCAGACAGGAAATTTAGGATGACTATTGCTATTCTTAGCCACCTATTAATTTTCCTTGTTATGACCACACACAGTCTTCCTGACAAGTTGCAGAGGTGTTGAGAAACTTGCTTGCAACACCACTAACTGTCCAATACAACTGCTGCCACTCAGCAGTCCCCTCATCACCACAGGTTCCTGTTCACACCAGCCTGTCAATGAGCTCCTGAATTTAAACTTATCAACAGAAGAAACTAATGGTGACTTAACAGCTTCTCCCTAATCTTCAGCAATAAGAATTTCATTTTTATCATGGTACATATTAATACCTAGCTAGCAGGCTACATTCTCACGCCTTTCTTGCAACTATGTATGATCACAGAAAAAGTGTTAGTCATGAGATGCCAGTGTGGGGTCCTTAAATGGAGGGCCAGGAGCCTTCTTTGTCTCTTTTTTCCTAGTGAATGGTATGAAGATGTAATGACTAGAGCTTGACTAGTCCTTTCAGATGATGAAGCAGCCTGTGAAGGATAGTGACAGAGTAAGGCAGAAGAAAACTGGACTGATTTTATCAAATACCTTTTATGTACGAAAGAAAATAATTTGTTTTGCTTGAGCCATTGTTAATCTTATTTTACTTTTTATAGGAAGCTGAACTTAATCTTAAAAGATATAACACTTTATTTTGTAGTTTTGTCATTTTCATTTTCCAGACTTGCTTAGCTAGAAACAGTGAAGTTCCCGACTTTATATGCAGTAAAAGAAGAACCAGAATGGATAAACTCCTCAGAGATGGAAAGGCAAGTAAGACTCCTCATAGTGAGTTTGTCTGAAAATTAATTTAGATTGCCTTCATTAATTAAAAGCATACTATTGAAGGTGTAGTTATAAGAATATAGTGTACTGACAGAAGAGTATATATACAGGTATATAACGGGTATTGTGGTGATAAATAAAATAATCCTGGACACACTGAATAACAGAACAATAGTGAAATGTTCATAAAGAGTGTGCAAATTGAATCCTGAAGACTAATTAAATGTTTGGTCGGATGAAGGAAAGAGTTCTGGTCATTTTAAAATCATATACAAAGATAAGCGGAGGCAAGAAAACATCACACTTCAGAAATATGGTATTTCTGTAAAACCAAAGCCCATTTGAAGGATAGGGGGCTGGTTAGAACTACAGTAAGATACTTAGATAGAGATAAAACCTTCTAAGCATTGGTAGAATGCTTACATATTTTTAAAATGTTAGAAAACCCTGTTCTAGAAAAGAATTTCACAATCTTAACTATTTTAGAAATATCATTCTGTATTAAGGTTGGAGAATAAAATGGAACAGGTAATACTGGAAGCATAGTAAAAATGTCTTAATAAAAAGACTAGCTATTATCATGTATCTTTATTGTGATAGGCAGTGTCCTAAGACTTTAGTAAGTATTGTCTCTGTTTTCATAATTCCAAGCCCAAATTGAGATTTAGTAAAATTAGGCGATTACTCAAGCTATTAGAAACTAGACCCTTACCCAGATTTTATTTTGACTCTATAAATATAGAATCAAAAAACACCTGCAATAGCATGGTATTTTATTATTAGCTACATCAGGAAGCTACAGCTTTGCCAAATAATGCAGGTGATGACATGACTAAGTAGTGGCAGTGACTGCAGAATAAAGAACAGATGAAAGAGATATAATTAGAATCAAGGAGTATCATACTCCTTAGTATCAAGGAGACCCAAGATGGTGGAGGAGTATATGGAAGCTACACTAACCTCCTCCCAAGACCAAACTGTAATTGCAACTAAATTAAAGAAAAAGGAGCCTGAATAACCAACTGAACACTAGCTGGAGAGAAGCCTTATAACCAAGAACTTAAGGAAGAAATCACTTCACCACAATGAGACTGGTAGAGAGTATAGATGCATGAAGGGGCTGAGTTCCCACAGGAAGAAGCTGAAGTTCCAAGAGGAATATTTCAGCAGCATGAGGGTGGGGATGTTCATCCTGAAAGTATGGGGTCTAAACCTCAAGATGACTCTCCAGCCTACAGCACCAGAACCAGGAAAGGAACACAAATAACATAAAGCTGTGAAAAGCAGCAGGGTTTCTGTCTGCTAAGAAGAGGTGGCTAGAGATGCAGAGAGCCTCTTAAAGTGCCAAAACAAAAAGAAATTTCATTGCAAATACTTACGCTGGGCTCTAGCAGAGGGAGGGAAGAGTGAATTATAGACACTAAGGAGAGTCTGGGGCTATTGAGTTTGGGGAGACAGCTAAAGGATCAACCACCAGGAACCCTGTTCTAGTCGTTCCTTATACTGCAGAGATCATCTTTCTCTGGTAGATCACTCTCCTCCAGAAGGCATCACCTGAGGGGAAGCAACACCCCACCCTATGGAGCTTCACCCCGGCTGCTGAGTACAGTTGGAGACTATATTAGTCATTAAGCTTAAGAACAATGGCAAATCTGTGGGAGCTTGGAGACTTTAGGAGACCCTCTCCTGGCCTGATACTGGTAAAATCTAGCCTTGGTGTATAGCCTGGTTCCTTCTGAACACAAACATGCCCAGCAGAAGAAGTCACATGCTATGGGTTGCTGAGAGCTCCAAACAGGTTGGCCATGGCCAGTCACAAGCAACATCTTACAAAGGCCTACACCAGAGTCTTTGCAGATCTACCTAACACATGGACACCAATATAAGGATGTGACCAAAATGGTAAGAAGAAGAAAAAGACCCAAATGAAAGAACAAGAGAATTCTTCAAAAGAAAAAGTAAGTGAAATGAAGACAAGTAATTTATCAGATAGAACTTAGAGTAATGACTATAAGAATGCTCAACAGCATGAAAAATAAATAGAAACCATAAAAATATGCATTATAAATAAAGAATGCAATATCTGAAATAAATAATACACTGGAAGGAATAACAGTAGGTTAAATGAGGCAGAGAACTGAATCAGCAGTTTGGAGGACAAGGTGGAAAAAAAACAGGCAGAACTGCATAAAGAAAATATATATATTTTTTTAATTAGGAGAGCTTAACAAATCTTTGGGATAACATAAAATATAACAACATTCATATCATGGGAATACCAGAAGGAAAAGAGATTGAGGATGGGATCGAGAACCTATGTGAAGGAATAATAAACAAAAACTTCCCTAATCTCATGAAGGAAAATGTCACACAATTCAGGAAGCACAGAAAGTCCCAAACAAGATGGACGCAAAGAGGCCTCCACCAAGACACGTCATAATTAACACAGCAAAGTTTAGAGAAAAGGACTGAATTCTAAAAGCTGCAAGAGAAATTCATATAGTTAACTACAAGGGAACTCTCATTGGACTGGCCTCTGATTGATTTTTTTAAAATATATTTTATTGATTATGCCATTATAGTTGTCCCATTTTCCCCTTTCATTCCCCTCCACCCTGCACACCCCCTCCCTCACCATTTCCCTCCTTTTAGTTTATGTCCATGTGTCACAAGTTCTTTAGATTCTATATTTCCCTTACTATTATTACCCTCCCCCCTAACAATTTTCTATCTACTGTCTATGCTACTTATTTTCTGTACCTTCTCCCCACTGCTTCTTCTCCCACTCTCCTGTTGCTAACCCTCCATGTGATCTTCATTTCTATGGTTCTGCTCCTGATCTAGCTGTCCTCTTAGTTTGTTTTGTTTTAGGTGTGGTTCTTAATAACTGTGAGTTTGCTGTCCTTTCACTGTTTGTCTTTTTTATCTTCTTTTTCTTAGGTAAGTCCCTTCAACATTTCATATAATAAGGGCTCAGTGATGATGAACTTCTTTAACTTGTCCTTATCTGAGAAGCACTTTATCTGCCCTTCCATTATAAATGAAAGTTTTGCTGGATAGATCAATCTTGGATGTAGGTCTTTGGATTTCATGACTTGGAATACTTCTTTCTAGCCCCTTCTTGTCTGTAAGGTCTCTTTTGAGAAATCTGCTGACAGTCTGATGGAACTCCTTTGTTGGTGACTGTCCCCTTATCTCTTTCTGCTTCTAGGATTCTCTCCTTCATTTTAATCTTGGCTAATATAATGATGATGTGCCTTGGTATGTTCCTTCTTGGGTCCAACTTCTTTGGGACTCTCTGAGCTTCCTAGATTTCCTGAACTGGTTGATTTTAGTCACAAATTAGATGAACAGATATTTAGTCACAAATTAGATGAACTAAGTGAAATGATTGATTTCTTAACAGAAACATTTCAGACCAGAAGAGATTGGCATGAAATAGTCAAGGTGATAAAAGCAAGGACCTACAACCAAGGCTACTTTACCCAGCAAGGCTATCATTTAAAATTGAAGGAGAAATAAAGAGCTTCCCAGAGAAGAAAAAGCTAAAGGAGACTGTTAATACCAAACCAGCACTGCAGCAAACATTAAATGGTTTGCTTTAAGGACAGATAGAAGAAAAGATGAAAAAAAAGATGAACATAACTAAAAAATAAAATGTCAATAAATCATGTATATCAATAATCACCTTAAATGTAAATGGCTTCAATATTCCTACGAAAAGTCCTATGGCAGCTGAATGGATAAGAAAACAAGACTCATATAAATGCTGTCTCCAAGAGCCCTACCTCAGATTAAAAGATACACACAGACTAAAAGGGATGGGAAAACATAGTTTGTGCAAATAGAAAGGAAATAAAAGATGGGGCAGCAATCCTTATATTTGACAAAATAAACTTAAAAGCCAGGGCCATAGTAAGAGACAAAGAAGGACACTACATAATTATAAAGAGAATAATCCAACAAGAGGATGCAATCCTGGTAAACACACTTGCCCCTGCCCCCCCCTCACATAGGAGCACCTAAATATGTAAAGCAAATCTTGATGGACATAAAGGGAGAGGCTGACAAAAATACAGTCACAGTCAGGGATTTTAACACCCATTGACTTCAATGAATACGTCTTCCAGACAGAAAATCAATAAAAAAACAGTGGACTTGAATGACACACTAGATCAAATGGACTTAATTGATAGCTTTATAGCCTTTCATCCCAACACAGCAGAATATACACACTTTTCAAATGCACATGGGACATTTTCTAGAATAGACCACATGTAAGGACACAAATCTCAACAAATTTAAGAAAACTGAAATTATATCAAGCATCTTATCTGACCACAATTCTATAAAACTAGAAATCAATCACAAGAAGAACAATGATAACCACACAAAGTCATTGAAGCTAAATAACATGTGTTAAAAATGAATGAGTCAATGATGAGATCAAGGAAGAAATCAAAAGATACCTTGAAATAAAGGAAAATGAGGACACAACAATCTAAAATCTGTGGGGCACCGGGAAAGCAATAATAAGAGGGACACTGATAACATTACGGGCTTATCTTAAAACAAACAAACAAACAAACAGAAAAAGCTAAAATAATTAACTTCACACTTAAAGGAACTTGAGAAGGAACAAAAAACAAAGCCCAATGTGAGTAGAAGGAAGAGAATAATTAAGATCAGAGCAGAAGTAAGTCAGAGTCTAAAAAAATACAAAAGATCAAGAATCCAAGAGCTGTTTTTTTTAAAAGATAAACAAGATTGAGAAACCTTTAACCAGATTCATCAAGAAAAAGAGAGGACTTAAATTTAAAAAATCAGAAGTGGAAAATGATAAAAAAAAAGAACTGACACCAAAGAAATACAAATGATCATACAAACATGTGAACAATTATATGCTAAGAAGTGGAAAACCTGGATGAAATGGATAAATTTCTAGAAATATACAATTCTCCAAAAATAAACCAGGAAGAATCAGAGTATCTGAATACACAGCTTATACCTAGTGAAACTGAAGCAGTAGTAAAAAAAACTCCCAACAAATAAAAGTCCTGGACCAGATGGATTCACAGGTGAATTTTACTAAACACTCAGAGAGGAACTAACATCTTGCCTTCTAAAGATATTTCAAAAAATTCAAAAGGAGAGAAGACTCCATGCTACTTTTTCAAAGTCAGCATTATGTTATTCCAAAACCAGATAAAGATACTAAAAAAAAAGAAAGAAAATTTTAGTACAATTTCTCCAATGAATGTAGATGCTAAAATCCTCAACAAAATGTTACCAAACCAAATACAAGCAATACATCAAAAAGATTATACCCCATCATCAAGTGGGATCAATTCTATGGAAGCAAGGTTTGTATAATATTGGCAAATTAATAAATGTGACACACCAATAAATAAATTGAAGGATAAAAACCACATGATTATATCAATAGATGAAGAAAAGCATTTGATAAAATCCAGCACCCATTTATGATAAAATACTTTCAGCAAAGTGAGAATAGAGGGAACATATCAAACCATAACAAAAAGCCATATGTCACAAACCCAATAGCAACATTATGCTCAATGGACAAAAACTACAAGTGTTCCCTTTAATATTGGGAACAAGACAGCGATGTCCATTTACACCTCTCTTACTCAGTATAGTACTGGAAGCCCTAGACATAGCAATCAGACAAAAAGAAGAAATAAAAGCATCTGAATTGGAAAGGAAGAACTAAAAATGTCTTTATTTGCAGATGTGATGATACTACATAGAGAACCCTAAGTATTCCAGCAAGAAACTGCTAGAACTGATAAATGAATTCAGTAAAGTAGCAGGATACAAAATTAGTATCCAGAAAACAGTTGCACTTTTATATTCCAATAATGAACTATCAGAAAGGGAAACTAATAGCCACGTTCATGATTGTTTCAAACAGAATAAAACACTTAAGAATAAATCTAACCAAGGATGTAAAATGCCTGTACTCAGAAAGTTATAAGACACTGAAAAATAACTTGAAGAAGACCCAAATAAGTGGAAGCACATACCACGTTCGCGAATAGGAAGAATTAGCACCATTAAAGTTTCCATAGTACCCAAAGTAATATATAAATTCAATACAATATCTGTCAAGACTTCGATGATGTATTTCACAGAAGTAAAATAAATATTTCAAGAATTTACATGAAACCACAAAAGGCCTTGCATAGGAACAGCAATCCTGAGAAAGAAGAACACAGTTGGAGGGATCACACTACCTAATATCAAAATATACTATAAGACCATAATCAAAACAGCATGGGACTAGCATAAAAACAGATATGTGCATCAATGAAACTAAAAGCCCAGAAATAGACCCACACCTCTGTAGTCAATTAATACTCAACAAAATCAACAGAGGAAGCAAGCACATACAATGGGCTAAAAATAGTTTATTAAATAAATGGTGTTGGGAAAATTGGATATGTGAAAAAAATGATACTAGACCACCTTCTTATGCCACACAAAATAATAAATTTAAAATAGGTTTAAGACTTAAATGGTATACCTGAAATCCTAAAAATCATAAAAAAATTAAAAGCAGTAAAATCTTGGCCATAGCTCATGGCAGTGATCTATTTGATCTATCTCCTTAGGCAAAGAAAACCAAAAAACAAAAAAGAAGAATAAGGAAGAGGAGGAGAAAAGAAATGGGACTACATCAAAGAAAGAGTTATTGCACAGCAAAGGAAACCATGGACAAAATAAAAAGATAGCGCAAGAAATAGGAGAAAATATTCACCTATACATCTGATAAGGAATTAATATCTAAAATCTGTAAAGAACTTATATAAGTCACCCCCCCAAAAAAAAAAACAAATTAAAAAATGAGCAAAGGACCTGAATAAACACTTCTCCAAAGAGATCATACAGCTGGCCAATAGACATATGAAAAGATG
Source organism: Artibeus jamaicensis (assembly GCF_021234435.1). NCBI lineage: Eukaryota > Metazoa > Chordata > Mammalia > Chiroptera > Phyllostomidae > Artibeus > Artibeus jamaicensis. The sequence goes on from NW_026522030.1 coordinate 47,289,041, forward strand.
TTCAACACTACTAGTCATCAGAGAAATGCACATTAAAACCACAACAAGGTATCACCTCTCACCAGTCAAAATGGCAATCATCAATAAATCAACAAACAAGTGCAGGCAAAGATGTAGAGAAAAGGGAACCCTTTTGCACTGTTGGTGGTAATGTAGATTGGTGCAGCTGCTGTGGAAAGCAGTATGTAGATACCTCAAAAAATTAAAAATTGATCTGCCTTTTGACCCATCGACCCCATTTCTGGGAATATATCTGAAGAAATGCAAAACACTAATTCAAAAGAACATAAGCACCTCTATGTTCACTGCAGCATTATTTATACTTGCCAAGATATGGAAGCAGCCCAAGTGTCTATCAGTAAACGAGCAGATAAAAAAACAAACTATGGGATATTTACACAATGGGATTCTACTTGGCCATAAAAAAGAAGAAAATTTTACCCTTTGCAACAACACAGATGGACCTGGAGAACACCGTGTCAAGTGAAATATGCCAGTCAGAGAAAGACAAATAGCATAGGATTTCACTCATACATGGCATCTAATGAGAAAAACTAACATAACAAGCAAAATAAAGACAGACACATAGATAAAAACAACTGTGGGGGGCATTAGGAGGTGGGGGATTCGGTAAGTACTCAGGGACACAGACAACAGTGTGGTTGGTGATTGTGGGGGTGGAAGTTTGGCATAAGAGGTACAAATTGTAATGGAAAAAATACAATAAACTAAAAGAAAAAAGTATCAACTGTTCTTGATGTGGAAAGGGTAGGAAATAAAGAAGAACATCCTAATGTTTGTCACCTGTTCTGCTTAAGAGAGAAAATAGAAAAAGTGGAAGGTGACAAGGTAAGTTCTCTTTGGGATATGATTTATGTGGGATTCCCATTGGACAGTAAACATAGATATCAAGTAGGTATTGGCTATACATTTTTGAAACTCAGTAGAGAATTTTAGGGGGAAGATGTAGATTTGGAAGTCATAACTTTCCATATTATACTTCAAACCATGAATGTAAATGGACAAAAAGTTAAATGCACAAAATAAAAAGATAGTCAAGTAGACTCAGAAACTCCAGAGAAACATTGTCATTTAAAGAACAAATAGACAAAAAGAAACCTCTAAAAGGAACAGAGATTACATAAATACTTCTTCCTACCAAAGAGGTAGAAAAAAAAAACAAGTGTAGAATCCAGGAAACACATACAGAATATTTTCAGGTTGAAATACCTCATAGAAAGCAAGAAAGAGAATGAAAAGTGTGTGCTTTGGGACTGGGGAGGTGCATTTCATATCATAGTTGCATGTACAAAAAAGTGATGAGGCAAAAACACTAAGCAAAAGAGTGCTTTCAAGATGTGTGACTATGAAATGTGAAATAACCCCTATAAAGTGAGGTAGAGCCAAGAAGGTATTCTGGATTGTTTTACTACAAGAAACGTAAAAATGTTCATGTTGAGATATTTTGAGAACAAGATGTTTAAGATACAGGAGAAAGGGAATAAATGATCAAACATAATTCTCAAGAGGACAAGAAATTTAGAGAGGATGTTTCAAATGGCATAAAAGATGGTTGAACTGAAAGAATTTTTAGTCTTGGAGATATTATATCAACTTTGGCATTCACTGATTTTGACTGATCCTTCCTGCTACCTGAATCATATACATAGAAAGGGGGATAAAGTGATGAAGAAATAGTTTACTTTCAAAATAAAGTAAAGTACAGTCAGCATCATTAATGTTGTATGGTCCCTTGGCTTTGAATTCCCTCTAAGAGAAATTTACAATGTCTGCAAGCTATAAACTTATATTTAGGAATTTCTGACTTCCTTCTTAGTGTGGTGCTCTGTGGGTAGCAGATGCTAGCGAACACATAGACATGTTTGTACCGGCATAGCCTTAACGACAAAATCATAGAGAAAGAAGGGTACACATACTTTACAACATAAAAGAATATGGATAACTACATTCAGTTACACTAGAAGCTCATTGAAGCCAAGAAATATGTCAGATCACTCTTTTAACTATTAACCTATTCTTTCACACTGGCAGGTATTTAATTAACATAGTTTGATACATTCATCCTTAGCTAGTGTACTGGGAGGTTTGGTTTCCATACCTTCTTTTACATAAGAGCTGTGTGTATCTGTACTGATTTCCTCCAGTCTTAAACTATGGAAATTAAAATACTAAGCTCTCTATTAATACACAGTGTTCCAAGTTGTCTACATTTCTTATTGTCTTTTTACTGTCTTCGTTTTCATTTACTCAACTCTTTCCCACACCTTGTAGTTTTCAAATTTAACTTCTCTACATAAATATGAAGACTGTGACCTAGCTTACATTGAGAAAAGTCTTTGTCACAATTTTGGCAAAATTAAAATAGCTTTCGGTTTTAGAAAAAAATTATCTCTTTGCTTCCTTCTGAGTTATGAGATTCAAGTGATGACATGGTGCTTTGTCATTAGCTACATCAGCAGTTAGCTTTGCCAAGTAAGGTTACTAGCTCTTCTAAATGCAAATGAAAAGAGAAAAAATATCGGAGCAAGGCATTAGCATGCAGTGAAATGATATGGTACATGGTCAACAAGGTAAAAGCCTTTATTGCAATCTGATGAAGGTTATCTTGTCACCAGTATTAAACTGCAGACATAGTTCCTTTTGTGTTGAAGTCTGTGGAGGGCAGGGATTGGGGTGCAAGAGAAGATAAAAACCTCTCAATAAATCAGGAATCAGTACCCTGCCAAAAACCACAGAAGAAGTTGTGATATCTGTGAGAATAGTCACTGTCCTGGCTGTGATGATGTGAAGGAAGAGGGATATAACACTTGTATCTTTCAACTACGAACACTTTTGGCAATAAGAGAGAGTCTGCAGTGCCCTCTTCATTCACAAAGGACAATATGATTATACATTATTGAACAATGGATATTAGAACATCTCATCTATTTTTAGAGTTTTATTTCTTATTCATAAAAACATTCCCATTTATCTCATCCTGAAGAGCATGGCTTGAACTGAAACTGCCAGTGACTCTCCACATCCCTCATCCTATCTCATTATAGAAACACTCATAAAGACACAATTTTCTCCTATCAATAAATATGTTTGATGATCCAGAGAAGTTCTATGTAATGCATGCAGAAAAATGGAGTCAGACTGTGAGATAAATTATTATGAAAACAACTTGAAGCGATGAGCCTGCCCCTGGATGCTTTTGTGTGTGTGCATGCACACATGTGCGCACACTCAATGTGAGTACAGAATGAGCCATAAAGCCCATGAGTAATAATCATAAATCCCAAACAGGCACCACCCTTCTTTAAAGCAGTTTTAAACACCTTGAGAAAGAAGACTGTAAGGTGCTATGAGCTTTTAGAGGCATAATATATATATATATTTTTCTACATTAAAAGTGTGAAGTGGAGGATGGGTGGACCAGGTGGCTTTTCCTGCAGCAGACTCAGCTGGCAGCTCTGTGCAGACCCCAGGGTGAGCTGTAAACACTGCTTGTGCTGCCGCTGGTGCTTCCAACAGTCCCTTCTCATTTTCTTAACTTGGATTGGTTTTATTTTTACAACATAGTCCTATTAAAGTCTTCTAAAATCTTCCAGCCAAAATGTGTCTCAAAATACAAACTGTACATGGAAAGTGTTCAGGATCAAAGAATAATTAAATGCAACTTATTTATAGTATAGGGAACAAAAAAGGGCTGACGGTTTTCAAATAGACCATTAGGTCTGCTGTATTCAATTCTCATTCTGTTTAGCACTCATTAAATTCAAAATTAAAGATATTGACTGAAAGATACATTGGTTTATTTTCTGCTTTTCATTTTTCTCACACAAAGACACATACACCATCATGTCAAACCACAATGTAGAACTGGACATGTTGTGTGGACAATGCCACACTAAATATATCTCCATTAGTATAATATAGATGGAACTTTAATTATTATATAGTTGATTAAAGTTTATTTCTTTTACTATTCATTATTTTGTATCATGCATACTGCACAAATAAAATACCAGTACATCTTAAGGAATAAAAAAAAAAGCTGTACTAAACTATTTGTCAAAAACAAACAAAGCCTTGGAGTTATTTATTACTGAATTTCTGATATGTTATATATTTCATGAACCTTATATCCCCAAGGTCCACTGTTATGTCGAGTTTGGAGATTTCTGGGAACATTAAAAAGTTCATACTGTCCATTTTGAGTATTAATAAAATATACTTATAGTGTTCAAATAACAAGGATATGGTGAGGTCATTTTTAAGCCTAACTCTACCACAATATGCATTTACATGCTTGGTAAAAAGATTAACTTGGCTCGGGCACTTCAGGACAGGGGTCTTGATTACTTCTGGCAGCTTCACCAATTATTTAATAGCTACTACAGATGGAAGGAAAAAGACTCTACAAACCGAGTAGAATGTCATTAGCATGTAGCCCCAGGACCTGCAGCTTTCATGCCACAAAGATAGACAACATATGCCTTCTTCTACAAAACATCAGACAGAAATATCCACTTTGCGACCCTGCAGTGTTAACATACTGAGTGGGGCTGGGGAGACCTGGATATCTCTATAAAGAGGGAAGTACTTTATAATTATCTGCATATATGTTGCCTTGATTACTTTAGCAACTTTCACAAAACTCATCCATGTAGTAATTAATATATGAGTCAATATATTATTGTTGTATTTTTATTGTTGTTACTTCTTTGTGTGCATATCACATTAATAACACCTAAATATTATCTTGAAATTATGTTTTTACTTCCCTAACAACTTTGTTGGACTTCATGCTCTTTGGAAGCATGGATTATATGCAAAGTGCTTTTTCCAGTTATAATGTCCATACATAACAGTTTTTCTGTCCATCCTGTTCTCCTCCACCCTTTTTCTCCCCTCTCCCTACTTGCCTTTCAATAGATAATATAGATATAGATGATATAGATATAGATATAGATGTAGATATAGGTATAGATAATATAGATAGATACAGCAACACCTGTTTCAACTGTAGGGGTTCAGTTATATGTGGGCTTTTAAAAATCTTATGAACAGATTATATAAATTGGCAATATCAATAAATACAAATAGTACTATAAATGTATTTTCTCTCTTTTATGATTTTACTAATAATATTTTATTTGTTCTAGCTTACTTTATTGTAATAATTTAGGATATAATACATATAACATATAAAATGTGCATTAATTGACTATATTATCAGTAAAGCTTCCAGTCAAAAGTAGGCTATTAGTAAAGCTTTTGGGGCATCAAAAGTTAAACATTGATTTTCCACTATGAGAGGTTTGGCACCTTGAATCTCCAAGTTGTTCAAGGTCAACTATATATCTATATACATGTTTTATCTAGGTAGGTAGGCAGGTGGATACATAGATAGATAGATGATAGATAGATAGATAGATAGATAGATAGATAGATAGATAGATAGTCTAGTACATGACAGCCCCTCACTGAGTGCTGAAATTACTAGGTAAACACATTTTAGGAGGAGGCTGGAGTCTGGGGCTACCATCTTTCTGGAAGACACAGGCACTGAAGGAGAAGGCACAAGGACAAGGTCACCCAGAAGCAGTAGCGGTGGCCTCACATTCTGAAGGGAACTGAGTGGAGGTGAGCCCCTTTTATAAGGACAGTTTGGGAATTGCCACTCATTTTCATTTAGGTCCCAGACAACTTGCTGGGCCTTTGTTTTGGATAGTGAAGAAGAATTTATCCTTAAACATTTCCTAAGAAGATGCTGACTCTTTTCCTTCATTTAACAGAGGAGAAGGCAAGGGGAAAATGGCCTCTAAGGGGCAGCCTGTGCCACACTTTCTCCATACCTTCTGGTCTAAGTCACTGGAGCTTTAACACTGACTAGCCTGCAGTGAGAAAACAGAAGATGTGAGTGGACCTTGGAATTTCAGTGCGGTCATTGTTGGGGGTGGGGGTATAAGGGCACTAAAGTGTAATGTAAAAAATAGATAAAGATAAAAATAAAATAAAATAAAATAACTGCACTGGGATTAGAATGAAACACTCAAATAAGAAACTAACCCCAAATGGCTAACAATTTAGGAAATCTGAGGAAAATGCCATTAAAAGCATTGTTGCCAAAGTGGCAGTCTATAAAACCTGGGAGAAAGATGGAGACAGGAGACTAAAGGTACTTCACTACCACGCTCCACATAGTAGAACCTTTTCAATAAACTTGTTTTGTAATATTTACATGGAGCATTTTATTATGCTTATTTGCTTATATATCTAGTGTCTCCCATAAAATTGTAAACTTCTTGAGGTCGAGAATTAGACTTTGTGCAATTTTATCTCCATAGAACCTAAAAAAGTAAGTCTGCAGTTGTAATACAAATAAATAATACAATAATTAATCAATAATAATATAAGAATAAACTGTGTTATATGTACTCACAGCTATAAACCTACTTTTTCCCACCCCTGTATATTTATGTAAAAAGCATTCTATATATATATTTTTGTGTGTGTGAAAGGAGCAGCAGGCTCTAAAGAGCAGATATTCAAATGTCACCCTGGTTGGTGTGACTCAGTGGACTGAGTAGTGGCTTGTGAACTGAAAGGTCACCAGTTCAATTCCCAGTTAAAGCACATGCCTGGGCTGCAGGCCAGCTCCCTGGTTTCTGGTGTGCAAGAGGCAACCAAACTATATTCCTCTTGTATGTCAGTGATTTTCTGCCCCTTTTTTTTCTTTCTCCTCTCCTTTCTCTAAACATAAATAAAATCTGTAAAAATTAAAAAATAAATAAGCAGGTATGACTAGCACCATTCAAAGCAACAAACAACCTACTAAAAAGATTAAGAATTGGACAAGCAAGCAAAATAAAAACAAATACACTGAAATAGAGAATAGGGGGACAGTGACCAGAGGGGAGAGGGGAGGGAATTTAAGGGGAAAAATGGGAGGGATTTAGAGGAACAAGTATAAAGGACACAGGGACAATAACTAAGGGGGGTGGAAATGGGAGGGAGGTGGGGAGCAAGGGGTGGGGGAGGCTGAGATGGGAGAAATAGACAGAAAACTGTACTTGAAAAATAACTAAATAAAAAAAAAGACTAAGAATGGGGCACTTAAACTATTGCCCAAATGATTTGTAATATTTGGGCAATAGTTTAAGTCCCAGTTCTGCTACTGCTTAGCCATGTGGTCTTAGACAAGTCACTCATTTACTTTTTTACTATAAAAAAGTAAAGTCATTCTAGGTGGACTGAAATCTCTTTTCTCCAAGGTATAAAATTCTAAGAATCCATAAAAACTAATATGCAGCAAAATGTAGCTGAATGAGTGGCATTGGTCACAGGATGCTAGGCATGTGTCTTTTATATGTAGAGAAGCTACATTATACTTTCTAATATTAAGTTTGATTCATTTCAGTTAAGAACAGAATGTAACAGCTTCCCCTGGCTAAGTTTTCTATGCAGCATTTTTTATTTTATATTCTAAGGGTTTTTTTCTTATTTTAAAAAATAGTTTGTAAGATTCTGCAAGTTTAGACTTATATTAAGAAATTAAATGCAAGCCATGTCGGTTCAGCCTCATTCCTAACACAAGCAACGCCAGGTAATTTAGTCAAAGGAGCAAGTTTCCGTCTTTGTATTCTGAATGCATCCTTCTGCTTTCTGTGTTGATGACCCTAGACACAGCAAAGCATAAACACTATAATCTAAAATTAGTAGGGAACATCATTCTACAATAAGGAAATAAAAAACAGAGCCTCCTTTACACCACAGAAACAAACAGCTAGATTTGGCCAATTGCTGGGCAGTTAAAACAAAGTTTTAATTATTAAAAGTATAAGTAATTGGAAGAATAAATTATTATACTTCAATAAAAGTCCAATGCTGACACTAATTCTTAGCAATTAATTCATCAAAATGATATAATAACTTGTTTATAATAGAGAGAGAGTTAGAAGAGTAAAGGAAATTTCTGAAAACATTGCAAGTCAACCACCCCCAGTAAAAGAGATATTAGGAACAAATGAATATTTTGACAAAAATGTTGGCTTACAAGCCTCAGTTTTTGCTTTGACATGCCCTCTATCACTGGAGCTCCACAAGCACTGAGTGGTCCATAAACCTGACCTCACGGGTTTCACCGGGAGGCTCACAGGGGTGTCTGCTCCACTGGAAATGAGGCAGCTGTATAGGTATAGGTACAGATGAAGATATAAAGATAGTACTATGAGAGGCAGGAAGGTTGTAGAATTCCAGAAGATGCGTTTTGTTTTAAAGATTTTATTTATTTATCTTTAGAGGAGAAGGGAAGGAGAGAAGGAGAGAAACATCAATGTATGGTTGCCTGTTGTGCATCCCCTGCTGGGAACTGCCCTGCATCCCAGGCATGTGCCCTGACTGGGAATCAAACCATGATCCTTTGGTTCGCAGGCCCACACTCAATCTACTGAGCTACACCAGCCAGGGCCAGAAGATGTGATTTTGAATAAGGTGTTGATGAATGAGAAGGAATTGGTAGTCTTAAAGGAAGAAAACATTTCTTTGAGAAGAGCCAAGAAACGGAGGGAGTCCTTGGAATACATAACTAGTTTGAAACATACGAGTGAAAAAGATAAAAGTAGGAAGAAAGGCTATGGTCAGTGAGCAAATTCTGTTGAGAAGTTTGAGCTTTATTCCATAGACTGTTAAGAACTACCAAAGATCTCATCAAATATATTGGGGAAACTAGCAAAAGAGAAAGGACATTTTAGTAGGTTTATTTGTAGAGATTAACTCCCAGTTTCTTGTGATAAGAATGTTCTACTCCTCACACAGTGAGGACATCTTTCTTGTGGGAAATCTCATGATCTACTTGTAATTAGAATGGAATGGTCATAGAAACCTTCTTATATCTGCAATTTCTTAGGTGCCTTCGTCTTAAATTATTCAATATGTCGAAACAACATATTTTGGGGTAACATGTTCTGAACCCCTCCAAACTATTCCCAAATATGCATTATTTCAAAATGAGACATATATTAAGTCCTTCATTGCCACTGCCTATAGGAAGTAAAGGTAAATTTCTAAGAGATAAAGAAAGATGTAATTTATTTAAAACCATCACAAGTGAGAAGGACTTCACCCTTTCTTAACAGATATTTTTGCCCCACTTCCTAAGCACAATCTGGTTTATGCGAATTTATCTTTTTTCTAAAATATAGTGATGATTATGAATGCTTCCTGTAGATTAGAGGTTACCAGTATCTTGTGTATACTTGAACAGTGAGGCAACATGAACTTGGAACAAGAGGGAATCTCTTACCCAAATTACAGACACATTTTTGCATATGACCTGCTTGTCATTTAGGAAGTCCATTTTCTTTAAGAGTATTCTCATAATAACTTGCATTGTCTTCTCTAGTGCAAATCATTAGCATAAATACACATTGTGTGCACACAACATTCCCTACCCAAACAACCATTCACCAACACATCACTAGGTCAAAATCTGGAGTCTACATGGTTGTTACCTTTTTCCTTTTACCTAATTGTCTCTGAAGAAGAAAACACTTCATCTAAATTTACATCTTTAAAGTGTAAACAGATTTTAATATTTTATTTTATCTTTACTTATTTAAAGGATGCTAGATATTACCAGCTAGCAATGCATTCACCTGGACAAAAGCAGCTTCACGTGTGTGGCAAAAATATCTAGAACATTGTAGAATGATGTTGTGTCAAATTAGTATGTGCCAAAACTCTGCCTATGAATGTATTAGAAACCTAGGCTTATTACACTGAAATTGCTGTGAGTGTTAAAGTATGTAAAAACATCTAATATGATCACTGATAAATAATAGCTAGTATATAAGTGTTAGTTTCTTTATTTTCTTGATATTGCTGGCATAATCTATTACATAATTAAAATAAATTTCCTTTACTTTTACATATCAGAGCTTCATATTCTTGACATTGTCCACTTTCTTTTTTCTTCTGTAATATGAAACTAATTTCATTTTTCCTGTTTTGTTCATTTCTATATCCTTAGCACCCAGAACCAAGACTGGTATATTGTTGTTCAATAAATAAATAAATCCTTGTTGAGCAAATGTAAGAACAGTCCCAAGTACAAAAATTGCTTGCTACTTTTGAAGTCTCAAACTGCTTACAAATGAGATCTCCTAGAACACTGATTGTTAGGGCTTACAGGGACAAAAAAGAAAAGAAAATGAGGACAAAATGTCTAGAATTCAGTATGGCTCTAGCATAGAGAGAAGACAGTATAATTTTATTTTCAAAAATTCTAAACCTTATTCATTAACCTTGTTTTGATGCCTTAATGTACCTTTTATCTTTTTTGTTAAAAAAAAATGAGGCAGGGAGAGGGTGCAATTGGCATTATTAATTTTAATGCCAGAAATGTCTGAGCAATTGGAAGACTTAAACAATCAATTAGAACAATAGTAATAAAAATATTAAGTGTGATCACATCAAATAAGAGTGTGTATATGTATATTTGACTATCTGAACAATCAATTTGGTAATTATTTAATCACACAATTGATTTATCATCAGAGAAAAGAAATACATTCTTACTCACTTTTTTCAGGTTAAAAACCATGAAAAAACCATGTTGGTGGTTTTTAACTATATTTGGTGGTTTTATAATATAACCACCAAAATATGAACACATAATAAAATAACTTTCACAGCAGTAGTTTTTGTTTGGTCAAAAGATATAATCTAAAAAAAAAAGAGTTAATTCTAACAGCTCAAAAAACATTCTATTTAGTTTCAGAGTAGATTTCCGTACACACTGCATATATACCCTCATTTGAATGGGTGTAGAGTTAAGTCCATAACTTCCCACTGTGTTAATGGGAACTCTAAGTACCAGTTCCCACAGTGTGGGGATTACAAGATACTTTTATGTTGAGTACTTGTGCTATTTTGAATGTTAGCTACATTGTGGGATAACCAGTTTGGAGGCAAAATTGTGTAAAGCCATAGGATGGAAAGAGGAGATTTAAAATGAAATGAGGTAATGTGAAACACAGATGAATGTATGGATTAGATAACATTTGATGTTCACCAACATATTGAGTAAATAATATTTAGTGTCTGAAGAAGAGAACACATTTTTATTTCTAAATAGTAGATTAGACCAACTAAACTTTGTTCATCTATCTTTAGCTAAGAATGACATTGTAGCCATGCAAATTGGAATAAAGGTTTTTTATTCTTTAAGATATTAGGTCATTAATAGAAAATGAGGGAGAAAAATCCTTATGATATATTTGAGAGATCTATGCTTTCAAATTATACTAAGGGCCCACTATGTGTTACAATGCCTTCTAGCAATTTGCAAATGAAAAATTCTGCCTAATGATGAGATGCCATGCACCCTGGTAAGAATATTTTTTTTTTGCACTAAGAGTACCACAGGGTAGCACATGGTTCCTCCACTGAGTGCTCTCAAACTTAATTAGAAGGTCCTGTGCTTTGCATGGAACAAGTTCCTGTGTGGGCACTTACTATTTTCATCAGGGCCAAGAAAAATTATTTATCCAAATTAATTGAATTCTGGGGACAGTGATGAGCTGCTTGCCTAGGTTCTCACAGAATGGAAGACCTTCTCCAGGCTTTGGAGCCACAGGGAATTTTGGGAAGCATTGATGCTGTACCTCTGCACCTTGTCTTGTTGCTACTTCTTTTTGATGCTCTAGTGCTTCTTATTCTGCAGTTTCAACATGAACCACTTCCCTTCACTACCAGTTCCTTCAGCAAATCCCAAACCCAGAAGTCATTGTCACGGTATCTATTTCCTTGCTCCCAGAAACATTCCCCCAAACCATATCCAAACCATCTCAGGTCAGGTTTGCCTTCTAAACACTTTTTATTTTGATGAAGTCCCATTGTTTATTTTTTACTTTATGTCTCCTGCTCTAGGGAACATATCGGTGAAAATTTTGGTGTGTAGAATATCTGAGATTTTCCTACCTACATTCTCCTCTAGGACTTTTATGGTTTTACAACTTATATTTAGGTCTTTTATCCACCATGAGTTTATTTTTGCATATGGTGTAAATTGGTTTTCATTGTTTTTGCATGTAGCAGTCCAGATCCCTGAACACCATTTCTTGAAGAGGCTATTTTTACTCCATTTTATGCCCCTGCCCCCTGTGTTGAATATTAATTGACCATGGAACTGCCTTTTGACCTGGCAATTCCAATGCTGGGATGATACCCTATCAATCTGGAAACACTAATTCAAAAGAACCTATGTACCCCATTGTTCATAGCAGCACAATATACAGTAGCCAAGTGCTAGAAATAACCTAAGTGCTCATCAGTAAACTAGTGGATCAAAAAACTATGGTACATTTACACAATGGAATACTATACAGCAGAAATAAAGAAGGACCTCCTACTCTGTGACAGCATGGATGTAACTGGAGAGCATTATGCTAAATGAAATAAGCCAGGTGGTAAAACACAAATACCATATGATCTCACCTATAAGTGGAACCTAATCACAAAACAAACAAGCAAGCAAAATATAACCAGAGACAGTGAAATTAAGAACAAACTGATAGTAACAAGAAGGGAGGATGGAGGGAGATAACAAGAAAAGAAGGGGAAGGGTCATCAAGAAAAATGTATAGAGGACACATGGACAAAGACAATGGGGCAGAGGGGGAATTGAATATGGGAGGTTGGGTGGGTTAGGGCAGGGGAGAGTAATAGGGGGAAAATGGGGACAACTGTAATTGAACAATAAAGATAAATAAACAATTACCTGTCATTCCACTTCTCTACATTTTTACCACCAATAATCAAGTCAAAGTAGAATCGTCTCTCACCTGGAAATAAATCTCATTTTCCTTTCCTTATTTTTTGTCCAGTTTACAGAAGGAGTGATAATTCTGTGACTCTCCACTGTCTATGGCTCTTCATCATCCAGCTACAGTATGTTTTTCACAAGTTCCTCACTCTGTCTGAAACACTTCTTTGTCTGCTCCTTACTCATTCAGATGTTCTTAAGCTTCACTAGGAAAATCCTTCTAGACATCATGTTTTCCTAGTAAAGACTTTCTAATATGGCATAGAACACCTTCACATATGTAATTTGTAATTTGTCTCTGCAATTTATTAGTATCTGCAGACATTTCAGTTGATTCTCAGTATCCATATGATGTAAAAATAGTCTAAGCCAATTATAAGTCCTTCCCACTTTCCCAATGACGGATGCAAGAGTATCTGTGTACCTTCAATATAGACAATGAGATGCAAGAAATCTAATGGAGAATTCTGGAAAACTTGTCTCCACTTCTGTGACAGAGACGAGAGGAGAGACAGTCTTCTTTTTTCCCCTGGATATTTTGAGTTCGGATATTGTCTCTGAAAGTTCAGGAGACAAACTGTAACCCGCTTGAGGATAAGTTATCACCAAAAATGGCAGACTAAAGAGAGAGAAAGTTTCTGGATGTTTAGTTACATCACTGGGCCATTTAATCATTTAAACTCAAATCCTTTCCTACATCTACACTGAGTTTTACGATTTAATAATTTCCTAATTATTAAACCACTTTGGAATCTGTAAGGTCCAAAATCTATGACTGCTTTTACTCATCATTTTAATACTAGAATCCAGCTCAGTGCCTGCTATACTATTTTTGCTCATTAAATATTTTTTGAAGGTATGGATAGATGAATGGATGAATACCAACATTTTTCTGAAACAACTCAATGCATACTGGTTTTTGCCTTTTTGCTTTTGTCTATTCTTATCCATGTGAACAGTTAGTTTTGTTTCTCAAAAGGCAGTTTCACTCTGTTCATTTCCCTATGAGCAGCCTGTGTTTATCTCATCCATCTGAAATATGATGTAGTAGGCAAAACCCTTTTGCTAGTCTCTGGCCAGACAGAGAATAATAGATACATTATTTCTCTCACTCTGTACAGATGAGTGTTTTATAAATGAAATTGTGCAAAAAAATATTGTGAATCTTTCAAAACTATATGTACTTTGTGCAGCATCCTTCCAAATCCTGGGGTGATGAATCAGGTGTGGTTTATACACAAGCATCTTACTTTTTCAGTGCTCTAGCAAGTAACTCTAATATGCTTCCAAGAATTAGATCCACTGTTCTATATACTAAACTTCCATTCATTCAACTTAAATTTGCATTAAAACTTAAGGGATCCTTATATTCATCCTAAATTTATTACAGCTTGGAGCAAGAACCTTTTTCTTCAAGAAACAACAGGTTGCAGAGCAAAGAGAAATAGGTTTTGTTCTGTAGAGTGTGAGGAATCAATCATGGCCTCGTGACAGGAGCCTTGAAGGAGGTAACATGTTTGATTATAACGACCAAGACATTTATGTTATTTGTTTCCTCTTTTTTTTCGTAACTGAACCTTGATTTCTTCTGAGAGACCTGTCCCAACACTCTCAGTCCATGGGTATGAATAGAGATAACCAAACCTTGATCCAAAGGCAGTAATACAGTGTTTGTCAAAATAAATCATTGCACCCCTGTTTCTTTCTCCAGAATGATGGGTTTAATGAGGTGCGTGTGGCCTAACTATAGTGAGTGGAGCCTACTATGAACTGTGCTAGGAATGCTCAAACAGTGGCTGGCACTGTTTCCTGCAGTCTTTGAAGCTGAGCTAATGTGAGATTCCAGGGCATGTGTAGCTATTTTATGAATTTAGGGCAGAAAGTCTATCTACAAGCAATGAGGTAGAACCGAGACCATGAGAGAGGAATAAAAGTCCAATGACATTGTTTTTAATCTCTATATTCTGCCATGCCCGAAGCCTTTGTACTTTTCATTTAGTTGAAGCAATAAATCACTGTTTCACTTGAGACAGTTTAGATCAGGTTTTCTGTTACTTGAAGCAGAATCATAACTTGTCATAATTCAAATAGTGAAGAAGGGCTTTTAAAGTTATTAAACATATTCACACACAAGGTGAGTCCCCAGGAGGTATCAAGCTTCTAGCCATTGAGAAGTCCTTATTCCAGCATTAGGCAAATACTTGGAAGGGGTGCTTTAAAATGGACCAAGCATCAGAATGGTGATTGGTCTTGATGACATTTATGGGGCTGGGAAACAGGGTGATCCAAGGCAGCAATAAGTCAAAAAGGAGCAAATCTTAAGGGGATGTCCTTTGGCCCCAGGCCATCTGTCTGATCCCGCGACTGCTAAGAGGCTGTTGTAAATTATGGGTACTTAGGGCAAGTACATTATATGCCAGGCACTGCTGCCATGAAGTGATTTGAATTGATTGATCTGGTCTGAGTCAACTTAAGATCAAATCCAATTGGCTCGCTGCCAAAAGAAAAGCTCTATGTGCCTAACAGGATGTGATGCTTCACACATACAATGCTGGATCAGCAGAAATTACTAATGATTTTGGCAGCGAACCTGTTCCGTGCGGGTAATAACAAGCACTATAGCTTTAAATAGCTTGGTGGAAAAATGCAATGGGGCAGAAGGGAATTGCAATAGGCTCCCTGAACTATTCTGTTGATGTTACTAAGCAAATATAGCTCCTTGAGTTGTTTTTGTTTCATCAAAATCATGATACTCCTGAGTGTTGGTGAGGAAATATCAGGTAATGAGAATGCAGTGTACATGCCTTTTATCAGCTGAAAATCTTTAATTGTAACTGCACCATGTAATGGTTTAATTAGTTGTCTAAGTGACAGGATAGGCTCAAATCCTTCCTAGGGTTTTGCAGAAAAAGAAAATAAAAGATCAATATGTTTCCATAAACTTTTTTTCAAATAAGATGACAAACAGAAAAATACAGGAAAGGGATTGATTTTTAACGCCATGAACTAAGCAGCTTCACAACTAGAAATGATAAGAGAATAGATTATATTAGTACTGAGATAAGCATGGGTTCTAAAAACATGAACAAAGGTAAATAATAAGCACCAGATTTTAAATAACTCAAGGGACTACCTAAATATAGCATTTGCTTCCTGAATCCGAGACACAACCTTGCAAGACAGGTATTATTATCCCCATTTTACACATGAGATAATGAGGGCTCAGAGAACCAAAGTGATGCACCAAGGGTCACATACCTAGTATGCTGTAGGAGCACACTGTAATTGGCTCTAGAACAGTGATTTTCAACTGGTGTGCCACAAGAATTTTTAAAACATGCAATAACTATTTAGTCAGGGGCACTAACCTCTTTTCCCTTAGATGGTCAAATAAAAAACTGACAACAGAGAAGACAACAATAGCCATTCAGTGTGAATGAATCAAAACTATATCTATTTTTGTCAGATTGGAAGATATATAGATATATATTATATATCTTGCCTGTGTGTGACCTGCTAAAAAGCAATTAGTTTATGTGTGCAATGAGATGAAAGAGGTTGAAAATCACTGCTCTAAGACAAAATCTGAAACTTTGAGACTTGAAAGTCCATTATTTTGTTTCTAGTATAAACTGCCTTCCCCTGTCTTCAAACCTTTAGAATGCTGGTTCTCAAATTACTGTATCAGTATGAATTATAGGGAAGCTTGTTAAAATGTGGGTTCCCATGTAAGAGAGAGATTTCAGTGGTACTTTATGGAAGAAGCTAAGAAATTTACAATTTTATACTAATTCCTCTGGGGACTTTGAGACAGGCATTCCCCAGGCTATATAGTCTAGAATGCCTGTTGCAGACCTGTGTGTGACAGAATTCTGGGGACTTTATACAGGGACATCCCACAATGAGGGTTCTAATGGTATCTTGACGATGAAGTGCAACATGTAAAATCAC
Organism: Artibeus jamaicensis; assembly: GCF_021234435.1. Classification (NCBI taxonomy): domain Eukaryota; kingdom Metazoa; phylum Chordata; class Mammalia; order Chiroptera; family Phyllostomidae; genus Artibeus; species Artibeus jamaicensis. The sequence goes on from NW_026522030.1 coordinate 47,305,827, forward strand.
AGACACTTTATCAGAACTAGTCACATAGAAGGCTCTGGGCTTTGTAGAGTCCCATTAAAAAAAGAACGATCACTACAGTCAAATTGGATTTGTAACTCCAGGACTGTAAAGAAAACAGCTTTTTCATCTGTACTTGTCACAGTGGAGAGGATGCTATATAGAATGTGCAGCTTGAATACAAGAAAATATTTTTCTTCATAAAGGAACTAAACAGTGCTCTAGGCAACTGTGGTTGATGGATGTGATAGCTGATCTTTTCTTTGCATTCTTGCCTTATAAAATTAATCCCATCCTGCCTTTTAAATGTATTATAAAAAATTGAAGGGGGAATAAAATTAACAAGATTTATTTTTTCTAAAGTAAAAAGTTTGAAAAGCCCCACTTCCTTTGTCTACCATGATATCACTGGGTCACTGCCAAATCAGGAGCTGTAAGTGATTGTTCTTACATAATAGTGTCTTTTAGTAAAATGTAAAGCTGCTTTTCCCCAAACTCACATCATGAGTTTCCAAACACAATAAGTGTTAGTTTTCTAAAATAGGTGTTTTATTTTGGAACCAATGTTGCCTAACTTCAACCATTGTCTGCTAAAAAACTATCTCAGTGAAATACACACACATTTCAATATTCGACAACTATTACCACTGTAAAAATTCTGCCTACTTAGCAATTCTGCTCAAATTATTAAATTTAACAAGACGTTTATGTATTACAAAGGTATGTTTTTTCAAAATGTTGGTCTCCCAAGGATTTTTCTTAATGTATTTTACTTTATTTAAGATATAGAAAAGTGTTATTAATAATTACTTTTAGTCATAAAAATGATCATATAGATCTCCGTGGTATGACAGAAAGTGTGTATTGTTGGAGTCTTATTAAACCTTCTTGACATTTTGGATTTACCTTCTGTGGGAAAGGAGCAGATTTTAAGTCATGAGGGATGGCTGGAGCTGGGAGGGGAAGAGGGAATCTGGGGAGAGCAAAGCTTTTGGTTTTGCTGGGTAGCTGTGTTACTTGGTTTAATACAGAAAAAAATCAGATATTGAATATGCTCATTCATGATGCTGCTACAATCTCTGCCTCTATGCCCAGAATTATCCTTTTCAAATTAGTTTTTCTGAATAAAGATTTATAATCCAGTTAAAACAACCTTCTATATCTTGTATTGCAGTTGTGGAGTAGCAGAAATAATGAATATAGTTTTCTGTGAAGGGTTTGAATTGACTTTTCCAGTGTGGGACCTTGGATAAATTACTTCATTGAATTTGTCCACTCACCTGTAAAATGGGGATAATACTTATTTCTAAGAGGTGTTCTAGAGATGAAATATAAAATGTAAGAGCATTTTTAAAAAAATTGGTAAGGCTAATTAAACATTCATCTTATTTATTTGAATTATAAAAATATCAGGTTTCACTACATGTATATTTTTATTTTCTTATATGAAATATTAACTAATCAAAACACTTATTACTAGCTTTTCAGTATTTTAGCTTAAGAATGTAAGATGTAATGTATTCTAGGATTTGGGGAATCTTTGAATGGTGCTATAAAAAGTATAAACTTTAGAATTAGACCCATCTGGACTCACTATTTTCTGGCCTTTTTCTAATTGATATTTTCTTTCCTTTTTAATTTTTCATTTCCTCCTCTGCATAATTGAAAACTATATTCTCTACAATGCCTAATATTTTAATGCTAGTCTTTTCTATTTTAACACTCATATTTTTGTCTTTTTCTGAACAATATGAAGAAAACAGTATTTTAACGCCAAGTACTTTCCATCAAAATTACACACACATTTTGTGCATTTTTTTTTTTGCCTCAAATGTCTACTATATTTTTATCTTTATTGTATTTCTTCCACGGCCTTTTAGCTACCTCATAGTCCCTTTTTCCCAGCAGTCACCACCCTGTTGTCCATGTCTTTTGCCTTTTTGCTTGATCCCTCTATTCCTTAAACTCCCCACTCCCAGCCATCATCCTGCTCTCCATCTACGAGTTTGTCTCTATTTTGCTTGTTAGTTCAGTTTGTTCATTACATTCCAAATATAAGTGATATCATGTGGTATTTGTCTTTCTCTAACTGGCTTATTTTGCTCAGCAAAATGTTCTCTAGTCCATCCATGTTATTGCAAAGAGTAAAATTTTCTTCTTTTTTACAGCTGACTAGTAAGTATTATCTTGTATAAATGTCTCGTAGTTGCTTTATCCACTCATCTACTGATAGACACTTGGGCTGCTTCCATATCTTGGTGATTGTACATAACATTGCAATGAACAGAGGAGTACGTATGTTCTTTTGATTTCTGTTTTGCTTTTCTTCTCATAAATTCACAGAAGTGGGACTGGTGGGTCAAAAAGCAGACCATATCTAATTTTGGGGGTTATCTCCATACAGCTTTCCACAGTGGCTGCACCATCCTATAAATCTACATTCCCACTAGCAGAGCAAAAGTGTTCCCCTTTTCCACATTCTTTCCAGCACTTGTTTGTTGATTTACTGATGATAGCCACTGGGATGGGTGTGAGATAATATCTAATTCTGGTTTTAATTTGCATTTCCCTAATGATTAGTGACATTGAGCATCTTTCCATATGTCCATTGGCCATCTATATGTTCTCTTTGGAGAAGTGTCTATTCAGGTCCTTTGTCCATTTTTAAAATTGGATTGTTGGTTCTTGGGGTATTGAGTTTTATAAGTTCTTTGTCAGTTTTGAATATTAATCTCTTATCAGTGAGTATGTTCTCCTATTTTGTGGGTTGTCCTTTTATTTTGTTGGTTTATTTGCTATGCAAAATCTTTTTATTTTGATATAGTCCCATTTGTTTTTCTTTTGTTTCCTTTGTATTAGGAGATATATCAGTAAAAATACTCCTATGAGCAATGTCTGAGATTTTACTGCCTGGGATTCTTATGGTTTCAGGTCTAATATTTAAGTCTTTAATCCATTTTGAATTTATTATTATGTGTAGTATACAAAGGTGCTTAGTTTCATTTTTCTGCATATATTTGCCCTATTTTCCCGACATTTATGGAATGAGCTACTTTAGTCAATTGTATGTGGGTTTTGGAAGCTACACTAATATTCTCCCAGGATGCAACTGGAATTACAACTAAGTTAAAGAGAAATCATACTGGACAACTAAATGGACACTAGCGGGAGAGAAGGCTTATAATCAAGGACATAAGGAAGAAACCACATCACCACAATAAACTGGTAGGGAGCGTGGAGAAGGCACTGCAAGGCTGGCTTGGTTCCCACAGGTTGCAGATGAAGACCCTGAGGATATTTCAGAGGCTGGGTTGTTCCCTGAGAAATGTGTGGTCTAACCCCAACTGGGTTCCACAGACTACAGCACTAGGACTAGGAAAGGAATCCAAATAACATCTGGCTGTGGAAAGCAGTGGGGTTTTCGTCTGACACCTAGAAATGCCGAGAGACTTTTAAAGGGCCAACACAGAAAGTTTCATTTGTAGCCACCTACCCTGTATTCTGGCAAAGGGAGAGTAGGGTGGATTAGAGATACATGAGGAAAATCTGGGGCGGCGGCTCTGGGGAGAGAACTGAAGGAGCAGATGCCATACTGCAGAAACCATCTTCTTCAGGCAGAGCACTCCTCTCCGAATGGCATCAGCCTGAGGGGAGCAATAGCCATACCACAGGAATCACTCTTGCCCTACCCCATGGAGCTCAAGCCAGGCTACTGAGTACAGCTGGATGTTGTTATTCAGTTATGAAGTCTAATAGCAAAGGCTGATCTCTGGGAGCTTTGAGGCTTTAGCAGACCCTCCCCTGGCCTGGTGCACAGCCTGGTTCTTTCTACATACAAACACACCCATCACAGGGAGTCAATGTTGTGGACTGCTGGTAGCTCCAAACAGATTGATGAGAGCCAGTCACAAGCAGCATCTGATAAAGGCCTACACCAGAGTCTTTGTAGATCTACCTAATACATAGGAACCAGTACAAAGAAGCAGCCAAAATGGGAAGACAAAGAAACAGGACCCAAATAAAAGAATAAGAGAATGCTCCAGAAGAAGAGCTAGATGAAATGGAGGCAACCAATTTATCAGATAGTTTAAAGTAATGATTATAAGGATACCCATACATGTCAGTATGAAAAAAGACACAGAAACCATAAACAAGAACCAGTCAGAAATAAAGAATGCAATATCTGAAATAAATAATAGCTTGAAAGGAACAAACAGTAGGTTAGATGAAGTAGAAGATCAAATCAGCAATTTGGAATACAAGGCAGAAAAAAAAACAAAACACCCAAGCAGAACAGCAAAAAGAAAAAAGAATGAAAAGAAGTGAGGCGAGCTGAAGACACCTTTGGGACAACATGAAGAGTAGCAACGTCCACATCTTAGGAATATCAGAAGGAGAAGAGAGTGAGCAAGGGATCAAGAACCTATTTGAAGAAATAATGACCAAAAACTTCCCTAGTCTGATGAAGGAAAATGACATACAAATCCAGGAAACATAGAGGGTCCCAAATAAGATAGACCTAAAGAGGCCTATGGCAAGATACATCATAATTAACATTGGCAAAGCTTAAAACAGGGGAGAGTCCTAAAAGCTGAAGAAAAAAAAAAAGCAGATGGTTAACTACAAGGGAGCTCTCATTTGTCTGTCATTTAATTTCTCAGTGGAAACATTTCAGGCCAGAAGGGATTTGTATGAAATATTCACAGTAATTAAAAAGCAAGGAGCTACAACCAAGGCTACTTAACCCAGTAAGGCTATCACTTAAAACTGAAGGAGAAATAAAGAGTTTTCTAGACAAGCTAAAGAAGTTAACACCAAACCAGGGCTGCAATAAATGTTAAAAGGCTTGCTAGAAGAAGGAGGAGAAAGAGAAGGAGGAGGAGGAGGAGAAAGGAGGAAGAAGAGAGAGAGAAATAGTTAAAAAATAAAATAGTAACAAATACCTATCTATCAATAATCACCTTAAATGTAAATGGGTTCAATGTTCCCACCAAAAGTCATACCACAGCTGAATGGATAAGAAAACAAGACCCATATAAATGCTGTCTTTCAAGAACTCTACCTCAGATCAAAAGATACACACAGACTAAAAGTAAAGAGATGGAAAAAGATAGTTCATGCAAATGGAAAGGAAATAAAAGATGGGGCAGCAATCCTTATATTTGACAAAATAAACTTAAAAGCCAGGGCTATAGTAAGAGACAAAGAAGGACACTACATAATAACTAAGGAAGCAATCCAACAAGAGGATGCAATCCTGGTAAACACACTTGGCCCTGCCACCCCCTCACATAGGAGCACCTAAATATGTAAAGCAAATCTTGATGGACATAAAGGGAAAGGTTGACAAAAATACAGTCACAGTCAGGGATTTTAACACCCATCGACTTTAATGGATAAACCTTCCAGACAGAAAATCAACAAAAAAATAGTGAACTTGAATGACACACTAGATCAAATGGACTTAATTGATAGCTTTATAGCCTTTCATCCCAATGCAGCAGAATATACATGCTTTTCAAGTGCACATGGAACATTTTCTACAATAGAGCACATGTAAGGACACAAATCTCAACAAATTTAAGAAGACTAAAATCATATCAAGCATCTTCTCTGACCGCAATGCTATGAAAACTAGAAATTAATCAAATCACAAGAAGAACACTGAAAATACACAAAAACAAGAAAGCACAACAGTGTTATTAAACAATGATTGGGTCAACAGTGAGATCAAGGAAGAAATCAAAAGATACCTTGAAATAGATGAAAACGAGGACACAATGATCCAAAATTTGGAACAGAGGGGAAGCAACTCTAAGAGGGAAACTCATAGCATTACAGGCCTATCTCAAAAAAAAAAAGGAAAGAGAAAAAGCTCAAATAAACAATCTAACTTTACACTTAAAGGAACTTGAAAAAGAACAAAGAAACAAAGCCCGAAGTGAGTAGAAGGAAATAATAAAGATCAGAGCAGAAATAAATGGAATATATGCTAAAAGAAACATTAATAAAAACCAATGAATCTAAAAGTTGCTTCTTTGAAAAGATAAACAAGATTGACAATCCTTTAACCACATTCATCAAGAAAAAAAGACAGGACACAAGTAAATACAATCAGAAATGAAAGGGGAAATAACTAACACCCAAGAAGTGCAAAGGTTGTAACAAAACTGGACATCCTGGACAAAATGAATAAATCCCTAGAAACAGACAATCTTCAAAAACTGTATCAGGAAGAATCGGAGAATCTGAATAGACAGATTACACTGAGTGAGACTGAAACAGTAATCAAAAGACTCCCAACAAACGAAAGCCCTGTACAGCATTTTTACCTACAGTGTTTCCTTCCTCGTAAATGAAACAATGCTATTGCTGCTGTCAGTGTTAGCTTAGAATATAGTTCATGCTTATTTATATTTAGACCCAATATTTACAAACATCTCTACTTATCAAGATACTTTTCATGTTAGTTCTTCCATCTGGATCATATTCATTCTACCTAAATTACGTGTTTAAAATTTCAGAGACAGGGGGTTTGTGGGTAGTGAGCTTGTTTTTGTTGATTTTGCCTCTGTTCTTGAAATAAAGTTTTACTGGGTCCTATTAGGGCACAGATATCTAGGCTCACAACATTTGGTGTTTGTGCCTGCATGTGTGTGTCTGTTTTCTTTAGCACAATAAATTACAATTCCACTGTCTTCCAATTTCTATTGTTTGAAAGTATTCAAAGATTATTTAATAGAATATCAGTCACTGGAAAGAAAGTAACTTGTTCTGGCTACTCTTTAGAAATTCTCTCTCTTTTTTTTAAAGATTTTATTTATTTATCTTTAGAGGGGAAGGGAAGAAGAGAGGGAGAGAAACATCAATGTATGGTTGCCTTTCATGTGTCCCCTGCTGGGAACGGGCCTACAACCCAGGCATGTGCCCTGACTGGGAATTGAACAGCGACTGTCTGGTTCACAGGCCCACATTCAATCCACTGAGCTACACCAGCCAGGGCCTCTTTTTATTTTCTTCTGACTTACTTAGATGTCTGGATGTGTGCGCTATTTTTCTGTTTATTGAGATCCACTTTGTTTGATTCTGCTTCCTTATTTCACATTTAGGTTAAATGCGAAATTCTCCCAAGAACATTTAAGCTTCCTTTTGCCAGTCTAATATGCATACCACCTGTAAGAGACAACTTTAAATTATTTTTGCACATATGTATAATGTGAATGTTGGCCAAAATTAAACTTTGGTTTGTGGTCATAAATTCTTAGTTGGATACCTATCTTCCCCTTCACCCAGGGTCAAGGTCGAGACATTAAGTTTTGCTTACAAGAACTCTCTGAGCAAAGGGTTCATTTCTTGTTCACTCTCATTATGAGAGTAGACCTTTAGTTTTCACTTTATATAGAACATTTCCTATTAGCCTCCTCAACTTGGGCAAACCTTAGATTTTAAATACTATCTCCCATATCCCCCCAATTTTTTAAATTATTTTTTATTTATTTTTCAAATACAGTTTTCTGCCTTTTACTCCCTTCCCAGCCCATCCCCCAGTGCTCCCCACCTCCCTCCCCTTTCCACCCCCCTTAGCTGTGGTCCATGTGTCCTTTATACTAGTTCCTCTAAATCCCTCCCCTTTTTCCCCTGAAATTCCCTCCCTTCTCCCCTCTGGTCGCTGTCCCCCTGTTCTCTATTTCAGTGTCTTTGTTTTTATTTCCCCCCAAAAATTTAAGCATGAAGCTCACAGGAAGGGCTCCTGAAACCGTAAGTTGAAGAGTTTCTCTGACACACACTTCAGTTCTTTGGGCTCCTTTTGTGTCCTCTGCACATCACTCCCATTGTTTGAGCACAAAATCTATTTTGTAATAATTTTTTTACAAATATGTTTTAGTGCTGTCTTAACATCTTCAAGTTTTTTCCCCCTGGAAGTTGTATCCTTATAGTTATGAGAGTTATATGTTTTTTTCCTGATTGTCAGTATGTTGATTCTGAAAGAAGTTCAAGTTCTATGTGGTATTTATTTTTAATATATACAGATACATATTTAATATGTCTCTATATACTTATTTTCCAAAATAATTTCCTATTGAGTTATATGAGTCTATGTGCAAATCTCTTCTAGAGGATAATTATTAGGTAAAATATTGAAGTATAGATATTTAGAGGCAGAAAAAATATTTAGAAAGTGCCCTGACTGGTGTAGCTCAATGGACTGAGCACTGACATGTGAACCAAAGGGTCACCAGTTCAATTCCCAGTGAGGGCACATGCCTGGGTTGCAGGCCAGTTCCCCAGTAGGTCATATGTTAGAAGCAACTGCACATTGATGTTTCTCTCCCCCTATTTCTCCCTCTCTTCCCCTCTACAAATGAATAAATAAAATCTCTTTAAAAATTTAGGAAGCATGTAGACCTAAGCACCTTTGGGCAGTACAGAGACTTGCCTAATAGTACCAGTTAGTACATGAAATCAATATTGCCTGAATTAATGAGGTTCCTTTTATATTTCTTTGTGTATAAACTAAACTCTAAATCTAAAGGCATTTTTGCCATATTGTAGTTTGTACTCTTCTCTATGTCTAAACTTTTACAAAAGTTCAAACTAACTAAATGAATAGCCCAAACTCTCAAATAGGCTGTAAGTGGGAAATAGAAATGTGAAATCCCTCAGGAAGGTATCACTCACGATAGTTACCAAATAACAAAGTATAGGTAACAATAATGAAAACTAACAGCAGAAAAACAGGGTCACAGAGGAGATACCGTATTGCCAGGAGAGACACCTGCCAAGCAGAGGGCCCTGGCCGATAAGGTCTGAATTTCCCAAGTCCCAAACATGCCAAGACTGAAGTATTAGTCAGGGCCTGTACGTAATGAAATTGAAACTATAGACCAGATAGCCATAGATCAATACATTTCTAAAAGACTTCTCATTTCTTACATTCGGATCCATTTTATATATTAGTGGAATACATTAGAAATGTCAATATTACGTATTTCCGCTATGTCGCCAAAAGTATTTCTAGAATATAGAAATTTCTTCTTATACTATGTATTTTACTTTGAGGTAAAAAAAATGGGTAGTGTGTCTGTAACACACACAAAAAAATGGAGAAAATGTTAATGGTAGCTGTGATTATAAACTAAGTTCAATGGCACTTATTTATCTATAAATATATAAAAGAAACATAGAAGCAAAATGCATATCCACACTAGATTAAGTGAGACTAAATCATGTCAAAACCTCAGAGAACTAATTTGTCACATTGTCTATCATCATACCTGAAATTCTCATAATTGGAGTCATTCATTTTGTATTCATTAATAGCATGCTACCTTAAAGCAGGGTAATATCTTATGTTCACATGCTAACACACGATCACAAATATATTTATTTGATTATCCTATCAGGATTACTGTCAAAGTATAACATTCCAGATTTAAGACGAAAGTTTTAGCTTAAAAAGTTTTCATTTTATATTATAACTTAACATGTGTTTGATTTTATTTATTTTTTCATTATTTAGAGAACACTTTATTAGTTTCTGTATTCGAATCCATGTAGATTTAGACCTCACACATTTAATACAGTGTGTTACCTCTGTATAAATGAAAAAAAATCATGTTGAACATTTCTAGACCAACATGGCTATTAATTCCTGTTCAATGCCAACCCTACACGGTACCGTTGGGACAGTTTTTCCAAAGATGACAGCACAGCTAATGGACTATTAACTAAGAACACATGGTATCTGAAGTGATAAAGACAAATTAGACTTCTAGTTCCCTTACAAAAGTCTTGAGATCTATTATTATTTTCAATAGAAGACTTATTTAAATGGTGTCTTTGGTAATTTTTATTATATATGACTTCTTATTTTTGCTTTGATGCAGCTAAGATATTATAGACCTCACTTAGAACATGATGAAAGGAAGTTTAGGGTTACAAAACTGAAATCTTATGAGGCCACTCTCACAGATCAAAGACTTCAGCCGAAAATAATGGACTAGATTCTGATAATTCACTCTTACAAAGGAATGTGCCTTTTATACAACCCCAGGCTACATTATAATGGTTCTTAGTGATATTTTGTAACTAGGCAAGTAACAGAACTGAAAGATTTTTAATAAACCTATTGTCCCTTAATCTTAATATCTTAAGTAAAAGTAATAATTTATAGAAGCACTCATATGTGGCATATATAATGTTATAAGTAGTAACATGTTTAATACTCCTCAAAATTTTAAATTCTTGAGTTAAGTAATAATTTTATTTATTTATTTTAAAGATTTTTATTTATTTATCTTTAGAGGGGAAGGGAAAGAGAGAGGGAGAGAAACATCAATGTATGGTTGCCTTTCATGTGTCCCCTGCCGGGAACTGGCCTGCAGGGAACCTGCCTGGAACCCCAGTATGTGCCCTGACTGGGAATCGAACCGCGATTGTCTGGTTCGCAGGCCCGTGCTCAATCCACTGAGCTACACCAGCCAGGACTAAGTAATGATTTTAATATGAAAAATACATAAATGATATCTATACACATGTTCAATTACACATATGCAAATAAATTATGTATATATACATACATATAAAGTAATTCATAATACTACCATATTAAACTAGTAATTACTTATGTTATAAATACTATTAAGAACACAGAATTAACCAAAAACAGTACCTGAGCATTCCAATTAAGTTGTGCAAAGTTCTTTTGTTAAAGATAGTAAATATTATTCATAGCAGAGTTTTTCATCCCCAAGTTTGGTGTTCTTATTTTCATCCTCAGCAGGTTAAAATTATCTGACTATGAGGCTGGCTAAAACCAGCACATTGTCCAAAGCAAGACGTTGCCAGCTGAGATCTACACATACAGGAATAAGTGGCATGCACATTCACACATCAGGCTTGCCAAGTATATAGTAAATTACTTACTCTCTTCACCAAACACTAAAGATAGGCCTATAAAAAAGCCTAAGATAAAAATTGGTCATAACAATGACTTTAAAATATCCATAAGTGATTTTATACAATTTGCTTTAATATGGAGGATCTGTGTGTGGTGTATTTAAGAATAAACCTTTATCAAAAATAACTACTTTTTAAAAACTGAAGCCTATAGTATATTCTAGTTATCCAAAACACCTGCTTAGGGCCCTCCAAAACAAGAATTATAGTTATTCTAAACCTCTTTGACTGGCTTTCCTTATCTTTTAATGGAAATCCTATCACCCACCTCCAACATTGCTATAAAAATTATATGATTGAAAGAATAAGAAGACAAGCCATAGGAAGGGAGAAAAATATTTGCAGAAGACACATCTGATAACAGACTATTATTCAATATATATGAAGAACTGTTACAACCCAAGGATAAAAAGCATGAACAACCTGATTAAAAAATGGGCAAACTCATGAACAGACACACCTCAACCAAAGAAGACATACAAATTAAAAGCAGGCATTAAAGAAGATGCTCAGCCCTGGCTGGTATAGCTGAGTGGATTGAGTGCAGGCCTGCAAACCAAAGGGTCACAGTTCGATGCCCAGTCAGGGCAGGCCAAGTCCCCAGCAAGGGGTGCCCTAGAGGCAACCACACATTGATGTTTCTCTCCCTCTCTCTCCTTCTCTTCCCCTCTCTTTAAAAATAAACACACTCTTCAAAGAAAGAAGAATTTAAAAACTTAAAACAAAAATAAAAAGATGCTCAATATCACATGCCATTAGGGAATGGCAAATTAAAACAATGAGAAACACTGATAATGCCAAAATGCGAGCTAGGAAACAAAGCAACAGGACTTCTCGCTTGTTGTTGGTGGGAGTGCAAATGTTACAGCCACTTTGCAAGGCAGTTTGACAGTTTCCTGCAAAGCTAAACATATTACTATCACATGATCTAGTAACTGAACTCCTGGATATTCACCCAAATGACCTGAAAACTTAGGCCCACATAAAATGTGTACATAGCATTTTAAAGCAGCTTCATTCATGTTTGCCAAAACTTAGATGTCCTTCAGTGGGTGACTGAATAAGCTATGGTATTTCATACAATGAAATGTAGTTTAGGGCTAAAGAAAAGAGCTATCAAGCCATGAAAAGGTCTAGAAGGTTGATAGTAATGTGTTAATGTAGGTTTATCACTTATAATAAATGTACAACTTTGGTGAAGGAAGTTAATAGTGAGGAAAGTTGTGTAGGGACAGAAAGTATATGGAACCTTTGCAATTTCCCCTCAATTTTGCTATACAACTAAATATTCTATAAAATAATTGTCTATTATTAAAAATAAAAAAATATTTAAAAACCCAACTTAAAAATATACCAATAACTTATTACTATGTCTGGTGTCTAGTGCCCACTTACTATATGGTAACTATATTAAATAGTTAAAATTATTGAATCCTAAACACCTAGAAGAGAACCTGACATATAATAGGTACTTGAAAAATGGCTTGACTAAGTAAATCGACAAAACATCTAATTTTCTGGCTATTTTATATCAAAAATAAAATGAAATTAAACTTAACATTTATAATAAAAGTGATATAAATTATCCATGATTTCAAATTTTGCTCTCTAGAAAATAAATAACCAAGGTTGTGTGATGCTTGTAACTTCATCCTTGTCTTTTTGCTGGCAGAATTTTTTCTTCTAGCAATACACTATGAAGGACATATGGAGCAAGCACTGACCAGGGTCCATAGGTTTCCACACTGCAAAAAACCAATGGGATGTCATCTTCCCATTGGTAATGGTTGACACCTTATGTTTCAGAGTAAGGCAAATCCATACCCACTTCATAAAGCACTCAATTGGGTGGTACAACATAATATAGTGGGATATTTCCCCCTGACCTAAGGAGAGGATGGCACCCTTACATACTGAATCTAGGTAATTGGAAACATTTGACTTTCAAGCTTAATTTTCTTTTGAACCTTACCAAGTTATTTGCTTTCAGAAGTATTCCAGCAGTAGTTTTCATAAGATCACAATTCTATACTTTACAGGGGCTGCCATCTTTTCAGTTAATGATGTTAACTTCAGCATTATTTAAAGGAAACAACCTCTCTAAACAAATTAGAATATCCAAGGCAAGTCGAAGAAAGAATCTGGCCCCAAGTGTTTATTTTTAAAATATTTCATCTTAAATTAATTGATGAGTATTTGCCTTTCATTAGTATGGCCTAATTGTTATATGCTAACAATATTTTTGTCCTGCAAAAATTTTCATGTAATTTATAAGTGGTCAAAGGGAGGATGATAGCAGAGGAATCATAGAAGTACTGGGGCATAACAGCATACAATTTTGGGTTTATTTTAAGTTATATTGTAAGCCATAGGAGGGTATAGAGTAGAGGAGCAGCACTGTTTAATTTCTATATTAATAGGGTCATCTTGTCTTTGTGAAGAATAGATATAGAAAGGCAAGAATAGCAAGTGAAGGTGTAAGCAATGACACAGTTAAAAGGGTTTTTTTTCCAGTATCCAAGCATGAGATGATGGTGGTCTGGTTGGATGAGTAGTAGAAATGGTGAGATTTTGAATACAGTTTAATTGACAGTATTTCACAAGCACTAGATGAAGCTTGTGACTGGGATGTGAGATGCAAGGAAAAGAGAAGATAAGGTGAATGTGAAACTCTACCACATATAATATGCTTTTAACTGATAGCTGTGCTAACATTATTTATGCATGCATTCTAAGAAATTAATACTTTATCTGGGTCTTTAAAGAATCCACAGGTTCTTGGGTTTCAGGTATTCATGCACATAATAAGCAAATTTGTTTCCAGTGCTTCAACTTGCTCATATTCCCACACACATACACATAATGTGTAGAAAGCTGACAATCTCAAAACAAGTCAAATAGCCTCACAGGATTTTTCCCTTCTTTCTGTTAGAGTAAACTCAGCCTGATTTAGAAAGTTCTAATTTCACCAATCTGGGGATTCATTACCTTGCTATCATGTGTCATGTTTAAATAGTAACTTTCAGTAACTAAAAATTTTAAAGAATTCATGTGCATCCTCATAGGGAAATAATATTTTATTCAGGAAATTAGTATTCAGTTGCTAACTTTCCCAAAAGAAGACACCTACGAAGAAAGTCTCCTACTAAGAAAGCTCAGGTGGCTAACTGAGCTCAAATTAAACAAAAGCAAAAACAAACTAACAAACAAACCCCAGGGCCTAGCAGTTATTTCTATGCAGGGGTTCTCAAGCAAACTGTGCTTGAGGGAGAAGCCTATACTGAACAGCCTGCCTCTGCATGGAAGTGCCTGCTTGCACTGTGTTTCTGCCATCTGGGCCAGCCCTTATAAAGGAGTTCCTGGAATCCTATAATAACCAATAAGACTGAGGCTTTCCCCATGCAGTTGGAGCTGCACAGCTACAACCAATCAGAGATACTGTATTCTGACCAATTAGGACAGTGCCTTTTGGACCAATCAAAGTGCAAAGATTTGATGTTTAGGAGCACAGACCAATAGGGGACCAGGGGTGAGGACTTCTAGCAATCTGAGCCAGCTGCCATATGAGCCAGCTCCCCTATGGCTCTGAAAGCGTGCTTTCACTTCCCACTGAAGACTATCTTTCTGGTGGAGCTGAAATACCAAAGATGTCTTTCTGGAGGAGCAGAGCAGACCAGTGCAGGCCAGCCCAGACTGACATAGAATGGAGAAGACCAGCATAGCTCAATGCTAGAAGGAGCAGAAAGAACCATGGAGGAGCATAGCAGAGCTTTCAATCCAGAGAGGGGCTTGGCCCCAGGCCCTTCTGGGTTCAGAGCTGCCTCACAGCAATACTGTATTGTGGGGGCAACTTTGCCCACAAGTCCCCTTGTCTGCCATGAATGAAAGTGAAACTACTAAGACATGATCTGCTTGGGGAGGAGAAGTGGTCAATCTCTCAGAAGAGAAAGACCAAGAACCTCTTCTTCAATGGCTTTTATTAGGTTGTAATACATAGAAATATAGGTAAAGCTCATCAATCAATGTCAGGTGGCAAGGATCAAATAATAGATAACACTTCAAAGAAAACTGAGGGCTTAGTCTGAGTCAGTGTCTGTCAGGTAAGGGGGTTGCAAAAACTTTGGGAGACATACTCATTTCCTGCTCGGACTCATATGAATGAAAACACTCTTAGCAAAGCAGGCTTTACAGGATTTTATGAATTCTTTCTTATGCCCGATCACCCCGGATCTTGCTCTAGCTGGCAGAGGGCTAGCCCTCCCCATCATAGGTTTTTAGCCTTAAGTGGATTAGAGCCAGAAAGCACCTCTCCCAGATGGAAATAGGGACTCAGGCTAAGTCAGAATAGCTGGGGGGGTCCATCACTCCCTCTTTGCTGTAGCTCCCTGAGTCCTTCCTTGAGGGTCTCCCAAGTGATCGTGTCTGGTTTAGGTTGCCCCCGCTCTGAGGGGTCTTACCCATCTTTGACTAACTGACCAAGCATTGGGGGCAGGGGATAAAGCAGAATCAGTGCTTGCTGACAGAGATGATCTTTTGTCTCCTCAGTGGCTCACAGTCCAAGGGTTGCTCACTCAGCCTTAGCCATGGGGGACAGTTACAACTCCTGGAACCAGGCAGAGCAATTCCCAACACTGTATCACAATTGAGCTGTTTTGCACTGAATAAAATTTCCTTCTTCACCACACCCCAAGTTGGGGATTACTATTGGTGCTGCATTGGTGCTGACAACTACTGGATGACATATGTAAGGCCTAAATTAAATTTAAAAAGTGTATGCTATATATTTTCACTGAGAGGCTACTCAGATGTTTTATAAAGAATTAAGAGGGACTTGTCCCTTCCTCACCTCTACACACACTATTTTCTAATTAAGACCCAGTTTTACATAAATGATAATTAAAATTAATTTTATCAAATACTCTCCATTAACCAAAATGTATTGTTTTAAAAACCAGCCTTTAGAATGAATTAAATTATCTGCATATTTTGAAAAATGATATTTAGTTTGTACTCAGTCTCTTCTCTCTTTAAACCCAAAACACCCTAATTTGAAAAGTCATATGATCCCTGTGTTCATTCAGCATTATTGACAGTAGCCAAGATATGAAAGCAACCTATGTGCCCATCAACAGATGATTGGATAAAAAAGAAGTGGTAGATATATATATTTGAATATGTCAGAAAAATGATATTTTACTATTTGCAACTACATGAACAGATTATGCTAAGTGAAATAAGTGAAAGGTGATTTCACTTAAATGTGAAATCTAAAAAAAATAAACACAGCAGGAACATACTCATAGATACAAAGAACACTTTGATAGTTACCAGCTGGGAGGAGGGTTGAGGGGATGGGTAAAAAAATGGGAAGGAAAGAGGTACAAATTAGTAGTTACAAAATAGACATGGGGATATAAAGTACAGCATAGTGAATACAGTCAATACTTTTGTAATAACTATGTATGGTCAGATGGGTACTAGATTTATTATGGTGACCACTTCATAAATTATATAAACATCTAATCACTATGTTACAATATAGTTCAATACACCTGAATAGTATTGTACGTCAACTGTAACTGAAAAAAATGTTTAAAAATACATTTTTCAAATTTTACCTTTAAATGTTTCAATTTTGCTGCAATTTTATTTTCTACAAACAAATGATACCCATCATTTAAAATTCTATTAAGCTATGTTATCATTAGACAATGTGGCATATTTATAATTTATTCAACCCATATGGAATACATATATGTGGAATTATTTGTTTATATTTGCCTTTCTAGTACTGAAAGGCACAAGGAAACAAGAAAACCATTCTGACTTGCTTGTCATTAGGCATCTAAGTTCTGGCACATGAACTAAGTATTCAGTAGGATTTGGAGAAGAGTAGTGATGTGATGTGATTTACATTTTAATCATCTAAGGAAAGAAGAGAGAGAGGAAAGAAGGAAAGTAAAAGCAGAAAAAAGAAGGGAAGTAAAGGAATGGAGGAAAGAAGTTAAGAAGAGGAAGATGACCCTGTGGGAATCAGGAGATTTGAGAGTTTGTTTCGGCTCTTTAAAAGGCATATATATATATAAAATTTATATGTATATAATTTATATGTAAATATAAACTATAATAAATAGTATATAACTATAAATATAAAGATATTCAGTATACATAATAGTAATAAGGAATATATATACACATGCACATACAACACATGCATGATATATGACATCTGCAATTATTGATCTAATATAAAGTATATCGATGCCCAGTTTTACAAAAGTAGTTAAATATCACCATCTTACATTAGAAAATACAAGGGAACATTCCTCCGTGTGGGAGTAAAGAACTGTAGTACTCTTAATGCTTCATATAGTTATAAAATACCTTGAGAGCCTGGGAAGGTAAGGTCTCAGTCCTAATATTTATATATTTTTTTACTGAACCTTCTATATAGTCATAAGAAACCTATTATCTAATTACTATGAAAGTGACATTCAACTCAATGTGTAGTAGGAAAAACGATCGTTCAAATATATACCTTGGGTAGTTAAATTGGAAAACTGCAATTGCATTTCCCTAAGGAATGTAATCATGATCATTTTATTTGCAACACATTACTGCTACAACAGTGATAGGACTCTCCTTAAAATATTCTGAACTATAAATGAGCAGTAATGTATGGCAAAAACAATCAACAAGAATATGAGAACCAAGTTTTGCTATGATGTACCTTATTATTGCATTCTATATAACACAATCATGCTTTCTTCTTCTGTTAAAATACCTGGATAATATCAGCATGAAAAGGCTAAAACAATTCAGTCACCACATCAATAGATCCTGTATGTAAAGATAATATGTACCAAAGAAAGATTTCTAAAAGAAAAAGTAAAATGTCCTAAAATAATTAGAACACACATACCTACCGAAAGTTTGTCCTTCTTTAGAATACATAAAGTAATCCACAGATGATCCAAGGCATTTAAACAACTTGGCTTCAGTGTCTTTTGCATGATGCCCACCTTAATCTACCTTGTTTCACAGTCTGTTGTGTATGTGTTTTATCCCTAGGTAGTCTGTAGAGTGCTTGGGAGCAAAGACTTTTAGTTGTGTTCGTTCCCACTGAAGCTCTTTCTCATATGGTTTGACCAAGGTAATAACAGAATTTACTTTCCCCTTTATTTATGAGTTTATTGAAATGTTATTTTGTATTTAAAGTCACATACTGCAATACCATTCTCATTTGGAGATAAGAGCAAAATTTGATATTAAAAAATGGAAGCTAGCACATGTTTTTATATGCAAATAAATATAATAACTAATAATTTCATGATAATTAAGAGCTCAGAATTGAAATTAAGTTTTGGGGTTGGTTGATATCATTAGTCCACTTCTCGCTATCTCTGCACAAAAATCAGCAATGTCATGAAAAGAAAATACTTATTTTTAAACAGGACTAGATAATTATGCTGAATGCTGAGTAATATATAGAAATAAAATACAACCATTACAAATAACTACATATGAAATAACTAGTTATATTAATAAACTTCATTCCATAGTAAATACTTAGTAAAAACACTGTAATTTGATATACGCAGAAAAATAACTTCTCAGTAAGATAATTTTAAATAGAAATTCATCCCAAATTGGTAGAAACAAGTATGCACTTGTTTATCCATCTTCTCACAGGCCGCTCAAATATAAGCCAAACAGAATAGCACTCCCAACCCTAATAAGTTCCTACTCCAATTTGCCTCTGTTAATAAATAATGTCACCATTCAATCTGTTTGCTGAAGCAAAAACATGGGTATTGTATATACCATATTTCTCTTTTTCCTCATTCACATCCAATGATCGCTAAAACCTGGATTTGAGTTTTTCACTGGAGAAGTGACATAATAAATGTTTCACAGAATGACGGATACATAGATACTTAGCATTCTCTTCTAATGTTTTTAACAGTGTTAGAGCTGATCAAATTTATACATTAGATGTCAAAAGCAAAGTTTAAAGTACCGTATCCATCAATTCTATAACTGTAGTGTTAACTGGAGTTGGGTAATTTCAAATATAAAGTTTTAGAAACTTTCTCACAGAAATTCATCCTTTACAGATATTATATTATACATATTAGTGGAAGAGAAATTTTAATTACATTACTTTAGATTATATTAACCAATAATTTATTTTAAGGAAACCGTACCTATGTGTAGGCATATAAACATGTAGGATAAGGCAAGCTGTGAACTTGAGAAGGAAAGCTATGAATTATTTGTAAAGAAGTCCCCTATACAGCCTGTGTTTAAAATTAAAATAAAAAAATTAAAAGATGTAAGTCCTAAATATTAACACATTTAGAAATTATTATTGACAGTGATAACCATCTATAAGCTTGATAATTGCTATTGAAGCGCAATTATTGATACACATATATAGGAATCTTTTTCTAAAGGGTAGAGTAAGAAGAACCTACTTTTCATATGCCTTTAGCCTTTAAGAATTGCTTCTCTTTTCATATATTAACTACATTTATGAACTATGCTAGAATTCAATGCTCATAAGAAACGAGATTTGACATATATGTTCAGACATGCAATTAGACCAGCTCTTTGTCCATTTTAATCCTAATATAAGGGTTTCTAATTTAAGCATTCAAACTAAATTGAACCCTATAAGGTCTGTCAGTTTCACCCACAAAGCTCTTTTGTTAGACAGTTCTATCAAAAGTTAGACAATTCATTTTACTAAGAAAAGAACTGATCAGTAGAAAAAATAAATTGTATCCTTAATGCATGGACAGATCACTGGATTACTGCTAATGTATTATTAGTCAAGCAGAATCTCCTTTTGTAGGAGCCTCACAGTCCATGTCATAAACTGATTAAAAATCAGTGAACAAGTACTTTCTACCTTTGTTGTATATTAATGAGAAACCGTCTATCCCAGAAAGTTTTACTGAACTAGTAACCTTTAGCTTCCTCAAACTAGAGCATATCAGAGCTGTACAAGCACAAAAAAGTTTTCTGTCAGCCTTTTATATAGAAAAGTATATTTTCAAATTGAATTTATTTCAATTAGTTAAAACATTTAATATTTGATTGTGAGCTTCCACACTCAATTTCTGATGCAGGTGCAAGTAATGACACAGTGTTGTCCTCTTCATGTGTGCATGTGCATTTATATCAGGCGGCAGGAGAGGGCACTGTGAGGGGTGGGAGGCAGGGAAGGAGACAGGGTAGGTGAGAGAGGGACAGAAGGGACAGGGAGGAAGAGTTTTCCAGAAAATGACAGTTACAGAAAATGGTATTGTGACTCAAAAAGATGATTAGCCAATTTTCCAATAATGGATAAAAACCTTAAAAGGGATTATTTAAAAATCAAAAATGGTCAATGGACTTATAAATGATATATATATATATATATACATATACATATATACATATATATATATACACACAGTTTATTAATATTTCTAATCAATCTGTTATTTGAGCCATACACACATTGAAAATAGTTGCTAGCAAGATCATGTCAGAGTGGACATTTGTAGTGAACATGCAAATAGATTATTTTCCTTTACTATCATAAAATATGTGAATCGTCACTGTGATACAAGTGCTGACAGAGGAGGCCGATCACCTAGAAGCAATAATTGGACAATCAGGCAGTTGGAGTAGCTGGAAAATCCTGGCAAGTACCCAGAGAACAGGTTGTCAAATATTAATATGTCTCTGAACTGTTTGTAGTGCTATCAAGGTGTAAATTTCCAGCATGTTTGCCAGAAATAGTTACTCGGAGGTCCATAGGGTGGGAGTGATACACGGAGGTCTGCTCGGATCAGTGAGAGGAGTAGGGAGGAGGAGGTTGCCTAGCAACGGTCAACAGTCTAGGATGGGACTGGCTGAGAAGCCAAATGCCTCCAGCGTGCATGAAATTATGGGCCAGAAGATCTATAAAAGAGGGCACAGACAGGCTCTCTGGTTCTTTCCCGAGGATGCCAGGATGGTCGTGCTGTAACTGCCTGTGTTTCCCAAAGGACAATATTTTGGGTGGGAAGGAACTCCCAAAGCAGCCCAGGATGGGCCTAACCTGGCAAAGGGTGGCAGGGTTATTCCTTGGGTGTTCCAGAGGGGATGAGCTCTGAGGCAGAAGCCTGACATTTCTTCCAAAATTGTGTCGTTTTTGTGTCTTATGTTGTTTTAGTTTGTAAACTAACCCTATAGAAATAAGATAATTAAAAATTAACAGGAGAAAGGATAGGAGAACTCAGGTGTTTTAAAGAGTTTAGCCTTAACTGTTAGGCTTAAGTGATTAAAGCTGTAAGTGATTAATGGGTGTGGAAAGCTATTATTTCAACATTGTGTAGCTTTTGAATAAAGACTCCTTTCCTTTATCACCAAACCTTTGACTCCCGAATTTTTCCCAGGGGGTGGAAATGGGTAGCAGGATACTACTTGCTGTTCAGTAGGACCTGGGCGGGGAAGGTGGGGCTCACAGGGGGGTGGTAATCTGGATTTTGTCAAGCATCTCACAGGACTTTGTAGCAAGTAGTGTGGGGGTCCTGCTTTGCAAAACATTCCCTTAGCAATGGAACACTTGCAATTATTTCTATATAAGGATTTATGGCCTACATAGATTATTAGAGCAACCATCAGCAAAATAAAATTCTTACAGAATGGGGACTGTTGTTTTTTTTCCAGTTCAATATCAGGCCTAGAGTCATAAACTCATTGAGTTTGAGGTCTTCAAACTCAAATAATAGTTTGCTTTGTCAAAACTAAAGAAAATGATTCCCATATAGCAGGGGTGTCAAATTCATTTTCACCGGGGCCACATCAATGTCACAGTTGCCTTCAAAAGCTCTTTGCCCCTACTTAAGGAGTAGCTACATTTCTACAGTCCTAAAACTACATTCAGCCCTTTGAAGACAACTGCAAGGCTGATGTGGCCCCCAGTGAAAATGGGTTTGATACCCCGCCATATAACTTCTGACAAACAAGGCTTCAGGCCTCTCTCATGGAAAGCAGAAGAGGCTCTTAAAACAAGAACTGATTAGAAGAATACTGAAGAAAATGAATTCTGGTGCCATTTTTTTTCTTATGCAACACTTGAGTAATCATCTGAACCCAACTATTTATTTCCTGAATGGTCTTCAGCAAGACTTCGCATTTCCTCTCTAGATAGTAAAAAAAAAAAAAAGTTGCAGAGGATTTAGCTTATTTGTGAAAAATTTTGCTAATTATGATATCCCAAGTCTAAATTAGGTCTGATCTGGTCACCCCAAAACATATAATATTACAGTATATTGTATTAATCCTTAAATGCCTTCTTAATTACTATTGCCTTTTTAATACACTGTTTATCTTTTTTCTTCTAAATGGATCCAATTAAGTTTTGATTGGCTTTTTTCCCCTCTGAAATTATGAACTAACTCTTATCGTCTTTGCTCTTAATAGATTTGTTCATTCAGCATAAAGAAGAACTCAGCTGTATTAATCTAAACCAGAAACTTGCCCCTGGCATTTGTTAATACTTTAAAGGTATTTGTACCTATTTACTTATTATTTTCTAAGCCCTTAATTAGTTCAGCTAACTGATTTTCTTTTCTTCTTAGATTGATAGAATCCTGTAAACTGAGGACACCAGTATCAATAATGATTCTTATAAACTGCATTCACTTTCTTCTGCATGTCCCACACCTCATAAGAACTTATTCTGGGGGGCAATGTGCCTTTGGGGACCAGTCTTCAAAAATAAGTCTTGAATGACATTTTGATTCACATACATCTTTTAAATTCAGTCCTGATTAGCTGCTCTAACACAAAATGATAGTAAAGTTGTAAGTTAGCAGCAGATTTATTCTCTTTTCCTGTTTTATTTAATGGTAATAAGGGGCAACTTTAACTTGTCACAACTGAGGTGGACAAAACACAATAAATAGGGTTTCTATTTGTACAGCTGATAGTGCCCACTGTTCCTGGATAGTATGGAATTAGTTCTGGACCAAGCACAGGTAATCCACCATCTATTACTAAGGAATTGATAGTATAAAAATAAGAGCAAAAGATCAAAGTGGTACATCAGAGTTCTTAAAACTCTATGTGAATACTTTAGAAAAAATGGATGAGCCTTGGCTGGTGTAGCTCAGTGGACTGAGTGTGGGCTGTGAACCAAAGTGTCACTGGTTTGATTCCCAGTCAGGGCACATGCTTGGGTTGCAGGCCAGGTCCCCAGTAGGGGGCGCATGAGAGGCAACCATACATTGATGTTTCTCTTCCTCTCGTTCTACCTCTCTTCCCCTATCTCTAAAAATAAATAAATAAATACATAAATAAAATCTTTAAAAAAGAAAATGGATGAATGCTATTTTTAAGGTGTCATTTTAAAGTAATTGTCAAAATACAATGTAATTCTAATGTGTGTTTGAAGTATTGAAAGCAGTTTTTCAACTTGTCAAATATCAAATTTATTGAAGTACCAGAAAATAAATTTTGCCTTAGCTGAACATTTAAAAGTCTATAAAGTTTTTTATTATATGTTTGTACGAATTAAAACCTAAATAATCATAGATAGTTGCCCAAATTCAATTAACATCAGTATTTTTCCATATCATTTTTATAACTGAAAATTATCCATCTAAAATGTTGAAACAAATAACCTTTATGATTAGAATTTTTAAGATCATGTATATGAATATAAAGTCATCATTGACAATTTAAATATTGAATATATTTATGATTAGTCATGTGTCCATTAAGATACACTTGTAATCCAGTCACATTATCAACTGCAGTATCATTTATTCATTCTTCATGGCCCTTTATAAATGTTCTATTGGTCCTTTCATTTTGACTTAGCATATTTTCAACATTTCATCAGATAGAACTAAAAAGTTCAATCATTTAACAGTAAATTAGAGTGATATTTGACAGAGAATTGGGAATAATTTGTGGTGAACTAAAAATGAATATAAGACACCATAAAAGGGTGTTTAATGTGGAAGAACGAAAAAGCAACAAGACCAGAAGAGTAGCTGAGCAGAGAGACTAACTATTGCTGCAACTATGCCTGCATGAACCATCCAAACCAATGGAGACTATGATTAGGGAGTTTTTATGGGATTTGATGGGAAGAATAAAAATTGCCACAGCACATTAAACCATTAGAACTTGTCAGGGACACATTTGAGAGGGTAAGACAACCTTTACAGCCTGTGTAACTGCTGTGAAAAATGAATCATCTCAACTGATCACTGTGGGGGAGGAGATGCTGTTATTAATAGGTTACAAGATAAAGCAAGATGAATATTACTTATTTCGATATGTAAACAATAGAAAGCAGATAACCTACTTGATTCCATATTATAATCATAATATAATTATCTGAGAATAGTTGTTGCAAGTCCAAATATGCATAATTTTAGTGAAATCCATTATATAAATTAAAGTCTATTTCTAAATAAATTTGAAAGTATGATAATTTACAAAGAGGAATTCTTTAAAAAAAAATCTGAAATTACCCATATAAGTGGACTGCAACCTCCACCAACCTCCCACTTCCCCTAACACCTCACATACACATAAATACTAACACTGCGCTATATAACACAGGGTACCATTGATGTAGGAATCCTGCAACATACAGATAAATTCATACCTACAAGATAAAAATTAAGCAAAGATGCTGAGTATATAATCAATCAATAAAAACTACCTGTAGAACAAATAATCAAAAAGTATAACTTTAAAAATAGAGAACATGTGTCACCAATGGAAATAGCCTCCAACTATAATTCAATCAGGCTGAAAATTATAATCAATGAATTATTCCTCTATGATTAACTAACAATTACAGAGGAATGTCTTAAACATCACAGGATGGCATCAGCAAACTCCAACTGTGGGAACTTTTACAAAATAAGCACTCAACATAAGCCAGGCCAACCTGTTGGGTGTCCTAGATTCTCCAACCTTGTACTGATTAACATTAGAACTAAAAAATATTATAATAATGACAAATATCTAAGATTAGGAGGGCCTCATTTGCCAATTCAATTGTACTTCAGTGACTCCAAGATGTTTTGATTAAAAATAAAATGAAAGCAGACTGACAGAGGCCAGAGAGGATGGGGGGTGGTGGAAAGGGAAAGCGATTAGTCTAAGAACCTGGATGAATGACCCATGGATACGGACAATAGTGTGGGGACTGACTGTGGGAGCAGGGGGTGGATTGGGTGGAGGATGGCAAAGGGGGGAAAATAGGGAGAGCTGTAACAGAATAGCAATAAAAAATGAAAGTGTAGGAAACATTTATTTCTGCCAATCTTTCTAGAAATCCAGAATTTTCTCAATAGTTTTTAGAATAAAAAATAGCACACTGGAGTAAAATAGTGTGTTTACTCAAATA
Organism: Artibeus jamaicensis; assembly: GCF_021234435.1. NCBI lineage: Eukaryota > Metazoa > Chordata > Mammalia > Chiroptera > Phyllostomidae > Artibeus > Artibeus jamaicensis. The sequence goes on from NW_026522030.1 coordinate 47,331,193, forward strand.
ACAAAATTGATGTAAGATATATAAAACTATCACAAAAATATTTGAATACATCTTTTGGTTTCAAATATACAATAATTTATGTTTATTTTTGTTAAGAACAACATTTTTGAAATAATATTTTCCTTTCAAAAATTTTAAGATAAATATGTTATCAAGGAAACAATGAATACTGCTAAGAGTAACTTACATTTTACAGTAATATGACTTTTCATAGCTTCTCAATCTTGCAAAGATAATTTATTTCAAGTAATCCTACCAAAGTAATTTTTCATCCCGACTGTTTTTCCACTAAAATAATAAAAGTGCTTTATCTTATGTAATCTACAAAAAGATAAATAAATTTCCTGATTTTCAGGCTTGGAATGTTTCAAAAATGACACCCTAAAGTGTCTAAATCACATTTAAATATATTGCTTTGGAAATTAGGAAATAAACAGAAAGGCTCATTTTGGTATCATTTGTGCATCAAGACCAGAAATCATAGTATACTGATTTGTTTTCACAAGTTGCTAGAATTACTGCTTGTTCTAGATTTAAGAAGTTTGTAACACAAATTATATTATGACAATATTTGGTGAGCTTCTATTAATACAAAATAATCTTATACTTAGTCTTAAAAGTAATAAATTCAATAAGCAGAAAAATATTTTACTACATATTTGTGTAAATAATATAAAGAAGTATACTGGATATTTTGTTTAAGGCTTTAGTTTCTAAATTTACTTACATATTTTTATTTCACCTTTCTTCATAATATTTATGATAAATATACCACATATATTCTCTTGCCATTGTCTAAATATTTTTATTTTAAAGATTTTTACATTTTAATTGTTGTTCAAATAGTTTTCTGCCTTTTACCCCCATCCCAGCCCACCCTCCTAGCTCTTCTTCCCTCCCTCCCATTTCCACACCCCACCTTGTTCTCATCCATGTGTTCTGTATACTTGTTCCTGCAAATCCTTCCCCTTTTCCCCTGAGGAGTTAATGGTTTGATTGAAAGCTATCATTGACTGTAGGAATTATTATTATAAAGGTGACTTATAAACTATAAAAACTTCACTCACAACAATGTGGCCAATTATTAATTATTAAAATTTTTGTTAAAATAATCAGTAAACACCATTCAAAGTGAAAATAATGGGCTAAAGTGCAATGTGTCTCTTTTTATGGTCATTCATAAACCTAATTATTATCTGATTAAAGTTTACCAAAGCAAATAGATCAAGTACAATTAATGTACAGCTGTAAAAATTATACTCTTAAATAAACTAAATTTAAACAAGGCAAAAGTATGTAAATTATTAGAAACAGATAGTTGGAAGAGCTCACTGGTCATTTCTTAATAGTAACATATTACCTGAAGGCCTGGATACCCTGGTATCTTGAGTTACATCCACCAGCCCTTCCTGGGATCAAGAGTAGGGGGGGACGTAAATACCTAACTATTCTGGTGTTAACTGTTGCAGGTAGAGGAGAAAATAAAGCATAGTTTAAAGAAAGCATTCTGCTGCTTGAGCTGGCGGACACCCTGCCAGGCCACAGAGACCATCTACACTCCTTACGCATGGCTGAGTTGAAGAAATGCAGCTCTTTTTTCATCTTTTTTTGATCTTTAATATCATGGTACTGTCTTTTGCCTCTTGCAGCCTAAGGGCCCACAAAATGTGAGAGGCAGGGACACAGGACTTCAATCCTTCAGTCCTCCCGGCTAAACTCCCGCAGCTATTGTGGTGAGTTGCCTTGGTTGACTTGGCAGAAGGGGAAAAATGTGTTACTGTGAGTAAGAGTGAAACTAATAGTGCAGTAATTGATCCCTAAAGCTGTTTTGCAGACCAAAAACATTTTAGTTCTGTCTTTATCAAATGCCTATTAACATTATGTTTAGCTAGAAAAATCCCAATGCTTTAAGGATAATATCTAAATAACCCACAAGCCAGAGTTTAATGGATATTAAATAAAACGGGTTACCATGACCGATGTAGCATAACAGAAAGAGAATCAGGAAAGTTGCCTGAAAGCGCTGCCTTAGAGTTTGGGCTCCTCCACATAATAATGCATTACTTTTGGAAAATTACTTAACTCTGAGCCTCAGTATTGTCATCCATACAACAGAAATATGTCTTTAGTGATGTGACCTTCACAAGTTTTTTGTGTGTAGAAAATAAAGACTAGCACAGTCTAGCATCTAGCACCTAATGACTATATAGATGGATAGGTAAATATCTCTCTCTATATACACACACACCTAATATGTATATACCTATATATTAGGTGTATATATACACACACATATATATGGGATATATATAGGTATATATATATTAGGGATATATATATATACACATTAGGTATATACATCCCTAATATATATACACCTAATATATATACTTATATATTATATATATATATGTTCTTGTGCAATTTAATACTTCACAAGTATGTATTATTGTATTCTAATAGAAATATACCTATTGATTCAGTGTTACTAATTATCTATTGAGATTGATGACTCCCAGATATTATTTTTTCGATAACTTCATTACAGTCAAAGTGACAGAATTATTTAAAATGATTTAGCCTTGTGTTTACATATAACTGGATGTTCATCTTCTCCATGACATATTTCAAAGCTTCAGATCATTCATAGAAGGGCAAGTCAGTCACCAAGTGGTACACCTGTCTCTGTATCTCCCTTCTCCTTTGATCTCTCTCCATCTTCATTATTTCAGCAAAATGTGAGTCACAACTTACAAGTGGATTTCAGATGTTTTATATCACAAAGTAAAAAAAAAGAGACTATAATTCATGACCTAGGTTTATCACAATTATCAGAAATATTAAATAGAATTTTCAAAATATATATAACATTTTATATTTTAAAATATAAAATATATTGTTTGTATAACAGAGAATTTGCTACCAAAAATTTTATAGGAAATACTGGTAAAGAATTTAAAGTCATCTCTTAAAATTGAACGCATAAATCTTTCTGACTATCTCACTATGTTGTTCTCATTCAGCTCTTTTATAGTGAACTGGTAAAAATTTTGCCACAAAGCAGCATTTTAGAACCACTGCTTTACCTTACTTTTTAAATATATTATAGAGAGCCATATATATATACTAGAAAAGGAAATACTGATCAAAGCTGATTTTTTAATTTATTTGAATCTGGAATACACTATTTAAAAATTAATGTATGTTCATAGCAGCATTATTTACAACAACCAAGTGCTAGAAACAGCCTCAGGGCTCATCAGTAAATAAGTAGATCAAAAATCCATGGTACATTTACACAATGGAATACTATACAACAGAAAGGAAGGAGGAGCTCCTGCCCTTTGCAACAGCATAAATGGAACTGGAGAGTTTTATGCTAGGTGAAATAAGCCAGGCAGTGATACACAAATACCATATAATCTCACCTATAAGTGTAACCTAATCAACAAAACAAACTAGCAAAATAGAACCAGAGACATGGGAACAGAGAACAAACTGACAGTGACCAGGGAGGGTACTCACCAGGGAAAGAAGGGGAAGAGGCAAGACAAGGAACATATATAAAGGGCCCATGGGCATGGACAATGGGGTGGGGATTGACTGAATGGTAGGGGTTAGGGAATGGGGGTGAGAAGTAGGGGATAGGTGGGGGAGGGGAGATTAATGGAAGAAAAAGTGGGACAACCATAATTATACAACCATGAAAACAAAAATAAATTAAAAAATAAAAATTAATATAATAAAAACATTTACATATATTTTCAAAGTAGCTTTCTGTTGTTTTTTTCCTTCTTCTCAGGTGTGAAGTCTTTTTCTTGGTTAACAGATTGTTTTCTTCACCAACTGTGTGTTCTTAATTTGAACTGAATCATTACCTCAAAGTTTGAGGCATTACAAATATAAATGAATATGGTTCTTGATAGTTTCTTCCCTTTTATTATTATTATTTTTTTATTCTCCTAACATCCTGGGTAAACACGACCCCCCCACCCCATGTAATATTCAGTTGTATTAAAATGAATGGCTTATAAAGATATGATCTTGATACCCAACCCTACTGAAATACAGTCTAAACCCAGTGGTGCCACCACATGTCGGCCCTTACTGTCTTCTCTGTGACCACCCCCCACTTTGATATCTCTTTTAATGAGACCATCTGAAAAGAAGCAAACACAGCATGAGGTTGGAAGGGATTACTTGCACTCTCCTTATATCTTTTATCTCTTTGAGGAAAATTAATCTGTTCCATGTAATCCCTATACAGCAAGCAATTTTAATAACAGAAAAGGGAATGTTGAGTTTAGCAGTTGCTTTAATTAAAAGGCAATCACCAGAGGGTTGATTTCCTAGCTCCTTGTTGACTTACAAACAGAAAGTAATTGGCACACAAAAGCCAGCAAGAAAGACAATGCTCAGGACACAGGATCTGTTGACAATAAGAGAGAAGTAATGCAGTGACATAATTTATGTTTATATAGGGGATGCTGTATTTATGTCTATTTCCAGTTATTAGCATTCCAGAGCTTAGCAAAGACATCACCTTGAACTTTCTTCCTTGTCATTACCCATTCTCTGTTTCTGACAATTGATGAGAGTGACAACCTCGTTAAACTGCCAAACACATAATTTGCAGAGGCTCTAACTCGTCAGCCCCTGGATAGCAGCAAAGGGATGGTTTAACACAAACATGGCACTGATCTTAATAAAAATTTTGTTTTATAAGCCAGGTTGCTGACATGTCACCCTCCTTGCAGTCTGCCCTAGCTAGGGGCAAAACTGTAAAATTAGAAGATGAGAGGCATAGGATTAGGTAATCTTTTATAACCTGGGTTTCTCTGGTCCTACAGCTGCAGCATCCTCTTCCCCATAGTCCTAATGAGACATGTTTTCTTTCCCCTAATGATCTTCCCTGATATCTTCTTTATACAAAGTCTGGTACAAATAATGCCCCTTTTTATTATAAAATCTCTTATTAAAAAATCAGAAGCATGTAATTCTGTAACATAACAGTATCACACTCGAGCATACCATATAACATTTTAGGGGCAATGCTCAAATTGCTGTCCATCTCATATGAGACATTCACGTACCCTACCAACCACACTCAAGCAGGTACTATTTCTGCAGGACCCTGTATATTGAGAGGGCTTACGTTTTTTGTCAGCTGCTGTCAGAATATGTGTTTAAGAGGTTTTTAAGGAACAAGAAGATAATTGATTTGGGGTTTTAAAATTCTTTGTTTGTTTTGATAGTTGCTGTAATTGTTTGTTTTGTTCCTGGTAGGAGAGAGCAATTCCAGACTGTGTATGGTGGGGGTGAACATGAACCTTGTGGAGGACTGAGGCAGGAGGAGAAGGCAGGGAGGGAGGTTACCAGATTGGGAGTGACACTTGGAAGTGTCTGGGGAGAGAAGCCCAGGCACTGGTGGAGTGTCCCAGAACGTGCTCAGGAGCTAAGCCATAATCTAGAGGCCACCTATCCTTCCTTCCAGCAAGAACTTTCCTCTCCAGAATAACATCTTTTTAGAAATAATGCTACAAACAAATAACCTAGGGAATGTTTTGTGTGAATACTGCCTCTCAATTTCACATCTGCCTAGTTCAGGAAAGCCCACTACCTCCTCACTCTGGGGAGCGACTGGTCTGGAACTCTAGTGGGTGGGGGTGGGGAAGGCCCCTGGAAAAAAGCCTGAACTGATGAGCAAGGCATGAGCGACATCAGTGACAGTCTAATTAGTGTCTATCAACATGGATATGTGAGGGATAGAGTATAAAATCAAATATTCTCTTGAGACTTAGAAGAAATATAATGGTCTGAATAGTAAGTCCTTTAGGCTAAGGTCCTGGAATCCTTTTGAGAACTGTTCCTCTTCTCTGCCATTTGGTGGAAAGATTTGAAGCACTAAATCAGGCAGTTGCTGAAATTATAAAAGTTATATTCAATAAGTTCAATGAGTTGTTGCTAATTAAGAAGTTGAACATGAAGTATTAGTGCTTCTGAGTTGAAAGGGAACAGGAAAAAATTACTAGGGATGGAAGTGTAGATGGATTTTTTTGGGAGCCTAGAGAAGCAGGTTATCAGCAGCATAGAACTCTGTCAAGTAAACTGCACGGGTTCTGGCCTAAGGGTAAAATATGGGGACACCACCAGCCCCTGGTGAAACAGACTAGTGAGAACACAGTACAAGAATAATAAACAACCAAAAATGAAGCAACAAAACATGTGTTGTTTTCCTACTAATCAGAGCAACTCCAGAGCAGCGATGCATGTAAAAAACAACAGCCCTAGTTTGTCGTAGGAAAAACCAAAGAGAGCTAAAAAGAGTTTCAGTAAAAACAAAACAAAACACATTTTCTTGATAGGAATATCTTTATAATGATATATAGATAAAACTGCTATATTGTTCTTCTATGTTTTTGTGCCTATGAGTTTAAGAAGAAAAAACTTGAGGGCAAAAGAACAGAATGTAAACTCCAGGGAAATAAGTTTATTAGTGTGCTGTATTCTAGCACTGATTTTAACAATCACATGAAATGGGAAACTATTATAAAAGTAAAAAGCATATAGAGCACAAGCTAAGCATGTAACTAGTGTTTTTTTAAAGATGGTAGTGTGAAGTATAATTGTGTATTGTATCATCTCACATGCATAAAAGTCACAGGACAAAAATGATAGAAAATTCAAAGGTAATTACTCATTTTAACACATTAATATTTATAATTATACAAGTATCTTTGGGTTTTAAGTTACAGATTATTCTAATTTTAATAGCAATTATATGACTCCTGCAACCCTTGCTGACAGATGCAAGAATGAACAACATTAATTTTCTTGGATAGAGAAAAAAATGTTTTGAAAATGATGATAAGAACTCCTTACTTGTAGCTTAAAGAGGATTTTTTTTATATCTCTAAAAAGCTGTTTTTGCAATCCTACCAGCGTAAAGGTCAGATTCCACAATCATCACTGAAGAGAGTACTTACTCCTTGTTCAACAAGAAGGCAACCTGAACATAAAATGTTAGACATGCAGAATTAGCCACAAAAGGGCACTTACTACTTTGTATCACTCGGGTATCAAGTATTATTTCAAATAGCTAGAATAATAAAGAAAACTAAGCTTCTAAGTAATCTAACACAATTCATTAATTTTGCTTCACCAATCACCATGACACTATGAAATGTGTGAGATATTATCACTGTCCAGTCCCCAGGCCCTATTGTCTATTTTTGGGTACATCATAACACATTTGGCTAAAGACATTCAGAAAATTAGATGTTAACTTGATAGATCAGCACACTCCTAAAAATGAAATGAATTTATTCTCCATGGCCTCAGTAAATTTCTCCTTGCCACTCAATGCAACTCAAACAAAAGATTCTCCCTCTGCCTGCCACAGTTGCATATTTTTTAGCTGTTTATTGAGTCAAAATGCTTGGGATGAGGCAGAGTAGGTAGGCACAAACTCACTTTAAATATTCAGTAAATGCGTATTTAGACCAATTTCCTTAAAAATAGATGCATCTCCTACAAATTATTTTTATCTGCATTTAAATATTAGACCAATCTTAATGCATTTCTTATTTTTTCCTAGATTGGGTTGTTTGCTCTACGTCAGGCATTTATTTCACAAGTGCAGACCTCTTTAGAGCAGTACTAAATGAGTGATTGTAATCAGGAATTTAACACCATACTACTGAGGTTTTAATCTTTTTCTCTGACACTTAATAGCTATTAATCCTGGCCATGTTATTTAAGCTCTTCGTATCAGTTTCTTCCTCTCTAAAATAATAGATTATAACTCATAGTGTTGTTAAGAGTCTGCTTTGATTTGATAATTTGCAGTTGATGTCCTTGGACCACAGTGAAAACTTAAGGATAGCTACTTTACTATTATGCAGCAAAAATCTTTTACTTTTAATTTTTAGAAATGGGTTTTCTTTAAAACACGCAAAGGCCTTGAGGTATATAATTCTATCTGTATTTTGATATTGAATCATGTTGATTATAGTTCTTATGAACTGATGAGAAAATGTAAAAATGAGACCAGTTTCTAGCTCATATACAAAATCCTTAAATGTGTAGTTATTTTATATGCTATATAATATATAGTTTATAGTATTTAGTTTCTAGCTTTCACTTTTTTAGAAGAATGCAAATATAAAACACACATATGCTCACATACACATAAACACATACTTAAAACAAGAAGAAGCTTCCCAAATACAAATTCAATAAAAGTTCAGTGGATTTAAAGTTGAGAATAAAGATATTTTACTTTAGAGAAAACTATTATTTTCACATTCTATTATTTATATGATTTTAAGTGTGTAGCTAGCTCCTATGTTACTTGAGTATATATTTTGAAGTTGGTTTACTTCTGGTAATAATTTAAATTATTTAAAAATGAAATCTTAAAAATATCCAAATTATCATATGCTAACACCTTTATTGAATTAATGGAATAAGAAAAAATATTGTATGTCTACTGATAGCTTAGCTTTAGAGTAGAATCATTGACTTTTAAATTTTTCATCTTTGCCTATGAGGAAAATTATAGTAAAGTAGATCAGAATACTTTAGCAGCCAAATTTCATAGGTAGTTTCAGGAGGATGATCAATGCTATTTCTAAATATAGTATGTTAGAGTTTTAGTACTTACATATCTCCAGTTCTTTATTACCATTTGTCAGTAACTGGTATATTTCTTTTTCTCAAAAGAAATAAGAAAAGTTTGTTTTTATTTTATCTTATTGATAAAAAATCACCACTTAATTTTAAGCCAAAATTCAACTGTTTTTGGAATCACTGAAAAATAGATATATTATATTCTCTTTGTATCAGTTTCTTCCTCACTAAAATATTAGACTATAACTCATAGTGTTGTTAAGAAGTTCATATAATAGATGTGGAATTTTTAGAAGATATGCCTTTGATATATGTATATATAAAGTTATTAAATGTCAATAACTGAAAGCATATCAGTAAATAGGCCAGGCGAAGGACAAAACCTATATCTCCCTTCAACAAAAAAAAACAAACACAAACAATAAAAACAAACCTAAATAGAGAACAAGTCCCGAGGGGAGAGGGAGGGACAGAAAAAGGGGGAGGTGAGAACAATAAAACACATGAGGACTGGGGGGGGGGGGGGACCGGGGGGGAAAGGAAAAAAATTATACAAATAAAATTAAAAAAATAAATAAATAAAAAAATAAATGTCAGGGAATGTTTAATTAATTAATTTTTAAGCTAATATTCTCCAAAGGTTTGCAGTTGGGGCGTTAGAGACTTCATTTACATTAGATTATTTTCAGTTTTTACTTTTACAATTTTTTCAATCTTATAATTTACCATTTTGCCCTTAATTTTTTTCTCCTGGATATTGTAGTACTGTACACAACCAATTTTACTTTGACTCATATTTAATCCTCTATCATCTCATCTTCTGAGGTATGTATATATGAATTATTTTTAAAAGTTCTGCATTTGAACTTGTCTATCTACTACTATGTGCGGCACTTCAGTGGTTCAATTCTACCAATATTTACTGCTCTGATTTACATTTTCCAAAGACCTCTCGACTCTATAGTCAGATCTAAGATGAAAGAATAGATAATCTATACAAATTTACTAGATAACTTACAGATTATTGCCTATTCTCAATAAAAGTCTAAACAGTGGCTACCTTTGGAATGTGAAAATGACTGGAAGGCAGCAAGAAAAAGCCTTCTGAGGTACTGGAAAATTCTGTTACCTGGAAATGGGTGTTTACTTTGTAAAGATTTATTAATCTGTATACTTCAGATTTCTGTACTTTATTTTATGTATGTTCTACATCAAGAAGTTTTTACAGTAAAATATATGCAGATAACATGTATTTATATGGGTTAAAGTGGCTCAGCATACATATGTCTATAACAAACAAGAATGCTACTCCCTTAGAGTAAGTCATCAAACTTTATTCTGACAACATAAATGAAACTTTGAGAGAAATGCTTCTTAATCAAGAGCTATATGCTGACATCCAACATGACTGCCCTTTTGTTCAATGCTATAGAAAATAGAAGATGTATGAAAAAAAAAAAACAAAGGAATAAGACATTAACTCTTCCTTCCCAAATCTACTTTGATACTAGATCTTGAACTCATTGAGTTCGGGTTGTGTGATTAATCTCTGTATCCTAACACCTAGCACAGCAGTGTTGGAAAAAAGTTATTAGGTAAGTATATAATAAGTGAACCCAGTGGAAGGAGAGGGTGGGACACACCCATACATAAACAAGCACACAGATCTGCACACCCCAACTTTAATAATACCGTCAAACCTTTGAGTTCTCAGGAAATAGGGAGAAGCTGTGTTTGAAAACTTGAGACACTAGTTGACATAAACATCGCAAAAATATGGACTTTGCTAAAATGAGGAAATGTGGTCTATTAAAATAAACTTTTCACAGGTGGGAGAAATAACTTGCTTAGATGACAGAATAAGTGGAACCTCTCTGTGGAAGCTTGTATAAAGAAGGCTTTATCCTCTCAAGCTGCTTTCTAGGGCTTCCTGAGGGTAAACAGCCTTGACTGGAGGAAATAGTGGTTCACAAACGCCAGAAGCTTCCTATGTGTTCTCTGCTCCTCAGTGAACAAAACAACGTTGTGCAATAAAGAGAAATTTTCATAAAGTTAAATGTACTTAGCTAAAAGAAGGATTTAAAAAATAATTATGCAGCCTAAAAGGTGATATTAAAATAAAAAGAAACCCGCATCCACAGGTTTTGCACACATTTTAAACTTTCCAAGCTCCAGAAACATTTTATCCAACAGGTGATTTAAAACCGGGCTAAGGAGCCATATGTTGTTTTCTGTTTTAAGTGTCTGATGCTATATCCTGAATATTGATAGACAGATCAATATTGATAGATCAATAGATAGATCTACTTTGGTTAGATATATAGATAAATAGCAGATAGACAGATACATGTGTACACAATATCCTAGTATAAAAATAAAACTGTGTAGTAAAAATAATAAATATTGAATGTCTATAATCATATAAACTAGTCAAGTGCAACTCAGCTTGATTCTTATATGGTAAAATACTATATTAAAGCACATCACTTCCAGCCTTTTATTTGAGTCTTTTAGTGTTAACTGTGCAGTGACAGGCAGCATGGCTGTGGATGCCACTTTCACTACCATCCACAATTCGTTTGACCTTTTTCTCAGCCTTTCTTCCCTCATCTGCAAGATGAGCAAAATCATACAACATAAGGTCATACAAATTAAGTGAAATACAATGTTTTTAAAGATTTTATTTATTTATCTTTAGAAGGGGAGGGAAGGAGAGAGGGAGGGAATATCAAGGTATGGTTGCCCCTCGTGCGTCCCCTGCTAGGAACTGGCCTTCAACCCAGGCATGTGCTCTGACTGGGAATCGAACCATGATCCTTTGGTTCACAGGCCTGTGCTCAATCCATTGAGCTACACCAGCCAGGAGAAATACAATATTTTCTTTAAAAATCCTATGATCAATGTTTGAAATAGTATGTGAAATTAATGTTAATTAAATATATATGTGCTCTTAAGAAGACCGAAGAGTAATCGATTAAAAGAAAATGTGGTAATCTGTGAAGCCCAAAGAGAGGAAAAAGCTACTGCAGTCAGGCTGTGCAATGTGAATGATTATCTGTGATGTAATTAATTTATTTGTTAACTTTTCTGCTACAGACTTATGCGAAAGTGGAAATCAGGCAAATGGTAAAAATTTGCTACTTCATTGCTGTGTGTTCTTTTTCTAAAAACACCTATTTTTAGCTCTTGGCTACTATGAAATTTTCTATTATCTTCTACTTTTATTTACTGCCTGTGAAAAGGGCTATAAGATAGTTACCATAGTTAAAAAATCTAATTTGTACTTTAAAAAAGAACCTATAATTGTATATTTTGAGTATGGTTATCATGTTACCAGTAAGGTTTAGTTCTGGTTCTTGCATTTTTGTCAAGATGGAATACAACCAAGCATAACATTTTTGTTCTAGGTAGATGGCTTCTACCGAGTCCTGTTTTCACATGCAAGAGCACATTGAGAATTTGCTGATAGTCAAGATCTAAATAATTCCATTCTCATTTTAGTCCTGGATTATTAGTCACCAGTGATTTATATTTCAATAAAATATTTTAATAACTTCAATTCATGCTTAATCTATAATTCCTTTTTGTTTCTTTTCCTTCCAAGGAATGGAATGACTGAACCATAAAATTGAGGTCTCCATTGTCCTATCCTCAGGATGTTGGGATCTATGTGTCTATGATTCTGTAAGAATTAAATTAAATTAGAGCTGTAAAATGAATATTCTCTGTTAGAGGCTTTTTAAAAATATCAGCAACTTAAAATATCCCCTTTTGGGAAACGCTCATTTGGGAGAATCTGAGGTTCCTTTTGATCAACTAAATGCTATGGAAAGGTCACCACAGCAGGGCTTCTATTTGCTACCAATCCTATTTCTCACAGTCATTGAATCAGAAGGACAATTAAAGTTTCAGCAGCTGAAAATTATCTATTAATTAGAACTAGAAGAACAATACCATGAAGTACAGGTGATAACCATAAATCAGAACAATTCGTCTGTCTAGAAAAGCAACATGATCAAATCAGAGTCACTTTACCAGCTGCTCATTTAATCTGGGTTTGCCCTGTTTTCCGCTTGTGAGCTCCTTCCACCCTCCAGAAACAGCTTAGATTTGACAAGTATGCATCCTTCATAATTATGTGTTACTTCAAGGAGCTATTGTTATGCTGATGTTTGGGTTTTGTACAAAAAAATGGATTTGAAGGGAAAAAATATCATTCAAAATGTTAAATTCCCTATCATGTCTCATTTGAATCTAGGATAAATGATACTTAAATTGGAAAACAGTAAACAATATATATTTTTCTGGTGATTGATATTGATTGAGACTAATTTTATTATGTATATATTGCCATTTTGCTGTAATACTGTCCTTGGGAAATACATTAAGCTCCTACATATATATGTGGAATTAGTTTATAATTATTTTTTAAATGTTCTTCTAAATCATCAATTGAAATTTCTTTATTTTCTCAAAGATTCCAGTGCATTTTTAAATATGGAAATCTGTGTTTTGAGTGCATATAAAGTGAATAATAACAATATACCAGATAATAATTATACACCAATTTATGTTCCTCCATATTGTGACAATGTACCCATTCTCCAGAATTTAGATATGCAAAGCATTCTACAGGACTTTCAAGGAGAATATAAAATCTAAATCTTGTCATCAAAACACTTATGTTAGTAGAGAAAACGACATGTTTATACAAATAACAATGTACAATTAAAATGATAAGTATCATTAAGAGATAATATAGCAAATAGTAAAAATTTCAATAATTTGAGTAATATATACTACTGACTGAAATAATATATAATTCATTTGCATATAATGTGTAACCAACTCATATTATAGATATGACATAACTACCATAACTATTATAAAATGTTCTTATTTTCTGACCTTAACTAAGTTGTGGAAGTTAAATCCTATTTTCATTTTATATTAAAACTTCCAGTAGACATCAGGCAGTATTCTAAGCTGTTAGAGTAAAAAGATGAGTAAAACATAGTTTCTGCTGTCAAATAACACAACTAACAGAAAGTTATAGATATAAAAAATTACAATACTGAGTTTTGACAGATAAATAGATGTATACATGAAGAGCTATGGGAGCTAAGAGGAAGGAGTGCCTGATTCCCACTGGAGAAGCCAGAATAGCTTTCTAACCACTTTGTCATGATGTTTGACAAATGAGTAATGCTGCTCAAGTAGAATAGTCTAGGAGAACATTAAGAATAGAAAACTGCTTATACACAGATGTTGAAAGACACATTTTACCTGTTCTGAGAGGAGCTAAGGAGTTTAGCATACAGCATTGATATATACAGAGAATATTAGCAGATGAGTCCCACAACAGTGCAAAAAGTAAGAGTATTTTATAATATGATGATGATAAAAGATAATAGTTATATCATTTATACAATAAGGAGCCATTACAATATAAAATTATTAGTGCAGACACAGGTTTACTTTATAGAAAAGTCACCCTAACAATTCCCAGAGTGGATGAGACGCAAAGAAGCTAGAGACAGACAGAGACCAAATATCTTGTAAATGTAGGGGAACAATCTGGAGACTGTAGGTACCTTTCACTGTAATAAAGAGCAAGTGATCGGAGGTTTTAAATGCCACAAAAGTCAAATTTAATACAAACTGGAACACTTGTATTATTTGGCATTTGCAAAGATATTGATGACCAGTTTGTGTTTAGCCAGTCACTGGTCTTCTAAATGGTAGAGAGGGGATGAGGAACAGGAGAGAGACACAGAGGAGAATTTTGGAGAGGACGAGTAGTCAGGATTTAGAAATTCATTAAGCCTGAAAGATAGTTCGTTACGATTTAAGTCAGCCAAATAATTCCTTTTCAAATGAGAAGGATGAGTATGTTTTTAATGCAGTTTGGGAGTCCACATAAAAAAGTTTTCAGAGGAAAGAAATTAGTTTCTGTTTTATATACATACTGATCAGAAAGAAGTTAGTTGAAAAATTAAGTCTTATACTGAATATATTTATGGTAGTTATTTGAATGAAGTGATAGGTGAACCATGATGAAGATAAATTAGGATAAAAAGGTATAAACTTTCAGTATTACAATAAATAAATCATGGATATGTAACACACGATGTGGTAACTACACTACATTGTATATTTGAGAGTGGTTAAAAGGGTATATTTTAAGAGTTCTTATCACACACAATAGTAACTATGTGTGGTGATGGATATTAGCTAGACTTATTGTGGCAATGACCACCATATGTAAATATATATCTATAAAATTATTGTTTTGTATACCTGACACTAATATAATGTCACACGTTAATTATATCTCAATAAAACAAAACAGAAGACATTCACATTGGGAGACAGTTTATAAATGAGAGGATAATCTAAAGAGCAAACTTTGATCATGTTTATCTTTAGAGAGTTGGTAACAGAAAAGCAGCATGTAAAGAGAATGACAAGATAGAGCTGTCAAAAATATGGTTATCATGGAAATCAAGGAAGCACAGAGATCCACAGTAGACTTCTTTCAGAACAGGTGTTTGAAAGATGCCGACCAGACTAAGAAAACGTCTACATTCGGTGGCGAGAGGTTATTGGTGAGCTGTCAAGGGAGCAATTTCACCATCTGCTGAAGTGGTGCTTGAGGGCACAGACTCCAGGTGCCCAGTTAATAGAGAGAAGACGAGAAAATGTACTTAGTAAGTTTACACCACTTTTTGAGAAAACCACTGATGACAAAAGGGAAAAGATCAAGGTATTTCAGAGAAATATGTTTCTTAAGACAGAAACTCCACTTCATTATTCCATTCATATAGAGAGGAAATGGAGAAAGCAGCTTACTTGAAGTGGCAGTAATGATTGCTTATAGGTGTGAAGATGCAAAATAATAATCAAGATGATATTAATTAGATAATTTGTGACTGGAATATTGTAAGATTTACAAGAAACCAAGAAGAATGAGAGTATAGAGTGACAAGGACTCAAAGTCTCATTTTGGTGTACACCGTAAAGTCAAATTAGTGCCTTCCATTTAAAAAGATGCATTATATCCTCCAATCTCAAACACTTACAATATCCAAAATCATTCTAATATTATTTTTTAAAATTAAAAAAATTATTTAATCTTTAGAAGGGAAGGAAAGGAGAGAAGGAGAGAAATATCAAAGTATGGTTGCTTCTGGTGCATCCCTTGCTGGGAACTGGCTCCTGCTGGGAACTGGCCTGCAACCCAGGTATGTGCCCTGATGAGGAATCAAACCACGATCCTCTGGTTCGCAGGCCCACACTCAATCCACTGAGCTACGCCAGCCATGGCTGTTTTAATGTTATTTTAACATTCAAAACCTTGGTATTCGAAGTCTACTTCATATACCAAAAACATTAGCATCATAAAGCAGCTTGTTAGAAATGCAGAAACTTAGATTCCATTCAAACCCCTAAGGAATTACTATATGCATTTAAAAATATATTCAGGTATTTAATTTGTATATTATGTGAAATATCAATTTATAACACATTAAGATAGTATGTCTCCATTTACATGTGTGTGGCTGATGATTTTGATATCTGTTGGTTTATTATGTAAAGCACAGTGTGCCTGTTTGAAAGAATATCTCTTAAGTGATTTTTGATAAGAACTGAAATTTTAATTTGTTCCTAGAAATTGGGGAGATTAAAAGCATAATAAAATAACTTTAAATACTTAAAGTTTGAACAAAAAATATATCATATTTTAAAGCCATATTTCAAATGGATAGAATGCTATGCTTTTCTCTGGTTGACAAGTACTAACTGATTAATTTTAGTTTTTATCGAACAGTTCTGCAAGATGACTGATAGCCTTTTTGAATGCAGGTGTGAATTACATAGACATTATATTGCAAGAATGCTTTCACTGGGTCCTTTTCAAACTCAGCTGAGACACATCCTCATACATTCCAGCATTTCAGCAGCTATGATTCAGGTGATCAAATACCATTCTGGTTTATTGCAGCTCACTGAAATATATTCTTGTCTCTTTACCTCTATTTATTCATAGTCAGATAAAAATTTTAAATCCACTTGATATATTATTCTGAGTCAGTATTCTGTGTGCTCTGAAACTATAGCTTAGACAACACGAAAGAGAAGGAAAAAGAACATTGGGAGAGAATTTGTTTTGCGATGCCCCATGGAGGGTGAAAGAAAGATTAAAACCAATTCTTTTATGATTAAAAGGCTGAGTAAAATTCTTCTTGCTTCAAATCTGAAGTAGAATTAGGGATATATTTGAAAACAATAAGTTAAAGTGATATCCTGAGACTTCCAAGGCTAGCTCACAAGAACTGTTACAGCTTTCGAAAGGGTCCCTTGGATTCCTTTCTTTGGGATCACTGATCCAACCATGTACGATGTCTGACTTCCCAGGACCACGTGGTAGAAAGTCCACATAAAGGTGCTTTCATCACCAGTCCCTGCTAATTACCTACACCAAAGTACCAGACGTAAATGAAACCACCTTGGACACTCCAGGTTAATCGTCTTCCAGGTGAACAGCACTGAGTGACAGATGTTGATACAACACAGGAGAGAAGAAGCTCCCAACAGAACCTTGTCCAAATTCTTGGCACCAGAATCTGTGAGGTAGTATAAAATTGTCAATTTGAGTCACTAAGTTATGGGTAATTTGTTAAATAGTAATAGATAAATGAACTGAAGGTACATATTTTATATATATACCCTCTTTCTCACTTTTTCTAATGGAATAAATATGAGCAATTTTTTATGCTACAAAAATTTAATTTGTGTTCAGAAATTACTCAGCTGCATCTTAGGTTAAATATATTCAGTAAACATTCATAGAATTTCATATGACAGGTAATATTTTATAATGGTTTCTTCATTCTCATGATTATGTTTTTATCCTGCTGAATTACTATGAGTGAGTTAGGATTTGAGGAGAATTTTGAAATGTAGAATTATACATTTTCCATTCTCATTAGTTTAATTAGATGCAGAATTAAGCCAAGAAAGTATACATGGCTGAAATTCAATATTTTTGAATTATATTGAAAAACAAATTATATTTATATTAAAACACTCACACATAGAAATAATATAACAAAGTGTTTTTCTATTTTATTCTACTTTTGCCAAGAATGAGATAACTCCTATTATCTAAAATAGAAACTGTTCTCTCCAGTACTTAAGGTCTTTGTTCTCTATGGTCTTGGAGGCACATAATAAATATTAATAGTAGTATTGTATAATGATTAATCAATTTTTCTCTGCTTTAAATATATTTTTATGTTAAATATATTTAAAGAGGTTATACCTATTTACAATATTAAAAGTTAATTCAACTACTTTAACCAGTATTGTAATACATGTGAATGTATTCAAGTATCAAAAAAGTTTTATCTTTTCTATTTTATGTATACAATGATTTTCTGATGAAGTAATTTCTATCAACTTGCATCATTCCTGAGAAAGTGTGGCTGTAAAATACTGTGCTATATTTTAATCACTTTATAACTTACTATGTTCCCTGCCAGTGATGTCACACAAGGCAAAGAGGGGGGGCAGCCATGCTTAGTGGAAAGTTTACTAGGTTTCCAAACGCAATAGACCATGGTTTACCCAGGTCTAGGGCCAATTACTTAAACTCATTGAGCAACAGTTTTCTCTTCTGTAAAATGAGCATAATGATATAGCCTTCCACATTCCTGGATTAAGTTAAATAATCTAAGTGAAACACAGAGAAAGTTAGTGGCACATGAATTTTGAATAAAGAACAGCTATTTATTCCTGTGAATGCTATGAGTTTTCTTATAACTACTCTGATTACCACACAGTTTGTTTTGAAGTTATTACTAATCTGAGGAAATATAGAGTTGTAACATGAAAAAAATACAGATTATTCTGTTTGAGGTCTCTTATTTTTTCATATTCATGTATTGTGTTTTGGACAAATATTGTCTCCTAAATATTCTGATTATTCTAAAATATATCTCTGAGATGATCAAGACTTTTTGCATACACTGACTTATTTCTTATGAAGCTTTTCCTCCAATGCATTATGACACAAAAATAGATAAAAATACATTGAATTATTACAGTATTACACATCAATGTACATTGGCTAGTTCTTAAAAACTGAATTGTGTATCCAACTATTCTGTTAGCAAGAAAGCTAAACATAGGATACAGAAGAGCAAAAGCCTGTCTTTAGCTGGGAGGGAGAGGAGATAGGATGCTAGAAAACATGTTTTCTATAGACTAAAACCAAAAAAGAAAAAAGCAGACAAATGTTAAAATTCTTGCATCTATCATCAAAAGACCATTTGGCCATACCCACTAAAGTAATTAGATACCTATAAGGAAAGAGAAAGTAATAGAACTAGTTAAATAAACTAGAAGTGAGAAACGTGACTCAACACTGATTAACTATATTATAGATAAATTAACATCTAATTTTTATTTAAAACTACCAGCCGCCCAAACAATAATAGCATAGGTATATGAATAATATTTTTGAAATATCATAAAGGAATTGTTATGTAAATTGGTATTTTCCAATTAAAATATGTACAGTTACAGTATTTTGAGGGCAATTTTGAGTGGCAGAATTCTGAAAATCTTGATGACAGTTATTGTTAATCAGAGGCATTGTATCACAGACAAGTGTGATGATGAGTGCAGGAGGAAGGTGAGCAGGTGGAGGTGGAAGAGGGTGTAAGGAGATAAATGATATGAAAAATACAATAAAAAATAAATAAAAAAACAAATAAGCATTTTATCTGCAGACCATCCATATGGGAGTCTTTAGAGATCACACATTCATGAAAAAATACCATTTACTCACCATCCACCTTACACAGGCTATAATTCAGTATATCATGGCTAGGACACAGTCTATTTTACTTTCAATTCATTTCTTATAGAACCTAATATAGCAAGGCAATTGAAGGTTATGTGTTGATAAAAATTGAATTTGATGTGCATTAAAATTGGCATAATTAAGTCATTTATAAATAATACTGCCACACCCATTGGAATAATAACCGTATGATTACTCCTTACATCATCCTGTAGGCCATTTCTAAAATAACTCAAGAAACCACATTTTCTCTGAAATCATTCAGAGTAAAAGAATTTTACATGTAAATTATAAAAAACTGTTCTTTTCCTAAAAACATAATTATTATCTAAAATATGTTAAATGCTTAACTTTTTTGTATTTCTTACCATTTAATTGTTCATATTTTTAATCTTTTTAACGATGATCTTTTAACATTTCTTATAAGACTGTTTTGGTGGTGATGAACTCAAGATTTTTCTAGTCTGGGAAGCTCTTTACCTGTCCTTTGGTTCTAAATGATAGTTTTGCTGGGTAAAGCCATATTGATTGTAGGTCCTTGCTTTTCATCACTTTGAATATTTTTTGCCAATTCCTTCATGCCTGCAAGTTTCTTTTAAGAAATCAGTTGACAGTCTTGTGGAAATTTCCTTGTAGGTAAATAACTGCTTCCCTTTTACTGCTTTAAAAATTCTCTTTGTTTTTGAACTTTGGCATTTTAATTATGATGCATCTTGGTGTGGGCCTCTTTGAGTTGATCTTGTTTGGGATTCTCTGTACTTCATGGACTTGTATGTCTATTTTCTTCACCCTGTTAGCGAATTTTTCTGTCATTTTTTTTTTCAAATAAGTTTCCAGTTTCTTGCCCTTTCCCTTCTCTTTCCAGCATCCCTATGATATGAATGTTGATATACCTAAAGTTGCTCTTTAGGAGCAACTAAAGGAGGCTCCTTATGCTATCCTCATTTTTGGTGGGGTATTCTTTTTTTCCTTTGCTGTTCTGATTGATTATATTTTGCTATCTAATATTCCAAATTGATGGTTTGATTCATGGTTTCATCCACTCTACTGTTGATTTCCTCTAAATTGTTCTTTATTTCAATTAGTGCATCCTTCATTTCTGACTGGGTCTTTTTTATGCTGTTGAGATTCTAAGTTAATTGAGCATCCTTATAACCAGTGTTTTGAACACTGTATGTAACAGATTGCTCACTCCATTTTGATTAGTTCTTTTTCTGGAGTTTTGTTCTATTCTTTCATTTGGGTCATGTTTTTTTTTTTTTTTGTCTCCTCATTTTGGCATCCTCCCTGTGTGTGGGTTTTTTGTTTGTTTGTTTGTTTCCTATGTATCAGGTAGAAATGCTGTGTCTCCCAGGCTTGGTAGAGTGGTCCAATGTAGTAGATGTCCTATAGGGTCCAGTGCCGCAGCCTCCCCTATTACCCAAGCAGCACTCACCACCTCACCATGTAGACTTGAACACCATCCTGTTGTAGCTGAGGTTTGAATGCTGTTGTCATATCCAAGGTCATCCACTATCTGTTTTCACTCTGGAGCCACACAGCATAAGCTACAAAGCAATCTGTAGACAGCTGTTACTTGTGCTGGGCTTAGAGTTCCTCAGATAGGCCAAGCTGTAAACCAAGGCTGGCTGCTGCTATTTCTGGGCCTGGGCCAACTATGAGAGGTACAGGGCTCCCAGAAGCCAGATGCTGCTTGTTGGAGAGAATTTAGGAAAATCTGAAGTATGGACAAAGGCAAGCTGATGGAAAAGCCACTGGAAACAGCTCAGGTAGGCCCACAAGTTGAATAGGGCAGGGCCTCAGGCAATCACCAGGGTGGGGCAAACAGTTTTGAGACAGGCTGATGGAATCTCAGATATGGTTCACACCTGATGACTCTGTGGCTCTTTGAGGGAGGACTCAGAAAAAGAAAAACAAACGAACAAAAAACCCATCCTCTTCCAGCACTTCTGTCTGGAGAAACCTGACCCCCACCCCAGTTCTTACCCTGATTCTAGACAATTCAGTTCCTTCCTATATGTCCCTGATGCCTTTCCACCTGCTGCCCCTGTGTAGGAATTCAGAGGGAGTGAGTCCAAGTCTGTGCATGGGCCCTTTAAGAGGAACTACCTGGGACTCTAGAAGTTTCTGTCTTCCACAGCCTCAATCCCCAGTGGTTTTTATAGCCATAAGTTATGGAAACTTATATTTTTAGTACTAGAACACTGAGCTAGGGGGCCTGGTATGGGGCTGGGACTCTTCTCTTGAGATAGCCCTCCTAATTTTTGTTGCCTCACATGGGTGTGTGACCAACCTGTTCCACATCTACCAGTCTTGATATGGTTCTCTCTTCAATTCCACAGTTGTGGGACTTCTGTTCAGCTTGATTTCTGGTGGTGCTGAATGATGATTGTTCTATAGATTAGCTGTAATTTTGATGTACTTGTGCAGGGAAGCAAGCCATGTTCACCTACACTGCCATCTTGACCATTAATTTCTCTTTTTTAAGGCATGATGTACAAGTTCATCTTATTTTTGATGATGTTATTAGTACCACTATTCCACTGGATTGCATTCTGTCATATAAAGGACTACTAAAATTGAAATTTATTTTTCCCCATAATTAAGGGCTCAACATCGCTATGCTTTGAAATTAATATGTCTGTTAGAGTTTTCTCTAACTGCTAGTTTTTAGTTCTCAGAGACTACCTGTAAGAATTCTCTTTGTCACCCTCAACTATGGCCATTTTTATTTAGTAATATGGAAGGAAATCATATAACTAAGCTCATTGGGATTTGCTCAAAAGTAAGAATAGGGAGAATGAATGACACCCAGAGATGTTTCCCTATAAGAACTGGTACCGTTAATGGAAAGAAATAAAGTGTTTTGTTTTTTTCAGCTGTAGAGTTTTGCCTACTTCAGGTTTACTGATTGAGTTTGAGATAGTCAAAAAGATATAAGGGATTTCTGGAAAAGGACTGGTTACAGAAAGTCCTGCAATATTGGCCCAATTTTACTAATTTTAACACATCTGACACTGAACATTCAGACATGCATTTTCATTATTTCCAACCTGAAGGATCTCCTCTAAGTTACAATTCTCTGTTCTTCTAATTTTGCTGGTAAAGGTCATCAAGAAGAAAGGGAAGGGAAGAAAGAAGCTGTCACTTGTAGGATAACCCTTCACTGATGCAGATTCACTTAAAAATTTGGTAGAAAATTGCATAATACCTGACTTCCTAAAATCTAATTGAGGATGCCACTTAAACAACAAGGTACATTTAGTTAAAATTTCACTGGAAATTAATAAAAACTACAAGGTTTTAAAATTAAAATTTTATTAAATTGAATTTTTCCTCCATTTAGCCAATCAAAGACGATTTTTGGGGTACTCTCCAGGTTATATAGCATCAGTTATACCATGAGGTTCTTGTGAACGGTAATTATGTCTTTTCATGCCTGTAGTCTTAATTTCATGAGTGAATATATGTGAAACATTTAAGACCTTATAAAATACTTTCTTACTGTAAATAAATTGGCATACAAGTTGTAAGGGAAAAAAGTGTGGTTTTGCAGATGTTTCAAATACCAAAACAAACAGAATACATAATTTTAACAAGATATGAGTAGTCATGAATGCTTTATATTCTCTTAACAACTTTCTAGATTCCTGTTGTATTTCTATCTTGTAGTTTGTGTATTCTGTATTGAAGCATTTTTTCTCATTATTTATAAATTATCAGAATTTATTTTACTAAATGTCATTGTTAGAAGGTCATCAACTGATATGACTTTAACTTTCTCAATCATCTCTATCTCACATTTGCAATGACAAAATTACATGTGCCCTTTTCACTGTTGTGAAGGCTTACATCTAATGAAATTTTATAAAGAGACCTGTATTCAGGTAGCCTAAACAAAACCACCACCACCACAACATCAACAAAACCTAAAAATAAATGGATACATTACTATAAAACAAGAAACATAATGCACTATTTTAATTTATGGTATTCATTTCTAATTCACATAAGAAATCTAAATATAAAAGACAAAGCCTGATATCTGCTTTATTAATGATTACATTTTAAATTTGGGTGTTCTAAAAGGGAAAGACAGAATTTGGGTAATGTAGCAGATAATTTCTGGCTAGCAGAAAAAAAATTTAAACACATTTTTAAGGGTCAGAAATAAAAGCACTGTTTTCTCTGTGCTGTTGCCCTCCGTGCTGTAATCACCACTGATACAGCTGCAGTCATTTGATCACATTTTGGAGACTCAGAGACATTTTGCCTACATAGGTTGACTTCCCATGTTTATGTATGGATGGAAGCATTTGCTCCAAAAACCTAATTCTTGAATTCAATTAATAGATTATTATTTTTCTACATTTCACATGGATTTGTGAGAACATTTATGAAACTATCTTCTAAACTAGAGACACCGTGATTCAGTAGAGAACAACTGTTTTGCACTCATCCAGCAAGTGTAAGCTATTTCTTGATAAATTTTTTTACCACTTGCATAAAAAAGTGTAGGATGGTTTACTATTGTCACCACTATAAATGCCATTTTATTAAGTAAAGTGAGCTGAGCTTATCTGTAGAGCAAATATATTTTAGTGCTCATAGTTGAATGTCTTTGATACAGAGGTATAGTGTAAATAGGAAGGCAGGTAGTACTCCATGTTTTCCTTTTGGAAACTAAATCTTAAATTAGGTTAAGTAACTTAGTTTATTTAAATAGTTAATCCATAGCAGATCAGCCAAAAAACAGAACCCTAAAAGTAAGTTTTTGGCTGATTCCATACACCAAGAGTTAATTATAATGGGGACAACAATTTAAAAACATAATAAAGATTTAGGCCTGCAATAACATAACTCAATTCTTAGTAAATAGAATTACTTGATCCAAGTACTTGATTCCTGACCATGAATTGAAAAGCAACTTAGAGTGAATTTAAATCACTGCTTCTTTATCTCAGATTATTCTGATTACAGTGTAATATTTTGCATTGTCAACTTTAATAATTTTTGCATTGTTTTGTTTATATTGTTAAATTAAATGTCTCATAAGAGAACTTAAAGTTTTATTTACAAAGGAAACTTTTATTTTGCAATACTTTTTTTAGTTAAACAAAACTATACCATTTTAATCATAGAAGACCCAGGAAGTTGTGTAAATTATTATCATTAATTAATGCCTATGAGGAGTTATATATATTAGTTAGTTAATATAGATACATTAGTTGATATAAAGCTATATATATTAGTTAATATGTATGTATATGTGTATATATGTTAACATATACATATTTATATATAATTAATATATGTATAACATATATGTATGTTAATATGAGGCAAAGGTTCTGTATCTATCTGCTGTATACCTTTCAGTGGATAAATATAAAAATCTAGCAATAGCAACAGAAAGGATAAAAATAAAATTATATTGCAAATCACAATTTAGATGACTTATTATCTTATTTCAAAGATTGATTCTCAGAGATGTTTTGTATGCTGAGAATAAAGAATTTTAATAGGTTGGCCAAAAAAACCTGTTACTTTTTTTCCATACAATCATTCTAGTAATGCTTAGTTGTCTTTAACTTCATTAGAAGCAATTTTGTTATACTTCATTGTGACAGCTGTCATGTTAGCATGCATATAAAAATATGTATCAAAATTGGCCAGTTTTTGTACAGCCATGTTAATATTGAGGATAGAAGAAAATACACAGTATTTTTGGCATATTATGATTTATTATTTCAAAAAAGGTAAAAGCACAACTGAAATGCAAAAATAAATATTTGTGCAATATATGCAGAAGGTGCTGTGACTGATCAAATGTGTCAAAAGTGGTTTGCGAAGTTTCTTGGTACCACTGACATTTTGGCCAAACAATGTTTTATGCACTGGAAGATGTTTAGTAGCACCCCAGCCTCTACCCACTAGAAGCTAATAGCAGGAGATAACTGACATACTCAAAATGTTCAAATCAATAAAGTTATTAGTGAAAATGGAAAATTGTGTGTTTTACAGAAAGAATGTAATGGACTTTTTGGCCAGTCCAATATTAGAGTGAGAATAAAGGATTTGCATTAGAGTTACATCCACTTTACTCCAATGGTCCTCAACAAACAGAAATTTTAGCATCTGTGCAACAATGGCAATGTCTACACACAACCCTGGTTCTCAGAACTGGTGGGTTGTTATTACATGTAGTAGATACATGCCACAAACACCAGTAGACATCTTATTATACACAGAATAGTTTGCATGTCAGTACATTGGAGGCTGAGAAACCCTGGTGTATTCAAATAGCTGTTATTGTGCATTACAAGTGAGATAGATTCACATTGCCTAAATAATTAGGACTGCTAACAGAATCATGGCATAATCTCCAAACTAAAGAGCTCTATTCACCTACACAAAGAGGTGTTCACTGGGAAAGTAAACTAGTAACAATTCCCATGGCACAAATACTGTCAATTTTGATACATGAATGTACATGATTTTCCTTTAGAATTCAATCCAGTATCACTGTTTTGAGATATTGCATCACAGTAGCAAAACACAAAATTCAAACAAGCTTTTCATTGATTTTAAACTGCAGGACTTAATTTTGAGTTTATATAGCATTCAAAACCAAATACAAAATAATATAGTAAAAGAAAATAATGTCTATTTAATTTTTTACATCCTGATTTCTACTAATGGAAAATTACTGAACATAAAAATAATAGCCACCTGGATGAAAAATATATAACAGAATCATTATTTGTTATTATTTGCTCCTTTCCAGTAAAAAACAAATTAAGCCTGCATAAGAAGAGAATTAATACCCTATGAGCAAATGTTCCTCCTTAACTAGTCAAGAAAGGCATTCCAAATTATTGGAAAGATTGACAGCACATTTCTGTTAGGTGACATTCCTATTCTGTAATATATTGTCATTTTTAAACATATATGCACTCTTCAAACACTGTGATGGATACTAATTAGGCTGACCAAAACTTTTGTTTTTAGTTTGTCCAGTTTGTCCCCAAATAATTCAAATTTCTCTGAATACTTAAGACCTAAAAATGCACAGAAAGTAGTCTGTTGCCTAATCTATCTTTTTAAACTTTTATAAAACATTCTTTTAGGGCATTTACTTTGTTAGTAGAAGGGTATGAGATTGTTATATTGACAGAAAGAACTGAAAAGAAGCATATGGTGAAAAAGCAGTATGCAACACACTAAACAGAACACTGATTTGTGACGTTAGTTGCAATCTTGTTCAACATGACTTGTTCAGATTCCTGAAAAACAGTCCTAATATTCCGCACTCATTAAGCCAAGTGCAAATTTTAAAATAAAATTGTTGTAAATGGGAAATGTTATTCTACTTGGTAAATGACCCATTGTAGTGATGTTCACATTTGCTACTTTGGAAGTAAAATACTCATAGCCTTGCAGGCTAATTCTTCCAGATAAGCTCAGACACAAAATGTTATTAATATTCATTGTTTAAGAGCAAAGCTTAAAGACAAATGTTTCTTGTATGTTCTTGAAACAAGACAGAATTTTTTAAAAGGGGAAATTTAGTATGAGGAAAGGAGACCATGGTTCTGATCAGTGAGGAATGTTGATATAAGATACACCAAGAATCTTACCAGTCTTCTTATATCTCTAGATCTCATGCTACACATCATGAAGGAGAGCAAGAAAAGTGAGCAAAAACTGTCCTTGATTATTTAGAATGAATGAAGTGGAAGGGTGTCACAAACAACCAGGAAACAATTAGAGAATCAAATCATGTCAAGTGCAAAATATAGGATTCAAGCTATAAATTAATGGTAGTGCACAGAAAAAATAGATTCATTTGTGGCAGTTTAAAGCATCATAAAAGAACTAAAGTTGAGTTGGCCCATGAAAGGATGTCTCACTTCAGAAAAAAAAGATAGAGACTTTACTAAGTCACTCTGCCTCACAAGAGGTAAAGATATTATATAACCATTCCATTCATGTTATTTTTTTCTTTTTGCATTTTTTAAAATTGATAGCCTTTCCATAGACACAGGAGAGATTGGTTATGCACTCTGTACACTCTAAAAAAATTGTGCTACACAAATCATTGCTTAGATACTTCATCATATAATGTGACATTGTGGAATATTCTGCTGCACTGGGAACTACTGTAAAAGTTTATACTGGGGCCAGATTACTTGTTGACTGAGCCATAGGGTACAAATGCTACAAATTTAAGGAGCCACCACAGGAAAACAAGTCAAACTGTGAAAGAAACAGCATCTGGCAGAGTCAGGGGAGGGCACACCACAGGCCTACACAGCTGCCATCTTCCCAGGGCCCATTCACGCTCTTGTCATCATATAAACAGTAGGATACACACACACAAAAAGATACTGGTAGAATAATATGTTGGCAGGTTTCAATTAAATTATGGCTACATGTCTCCAGTATGCAGGGCTTTGATGAGATTTACCATATTTCACCATGTATAATGTGCACCCACTCTTTCGTGTGCATTATATATGGGGTTATCATACTAATTATTATACCCATGCATAATGTGCATCCTTATTTTTCTATCAAAAATTTGGTCAAAAAGTGTATGTTATACATGGCAAAATATGGCAATTTCATGGTCTTCCTCTTTAATCAGAATTTCCTTTCCAAAGTTGTATCAAAGTTGTTTGTAAGTACTGGGCACTCTCCATAAAATTTCTAAGAATGTAGATGACTCTCCCCACTTCTATCCACCACCAAGGTGAATTTCTAATTGTCTAAACTGTATATGCAAAATAGGATGTCTTGAACCTGAAGTAGCTTATGGATACATGTAATGGTATAATGGGAAACATATATGTCTTAAAATGGATGACCTATTTGAGCAAAAAATTTATTGAATAAAATTTAGTATGAAAATAGGGGGCAAGTTGCCTGAGTGGAGCTTCCTATGTATAAAACTGATATAAAGTTGTATGTTTTACTCCTAATTGATATAAATGCCACTCTTAGCATAGGGCTACAGTATATGCTGTTTCCCTATAATTTTTCAGAATAAAATCACTAGACTAATAATATTTTTGCATAGAAACAGAAGAAAAGGCTTTGCTAAATTACTGCAATACTACAAAATAATGCAAAATTAAACTGAAAGTCATAAGAATTGACTTCAGTTTTATCCAGAGTCATACAATTCTAGGTGAATATGTGACAGTTTTAAGAACTTTTATGGTGCCCTGGCTGGCATAGCTCGGTGGACTGAGTGCAGGTCTGTGAACCAAAGGACTGTGGTTCCATTCCCAGTCAGGGCACATGCCTGGGTTGCAGGCCAGTTCCCAGCAGTGGACACATGAGAGGCAACCATACATTAATATTCCTCTCCCTCTCTCCTTCCCTTCCCCTCTAGAGATAAATAAATAAAATATTTTTTTAAAAAAGAACTTTTATGGTACGAAGTATACTTTGGTACATACATATTAAAATGGAAATTATAATGACAATAAGAATACCACCTAATGTGTTTAAACCAGTGGATGAAATATTTCTCAGCAATGGAACTGAGACCTCTAGCTAGTTCTTTGCAAAAAAGAAAACACACACACACACACAAAACTATATTACTTTGGCATGCTTTGTGGCAAAATTAATTAATATTTATCCAGACTTCTGGCCAAGATGGAGGTGTAGGTAGACACACAGCACCTCCTTGCACAACCAAAAAAAAACAACAAATTTAAAAATAAAAAACAACCAGAAATGACAGAAAATTGAACTGTATGGATGTCTGACAAGCAAGGTGTTAAAGAAGAAACATTCACCCATACCTGTAGGGGACAGGCAGCCAGGCAGAGAGGACTCTCAGCCAGGTGGAAGCTGGCGGACCAGGAGAAGAGGTGGCTGGTGGAGTGGGAAGTCCCACATTTGCACGCAAAGAAACCAGGAGAAACAACTGGGGAGTGAAACAGACCACACAACCCAGGGTTCCAGCATGGGGAAATAAAGACTCAAACCTCTGACTGAAAACACCTGTGGAGGTTGAGGCGGCAGTGGGAGAAACTCCCAGCCTCACAAGGGAGTTTTTTGGAGAAGCCCACAGGGTCCTAGAATGTATATAAACCCACCCACTGGAAATCAGCACCAGAAGGGCCCAATTTGCTTGTGGGCAATGGGGGAAGGGACTGAAAACTGGCAGAAAATAGAGCAAGCAGTATTGTTCCCTCTGGGACTCCTCCCTCAAATACAGCTTCACAATGCAGCCACTTGGGTTGCCCCACCCTGGTGAACACCTAAGGCTCCACTTTTCACTATGTAACAGGTGTGCTGAGACAAAAAAAAACAAAGCCCAAATGAAAGAACAGTTCAGGGCTCCAGAAAAAGATACAACTAAGCAACAAAGAGATAGCCAACCTATTAGAAGCACAGTTTAAAATGCTGGTTACCAGGATGCTCCAGGAACTCACTGGGTACTTCACCAGCATAAAAAAGACCCAGGCAGCAATGAAAGTGGCATTATGTGAAATAAAGAAAAGTGTACAGGGAACCAACTGTGACAGGAAAGCAACCAGGATTCAAATCAACAATTTGTAGCAGAAGGAAGAAATAAGCATTCAATCAGAACAGAATGAAGAAACAAGAATTCAAAAAAAATAAGAAGAGGTTTAGGATCCTCTAGGACATCTTTAAATGTTTCAATATCTGAATCATAGGGGTGCCAGAAGGAGAAGACGGAGGGCAAGAAAGTGAAAACTTATTTGAAAAAATAATGAAGAAGAACTTCCCCAACCTGGCAAAGAAAATTGACTTCCAGAAAGTCCAGGAAGCTCAGAGAGTCCCAAAGAAGTTGGACCCAAGGAGGAAAACACCAAGGCACATCATAATTATATTACCCAAGATTAAAGATTAGGAGAGAATCTTAAAAACAGCAAGAGGAAAGAAGACAGTTACCTACAAAGGAGTTCTCATAAGGGTATCAGCTGATTTCTCAAAAGAAACCTTACAGGCAAGAAGAGGCTAGAAAGAAGTACTCAAAGTCATGAAAGGCAAGGACTTACATCCAAGATTACTCTATGCAGCAAAGCTTTTATTTAGAATGGAAGGGCAGATAAAGTGCTTCCCAGATAAGGTCAAGTTAAAGGAGTTCATCATCACCAAGCCACTATTATATGAAATGTTAACTGGACTTATCTAAGAAAAATATGGTAAAAATATAACAGTAAAATGGTAACAAACTCAGAACTATCAACAAGTGAACCTAAAAGAAAAGAAAAACAACAGAGATGAAAAATAAGCAAACAAGTGGAACGGAAACAGAATCACAGAAATAGAGACCACAAGGAGTGTTATCAGTGGGGGAATGGGTGCGGGGAGAGGGGGGAAAAGATACAAAGAATAAGTAGCATAAATTGTAGGTAGAAAATAGACAGGGGAAGGTTAAGAATAGTATAGAAAACGGAGAAGCCAAAGAACTTATATGTATGATCCATGCATTTGAACTAAAGGGGTGATGCAGGTGGGAGGGGGTGTGCAGGGCAGAGAAGAATAAAGGGGGGGAATGGGATGACTATAATAGCATAATTACTAAAATATATTTAAAAAATAAAACACAGAAAAAGTATTTACTCAAAATAAAAATAAAATAAAAAACACTAAAAATACCAAAGTAAAATATGGTGAATTAAATACCAAAATTAAATATGGTGAAATAGGAGGAAATTCTGCCATTTGTGACAACATGAATTTTGCTTATTTCTATGCATAAATGTTAGAGAGGGATACTTATCAGTATAGTTATCTCAGTAGGTTTTAATGTAGTTCCTTTACTCAGGTTTCTTGATTTCCATTTCAGGACAGAGAGTACTTATTGATAGAACAAAATGTTCATGTCTTCTTCTTGGAATAAGATGAAATATTATTTAAAAATTAATGTTCTATTATGATTTTTCTCAGAATCCTCCTTGGTTATCTCTTCAGTCCATCTGACATAAAAGAAATTCTCACTCTCAGAGATCCATATGATAACACTGCAATTGCCATGTGCATGTACCAAGCCATTATGACTCCTACATCCAAGAAGCAGTGTGCATTTCCAGGTTACAAAGGGTGTCTCAGAAGCATGGATAGTCTCAGGTGGAACTCTCATTCTGGGGTAGGTAGCCATTGGCAGGACAGGGTAAACCCCTCCACACTTCCTCCCACTAGCACAGACTCGGTTCTCATCAAGTCCACCCACCTTGCCACTTACCACTGTTTGGTAATTTCAGGAAGA
Source organism: Artibeus jamaicensis (assembly GCF_021234435.1). Taxonomy (NCBI): domain Eukaryota; kingdom Metazoa; phylum Chordata; class Mammalia; order Chiroptera; family Phyllostomidae; genus Artibeus; species Artibeus jamaicensis. Next base: position 47,362,953 of record NW_026522030.1, read on the forward strand.
TGCTATGATTTCTTAAAGTGTGATTTTTTTAAATGATTTTAAGTGTCTATATGGCTTATTTTAAAATTTTACTTAAAGAAGCATATAAACATCATGTAAAAAATTCAAGCAATTTCATTGACAATGGCAAAAGCTATCTATATACATATCAAAAGCACAACGTGTGATATCATACATGCCTGAAAATCAGTGATCATTTTATGGATAATGCTTTCAATGTGTTATTAATAGAACTACATTTTTTGGTGGAAAGATTTAAATAAATAAATTATACATATTCTAGGACTAATTTATCTAAATAGAAGTAGCCAGATACAGGCAAAGCAAAATATTCTGTTGAGGAAAAACACAAAATAAGCAAAAGGTATTTACTTGACAGTGAATCAGTATTTCTTTATGAAGATGATAATAAACAAATATACATAAGGTCAATGACAAAATTTATGCCTGAATTTTTTTCTGGAAAATTAACCATACTATGTGATATTGCCTTCCTTCAACTTCAATCCTTTTATGACCTTTTCATGTTCCCTGTTCCTCCTTTATTTCTGGAATTGTGAAAGACTTCACTCACTATATATCTCCCACTGACATAAAAAGCCCCTCACAGATTTTAATGGCCCACAACTACTACAGACTAGAAAAACAGATGTGATACATGAAAAGGCACTTTCATATGTTTTAACATGTTATTGGCAACTTTTAAAAACCCATATTTTTTACACCAGAATTTGTATTACAGGAGTGGTTTCAGGCTGGAGAATGATTCCCCAAAGTGAAAATGATTGTTCTTGCATTGTTCTCAAAAACAAAGGGAGAGAGAAGTTGACAGGGCACCAGCTACAAATCAAAGAGTTTCCTGGTATCACATATATTGTCCAACAGTAACTTTAGAGGTCTAAATACCCATAATATGGGAAGTAATCTAGAAGAACAAACAAAGAATAATAAACAGGGAGTTTTAAAAATTATTTCAAAAAAACTATTGGAGTAATATTTCTATTTTGGTGAACACCTGGTGAAGTGCTGCTTGACTTAGGACAGCTGGCCGGATATCAAGCAGGGAGTGACGTGCTTAATTAACCAGAGGATGTTCTTTCAATACATTATTACCAGAATGTGTAATTGCAGAAGATTTAGTAGAATCCCTATTTAAATGATTTTCATTAAAACATTTATTAATATTTTACATCAAGTAAGAGCAGCTTTTTAAAATTATAGGTGATTTAACTTTCCACTAAAAGGACACTTTTTTATGTAGTCCAAATGTGAAACTCATGGGTTTCGACTAAGGATAGTTATTAGCAAATATGCAAATTCTATGTCAGTCAGCCTGAGGAGCAAATTAGTAACATAAACTATTTTAGCTCAATGCCAAGGAAGTATGTTTAGAAACTAGTAGTCTCACCAAAATGTAATGTGCTGTCTTAAAGAGATTTTTTTAACTCTATCCTGAAGGGGAAATTAGGTAAGAGGAACAGCGGATACAAGGAGAATGGCAATTGTTGAAGAAATATAATACTCAAGTTATATTGAATTCCACAAATAATGACCCTATTCTTAAAACCTGAATAAATATTATACAGGTAGATTTTAATATCTCATAACTAACTTAGAGGCTGTTAATAATTATCATGAAATACTTCATGATGCATCATTTATTGTACCCCCTTCTGTAATAGCATATTTAAATCTTTTCAGTTCCAGGTAATTGTATGTAATTATTTTTTATGCAGTCCTGTATGTAAAGAAAAGAGATTGTGTTTAATTAATTAACTGTTGTAGAAATGATGTTATTAGGAGGTTGGTGGCATTTAAATTACTACATATCTTAAAAAGTAAAAATAAAATAGCATACAGAGATTTTTCACTGTAAAAGGCAAAAAAAAAAAAAAAAAAAGAGGGAGAGAGAGAACCAGATGTGAAGGGAACACTGTTTTAGGCCATTCCAGAAACTAAAGAGTTAAATGTAAATAATTCTGAGCACCAAACAAAATTAAAATATTTGAAGACATGGAGAATCTTAAGTGAGGAAGAGAAAATGATTTTTCTGACTTTTAATATAGACTGTTACCTAATGCTAGTTAAGGTTAAAGGATGAAAAGTACTATTACAGGAATGCTGTCCCTTTTTCAACTGGAAAATGTGTCATTTTAAGTTTAAATGCATGTGTTTTATTTTTCCCTAGTTCATATTCTTTGTTTCATCCAAATATATCTAATAAGTGAATAATAGCTGATTTTTATTTTAAAAAATTAGTGCAGATTTTCACACAGCTTTTATTTAGGTGACCCTGTTGCTTGCTTGCTATGCCGAGTATCTCAGATTATTAGGTCATAGTCATACAGAACTATATTGTAGTCTGAATGAATGAATTAATGAATGAATGAAATCACCAACATATACTTTTGGAAACATGACTCCAGATTTCCAAATGACCCAAACACTAAAATGCCCACATTCCCAAGAATCATTACATTTGTTTGGTCAAGGATTACACTGCCGTAACAAAACAACCCCACCCCCAAAACTCAACTCACTAGACTAAAACAAAAGAATTTGCATCTTGTTCTTATAAGTTGCCTGTGGAAGGGGGAGACTTGCTACAGATAGGTGGTGACTCCAGGGTCCAGGATGATTTACTCTTACGGTTCTGTTATCTCCAACTGATATCCCCTTTGCAGAGGCAGAGAAAAACTAGGAAAAGCATGGAGCCTTTTCACCTCTTCTGCCCAGAAGTGTTATACTTCACTTCCACTTTTCATTGGTTGGAAGTAACCCCATGACCCCATCTAACTGTAAGGTGGAGGGAAACTATAACCTCCCTTATGCTCAAGAGTGAAAGGATACCCAGAGAGTAATGTGCACTAACAACGTTTAGCATGATATTCTTATGATTTCCAGTAAACTGCTACCCTAGCAAGGTAAAGGGAAACAATAAAAGCCCTAAAACGAATGCTCAGAATTTTAATCAACAGTAACTTTAAAAAAAATAAAAGCATTGCAATTATGCAAAACACATAAAATGACAGTCCTTGAGTGTTGTTTTTATTAGCTGACCTCTCTCAGATTGTTTGCACAAAAAAGTTAATCAATACGTTGTAGGAAAATGAATGAATAAGTTAAATGATGAGACTATAATTACTTCCTTTGGTCTCTGCATATGTGGTTTATGTTCACATAATGACAATTTATATGATGGTAGCATACCAACAGTAATATAATGGCAGGCTTTTCATCCTCTCAAATAACCGTAGGTACAAAGAGTAAATCTTATTTTAATTGCTTATGTATTAATTTTCTTAAGGACTGAAGATCAGGGTTAGTGCTCTAATACGTATAGAATTGGGTTTTACTGTAAGCATACTGAAGTAACTTTTCTTTATGGAGGCATCTCAGTGGAGTCTTTGGAGTACTAGAAATAAGATTGGAATCTCAGCATCATGATTATCTAAGTAACTATAGATGAACTAATTAACCTTTCAGACACTTAGTCCACTTAGCTCTAAAGAGGTGACCAAATGCATGCCTCAAAGTATGATTGGAAGGTGGAAATGAGACTACACAGGAAAGAACACTTAGCATAATACCTGATATACAATGAATTTTTAAAAAATGTACTCACTTCAACTGTACATAATTGTGTGTGTGTTATTATTTTGACCTCTTAAAAGATCCAAACTCCATATGAAGAAAATAAAATTTATGAATTGGAACAGATTGTTAAAACTGCACACCCAGATATAAAATTCAGTGAATCATAAGCATTAAACACATTACCTTATATAAGTTAAAACCACTGCAATAAGGTTTTTCGTAAATATTTTCAACTTCAATGTGGGCAATGTTAGCTATTTATATTGAAGTGAATTTTTATTGCTGGCACTTAATTCTAGAATAAATTTTTTTAGCTTAAGAGTTATGTGATAATAAAAGAGTATGTTTTAATTTATTTATTTTGTAATACTTTGCATAATATAATTTGCATTTCTATACTATTATGGTTTGAATTTTACATTTATTTTCTTCTCTGTAAATTACACTCTAAAAACAGTTTTATGGAGTGTAGCATGCAATTCAGAACTTGTTTCAGAGAATACCATTAATCATTCTCCATGTTCATGTCATTGTTTCCTTTAAAAATCATTATTGTATATAGAATTCTTTATACATATATAGAAAAAAACAATTATAGAAATACAATTTTACGTTTGGCCTCTGTAAGTGTAGTTGAGATCCTAAATAAGTTACTTGAAAATATGTCTTGGGAAACTACTAAACAGAGAGCAATATGTTAGGTATGTTGTTGTACACAGTGTAAGATGACATTATTACCTCATTGAGCACACTTGGAAAAGTGCTAAGTAGAAAATATACAAACAACATGAGAACGCTAGAACATGTAATAGTGAGCATAAAGTAAAGTGCTTCATCATCCTGAGAATACAGAATTTACAGAGAAGGGAAATCAAACTATACAATTTTAAACAATGAAGACTTCCAGGAGAAAATGGGAATTGACTTGGCCTTAAGAATGAATAGAAAATGACTGTTCACCAAAGTAGACACAGTGACAGTGGGTGCAGTGAGAAGAACTGACCAAAATGACCAGCTTTGAGTTTTCTTGGTATGTACTCAAGGACGGGACTGAAGTAGCAGAGAAAAGTTATGAGAAGATGACCAGAAGGTATTAACTGAGAAACCCTGTTTCTCCAGTTAGAGGAGCACTGGAGTGTGAGGCAATGTGCAGTACTGACACACTGAACTCTCATAGACCTCCCACTCTAACACAGCCATAACCAGTGGTTAGTAAAGAATAGTGTGGAGGACCATAATCTTGCAATATATCAAGTGAAATTTCATGTTACTCTTAGATGGGTATTCTAGGGATCTAGGGAGGAAGGAAGTTTAGTTTTTGTGACTCCCAGATTACACAAAAATAAGAATCCATGCTAGAAGGTACTTTAGAAAATTCAATAAGATAAAATACGACAAATCATGTTCCATAATCACACATAGGTTCAGAACATAATAGGATTCCAATTTGAATGTGAACAACTTTCCAAGAATATTTGAAGAGAAAGGGGGAACTAGGTAGGGTCTAAAATGAATACAAAATCTGTTGTTTGGAAAAATACAGCTTAATAGGAAAACTTCTATTTCAACTAGTATATATTTTTTAATTTAATTAAACACTATATTTTCCCCATGCCCAAATATACGTACAAGAGAAATACCTCAGAATTTTAAGTTTTCATGTGGAAAATTTCAGTGTGTTTCTAGTTCTATAATATGTAAACTCTAATACCAACAATGTAACAATAGAAAACTCCTTTAAAAATTTAGTTATCATAGTTAACTCTTCTCTGGTTTTTATCTTGTTGTTGCATTTGATATTTTTTAAAAGGAAATTTCTCAAATTTATACTGTCTGCATCTTACCTGCATAATCTTTCTTATCTCAGGCCTTTTCAGTGAATTTTATTTCCTGAATAAACACACACTACCCTTCTTTGGAATATTCTCCTGACCCGTGAAGTTGAATCTTCAAGTATCTGAATTTACCAGATCATCCCACATGGGTTAAGATGAAATTGACCTTCAGTTGGTCTTACGGTTCAGCCTCAAGGCATGGAAATGAGGGGATAATTAAGAGAAAGGATTAGCCTGAAATAGACAGAAAACTATCCTCCAAAGATTCATGGCAAAGGAAACACAAATACTGACAATACTATAGAGGAATGTATCTTACCAGATCTTTGAAGTCACCAGATGATCCAGGAGTCCAAGCCTAATAAAATACAAAAATAAGGAAGACAGAGAAAAAAAGTTGTTGTAGTTTCCTGTTTTAAATATATATACACAGAAAAATTTAAATTTGATAACATTATCATATTTATAAGTATTCCAGACTGATAAAATGCTTTAGGATATCATTTTTAGGTAATTTTTTAACCTAAATTGAAGTGATTATTTAATCTCATATTGTATCATTAAAACAAAGAAAGGAAATATAGGCTACATCCTAGAAATATGTTTCTAGTTATTAAGAAATCATACAATTATTCATATTAAATATGTAAGAGATATTTAAAGAAGGGAGACTCAAAAGAAGGGAGACTGTTATTATTAAATGTACTTGAAGTCCTCTAATTTTAATTACATATATTTAATTTTCTTATGGATGAGGCAAACCAAAGCTATATTTTAAAAAAACTTTTCACAATTTTTTCTGCCTTTACTGGCTATCAGATAGTAATTAGTTTTTGCTTTGATTCATTTTTTTTCCCTTTAGCTCCTTTATACCGTCCCCTTCTCCTCAGCAATCGCCACACTGGTTCATTTTCGAAAAGTAAAGTCATGGAAGATATTATAATGGCAAAAAGTTTTAATTTTCAAAAATTACATTAAAATGCAGTCCCTATTTTTAAAAAGTACTTGAAATTCAAAAGAAAGGCAATATCTGAACAGTACACATTCTGCAAGACCCAGCACCTGCCACAGGAAGCAAAGGTTTTATAAATGTTGTCTTGTGTGACTGCACTAGCAAACATCATGAGGACTTTTGCAAATATGCCTTCCTGCCTGTGTGTTTGGGTGGAAATATTGAACTTCTAACATTTATTTTCATAAAATACAGGATATTTTTTAAACTTACGACGATCATCTTTTCTTTTTGTCTTGGGAATCAGGTTGGAAACTACATAATGTTTAGATATTAAAATACCTACCATTCCTTGAAAGAGAATGGAGAATACAGTAAATGTGAAGGGGAGCTGACCCTGTGTGTGTGACTATGTATATAAACATGTGTCTGCATCTTTTTCTCTGAACACTTAAATCAGGTTCCTGACCAAAATTATATGCGTAACACCAGACCACTAATTGGTAAAAACTGTCCAGAATGAATCTTAAAATTCTTTCTCTAGGGCCTTGAATTATTTGAGAATATTAGCAGTTCACTTGAGAAGAGTGGATTTTGCTGTATTATGATACAGCTCTTTGAATTTCCTGGCCAGTCTTTAAAGGTGTATGTGGATGGTTTGTCTCTTGGAAGCCTCTGTCCCTGGATCTTAGTTCTGTTCATGAGAGCCACAGAGAATGTCTGTTATATTTTATTTTTTTTAATAATTTGGGTTATTTTTCTGTTATGAGTTATAAACCACACAAGAAACTTGTAGAAGTACAAATGTACTTAACTTAAACTGTCAAAAGTGAATGTTTGTGCAATTATCATTTACATCAAGAACCAGAACACAATGAACACATAGATGCTCATAGTTTGTCCATATATATATATACACAGCATATACAAGCATATATATGTATATACACATACACACAAAGATATACATATCATATACACATGGAGCACAGATACCAGCATATACATGCATGCAAAGTTTGAAGCCACTTGATTACTTCTTGTGCAGTATGCTAAAACACAAGTCCAAATGAAACCACAAAGCATAGGAGGCAACACAGATGCAGATGCAGGGATCTAAGTGCAGCACGAATACCACACATTTATTATACTTCAGCATGGCTTATTGACTAGGCATCACCAGAGAGGGATAGGCTTTTGAACATATGTAATGGCATTGAATATGTTTGTCTATGTCCTCAGACTTCTTAATCATCCTATAACTTTATTTTGTCTTATTTCTGAACTTATATAATTGGATTTATACACTTTTCTTTTATGTCTAGTTTCCTAGTTTCTTTTTGTTCACATCATGTTTATAAGATTCATCTGTCTTGTTGCTTATAATGATAGTTACTTTTCATTGCTCTGTAGTATTCCACTGGATGAACATTATACAATTTACACATTCAATACTCTATTCGTAGATGTATGGATCATTTCTATTTTCAGTAATTATGAATAATTCTACTATGAGCATCATTTCATACATGTATATGTATTTCTGTTAGATATTTTCTGGGACTAAATTGCTACATCAAAAATGCGCATATGTTTTACTTTAATAGGGTTGCTTATTGCTGCATAAATTCACCAGAAAGTATTTTTATTCTGCTTAATTTTAGTCATTTAGTGTGTAGTACAATGTAATTATATTTCATTTATATTTCCTTGATTATTAATGAGTTTTATTGCACCTCATATATTAATCATTTATATATATTCATTTAAGAATATACTTTTTGATTTTCTGTCCATGTTCTGTGGGTTGTCTTCTCATTGATTTGTGGAAATGGTTTATGTATCCTATATATGAGTTCTTTGTTGCCTGTGGTGAAAATATATTTCCCACTCCAGAGCTTGAACTTTTACTCACTGTGCCTTTAGCTGCACATTGATTTTTAATCTCACTACAGTCAAATTTAGCTATCTTTTTTATTTTTGTGCCCAGTTTGTTATACAAAATGATCACAGATATCCTTCTTTATTTTCTTCTAAAAGCTTTGCTATGATGTGTTTGCCTCTTATATAGAATCCAAAAATCTACCTGAAATTTGTTTTGATTAGTGTGAGTTGGTATATAATTTCATTATTATCCAAATTAACCCAACAATTTATTGAAAATATCTCAGCATCCCCCCTGCTCTACAATGCTTTTTTTCATAAAATGAATGCCCATAGATGCTATCTGTTGGTAGATGTCAATGTATTCCATTTCACTACTTGTCTGTATCACACTGTCTTACTTTAAGTAATGTGGAAGAAAAGGGGCCACCTGCAAAACCTGACCAGCTCAGGAGAGGTGTTTGTGGCAGCCTTACTAATTCAAGAGACCTGCAGCACTATACAAGCCAGTCTGAAATTAAAACTTTTTTTAGCCTTTTAATTATTTTTATTGCTCAAAAAGGCTTCATTTTTTTTTAAATTTAGCTTTCTGACTCTGTGCTCATGCCTTCAATACTTTCACAACAATTTTCTGCTCCTCAATAAGGAAGGCACGCTTGATCCTGTCACGGACACATTGAGCACACACGGGTCCACCGTAGGCTCCGCTGACATGTTTTTTCATTTTAGACAACCTCATCAGAACTTTAGGTCTCGCAGCACGAACTCCACGGAGTCGGCCTGGGCACACTCCACATGCAGATTTTGGTGCTTTCCCAACCTTTTTGGTATAAAGGTAAACAATCCTATTGCCAGGGATTGTGAACAGCCTCGTTTTTTGGAGGCTGTGTTGTAGGACAGCCTCCTATGGTATGTCAAACGCTGGACCATTGTGAATACCTAATGATGTCGTTCCCGGAAGAGCTAAAACTTTCTTAAAGCAGCCCACGCTGGGTAGTTGTGTCCTAGGCTAATATTTCCCCCAACAAAGGGCAGTGTTTACCTTAACTGAGCCTCACTGTTACCTTTTTGCATCTAAGATAACATACCTTTGGAATGTCAAATTTCCATTTTCCAGACCCCTCAAAGCATAGGCACTGGACCAGGGAAAAACCACAAATCCCCTCATTATTATTATTGAGTTAATTATTGACTATTAAGTATTCTGTACCCACCTGTGTGAAAGTACTTATCATTTTACATTTTATCAAATCGCAGAGGTATCCTCCTTTCCCCCCAGTTTGCTTTCTCCTGACTCCCTGATCTGTAATCAATGGACTTCTTGTAATCCCTCAATTCCTCCTCTTTTGATCTTACTGCATAAAATAAGGTGCTAAACTGCCATTCTTCGGAGCATTTCTCAATCCACTGAGAATCTTTGTCCTGGCATTGTCATCAGTTTGACTCGAATAAACTCACAAACATTTTCTACAGGTTTGAGGGTTTCCTATGTTGACAGTAACTTCCTGAAATACTGTGGTATTTGGTAGAGCAGGCCCTTCTATCTCTTCCTTCATTAAGTGTTTGGGATATAATTCACATAATATAAAATTCACCATTTTAAATTGTAAAATTTAGTGGTTAATAGTATGTTCACAATTTTGTGTAAACATCACCACTATTTCTAGAACATTACTAATACCTGAAATTATTATTGGCAATCAATCTTAATCTCCATTATCAACTCTTCTCCTGGCAACCTTAGAGGTGTAGACACTGTTTCTGTGGATTTGCCTCTTCTGGACATTTCACACGAAGGGGAGTCACAACGTTTGTGGAGATTTGTGTCTAGCTTATTGTACTTAGCATGTTTCCATACAAAATGGTATTCTATTTTATGACTGAATAAAGCGCATTTTGGTTATCCAATTATTAGCAGAGGGTTTTCTGCTGTTTAACTTCTTGGCCATTATGAATAATACTGCTGAAATTTGTGTAAAATTGTTTTTGTGGGAAAACATGTTTTTAATCCTTTGCAGCACATATTTAGGAGTAGAATTTCTAGATCATATGATAATTCTATGTTTAACTGTTTGAAGAACACCAAACCATTTTCCATAGTGAGTAAAACATTTTATATTCCTACCAGCAATGCATTAGTATTACAATTTTTTTTAAAAAGCTGTGGTCATTACAGTCAGTGAGTGTAATTTCATTGCCTTTTTAAATTTTTGTAAATATATAATTACTGCTGACATAAAATATATTGGTTTCAGGTATACAAGACAGTGATTAGACATTTATGTAACACATGAAATGATCACTCAAATCAGAGTGGGACTCACCTGACACCATGCACAGTTATTACGATATTATTGACTATCTTCCTGTGCTGTACTTTACATTTCTGTGACTATTTTTATAAATGCCAACTTACATTTCTTAATCCCTCTACTTTTCCACTCATTTCCACCAGCTTCCCTTCCGTCTGGGAAAAATCAATTTGTTCTCTGTATCTATGAGTTTGTTTCTCATTTCAGTTTTGATTGGCGTTTTCCTAATGACAAATGACAATGAAAAAATTTTTGTGTGGTTATTGTCCATTACTGTATCACATTTGGAGAAATGTCTATTTGAATCCTTCATCCTTTGAAGAATTAAAAAGACAATCCTTTTTAATTTGGTTGTCTTTTTATTGTTGAGACCTCATTATTCATTTTATATTCTGTATATTAATTCCTAATAAAATATATGATTTTCAAACATTTTCTCCCCTTTTATGGGTTGTGTTTTTAGTCTGTTGCCTTATTTGTTACAGTAATGTAGTACAATTTTCTATGTAGAGATTTGATATCTTTTAATAGACTCATTTCTATTTTTTATATTTTATGACATTCAACAGTATTTCTATTTTCTATTTATCACTTGAATATAGAAACACAAGATATTTTGTACTGGTTTTCTATTGAGCAAACTTGATAATCTATGTTAATGTTTAGACATTAAATACATGTACAATAGAGAATTGAAGTGGTGGCCCTGGGAATTTTCTCTTGAACTGAAAGGGAAACTTTACCATTAAGTCCAATATTGGTTGTAGATATTTGGTAGATTTTATATTGAGATTCTTCTAACAGTTTTAGTTATACAGGTTTTTACTTATTAATTACTTTAATAGATACATGATTATGTGTATTGTCTTGTTCTTGTCAGTTTTAAGCTATATTTTACTAGAAGTTTATTTTATTCAACATTTTATTTTTAAAAGTAATTTTTACCATCCTTTCAACATTCTTTCAACATCCTTTTAGTATCTTCTCAATTTGTAGATATTGGGCTTTTTGTTTTTTTAAGATTTTTATTTATTTATCTTTAGAGGGGAAGGGAAGGAGAGAGGGGAAGAGAAATATCAGTGTATGGTTGTCTCTCATGGGTCCCCTGCTGGTAACTGGCCTGCAATGGGAACTGGCCTGCAACCCAGGCATGTGCCCTGACTGGGAATTGAACCACGATCCTTTGGTTTGCAGGCCCACGCTCAATCTACTGAGCTACACCAGCCAGGGTCAGACTTTTTATTTCTGAGATTAGTTATTGTTGACACCACTCATTCCCATCCCCTTTATTTTACATTTGGTCAGGCACATCAGTATCTCTTACTTTTATTAGTTTATACAGATAACCAATTTTGGTTTTGTTGAATGGTGCTGTAGAATCCAATTGTTGTCTAACTGGGTCGTTCTAGTACCCAAGTGAACATGAAGATCTGAAATTAGGAGAATGTGATAAACTGAAGATGCAGATTTGAGATTTACCAGTGTTATAGTGAATGATGAAGCATGGAAGAAAAGGATGCCTCAGTGATGACTGGTAATGGACACTTAAGGAACATCACTGTTTCTGTAATAGGCTGCAAAAACATAATAAACAGAACTGGCCAAGAAAATTAAATAGATGTAGAAGCAAGGAAACAAGAGCCAAAAACAAAGGGTGTCAGCAATGTAAAATGTTCTTTAGAATGTTCCAAGATAAGGAAAACAGACATTTGGCCTTCATTACTGCCTTTAGAAAGAGACATTCAGCAGGGTGTTGAGATTAGAAGCTGAATGCTTTGGGTGCTAATGTTAATTTAAAGATGTATATGAGTAGATAGTAGAACATATGATTCACATTTTTCAATTTTGATGAAGAACAAAAGGACAGAAACAGTGTTTGAGTATGATGATGGACTAAGGAAAAGTTAGCTCTTGTTTATGTACAAGTTGTGTCAAAAATCTGAGGTCATCCCAGAACCTCACTCATATTTCCAGTCAGCCTTAAAAAACCTGGCAGGCTTATAAGGACATTGTATGTGATTCTCCTTTTCTTCTCATACATATATGTGACATAAAGCTTTTATATAATATTTCAAACCTTGGGTTTCCATTTAGATATGTACCTTGTAAGTATCAACTCTTTTACTCCTCCACTAGTTTCTTTTGATCAAGGTATGTACTTCAAATAATGTTCAGTGGTACCTGTGGTATTATCTTCAGGTATATTTGCTAAAATTTCAAGTTTTCTTTTTATGTTATACATACTCATTATACATACTCGTTATATAGAGGTGCAAAATCAATTCTATTGTTACTATCCTTCTTTAGTTTTTTTCAGATAATTACTGAACATAATTGTACTTCTTTCTATGTAATTCCCACTATTCCAAAGGGTGTCCATTTTAGACATCCATTTAAATATAGTAAGTTTTCCTTTTTGTTAAACCCTTTGGGACACTCTGTATCCACATATGCTTATTTCTCAGTCCTCTCCACACATCTCATGGTCAATAAAATCTTAGAGGATCTCTCTTAACAAATAAATAAATACGACTATAAAAGTAATGCAAGGATGAACAAAACCACTTCATGAACATGGAAAGTCACCTGCCAAGTGCATACTACAGATCCTTCAGAAGGAGGCAGCAATGTTAGAAAGCTGTGAGCACTAAAACTGAAAGACCAGCATTTGTGCTCTGAGTCTACCTCTTTTGAGTTTTATTAATTCAGAAAATTTATCTATACTGTTATCTAATCTACAAAAAGGAGATCTTAATGGCTAGTTCTTACAGGATTGCTGTAAGTATTAAGTGCGTATTCCTATGAAGAAACCTCAAACAGTGTTTGCGTAGAGTGAAGGCTTGTATGAAGGCTTGTATGTTTAGACAGACCTGAGCCTGAGACGCAGTCTGTCCTTCCAAGGGCCCATTTCTTTGGTACCATAAATAATGACCTCTTCCTCAACACCATCTGTGTAGATAGCTGCTCACAGCCCTTATTCAGAGCCCCCTTAAAAGTCGTAAGTTGTAACTGAAAGAAGAGTTTAAAACATCACACATGGTGTCCCACACTCACAGTACCAAGCTGATGGTACCCAAAACTTAAGTCACTGAATGTATATTCTAGAACTCTTCTGACTGGATAGATTGCCTTCAGAGAAACTAAGAGTGGGTTTGGCATGTCCATTTTAGTCTTAAATATTTTTTATTTTATTATTTCTTTATTGAATTGATTGGGGTGACATTGGTTAGTAAAATTATAGAGGTTTCAGGTATACAATTCAGAGGGTAACAGGGTAATTAAAAGTAATGGAAATACAATAAAATAAGTCATTAAAATGATAATAATGTATCATATATATATGTATATATATATTATATTTTATGGTCACCAGAATTCAATCTCCTTCCATCAATATCCTCCCCCCCTTTACCCTATTCAACCTCCCCCCATCTGCCTTTATCTCTGGTAATCACCATACTGTTGTTTGCATTTGTGAGTTTTCCTTTTTTGTTGTTTAACCCCTTTGTTTTTTTCACCAAGTCCTCAATACCCCTCTCTCAATCTATAAGTCTGTTTCTATTCTGCATGTTAGTTTATTTTCTTCATAAGATTCCACATATAGATGAAATCATATGATACTTGTATATCTTGGATTGGCTATTTCACTTGGCATAATATCTCAAGTCCATCCATGCTTTTGCAAAGGGTAAGATTTCCTTCTTTTTCATGGCTGAGTAGTATCTCATGGTACAAATGTACCCCAATTTATTTATCCACTCATCTATTGATTCCAACTTGGGCTGCTTCAAAATCTTGCCTTTGAAAATAACACTGCAATAAATATAGGGGAGCATGCATTTATTAGAATTAATGTTTCAGATTGGTGTGGCTCAGTGGGTTGAGTGCCAGCCTGTGAACCAAAGGGTCACTGGTTTGATTCCTAGTCAAGGCACAGGCACATGCCTCGGCTGCAAGCCAGGTCCCTAGTAGAGACCCTCAAAATGCAACCACACATTAGTATTTCTCTCCCTTTCCTTCTCCCTCCCTTCCTCTCTCTAAAATAAATAAATAAAATAACTGAAAAAAAAAAGGAATTAGTGTTTCATATTTCTTCAGATATATTCTCGAAAGTGGAAATTTGGGTCACAAGGCAGTTCCATTTTTAATTTTTTGAGAAGCTCCACATTGCTTTCCAAAGTGGCTGTGCCAATCAACACTCCCACAACAGTGAAAAAGGGTTGCCACTTCTCCACATCCTCACTAGCACTTGTTTGTAAATTTACTGATGCTTGCCATTCAGATAGGTATGAGGTGATATCTCATTGTAGTTTTAATTTGCCTTTCTGTAATGATTAGTGACTTTGGGCATCTTTCATATGTCTTTTGGCCATCTATATGTGTTCTTTAGAGAAGTATATCTTCAGGTCCTTTGCCCATTTTTAATTAGATTTTTTATATTAAATTTTATAAGTTCTTCATAAATTTTGGCTACTAACCCCTTATCATACGTATCATTAGTGAATATTCTCTCCTATTCAGTTGTTTCTTTTTAAATTTTGTTAATGGTTTCATTTGCTATGCAAAAGCTTTTTAGATTGACATACTTCAATTTGTTTATACTTCTTGTTTGTTTCCCTTGCCCAATATATATGAAATGTCTGAGGTTTTACTGCCTATATTTTTCTCTAGAATTTTTATAGCTTTGAGTCTTCCATTTAAACCTTTAATCTATTTTTAGTTTATTCTTTTGTATGGTGTAAGAAGGTGGTTTAACCCAGAATACCGATTCATAAGAACATAAGCAACACCATGTTTAATGCAGCATTATTTACAAAGGCCAAGATAAGGAAGCAGCACAAGTATCCATCAATGGATGAGTGCATAAAACAACCACAGGGCATTAATACAATGAACTACTTACTCAGCCATAAAAAAGAAGAAAAGTTTTACTTTTTGTGATAGTATAAATGGAACTGAACAACATTATGCTAAGTAAAATAAACCAGTCAGAGAAAGATAAATACCATATGATTTCACTTATATGTGCAATCTAATTAACAAAATGAGCTAATAGAGACTGACAGATGGAGAGCAGTAACAGTTAGTAGAGCGGGGCAGGTTAGAGGGTGGATATATTGAACAAAAATGAAAAAGGACTCAGGGACATGGACAATGTGGTGATTGCTAGAGGGAGGGAAGTATAAGGAGAAAAATGGTAATAAAAAACACAATAAGGATTAAATAAAACATTTTAAAAAGAGCTAAAGAAAGAAGGGGTTGTAGTTTCATTATTCTTTCACATATCTGTCCAACTTTTCTAGTACCATTTATTGAATTGACTATCTTTACCCCATTGTATGTTCTTGTCTCTTTTCTCAAATATTAATTATCATAAAAGAGTGGGTTTATTTTTGGCTCTCTCTTCTGTTTTATTGATCTATATGTGTTTATCCCAGTACCATGCTGCTTTGATTACTGTGGACTAGTAGTATAGTTTGATATCAGGTAACATGACTCCTACAACTATCTTCTTTTTGTCAAGATTGCTATGACTGTTTGATTCTTTGTTGTTCCATATAAACTCAACATAATGAAGGTCATATATGACAAATCCACACACAACATTATACTCAAAGGGGAAAAACTAAAAGCATTTCCTTAAGATCAGGAACATGATAGGGATATTTGCTTTCACTAATTTTATTCAACATAGTTCTATAAATCCTAGCTGCAGAAATCAGACAAGGAGAGGAAATGAAAGACATCCAAACTGCAAAGGAAGAAGTAAAATTGTCATTAATTACAGATGCCATTATACTGCATATAGATAACCCTGAATATGCCCCCCAAAACTACTAGAACTGATAAATGAATTTGTGAAGTAGCACGATACTAAATAAATATCCAAAAATCAGTTGCATTTTTATACACCAATAATGAACTATTAGAAAGGAAAAATGAGAAAACCATCCAGTTCACAATTGAGTAAAACAATTACCTAGGAATATAGTTAATCAGGATGTAAAATACCAGTACTTAGAAAATTATAAGACATTAAAGAAAAGAATTGAAGAAAATGCAAATAAGTGGAAACATACATCATATTTATTGATAGAAAGAACTAACATCATTAAAATGTCCATGGTACCAAAAGCAATCTAGAGATTCAATGAAATTCCTATCAAGATTCTAATGACATATTTCACAGAACTAGAATAAATATTTCAAAAATTTATATGGAACCACAAAAGGCCCCACATAGCAACAGCTACTGTGAGAAAGAAGAACAAAGCTGGAGGAATCATGCTACCTAATGTCAAACTATACTATAACACCACAGTCATCAAAGCAACATAGTACTGGCATAAATACAGATATGTAGATCAATGGAAGAGAACAGAGAGCCCAGAAATAAAGCCACAACTTTATAGTCAATTAATATTTGACAGAGGGAGCAAGCATATACAATGGGCTAAAGATAGTTAACTCAATAAATACTGTTGGGAAAATTGGACAGATATGCACAAAAAAATGAAACTAGACTACCTTTCTTACTCCACACACAAAAATAAATTTAAAATGGATTAAAGACTGAAATGTTAAACCCTAAATCATAAAAATTCTAGAAGAAAACAGGCAGTAAAATCTCAGACATTGCTCATGGCAATATTTCTATCTGATATATTTCCTCAAGCAAGGGAAATAAAATAAGAACTAAATAAATGGAACTATATCAAGTTATAAAGTGTTTGCAAAAAAATCCATCAACAGAATAAAAAGCTAATCCAAGGAATGGAAGAACCTATTCTCCAATACATCTGATAAGGGGTTCATATCCAAAATTTATAAAGAACTTATAAAACTCAACACCAACCAACAAACAAAAATCTAATCAAAAGTGAGCAATGGGGAAAGAGGTGGAAAAACTGTAACTCAACAACAATAAATTAGAAAAAAATGGGCAAAGGACCTGAATAAACACTTCTCCAAAGAGAACATACAAATGCCTGATAGACATAGGAAAAGACACTCAATGCTTCTAAGCATCAGAAAATGCAAATTAAAACCGCAATAAGATAACATCTCATACCTGGCAGAATGCCTATCAATAAATCAACAACAAGTGCTGACAAGAATGTGGAGAAAGGGGGACCCTTTTGTATTATCAGTGGAATGTAGACTGGTACAGCCACTGTGGAAAGCAATATGGAGATACCTCCAAAAATGAAAAATGGATGTGCCTTTTGATCCAGTGATCCTGCTTTTGGGAATATGTGTGAAGAAAGCCAAAGCACTAATTCAAAAGAACATAAGTACCACTATGTTCACTGCAGCATTATTTACAATTGCCAAGATATGGAAGCAGCCCAAGTGCCCATCAGTAGGTGAGGGGATAAAGCAACTATGAGACATTTATAGAATAAAATACTACTTGGCTGTAAAAAAAAGAGAATTCTACCATTTGCAACAGCATGGATGGACTTGGAGAACATTATGCTAATCAAAATGAGCCAGTCAGAAAAATGTGAATACCATATGGTTTCAATTATATGTGGAATCCAATGAACAAAATGAATTAACAAGCAAAATAGAGACAGACTCATAGATAGCAAGATGACATCTATGGGTGGGGGGACTAGGGGAGGTAGTATCCAGGAAAAAGCATAAAGGACTCATGGACCATAGAGGGAGGGACCATAAGGGGGGTAAGTGATAAGAGAAAAATTATACCAAAAATAAATACAAATAAAAATAAAAAGATCCCATGCTAGAGGATTCCTTCAGTTTTTGCATGAGTGCTTTTCAGTGCTCATTGTTAAATATTTGCATAAGTATTTTTTAAAAACAATTTTTAATGAAGAAAAATTATTTTTAATAGCTAGAATAAAAAATGAGCAATGATCCATAGAAGTGATAAATTATAGCACATGGTATTATAAACTACAGCCACATATTCGAAACCAGGACTAAAAAAAGAAAAAAGACAGATGATAATATCTAGCATAACTCAATTTATTTGAAGTTCAAAAATTGGCATAATATATTGCAAGTGATACATACATAACTAATTAAAAACTACCCAGAAAAGCAGAATGGTGGTTCCCTCCTTGGGGAGAGTACTTCTGAAATGCTGAAGGAACTAAAGTGAATTGCGGTGAATGACACATACTGAAGTCACAGTACTTCTCAGGAAAAGAGGAGTTAACACTGGCAGTCTGGCTGAGCAAAAACCTTTGAGTTTGGAGTGGAATTTCTTCAGACTTTTAGTTAGCAATTTTGGCTTTTGATTTGCTTTGAGTTTTACAGAGAAAGGTGTTTTAATTAGGGACTTTAGTCAATCTCCAGGAATTTGACAATGAAAGAATTCTACTATTAATATTGAGACTTTTATATCAAAGGTAGTATATTGTCTGTATGCTTATGTTTTAATTTATAATTGATAGCATGGCTGATAATAGTTTGAGAAGGGACTATTCAGCTCATGTAAGAAGTCCCAGGTAAAAAGAATCATTAGATGAAGAATGTTGAGTTGAATCATCTTCCTTTTGCCTCTTGTTTGCGTAATTGTCCATTACAGCAACCCACATGGCCTTTTCCCTACTCTCCTGATCCCAAATTCTGGCAGAAGAGATAGAATTTGTCTTGCTCAGCCCCTTGGGCTCTTGCCTCTCTCGTTTGCCTGTAGGTCTCTATATCTCAGTCAAGTTTACTGTTGCCATGGGATAAGGTTAGAGGGATCAACTTGGTCCTTTTGGGCTAAGCCACTGGTGGTTGTGATGTGGAAATGACTAAGTTGGAAACTTTCCTTAACTCAGTGGGGTATTTATCCTATTTGCCTAAGCATTAAAACCACATTTTCTAATCATCTTTAAAATAAAACCAGCTATTTAATCTCTACTTGTCTATCTTGGTCCTTAATTCTGAATTGATTCCAAGCTAAGTACAGGGAGAACAGGGTATTATTTATTGAACCTTAAACCCTAAAAGCAGTGAACATAATAAAACATGGGCTGGCATTATCATCTCAATCATTGTTTAATAGTCTTAATTCTTTTCAAGACTCTATAATAAGACAATATTCTCCATACAGTCTAGAGAATGTATACACCCTATGGTCAGTGGAGGAAGTGTGCCTTTTTATTAATAAATCATGACTGTATGTTCTAAATTCTTTTTTTTTTTTGAGGAAGGACGGCCTAAGGAATGGATTTATATTAAAAGAGCACATTTGGAAATCTCATAAGGCAAAAGTTAGACTATATTTATTCGAACAATTCTGTTAAGTGATCCCTCTTCCCTCTATTCTCCCTCATTCATTAAAAAAAAGAGAGAGAGAGAAAGAAGTTAAATTCAGTTAAATTTGTATTAGCTAACATCACTTCAACTAACCAGCAATCTTTTCTTACTACCAACATAAGAATGATGAGGGTTGCTCATAGACTTACAAATGTGTGTGAAATGACTTTTACAAAAAACGTATGGGATTTTGGAAATGAGTATTTTAATTGATAACAATGATAAAAAATCAATTTTTGTATGATTAATGCAAATCTGTTTTACATAACCATTACTCCTTGTTTACCAACTATTATTGATACAAATTGCAAAGTTTTTGCTATTATGTCAACTTCCTTTATTCAGCTCCCCAGAGCAAAATCAAAGACGATAATTATTTAGATGTTTAAGTGTATTCTAACAATTATATACTCCATGTATCTATTATTGAAATGCTCATAAATAGAATAATGATGACACTCAGAAAAAATAAAAGACGTTATTTTTGCTTTTCTACATTTAAAAAAGCGAACAAAAATATGACTGGAAATAATAAAGAGATTAAACTTCTAGCCTCTAGCACCAACATAAAGGAAAATAGATTCCCTGGCTCAGACACACACAAGCCAAGGTGCCTATGCCATAAATTACTCTTGCTGAGAAAACACAGTCTTAAACTACTTATCCCTTCTTTTCCCCAACCCTGCATCAAGACTTCCACTTGTTTCACTGTAACCAGTCTCAGTGTTTTTTAGAGCAAAGGGTGAACATTAGCTGATTCACTTTAAATAGGTGGAGAGCTAGTACCCCTTACTTCCCACAGACGTTTGCATTTGAAAAATAAGTTTAATAACAAGTAAGTTCTCAGAAAAAGATGAGGAATCCTAAAAAAAGTGAAACATTTCCAGCCGCTGCCAGGATATTTTGAGGTGAAATGCCATTTGATAAGCTACTGGAATATCGGATTGTTTGCTGGAGGAGCCTGAGACGTCCAGGGACTCAAGGGACCAATGGAAACTTTCCTATATCCCCCATTCTCTAAATCCAGGTAGCCCTTCCTGCAGTTCCTGAAATCCATCTGCTTTGTTCAAAGGTTCAACTTTCTGCCTGATCCATTTCAGTGTAAGATATTAAACCAAGGTTCTCAGGCAGCGCCACCTTTTTGGGGATCCAGTTAGTTTCACAAACACTAAATGTTTAAAAACATTAAAGCAGTGGTCCCCCAGTTAGGAACCAGGATGCACAGAAGAAAGCGAGTGGGTTAAAGTCAAGGCAGGGATTGGGCCTCAGTGAGGTGGGGAACAGGTGCACACTGCACGGCCTCTGTGGCGGACACAGGCCCCGCCTCGGCTATCACGATCCATGGCTTCCAGAGCAGACACTGGGATTTCTCCTTCTGGCCCTGGAAGCTGACAGCTACCAAGACCCACACCATGAAGTTGGTGGACATGAAGAAGTCAGCTGATGAATTGCATATACCATCCCTCCTTGAAATGGTGTTCAGAGATGTTTTAAGAATCCAGCTGTGTTCTGGCTTTGGAATCAAGTTCAATGCTACAGATGCTTTAAGATGTGTGAACGACTACCAAGGAATGCTCAAAGTAGCCTGTGCAGAAGAATGGCAGGAAAGCAGGAGGAAGGATGAACACTCCAAGGAGGTGATTAAACCACACAATTGGACCTATACAGCAGATTATATGAGACCATTACTTGGAGATTCACTCAAGTTAAAGGCTGTACCTACAACAGATCATATAAATACAGAGAAATTGAAAGACAAAGAATAGATTAAGTTTTTTCAAGTTTTTCTGCTTAAGGATGAACTTCACAATCATGGCGTTTCAAGTGTAAGTGTGAAAATTAGAGTAATTCCCTCAAGCTTTGTTCTGCTGCTACTTTTGTTGTTTTGTTTTTTGAGAATCGATGGAGTGCTTATCAGGATGAATGACATGAGACTTTATCATGAGTCAGACAAGACTGACATGTTATGAGAATATTCATCACTAGATAGCAAAATTGCTAATTTAACCCATGTTCTGCCTTACTTCTTTACTGAGCCCAATGAAGTAGCACAGTATTTGCTGATCAAGGAGGCCATTTGTGAGAAGCTAATATTTCCAGAAAGAATTGACCATAATCACACAGACTCACAAGAAAATGCACCTGTGGAACAGAATGTGGCGTACCACATGCTCACCATGGAATGTGATGGAGACCTTGGCTATGTGGATGGAGGTGTTTTAATAATGAGAATTAATTGCCTTGTGTATACACAGATTTTCAGAAAAATTTTAAAGGAAAAAATAAATGATTGTTTTAGGCAAATAAGTAAATAAATAAAATAAAGTCGAAGTGGAATATCCTGATATTGCCGCAAGAGCACTGAAAAGCCTGCTTCTATCTTCAACCTCCTGTCCTTGTGAAGCAGGGTTTTTTCTGCAGTGACAGCCACCAAAATGAGAGTACAAACTAGACCGGACATAAGCAACACACTTTGGGTGTCAGTGCCTCCCATCACCACCGGATGGAACCATCTAGTTGCAGGAAAACAAGCTCAGGACTCCTACTAATCTGCATTATGGTGAGCTGTATAACTAGTTCATTATATATTCAATGTAATAATAATAGAAATAAAGTATGCAATAAATACAATGAGCTTGAGTCATCCTGAAACCCTCCCACCCCTCCACTGAGGTACAGGGAAAAATTGTCTTCCACAAAACTGGTCTCTGGTGCTAAAAAGGTTGAAGACTATTGCATTAAAGCATAATCAAGAAATAATGGAAATACTATGCCAGTTAATTTTGATCTTTCAATGCAGCTCTTCATATATCTACAGAAGGTTCACTATCCCACTTGTGCCATAGTACCTGAATGAAATATAGACCCACACAGTAAAACAAAAAAAAAATGTTCCTAGGTGCTGTTCACCAATTCCCCATTAAGTAAATATTTAACATTTAAGAATCTTTTTACAAGGACACCCCAATATTAGACTTCTCAGGGTTATTATGTATATAACATAATATATATTATCCAGGCTTTGTGTGTGTGTGTGCATGTGTGTGTGTTTGCTTTTTAATCCTTGCTCCAGCCTGGATACCTGCTAAGGAGGAGTTGTGACAAGTGCAGACTTAGTTCTGGTGCCATCCATGAAACTTAGATGCTGTCAGTGTTATTTAATTCTCTGCGCCACTGAAGACTATCTTCAGAATTCCTGGTCCCAGGGGAATGATATACCTTGTTTTCTTTGCCAGTACCAAGATTATTTTAGAAATAACAAATAAAGTCATCACGTATAGATGTGAACCCCAGCTCCACCACTGGCTGGTTCTGTGACCTTGGGAAATTAATTCGACATTGTAACCTTAGTTAACTC
This sequence comes from Artibeus jamaicensis, assembly GCF_021234435.1. Lineage (NCBI taxonomy): Eukaryota > Metazoa > Chordata > Mammalia > Chiroptera > Phyllostomidae > Artibeus > Artibeus jamaicensis. The sequence goes on from NW_026522030.1 coordinate 47,386,170, forward strand.
ATACATAAAATAAAACTGCCTACCTGCTATGGATGGAATTGTGTCTCACTGAATATGGATATATTGTATTTGAAGAACTAAGTCCTTGTGCCTCAGGGTGTGGACTTATTTGGAAACAGGGTATTTTTACAGAGAAAATCAAGTTACAATGAGGTCTTATTGAAGTGAAGTGGGTGGCTAATCTGGTGTGAGTGGTGTTCTTATGGAAAGAACACTACGTGAAAAGACAGAGACACAGACAGAACACCACGCGAAGATAAAGGGGAGATGAGAGTGACGCATCCGCAAGTTGAGGTGGCCAGAGCTTCCCCCCAGAACACAAGAAACCAGGAAAGAGGCATGGAAGTGACTTCGGGCCACAGCCCTCAGCGGGAACGCACACTGCTTACACTTGATTTCAGACATCTAGCCTCCATAACCAGGAGACAACAAATGTGCTGTTTGGGTCACTCAGTTTGTGGTACATGGTTATGGCAGCCCTAAGAGACTAAACCACCACCCAACAAGGTGATTATGAGGTTTAAATAAAATGATTTGTAAAACCTGTGCCATAAGATACGAGCCCTTAATAACTATACTTGAACAATGATAAAAAATAAAAATAAATAAATTTGCACTCCTCACAAAAAAATATGAGACCTGAATAAATTATTAATAATCATAACAGTAGTGGGATATTTTGAAACCAGTTGGTAGATTATGCAAACACTATACTTGATTTACTCTTCACTTCTATTTTTGAAAATTTAGAAATCAAAATATCCTGGTGCCACGGCATTAGGGATGAAATTACTAAGAAGATAAAGCTCATGCCAGTGTTTGCTAATTGTTTGAATCCCCTGTAAATGGTTTGGCAGGAAATGAGGTTAGAACCCTTAGTTAAATAGAAGTTTGGGGATTATCTGTGAATTTAAAGAATCCATGCCACTTTGGCCCCTATTAGCACAAATAATGGAGAGGAAAATCTTGCCAGCTATGCTTTTCCATAAGGCTTAATGTGGACTTACATATTTAAGTAATTCATTAGCACCTTAAATGGTTCTATGGACCAACAGTAAAAGACATGAGAGCTACTCTGAGACCTTCATTTTGGAGATCAGCACATTGAGGGACACCGAGTTGATAAAAAACTCAAGGTTAGATAGTTTACACTGGGGGGAAAGTCTCCTAACTTCACATTGTAAGTGGAGTGTGCCTTTCAGGATTTTGTGAGTGTTTTTTCAGAATTCTTCAGAGCACTTATAAGTTGTCAGAAGCCTAACACTGCCTAGGGAAGCTTAATTTAAAACCAAGATTGTGGGAATTCAGATCCACAGAGAAGAAAGTAAGTTATAACATTTTCAATAAAGAAGGCTCAAAATTGCATTTGGGGAACAGAACAGTAGTGAGGACGAAGGGCAATTATTTTTACACTAAAATTATAAGCTCTATAATACATTTAGAGAATTTTTTTACGTTGTTTAGAAGATCCATTAAATGTGGCTTGGCAGGACCTTTCTAGGACAAGTCATTACAGCCCTAAATGGTATTTGGAAATGTGGCTACCTCAGATTGAAATCATTTGCATTATATTATAAAGCACTTAGGATGCTTTGACCGTTAAGATCACTGGGATGGCTGAACTTTGGCCTGCCACATGATTTTGCAAATACAGCGTGTACTCACAACCTGTGTAACAGCTAACCCCACTTAAGTTAAAGCAGTCTGTCCTCTTTCACCTCTGCTGTGCTCAGCTTTTAAGTAGACCTTGTAGGGAGAGATATTAGACTTTCTGTACCATAAACTCTGCTTCACTGTTTGCATTTTTCACTTTGGGTTATTATTTTATATCTCTAGTCTTTATAGGACATCTCCACATTACCTGCCCTAAGGGTATCAGTACTGTATGTAATTGAGTGGCCCAGTTCTGAATCTAATCCCCCCCCAAAAAATCATTCAGTTTCATAGCGTGGCTCCATAGCCCAGAACCAGAACTTTTCAAAAGACACTCAATAACACCAATGCAGGCATCCCTCTGGACAACATATCAATTTGTATTATGAAGTGAATTATGGCCTTACTCGCCAGAGCTCATACAGTTAAGTGTCTGTCAGTGGTTCTATTATATTTTGAGGGCTTCTAACTTGGTTGCAGAAATGCCCTTCAGGCTGAAGCAGACAGGGCCAGCCTAGGAAATGAGGGCTCCCTTTGTGTAGTTTTACTATTTAAAAGCACTAGCTCTATTTTGTGGTTGACTAGTCTACATTTTTTTACATTTAAATTTTACTTTAAAATTACAGTTTACATTCCATATTATTTTGTATTAGTTTCAGGCATACGGCATAGCGGTTAGACAATCACATATTTTATAAAGTTGATAATCCAAGCACCCACATGACACCCTACATAGTTATTACAATATTACGACTCTAATCCCGAAGCTGCACTGTACATCCCCGGGACTACCTGTAACGTCCAATCTGTATTTATTAATTCCTTCACTTTTTTCACCCAGTCCCCCACCTCCCTTCCTCTCTGTCAAACATCAGTCTGCTTTCTGTACCCATTGTTCTATCTTAATTTTGTTTGGTCATTTCCTTTGTTCTTTAGGTTTCACATATAAATGAAATTATGTGGTATTTTTCTTTCTCTGTGTGACTTATTTCATTTAGCAGAGTGTTCTCTAGGTCCACACACCTTCACGCACTGTTGATGGGAATGCAGATTGGTACAAATCCACTATGGAAAGCAGTCAAAATATTCTTCAAAAAATTAAAAATAGAATTGCCTATGACCCAGCAATTCCACTTCTAAGTAGATATCCAAAATCCCCAAACACTAATTCAAAAGAATACATGCACCCCTGTATTCATTGCAGTGTTATTTACAATAGCCAGGATATGGAAGCAGCCCAAGTGTCCATCAACAGACTTGTGCAGCTGCTGCCGGGTAGAAGCAAGGTTCCAGGCCTGATAAAACAAGGGGGAGGGCTGGACTTGGCTGCAGGCCTTGTGTTTGCCACCTGTAACCTGGGGGATAAAAAAGCTGTAATACATGTATACAATGGTATATTACTTGGCCAAAAAAAATAATGAAATCCTGCCATTTAGAACAGCCTGTATATATTTTATCATGAAGAGAGGTTTGTTTTTCTCCATGAACATGGCTGCCAGAATAATGATGGCTCTAATGTGGTGAGTTCCTTGTGCTGAAGGTCTCATATCGGGGTATGATCCTCCATACCCCTCACTGTTCTGCATGGAGGGTGACAAGGCTCAGAAAATGAGGGTTATCATGTCAGACAAATGCCCACCAAAAATTACAGATGTATTTATTAGGTCTCTAAATTTGAAATTCACAGACCTCCATTTATATCTTGGATGGGATAGGACTATATTATATTTAGGGTTTTCCTCTGTTCTCCCCTTTCATGCCCCTATCCTTACCATCAAACTCTGTAAAATCTTGCCCTTACTACCAAATCTGTTGCAAATTTCCTAACTTATGAGGAGACTTCGCTAACTTATGAGGGGACTTCCCAAATTCCTCAAATAGGCTCAGAGATTTTTTTCCCTAAGTCACTTTGCACCTAAAACCTATCTATAATATACCAATTATTATATATCACTTGTCTGTGTATCTGTTTATCAGACTATACAGAGGACAAATATTCTATTTGATTAGCACAGTGCTAGACATATTAAAAATGCTCAGCAGATATTGGCTGAATGAGTGGATGAATGGTGGGAATAGTGACAAGAACATTCAAGGGATGAAAAAGTCATTTTTGCAAAGGACCACCTTTAATATGATTTCCTGCTTTCAGTGTTCAACCTTCCAGAGGGTATAAATTCTCATATGCCCCATAATGAATAATCTCCCAGAAAAATTGAATGACTTGTAAACTCTTAGAGGAAGTGATATATGCAACAGGATTTGCTGAGAAAATTACTAATGGAGGAGCTAGAAGATGGAGTGTTTGTTCTGACTTAGTCACTGACTCTGTGACCCTCTTCAAGTTACTTAATAGCTCAGTGATTCAATCTCTCCAAAAATGATGATAAATAACATCAGTTCTTATCTGCTTCTCAGAGATGTTTGTAGGAAAGTGTGTTAGAACATCAGAGATAGTTTCAAGAAAAAAACTAAATTAAATATATGAATTAAATATTGTTACAGTGCTATTGTAGACTATATACCATATAATAATTCAACATATGCAACAGTGAAATCACATTAGACTAATTAAATCTACAATTAGGATTTGATTCTTCTACTTGTCCTGAGCAGTTGGACTATACCCATTCTACAAGAAATGGAATGAGTGGATCGTTCCGTCATTTCTGCATTGTGGGATGATCTACGTGATTATAAGATGGATAAGCTGTCATGTTCTGCCTGAACCACAAAATGCATTTTTAAGAAGAGGAAGTAAAAAGAATTGCAGATGATTGTAAAGGAAAATGATTGGAAGAAATAATTTGTTTTTTTTAAACATGGGCTTGCAAACAGGTTACCCACTGAGGGCTATTGAGCTTCCAGTGTTTCTCATGGATTCCACTGGAATCCATGAATCAAATGTGTCAGTGTAACTGAATAAATGGAGAGGAAAAAAAATGTGTCAGTGTGATCTGGAATGTAGAAAACTGCAGTTTCCTAGATTTCAACCTAGACTTCAACAATAAGAAACTCTGTGGTGGGTTCCATGATCCCTATGTTAAATAAAGTCTCCAGAGGATGCCTGTGGAGACGAGCAGGATGGAGAACCACTGCAAGAGTTTACATTCTTTGTTTCAGGAGGCAAATGAAGAAAAGTATAGATGGCACAAAATCACAAGCAGGGAATTAAACTTTGCTGTGTAGTAAAGGGTGATAAACTCTCCTTTGCCTTTAAATCCATACAGTCTGTTATCTTTCATAAAGTTTTCAAACAAATTAGAAATTTATTGTCTAATCCTATTTAGGGGAAAAAGATTGGGAAGAATTGGGGGAGATTAAACTAAAAAAAGAGAGGAAGTGGGAGTTAATAGCTCCAGTTTTCTGTATGTCACCCAGGTTCAAGAATAATTTGTATCTATAGAGAAAAGGAGGCTCCACAAACTCATTATTTTTTTCTTCTGTGGACTCCTAGAGGCGAGCTAACCTGCTTCAAGTTCACAACACTTTGATAGGTTTTTAAGTGTTTGAGTGATTATCAAAGCAAAGTGGTTGCAATGTATCTCTATTACTAAATATATACAACTTTACTGCTTTGTTTCTGTTAGTAAGATAGCGCATGGTCATAGAAATTATGGAACATTTTAACAAATTATGGAAAAGAATAGGCAAATGAAAAATGCCTGAAGTTCCAGTACAGTGTGGCAATTACTTCTCTCATTCTGGTGAAAATTCATCTAGAGCTATATACTCACTGGTTCTGTTTATAGAAATTATACCTATAAGCAAGTTTACATGTAGTTACATAGATAAGTATAAATATATGCATACATTTAACTTTATATTTTATTTCTACATGTTGTGTTGCAATTTACTCTTCAGTGCCAATGACATTTTTAAAAATCTCACGATCATGAATACCTATGGAATATAATTAGACCATGATCAGAGCTCTTGACAACTGTTTTATCTATTTTGATCATGTATTGAAGAAAAGTATCCCATATCCCCCACTCATAAAACTACTATATTCCTCTTATTTTCAGATCAGGAATTCCTGGAAACTTCTTTCCTTTTCTCAGCACTCTCTTCTCTGACCTTGAAACCACTTTACCACAAACCTTACATGGAAAGATAGAGCTAAACATGGGTGCTAGTGGTGAGTCTTACAGAACTATGCAAGATTCATGAACATCTAACTAACCCAAGGTCTGTGGCTCCTCTCTCAGTCTTTTCTTGTTTCGTTGTTGACTTCTTTCTGCATTTCTTAGAGAGTGCTTTCTTGAATATTTGTTCCCTTAGGTGCAATAGGTTTAACATATATTTTAACACTTACAATGTTCTAAGTGTACTTTATAGATCATTTTATTGGAATCTTACAACAAGCATATAAGGTAAAAGCCATTCCTGTTTTTACAGAAATACCAAGGAGATGAGTCTCAATGAGGGCAAGTAGACTGTCCACACAATTTATCACAGTACAGTTGGTGGGGTATGGAGAATTGGGGTGCAGTGATCTCCTTGGGGAGTGATGAAATGTTTTAGAACTTGACAGAGGTTGCGAATACATTGCTAATGCACTAAATTCCACTGATATGTTCACTTTCAATGATTAATTTTATGTTATGTGATTTTTACCTCAATTAAAAAACAGTGGAACGTGGCATCAAACCCAGCCTGACTTGAGACCACACTGTAACCATCACAAAATACTGCCCCTAGTGCAGCTACATTGGCTCCAAATGTTTCCTGGATCAAACAAAATTAATAACTTTTCACTGAAGACATGTTCAACGTCTCTATCACACTTAGAAAATGCGAAATCTCCCTCAGGGTGCAGTGGCATATAGAGAGTGGTGAATATTGTTTCTTACATTGCATTTTCCTTAGAACTATTTTACCTTGAGCATTTCTACAAGAATGTGTTTCATAAAACATCTTTGTGGGATCATTGTTTTCTTCAAAGCTCCAAAAAATATTTATTACAGAATTATTTTCACATGGATATTCTATTTAGCACATCAGCAAAATGTCACAAGAATTCAGGCAATATAACAAACATGGGGCAGTGTACTGGAATTCCCTTTATGATCATTTCCTTAGCACTTGTTCATCATAGAAAAAAAGGGGCAAGGAAACCATACAATCATATCTTTTATATTCTTTTTGAAAGCATTTAATATTTACTTTTTAATTAAGTTTTAATATAAACAGTAGTTCTTCAATGTGTATATAAGACTCCTTACATTTTATTGTAAACCCTGGCTGGTGTGGTTCAGTGGATTGAGCACCTGTGTGTAAAACAAAGTGTCGCCAGTTCAATTCCCAGTCAGGGCACATGCCTGGGTTGCAGGCCAGGTTCCCAGTAGCCGGCGTGTGACAGGCAACCACACAGTGATGTTTCCCTCCCTTTCTTTCTCATTCTCTTCCCTTCTCGCTAGAAATAAGTAAATAAGATCTTAAAAATATTATTATTAAACAAGATATGTAGGAGTGCGCACATTTGGCATCTTGCCGTTTCAGCACAACAGCTTCTGGGTTTAAGAAAGTCTCTCTTAAGCAACTGGAAACAGTAACTTTCTGAACCTGAGCTTTAAAAATAGATACTTTATATAAATTTTGTTGTTTTTTTTTTGTTTGGCTTTTCTTTGTAGGAAAGACAATTTCAACAAAAGTTAAAGCAGTTGGAAATTCAGAACAATGATTTATTATAAAATATTTATTTCCTCTTTGATTGAAACCAGCTTATAACCCAATCCTCTATTCCCCTTTTCTGTATTAGCCATTACAGTTTCATAGAAAGAATGTGGGATTTGGAATCAGTCAAAACTGAGTTGGCTTGTCACATACTTATTTGTATGCATTATGACATTTCCAGTCTAGACATGGAAAGTCTTACTCTGTAGAGTTTTCATAAATGCATAGATGTATATGTTGACCTATCCTTTCAGAAATAGGTAAACCCTCTTAATCATCTTACTCATCATACCCAAGGATTCTGTCATCATTATTTTAGTTTCACTTCCCTACTTACAAAGTCTACAGCCCATGTGAAGCCATTTCCTTGATTCGTTTAATAGCACTCTGTAATCACTGATATCTTCAGGTTAAAATTACTACCAACTTGGTAATGTTTGCATCTGGATCATTTCCATTACCATTTCCTTTAATGAGCCTCTAGCATTGTTGGAAAAAAGTCCTCAAATAATCTTGATTGGGTGCATTGCAAATACAATCTAATACACCTAGTTTGTATTTGGACTGTTCGAATGTCATATCAAGAGGAAAAGTGGGGGGAAAACCTGCACTTATATGTCGACATATATTTCACACTCTCCCATACCAAACAATTTTCCTACATCAAGAAAATTATACCACTTTTTTCTTTATAAGAAAACAAACATTCATTATAGGTTCTTTTCCATTCAGTAGACTTCTATGTGTTTTTTTAATTAATGCTTACTTTTAATTTGGGGCAATTGTTATTTATTGAGGACTACAGCGAGCCATGCATATCCTCACATGTGAGGTCTGTGATGTGGTGACCTGTGATGTGGTGACCTGTGACGTGGTGACCTGTGACGTGGTGACCTGTGATGAGGTGACCTGTGGTGGAGGCTGACGAGGAGAAAGGGTAGGTAGAAAGAGGCCAATCCTTAGCCACATCTGGCACAGTAGGCAACTATACAGGAGCAGCCCTTAAGAGGTGGTCTGAAGAACCACCAGAAGCATGGCTTTTTAGCATGTGGGCTTCAGGTTCATATAAAATACTGAAGACTAAAGAAAGAGCAGCAGTTACAAGCAAACGAGACTAGATAACCACCTGCTAAGGAGAGTTATGTATGGAAATTTTGTATTCCTTCTGCCTCTTCTGCTCCCACCCCCAAAAATAAAAGCATGGAAGAGAAAGGGATGTGAAAAAGCAGAGCCAAATGATTTCCACTGATTCCTTCACTACTACTCGGCCCCACCCCCAATATATTCAGAACAATTAGAACATCAAGGCTAGCCTGTGGCCAGGCAAGCAGAAGATCTCAAGTAAATATGAGGTTTAAACTTTTAAATAACACTAAATAATTATTAACAATAAAAATAAGACATTTACTTTAACAATACAAAGTGACTGAAAAGCTTTGAAACCACCCCTCAATGTGATAAAGGTAGCAAGGATACCACCCATTAGGAAAGTGAGTTTGCCAGAACATGGCAGGTGCTGTTCAATGAAAGAAAAATCATATTATTTCCTACCTTTAGTATTTCAAAATTTTCTGCCAAACCCATTTTGATAATCTCCATAGTAAAAAACAACTATTCTTTTCATTTCTATTTTGAGCAAGGAACCTCCTTTTGCTCAGCCATTCTAGTCTTAGCCAGCTCCACTCCGGCTCCGCAGCAGTAGCCATAGAGTCCAGGCTGGTATTCAGCCCATCTGCACTGGCTGACTGTGCTGGTGATTAAAACAAGAAAGTACCCATGTGCAATTGGTAAATAGGCATTGAGCAAACCCCCCTCACTTCCACTGCTCTTGCAGCCTTGGAGTTTTCTCCAGGTGCCCTCACAATCCAGTAACTAGAGGGTCACTATTTCTCCAGCAGGGCATCTTCTTGTTCTCTGTTTCACTGAGTCGACCTCAGTTTGGTTTGCACCCGTACTGTGTTAACTTAAAATTTTTTTTTAATTAAATTTATTAATTTTTTTGAATTGATTATGCTGTTACAGTTGTTCTATTCCCCCCTCCATTCCCCTCCACCCTGCCCCCCCAACCCCACCATTACCCCCCTTTAGTTTATGTCCATGTGTCTCAAGTCCTTTAGGTTCTATATTTCCCAAACTATTCTCGCCCCCCCATCTATTTTCTATCTACTGTCTATGCTACCTGTTTTCTGTACCTTCTCCCCCCCATCTCCTCCTCCCACTCCCCTGTTGCTAACCCTCCTTGAGATCTTCATTTCTATGTTTCCACTCCTGCTCTAGCTGTCCTTTTAGTTTGCTTTCGTTTTAGGTGTGGTTGTTAATAACTGTGAGTTTGTTGTCCTTTCACTGTTCATGTTTCTTTAACTTCTTTTTCTTAGATAAGTCCCTTTAACATTTCATATAATAAGGGCTTGGTGATGATGCACTCCTTGAATTTGGTCTTATCTGAGAAGCACCTTATCTGTCCTTCCGTTCTAAATGAAAGTTTTGCTGGGTAGAGCAATCTTGGTTGTAGGTCTTTTTGACTACAAACCCAGTCTTTAGCAAAAAGATCAGAAAATTAGGCAGATACCATTAACTAGCCAATGCCTCTCCTGGATTACCAATTGACCACTGGATGCCTCTATTGACAAGCATGCTCCAGACTACTAGATGTTCAGATACTGATTCCTTTTCTTCTCCTTCCACTTGGTGTTGTACACGTTTGTTGATGTTAAACTCCCAGGATTGCCTGCTTCATTGGACTCTTATGGTTGTATCACCAGACTTCCTAGATAGTGGATGTGCCCTCTGAACTGAGCTTTCTTACAGTGTCATGTCCAGAAAGACCTCTTTACAAAATAGCTACCCACTTTCTGTGGGTAATCGAGTCCTCTTTCCCTGTGCCTACGTCACATACCAAAACATAACCTTAGTTTTTCCACTGGAAAAATTCAAACATCTGCTCTGGCTGGTGTGGCTCAGTGGAGTGAGCACAGGCCTGTGAACCAAAGGGTCACCAAAGGGTCACCAAATGGTAGTGGTTCAATTCTCAGTCTAGGGCTCTTGCTTGGGTTGTGGGCCAGGTCCCCAGTATGGGGCACGTGAGAAGTAACCACACATTGATATTTCTCTCCCTCTCTTCCCCACTCCCTAAAAATAAATAAATATAATCTTTTAAAAATTCTTACATTTTACTGAAACTACTCAGGTATGAGTAATATTGAAAATCCATGATAAATGAGAAAACTTTAGGGTTTTATATAAAATTTCAAGTCCAGAGAGTGGGGAAAAACTGACTTATTAACATATAGTAACATTTTTGATGGTCAGGGACAATTGTCTATTTCAAGGACTTAAAGTTATCCTCCAAGATCTGCTCTAACATCTTCTTGACTACAAAATTATTATTATATTTATTTCTATCCTTGGTTTTTCCCCAGGGCTTCAAACTTATATGTGGTTCTGCTTATATGTACATCCAAATAAACCTCTTCATCTTTACATCATCTCTACTCAGCCATCACATAGTTGATAACTGTTTATATATATATGTATATATATAATATGTAAATATATATGTATATACATGCACACATATATAAACACATTCATATATATTCAAAACACTATTCACAAGAGCTCTCAAAACTCAACAATATAACAATAATCCAATTATGAAATATGCAAACTGCTTGAACAGACATTTCACTGAGAATACATAGATGTCATATAAGCACAAGAAAAGATGTTCAAACTCATTAGCAATTAGAGAAATAAAAGTTAAAACTACAATAAGGCATCGGCACACATCTATGAGAACGGCTAAAAAAAAGCAGTGACAGCACCAAATGTCCACAACGATGCACAGAGGGAAGATAGGTGTCATTCTGAGGCCTATTGTTTTGTGGCAGCCACTATCTTGAGTGTGCTCATGTGACTTCTTGTGTGTATGGAGAACAAGTGAGAAAACAAGAGAGAGAGAGAGGGGGGCAGACTCTTCTTATGAAACCACTAATCTCCTCAGATCAGGAACTACCCTTATGTCCTCATTTAACTTTAATTACCTTCTAAAAGCCCTAGCTATAAACAGTCCCATTGGGGCTTAGAGCTTCAACATACAAATTTGGGGAGGATGCAATTCAGTCCATAGCAATTAGTTTCCTCTGCTCTGTAACAAAGTACCACAAATTTAGCAGCTTAGGAAAAAAAACATATTTGGTGTGTCCCAGTTTCTGTGGATAGGTCCAGCCATGTCTTGACTGGTTTTTTTTGTAAGACTGCAACCAAAATATAACATGAGGCTGGGTTCTTATATGAAAGCTTCACTGTCAATACATTGACTTCCAACTTGTATGGGGGAAATATTTCTGTGTCTTCTTTTACTCTCAGACTCACAATACTTCTGACACCAGATATGAAGGTTTTTGTTTTGTTTCACACTAAACATTTGTCAGATACCAACTAGGTTTCCCACAGTTTAATCTAGTTCTGCCACTAACTGGAATTAGCACAGATCCCACAGGTCAAAGACAGTCTACTAAGAATACCAAATCCCCCCTGCCCTGGGCCACACACACACACTTCAGATGCCCATCCCAAATCTGGATCGAGGTTCTAATCAACCAGCTGTCAATCACAGGTTCCCATGACCCTCTCCTCGAGCTCTATTAATTTGGTAGAGCAGCTCATATAACTCAGAAACACTGTTTACTTATTAGATTACTGGCTTATTACAAAGGATATGAATAAATAGTAAAAAGAAGAGCTATAAAAGGTGAGGTTCAGAAGAGTCCTGAAAACAAGAACTTTTGTCTCCAAAGACCTGGGGTGTGCCACCCTCCCAGAATACAGATGTATACACCAGTTTGTAAACTATCCATACTCTGTTTTTTTTTTAGATTTTAATGGACACTTTATCATGTAGGCATGATTGATCATTAACTCAATCTCCAACCCATCTCTACTTCCTAAAAGATGAGAAGAGGGGCAGAAAGTTTCAAGCTTTTCACCAAGGCTTGGTCTTTTTGGTGACCAGTCTCCATTCTGAAGTTCTCCAAAAGTTAGTTCACTGAAACAAAGGACACCACTGAGCAAATTCCAGTGGGTTTAGGAGCTCTGTGCCAGGAACTAGGGGCAGATAAATATACATTTATTTAATTCACACAAGCATTCTTAAGTTAGTGGAATAATTTATTTTCTTCTACTGTAGGACAGAGGTACTCTTGCTGTCTGCCAGCTGAGGCCATTCTCATTGCTAAGCAACAACCCTAAGCTCCTGGAGGCTGCCACACTTTCTGCCCATATAGCCCTTTGCATAGACCCTCTTGAACTATGGGCAGCTTGCTTCTTCAAGACCTGCAGAAGGCAAGAACTAGTCTTCTAACAAGATGTAGCCTTGTATAATATACTCATGGAACTGCCATTCCATCAGGCATTTGCCATGTAACATAACATAATCACAGGAGTTAAATCATCTCACCTTCTCCATATTCTACTGGTTAGAAGCAAGTCAGAGGTCGGTTCTGCCCACACTCAAGAGAAAGGCATCACCCAAGTATGAAAATTAGGAGTCCAGAAAATCCAGACTGGGAGCTATAAGAGTATGCTCACCATGTTCATCATATGTAATGCAAAACAATATCAGAATTTCAGGAAAAACTAAAAACCACACATATACCTACTACACAAAGATAATCACCATTAGTTACCCTGGATGTGTTTCTTTCCTTTCTTTTTCTACACATTCTCCTTGAACCCTATCTCCTAGCAAAAGCACATATAAATATCTCTCTGTGTTTCTGTGTTTTATATAAACATATGTTTAAAAGCATATGTATAAAGAGGTAAAGTACTATAATACAATTTCACAGTTTGACTTCTTTTTTTAGAAACACAATCTCTTTTAATAAAACCCTCCAAAATCATGTATTTTATAATTAAAGTATCATGAATATTAACTTCATTTATTCAATAGTTTCCCTCATTTATTTTGTTTCTTGTTATGTTATAATTAACACTACATTAAATACCACTATACATCAATCAATCTGAATCCTGTAAAAATGACCTAAATTCATTTTAAATTTATCTTTTCAGGAACAATGTGGGAGGATTTTACTTCTCAATTTCAAATCCTTACTTGTATTACTATCATCTTTGTTTTTGTTCAAGCAATAGATTCCTGACTGATTCCCCTGCCTTTATTCTTAAGGTCTTCCCATTTTTCAAGAAGGCTGAAGTGTTAACCCCTCCAAGGAAGCCAGATTGATTAAAATGACTCTTCTGCATGGCTCCTTCACTGGCACTTCTCCACTGTAGGGTGTTACCACATTGCATTACAATTATGAATTTAGACATACTGTTCCCTGCCAAATGTCTCCTCTATTCTAATGTTATAATCCCCACAAAGGCCGAGAACTTATGGTTCTTCTTTGTACCCTTAGCACCTAATATATTACATGACACACAGTAATATCCTAATAAGGAAACTGAACCAAACTATTGAACGAAACTAAGATTTTTTGCATATGCTGTTGAAGTGTACTTTTCCTGAGCCATCTATGTTTTACAATTCAGTCTTTCACCTTTGAGCACAGTAAGAAAACCTAAAATTAAATGAAAGACAGTCAAACGCTCTTGTATAACATAAAGACCCTTTGTATCATATGGAACGCTTCAAAAAAAGAACTAAATATAAAAAATGATCAACAAGTTTGCAACAAGTCTTCCCCCCCCAAAAGAGCGCCCACCCAAAGATAAACACAAATGTTATTGCACATGCTTATGTAACCAAACACATAAATACATATTATAGTCACTCCTCTTCCATTCAAATAATAATCAAGATGATTATTAAGTTGAACACAAAATCCAACTCATTATGGAAATGGAAAGGAATAAAATAGCATTGTTGAAGCATCTATTCTGTAACAAGTATGAGAGGTGCTCCATGGAAAATATGCCATATGTCATTTTAATACACACATAACTCCTATGATAATTATTAATAAATTAATTTTATACTTGAAGTAGCCTGCCCAGGATCCCATCATCATTACTTAATGACAGAGTTACCCTTCAATCCCAGGAAGGTCCAGTTTCAAAGCCCTGATTCTCCCATTTCTTCCTACTATGAGAAGACCGAGGAAATGGCCTAGTTTTCAGTTCATTTCCAGAAAGGTTTCCTCAGAATATCAGGGAGAACAGCAGGCTCCAGGATGAGACTGCACATCTACGCGAAAGGAAGATTATTTGCATTGTGCTGTGTTTGATTTAGTTTCCTGCCAAATGTCAAGCTAAAGCCTTGACACAACAGAGATTTGTGCCTGGAGCCGTCCGCTCCCTGTCGGCCAGTGCACATCAGCTGGTGTATTTCCTTCGGATACTCTTAAGTCACACCAGTCTCCAAACAGGGACTGAACATGATGGAAAAGAAAACTATGTTAAAAATGGGCCTGAGAAAAAATCTGGGAGTGTTGTTTCAAATTTATATATTTAATTAGTTTAATTTTTGTGTGTGTTTCAATTTTAAAATCTCAGAAAATTATCCATGTACGCATGTAGATATGCTTATAGAATACTTCATTTTTTCATATAAGAGTAACATGGTAGAACACACAGTAAGCAGTAGGTTTTGAGCCAAATTTAAATTATGAATATGAGTACATAAGTATATTTCCCCAAATATTATGTCGCATTAAATAGAATAGGCAGAAATTACTACTAATGATAGCATGTGTGTCCACATTTTTCTTATAACCATAAACCGACTCTCAACTTTTCTTTTAATATATAATTACCATGTCATGCAGAAATGTAAAGAGTACTGCCTCACCAATTTCTGTACAGGTTTGGAAAGACTCTGAATAGGATAAATGATCTAGAGAGGTTTTAGAGAAACTATGCGGGCATTTCTGAATCTAAATGATATTTAGAGAGAAATGACACCAAACCTCTCCAGACCTTATCCTAGGTCTCACTTAAGTTACTCATGTGCAAATTTAAACATTTTGTTTTTTCTTCTGGGCACTTTACCCATAGAAGAGAGCTTGTTTTAAAGTTTCTACATTCAAAACTCATTTCATCGGTCTTTCTGTTTCTCTGCCACGGTCCCTAAGAATCGTCGTTCTTTCGGTCTCAACTCTGAGTTCGCACAATATGCATTTTATTTATCTCATATATTTTCTTTTCGGCCCCCTCTTAGGAGTCGGTGTTACTACTACAATTCACAATCATTACATTGATCTTTGTTTACATTTTTTCTTTTTAAAGTAGAATTCAGTTTTGAAATCATAGGCATCCTAGCATTGGCTTGGTCCCATCCACTTCATCTTTCATGCAGTGCATGAACATACTCATTCCTTGGCTGTGCACATTTATTTCCCTTTTTCAATTGATTTGTAACTTTACAGTAATTTCACTCTTTGGTTACCCAAATCCTACACACTCTCAGTATCTCTTGACTGATATTTTAATTCACATATACTCTATTCTAATAATGCATTAATTAGAGCCATCAAAGATTATGATGAACACCCTCCATCAACCTTTGAATGGGCAGTTTTATTGTTTTTCTTACAAGGGCATTAGTGATCCTAGTTATTTGAAGGTAGTTTGTATGGATCAAGGCTTTCTGGGTCCCAGCAATGATATACATTTGATAATCAGATTTTTTAATTCTGATGTTTTCTCACTAGTATCATATTTTTCCAAATTAAAATGTCTATATCATTCACATGAATATGTACTATAATTCCCAACAACTAAGTGTGTGACAGTAATATAATGATTATCGTAACATTTGTAAACTTTACTCATGGAGAAAATTTAAAATATATTAAAAATGTGCATACCTTTGTCCAAGGCACATCCTGCTGTGGTCTCAGGACAGGAACCTGACATGAGAAATAAATATATATTCTTATTAATACACTTTGTATAATAAACAGATTGAAAAATACCAATATATAAAGTTAAAACAAGAATATAGTTTACCCTTCAACCATTGCTAATATGTAGCTGACCATTAGCTTCAAACCATATTCTATTTTTTGCCCTATTGGCTAAAGTTCATTAAGGAAAATAAAGGAAATAAGAAAATATTCTGATATACTTCTTAATCTGCATCTCCAAAGAAGTTTTATTCTTTATGTCTTGAAATAAACTTATTTTTTCCCAGAAATACATATAGAAACCGATTCGGTGCCTGATACACAAAGGTCAATTTTAGGCAAAAACTCAGATATCAATTTTCAAAATGTAACATGAATTATTGGGTTCAAAACAGGAAGATGAAGAAGCAGGTTAAATAGATTTTATGATGATAGAAGCCTTATGATATTTGCTTATCAAAAAGTGGCAGTGGAGCACCAATTAAAGTTAACACAGCAATAATGTTCCAAATTTTCAGGCAATGAAACTAGGATGTATGCGAAGATAATAGATTTAAATATGTTCAAATGAATGTCAGTGCTTTAAAAATCAAGAGGGTAAAGAATTACATATTGCTGCACTAAAGCCCAATATTTCTCATTTCTTTCTGATTTATCATTTTATTAGATGCAATGCCACATTTCCAAATAGGTTCAGAGACTCATCTACATAAAAGCTCAGATCTAAATCTAAGAACTCTCATTGCAAATGTGATAATACTAATTTCAACAACTTCAATTAATGTAAAATGAAAGAAGCACTCACTTTGTTCATAATTTTTGGCATCCTATCTGGCTGAAATTTCCAGATGTTTGGGAAAAATCAGAGGAACTAAAACCTTTTTGTGATTTCTACCCATAGCTCAAAATAGAAACTTTGGCATGGATGATAAATAGCATCCATAAAGTAGAAATAAAAAATAAATATTTCTTCCATATTTAAAGTTCTCAAGCTCAAAGCAGTTCAGTTCTACAAGTCGCCTGAGTGGATAATCAAGTAAACTAGATTCAAACTATGAGTTAGGGGTTTCTCACTGTTATACCAACAGGCTGGAGAGTTCCAAGGCAACAGGAGGAAACCAAACCTTCCTGAATGGACCCCGAATGTTTGCTCAGCCATTGCTAAAGTGGCTCAAACACATAGGCACAAGCACACACACTGACTTCAGGGATTCACATAAGATAATGTTTAGTGGCAGGGTTTTGTTGCTTTAAAGTACACACACACACACACACACACACATTTATAAATATAGGCCCAATTTTTTATTGTATGGCCTGAACTAGACATTTCATACTTCCTGGTTTTAAATGCTGGTCACTGGATTGTCAGCCAACATGGATGTCAGACAAATGGCATAACACTCTGTAAGCCTGTTTCCATTTAAAATAAAGTTGATGTAAAGATTAAATGAGTTAATACAAACAAATTGCTTAGAACCCTTCCTAGGACAACGATCAATAAAGGTAAACTATTAAAACCTACAAAATATTTGAGAAGAAAAAATAATTATTCAAAAATTATATTATAATGTTCTCTAGGTCCACCCATACTGTTGCAAAGGGTAACAATTTCTTCTTTTTTTATAGCCAAGTAGAATTTCATTGTGTAAATTTTCCACAGTTGTTTTATCCATTCACCTATTAATATACTATGCTGAGTGAAATAAGCCAGTCAGAAAAAAACAAATCCAATATGATTTCACTCATATGTGGACTCTAATGAATGAGCTGAACTAACAATCAAAACCAAGACAAACTCACAGATGGAGAGAAGATGACAGCTAGTGAGGAGGGGGAGGTTAAGTAGTGGAGGGATTGAGCAAAAAGGAAAGGACTCACGGACATGGACACCAGTGTAGTGATTGCTGTGGGCAGGGCTATAAGCGGACTAATTGGTAATGGAAACAAATAAATTAAAGATTAAATTTAAAAATAATAGTAATTTTGACATTTAAGCAAATATTTTAATTGATATTTGTACTCTACTTATTCACCTCTCAGTGTGAAAACACTAAATTATATTTCTTATTATATTTATGTTCATACAATTACAATTGTATGCAAGGTAACTGAGAAATATATGCATGGATGTCAAACTTTATTTATGAAATAATCATCAGATAATTAATATAAAAGTGGCTGGGTTATGTATATATATATTAGAATAAGACATTTTAAGTGATATTTAATTGGTGTAATTCTATGTTCTACATTTCACTTGAGGTCTGGTATGAGATAGAGCAACAAAAAATCTCCTTAAATCACAGGAGGCACTAAAAATGTCCACAGAATGAGCAAGAACCCAGTCGTCTAGTGGCCATGGGAGTGGAAGTATGGGACACAGGGAAAGTGCAAACCTCTGGGTCGTCTGCATTACTGCCAGGCTCCAGTGAATTTATCACAGAAAGACATGGTATCAACAAAGTCATAGTTGGGCTTACAGAGAAATCAGACAATCTACAGCTTCCAAAATCTCAATTTCATTATCCATTACAATAGTGGGGGCTTTAAATTTAGGATTAAGTTCACTATCTCTGATTTTTCTTTTAGGGAAATATACCCTTATAACGAGAAAAGTAGTGGAAAGAAAGGATAGAGGAGATACACTTACTTTTAAAAATTGCTTTAGCTGAACTAAGCATAGACTTGAAGAAAAATGACTTGAGAAGAGAAAAGGAATAATAATAATTATTATAAATGGAACTAACAACAAAGGAAAGAAAAGAGATAGAACAATGGGATGCCTATAGCGACAATAAAATAAGTTGCACATGTCAAACCTGGAAAGCGGGCAGTCTTTTTGGGAAACTGTTTTGTGCTCAGAAGCTGTTTTATCAATCTTGTGATGGTGAAAGGGTGGGTGGTGGTCATCTGTCCACACTGTTTGAGTGTTTTAACTTGAGGGTCTTCTACCAGCAGTAATTCTTGTTCCCCCTTCACAGCTCCTCACCACAGCCACACATTCACTGGTGGGGAAACTTGGCAGTTTCTGCAGACATAGCTGGTTGTTACAACTGGGGAGGAGGTGCAGGTGGCACTTGTGGGTAAAGGCCAGGGTTGCTGATAAACACCCTAGAGGTCACAGGACAGACCTCCTCTCTATCAATGGTGGTATTTAAGGTTGAAAATCTCCATCTGATTTAGCATAGGAGGTGAGATTCTCTTACCTTAGCTCTTCCCAAACCTTCCCAAATTATGAAATCAGATCATTTCTGTAGAGTGACTCTTCCAGGAAAAAAGGTAACTAACCTTGATCAAGGGTCCTGACACAATATTTTAGTTGTGAGTAATCTACTGAAGCATTGCCATCTAATACTTAATGTAACTATGCATTAAACACAGGTTGATGAGATTCTAGTTACAGAGCTTTTTATACTACACAAATATGAACCCAATAGGTAATTGTAATCCCACTCTTTTTCTTAAATATTTTTCAATGTCAGAAAGTATTTTAACTTAAGGGGAAAAAGGGGGAGGGATTTAGAAAAGTATGAAGAAAGAGTAGGACGGGGGGGGGAGGGGGGGAGACGCGGGGGGAAGGTAAAAAAAAAAAGGAAAAAAAAAATGTACTTGAAAAGTAATAAATAAAAAAAAAAAAAAAAAAGAAAGTATTTTAGTGAATTATCTTTTTTTTAGTTTTTTCTCTTTTAAACAGCAGTAAATTTGAAGTCAGACATTATCCTATTTGAAATAATTTAGTTATATTAGGTGATAGATTATTTACCTTATCATTATTTGAAATTTGATAATTATGTTTCATTTATACCAAAAATAACAATTGAATTTCTTTAAGCAAAACTAACATACATTTCTATTAAATATCTACTTAAGGATATAATAGTAAAGTGATTTGAACTAAAACTAATCCTTGAAAATAATATAAATGTTGCTATTTAATGTAAAGTATAACTTTGCATTATTCTCATTTTTCTCATCTGAGAGTATCTTATTACTAATGTGTTTCTCAGAGTATTTAACCCATAAAGTATGAATGTTTCCATGATAGTAATTAAGTGGGATTTACAATGTAAAAAGCATGTCATGTTTCAACTGGGTGATTGCCTTTAAGGATCTTTTCTGAAAAGGGCAACAATCTGGGGGTAAAATTTCTTTCCTTAAAACACCCATTAATCACAGGTAAATTTCTACAGCTAAAACAGTGTAATGAGGAAAGGAGGAGGGAAAGAACTGCAGTGTTGCTCAAGTTGTTGCCACTGTGATTCAATTGAGAGAGAGCTCATTTGGCCATGGTCGGTAACAATGCAATGCCATGGGACCTACACGTCCTTCCTATGTTTTGAGAACAAGAGATGTTATTACAAAACTAGGTCTAAACAACAATCATTTTACCAGTCTAGTCACTACTTTACTTTAAAATAAATTAAATGAATAACAAAATGACATGTGGTCTATGCTCAATATAAATGCTTTAGAGTTGTCCAGACTTTGTTTTTCTTTCCCACCTTAATAACTGTTAGTATCCATTAAGTGAGTGTATAGTATATCTATATAATCTCCAGATATGTAAGTCAATATTTTAAATTATGCCTTATCTCTATTTATTTGAAGATACCAAATAAAGAGTTGTTAATTGATACATAAATGCATGTATTGAGAAGCTACATTTAAAATTTATTGTCTATACCTGATTTATATTGTAAAATATACAATAACTTTATGTCTTTAATAGTCAACATTGGATATATCCATTTCCTGGCTGAAACACAACTAACCGTATCACACATGTCAAATTTGTAGGCATAAGCCACAGAGCTTATCATGGAAGCTGCTCTCAGGCTACACCATTTTTCTCTGTCAAAGTTGTCAGAAGATCATAAGGATAGTGGCAGAGTTACTCCACATCACCTTATTGAAATGTTAAGCCCTAAAGCAACTTACTTTTCAACCTATCTCGCAGGAAATTGTCATTCCATTTTCATTTCGCTACTGATGTGTGACCCAATTTAAGGAGCAAGTTCAATAAATGTGCTGTATTTGAATAAAAGATACTATATATAGTGTTATATATGGCAGGTAAACTAAACATTAGAGATCAAATGCAGCTATTACTATTCTAATTTTTCATATCTGCTTACTATAAAACCAGATGTGCTAATGAACATAAAGATTCAAAACAAATGCAGAATAATCATGCTGTGCCACATATTTTTCTCTGATAAAAATGAGTGATTATGCCACAATTACTGAACAAATAGGCAGGCATCATTACTGCACATGGTATTTTAAAGAGAAACCAGGAACTTTAATACATTAGTGGTATAGGATGAATTGTGTACTCCTGAAAATTCATCTGTTGAAATTCCAGACCCTGGTACCTCACAACATTACTGTACTTGGAGATAGTCTTGTAAAGGGTAATTAGGTTAACACGAGGTCATTAAGGTGGGTGCTAATTCATTGTTACTGGAAGGCTTTAAGAGAAGGTGGCTATCTACCAGCCAAGGAGAGATGCCCAAGAATAATGTAACCCCAAAGGCACCTTCATCTTGGATATCTAGTCTCCCCAATCACGAGAAACATTATATATTTCTATTAAGCCTCCAGTCTGTGGTACTGTGTTTTGCCAGATAAGAACACTAATATAATCAGTCATTTCCAAATTTGGAATATTGCTCTACGCAACAATGTAAAAGATAAATTTTATCCTTGATGCCCTCCCACTTTCCATTTACTATTTATCTGTCTCTTCCATGGGCTCCCTGCATAATTAACGCTCTCTTGATGTCCCCAGGTTTTGAGAGGTTGTCTCTCAGTGGACACAGTTTCCGGTAGCTGCCTCATCATGTGGACTCTCAAAGTGATCCTCTCCTGACCCAAAGAGACTATCACTAAGATTTTAATTACAGAGAACAGCTTGGCCTATGTCTGTCTTTAAGGATATTTGTCTACACAAAGAAAACAGTATCTTTTTAATAAAGCAAGCCTTTTGCATTACTTTGTTTTGCGTCGATATAGCCACAAGCAGGTGTGACAAGATTACTATCTTCACTCACTGCAGTGGTAGGATAAACCGGAAAGCAACTGGCCAGTACGTATGAGACTCTTAAAAGTATTTGCTACCTTTTACCCAGTTATATTACTTCTGGGACTCTCTCAAAGGGATATAGCAGCAGATGCCATTAAACATTTATGTATTCTGATAATTAATTTCACTACTATTTGCACTAGCCTCTCTCCCACCAAAAAAGAAACAAATTCAAAGTCTCATAATAGATAAGAAAAACTGAGTTTCTCCTACAAGTAAGGAAATACTGTGCTTTTATTTGCAACCATGTTTTCAAATACAATTTAATTGCATTGGACTACCAAGTGAATTTCACAATTTTAGGAGAAAAGATAAGGATACATTGTGTAAGATTCCACTGTGTAAAACTCAACTTTCAAATTCAGAAATTCCCTTTACTCTCCCAGATTTCTTTCCTTCTTCCTCCCTCAAATAATCTCTTCTTATAAAGTTAGTAAAAAAGAATTCTAAGAAGTATGAGTCATGAGGTTTTCCTGGCATAGTTCTCCACCGTATCATAGGGGCCGGAAGAAAGAAAATTTCCACATTTACACTCTGTGAATACAAGCAGATAATGGTTTCACTCTTTCACATTAAAAATAATTGACAGTGCTAATATCCAATTAAAACTTTCCTTTCTTCTTTGGAGAATCAAGGGGTAGTCATCCTTTATTTCCCAAAAGAGGTATCACAAAATATCTCATGACATAAGATGTAAAGACTAAGACTATTCCATATTTCACTCTGTCCCCTTGTTATACGGTACATATATTGTTTTACTATAATGAGACAGTTTAAACTGTGCTGTGCTATGATCACCAAGTGGAAGTTTAGCTAATTCTTATTTTCAGAAATGAAGAAAGCATTGTAAATGTCACCTGCTCACAGATGTCAATTCATGCTCGAGATAAAATTGTTACCAGGGTGCCTGGAACATTTATTTCACCTCCCAGTTCTTTCTGTAAACTGCGAACAGATGTGTATAAAGTCCTTTTGGTATAGTACATATAGAGAAAATCATGAAAGAAAATATGTGAAATTCGTCTTGGTGGTTATCTCTGAGTGTTGCCTCCGTCCCATATATTTTCTGCATTTTCTAATCATTTCCTGCCATGAGTATGTATTTCCTTTACAAGCAAAAGAAAAGTACTGTTTCATTCTACTGAAGCAATATGTTAGTGCCCTATTCTGCAAACAGGAGAAGTGGGCTGGAGCCACTTGGATAAGTGGACAACTGCTCTTCCTATGCATTAAGGCCTCTCTTCCTAGGCCGCAGAACTCTGAGTCACTGGTCCTGGCAACACCATGAACATCGGGAGCCAGGAGTTGCGGGCCCTCCAGCTGGCAACCATGAGGCACCATGTACTGCTGAGCCCTCCACCGTCACTGACACACTTGAAGATCAATTTCCATTTCACCTCCCCAGAGGACTAAATTTTACCTAAACTCAATTTTTCTAAATTTAGAGTCATTGGGGAGGGGAAATATTGATACAAGCATACATTTCAGGAAACTGACAACCTTTGTTATGTCAACTAAAATAATAATGTGTCGAAGGCTCCAATTCCCCACAGCACTGTGGATACAGTGATGTTATGGGGTCAGGGTAGTAAGATTCAAGCACTAGTTCCCCCATTTATTAACCTGTGCACTTGAGAAAATCACTTATCTTTACTGGAGATGATAATTATCTGGATAATCTCATAGTGAATATTATTCAGCTCAATGGTACTTGTAGAGTGGTCTCTTTCTGTATGAGCTATGCATTCTATCTATCAGGCACTGATCCTTAGTGTGAAGGAGCCAGTATCAACCTGTGTGCCAAATTATACCTTTAAATTCTATTTAAGACCCCTAAGAAGAAGCCTTGAGGGGGTTATTTTAAAAATCTCCACTGGACAGGTAGCTCAGTAGGTTACAGTATCATCCCAATAACCCAAGGTTGTGAATTCAATCTCTGGTCAGAGTACATACAAGAAGCAATCACTACATGGATAAATAAGTAGAACAACAAATTGAAAACTTGATATCTTTCCCTTCTCCCCCCTTTCTTGTCTTTCTCCAAAATCAATTTAAACAATAAAAACATAAAAATAAATAAACAAATCTACATAAACACTTAGCACCACATTGTTATCCTCTTACCACATTTTATTCAAGTTTTGCGAACATAGTGAATCCAGCAAATCTTGAGAAGCACTAATCATGATATTATTTCCCTGTTATATTCTTGAAAGTACTTCCTAAGTGCCTAATCTTCAAAAATTCAGAACCTAGAGCAAGAGAAAGCGAAATAATAGTGGAGTCCATGTGGAGCACTGCACTGTCATTCTGCGGGTTTGCACGTCAGTGTTCAGCATGTAGCATCAGCACCTTGTAAGAAGGCAGGCGGGAGGATGCAGGTCCCTCGTTATTTCTGACAGCGGGGCTTGAGCACCA
This sequence comes from Artibeus jamaicensis, assembly GCF_021234435.1. Lineage (NCBI taxonomy): Eukaryota > Metazoa > Chordata > Mammalia > Chiroptera > Phyllostomidae > Artibeus > Artibeus jamaicensis. Next base: position 47,410,878 of record NW_026522030.1, read on the forward strand.
GTTGGAGGATCTGAATGCTCCTTTATCATCTGTCAATAACTGGCATTTATGGATCTGTCATCCTACTGGATCATCAGCTAATTACATTAATAATCAGATCTCATTTTCCTTTGTCTTTTTCACTTTAACCACAGAGAGTTTTGTCCATGAAGGTCACTTGTTTTATGGAACAGCTAACACAGACACATCATCATTAATACTTCAGTTAAAACATTTCTCTGAAGCTGAAGGGCTGGTTCCTTGTGAATGTCAATCCATGATGGGGTTTTTTTGTTGGTTTTTTTTTTTAGAAAGATCAGGAACCTAAATGTCTGTGGTGTAGGATTCTCTGGCATCGGGAAGTCATTTAACCTGTTTGACCTCATTTTATTGAAGAATGAAATAATTAGTATTGCAATTAAGGATCCTCTCATTTTTGAATATGTATAGTTCTGTACCTAAACATTCCTTTGAGAAGAGTGGTCGGTGAGAGTTTCATGTAGCATCAAGGAGCTGGAATTATCTGATTGATCTCCTTGTCTTCAATTCTATCCCCATTTAAACCATCTTCCACTCTGTTATAGAAAGATTATTCAAAAAGTGAATTTCCTTATGTAATTCTCTTACTAATATCCTGAAAGAGCTTCCCATCACCAGGACAACATATAAGCTTGTGTTACATTCACAAAGTTACATTCACAAAGTACACAGTTCCTGCCTTGTTCAACCATCTTATCTGTCTTTAACCCGTATCACCCACCTGACCCAGAAGAAACAAAACACTTGCTGTTCCCTGAAGAAGCCATGTTCTCTTTCATTTCTGTGTGTTTTCATACTCCATTCCTGGTTCCTCATATTCTTCATATTCTGTTCCTTGTTTCTTCAATTATCTTTTCCTATTTCCCCTCCCAGTTAAGTCCCTACTCAGACAAACTATTTTAGAGCTCAGCTCATATAATTTCCCTTTTCATCCTATTCCTGGACTTAGTCATATGCTCCTACTATGTGTATCTCTTATTATACCTCACATTCCTGCATCATAACCTTTAAAGGGATATATTTTCTAAAACACATGCTAGATCCTAAACAGAAGGGACTTTGCTTGTTAATTTATCTTATCTAACATCTAGCACAATACTTGGCACATAACGAGCACTCAGAAAACATATGTTGAATGTGTGAGTGAAAATTATCCATATGTTTCACAGAATAACTTTTCACTAGTTGATGTTTCCACACATGCAATAAGATACATCCAAAACATAATCGACCCCCTTTCTGCCTTAGAACAGAAAACTGAACATACTTGTTTAATAACCCAGTCAGTCACACCATGCGAGAATAGAGATGGTGACTTTCACTAGACTTTTCCTTATCTTTAAAATTACTTTTTTCGAAACCTTAAATTAAAAACAAAAAGAGAGATCAATACAACCTTGCAAAGCACCATTTATATCCTCTTTCCAACTATGAAGTACTCACTTCCACTTCATAGCGCACCAGACAGCAGAGCTTATTTGTTAACTAGATAATAGCCAGCTAATTGTATTCACACATTTTCCAAAGTCAGTACACACTTTCTCCTATCCTTTGGGTTGAAAGGCATAAATTCAGAGAATCAAGTTTCTAGCCATCCTCTAAAAATACATTCTAAATTGAGCATTCATGTGATGATAGTCTGGGCACCACTGGATAATAGTTTTATAAATACATACTCTGCCATATACAAGTTCACTTTGGAACTGGACATGCTGTCATGGCTCCCTTGCATTATAGTCAAAGCACTGGAATGGAAAGTAGGAAAGCTGGACACACTCTTATTTCAGATCATCTATAAAGCAACGTGATCACAATAGATGTTTTAAAATATTTTATTTATTTATTTTTAGAGAGAGGGGAAGGGAGGAAGAAAGAGAGAGAGAGAAATGTCAATGTAAGGTTGCTTCTCATGCGACCCCTACTGGAAACTTGGCCCACCACCCAGGCATGTGCCCTAGGGTGAGAATTGAACCAGTGACCCTTTGGTTTGCAGGCTGGTGCTCAATCCACTGAGCCACACCAGCCAGGGCTATTTTTTTTTTTAATTTAAGTTTAGAATTCTTATTTGAGAGCAGAAAAAAAAATCCCACAAATATCTGGTATCAATTTTCTCTATCACCAACACATAAACAAACCTGTGTGCCTATAAGTGTATCCATACACACAGCTAAAGTTATAGTTTTCAAAGGATACATATATTTCTTAAAGATAAATATATAATTTTAGGGAATCTCACTATTTTATATTAATTTTTAAATGGTCTTACTGTTCCTTATAAAACATATTGTAATAAGTAAAATGCAAAAATTTAAGGGTCCAAAAAAAGAATCAGAGTACCATTGAAGAGAAAAATGACATTCTTCAACACAATTAGCCAAACAGGGATTGTAGATGAGCTACTGACTAAAATGCCACCTGAATATTAGAAGGAAGACGTTAGAACAACGTGAACAAAGAAGATACTCCAAGGGCAAGAGTAAGGGCTAGCTGTGATTCATTATGAAAGGGCAATGGTGAGGTTGGAAGAAGAAAATCAGACTACTTAGGTCAAATCGACCAGTTAAATAGTTGCCTAACTGAAGAGTTATATAAGGCCCTATGGAGTGAAGCTATATGGAGACATGTGACGTATCAATCGGTATAACATGTCTAAAGTGCCAAACTACTGGTACAAAACCCAGTGTGTGCTCAGCAAATATTAGAATTGGGTTAAAGCTTTTGAAGTTAAAAGTGTCTCCTTAATGAATTTTTAGAATTTCTCAAAAGAACTATTTCTCTTGTCAAATAGGCTTTTACACACTCCCTTTTCCTAAGATGCCACTCTCTTCCAACATTTGTTGGCTGACTTCTGATCTCTGTCAGATCTCAGCTTAGATGTTTTTCTCCAGGAGTATTCCCTGATGCGTGTGTGTGTACACATGCGCACAAATGTGGTAGTTTTTCAGTAAACACACACCAGATGCCCTAAAAAGTGCCATTATGCATATGCCCTTATTATATATTTTGAAACCATATTAACACATACAAAGCAGATGAGATTAAGTATTTCAAAACATTTCTAAACCCTTTAGACCCACGGATAGAAGAAACACATTTGCATCTTGAAGATTACTAGAAAATAAGGACCTTTCAAAATTTAGGCAAGTTACAAATTTATTAAGGGAAATGGAAAGACATCTTTTCTACAATTGTCATTTAACACACGACATAATCTAGGTTGAGAGAAGTTAAGGAGCTGGCTTAGGCTTCCAAAGGTAACTAGTGGAAGAATGAAAACTGGACCCCTAAGTGCTGAACTCCCCAGTGTGTGCTGTTTTGGGAGAAGAACTTCTGTAACAAGCATACACAGCTCTGAGTTATTCATGGGGAGGATGAAATGAGGACACAAATGGTTGACTCAGGAGTTTTACCTCCTTAATTGTACTATTCTATTGGGGCTGCAGAGTTATCATTGTAAAACTCCACTGTTTAACAAGTGATGCTCCATTTGAACTGTTGAAATTGAACGTTGAATACTCAATCTGTTGAACACTCATCAAATCCCTAAAATGAAAGAAATTTTATTTTGTGGTTGGTATATCTGCTTCTGTGAAACTTTCTAGTTTAATACTATCATTCTGGTAAGTAAATTATAAATATCTTAGATTACGTTTGGATCAAGATATCTGAGTAAAAAAGCCCAAAATACAGTCATATAATTTAACTACATGAAGGCAAATAATCAAATTGTTATATAACTTATTATACCATTATATTTATATTTAACCATTTTATTTAAATTCTTACCAGGTTCCCAGGGATAATTTTCAGTCTTTTAAAATAAAAGAAGAAAATAATATCAGAAACTTTCCATTATGCAACTGTAATTCTTAAATATTATTTCTAAAAGTACAGTTATTTTAGATTTTGAATACATAGTACATTCTTTTTATATGAAATTTACTGGGGTGGCATTGGTTAATAACATTATATAGGTTTCAAGTACACAACTGTATAATATATAGTTTGTATATTGCATTGTGTGTTTACCTATTTTAAGTGATATTTTCTTGTGCATTTTAAGAGATGCATTTTATGCATTGTTATAAGGGTTCTTTAAAAAGTAAGCATATTGTACAGTGTAATGAGAAAATACATTTTCAATTTCTTTCTTGCATGAAATATCTGAGCTAATAATTTGACTTAGAAAGAGTAGGATCTTTCTTTTTATTAGACTCGCCCTTTCAACAGGGGCTTTGTTAGCCCACTGGGTCATGACGAGTAATCCTTTATAAGCTGGGTACACCGTTCTCCCTGTTGAACTAACAAATCAGAATGTAATGTGAAACAATGACACTGGGAATATTGAGAAATAGCCACTTTTGTGGGAAGAAATCCATAATTAATCCAAGATGTACATTTTAATTATAATCTTATCAAACTAAAAATACAAAGTAACATACAGTTTGAGGAATTTAAGGAAATCATGATAAAGAGCACTGGAAAGCTAATTCACACCCCTCCTTGTATCAGCTACTTTCTACTGTGGGGCCTTCTCTCACCCTCCACCCCTCCAAAGCCTTAGTTCATTATATCTTGCCAAGAATTGGAAAGCAATTAAGTGATTTTTCACCACCTTCATCTCAGGCGAAGGTAATTATTTGTCTGGCTTTTTTTTTTCTGCATTCTTTTTTTTTCTTTAACCTGGTTTGCTCAAGGGTAAAATGAACCTCAGTACTTATCAGCTTAATGCATATACAAGTGATACTGAAGGCAGCCGATCAAGGCTAAAGCCAGAGGTTAGCTGCAAATCCATTAGCAATTTTAAACAGTTGAGGGAAACATTCTTGTGAGTCTGTGATAATGCTGAATAACTGCAGAAGTCACAAAATAAGACAATGCAATTTGTGTTAATATGCCATAAGGCAAATGCACAGAAAGCTTAAAAGAGTGGAAAAGGTTTCCTATAAGATGACCAATGCCATGTTTGCTGTTTGTATATCTGAAAGTGAAATTTCTTATTATTCTTTGACACATAATGGATTTAGTTTTGAGGGTCATATTCTAGATATAACTGTACAGAGCTGGAAGCTAGCATATCTAGAAAATATTCTTGCAAACACTGAAGCATTCATATATCAGAGAAATATTTGGAATTTACAGAATATATTGTGAATATTTTTAAAGTATATATTGGGGAAAATTTAATGACAACATTCTCATGTAAACTTGTGAGCTTTTTTTTGAGTTAGTTGGTATTAACATATTTTTCTCCATAGAATCTATCATTTATATTTAAGAAAAAATTCATTTTAAAAATATAATCTGAATATTCTAGAATTACAAATCACTGCACTGTTTGCTTTGTTCTTGCTTTACAAATTTCCTTCCAAAGCTATGCTAAACTTTAATAAGGGACCTCTCCTGTCAGACAGTTTATCATCATTAAATCATCATGACACTTCCAATTTTAAGAATTGTTAATTAGCAGATCAATGATATAACAAAGGCCTTACTGACTCATTCAAAGCAATTACAAAGATTGGTTCTTTAATGGAGATGTGTTAGCTTAAAACCTGAAGAAAAGGTCAATGTCACTGCCTATTGCCGACATATGTTCCCAGCATTTTATATGTCTCTGTGTATGTGTGTATATATATATATATATATGCACATACATAAAGATGTATATGCGTGCACATATGTATACACATAGACATGATTATATGGTGTCTATATGTAGTGTATATACATATGAAGATGTGTGCACACATATGTGTATACACATGCATGTATGCATGAACAGATATTTATATGTGGTGTGTGTGTGTATAAATATACATATGGAGAGAGAGAGAAGGGGGGAGAGTATGGGCACTGTTTGGTATGGGGAGGGTTTCAGCGAATGTGACTATCCCTATCAGCAAAACTTAGTGAAAATGCATTTTAGAGAAGAAATGATAGTTTAATATAGCTAGAGTCTTTGGAAGAAATGCAAGAAAAGTCTTAATTAATGAATAGGAGCAAAAGCATGAGATAGCATATTTTGGTGTTCCTGTTTAATATTAATAGCAACCAATATTTAAGAAACAAAAATTTATTATATAGTGACAAACAGGAAATTAATAGTGAACGCACAAAATCACCATTGGGCAAAGGCCACAGTTGTAATTGTTACAGGCAAAATTTATCGGTGGATGCTAAAATAATTAGGTAGCGCAGGATATTCAAACAATCTGAAAATATCTCTCCCAAAATATTTATTAGTTACAAAGGGAGAAAATAGTAAATTTGTAGTGGGAAGATCCAGCACACACCAACTCAATCAAAAACATCCTGAGAAAAATTTAAAAAAACAAATAAAAAATCCTGAAATAAAACCTATCATATACCCTGTGACATGATGCACTGAGATGGACACAATAAAAACATGCATAACCCCAGCCTAATTATGCAAAAAAAACCCACATAAACTCAAATCAAGTGACAGTCTACAAAGTAACAGACCGGTGCTTATCAAATGTTTGACAGTCACGAGAGACAGTAAAGAGTTAGAAACTGTCAAAGATTAGCAATAACCAATGAAACAGCAATTTAGTGTAATCTGGGATTCATGTTTGATCTTAGAACAGGAAAAAGATATTTGTGGAAGAACTGCTAAAATTTTAGCAAGAATTATGGATTACTTCAAAGTGTTGCACCGATCTTAATTATGCAATTGCACAAAGAAATTTTAATATAACTACATCATGTGTTAACAGGATATGCTGGATGATGGGTATACATAAACTCTCTATATCATTTTGCAACATTTCCAAAAGTTTAAAAATGTTTCAAAATTGTAAAAATTATTACAACAAATCTTTAGATAAGTAATGATGCAAATTCAGCCAACGCACTTCAAAACTTTCTTTGTAGCTACTAAATTATTCCAATGCCACCATTTGGCTGAATTTTATGATTATTCATTGTCCAAGTGTTTTTCCTCCAAACAAACTGATGAGAATATATTATTCCCTCAGAGTTCATAATCAAACCCCCGCCCCAAACAAAAAAAAAACCAAAAAAAGGATTAGACACCAAAGAGAAAAATTTTAATGATAGTAAAATAAAAAAAAACAATAATAATTTTGTTTTATTTTTGAAAGATTTATTTATTAATTTTTTGAGAGAGGGGAAGGGAGGGAGAAAGAGAGGGAGAGAAACATTAATGTGTGGTTGCCTCTCACGCACCCCCTACTGGGGACCTGGCCTGCAACCCATGCATGTGCCCTGACTGGGAATCAAACCAGTGACCCTTTGGTCTGCAGACTGGCACTTGATCCACTGAGCCATATCAGCCAGGGTGTTTTTTTTAAATTTTGAAAATATAGTGGGGCATCAATAATACATCAGTATTTTAACAATGATTTTATTAACTTTATGCTTCTAATCACAAATTTATTTTCTGTATTCCACATATTTCACAAATTATTTAATAAAATATTTTATTTCAAAAAAGCACAAACATACTGTATAATAATGACAGTGTCAGTGGTAAATAACAGGGTGCTAGAGAATACCACGTCACCAAGCTTAAAATGAGTATTTCTTAACTTCCAGGTAAAAGTCTAAATTTGCTTATGAAATTTGGGAATGGGACTTTGCTATGTAATAACTAACAGTTTAGGCTGCACTCAATGGAACCTAGTATGGTATGACTTTCCTATGTTATTGGTAAATGCCTGAAGACAATGGCATAAACCTTTACCAATGAGCATAAAGATGCAGAAATTATCTGAACTAAATAAAAAAGAGTCAAGTCCTTTATTGCCCAACATTTAACTAAGTTCCATGTTTAGTTTTCTCTGTCAGTTTTCTTTTTGTCACAGTTTATCTAACATTCTCTCCTAACTGCATGCATCTTGTAAGGAAATGAGAGAGTTAAATAAGGTTCCAGGAAAAAAAAAAAAGACCAGGGAAGAGGCTCTAGCCATCAGAGAGATGCAAATTAAAACCACAATGAGATACCACTTTACACCAGTCAGGATGGCTATCATAAACAAAGCAACAAACAATAAATGTTGGAGAGGTTGTGGGGAAAAGGGGACCTTAGTTCACTGTTGGTGGGATTGCAGACTGGTACAGCCATTATGGAAAACAGTATGGAATTTTCTCAGAAAAATAAAAATTGACCTACCTTTTGACCCAGCAATTCCACTGCTAGGATTATATCCTAAGAATCCTAAAACATCAATATCAAAGAACCTGTGCACCACAATGTTCATAGCAGTACAATTTACAATAGCCAAGAGTTGGAAGCAACCTAGGTGCCCATCAGTAAATGAATGGATCCAAAAATTGTGGTACATATACACAATGGAATTCTATGCAGCAGAGAAAAAGAAGGAGCTCCTACCCTTTGCAACGACATGGATGGAACTGGAAAGCATTATGTTGAGTGAAATAGGCCAGGGGTTGAAAGACAAACACCATCTGATCTCACCTTTAACAGGAAGCTAAACAACAAAACAAACAAGCAAGCAGAATAAAAACAAAGACACTGAAATAGAGAATAAGAGGACAGTGACCAGAGGGGAGAGGGAAGGAAATTTAAGGGGGAAAAAGAGAAGGGATTTGGAGAAGCAAATATAAAGGACACAGGGATGAGAACGGGGGGGGGGGGGGGGAAATGGGAGGGAGGTGGGGAGCACGGGGTGGGGGCTGGGATTGGAGAAACAGGCAAAAAACTGTACTTGAAAAATAACTAAATAAAATTATTGAGAAAAAAAAAGAGTCTCTGACACAGCACCAGGTAAAAGGAATAGGGACGCCTAATCAGGGGGATAAGAGAAAAGGATGAAAGACAGGCCTCTGTCACAAAAGGCCTCAGCAAAGGCGGGGACAGAGGAAAGCTCCAAAGGAGGCACAGAGAGTGGGGAAGCCTGAATCTGAACAATGCATGTCATTTTCTCTTATAATTAGCAGGAATTCATAACACCGAGTACAAATAAACTACGAAGTTATCATTTTTCTTTAAAATGTGTTTTTTTTCTTTTGTTATTTTTTGCATAGCTCAGTTTATAGAAAAAAAGTACCTGAAAATATTTTCTATTTTGAAAACTGGTGCCACTAAAAAAAGAATAAGGGATTAAAAATGATTTCTTCTTTAAGGGACAGTAACATTTTGTTTTACTGCGCAGATACACAACATACCATTAATCTTACACAACAGAAAAAAAAAACCATTTAGTTAAGGGGGAGCAATAAAAAGGAAAGACCATGTCATCACCACATGTGCTCCATGCAGTTTATAGCCAAACTTGAACGTTTTAAAGAAGTATTATTTTTTTCCACCTGAGGTTAATGTACAACAGAAGTGAGGTGTTTAAACAATCATTTATATTCTTCATCTAACTCTTTAATATTCTTCATCTGAAATGAAAAATAATGCAAAGTAGAAACAACCATAAGAAGCCTCTGCCTTACTTGTGGCTTTTGTGAGAAGTCTTTAGTGTCTCTCTAATTTTCTCAGAAATTTATTCAAATTCCTTTGCTGAGTTTATTACTATATTCCATCACCTAGGACCATATCAGTCACAAAATAGGTACTTAAATGTTTTCTTGCTGGCTAGCTAGCTGCTATAACATTCCTTGCCTTTACATACATTTAGTATTTAATATAGGCTACTTTGTATTTTTAAATAGCCTATATTGTGTCATTATTTATGATTTTATGGCTTTGTATATTCTCTCTAAAAAGAAATTGTATATTATGACATTTCAGAAACCAGCCTTAAATCCCTGGTAAAGAAAGTTCTGACACAAAACCAAGGAAAAACTCAAACTAGGGTGACTAAGCCTATAGACATGTTTCCATTTTTTAACATCCACCCAGTAAGATTTTCAGCACACCGGATGTCATACAAGGTGAAGTTCATAGGGTGTAAACAGATACAAATAATAGGTTGTTTGTGCAAAATAGTTAATTCTGTGTTGTTTTCAGTGTTTACAAGGCCAAGATGCTTGACTGGGGGGGGGGGGAAGCAACATCTGACCCATGGGATTAAAACCTTTTAAATAAAATTGGAATTTACCAAGATATGTGGGGATCAAATTTAAGATGAATCAAGCATATGGACTACTGAAATCTCTTACAGTATAAAGTTCCTGGATGAGCCTCAATTCTATTCTCTCCTTCAAATGTGGAGTGTAAGCACTTGGATAGATACTGTATTTATATTTGTGGAATATGTGAAAGAATTCAAGTAATTCCTCGACTCCCAAGCTCTCTGATCTGTCCCCACTCTCCCTCTCGCTGAACCCAGAGGCTCAGAGCCCTGACTACTGCTCATTAGGATTCTATCCTTAGATTTCACCTGAGTCTCAGCTTGCTCCCCCATAAGCACGGACTATTTTTTATGGGTTACTGTACTGGACACATCTGCTAAAACTGAGAATGAAAAGGTAAACACATTTCATAAAATATTTGTCCTGATTATCACCATCATCAACGTGTTTCCCAGCCCCCAGACACTTCCTGGCTGGGGCTCCCAGACCGCTGGCCGCTGCCGCCGCAGCCCTCTGCCTCTGAGCTCCACGGTTCCCTTTTCTCTCCCAAATCCTCAGAACTAACCGGGCCTTTGCTGCCCACTGCAGGAGCAAACGCGCAGAAATCTTCTCTCTTCTGGATTCCTCAGTGGCTTATCTCTCGTGTTCTGATGGTTATTTTATGATTTATTACTTGAAGAATCTTGTTTAGAGATACTGTCACCCTGTTAACCCACAACTACTTCAATAGGCATAAATATATGTATACCAAACTAACAAAAATAAATGATGCATGTGAACGATTATTTTTGTTGTTCATTATAATGATTATATGGATCTTCACACTAAATGTTAGGTGTTCCTATTCATCGTCTAGTTTGAATGTTAGGTGTTCTTAAATCTTCTAGTTTCCAGCCATGATTTTTTAACGGGTCTATCCAGAACTTGTAATGTATTTCCATCATTGCCTAAAAGGGTACCAGGTATTATGGTAGGCAATAAATAAATTTTGAGTAAATAAATAGATTTACACTAATATACTAACATTAATTTACTATATTTACATATATAATTTAATATATTTACACTAACATACTTATATGCTAATAAGAAGGTTCCGTGACATTTCTCTATATACTAGTATAGAAACCGAAATGACTCTTAACAACAAGTGTGGTAACTTCTGCAGTTTGAACAGGTCCTAGCGTATTTGGGAAAAAGACTGAGGATTTAATACAAATAATAAATTTATGATGTGACAAGGAAAATCTAATGAGTGAATGTTCTGAGTTTTATTTTTAACAGCAGCGTAGAAAGTATTGGGGAGCTCTCCTCAACATCTCTATGGTAGTAAAATTGTGTTACAAAATTTTTCAGGGAATAGAGGAAATGTTTCCTTGAACTGCCATGTTATTATGTTCCATATTACTATAAACATGTGGATTCTCTGCTGCAATTTAAACTAGTTTTCATGTTATCCAAAAGTCCTTAACTGTGTTGTCATGGAATTGCACCTTTAAAAACAAAAAGGGTATACTGGAGTTCTTTGTATACTCTTCACATATTTGGTCTATCAAAGATTCATGGGATCATACAATTATAGGTATTTATTTTAAAGAGCCGAAATGAACTTGCAAGATGATAAATTTAAGGACTTTGTTTTGAAGCTGTGTAATTTTAATAATGACCTTTAATTCTTTTCTAATGGCCTAGATGGAATTAATTGGTTATTTCAGCATCAGGGCTCATCTTGTTTGGAATTTTAGGAGTCTCTGCTCTCCCATAATGGGTTCTATTAAGCTATTTAAAATGTTCTGAAAGCACATATTAAAGAGCCTTAGTATTATCGTTCTACCGTCTCTCTTTCATCTTTCTTCTACATTATTTTTCAGTAAAGAAGAGCCTATTTTTGTTCCTTTGTAATTCTGCTTTGGTCAAACTAGTATTTAGATCTTAGTACCAGTATTTTTGTTTTAATTATGTTTCTTATATTGAAAAAAATTGTTATCGTAAATCAGATACTATTTACAAAAATCTAGTAACTTTTATCTTTAATGGAAGTTATAAGCTATCACATTTCTAAATAGTTCCATGCTGCCATCTTCTGGCTATCTTATAAGATTTTTTTAAGCTTATAAACTATTTAAAAATAACTTTGGGTGTACTTTGAAATACTGGAAAATAAATCTGTATTAAATCAAAGACAATTATTTGCATGATCAGAGCCACAATATCTACAGTCCGGTTGGCTTAACATCTTAAAGATAATGACAATGTCTCATGGATTCGAGTGTAAAAAATGAATGGTAACCAAACACAAAGTGTTTTATCTCAAGATTGTTTACCTTAGATGCTAATAAGAAGGTTCCATGACATTTTTCTGCTACATTACTTTTTACATAATTATGCTCACACCTTTCCAATGTAGCAGCAAGAATGCACACTTGCTAAGTAAGAAATGTTCCCACATGTACAATTTCTGTTATTATTAGTTTGTAATGCTACTGATTGGTGTTGCAGGTGACACTGAACTATTTTGCCAATTTAACTGCCCTGTTTTCACTTTAAAACTTCCAGCACGTTCTGCAACAGCCCAGGCCAAAGGCCCCCCGAAGGACAGGCTAGAGAAGACAAGGTTTCACATCTTTAAAAGTTTTTGCATTTTAAGAAATCATTGAAACTTAGAGAGCTTTCTTTTTGAATTAGTTTAATATAATCATTTTAACTTTGTTTTTGCAAAATTCCCCACTCACTTCTCATTTTAGTATTTTTAAAGAAAAAGACAGTACATTTTATATAAACTATAAGTTGATGTCTCACATGGAAAACTGATTTCAAAATGTAAGATGTTCCATTGCTTCAAATTCACATAAGGAACTACTTCTTCAAGCCCTGTCCTTTTTTAGGTGACTGTGGGAGAGTATATAAGTCATAATAGCACATTGAAGATCAGAATGCAAATGGCCCCAGTAAATGTTGAGTAACGGGATTTTCTCAATTGTTTATGAAGTGCAACCCAAAATCTAAAGCTGCTGAGACAGGTGTTAATTTCATTCTCATTATTAGTAATTAGTGATGAAGTTTAATGATGTTTGTAAATACCTCTCAAGCATTTGCTACATTAAACAGGGTTTAAACAGACGGGGCCATTGAAATGTCATTTTTAAGCTTAATGGACTTGGGCAAACAGGTATTTTGAGCAATCAACACCTCTGAGAGCATATGCCAAGCTTAAATGGTGAAATTGGCCATTTGCTGTGGGCACAGAGATGGCCTTGTAAGTGCTGAATATGATGTGCATTTATGTGAACCGTACTATACCAAGATGGTTGATAACTATTCCATTTGCTAAACTGTAGAACCTGAAATTTCTGTCATTACTTTGCCATGACAAAATTATTTTTCAGTCTCCTATAGTCACAGAAATTACTGTTATATATTGATAGATATCAATTGCATGGATAGCCTATCATTTCATAGCTTTCCTTGGAATAAAGGAGACATTTCTATTTATGAAAGGTGCTGTTTGATCCATTTGAGGGCTGTTCTTTTGTTCAGATAGTGAAAAGAGTCTTTCTTAACACCCACAAACAAAACGTAACACTCTCTCTAGGGCCAAACCCGTGACTTTGCATGAACTAGCAGCAAACTAGCTGAACTAAATGTATTAAAGCACCCACACATATGTATATATTATAAACATAATTAGATATGTATAATTGTCAATATGCCTTTACTAAAACTTGCTACGTTGTTATACTTATAGCCATCATGAAAGCAAAATAAATTTTATACTAAAAAATTCACTCTGATAACACATCCAAAACCTAAAACCAGAGAGAGAAGAAAGAAAGAAAAAAACAATTGTGTTCAGTGTTTAAAAGATTTGAACACAACTCAGGACATTCCGTCTTAGAATAAAACTATGTAATAGTAAACATCTTATTTATTCTTTCTTCTTGTTAGTAGCTTCTACTGAATTTCTATCAAATTACATTCTAATTTTTCAGTTAACCTTAGAGAAAATGAATGTAAAAGATGAATAAACAATAATGTTGAGATTATAAACAACATTCATCATTACAAAGTTTATAAGGATGACATTGACTTTTAATTTTACGGCACAGAAAATAGTTTATGAAGTGCAACCTACCACTAGCTAAGAGAGAAGGATAGTCAAGAGAGCTAGACAATAATCAAAAGGGGCAAGAAGTATTGGAATAGAATCTAATTCCAGCATGTATTGATCTCCTGCTCTATGCCAGACACTATGTTAGATTAAAGTCCAACTTGGTGTGGCACATTTCCTGCTTTCAAGGTACTCAGAGTTTACCAAGGGACTAAGACAGGAAAACATCTAACTGTTAAGCAATGTGATAAGTGTCTGAGTGTAGTGTTTGAAATAGATGTATAAATGAGGGGTCCATTATTTATGCCTATGATGACTCATTAATCACACCTGTGGTGAACAAGAAATATGGACAGGCCCGTAAATGCTGCTTAGATTTTTGACAGATAAAGGAGTGGGTCTTTGAAGAGACAACGGTGATACAGTTAAATCGTTTTGGTCTTTAAAGTTGAGGTATTTGGTTTGTGGAGAACAGGGACAGTGAGCCTGTTGATATGGCTGTAGCAGAGAATGTGTATGAGGCCAACACAGAAAACCAGCCCACCCCCCAAAAAGGTAAGTTAAGGACCATGAACACTAAGCTAATCAAACAACACGGAGAATTCAGACTTTAAAGGTGGGGAATGTACCTTGATAATTGTTAACAAATAACATTATTTGTTGACTACTTTATATGTAAAATCTAATCTGACCTTCACAGCAGCACTAAAATAGTAAGTACTGTGTTCCTTGTTTTACAAAATATATAAAACCAAGGCTCACGGAAGATAAATGTTTTGTATGGAATTAAATGTTGTAGACCGCTCTGCCTGGTTTCAGGAATTGTAACTCCCCCCCATGGCTAAGGATGAGCGAGGGACCTCTGGAATGCGAGCCACAGGAGACAAGGCTTGTCTCTGGTAGCAAATGCTGCCTCAGTTTCCTCTCCCAAAACATGGCCAATGTTGTTGACGGGTAAGCCTCCTCACAGCAGGGAGAAACCTAAGCCAGACATGATCACTTGGGAGGCCATTATGGAAGGACTCGGGGGCTGCAACAAAGAGCAAGGAATAGACCCTTGCCCCCCCATATGACATAGCCTGACTCCCCATGTCCTCTGGGAGAAGCACTTCCTGGCTCTAATCCACTTGAGCCTGAATACCTGATGGGGAGGGGTGCAGCTCCTTGCCTTGCCAGAGTGGAAAAATCTGGCATCACGAAGAATTCCTCAAAATCCTGTGAAACCTGCTCTGCTAAGAGTGCTTTCATTCGTATGTTAAGGGTCCGAGGAGGAAACTCTAAGGTTTCTGCAAACTCCCTTCCTGACAGACTGACTCAGACTAAGCCCTCAGATTTCTCTGAAATGTTATCTCCTGCTTCATCCTTGCCACCCTGTATTCCTGTGTATTACAACCCAATAAATGTCCCTGGAGGAAGGGGCTCACCGCCTTTTTCCCCTGAGCAACTGCCCACCACTCAAGGCCCTTCCCTTTTGAGGGATTGGACACCTCTCCTCCCCAAGCAGATCACGTCTTGGAAGTGTTTACTTCATCAGTGGTGGATGGGGGGACTTGCAGGAAAAGTCGCTCCCACAATTAAACATGTAGTAAGTAACTCTACCCAGATTTCTTTTTAGAGGTTACATTCATCTACTCTGCTTCACTGCCAACTTGACCAAACTGGTGTTTTAAAAGATAACTTTACTGGTAGTAAGTACTGAGTGAGAATAAATTAGAGAGAAGACCCTAAAAGCAAATGAACAGCTAAGAGGACACCACAGTAATCTGCACCAGAAATATCTCAGGTCCAAATGAGTACAGGGAATGGTTGCAGGGGAGGCAGCTTTGCTTTGAAGCCGGGAAGTCTGAGCTTCAGGGTCCTCACTGGCGCAGGCAACTGCCAAGGCCCCCAGAGAGCCCAGCAGGGCTTCCCATGGTTGTATACCTTTGTGATAGTTTCAAATGTATTAACGGCAAACTATTAACACTGATGAGTTTTTCTGCTCTGCCTTCTAATTTGTCACAATTTTGCTCTATCTGATGGTGTTCGAGAGACCATATGCATTTATTTGCCAGTCTGGCTAAAGAGATATTTTTGGGTTATATTTAGTTCAGGAATAACGAGGTTTAGTTACGCACCTCAATAATGTGCTTGAATAAGCAAGTTATGGGAAACTATACCGTTATAGGAAAAGTTGTCAGGATTACTCCTGTGTCAACTCATTCAGCTTTGAGATATGAAGTTATAAAGCCAGAGGTCTGATTATAATGTGGAAGCTGAGTGGAACTCAGCACAGGACGTATGTGGGTAGTGGAGCAGAAACAAGGAGAGCAAGAAACAAGTCTGAGGAAAATTGTGAATCATTATGCAAGTAACTTTTAGGCAGAGTATTGTACTCTCACTGATACTTTGAAGGGATGCAAAAGGGGATAATGGGGGAAGGAAGGGAAGGTTTTCAGGAACAACTATAAAAGACACATGGATAAAACCAAGGTGGGGTAGAATCAGGAGAGGGAGGTAGAAAGGGCTGGGGTGGGAACGACTGGGGTGGAGAGGAGTCATGGAGGTAAATGCAGACAATTGTACTTGAACAACAGTAAAAAAAAAAGAATTCCAAATGAAAAAAGTGTATATACTCTATTAGCTAACAAATCATATACAATTATAAAATTGCCATCCCTAGTTTTTCTTAGTTTCTGGTGGAAATCAAATGAAATTGATTTGATCTGTATCTCTGAGTTGCAGGGCATACAGCAGTACTTCAAATAACAGATCTGCCTGGGTGCGAACTTGTGTGTTTTGTTTTCTGTTTTATCAGATCGTGTCTTACCACATCTGACATGTCTTCATGATAATGTCTGGTGCTTCAAGACTAAACAGCAAGTGAAATTGCCACTGATAGAGCAAAATGATCAAACCATACTAGAAAAAAGACAATTACATTTCCATTTTCTCTATTAAAAATAATATTATAGGACTATTGTCATGTGAAGAGCTGACCGATAAGTATGCAACCAAAAAAAATTATACAATTGTGTCAAGAAAAAAAGGTTATTTTTCCAAATTTGCAGAATTTGTCAGTCTTTTTAAATATGCAATTTATGAGGGGACCCCAAACTGTATTAAATGTTTGTCCTATGAAACATGATCTATCCCTCAGCCAAAGGAAAATAAAAGAGCATGGGACATTTAAGAAGCTTTTGAAAGGTGGACTTGCTAATACTCTCTATATATCACATCTCAGAAATCAGTGGAATGCTGGGGAGGAAGTATACAAAAAGATATACAGGAAATATATGGCTTTCATGTTCAGGAGAGAATAGAAATTAGACATGTAAAGATATTTTTACTTTAATTCTATATAGCGGTTTTGGGTACACAGCAAAATTGAGGAGGCACCAAGCTGTTCCATATGCATCCTTCTCTCACACAGACACAGTGTCCCCAATTATTAACATCTGCCACCAGAGTGGTAGATTTGTTACAACTCATAAATCTACAGTGACACATCATAATAACTCAGAGTCCACAGTATACACTATAGTTCCCTCTTGGCGTCACAGTTCTATGGGTTTGGACGAATGTACCACTATTATGGTTACACAAGTATTTTCACTGCCCTAAAAACCCTCTGGGCTCCACCTATTCAACCCTCCACCCAAGCCCTTGGTAACCACTGATCTTTTTACTGTCCATAGTTTTGCCTGTTCTCGAATGTCATATGATTGGAAACACATGACATTTAACTGTCCAAGATTGGCTTCTGTCACTTAGTAATTTGCTTTTAAACGTTCTCATGATTTAATAGCTAAATTCTTTGTTAGTGCTGATACCATTCCATCGTGTTGATGTATCATGTTTAGTTAACCATTCGCCTACTGAAGAACATCTTAATTGCTTCCTAATTTTGAAAATTATGAATAAAATTATTATCAATATCCATGAGCAGATTTCCTGCAGACATAAGTTTTCAACTCTTTTGGATAAATACCATGTGTTCATATGTTTATTTGCTATTTGTGCATCCTATTTAGTAAAATCTTTGGCCTTTTTATTTAACTGGGTTGTTTGTTTTTTTATTATTGAGTTTTAAGAGTCCCTTGTATATTTTGGGCAGTAGTCCTTTATTCACAGTGTCTTTGGAAAATATTTTCTTCCAGTTTGTGGCTTGTTTTTTCATACTCTTGACATTTTATTTCACAGAGTAGTCAATATAAACCTGAGAGAAACGAGCATTTAGTGATAGTGCAAATTCTTACAAAAAGTGAATGAGGATGCCTAGAGAGAAAATGTGTGATTGTAAGATATGTATACAAAAACAGAAGAGTGCTAAAAGTGAGAATTAGGATGAGAAACCAAAGCAACTCCAAGAAAAAAACAAATTCAGAAAGGTAGGCAAAGTATTAGTAATGAGTTGACTTTGGAAGCATAAGTCAAAAAGGACTTCAGAAAATAAAATCTAAAAATTTCAAGCTGTTCAGGAATGCAAGGAAAATAAGGGCTGAGAAACAGATATTGATTTTTATATTTAGCAGACTATTACTAGAGGAATAATTTTTGTCAGGTAGTAGGGATGAAAGTCTGAATGTGTGTTAGTTGAATAGTAAATAGGAGATAAAAAACAATAAATAGACAAAAGTCTTTCAAAAATTATACAGGGAAGGAATAAGAAAACATATTTAGAAGAGAACTATTAGTTATACATAGGCTTAGTTTTATAATTACAAAAATAGAATGCAATCATATACAATAATATCTGGCTACACACCAAATATATATTATCCTCACCCCAAAATAAAGAAATTTTACATTAATCATTTTTAACTCTTTGACACGTTTTCCAAATTTTCTACAATGAACAAATGTCCTTTTGTAATAATAAAATACAAAACCCACATTTATAAAATACACATTAAATATATTCATAAAATATATTTATAAGGTATACTAAGAAATGAACTAGTTGTTACTTAAGGAAGAGGCTGACGTTTTACACAGCCTGGATTGAAGAGAAGGTGCTAGAAGAGAGGGTAGAGATCAAAGACAAACAGGATGGTGAATGGAGGGAGAGCACAGAAAAATGGGAGAAGGTGGA
This sequence comes from Artibeus jamaicensis, assembly GCF_021234435.1. Lineage (NCBI taxonomy): Eukaryota > Metazoa > Chordata > Mammalia > Chiroptera > Phyllostomidae > Artibeus > Artibeus jamaicensis. The sequence goes on from NW_026522030.1 coordinate 47,430,107, forward strand.
ATGCTGCAGTGAAGGGGCTAGTCTTCATAAAATGAGCGCTCTCTCTCACAGAGTGAAAAGATAATAATAAAATTAAGAAAAGGTGGATTAAAATGACACTAAAGTTGGTTAAATGGTTAAAGTCTGAATGCATCAATTTTTGAACAATGTAAGAGATTTAGATGTCAGCAATTTTGAGGTTGGAAGAGGATTGGAGCCTCATAGAACAGGCATCACTTAGAGAGAATGGACAAAAGAGGGGAATATAATAAACGATTTCTCGAGTATTGGGAGCACAGAATAAATGAACATCATACATTTCAAAGGAGCAATTAATGTTATTTTCTGCAATAGCATGTAGCGACCTAGAATCAGAAATGAAAAAAAAAAGTAGATGTTTATAATAATGGAGAAGAGTCTTCAGGAGGTAAGAGAGGTAATTCTTCAGAGGGGAGGTGACATGACTGGTTTGTGAGTCTTTACTGGTTTCGGCACAGTAAAGATGAAAAACCAGAAAAAGTTCTTAGAAATAAAGAGATAAACAGAGATTAGAGCAATAACCTAAATTACTAGAGTGTTATAGGTGGCAAGTTAACTCTAAGAGATAATAGAGGAAAAATATTTTATCATCACATAAAGTTGGAAGATTTTACATATTAGACTCACAAAATAGAAGTTTGTACAGAACAGGAACATAATAAAAACTATAGAAATTACTGCAAAATTGAAACTTATCTATCTTATAATTTTTCAAGCCACTGACCATAAAGGTCTTCCCAACATTTTTTTTAATTAAAATAAAACTTTCATCTAGAAATAGGTGCTAGAATTCCGGCCAAGATGAAGGCATAGGTAGAAACCATTCACTTCCTCCCACAACAAAAAGGAGGATAATAGCCAATCTAAAAATCAATAAACAACCAAAAGGACCAGAAAATCAAACTGAATGGAATGCTGAAAACCAAAAAATTAAAGAAAAAAATTATCCAGAACAACCAGACTGGTAAGGTGGCAGATCCCACAGGTTGCCTGGTGGAGGTGGTGGGCAGGGCCCACTGCTGCCAGGTGGTGGGTGCACAGACAGGGCTGACTGAGGTTGAAACTGAGACTCAGAGCTGACTGGGGGCTATGGCAGTTGCCACGGTGGGAGAAACTGCCAGTCTCACACAGAGTCTGTTGGAAAGTCGGGCTAGAGCCCAGCAGGCAAGCTGCACTGTTCCTGCTCTGGCCCCTCCCCCACAGACAGCACCACAGCACAATAAGGAGGGTTGCCTCGCCCTAGTGAAAATCTAAGGCCTCACCCCCTTACAACTTAATAGATGCACCAAGACAGGGAAATATGGCCCAAATAAAAGAACAGAGCAAAACCTCAGAAAGAAAACTAAGTGAGGAGGGGATCACCAACCTCTCTGATGGAGAATTTAAAGCCCTGGTAATCAAAATGCTCACAGATCTGATTGAGCTTGGTCGAAAAAATGAGAAAACAAATGAAGGACACCCAAAGTGAAATAAAGCAAAACATTCAGGGAACCAACAGTGACAGGAAGGCAGCCAGGAGTCAAAGCAATGATTTGGAATCAAAGGAAAAAATAAATATCCATTTGGAACAAAATGAAGAAACAAAAATTCAAAAAACTAAAGAGAATCTTACAAACCTCTGGGGCAACCTGAAAATTCCAATATCCTCATTATAGGAGTTCCAGCAGGAGAAGAACAACAGAAAGAAATTGAAAACTTATTTGAACAAATAATAAAGGAAAACTTCCCCAGATTGGGGAAGGAAATAGACTTTCAGGAAGTCCAAGAAGCCCAGATAATCCCATAGAAGTTGTACCCAAAGAGGAACATACCCAAGACACATCATTATTAAGTTACCCAAGATTAAAGATAAAGAGAGAATCCTAAAAGAAGCAAGAGGAAGAGAGAGAGTTACCCACAAAGGAATCAGCTGATTTCTCAAAAGAAACCTTACAGGCAAGAAGGGGCTAGAAAGAAACATTTAAAGTCATGAAAGGCAAGGACCCACATTCAAGTTTCCTCTATCCAGCAAAGCTTTCATTTAGAATGGAAGGGCAGATAAAGTGCTTCCCAGGTAAGATCAAGTTAAAGGAGTTCTTCATCACCAAGCCATTATTATATGAAATGTTAAAGGGTCTTATCTAAGAAAAAGAAGATAAAAAATATGAACAATAAAATTACAACTAACTCACAACTATCAACAAATGAACCTAAAAGAAAATGAAAACAAAAATTAAGTGAACAACAAGGACAGGAACAGAATCAGAGCAATGGACATCACAGGAAGGGATTTCACTGAGGAGGGGGAAGGGAGCAATAGGGTGGGGGCATGTACAGGGAAGAAAAAGCATAACTAGTAGGACAAAATATATGGGGAGAGATAAAAAATGGTATAGGAAACAGAAGACTCAAATAACTTATCTGTACAATCCATGGACATGAACTAAGTGGGGGGAATGCTGGAGGGTTGTGGGGGCAGGGAAGAAGGGGGACAATGGTGGTAAAATTGGGAAAACTGTAAGAGCATAATCAATTAAAAATACTTAAAAAATGAAATAGGTGCTAAAGGCTTGTAATATGATTGAAGAGTCTGTTAAATGCTAATAGATTAGGTAGAGAAATAAGTTTTGGATAGAAAGTAAATTTAAAAATTAAATATTTTATAAAAAGCATTATAGAATAGAAACTGAAAAACTTAACTAATAGAGTGAATATGAAGATCATTGAAATTTGTAGTTTTGAGTATACTTAGGATACTGAAGTTGCCCACAATGCTCTGAAGACATAAGGATAGAAAGGAACATGAAAAGACCAGTTCCAAAGGCCTCCAAGAAAAAAGATATCCACCTTTAAATTGGTGAGTACACATTAAAAAAAAAACAACAATACACTGGATTCTGTAGGCTGTAAATGATGAAGAAAGAGTCAATAAATGCCGCCAGTTCAATGCTCCATAAACACTGGTGAGAACCAAGACAGAATCAACTGCTACTGAGTTCAAGTTCATAGGAAAGAAATTAGTTCTGCAAGGAACAAACAAATAAATACATAAACTTAAAGAGAGGGAGGGGCATTAGAGGAGATCAATGCTTAAATAAAACAAAGTGTTTTAGTATATGTAAAAAGTAATGAGAAAGAGAATAATGTCCTAATACACTGAGAGTTAGAAGTACAAACCAAGTTTAAAGTCTTAACCGAAGGATGAAGCAAAGAAGAAAAAACTAGTCAAAATGGAGCTGTGCCTGTGAGAGAAATGGTTTGGATGAAGGGCTTTCATTTGAACTTTTTAAAAAATTTAATTATTGTTCAAGTACAGTTTTCTGTTTTTTACTCTCATCTCAGCCTGCCCCGCCCCCCAGTGCTCCCTACCTCCCTCCCATTTCCACCCCTCTTAGTTGTTGTCCATATGTCCTTTATACTAGTTCCTGTAAATCCTTTCCCTTATTCCCATGAAATTCCCTCCCCTCTCCCCTCTGGTCATCGTCCCTTTGTTCTCTATTTCAGTGTCTTTGTTTTTATTTTGTGTGCTTGTTTGTTTTGTTGTTTAGCTTCCTGTTAAAGGTGAGATCACGTGGTATTTGTCTTTCAACACCTGGCTTATATCACTCAGCATAATGCTTTCCAGTTCCATCCATGCTGTTGTTGCAAAGGGTAGGAGCTCCTTCTTTCTTTCTGCTGCATAGAATTCCATTGTGTAAATGTACCACAATTTTCTGATCCATTCATTTACTGATGGGCACCTAGGTTGCTTCCAGCTCTTGGCTATTGTAAATTGTGCTGCTATGAACATTGTGGTGCATAGGTTCTTTGAAATTGACGTTTTAGGGTTCTTAGGGTATAATCCTAGCAGTGGAATCTGCTGGGTCAAAAGGCAGGTCCATTTTTATTTTTCTGAGGAAATTCCATACTGTTTTCCACAGTGGTTGTACCAGTCTGCAATCCCACCAACAATGGATTAAGGTCCCCTCTTCTCCACAACCTCTCCAACATTTGTTGTTTGTTGCTTTGTTTATGATGGCCATTCTGACTGGTGTAAAGTGGTATCTCATTGTGGTTTTAATTTGCATCTCTCTGATAGCTAGTGATATTGAGCATCTTTTCATTTGAACTTTAATGTTCACAATGACAAAAAAACCCCTTTAAAACAGGAAAAGAATATGAGTTTAATCTGCTTTAACCCTCTTGCCTGCAAATTTCTTTTCTCAACTATTCTGAAAGAGAACTAGGTACTAGAGATTCCTAAATTACACACACACACACATGTATATGTGTATATGTGTGTGTATATATATGTATATATGTATATATACTTTCTGTCAAAGTAAGCAGAACAAAATTTTAAAGTATATATTTGGAAAATATATTTGGAAAATATATTTGGAAAATCCTGCTACTACATCCCTTTTGGCTTATCTCAATGCCCATTTTTGCTATAAAATGTCTGAGATAAAATTGTCCAGTTTAGAAAAATAATTCACTTAATTTAGTTTTTATTTAACATTTCTCAAACATAGATGAATTTGAAGCCATTTGGAAAAAAGGAAGTAGAGTGACTCTGAATGACCTATTTTTGGAAGACAATGGCCACAGTAAGGGTAACTTGATTTATAGTATGAAATATGAACCCATAAAGTAAGAATGCATTACCTGAAAACTGGATGGTTGAAGGAAGAACCACTATCTATGTATAGGCTATGAGTCCCTTAAATCCAGATACTACTTGTGTGATCTTTGTAGCTTGGTCTAGCATATAGTAAAAACTCAATAAATTAATTTTCACTGGCTGAATAACTCTTCACTGATACTAGCTATTTAATTATAGTTTGCCCAGTTTATGTAATGTTGAAAGGAGCATGGGTACATCTAAAAGACCATGCTCACTGTTTAAGTGCTAATACATGTAGTCATCCACATATTTAGTAATGGTACATATACCAATCAATCTGAATCTTGTAAATAATAGTACCTCAAAAAGTTAATGAGCATTTCTTAAGAGATGTGCAGCACAAGCATTTATATTGCGAATGCAAGGAGATAAATAATTAGGAACCTCTTTTGACAACTGCTCGAATGTAATCTCTTGGTTCTATAATAAAAGTTTAGAATGCATTTAAATAAGAAAGACTTATAAATGAAAGAGCCTCTTGACTGATTTTTTTCCCATTTGAGAAAGAATAAAGATTCAGACACTTTTTTGAAAGTCATCTTCTATCGAGAGTAAATATTAAGCACTTTCATCATCTAACAACTCTACATTTTAAGTGACTTTTTAGTGACAAATAGAAGTAGAGACTTTTTTAATGGTAAGCTCCACGAACACATTCATAGAAAGGACAAAAGCTTTCATACAGTAAGTCCCCTCTGATGAAGTAAAGCTACGATGGCCCCTCTTTTCTATATGCTGCATCAAGTCCAAGCAAGCTAAAGAGGCTGAGAAAATAACGTCTCTTCAAAATACCAAAGAAATAAAAATATATGGGACATAAACTCCAAAGGTATTTTTCTTTTGTCAGAGGCTTCCCTTATATCATCTATTCAGATTTTAAAATCATGCTAATCTCACTGTGACTCTTATTCCATTCGCTTGGTTGTTAATTTTAAATAATCTGTAGAAAGGCAAGTCTCTCAAAGTAAATAAGGCATCCTTGTGACTTTTGAAAAGCAAGTCAACAAAACTTTTGTTGAATTTCAAATAGTGCTTTCATTTGGAATTCTGCAAATCCAGCTTCATTTTATTGACTGTTTGGTCAAAAGTCATTTCATGTTCACAAGGTTTAACAATTCCACTTGCTATAGGAAACATTTCAAATTACTGATTATTAAAGGTGAAACTCACCAAATAGAAATAAACTAATTAACTGCCTGTCAAGAAATTGGCTGGGACACTGTATGACTTGTTACAAGATTCCTTATAAAACAGATGTAGGCTTTTTATGGCATTTCCACAAAAATATATTTTGGTAAAAAACTGAAGCATTTAGTACTCACAACCAAAAGAGCATAATGATAAGAACTAAAGGCTATGATTTAGTTTACATGAGAATAGAGTCAATCTGGGTACTTTTTAAAATGTAGGAGCATAGAACAATAAATCGATCAATATTGAGGGGAGGAAAACTGTCAGTTCCTTAGTCTGTGAAGTCAACTCACTACACCATATAAGGCAATAATTTGCTTCTCACTTAGCTACATAACCCAAACTTAGCTTTTGGGCTTCAGTTGTGAAAAGCTTCTTGTTCTACTATTTGGATCATCTCTACATATTTATATCTCTGTACTATGACTTAGGGATCACTTATATTTGTATATGTTTAGGGACTGTTTTGTGTGTTAGACTAGCCATACGGTAACTTGCCTCATTAAAACATAAAGACCAGAAGATTAGGAGTCCATTCTTTTCTTCAGCCCTGCATGCCCAACATCTCCAACAGGGACTGGCCTACAGCTGATTCTGAACAAATACTTGTAGAATAAGTATACCCACCATTCCTCCTCAATATATTCTCTTCGTACATCTAATACATGCTGTCAACTGCCTCTTCCCCCACTCCATCAAAAAATGGAGCAGACCCACATTTTCTTATTCTCCTAATCTTTCTCCATATATATGTGTGCACACATATATACATATACTACACCAAAGGCAACTTTTAACTTGTAATTGCATTTTTTTCTTTGGTATTAGGGAAAGCACTATTTTTCTCTCTTATTAATACATATTGTTAAAGGCAAAAACACATAGCAAATCATAAAAAATTACATTTATTTAAAGGGAATCTCTTGAGTGTTCTGATTATGGGTTTGAATTTATTTCATTGGGATAATGGAGCTTGTCACAGTTGTTTTATAACAAGTTAGAGAATGCAGGAGATCTAGAATATATGCAGTGTTACACCATCTCAGAAGAGGTTTCCAGGCACCATTCACTGAGTTCTTTCACCTGAACGATGGAAGTAGGACTGGTACACACACCATGTGCTACATTTCAGGATTAACATTCACAGCATCAGAAATAAAGTGAATGAGTTCATGATTTTATGTGCAAAGGTTAACTTATTGACGGTTGCTTTTGATCAACTTCTAAGTTCAGAAAGAATTATTTTTCACTGGAAGTAGGTACCATAACCTATGTTCAATCTCACCTCTCTCTGTTCCTCTCTTTCCCTCTTATAGAACTATGTTTTGGGAAAGAAGGCTCATCTCTAGGATGGGGAAATATAATCATGTAACTGCAATATTTTGAAATATGGCAGTATACTATACTGCATTCCCCACCTCTATAGTTCACCTGTTGGGATATGGATCAGCATCTCAAAAACTATCATACATCATACATTAATGTTTCTGTAACACAAGTGATTGATATACAAAAATGTTTAAAAGGGGTGATGTCTACCTATACTATAAATTCAGAAAAGTATTCTAAAATTCGTGTTGTATAAAAAAATTTCATTTGGCTTTTAAATGATACTGTAAGTTTTTAATAGAAAAGGCATACCTTCCCTTGACTGTATTTTGAGGAAGGGTAAATTTTATTCACTGAGTGCATGGCACAATGTAGGTACTAAATAAGCATTAGATAAATACATAGATAAAAATGTAAATGACGGTGGGGAGAAATTACATTAAGAGAACAGGCTGACAGTGTCCAGAGGGGAGAGTAGAGGGAATTTCAGGGGAATTTCAGGGGAAAAGGGGGAGGGTTTACAGAAACAAGTATAAAAGACACATGGACAAACACTAGGGGGTGGTGAAAATGGGAGGGACAGGGGGAGGGCTGGGTGGGTGGGCTGGGATGGGAGTAAAAGACAAAACTGTACTGAACAACAATTTAAAAATCTAAAAAGGAATAAAGTATGTTAGAAATTGTAAAAAAATTTTATGAATAAAGAGGTACATAATCTAAATAAGGCTTTTAGAGTTAACACAAAGCTTGCTTCTTCAGCACACTATGCAGTTGGAAGAGATAAGTTGGATATTTTTATATGTAAATTGTTTAATTAACAATTATTGACTCAAAATATAATTTTAATCTTATATTTATTTTAACCCACATTTTCATATACATTTGAAATATTTACCAGATATAAGAGATTATTTGATAGTTATGCTTTACGTTGCTGTCCCTAAAGTCAAATGATGCTTGTGTACAAATGTTTTAAAAATAATGGTAATATCTATATATTTTTAAATATTAAAAAGTTAATATACCTGGCTGGTGTAGCTCAGTGGATTGAGCACGGGCCTGCGAACCGAACCAGGCAATTGCAGTTCGATTCCCAGTCAGGGCACATGCCTGGGTTGCAGGCTAGTTCCCTGCAGGCCAGTTCCCAGCAGGCCAGTTCCCAGCAGGGGATGCATGAAAGGCAACCATACATTGATGTTTCTCTCCCTCACTCCTTCCCTTCCCCTCTAAAGATAAATTTAAAAAATAAAAAAATAAAAAAGTTAATATAGTATCATTAAGTAATATTTAAATTGACCCTTATAAAACTTTTCTGTTAAGGATGAATATACCCAATTTAATGAGGAATAAATACCATAGTAGTTAGGAGTATAGACTATGTGGCTAAGCTTACCTTGGGTCTGAATCCCAATTCTGTCATTTACTCTGTTGTGGGGGCGACTTTCCTCACAATTCCCCCTGTGTGCCACGGATGAGAGTAAACATGACTGAGACATGATGTGATCTGCTTGGGGAGGAGAGGTGCCCAGTTTCCCAGAGGAAAAAGGCCTTGAGCAGTAGCCAGTTTCTCAGGGGAAAAAGGCTTTGAGCCCCTTCCTCCAAAGACTTTTATTGGGTTGTAATACACAGGAATACAGGGTGGCAAGGATCAAACAGTAGATAACATTTCAAAAAAATATGAGGGCTTAGTATGAGTTAGAGTCTGTCAGGAAGACTTTTGGGTTTTCCTGTTTAAACCCTTAACAAATGAATGAAAGCACTATTAGCAGAGCAGATTTCACAGGTTTATCAGGAAGTCTTTGTGATGCCAGATTTTTCCCCAGGACACACTCTAGCAAGGCAAGGAGCTGCACCCCTCCCCATCAAGTATTCAGGCTTAATAGGATTAGAGCCAGGAAGCTTTTCTCCCAGAGAACATGGGGACTCAGGCTATGTCAAAGCTGGGGGGGTGAGAGATCATTGCTCTTTGTTGCAGCCCCCGAGTCCTTCCATGATGGCCTCCCAAGTGGTCGTGTCTGTCCTATGTTGCCCCTTCTCTGAGTGGTCTTACCCACCATGGACTTCCAACAATGCTTTAGGGGCAGGGAGAGAAAAGGGAGGCAGTGTTTGCTACCAGAGACAAGCTTTGTCTCCTGTGGCTTGCATTCCAGAGGTCACTGACTCCTCCTTAGCCACAAGGGGTAGAGTTACAATTCCTAGAACCAGGCAGAGTGGTCCACAACACTCTGTGACCTTGAGCAAATGCCTCAAAATCTCCAAACCCCAGGTAAATGACATAAACAACCTTACAGTGCCCATCAAGGGTTGGAAGAGATCATGCATAAAGTGATTAGCCCAGTGTTCTTCACTCAGTGACTCTACACAATGGCTCATTAGTAGCAGTCATTGCTAATAAAGAGTTGGACCAGTAAGTGACCTACTAGGAAAGAACACTGATAGAACAGGGGCAGCAGAATTAGTACAGGGTGTGAACAGAATTTAAACTCAAGAGTCTGACTTCACAGATTTTGTTCTCTACCAGCTCATTTAAATGGAAATCAAGGTAAGTGTAAAAATTTGCTATCTGAGGGAACACTTTCAGATTTGTTTGCATAAAATAAAACAGTGTAGTTTGAGTATTTAAAACTATTTTACCTATTATAACTAAGGGTTTATACCTATTGAGATTTTTTACAGCACACTTTAATGTATTCATTATTGATGCTAGAAAAGCTATCCATCAGTGAAAACAGGATACTAACTTTTTCCACTTAAAAGCAATTTGGTTAAAATGGTACCTAATTACTCTATTCAAAAAGGAAGAATAACCTTTCAAATGTGTGTTTATCAACATCTTGCTCATGAACATTAATTCTTCTCTTGAACATAAAAATGTGTTCTCTTATTGAATGAGAAATAAAATTTAGGAACACCATCATCAATGACCTATATAAGGGAAAATATGAATATGGAAAATAAAAAGACAAAATAAGAAAAAGTGTACAAAAACAAACCTTAAAGTGAATCAAATTATTATATTCACTCAACAAATAGTTGAGTAACTTTCACAGAACTGACTCTTACAGGGGAATGTGATCCTTACCCTAGCCAATGCTCACAATACAACAATGGCCATTAGCTATAAAAGGATCACAGGGGAAAAGATTCAAATGAGATGGGGGTACATGTGTAGAGGCACAGAATGATAAGATGTATGGATCTTATTTGAAAAGTTACAGGAGTTACTAAAGGTTTGGAGCAAGCTTGTAAGGATCTCTTGGTGGTGTTATAGCAGGCATCCTGTGTACACGTACATTCCATATTCCCTGTCCTCTTCTTGCTAACACATCCCTACTTTTATTTACATAAAAACCAAAAATCCTGATTTCAAAGAACAGGTGATCAGGATATTCAGTTATAGCTAATCTAATATGAATGTAAGTCTGTTGGAAAGCTGGTTGGAAGATCTCAAAGAAAAGGCAAAAGAAGTGTGAAAGACAAGTACCAGATGATTCCACTCATATGCAGAATCTAATCAACAAATCAAACTGAAAAGCAAAATAGAAACAGACTCATAGACAAAGAAGAGAGAAGGCTCACAGCTCTGGGATGGGGGTGGGAGTTGAAGATGGAAGGATAGAGCAAAACAAAGTCTCATGGACAAAGACAACAATGAGGTGACTGCAGGAGTAGGTAGAGGTGGAAAGGGGTATAGAGGGATAAGGGAGAAAGGAAAATATAATAAACTATTCCAGAAAAAACAACAAGTACTGGCGAGGATGTAAAGAAAGGAGAACCACTTTTTCATGGTGGGGATGCAGATTGGTGTAGCCACTGTGGAAAGCAGTATGGAGTTACATTTAAAAATTAAAAGTGAAACTGCCTTATGATCCAGTGATTCCATTCTTAGAAACCTGAAACATGAATTTGAAGGAATATAAGTACCCCTGTGTTCATTGCAGCATTATTTATAATCTCCAATATAAGGAAGCAGCCCAAGTGTCCATCAGTAGATGAGTGTATAAAACAACTATGGGACATTAACACAATGGAATACTACTCAGCTGTAAAAAAGAAGAAAATTTTACCCTTTGTGACAGCATGGATAGATCTGGAAAACATTGTGCTAAGTGATATGAACCAGTCAAAAACAAATACCATATGATTTCACTAATATGTGGAATCTAATAAACAAGCTGAACTAACAGGCAAAACAAAGACAGACTCATAGATAGAGAGCAGGCTGACAGTCTAGGGTGGGCGGAAGGTTAAGGGGTGGAGGGATTAAGCAAAAAGAAAAAAGGACTCATGGACATGAATAACAGTGTGATGATTGCAAGGGGCAGAGGGATATAAGGGGAATAAATAGTAATATAAAAATACAAGAAAATTTTAATAAAATACATTTTAAAATATAAGCATAGTTCTTTTTCTTTTTTAATAAAAAGTCATGTGAGGAAATAGATTCTCTGCTCTGACTTCCCCCAGGATGAACAAATATTGGCAATCATCTAACCTTATTTTTCATGAGACTATATCATCTTCTATTTTTTAAGCTACTCTTATTCAGATTCTAATGTCTTATATTTGATACAGTTCACAACTATTACATACTCCATAACTATTACAGATTAGATGCAATAGAAATTAAAGATTGAAGAGATGGCCATGAAACTGTCATGTTCCTAATGGGTTCAACCGAGAAGCCTGCTGTTCCATTATCGGAGACAGGAGCTCAGAAGGAAACATGGTGTCTCTAATGTTAGATGTACATTTGAGGCTATAATGGGTATTCATAAAATTGGAAATTATAAAGTATTTATCAAGAAGCAGATATACAATGGCAATATTGATGTAGAATCAACAGATGTAAAATGTAAAATTGGAAGAATATAAAAGCAGAAGAAGGTCCAGGGGCTCGGCAATGTTCACCATGTTAAGGATAAATGGAGGAAGCTAAAAAGTTCGGGAAATAGATTTGGCAATGGAGTATGGCTGCCAAATTGGCAAGTGCAGTTATATTTGTAGAGACCAAATTCTCAGGGGTCATTTGCAATGGATGTATCATTCAATGTTTATGAAACCAGTGGGAACAAATAGTGGTGCTAAGGATTGCTGCCAAAAAGATTTCTGAAGACCTAGGAAACTGGCTAGAAAGGTCACGTTGTTCCTTGTATCCATAACATTCCCCATTTCTATGTTACTTTCACTTCCAACTACAACCTCAGGTACTAATGGTCTTCAGCTATTACTTTAGAAAACATACTCTTAAACTTATCTCTTTGTATTAATCCATGATTATGCCATATTTATAGTATATTAGTATAAGTCTATTTGTTTTCCTAATGGATATATGAGCTCCCTAGTGAAAGAGGTAAGTCGTGTTCACCATTCTATTCTTGAATGAAATTACTGATCAGTTTCCTCACTTTGTAGTTACCACTACCCTCCTTCCCCAACATGTCTGTCCAGTTTGGGCTGGAATAGTTTATAACACTGACACTGAGGGAGCATGGGATTGTGCAGAAAAGATGATACTATGAAACAAAACAAATCACTTCATAATCTTGGATATTGTACTTATTAGGTTTTGGACTTAGGCAAGCTACACAAGTCTTTTAGTCCCCTGCTTACTCTTCTATTAAACTAGAAATATTATTTCTCTATTCTCCAGAATTAGTATAATAGTTTTAGAGACTACATGTGTGCATATAAAATAGCTGGCCTACTAACCCTTGGTACACGATAAATTGTGGGCAGACTAGTCAAAAAGAATACATAAGATCTTTGGCAATATACAATGAGGTTGATGTTAACTTAAATATCTTTATATTACTTATATAATTTCTACCTCCTGAAACAACACTTCTAACATAAGAATTTACTTTCAAAGTACAGTCTTTGTTGTAGAGGCATCATTACATTTATAAAAATATTTAAGGTATTTGTTTCCCCAGCCAGCCTGAAAAAAGCTGACAAATTTCAGGTTCTATTTTAAGCAAATTTTCTGTTACAAAACCCCAAAATAATACACCTAAATTTAAGAAATTGGCTTTCATAAGAACTTGTTCATGGATATTGCCACATTAAAAGAAACAGAAATTCATCTCTTATTAGAAAGATTTTCATCTAAATCACCCACTTTACATATTTAATAAATCCCTTTGTGATGTACCACAAATGAGCTTCCTAATGCATCATAATCACTGAAGTGCTTTGGTACATTTATATAAACCTGACTACTTAAACAACATAATACATTCCTGTGAACATATTTAAAGGAACATCCCCCCAAAAAAAATTTCTTATTAGCTGAAAAAAAGAAAAGACCTTTTGAATATTCTGAATCATCTAAATATAATGTTTAAACTTTCCTATAATGTTCCATCCCAAGATGTCACTAGTGGCTAAACCACTATCATGAATGACATACCTTGTGAGGTACACACCTATTTCCTGGTGAACTGGTAGAGAATACTGCTACAATAAAAGAAGAATCTGCATTATCCTATGCATGAAATAATAATCACTATTTAGATGAGAAAAGTCACAAGATATTAATGATAATAAAGACCTAAAAAGTTAAAGTTTGTTTTCTCTTAGTGGGAGAGTAAATGGGAAATAAGCATTTTTTAACTGCAGACTATTAGTTTACATGAATAATTGCTGTGTTAGAAGACTTAATCAGGAAGCTGTAAATAAGCAAATTACCAGCTGTCAAAAAAATTATCACTATCAAATTAAATGAGCTTCCCTCAGCAAGCTAACATTGCTTTAGCCTGAAGGCCAGCACAAAAATGAATCTTGAGAGAGACAAGTCATATAAATAAATATATTTTAAATTAATTCTTTTTGTAGACAAACTTTAAAAATAAACCTTAACACTCATTTCTAAGTTTTGCAACAACAAAGTAACTGCAACGATGGCTGACTACTATAGGCTAGATTAAGTATTCCTTAATGAACTCTGATTTTGTGCTTTTTAAATTAAGATAAATATGGTTATATAACATCAAATCAGCTAAGTACACACGGCAATCCTGTGTACTAAAATGTGCTTTTCAACACGTCAGACTAAAATGTGATTTTCAACATGAACAGTGACAGATAAAAGCTACTTGGTGATTTACATCTATTCAATTAACTGAAAGGCGACTGTTTAATGATACCTTGGCTAACTAATAAAAAATTTTTTTGAGAATGCATTAAAAGGCCAGACATGCCAGCTATATTCATTTGATCATTCTGCCAAGTTTATTTGCCCATTATTTACTCAGGTGTGTCCCTATCAAAATTGAAAGTAAGTTGTTGAAAACAGCTAATTTTCCTTTATTAATCTCATTATATGCAATATTGTAGTCTACCAATTATCCACTGAAAGTAAAATGAATGATTGAAGAGTAAGGCAATCTTATGAGAAGATTATGGAAAAAAAAATAGTCCATATACCAGGGAATCTTGAAAGCACATTGGTTGCTGTATCACTGTCAAAAAGTCCAAGGTTCTACCTGAAGGTGGAACAAATTTAAAGTTCACCATTGGTGTCTCAGGAAAACCGGTAAAGCTGTGTCTACCACAGCAGAGCTGGTTGACAAGATATATGTCAAGGGTAATATATCCTCTGCAGGAATCCTCTAGGTATCTTGGGTAGGAAATTAAAATGTTAATTTCCTAAAGGACTTTCTTTAATCTAATTACATTTAACTGTTTCTCTCACAATGTCCTATTAGCTAATCCTGTGGACTCTGCTTGACTAACCTCCTCATTAGTTATTAATCTCATCTAGCTGCCCTCTAAATCTCACTGAGGCAGTGAATGACAAAGATTTTTTTAATATGTGTTTTTAATGGAGACCTCTACCAACAAAGTGTCACTTAGACCTACAGACGTGAGTCTTTAAGTGTTGAGATATCCAGTATTGTGGTAGATAGTATACAGTTTTCTGTAACCCTCAGTATACAATGCCTGGCTACTGACAGGTACAATCAGCCCTGGCTAAAGCTCGGCAAAGGAGTCCCGCTCTCTTATCAGCTGAGCATTTAAGCCATGAATTAATACTTCACTTGCTCATTATCCCTAGTAAGGCTCATTGTAGATGTTCTACATTTCCTTTTAAATACAGCAATTCTAGGAATATTATTTACTTATACAAGTAATATTGATGTCATAAAAATTGTATGTATATCTGTGTGTATATATGTAAGTGTATACACTCACATGTATATGCATGCACATATATGTATACATGCATATGTATATGTGCGTGTATGTGTATATGCATATGAGATCTGTCACTGTATCTAGCCACACGGTATGAAAAATAGAGATATTTATTGAAGAAGATATAAGAAACATTGTATACAGGAAAATGATGCCTCTGTCCTCTTCAAAGTAGGCACATTGGTACTTCATACAGTTCTCCCAGCATGTCTTACCCTGTTCAAAATACTCTGCAAAATGCTTTGCTGGAATTGCCACCAACTACCCAGTCATGTTTTTCCGAATCTCATCGACAGTGTGAAATCTCTTTCCTTGCAAAGGTGATTTTAGTTTTGGGAAAAGCCAAAAGTTGCAGGGCACCAAATCTGTGTGGTAGGGTTGCTCAGTCACCTGGGTGATTTGATGTTTGGCAAAAAAAGCTGCACAAGATGTGATGCACAAAAGGGCACATTGTCCTGATGAAGCTGCCAATTACTAGTTGCCCATAGCTGTGGCCATATTTGTGATACTGCATCTGTCAACCAAGAGTGTTGAGGTAGTAATCTTTATTAATTGTTTGGCCTGGAGGGGTGTACTCATGATGGACAACACATTCTCATCAAAAAACACCGTTAACATTGTCTCGATCTTGCTGCAACTTTGCTGGAGTTTCTTTGGACGTGGAAAACCAAGCAACTTCCTTTGGGATGACTGGACCTTGGTTTCCAGATCACAGCCAAAGAAGGCTCATGATTCAGCTCCAATTATGACCTTCATGAGGAAATCTGTTCATTGGTAGTGGTTTGAATCAAGTTATTAGCAACTGCAGCATGATGTTCCTTCCACTCTGGTAGCAAAAGCTATGGAATGAATTTTGCCAAGACATGTTTCATCCCAAGATCTCGTGTAAAAATCTCAGACAGGGCAGTTTTGGAATCTCCAGATTAGCATCTAGTTTTTGTACTGTCAGTTGCCGATCTTTGTTGATTGCAGCCCATACATATTCAATAATCTCAGGTGTTCTGCCTGTTACAGGCCTTCCAGAATGTGTCGAGAATCACTTTTAACAGATTGTTGACCATCTTTGAAGCATTTGTGCCACACTATTATTTGCACTGCACTCATTGTATCATCCCCAAAAACCTTCTGAATCATCCAATTAGTTGCTGTGGAGTAATGTTCAAGCTTAATGCAAAATTGGATGCAGATTTGTTGCTCCACTTGCTCAGTCATTGTGAATGTCACAGCCACACAGTATACACACTCACTTAATGCTATCTAGTGCCCTCCTGGACTAGTAGAGTGAAGTCGTCATTGTTCATGCATGCACATTCCAGTCCACTCTCCTTGGCCGCCACTTTACATTGATGTTGCTTAAACCATTTCATTATATTAACAATGGCTGGACTTTTTCTGGGAAGATCTCGTATATGTTTGCATGTGTGTGCATGTACACACATACACAGATACACAGATACATACAGAGTGAGTAAAAAGTAGGTCTACAGTTGTTTGTATAGAAAATAATACAATAACTAATAAGTAATAATACAAGAATAAACTCTGTTTCTCATAGTCACAGCTACAAATCTTCATTTGCTCTACTCTGTGTATATTGTTTAGACTTACAAACAGGGAGGGAGAGAGAGAGAGAAAGGCCATATTGGAAGACAACATTGTAATTGTAATTACCTTTAAAATAATAACTATAAATATTATTCCATTAGTGAAAATGCAAAAAAAAACCTGGTAGATGTGTCAATTATTTCCTTATAACTGACAAAGATTTATTAGAGTATTGTCATTAAACTGCAAAGCACTTCACCATCATTTATTACCTAATTTTCTCATCACAGTCCTCAGATAATGCCAGAATGTTCCCTGATGGGTAACACACAGTTAACAATGAAGCTCTACATAGTAATCAGATGGGCTTTCTGGGCTTTGAGAGGCTGGTATCAGAAGTGCTGGGAAGGGACACCTGGATACTGACTCTGCCTCTCCTTGCCTTTCATGTCCTAAGTACCTTCACTGATGCTGATTTTGGCTGGAGAATCCGCAGGAATCAGATTTCTATAACTATTTCTCACAGTGTAAATTCCTACAGAAGAGAGATGAAACCCCAGGTGAATTCCAAACTAATGTTCAACAAGGATTTAATTTTGCAGATTCTATGATTCTACCCTTAGAGTAAGGATTTAGGCCTGATGATCTCCAATTTCTGTCTCATGTCTATTTTGTTATTATGCATGTTGTATCTTTCCTCTGTTTAGATTTTTAAAACATGCTTCAATAAATTCCAAGTGTAATTTAACTTCTTATGTGAATGGTGTGCATGAAGGTAAATAGGGGTGGGGAAACAAGCGTCTGTTCACACATATGAGTGGGTTTCCTCATAGCTGTTCACTGTCTCTCTGCACCAGCACACATGTTTGGGAGGCTTCTGGAAATTCTCTGAGTGTTTGTTTGTTCCACAGAGATGTAGCTATATAGAAATTATTGTGTTTGGTATGAAGATTTAGAGGAGCTGAGAAAAAAATATATATATTACCCTTATTGCAATGGTTGTACACAGGCTATTCTCTCTGCTTATGTTTTATTTTTAAGCATAAAAATACTGTTATTAGTAACCACATGCACTTTAAGGATTTTTACATTCATTGTGTAATATAACATCACCAACAATTTTCTGAAATCGATTTCTATCAGTATTCTCAGTTATTAATGACTTTGAGGGGTAAACACCAAGGTAACACATGTAGGAAGCAGTAAAGCAGGGATTTGAATTTAAATAAAATTGTAAGTTTTCACTCCTCGATTCCAAAAATAAATTATATGCATGTGTAAATGAGTATATGTGTATGTGTGAATACATGCTTTTCTTGATTTATGACTGATATTCTTCAATTCTGATAAATTCTGTACACATTTATTTAAAAATATTTGGCTTATTAAATATTTTTTAAATTAGGATGCATACATGTTCATGATAGCATTTAAGATAATCTCAACATATAAGCACACTATTTATCCTGCATCCATGCCCAAATATCCTGCTAATGCTTTCTTCATCCCTTATGGCTTAATTTTTTTTTTTTTTACAAAACAATATATCTTTAGATTTAGGATTTTACCTAACACAGTATTTCCAAATACCATTTATCAGAGAATTAATCATAACTTTCACCCTATCATGCACCTGCCATTTATTTATAC
Organism: Artibeus jamaicensis; assembly: GCF_021234435.1. NCBI lineage: Eukaryota > Metazoa > Chordata > Mammalia > Chiroptera > Phyllostomidae > Artibeus > Artibeus jamaicensis. The sequence goes on from NW_026522030.1 coordinate 47,448,684, forward strand.
TATAATTTATCTGATATTTTAACTGACCTCTTTATCACATGAATGGAACTTTACATAGCTCCTCTAATGAAAAACCAATGCAAATTTTCATTACTCTTAATTAATTGTAAAAGCAAGTCCAGCAAAAAAACCATATTATTAAATTTTAGTTAGATATCTTTGTCTTTGGGGCATGAAATTTATTCTTTATTCTAAATGAAATTATTGAAAATATTACTTGATATGGTTCAAATACCCTGGTAAAATATAGTATTTCTCTTTAAAAATCAGGGTTGAAAAAACTGAAAACCTAATAATTTACTCAATGTGATTAAAATTTACTGAGATGATTCTTTGTATGCCTCAAATAGAAGTTACTGATATTTATGATTGTGTAAAATCTTGTGTGATAAAGTAAGGTGTATACTAAAATACAAACTGTATTATACTAGTATTCAATTTCTGGCACAGAAGTGAAAGGCCCAGGATAAACCTTAAATTGGGACAAATCAATTTAACAGGGCTTTGGGACCAGATGATCTGTATTTAAGTCCTTGCTTATATACTTACTAGATGTGTGTGGTTGCATAACTGCATTGACCAACATGAGTCCCCATTTTATAATTTTTTAGGAGTCATTAATACTCAGTTCTTATTTATAGTTGCAAAATGTAGTAACCTAATTCTATCATTCATATTTTATTTTCTGAGATACCTTTATAACAGGACATGTCCCCTATTCTTTTATTTTGTTGTCCCACTGTTAGAGTCCATTATAGAAAATGCAGAATGAATTCTTGATTCTTTTAGTTCATATACTAGTTTTCAAGATAATGCCTTAGTTGCTTTACATCCTCTGAATATCAATTTATTTTTTAAATATAATTTTGAAAGCATAGATGTATATGTTTGATAAATTTTAATTTGCTGCAGTGTTTATATTTATTAATGGCTAATTAATTAATCCAAAAGGCCTCTTTAAGTTTTTTCTGAATTCTTGTGATATAACCCTGGAGTTGTTTATAACTTGCTTGGTAAAACTCCTTTTAAGAACTACCCCAGGTTTATCTTGACCTAGACCTGCCATTTCTCCAAGAACCCATGTACTTTTATTTTTTTTTTTAGTGGGAGATGCTACTGCAGTAGTACAATCTGGATGATATAGTCTTTGTCCTATGAGTAGCTATATTTTAAATGCTCACTGCTAGTCTACATTTCTACCCAGTCACTTGGCTGTCTGAAGCATACTGCATATGGAATTCTCAAGAAAACCTCAAAGAAACAATGGAATTCTAAAATAAGTTTTTTATGCCCTTTAAAATTCAAAGTTAGTTTTTATTAATATAACATCTTTGACTCCTTCCCTGGGTATTATAACTATGCTCACGTATTTTCTTCTAAAATTAGCTTTCTGTTTTCTGATAATATGGTAACTTATTTTCTTCCCCTTATTAGTCATTTTTTGATAGGAGTCCAAATGCTGTGTTTTGCCTTTTTCTTTTATAGCAGAGTCCAGCATATTACAAAAATATTTCCTGCTTATTTTTTGTAATTTAAGATTGATATACTTAGGTAACAATTATCATTAATATATACCTTCAATTATCAGCAGGAAAGTTTTCTTGATTATGGTTTTGAGTATTTGTTTTTTTTTACTTTGGTTTCCTTCACAGTCTCCTATTATTTGTATGTATAATCTTCTTTGTGTATCTTCATATTTATTAATTTGTCTCAAATATTTAAAAAAATTTTATTCATTTATTTTTAGAGAGGGGAAGGGAGGGAGAAAGAGAAAGAGAGAAGTATCAGTGTGTGGTTGCCTCTCGTGTGACCCCCACTGGGGGCCAGGGCATGTCTCAAATATTCTTTACCTCTTTTTATATTTTCTAAAATGTTTTCCTTTAACACTTTTGCTTAATGACTTACATGCTAAGTATATTTGTTCTAGTGTTTTTTCTAGTTCAGTCTTATTTTATTTTATTATTATATTTTCCTGAATTCTGTCACTTCATTTCTGAGGTTTTCTAATTTTGCTGAATATTGTTCTTCACTGACTTTTGTAATGTTCCTAGCTTCTTGTAGATTACATAAATAGAGCATATTACAGTTCATTTGAAATCATTTCATGGGCAGGTTTAATGGCATACTTTTATCTTCATTCATAAGGTTTTTTTTTTTGAGGATTCAGCTAGCTAATCTAGAAACAGGGCCATCACAAAGTAGTTTCTCAAAATTAATGAATAAAAATTTTTAGTTACCCCACTAGTTAATTATTGATTACACAGTGATGCAAAGATATGTACCATATTCTACTTCTTAGTATTTTTAAGATGCTCAGTGCCTAAGTGGTAGTCCACTGTAAAACTTTAGACAAAATGTATACTTTGCAAATACTTTTAAAAATATGTTTTGAGCGCTGGCTGGTGTAGCCCAGTGGACAGAGTTCTGGCTGTGAACCAAGCAGTCCCCAGTTTGATTCCCAGTCAGGGCACATGCCTGGGTTGCAGGCCAGGTCCCCAGTAGGGGGTGCATGAGAGGTAACCATACACTGAGGTTTCTCTTACTCCCTTCCCTTCTCTCTAAAAATACTAAACAAAATATTCAAATTATGGTACATATACACAATGGAATTCTATGCAGCAGAGAGAAAGAAGGAGCTACTGCCCTTTGCAACAGCATGGATGGAACTGGAAAGCATTATGCTGAGTGAAATAAGCCAGGTGCTGAAAGACAAACACCACATGATCTCACCTTTAACAGGAAGCTAAACAACAAAACAAACAAGCAAGCAAAATAAAAACAAAGACACTGAAATAGAGAACAGGGGGACAGCAACCAGAGGGGCGAGGGGAGGGAATTTAAGGGGAAAGAGGGGAGGGATTTAGAAGAACAAGTAAAAAGGACACAGGGACAACAACTAAGGGCGGTGGAAATGGGAGGGAGGTGGGGAGCACGGGGTAGGGTGGGCTGGGATGGGAGAAATAGAGAGAAAACTGTACTTGAAAAATAAATAAAACAATATACATAAATAAAAAATAAAAACAGACTCAAGATTTAAAAAATAAAAGTAAAAATAAATAAATAAAATATTCAAAAAAATGTTTTGATTATTGACCTGCTTATGACAATCTTAAAATAGAAATTAGTCAAGAGGTTTTTTTTTTTACAGATTTTATTTTTTATTTTTAGAGAGAGGAGAAAGGATGGAGAAAGAGAGGGAGAGAAACATCAATGTGTGGTTGCCTCTTGCACACCCCCTACTGGGGACCTGTCCTGCAACCCAGGCATGTGTCCTGACTGGAATGGAGCGAATGATTCTTTGGTTCACAGGCCGGCTATGGAATCTACTGAGCCAGAGTGTTTTTAAACTTGTAGTTATCCTACCTCACAGAGATCATATGTAATGGTATATTACATATACCATTATATAGTTGTTGATGATTTTAATGTTTAGCTCTTTAATAAGATAACCTCAGTATGAATTTAAATAGGCTCACTTTTGTATATTTTAACTGTTTTCAAATTCAATTGATTAAAAAATGGCAGTTTTTTCTATAAAATATGTTTACATAAATTTATGAGAAAATATAATTTGCATATTTACTAGGTCTATTATTAATATATCTAAGTCAATAAAATTATTGATATATTTTACTGCTAATGTGTCGTTATGTTTAAAGAGATGAGATATAGAGGAAAAGAATATTTAAAGTATGTTTTGCATTAATCTATGGCATTGTCCTTTAGTATATAGGCACACAAATATATTATGAGAATATTGTATTAAAATATTAGTGAAGACCAAATTGAAGTTGACATTTTTATGCCACATATGTCTATAAACTTATAGCATTATTTACATAAGAATATAGTTCTATTCATTTTTATAATATCTATAGCTAATTCAAATAATCATAATCTTTTGATGTCTACAAATCTATGAATAGTTGACCTATGCTAACTAAAAGAAAGAAATAAACATGTTCATTTTCTATTAAGTATTTGCAATAAAGTCTATAATAAATGTACAAAATCACAAATGCTGTGGAATTTGCCTTGCTCTGTTAAAATATCACATGTCTTCTGGTTTAATGTGGCCAAATAATGTTCCTAGAGAAAAATCTCTAAAATACAATTTGCAAACTATGTATTAGAAATAAATGGTTTTTAATACATAGGGCAATGTATTGATGTTAGCTGTATTTGACAATTAGCCATCACATTTAACTGACATGTTTTTAATTTATGCAATAATATTAAACAAAACTACTGCATTTAATGCGGTGCTGAGTTAACAGCTATGTATTTCAGTTGAATGTTACATTTTGTTGTTGTTGTTGTTCAGTTACAGTTGTCCCCATTTTCCCATTACTTTCCCCTGCTTTCCCCAACCTTCCCTTCCCACATTCAATCCTCTCCGCTCCCATTCTTTGTCCATGCGTTCTTTTATATAGTTCCCTGACTTGGCTATTTCCCTTCTTTTCTCATTATTTCCAACCTTCCTCTCTGGTCACTATCAGTTTGTTCATTTCCATGTCTCCAATGTTCTATTTTGCTGGCTTGTTTGTTTTGTTGATTAGGTTCTACTTATAGGTGAGATATTATAGGTAATATTTGTTTATTACCTCCTGGTTTATTTCATTTAGCATAAGGCTCTCCAGTTCCATCAATGCTGTCAGCAAGGGTAGGAGTTCTTTCTTTCTTTCTTTCTTTCTGCTGGGTAGTATTCCATTGCGTAAATGTACCACAGTTTTTTTGATCTACTCATTTAATGATGTTGCTTCCAGCACTTGGGTATTGCAAATTGTGCTGCTATAAACACTGGGGTGCATAGGGTTTTTTGCATTGATGTTTCAGGATTCTTAGGGTATAATCCCAGCAGTGGAGTTGCCAGGTTAAAAGGCAGTTCCATTTTTAGTTTTTTGAGGAAATTCCATACTATTTTCCACAGTGGCTGCACCAGTCTGCATTCCCACCAACAGTGTAATTCTTTTTCTTTTCCTTTTTTTAAAAAATTATTTCTCTTTTAAGCTCAGGAAGTAAGCCCAGCACACCAGAGACATAGAAATTAATTTCAACTCTAGAAATGCACATTATCATTATTATAATTATTAGTATTGTCATTATCATTTTGAAGATACTCATTGTTTTGAAAGCTATTTTATTATCGGGTACTTGTTACTATTTCTATTTCATTTATTGAGATTATGAGTATCTAAAAGGAAAGCGATAGTTAATAGAACTCACATTTATTCATTTACCAAATATTTACTGAGTGCCTATAATAAATTCAATTTCTTTTACACAGTTATTTATTAAAATATGGCATTTGGTTAATAGTCCCATATGTTATGAACTAGAAACCTGCAAGGGGTTTTCTTAAACTTCTATCTACAACAATTGGAATTATAATGTACAAATAAAATTCAGTTTTACCCTCTATCTTATTTCTTTACTTAAAAGCTTTAGAATATTTGTCTTGTAAATTCACAGTAAAACATAAAAATAAACTATAAAAATAAGTTTCATGACTATTCCTAGAGACTTTTACATGCAACTTTGACATGTTTTTAATTGCAAATTCTTTGTTTATTACCTCATGCTATCTTTTGAATATTTTACTTAAATTTTTAGTATGTGTCCTCTTTTTCAAAAGAATAATACAATTTTCTATCAACATAGAAAATGTTCCTGATACAGTATTTGCTAAATGGGAGAGGAGAAGGAGATTATTTTCCTGGTAGCTAGCATTCTAACATCTTCTATATGGAAACCATTGTTTACTTTTATTAATCTCCTGTGAAGCAGAGAAAACTCATCTATGGATGAACTCAGGGGCCCTTTCCTTCTTCCTGTGTACTGGCAGCTAGAACATGAGCATGTTCAGGCTCTCTCTCATGATCTTCGAAAATTAAGATAGGACACGAATATGTCAGTAGAGCATATTTAAAGTACAATTTGAGAAGTCCGGCAGTGGAAAGCCCATTAAGTCCAGTGGTATTTAGACTGGACACAACCACCCTGAGATGATGGCACAACTAGCCTACAGACCAAGTTGACATGGTAAGTCAGTAGAGCAAACTTTTATACACCGTGTTTGTCGGACCATAAGATGCACCTAGGTTTTAGAGGAGGAAAATAGGGAAAAAATTGAAGCAAAAAATGTGGTAAAGTATTTAATAATGTAAATAACATAATATTTCACCAATGTAAATGTAAACAGAACTCAACAGCAGCATTAACAACCATTGTTCCTCCAAAATTTGGGAGGGTGTGTGTCTTATAGTCTGAAAAATACATGTATATAATTTCCTCAAGGAGTTTTTGGTAGGAATTAAATTAACCAAAAATTAAACAAAAGTAGAGACTCCTACATATTTGGATTCCTTCTTATGTGAAAGAAATAAGAAAGTCTTATTGCTTTAAACAGTTTAACATGTGCCATTTTGTAGTTTTGAAAAATATAATCCCAGGCCTGTGGTAGAGAGGCTTCTGTTACCACAGCTACAATGATAGAGTTTCATGGTACTTCACGCAATCCCTTGATTAACACAGAACCTTTCCAATGAAGAAGAGGGGAGGCCATGCAAGAGAAACACAAACATATAATGTAAATCAGTTTTTGGACTTCCCCAGAGGACCTGAAAGGATTTATCATAGTATCTGTGAGAAAAGGAGAAAGCAGAGATCTACCATGGATTAACGAGCAGTGGCTTTCATTGACACATTAACTGTTGATGACTCAGAACACCACAGGCTTGACCAACCAGAATGAAGGCTTGAAGGACTCAGGTAATAAGTGGAATTTTGCCCCTAGTTTGACTCATTATCAGCCCAGTGAAACTCCCAGACCATCTTGTTTATTCTTTTATTATTATTATTGATTTTAGAGAAACAGAGAGAGGAAGGGAAAGAGGGAGAGAGGGAAGAGAGAAAGAAAGAGAGAGACTTTGATTCATTATTGCACTTATTTATGCATTCACTGTTTGATTCCTTAGGTGCCCTAACCAGGGATGGAACCCACAACCTTGGGGTATTGGGATAAGAGCCTATCTAACTGCGCTGGTAACCTGGTCGGGTCCACCCTGTATTTATTCCATTAGTTCTCAGATATGCATTAGGAAAAGATAGCTGAGAAATCAATAGAAGTATCTCACTAGCTCCTTGGTTTTAGAAGTTACTTCTGTTTTGGCAGGAAGAACCAATTAAAAGTCGTTGGGGCCTCTCTATTCAAATAATTAATAAAAATCAGTATTATGCCTCAGGAAATATGCTGATTTCCCCAGTATATTTCTGGGGAAAGCCCATGATTAGTGCCACCATCTAAGTCTTTAAAAACATAGGATGGAGAGTTTTACTGCACTGTCATTTAAATTTTTAGTTTAGTCAGTGGAGAAATGGAGAGGTCTCGAAAAACAATTAGAGTTCCAAATATGGTTTCCTTCCCTGAGCCAAAACATAGTCTCTGATCATAGTATATAGATATTAATCTAGTGAATGCTTTGTTTTTCTCCAACCCAGAAAACGCCACACTATGTTTTTATCTGGTAGTAACTGTGTGATTTTACCACTTTCCTTTATTGTTATACCAGCCTCTCAAAGCTGTGTCACAAAATATTAGCCAAGGTCCTTACATATTCATTCCATATAGGATATAATCTGTTTCATTCCTTGATGAGATCAATTTGCTAAGACCAAGGTAGCAAGGAGAAGGTATTCTGGATATCTCAATATAATACACATATGTTAGTACAAAATACCAGGACTTGCAATTTCAGTGAGGTTTCTGGGGATCCAGTGACCTTGGCTCTGATAGGGTAGTACATTTCAAAGTCAAGGACACTTGTGCCTTCTTCCATTAGCTAAGAGGCTCACACTTGAGCATTTTTTTTATTATTTGGATGCAACAAATGGCATATTTCAGTATACTAGTCTGACCCACTAATTGTTTTTCTGAAAGGTTGCTGCTTTTGATATGACTCAGAAAAAAAGAAGGATGTCTAAATTGTGCAGGTGGCAGTGCAAGAATCTCCGCTGCTGAGCAGATATAATGGCGTTTAGAGTATCTTACATTGGGACATGCAGCATGCAGACATGAACAAGCCCCTAAAGGAGAATCACAGAGAATGTCAATGGCTTTTAGAACAAATCTATGACTTCTTCAGTAAGCAACTCATCTCCTTCAGATAAACAGCTTTTAACGTACACTAGAATTTTATAAAATCTGACTACCTAATCGTAAGATAGCAAGTGCCCCTATAAACTTACTGAACTAGGTCTTACTCCAAGTTCAGAGTGACCAGTATAACACCCTATTATGGTGCAGAAGTGAAATCAGCCAAAGCAACTGTATAAGCAAACTGCACACTTTCATGCCACCATCTCAACACAACCCCTTCTTCAGTACTCATCTGTGAGAGCACAACTGTCAGTGACCAGTTAGTGAGGAGGAAAAAGATGAAGCCAACCTTACAGTAAATGCTGAATGACATTCTAGCATTTTGTGGCCGCTAGAAATGCTGCCACAAATTTTAACTCCCATTCCCGTTATTAATGAAAGACTATGCAAGAAGCTAATATTTCTAGCATGGAGGACTTTTAATGGTATATCTCATTTTCCACATCTTTCTAAAAAGGCTGATGGCCTGAAATAAAAATTTATACCAATTCATGAATCAATGGTTTGGACAAATGCTTGGGAAAATGGGAAGAATGAGTCAATGATTAGTAATAATTAGTAATTAGTAATAAGTTTTAAAAAGAAGAGTATGAAAGGACCTCCTGAAGTAGCTCCAGAATATGAGAATATATATGTTCCATCTGAACATATATAATTTTAAGGATCATTTGAATGCTTACAGAACGGAGAAAACTTTTAATTATCAGGTAGACCAGATGATCATCTTAGTGTATGCCAGTCACCGCCACTCTTTACTATGTGTTGGGCCTGCCAAGTTGTGGGGAGGGAACCTATGAAAGGGAAGTAACATTGAACATCTTAAAGAGCATAGTGTAATGTAGATAGAACACAGGAGATTCTATGAGATATTTTCTCACACAGTACAGACTGCTGGTTCTAATAACATCTGGTTCTAGTAATTACTAGCTGTGTGAATTTGGGCAATTCATGTAAACTTTGTGTAAATTTTATTTTCTTTAACTGTAAAATAAATGGGAAATTCTTATCCATGTCTCAGGGCTGTTACGAGAAATAAATGACTTAAGATATGATAGATAAATAAAGAAGAAGAAAGTGGTGCTTTATATGCAATAGAATATGACTCTGACATAAAAAAATCTTGCTCTCTGCTACAACATGAATGAACCTAGTGGTATTGTGCTGAGTGAAATAACTCAGACAGAGGAAGACAAATGCCACAGGATTTCACTTATACATGGAATCTAAAAACAAATGAGCAAGCAGAACAGAAACAGACTTCTGGATACAAAGAACATTTCAATGGGAGGGGGTTTGGGAATATGGGGAGAAATGGTGAAGGGATAAAGAAGTACAAATGTGCAATTATAGAATAGTCACAGGGAAGCACAGCACAGCAAACATAGTCAATACCATGGTAATAACTGTGTATGGCTATAGGGTGGGTACTAGATTTATTGGGGTGATCACAGGTATATACAATGTCTAACTAACTGGGTTAGACACTATCTAATTTATATAATATTTTGTGTCAACAGTAATTGAAAAATAAAACATTTAATGTTAAAAAGGATAAATTGGTACTTACACAATGGTCGTGAGATGTAATGTATTGCACAGGGCAATGAATTTCAACTGGTGTGCTACAAGAATTTTTAAAATATGACATGCCTGACTGTTTAGCCAGGGACACTGACTTCTTTTCCCTTAGATTGTAAAAAAAATAAATAAATAAAAAATAAAAGCCAACATAACAATCACCATCCAGTATGAATGAACCAAAATTATAGCTATTTTCTTGTCATAGTGGCAAAAAGTAATGTATTTTTTTTTTGGTATGCCACAGAAGTAATTAGTTTATGGGTGCACAAATAAGCTAATTACTGAAATTGCTGGTATAGGAAATATAGTCAATAACATTGTAATAATTATGTACGGTAGGTACTAGACTAATTGGAGTGATCACTTGTAAAGTATACAAGTGTCTAATCACTATATTGTATACCTAAAATTAATATAATATTGTATGTGAACTACAATTGAAAAATAAAAAAGTATTTTAAAAATTGCAACAGTGGGAGTTGGAGAAGCAGAATTATAGGAATTATACACCTACATATCCTCAACACTAAATATTTGATTATTAAAATATTAACTATGATAGAGTAGAATCACTTTGGATACTGGATTCACAGAGTACTCTGAAAACGAATTGTCTTCACTTCTCAAATTTATGAAAAGTCAACTGGATGGATGTGAGTTTATAATGACAATCCCATTGCTTACTGAGGGTAATTTGACAACTTAAACTGTCTCAGTGTCATAAGATAACATATGTGAACAAGTGTGGTGTCTTCCACCTGATAGATTTCCTTCTTTCCAAATCATAGAGGTATCATTTTACCATCATCCCAGAAACTTTTCTAAATTTATATTAGTAGCCCATGATTAGAAAACTAAAAACAGGTAAAATTATATAAAAGTCTATGATTTTCATACATATTTTCTAAGTGATATTTTTTTCAACCAAGCACAGGTAGAGTATTGAATTATTATCTACTAATTATATCACAGCACAAATGGTGAGTATAAAAACTGTTTTCTGGAGGGTGGGCAAGTGAGTAAAAAGGGGCTAAAGGTACAAACTTCCAATTATACAATAAATAATGGTGGTGTAATTAATGTACAGCATAGTACCTATAGTTAATACTGTAGTGTATATTTAAAAGTTGCAAGAGTGTATAATTTAAAAGTTCTCATCACAAGAAAAAAATGTGGAATTGTGTATGGTGATGAATTATGTATGGTGACTTATTGTGGTGATTATCTTGTAGCATATCCATATAATTTATCATTATGTTGTATATCTAAAACTAATATATCATTATAGGTTAATTATACCTCAATGAAAATTTGTTTTCATGGGAAAAAAGAGTGTGTATCTCAGTTCCTTGCACAATGTCAATGCTCAATACATTTTGAGTAATATTATTTTGGTATGTTGTTATTACTACTAGAATTATGTGTTAGATCATGGATTTAGTGATGGAATGGCCCTTAGAAAACATTTGTTTCATGCCCCCAAACCTACTAAAAATGAGGAAGCTAGAACTGGGAGACAGTATTTATTAAGGTCACATAGAATTTTAGTGGAAAAATGTAAGAATAGAATCTAATTTCATGATACTTAACAGAGTCTTTTCTCTCTGTTATATCTCATAGCTTCTCAGATCTACACATAAATATATATGCGGTACACATTTGTAAAAGAAATACACATATACCATACGTTATCTGCTAACATAAATATTTGGAACCTATAATTGTAAAATTTATTTATTTATTTATTAAACATTTTATGTATTTATTTTTAGAGAGGGGAGAGGAGGGAGAAAAAGAGGGAGAGAAACATCAATGTGTGGTTGCCTCTTGCATGCCCCGTACCAGGGGCCTGTTCTGCAACTCAGGCAAGTGCCCTGACTTGGAATCAAGCTAGTGACCTGTTGGTTTGCAGGCTGGTACTCAATCCACTGAGCCACACCAGCCAGGGCTATAACTTGTAAAATTTAAAGAAATATGTTGCACTTTTTAAAAAAATCCTTACCCAAGGACATTTTTCTATTGACTTGAGAGAGACAGGAAGGGAGAGAGGAAGGAAGAGAGAAGTGTCCTTGCGAGAGAGAAGCATTGATGACCAGTTGTCTCCCAGATGCACCAAGACTGGGGATCAAACACACAGCCTACATATGTGCCCTGACAGGGAATCAAATCAACAACCTTTCTCCCACAGGATAATGTTCCAACCAAGTGAGCCACACCAGCCAGGACATGTTGCATTTATCATTTAACATGTGCCAGTTTCTTAAATATGTTGGGAAATACATGTAAGTACTGATGCTGAAAACATTTCAGCTTTCGTATTTGCTTGCACAAGAAATTGAGATAGTTAATATGATTCTGAAAAATTATAAATTTTTAGTATCAAATGGGTATTTTTCCTCTACAGTAGCTAAAATAAGATATTTTGTACCAATATGTCCATATTTATATACTCATTTTTTAAATCATTGCTAAAAATTATGAGAGAAATTATGCTTAAAAGAAATTTGAGTTAGAAGGTTTTTATATAAACTTTATTTCTCTGAACCAACACGCCTGTGTGTGTTACCTGCTTGGAATGACTTTAAATGGCATTAACTGAAAACACGAAAACTCCAAATCTAAAATCAGGTGGACTGAAGCACTTTTTCTTTACACGAAAAGAAGCAAAAACCTAGCAGAAACAGTGAAAGATTATGCATTTCATTTTGTTTCATCCTTTTTAAGTGAAAAAAGGGAATTAAACCCATGTGAGGATTCATAGCTATTAACCAAAGCTTATAACTTAAGAGGGAAGGAAGGAGGGGAGGGAAGAGGTGGGAAAAGATTCAGGAACAAAAAAGAGGCCAGGCTCAGTATTAACTCTAAAAGTAGTTTCGTAGTTATAATCTGTACCCCCATCATGAAGGAAACTATGTTTTCATGTAATATACCAACTGCAAGCTAACAAACTAGTCAAAAGTTTTTTTTCCCCCATCATTTCATTGCCTCATTGGCTGTGTCCTGAGCAGTGTTCTCCAGTGGAGTGTTTGCCATACCAGATGGTGGCAGGTAGGACAATCCAAATCATACAAAACGATGGTCTACTTACAAATTTTATTTGATCCTTATTCTGTATTTCTGTGCATGTTTCATACTAAACAAAATATAACATTAGAATAGTAGCACTTATGAAATCCTGTAAGTAAAATAATTTATCTCAGCAATGCACATGAAACTGTTTAAATGATAGTATAGTGTATGTGAACACTAGTCTAAACTGTTAAGTAACTGTTAAGTTAGCAAACTTTGTCCAGTGAGCCAAATGTTGTCTACATCACTTTTTTGAAGTAAAATTTTATTGGAACACAGCCATGTTTGCATATTGTCTGTGAATGGTTTTGCACTATAATAGAAGAATAAAGTTGTTACAACAGAAAGCCTATGGCTTTTAAAGCCTAATAATTTTTCCCCTCTGGCCCTTTACAGATTCTCTTGAGAAAATAGGATAAGAATTCAGGTCAAACTTGTTTTCTGGCAAGGAGAGAATTTTAATATCTCTCAGGGACATGATTCCAGAGTTTATTAAGAGTTGTCACACCTTGGATATTTCTCAGCTAACAATAAAAGGTGCAAGTGTATCACTTTTCTTTTAACTATAAATGCAAAGCACACTTCATGTCTATTTCCTCAAATTAGGCTTTTTCTCTATTGCTAAGGAAGGTGACTGACCTTGGCAAATGCTACTTACACTCTCTAAGACTTGGTTTACTTACATTAAAATATTAAAATAAGGACTATAATATCTTATATGTATTTATAAGTGATCTGCCTGCAGTTGCTCAAAGTTTGGCAAATGAACACTGAATAAATGAAAACTGCTTCTCTTCCCAAATATTTGGACAGAAGATAGCTCACATAGGGTTGACTCTACAAAGTTACAGCAATATGCAAGACCTTACTGAACTTTGAATACACATTGGGTTGGCCAAAAAGTGCATTTGTTTTTTTCTGTATGATGACTCTAGTACCACTTAATTGTCTTTAACTTCATTCGAAACAATTTGGTTAGATTGTATTATGACAACTGTGCATTAAAAAAGAAACAAAACTGGTGAATTTTTGTGTAGTCATTTCAATATTGAAGATGGAAGAAAATATGCAACATTTTTACCATGTTTTATTATTTCAAGAAAGGTAAAAATGCAACTGAAACACACAAAAATAATTTTTGCAGTGTGTAGAAAAGGTACTATGACTGAGTGAATGTGTCAAAAGTGGTTTGTGAAGTTTTGTGGTAGAGATTTCTCTCTGGAAAATGAATGCTCCACAGTCAGATAGACCAGCTGAAGTTGGTAATGATCAAATTAAGATGTTAATTGATAACAATCAATGTTACTACATAATATGCAGGAGACAGCTGACATACTCCAAATATCCAAATCAATAAATATTGGTAAAAATGAAAAATGTGTCTTTTATTTTACAGAAAAAATGTGGACTTTTTCACCAACCCACATACACGTTTAAGTATGTTTGCTTTACAAATTATATACCTAAAAGAGCAATAAAAATAAAAATGAAGTAGCATTAAAGTGAGAGTAGAAATATAAATAAAAGAATAGGTAAATTGTGGCTGATGTTTGATGAGTGCTAACTGATTAATGGAATTTAGCCAAGATTTTGGCCTGTGATTTCATTGTTAGACTCTGACAGCTAGGCCCAGAGTGTGGGTTTAAGAACCAAGTGGGGAAGAGCTTTACAGAATCTCATGGTTTATTAGAAACATAAACCTATTTAGATGTCTTTAAATATGAGCGTTCCGGCACTCTATGCCTCATTTTAACCATGTTTCTTTGATCTGAACCAAGATTTTTAATTTTTTCCATCAGAATCAATATTCTTAAATGGGAGGACCATGGACTTTTATCTTTACATTCCTAATAACCAGCCGACTGCCTAGAAAATATTAAATTCTTAACAAATATTTACATAATAAATAAAAGATGAAAGGAATTTATATTATATAGCAATTGGAAGAAACAGCTGAGAATGAACAAAATGAATCCCTCATAACTACTACAAATTACTAGAATTGATACTTATGTTGTATTGTTTTTTATCTCAATATTTTTAAAATTAAAATATTTTAAATATAATATTTATCTTTTAAATGCAATTATTATATATAAAAATTAATCTCAGTAACTAGAATTTATAAGTAATGCAAGTTGCTGGTGGAAAAATGCAATATTTTTCAAACACTCAAGACCTCTTTTGAGGTAAGTGTTTTCATTGTTGCAAATTAAAAAGAAAAATGTTTCACAATTTATAAGATTTTAATTTAATTTTTTTTAAGAATTAAAAGAATGGGGACCTTAGTAGGACAGAAAATCTATAGTGCAGGTATTATGTTATACCTGGAGTTATCATTCTTAATATAGTTATATGTCATTCACTTTAAGGATAGTTTTTAAATAAGCCATTAAAACATTGTATTTTCCCACCCATTTACCATAGTCTAGTATTTTCAAAGAGGAAAGAAAGAGATATATCACAAAGTAAAAAAACCTCTTAGCTTTAATTACTTCAATGACTTTGTCCACATTAAAATTCAGTGGTGGACTCATGTCAAACGTGGAGGCAAGGACCAATGGGGAAAAGATAGACTTTCTGACCCTCAGAGAGCACCTCTCAGGGAACATCCCAGAACCTCATAAATGTATGTGAGGTGAGAAAGTAAGTTAAAGTTAAATTTAAGTTGTTTTCAATACTCAAAGACTTCTACCATGGCTGAAGGATCCCACTAGCAGGGTCTTTCAATCAGTGGTGACAGTCAAAGTAATGTCCTGTTTTCTATGACATATTCAACTGAATCAGGCTCAGGTAATGAGCTCAAGGTGAAAAGACAGAACATATGAATGCTTGTTAGAAAGTCCTCAGCAAGAGGACATGAAATCAATTAGATCAAAGAAAATCTAGAATCCTGAGCAAAGACAAGCATGTCATAAAACCAATATTATGGACTGGCCTAGCTATGCAGACCTAGCAGAGGCTAGCAGAAGGTTGCAATTAAACAAGTAACTAGGCTTCCAACTAGAGAACTACTTTCAGTTCCACATCTGTGGGAGCAGATCATCTCTTATTTCTGGGGCAAGGGAGAGAGGCAGAAGCCACAGTTTGATGCTTTTCAGCACCAGCAACTGGGAAGAACAAAGGCTCCCAGAAAATTAATCTGCTTGTCTTAAAGGAGACTTATTCCCTGTATTACAAAAATTACATAGCTAGGCAAAAAAATAACTTTGTTTTTAACATCTGGCATTTGGAAATTAGCTTAGTGTTAAAGAGATGATAATATACTCCCCAGGCAAGATATATAGTTTCTCAATTTAAAAATGCTTCGTTCTCACCCCAAACATCCCCAGATTGCTGATCTTTACACCTGCGAGTAAAGCACAAGGGAGAAGGCTATTTCACATCCATGGCGTCCAGCAGCATTTACAACCAAAATTGCTCTCGATGACTTCAACAAAGGTCTAAGTCGCCATGAAGTTGATCCAAAGTTTAAGGTATGAAATCAGACTCTTGATTAGTTTTCAAGCAAACTTAATAGGATGATGTTATAGAAAACACACAGCTGTTTTCTCTTGAAACTTCATCTTTACAGAAATTAAGGCCTTAAAATTATACTAAATATGTTTTGCCAATGGGTCAATGGAGTTTTTATGAAATAATTATTTGAATGCATAGGATATATAGGTGTTAAAACATGTTGTGCATAGGGGTTACCAGGGGAGCTTACAGATGTCCGGACTCCATGTCAGGGGGCTCTGATTTTGTATTTTGAAGGTGAAACTTGGAAAGTTATTTTTAAACCAGCCACCTGTATAATTGCTATCCAACAACAAATACCCCAGAGATAAAGGGGAAAAAAGTGAAACTGGAAGGTCTTAGGGCCGCCACTGTTCGGACAGTAGAAAGGGAATATTGAGGATCAGAGGGAGGAGGATTTCCTTTTGATTGACTAAAAACTGTCAAAATTGTCTTGAAGGAAGCCCTATTTTCTACCCACAGGAGAATTAAAGACAGTGGGAGGTTATGATAATGTCTTTATTTTAGGCAAAATAATATTTTATTTTAGGTGGATGGAGCTGCTGTGATGTGTGAATCTAGCAGAGAGGCTATCATTCCACAAAATATAAACTTCTCCAAGTATTGCCAGCAAAAATAACATTTGGATATTCAAATAATTACATTATTTTTCTAAAGGGTTCTGGTTTTAAAAATATTACATTTTCCCCAAAAGTTACATTTAAGTTTCTTACTTAAGGCTCTTAAGTAAAAAGAACAAACTCTAAATGCAATCCTAATTGTCCTTTCAGAGTAGTTAAAATCAAAATCTATTTTTCTCTGTCCCCATGCATGATTAAAAAATAAATACATGAAATGACCAAACCACATTTGACCCTACACCCAAGAAGTGATTACTCTGTCATTTTCAATGCAATGGGACACATATGCCATCCACAACAGATGACTGATGTGCTCTCTGATAGTTTGCAAATAAATACAATGTATTTTTACTTATAAGTACCATCTGCAGGATTTCAAGCATGTAAAATATTTTGATGCTTCAGGGACTTTTATATAATTGATGCTATCTTTTTCTCAGAATGCTTCAATGACTGATTATGAAATATTGGCCCAGTTTCCCTTACATTAACTCTTGAAAATAATATCCCCATTCTCTGACCCCAATTTAGGCAGTCCACCATTTTCACCAGTACCCCTCTGGACTGCCCCAAATCCCTACCACTCTATAGAAACACAAAACAAAACAAAGCAAACCCCACAGGTTATTTAAGTAATGGCATAGGATTTTCACCCAGGAGTATTTGGCTATTTCTTATTTATCATAAAAACAGAGACAGATCTCAGGCTCCCTTCACAGGGTAGGGAGGTACTCTGTGGTGACCACTGTCTCCTTCTTTCTGTCATCAGGATTGCACTCCAGCAGGGCTAAATTCTATTGCCAGGATTCTGCTCTTGAACAAGAACCCGGCTAGTCATGCCGGACTTACCAGAACCATCTGGCGCTTGGGAAGTTATCTTGCAGCATTAAAGAGGGAGCTTGTAGGGCTGTCAGTAGAGCTGAGGCCTCGGGCTGAGAAATGAAACTGCTCTGCCTTTTCACTGAACCAGCTGAGCTACCTGTCTGTAGGTGATGCACATCACACTTTTTAAAAGAGGCAGCTCCACGTGATACAGCTACATCCTGCTGGAGCAGCCCCCAGCAAGAAGTGCCAGAAAACAAAAATCACACAAGGGTAGCAGCAGCCCACGTGATTCACAATCAGATTGAGTACTTTTCTCATAAGGAAGAACTGTGAACAAGTCAGATGAGCTGGAAAGCCAAATTGAGAGAAGTGGAAGGGAGAGAAAACTTTCAAAGGGCCTCAGAAAAGCTACAACCTAATTCAGAGTCCTCACTCTATTTTTAGTCTGATCTATACTAACCTCACAACTTAACCCATGGATTTTACAGTACAGTTTTCAGAAGCAACAGCTGCAGAGCCAAAGATTCTTCAATGCCTTTTCTCTTATGTTCGCTTAGACCACCATATTTAGCAACCATAACCGATTAACTCCATATATGGCTTGGGTTGTAAATAAACATAGAGACATAAGATCACTAGACCATATGGTCCCTTAGGGCCAGAGGTGCATGCCAAAGCAGTATCCAAGTTATATTGTGTGTGATAATAAATGTTTAGATAAATATAGAATAAAACAGATGCATTTTTCACCTTAATAAGCATTTATACAGTTTATCTCATTTACTCATCACCACTACACAAGAGGCAAGTGATGAGAAGACAGAGGCTTAGAAAAGTAAATGTCATCTGTCATATTGGCCAATATGACGTGCTTCATTCAAAGCTTGGCAATCTGACCCTAGGAACGATGGCTTCAACTGATATTTCTGTCTATTCAGTAACATATATTTTAAAGATATTAAGAAGAAAATATATCACATGGAACAGCTAACATCAAATAAGTATATCTTTATATCTTCATTTATTTCAGTAGAACGATCTTATGTCCAAATGATGCTCATGTGGGCAGAACTGATATGGACATACCCTTGTTTCTCTTTCTTGAAAAATAAAAATAAGTTATAGCTCTTTGATCTTCAAGGTTTCCAAGTATTAAAAATAAATAATTTGCCTTGGTAACCTACTGAATATGTCTTTAAAAATCAATTAATGAAAAAGGCACACTTAGGTAACTTTTAGTCCATAACCTATTTATTAAAGAACCCTAGATATTTTCTGTATTGAGATTTAAAAATAAAAAACTGAGCTTATCCAAATACCTGAAAAGCAAGATGTGTTTGTGTATTTGGAGAGTGGTCACCTAAAAAAGGGAGTTATTGATGAACTTTCTGGGAAAATTAACAATGGTGGAGGCAGCTGTTTTTGTCAGAGAAAGTGGCTTCCTAGACCACTCAGAGTGACTTCCATCTGACCCCAAATGATTAACTCATCCAGTACAATCTACACCAGTTTTTCTTTTTTCCTTTCCCATAAAAAGTGATTAGGAAAGAAATGTAGAACTGGTTTATAATTTTTAAAAAAGTGATGAAAAAAGAGATGAATCAATGAATCCAGGCACCAAGTTACAAACTCAAATTATGAGGAGTATGAATTGCTATTTCCTTTCAATGTTGCCTTTCAAAGTTTTGGCATGAATGTAACTGACTGATTCTACATGCAGTGGTTTTAGAATAAATTCGAACAAAAATATTCATACTCCTTAAATGTATTTACAGAAGTCTGGCTGTAGTGCTATTATCTATCATGATTTTTTGAAGAATTATAGACAGGAAGGAAATAGAAGTTCCAGGCTTAATATAGTAGTGGATCATTCTAGATTTTAAGGAGAAGCACATTTGTCTCAGGTATGACTGCTAACTCTAGACTGACTTTATGGTATTTTTGTTCATTATCTTAAAATATGTCTGTCTCTCAGTGAGAGAAATACTAGCTGTGGACTCATTTAAGAGCCAGCCCTTCCATACATCTAATGCTCCATCCAAAATCATCCAGCCTCTAACATCCAAATCAAAATCTTCAAACGCTTTTTCTGAACACAGAAACACAATGAAAATGTGGATAGTAGTTACCTTTTAAATCTTAATGCGGTAAAGTCAGAGAAGAGCATCATCCACCATGGAGTAAAATCTGTTCAGCACCAAACTCAGCTTCTAATCAAGAGCAGCCATCAATATAATATGAAAATAAATGCATAGACAGATGGCATCAATAAACAAGTTCCAGAACCAGAGTATGGCGTGATGGTCAACTCTTCCTAACAGATTAAGTGACCTGCATAATCCAAAGCAACCACCAGCAGCCTGTGATGTCCCAGCTCAATCCCCAAACAACTCAGATGTAACTCTGGAATATTAAGTTACTGTAGAAATGCATTTAACTCTTCAAGAATATTAAAAATAACTCATTCTTAATACTTCTTTTTAGAAATCTAATCTTTGATCTTTCCAATAATTCTTTGTAGGAATCATACACAATAAGTCTTGGGGCTTGGGAGATCAGAAAATATGCTGGAGACAGGAAAGAATACTGGCTCATCGTATGGTAAAGAAGAGGAGCTAATGCACACATGTAAATTGTTTTTGTCGCTATTGTAATTGTTAATATTAATATTGACATTGTCACTCAGTGCACTGATTGAATAGATGACTGAAACATCAAATGTACATGGGTTTATCAATGTTTTCTCAGGCATGTGATGAATTTCAGAAAACTCATAACTCAAATGGGTGGAGGAACAAGAATTTTAAGACAAAATCCTTTGGAGAAGGTTTACATATACAAAGGCACAATGTTTAAAAGATGTATCTTTGGGGAAAAAAGAGATCTTAGATGCCACCCAATAGCCATGTGATTTAAGAGAAAATTAGTTAACCTGTCTAAATTCAGTAACTTTGTCTTTAAATTTCTGACCAAATACCTACTTTATAAGGACAAAATGAAATGGTGCAATTAGATTACAGAATGTAACATATAGTGAACATTATAGGATTGTTCTCTATTATGTTTCTAGAAATATCTACTAACATGAGCAAAAATGGGATCAACATACCAGATCACAGCAATGCATCTTAGAACAAAAGTCATCATGGTTGGTTATTGTAACACCACAATGCTGACTATGAAATGAAAAGTCAAAGTGAAATGCTCTGACCAGGTAAGCTTTAAGATGTCTGCTTCTACTTAGACACCCTGTTATATCTGTTCATAGAATCAAAGGGGGATCAGTCATATATTCTATAACGTATACAATAAAGAATTGAACACCATCTTTTTGGGGGGGTTCAATTGAAGAAACAGCAGGTACTGCAAATCTTGAAAATTAACATTCTTCAAGCTATTTTCTGATATTTTATAAGATATGACATATAAGGAGACTTTTTATAAAATATATAAGGATAAAATTACTGCAGTTACCTTTGTAGGAGGTATCAATAATATATAATCTTTTATAATTTTAATGGGCATATATATTCATGTTGCTAATTAAAAATCATTTTCATAAGAAACAGGGCTCCTCACTGCCAATGCTGACTATACCCGTCATAAAATAATGAAAATACAAAGTCTATAAGCTACTTATATCCACTTAAAATGGTAATATGTTGGCAAAGCATGTCCATAAAGATCTTAAATTTTAGACTTAATCTGGAAATATGTTACTGATAAGTAAAATAAGCATGCATAACTTTTTTCTCTTTTCTCTCTTTTTCTCCCTCTTTCCTTCTTTCTTTCTCTCTCTCTCTCTCTCTCTTTCTTTCTTGCTCTCTTTTTTTCTCCCCTTTATTTCTCCCCACCCTGTGTCCTCACTCCCACCACCATCCCCCACCTTAGTTCACCTCCATGGGTCCTACATATAAGTTACTTGGCTTCTCCATTTCCTATACTATTCTTAACATCTCCCTATATAATTTGTATCTACAATTTATGCTTCTTAGTCCTTGTACATTTCCCCCATTCTTACCCTCCCTCTCTTCACTGATAACTTTCTTTGTGATCTCCATTGCTGTGAATCTGTTCCTATTCTAGTTGTTTGCTTAGTTTGTTTCTGTTCTGTTTGTGTTTTTATTTTTAGGTTCAGTTGATAGTTGTAAGTTTGTCATATTACTGTTTGTAGTTTTGATCTTTTTTTTTCTTAGATAAGTCCCTTTAACATTTTATATAATAAGGGTTTGGTGATGATGGACTCCTTTAACTTGACCTTAACTGGGAAGCACTTTATCTGCCCTTCCATTTTAAATGATAGCTTTTCTGGATAGAGTAATCTTGGATGTAGGTCCTTGCCTTTCAAGACTTTGAATACTTCTCTCCAGCCCCTTCTTTTTTAAAAATATATATTGATCTATCTTTAGAGAGAGGGGAAGGAAAGGAGAAAGAGCGGGAGACAAACATCAATGTGTTTGCCTCTCATGTGTCCCCCACTGGGGACCTGGCCTGTAACCCAAGCATGTGCCCTGACTGGGAATCAAACCAGCAACCCTTTGCTTCACAGGCCCATGCTTAATCCACTGAGCTACACCAGCCAGGGCTCCAGCCCCTTCTTGCCTGTAGTTTTCTTTTGAGAAATCAGCTGATAGTCTTATGGGAACGCCTTTGTAGGTGACTGTCTCCTTTTCTCTTGCTGCGCTTAAAGTTCTCTCCTTATCTTTAGTCTTGGGTAATTTAATCAGGATGTGTCTTGGCGTGTTTCTTCTTGGATACAACTTCTTTGGAACTCTCTGGGCTTCCTGGATTTCCTGGAAGTCTATTTCCTTTGCCAGGTTGGGGAAGTTTTTTTTTTTCATTATTTGTTCAAATAAGTTTTCAATTCCTTGCTCTTCCTCTTCTCCTCCTGGCACCCCTATGATTTGGATGTTGGAATGTTTAAAGTTGTCCCAGAGGTTCCTCAGCCTCTCCTCATTGTTTTGAATTCTTGTTTCTTCATTCTTTTCCAGTTGGATGTTGATTTCTTCCCTTTGTTCCAAATTGTTGGTCTGAGTCCCATTTTTCTTCCCTTCACTGTTTATTCTTTGTACATTTTCCTTTATTCCACTTGGTATAGCCTTGATGTCTTCTTTTGTTTTGCAACCATACTCAATCAGGATGCTGTGAGCATCCTGATTACCAGTGTTTTAAACTCTGCATCTGATAGTTTAGCCATCTCCTCATTGCTTAGTTATTGTTCTGGAGTTTTCCAAGAAGGGACCATATTTCTTTGTCTAGATACACTTGTTAGGTTGTAAGCCACAGAGCCTTAGGTACTTACCAGGGTGAGGAAACTCACTTAGCTGCATTGTGATGCTCTATGTGGGGAAGGGGTCAAAGAGGGAACACTGCTGCTTGCTAGCTTGGTTGGCTCTTGGCTCACTTTCAGTCACTTCCTGCCTACCCACAAGCAAATTGGGCCCTTCTGGCACTGATTCCTGAGTGAATGGGTTTGTGTACATTCTAGGGCCTGGAGGATTTTCCCAACAAATTCTCTTGTAAGACTGGGAGTTTTTCCTGCCACCACACCCCACACAGATTTTTATAGCCAGAGAATTTGAGGCTTTCTTTTGCAACGCTGGAACTTTGGATTGTGTGGTCTGTCTCACTCCCCAGTTATGCCTCCCAGTTTACTGGCAAGTGAATGTGAGACTGCCAGCCAGCACCTCCAAGTCCTCAAGGTGGTGCCTTGCTACTCATACTCTCTGCCTCAGCTACCCATCTCCATCCCTACCAGTCTGAATGGATGTTTCTTCTTTAACTCCTTGGTTGTCAGACTTCTGTATGGTTCAATTTTCTGGCAGTTCTGGTTGTTTTTTCTTTTTAAATTTGTTGCTGTCCTTCTTTTGGTTGTGCAAGGGGACAACATCTATCTACCTACACCTCCATCTTGGCCAGAAGTAGCCTGTATATCTCTTATCACCCACAGAACATTGACTAGAAATATACAGTGAGGAAAGTTGATGCTTGGAAACTTTCAGAGAAAAAAATCAGACACCAAGTTAATTGCACCTTAAGAAATCATTTATGCATGATTTAAATTTACAAATAAAAATAGAAGTAATCTCCTTAGAAAAAAAGTTGGTAAGGACAGTATATCTAAAGTTAAAATTTTGAATTAATATAGTCAAAGACACTGAAAGAAAATTTTTGTAGAATTCTTATTATTAATGAAGAACTGGGATAAATAACAGCAGCAGGTAAATATTTATTAGATAATAAAAACATGAAAGAGAAAATTGAGACCAAATACAATTTTCCTTTTGTAACAGACCCTAAAGGAAAAGAAGTTTAAAGTTAAATTTCAGAAATCTGCTATAATGTACAGAATCATGTACAAATATACTTAGGTAATTATATTTAAAAACTACACATAATTATCATTCTTCACACAAATTTGATAAATTTTATGTCATCTTTGTTATCTTCATACATTTGTTAGTTAAAGATCCTTTCTATGTGATTTTAGTTGTCTATAATATTTTTAAAAAGGTAACTACTGCCCTAGCTGGCTGGCTCAGTTGTTTGGAGTATTGCCCCATACACCAAAAGTTTGTGGGTTTGTTTACCAGTAAAGGCACATGCCCACGTTGCAGGTTTGTTCTCAGATCAGGGTGCATATGGGAGGCAATCAATCCATCTCTCTCTCTTTCTCTCTTCCTCCCTCTATTTCTAAAATCAATAAACATATCTTGGGATGAGGATTAAAAAGAGTAATCACCAAGTTTTTGAGTACTCATTATATAGCAACATGGGACAAAACAGAGGTAAAATTTCATTTATTCCCTTTATTCCATGTATGTATGTATGTATGTGATTTCTTGGTGATTTTATGTATGTATGTATGTGATTTCTTGGTGATTTTAAGATTCTTTCTTTGTCTTTAACCTCTGGTGTTTTAATTATGATGTGTCTTGGAGTTGGCTTCTTTGCACTGATCTTGTTTAGGACCCTCTGTTCTTCCTGGAATTGCATGTCTGTTTCCTTCACCAAATTAGGGAAATTTTCTTTCATTATTCTTTCAAATAGATTTCTAAATTCATGCTCTTTCTCTTCTCCTGGCACCCATACGATGTGAGTGTTGGAATGCTCGAAGTTGTCCCAGAGTGGCTTACACTATTCTCATTTTTTTGGATTCTTCTTTCTTCTTGTTGTTCTAATTGGCTGTTTTTTGCTTTCCTAGGAGGTTCCAAATCATTGATTTGATTCTCAGTTTCATCCACACTACTGTGTTTCCCAGTAGATTATTCTTTATTTTAGTTAGTGTATCCTTCATTTCTGATTAGATTTTTATGCTGCTGATGTATTCACTAAGTTTCTTGAGCAGTATTATAACCAGTATTTGAACTCTACCTCTGATAGATTGTTTATATGCAATTTGTTTAGTTCTGTTTCTGGAGTTTTGATATATTTTTTTATTTGACTCTTGTATCTTTGTCTCCTCATTTTGGCAGTCTCCTCATGTTTGTTTCTATGCATTAGGTAGAGCTGCTATAATTCCCTGTCTTGGTAGCATGGCCTAATGTAGTAGGTGTCCTGTAGGGTCCAGTGGCACAGCTTCTCCTATCACCCAAGCTGGGTACTCAAGGTGCACTCTTGTGTGGGCTGGTTACATGCCACCCCCCATAGTTGAGCCCTGATTTCTGTTGGCAGATCAATGGGAGAGACTTACCAGGTCAGTCAGCCATAAAAGACTGGCTATGACCACTGACCACAAACCTTCACCATCTGTGGATGATCAACAATGATTAAGCAGGCTCTGACATTCTGATGTGGTCTATAGCTGTCCAATGGGTATGCAGACTCTGGAGTTTCCCAAGTGGTGCAGGCTAAGGTCGGCCACCGTCTGTGTTTTGCCTGGGGCCACCCTGCCTAAGCTATAAAGCAATCTGTGATGTGTGTTACTTGTGTTGGGCTTAGAGATTCTTAGTTGAAGCCAAGCTGTGAATCTAGGCTGGCTGCTACTAGTGCCAGGACTTCAGCCATTTAGCAAGAGATACAGGGGGGAGGGCACACTGAGGCTTGCTATTGCTTATTTGAAAACATTTAGGGACTTGTCAAGCATAAGCTAAGACTGGCCATTTGTATGGGAAAATAGCTTGGGTGGGCCAATAAATTAGGTGGCACTGAGTCTCTGGGAATCTCCAGGGCTGGACAAACAGTGTTAGCCCACTTCAGGTTGATGGAGTCTCAGAATTGGCACCAGCCTGTTAGCTCTGTGGCTTAGTGGAGGAAGGGCTCAGAAAGGGGACAATGGCTTCTGCCCCTCTTTCTGTCTCAGAGAAAGCTTTGTCCCTGCTCTTGCCTTGATGCCAGATGCTTCAGTTTCTCCCTATATGCCACTGGTGACTTTCAAGTTGCTATTCTTAGTTATATTGTTATAAAAATACTTTTATTTTTCTATTCTTCAAATAATATGATAAAACTTTTAGACAAGTTCAGTGATTTTTCCCAGTTACACAGGTAATGCATGAATCCTACCTAAGTGGCTCAGGTGACTATCTAAGTCCTACAGACAAGGTTTTAATGCCCAGTAGTGAGCACACTAAATAGGTATCACCCTTACAACATTAAGTATGTTACTTTACGTGGCCTAAGAATATGTGATACATGGGTATACCACACATTACTCAAGTTATACATAACTTTGATATAGCCTTTGATGCAGAATATCTCTAGTGTCTACAGCAGAGACGACATTATTCTCCTAGGAGGGACCAGGTTGTAAATATCTTAGGCTTTGTGGGCCAGCAGGATCTACTGCAACTACTCAACGCTGTTGTTATGGCACAAAGGGAGTCATAGGAAACACAGAAATGAATGAGCATGGCTGTGTTCCAAATAACATTTTATTTACGAACATTAAAATTTAAATTTTATATCATATTCACCTGCCATGAAATATTCTTGTTATTTCTTCTCAACCATCAATAATGCAAAACATTCTAAGCTCTGGGATTATCCAAAACCAGATGGTAGATGCAATTTTTCATGCAAGCTATAGTTTTCTGATCCTCTGCTCTACAGTGTCTAAAGTTCTTACCAGCAGCAGTGGCTTAGGTATTTGTGTACTCAAAAAATCTGGTATAACTGTATCCTGCTGTTTATATCCAAATTAGCTCTTAATAAGTGATTTGGTGCATTGTTTTAATGTACTATTCAGCTTTAAAGTGATATAATTAATTATGCCCATATAATACAAGTAATCCTAAATTATATAATAAAAATAAGATGTAAAACTTGTCTCATTATTGAAACTAAGTAGTATTTTCTAGATTAAAACTTAATGATAGTTCTAGGATCAAAGAAAAATATTTTGGAAAATTCTTGTACATTTGATAGTAAATCTTTAAACAATTATCAGCGAGGTATCTTCCAAGGTTTCTAAGAAACAATTCACTGTCACTTATATAGCCATCAGAAATGTTTTTGTGATTTTTTTATAGTTTTATAATTTTTACATTTTATAGTTTTTGTGTTTTTCCTAATTCTTCACATTTTAGCAATAACATTCCACTTTTACTTGTTTTTGGTCACTTTTCTAATTTAAAAATAGATTGTATATAAGTTATACTCCAGTTTCAAAAATCCCTTTTAACTTCATGGTTCTTCAAATTCCAGACCTTCAAAGAAGCAATAAAAATAAAAACAGAATATTCAGCCCATTGCTCTTTCGACAGATATTGAGCTTTTGCATGTAATTGCTCCTTTTGGCATATTTAGGAATGATATAAAAAACTTCCCAGAAGCTACCATGCTATCAACTTTATTTTCTTCTAACAATTGTACTACCAAACTGAGGGTTTTGGGGTACTTTTGCACTGACCTTTAAAATGAATAGAAGAAACAATGTATATATTTTTTTCTTTTTGCTTGTCAAATAGCCACCCATTGAGCAAAATTTTAAAAGTATATAACAACATAGTATTTGTCAGACTTTGCTGTTGCTAGCAATTTCTGTACAGACATTTGACTGATTCACGATTGGATGGTCCTGGTCATAGTGCTGCCACCATTCATGCAATGAAAGCCCTGAATGGCTTTCCATAAAGTCAGGGCAGCCCTTCTTCTCTTTCACAGAGAAAGGCTATACAATTTTAGATTATTAATGTTAGAGCCACTATTAAAACAAACAAACAAAGATAGAAAGCCAGGTAAACTGTGACTTTCTTTTCTACAAAGCTCTGTAGTGTCAAGTTCCGGCTAAGATGGAGACAGAGATAGGAATGCTTCCCTTCCTTGTACAACCAAAAGAAGGATAACGACCAATTAAAAAACAAACAAACAAACAAAACAATGAGAATAGTCAGAAAATCAAATTGTATGGAAGGCTGACAACCAAGGAGTTAAAGAAGAAACATTCATCTGGACTGGTAGGAGGGCTGGAAATGGGCAGCCAGGGCAGAGAGGATGTGGGAAAAGGCACTGGCTGGCAGACTGGGGTGGTCAAGGTGGCAGCTGGCAGGCCAGGTAGTCCCACGTTTGTGTGTGCATAAGCTTGGAGGAGCAACTCGGGGGCAAGACAGAGCATGGAACCCAGAGCATAGTTTCCAGCATGGGAAAATAAAGCTGCAATACCTCTGGCTGTAAAAACCCATGGTGTTTGAGCAATGGCAGAAACTCCTAGTCTCACAGGAGAGTCCATTAGAGAGGCCTATGGGATCCTGGAAAATACACAAACTCATCTACTGGGGAATCAGCACCTGGAAGGGCAAAATCCACTTGTGGGAAAAGAGGGAAGTGACAGAAAGTGGGGCAAGAGCCATGACAGCTAGCAAGTGGCAGTGTTCTCTCTTTGACCCCTCCCCCACAGACAGCATCACAGTGCAGTGAAGTGCATTACCTGCCCTGGAAAATACCTAAGGCTCCACACCTTACAACATGACAAGTGTGCCTAGACAAAGAAATATGGCCCAAATGAAAATACAGATCAAAACTCCAAAAAAGGAATTAAGTAATGACGAGACAGCCAACCTATCAAGTGCAAAGTTCAAAACACTAGTAATCAGGGTGCTCACAGAAAAGATTGAGTATGATAGCAACATAGAAGATATGAAGACTATGCAAAGTGAAATAAAGGAAAATATATCGGGAACCAACAGTGAAGGGAAGGAAAACGGAACTCAGACCAACATTTTGGAACAAAAGGAAAAAAATAATATCTAACTGGAACAGAATGAAGAAACAAGAATTCAAAACAATGAGGAGAGGCTGAGGAACCTCTGGGACAACTTTGAACATTCCAACATCTGAATCATAGGGGTCCCAGGAGGAGAAGAGGAAGAGCAATGAACTGAAAACTTATTTGAACAAATAATGAAGGAAAACTTCCCCAACCTGGCAAAAGAAATAAACTTCCAGGAAATCCAGGAAGCCCAGAGAGTTCCAAAGAAGTTGGACCCAAAGAGGAACACAGTAAGGCTCATCATCATTAAGTTAGCCCAGATTAATGACAAAGAGAAAATCCTTTAAAAAAGCAACAGAAAAGGAGAGAGTTACCCACAAAGGAGTGCCCATTAAGATATCAGATGATTTCTCAAAAGAAACCTTGCAGGCAAGAAGGGGCTGGAAAGTATTCAAAGTCATGAAAGGCCAGGACCTACATCCAAGATTGCTCTATCCAGCAAAGCTTTCATTTAGAATAAAAGGGCAGATAAAGTGCTTCCCAGTTAAGGTCAAGTTAAAGGAGTCCATCATCACCAAGCCCTTATTATATGAAATGTTAAAGGGACTTATCTAAGAAAAAGAAGATCAAAACTACAAATAGTAATATGATAATAAACTTACAACTATCAAGTGAACCTAAAAATAAAAACACAAACAGAACAGAAACAAACTAAGCAAACAACTAGAATAGGAACAGATTCACAGCAATGGAGATTACAAGGAAAGTTATCAGTGGAGAGGGGGAAGGGAAGAATGGGGGAAATGTACAAGGAACAAGAAGCATAAATTATACATACAAAGTATACAGGAGGAGGTTAAGAATAGTACAGGAAATGGAGAAGCCAAAGAAATTACATATATACAAGGCATGGGCATGGATTAAGGGTGGGGGCAGATCCTGGAACAAGAAAAGTTGAAGGGGATAAAAATGAGTCAAAATGTGGCAACTGTAATAGCATAATCAATGAAATATACTTAAGGAAAAAGTTCTGTAGTGTCAATAAATTCTTACATACTTTTCAGTTGATTCCCACAGCAAAGGCCAATAAAATAAAGGGCAGGGTAATGTTTCAAAATACCAAACTTCTGCTCTACTTTGCCACGTCATAACTGATTATGGGAAACAAAAAGAAGAAGGTAGAAGTGTACACAGAAAATGCTACTTGCAGGACACAAAACCTATTTAAGAAGTACATTGACAAGTGGAAATACATCCAGCAACTATAAGGCAAAGAAATGAACTATTCATCCATCAAAATCAATAGAATTGGATGGCAAGACAAATAAGGCTGATGAAGAGGATTCTCAAAGGATAAAAAAAAATAGTGACAATGTCCAGCAATTATGGAGGAAATTAGTGGTAAGAGGAGAATTTAGAGAAAAAGAGAAGTCTACATTCAAAACTTTTGGTGGGAAAATGATTATAGAATCTGTTAGGCTTTTCCAAATTTCAATGCACTCTGTTGCTGTAGGAATACCTTACTCAACAAAACTACTCTTTCCTTCACTCAATTTGCTCCACATTCTCCATGCCTTTTTGAATGGACAATCCTATGTTAAACAGCATTGTTCTATAGGACTGAAAATATTCTATTTAACCAGTGAGCTACAGAGAGGAAAGGAGTGATCCTGGGCTGAACTTTATAAGAAAAGACACATTCAGGGAAACAACACAGAATATAATGTGAAGTGGGTCATGGAAGAATGAGAAATGAAAGCAGTAATAATTGTTAAAGAATCCATTTATTCATCTTCCTCTTTTTTATCTCTTAATATTGGTCATAAGCCTTGGAAGTAGGAGCTTTGGTTGTAGCCTTTAAACCATAAGCATGTTAATCATCAGCTTTGTGGAAACTGCACTTAGCTGTAGCCCATCTGCCTAATGGCCATTGCAAGTGGTTAGGTCACAATTTCAAATGCTTTGTCTTCATCATTCAACAAGAAATAGAATGAGGGACATCATGATTTTTTTTCTCTCCCCTAATGGCAGCTTTCTCAAATCCTCAGACTTCTGGCTCCTTATTACTAGGGTGTAAAACATCATTCTGTTTCTTCCCACTCGACTTGGCATATATTAGGGAAACAAGAGGAAACAGCAGCTCCCTGGAATGATGGCCTGAGTAAGTTAAATGCCTTCTGAATAAATGTGTAGTATGTCTTTCTCAGGCTTAGGTAATTGCTTTTTTATTTATCTGAAACCATGCTCATCCTTTCCCAATGACTAACAGTCACTCCACGCATACAGTGGGTTTTCATCACAGAAGCTCACAAAATGCAGACTTTGCTTATATACATACATACATACACACATACACACATACCAACATGGAGTACATATTTTGGCAAGTGGAAGCTGAAGTCTTACATTCATGTATTAAATTAAAATTGCTTTCTGCCCATATTATACAAAATGTAAATTGTAGCTCAGTCAGGCAGCAGACAGAGGTAGGCTGCTTTTGAAGCATAGATGTCTGAAAGCTCTTTTTCAGAGCAAACACCCTTCATGGGCCATGCATACATTTATTAGTAAGGTAATGCAGTGGTATTTGTCCAATCGTATATGACATCTGTCTTGTGTAAGAGTGAAATTCAGGGGAAAAGGAAGGAGAAAATATTAATAATATCTTTTAAATGACCGTGGCTGATGAATACTCCCCTTAAAGTAAATGTGAAAGAATCAAATGGAATGAAAGGTCTTTAAGTGAATAAAAAGAAAGGCAAGATACGAAGAAGGTATTTTGACTCTACACTGAACCATTATCTACGTCAAAAGATTTGCTCCTTCACACCATTCAGAATTTTTTACTTTCCCTCTTAATGAAACACTCAGGAAACTGTGATCTGTAGTCTGTGCAACTGTTTTAATGAATAAAGGCCCTGGATTGGAAAAAACACATTTCAGTAATGAACGATCTTTTACATCATTAAAATGTCAATTATTTCACAATGCTCCGGAGGCTCTATAATTAAAAGACATTTGCTACTAGTGGACACATATGGACAATAAATATGGTAACACAACACAGTTATGCTTTGCATTTAGCCAGTATAATGGAAATGTGCCTAATTTTACAGAGAAAAACACTTTTATAGAAAACAGTACGTGCGACTTTAAACTTGCCTGTTTTCTCCACTCTTGGACTTGACAGATGACTATTGTAGTAAGATAAATACTTGGGATAGTAATTAA
The DNA here is from genome assembly GCF_021234435.1 of Artibeus jamaicensis. NCBI lineage: Eukaryota > Metazoa > Chordata > Mammalia > Chiroptera > Phyllostomidae > Artibeus > Artibeus jamaicensis. The sequence goes on from NW_026522030.1 coordinate 47,480,833, forward strand.
TCTGTATATCTGGAATGGACTTAACTCTCACCGTCTGCCCTCAGAACAGACATCATTATTCATGACAGCACTCTTTCACCAACCCAATATGGGAACGCAGACCACTCAAAAGAACACACACGTATAAAGGGCCCATGGACAAAGACAACATGGGCAGGGGGACTGAATGTGGGAGGTTGGGGGTGGGTAAGGCAGGTGAGAGTAATAAGGGGAAAGAAGGACAACTGTAATTGAACAAAAATAAAAATATTAAAAAAATAAAGAACATGCAAAATTCATTGACTAGCGATTGCACTGTGTTCCAAATTTATCTTAAAGAAAGAGAAGGAGAGAAGGAGAGAAACTCGTTGGTTGCCTCTCAGCCCCCCTGTCACTCTTTCAGCCGCTCAGTTTCTTAATTATTAGTATATAGATAGGTAAAAAAAAAAAAGCTCTGGATTACCTGCTGTCTCATAAAATTAGGAAAATATTTTTATAGTCAGTGTAACCTCATTTTAAGGATGTAAGAATTCAGGCCAAGCACAGTGAAGTGATTTGCTCAAACTAGCCAGTGATGTGTAGTGCAGAAAAGGAACTAGGAGGGAAAAATTAGTCCAACCCATAAATTTTATAAAGAAGGAAATTGCACAGAGCAGAAAGATTTTGACTGAGAACAGTTGTCGAATCCTGTGCCATCCTCAATCAATTGAGGTGGCCTCCTGGACTACTGTGTAGCAAAGAATTCTAAAGTTGAATCTGAGCCTAATGGATCAGTGGATCAAGTAGCACTGATCAATCAGCAATGTCCTGAGGTTTGAGGGGAGGGAAGAACAGGAAAAAAAATAATAAAAAACAAAACAACAAAAAAAAGCTATATGATATTTCTATTTCACTCTCTTATTCTGAGCCCAATTGCACCACAATAACTTTAAGAATTGGATTCTCAAATAATACCTTTCATTTCTGATGAGAGAATGCTTTTGTCACATCTGCATTACTCTCCTACCTTATTGGAGAGCAATATTGCCCAATAGCTACAATTAAGTCAGTATTCTGATTTACCACAACAGTTCTGTGAACGTGGTTCATGCTCCTGAGACTGGGATTTATCATACTGGTGAGTTGAAATTTGTGAGGCTATAAGTTTGAAGGTCAATCTCTGGAATATGGTAGCATCATAAAGGTAATGTGAGGCCATTTGGGGGGAAGCCCAGCTGTTTCTCTTCTTTTAACAAGCTGCGGCTTTTTCATGTGGTACACAACATTGTCTTCAAAGTTACATCCAGTATATTTGCACCTAATTTTAGATAACGGTATAGAAAAATCACAACTTAGAAAATAAAGTTAGAATATTTCACTTTAAAGAAGTGTTTATCACAAGGTCCCTAATAATAACAAACTCCCCTGGTACATTTAAAATAAGATTTGATTTTCCCAAATTGTTTAAAAATAACTCTTCAGCAGCACAGATTGAGTGCATAAAGTAAGAGTCACATGCCTATGAGTGATATCTACTAGGGAAAAAAAGCCAAATAATTGGCAATGTAAAACAATTTCTCATTCTAAGAATCATATAGCATATGGCATTTCACAAGATCTGCTTTTGAAGAGTGCCATTATTACTATTCCTCTGTGGAGTCAGTAAAGGCAAAACAGATGCAGAAAAAGGATTACAGAGTTGGCTAGGAAAGACATCACTGTCAACAATTTACTTTTGAAAACACAACTCAAGAACAGCTTGAACTGAGTTTCAAGGAATTTTCTTTCCTCCCTGAACAAGTGTTTAGTTGTAAATAAGTGGGTGTATTTGCCTTATTTAGAGTGAGGGCAGACACAATATGGTTTTTATGATTTCTTATTTATGGTTCATACATGTTTGCAAGAATATAAAGATACTAATAACATTCTACTGGACTTTCTGGGAGTTCCTATAATGCTTCAGCACCCCTACTTTCTGTTTCCTTCTTTATGCCTAAAGTGTAAGAATAGGAGTTTAAGACTATGAGAAATATATTCCCATTTCACACCCTGAAGGAAAACATGGGAAAGCATAGGTTAAAATATGAGGCAGAATATACCAATGTCACTGATTATCTCATTTTGGAAATATATTTGTGAAGCGTCCTAGGACCACTAACAATTGTAGTAAATTGTTACCTATACCACAATGGTCTTGTCGCCAGAGACAGTCCTTGGTCAAAGCTTTCTCTGTGGCTTTTATCACCATAGCAGAAAATAAAGTTGTTAGTTTTGTTGCAATTTTCTTTAACAAACATCACAAGATTGCTACACTTGTGGTATGGATCTGAAAATTGGCCTTTCTTCTTCAAGAAAAACTCAGTGTTGAGGGGAAAAAACTAAAATTACATACTGGATTACAAAGGAATAGCTGCTGGCAAAATGGATACTGTAGAATAAAGGTCTTTTTTTTCTTGTAATCAGACAATGATTTTAAAAATATCAATTTTATTTCTTCAACATTAAAAGAAATCTCAGTTGTCTTTTTACTAGCCTATGGTAATATACATAATGAATTAATGTGATGTTATAATAACTTTTAAATTACATAATTGCAACTGGGAAAAGAAGAGACAGGAAGAAGTGGGGGGTGGAGGGACAGAGGGAGAGGGGAGGGAATTTTACTAAGAAATCCTAACTACTATTCCAATCACATAAGTGTATTGGGAGAAATAAATTTTTTATTACCCTGGCAAGACTCGCTACAATGAAACTCTTATGTTATGAGACTAATTAGGCTTGAAATAGTCATTTCTTATTCTTACAACTCATGGAAAGAACATTTAAATGGTTTATCAATCACAAACGGTCCCTACTGGCAATAGTTCGAATTAGGACTTTTTTTTTAAATTCACAATGGTGTAAAAGTAAAACACATTCAGCAGAAGCCATACTTTAAATTTTGAATTTGATTTCTTTCCCTAGGCAAGGAATATGTGGTAGGATACTATGTTGTGAATCTGGGCAGGGTCAGTGAATTGTAGCTCCCAGTCAGCCAGATTACGGGGTAAACAACCAATACTCTACGGTACATTCAATGTGTTAGATGCCTTTGCACAACTGCAGGCTGGTGTGTTCTGAGCATATTTAAGCTAGGCTAGCCTAAGCTATGATATTTGGTAGGTCAGGGGAATTAAATGCATTTTATATCTATGATATTTTCAATTTATGGTTTTGTCCTAACTTAATCCCATTGTAAATTGAGGAGCACCTATACTGATACATAGTATACTATCTTGTTCGTAATGATATAATTTGATTACAAAAGTAACATATTCTCGTATACTCTAGTTAAAGAATTTGCCATGCTGGAGATCTTTTCGCCAGTTTGTTGTTGTGGTGGTGGTGGTGATGGTTGTTTTAAATTATGATGTGATGGCCATCTCTTAGTTTACTTCGAGACTCAATTTCGAGGTGGGGAGAGGAGTCTGTTCCCCCACACCACCCAGTGATTCCCACATACCAACTAGCTGCTCTACAATTCAACTTAATTCTGACATCGCTTACTTGTAGATAGTGTGAGATTCCACATTTAAGGGCTATGCCCGAGTTGTATCCTTCTTATAATAAACTAGCGTACTAGGGAGCAGATTGCTTTCCTGAGTTTTGTGAGCTCAAGGAAATTAATGCAATTCAAGGAATTGTTAGCCACTTGTTCAAAAGTATGAGGAACACCTGGAATTGTGACTGGTGCCTGATACCCAAGGCCCGGATCATTGGAACATCAATCTATAGCTGGTCCATCAGAGGCACAGGTGACAACCTAGCCTTCAGTTAGCATCTGAAGCACTTGTGTAGTGGCGAGCAGTCTTGTAAGAGCAAGACTTCTCAATCCTCTTTTAATTTTCTGACATGCAAAGAACTGATAAATGGAGATCAATACCTTTTCTGATTGAAAATCAGAGATGAGAAATTCTCAGAGTTTTAATCATTTGAATTTTAAATTATTTGTCATGGTGCATTAAGCTGGTTCCCTCAGCTCTCTGCACACATTTTGCCGCACATGTCCTCTTCAGAGAAAACTGCAAAGCAGCTCCCACTGAAACTAAGTTGGTTCCAGGGATATCGACCCTAACACTTATCCAAAATATGTTTTGGACTTTTCTGGAAAGTATATTTTCTTACATGACACTTACTCTTCCTGAGCACATCATACTGTAGGCATCCTGGTGACTTTTCAATTATGTCTCAGTCAAAAACAAAACTAATATTTACGACATTAAATTTTACCCGATTTCCTTATAGCATTACTCCATAAAATAATCTGTAAACTTTTCAACAGAGATTATTTCTTCACTCACTTAGGAGACTTAAGAGTAGATGATACAGTGAGAGACAGAGAGAGAGAGGAGAAAGAATTCAAATTTGGAAAAAAATAATGTTAACCATTAATTAATTTGAATGAAAGTTATACATGTGTAATCATACCAATCTTTTAACTTTACAGGTATGTGGGGACTAAGAAAAATAGTTTTTCTCTCACCCTGTTAAGTTCTTCTAGCTGGACTAATAATCAAATAAACAGAGACTGAACAGCAGAAGAAATGTACTAAGTGTATTTTGTGAATGAATCTTTGTGGGTGCCATGAGATCCCAAGGGGCATTGAAGAGTTGAGGTTTATATGCCACTATGGACAAAGAGGAAAGAGGAAAGGGATGAGATTTTAGAAGGTGAAAACAGGACTTTACATGTATCCAGAAACAATGAAATGCATGGCAGTCAAATCCCTGCTAAGCAACCCAGAACCAATGGAGCACAGGGGTGAATCTAGTTAACCTGTCCCTGCTTGGGGCCTTCCAATCGATGCCCAGGTAGGTATGCTGATTCTCTACATGAAGCAGGCCTTCTATTTTAATATCTTAGGCAGAAAGAGGGAGTGTCCACAGTTCTCTCTGGGTCTTTTGTTTCTTAATGACTAACAAAATCAATATCACAAAAAGCACACTTGGGCAAGGCAAAACTTTCACTCCCTTCATTGTCAAGCTCATCATGGTAGAGGGTTGGGAGAAAATCAAGTAAAACAATAAAAAGGGGGAGTAAACAAAATTTTACAAGTTAGTTAAGAAATACATTAATTTGATCTTTTGGGTAAAAGAGAAAATAAAAATGTAAAGTTACATTTACAAATACTTATTTTCCTCTCTAAATGGTGATGGGGGCAAGAGCTGATTTGGCCTTTAAAAACATTTTAACAATAGAAATACATGAGTCTAAACATCCCAAAACTATCATAATGATGATAAAAGCAGATAGTGGTAATTTGATAAAGCCACACAATGAATGACCCCATTGCATGTAAAAACTCCCTTATTCTTTACCAAAAACTTATGAGTAAGTGCTGTTCTCCTCCAAGCTTACTATAGCCCCATGGGGCGGTAAATGGGGGAGTCAAGATTGCTCCCCTTTGTTATGCACGGCATCATTACTCATCAGCTTCTTCTTGCCTTTATCCATCAGAGCTGGCTGCCACCGTGCCCCCATAAATGAAGTGTCTATCTTGGTGTAATGATTAAGTGTGGAGGCTCTGAGGGCAGCCAACCTGCAAAGTAAATTCCTATTTCAATTCTTACTAGCTGTGTGACATCGGTCCATTGATTTGCCATCATTATTCTTCATTTTCCTCAACAGTAAAATGGTGATAGTATAGCTCCACAAGTTGGCAGGATTACTTGAGATAGGTGCATTTAAAGAATTTAACACAGTGCCTGGTACATAAGAAGTATTCTGTAAATGTTAGATATCATTCTTGCAAAGGTCAGGGAAGGTAGACATTCCTCACTGCAGAAACTTCAAATGGTTTTGAAAACCAAACCAAACCAAACCACAACAAAAAACTGAGTGTATTCCATAGTAAAAAGCTTCAAAAAGGAAAAGAAAACATAGAGTTAATGAAAGTAGAAATATTTATCAATTATTTAGAAGATGGGCTAAATTCGATTATATCCCCATGCAAAATACCTACTTAATATTACAAATAAGCTTAATAAACATTTGTCAAGTAACTGAATTTAACAATTAACATCTGCACCCCGATTTTCATTGCAGTGTTATTTACAATCACCAAGATTTGGAAGCAGCCCAACTGTCTGTCCATCAGTAGAGGAGTGGATAAAAAAGCTGTGGTACTTATAGTGGAATCTAATGAACAAAATGAACTAACAAGCAAAATATATACAGAATTATAGCTGGAGAGCAGGCTGACAGCTGTTTGGGGTGTTGGTAGAGGCCTGGGTGGGGGTGATGGAGAGACTGAGCAAAAAAACCTGATAAACATGGATGACTGTATGGGGACTGCTCAGGGGAGTGGGGTGGGACAAAGTCGAGATGGAATTCGGGGGATAAATGGTGATGGATGGAGACTTGGCCTTCGCCTTGGCGTGGTACACATGCATACAGTGTATAGATGCTGAGTGGTGGTATTGTGCATCTGAAACCTGTTTAATTTTGTTAACCAGTGTCACCCCAATATATTCAATAAATTGTTTTTTTTTAAATCAAATAAACAAGCAAAAGCAATTAATGTCAAAGTGTTTTACAATAAAGATGGTTAAACAAAAATTTTAACCTCCAGGCTAAAACTCTTTTTAAAAGAAAGGATTAGGCCACTGCTAGCCAAATAGAAAAGGCAGGTCCTGGGGCATGGAGTCTCAGCCACTGGCATCATGGCCAGGTAGGAAAGACAACACGGCCATACCTAGAGTTATGCAAGCATTTTTATACATCAAGTACCGGAAGAAAGATGCAAGCTGTTGTGGAAGGATTTACATTAGCTACAGACAGAGCGGATGAGAGAAAGTGACGCAGGGCTCGTTCTGGGACAGGCACGGGAGAGTCCACCAGGAAGAACTGTCTGCACCTGTGAGTCAGCTGTGGGCGCCAGACTGGAAAGTTCATGTGTTACTAAAAGGCGGAGGCTCCTGGGGTTCTGTGGCACCTGGCTGTCCTCTTGGATATTCGTGGAAACAGCCACCTGAAAATGAATCCTCAATTCTAACGTATATATGGGAATTAAGCAGTCTTTTGTCAGACTTGGTCTGCAACTGTTAACAGCTTTATTGTTCTGTCTCTTCCTCACTCTCGGGCTCCTGTGATTTTACTTTAGAACATTTCAGAATTTTATTTTCAATAATTAGAAAATCAGTATTACTTTACTAGTTAAAAAAATAGCAGTAAAGTATCAAATGCTGAGTGTTTAAACTTAATCTTGAATTCATGAATTCAAGAGAAAAAAGTCCAAGATCATTTCATGAAGTGAGTGCATCTCACCAAATGTCTTATCATAGTAAAAGAAGACCAGACATAAGAAGTATTATCAAAGAACGTTTGGTCATGGAAGTGTTGGGAGCTTTCACCACGGTCTGTTTAACATGGAAAGGTCAACTATTCCAACCTGTCAAATAAAAATATGTCAATTTTCTTCTGAGATTTCTGCCTTCCATGGCAGGAATATTAGCTTTGGATGGCTTATCTAAACCTCTCCATCCTATTTTATCAAAAGAATAATTAGGAAATGAAACAATCCTTAAAGCACAAAGCATGGTCAATATATTTCCCATCCACTTAGCAAAAAAGTAATTATCCATAAAGTCATAAGCTCTATCTAAAACGATCATGCTTTTACTTTTTCTAAGTGAATAAGAAGTGAGGTAACAAGGACTCTCAGGGTAATTTACTATAGACTCTGAGGAGGAGGGCATATAATTTAGGTTAATGGAAATACAACCCCCCTTCTGCATTTTACATCTCCACTAATGCCATGCCTAAGGTTATCTAAGAATCCTAAAATATAAAAACAAATTAGAATGTAGTTTTGTTTTTAAAAATGATTATGTAAATGCTGAAAAGTGGTAGCATAAACAATCATTCTTAATTCTTTTTAATTCTCCAACCTGAGGCTCATATTTCAGAGGATCCCTGTGGTAAAATAATTTGCAAAAGCAGAAATTAGAGCCTAAGGGGAAATAGAGTTATGGAAACAAAATCAAGTTTGAACATAGTCAATTATTTTAATAGGTTTACTATTCACTAAGACAAAACAACAGCTGGCATGTATTGAAGAAGTAAGACATGTTATCATATATAAAAGAAGGAAAAAGTATAAGCAAGATATAAGCTTTTTATAGAATATGACCTTTTTAATAAGAAGAAAACTTCTTAAAGGGCCTTTCTTTTACAGAATACTTGAATATTCAGAAGGTGTCTGGATAAGCCCATGTAACACAAAAAAAGGGATGAATTACTGTTCATAATAGATAGATATCCACCATATGGAACTACTAGTTGGCCATGAGTGTAAGAAAAAAAATCCTGAAGATAAAGGAAAGGACTGGAGACAATACAGAATTGAGAATGAGCTGAACATTTTATCATGAAGGGAGGATAATTGAAGCTCTCTTCGGAAGGCTGTTCATTATTCATTGTAAAGTTATTTATTTTTTGATTTCCTAGTTCCTAGCCATAATCTCCAAATCATCACTACCATTCTCCTAAAAGCAACCGAACACTTAAGTGAATGGTGTTTTATAAAATATCAGATAAAAAAGAACAATCGCAACAGATGAAATGCAAAATCCAAAGAAAGAGGAATCACTAACAGGAGTGAAATGTAAACCTCTTCTTCATCAAATTTGTAGAAATATTCAAAGGAGTACTGGGTGTAAGTTAAATTTACCTGAATTTGCAAGAAAGAATGAAAAGCCTCACTGACATCATCCCAGCTCCTCAAATTCTCTTTTTTCCATAGTTTAAAAAATAAGCTTGTAAATATGTTTTACTTTTGGACAGATAGTATTCAAAAACATCTCACACCATGCACAAAAATCAACTCAAAATGAATTAAAATTTTAAACTTAAGCTTTAAAACCACAAAAGTGCTAGAAGAAAACACGGGGAAAGCCTCTTTTAAAATGGTGTTGGCAATGGTTTTTAAAACGTGACACCAAAAGCAAAATAAGCAAGTAGGGCCGTATCAATGTGAAAAGCTTCTGCACAGCAAAGGAAACTGTCAATAAATGAGACAAAAATGTTTGCCAATCCTGTGTCTGATCAGGGGTTAATGACCAAAGTACATAAAGAGCTCATAAAACTCAATAACAAAATAAAACTAATTTTTTTCTTACAAAGTGGTCAGAGAAACTGAATAGACATTTTTTCCAAAGAAGACATACAAATGATCTATCAATGCATAAGGTTGTCAATATCACTAACCATTATGGAAACAAAGATAAAAAATACAATGAGATATTAAGTCACATCTGTTATTAAAAAGTCAAAAGATAAAAAGTGTCAAGGGTGTAGAGAACATGGAACTTTTATCTGCTGTTAGTTAGGATGTCAGTTGGTGTAGCCATTATAAGAAAAATGAGTATGGAGGTTTCACCAAAAAAAAAAAAAAGAAATAAAAATAGAATTGCCAAATTACTTAGTATTCCCACTTCTGAGTATACAATGGAAGGACATGAATACAGAATATTGAAGAAATAATTGCACTCCCATGCTTATCACAGCATTATTCACAATATCTAAGATTTGGAACTAACCTTATAACCCATCGATGGATGAAGAAAGAAGGAAAATGTGGTGTGTGCATTTATATTGACACAGAATGTTATTCAGCCCTGAGAAAGAAGGAAATCCTGCCATTTTCAAGAAGGCAGATGCATCTTCATTATGCTAAGTGAAATAAGCAAGAAAAAACAAACACCGCATGGTATCATTTACATGTGGGATCTTAAAAAAATCAAATGCATAAAATCGGAGTTGAAAAGTGGTTGCCAGGAACTGGGGTGTTGTGGTCCACACTGCCTGGTTCTAGAAATTGTAACTCTCTACCCCACATGGCTTAAGGATAAGTGAGCAAGTACCTTTGGAATGTGAGGAGCAGGAGACAAAGCTTGTCTCTGGTAGCAAACGCTGCCTCAGTTTCCTCTCCCTGCCCCCAAAGCTTGGTCAGAAGTCAATGATGGGTAAGACCCCTCACAGTGGGGGGAAACCTAAGCCAGACTCAATCACCTGGGAGGCCTTCATGGAAGAACGCAGGGGGCTGCAACAAAGAGCAATGGACTCTCCCCACCCGCCCTCCCAGGCTTTGACAAAGCCTGAGTCCCCATGTTCTCTGGGAGAAGCACTTCCTGGCTCTAATCCCCTTAAGCCTGAATACCTGTTGGGGAGAGGTGCAGCTCCTTGTCTTGCTAGAGTGTGTCCTGGGGAAAAATCCGGCATCACAAAGACTTCCTGATAAACCTGTGAAATCTGCTCTGCTAAGAGTGCTTTCGTTCATATGTTAAGGGTTCAAGCAGGAAACTCTAAAACTCTCTGCCTCACAGACTCTGACTCAGACTATCTACTGTTTGATCCTTGCTGCCCTGTATTCCTGTGTATTATGACCCAATAAAAGCACCTGGAGGAGAGGGTTCAATGCCCTTTTTCCCCTGAGAAACTGGCCACAGCTCAAGGTCTTTTTCCTCTGGGAAACTGGCTACCTCTCCTCCCCAAGCAGATCACATCATGTCTCAGTCATGTTTACTCTCATCCGTGGCACTCGGAGGGACTTGTGAGGAAAGTCACCCCACACTGGGGGTTGGGCAAATAGAAAAAGGTTGGTAAAAGGGTACAACTGTTTCACTGTAAGCTAAATACAACCTGAGGATATAAGGTAAAGCAGGGTGACTACAGTTGAAAACACTGTGGTGTATCATTGAAAAATGTTGAGACTAGAACTTGTGTTCTCACACACAAAGTAATAAAATATAAACAAAAAGTACAAAATAGATATATGAGGCTATGACACATTAATTAACTAAATGGGAGAAATCTTTTCACAATATATGTAAACATCAAATCTCCCCAAGGAACACTCACACTGTCTTATAATTTTCTTTGGCAATGAGAGCAAGGAAAACAAACCACTATGTACACAGGACTCTAGCCAAACATTCAATAATTTTTAAAAAAATAATCGGAGCAAAATAGTTTCTCTAAGCTATAGAATGGTTGCTTAATTTACATATACTTGTGAAAGTCTTGTGAATTTGGAAAGATATACAAAATAAATCTGAACTTTAATACTTTGTGTTCAGGGAATTTGTGATTAGTGAAAAATCATCTGGTACTGTACTTCGTAGCTTAGAAATCTAGAATATTTCCGGTATAAAATACTATGATTCAAAGTTTTATAATATACAGATTACCTTAAACTTTGAGTTTTTGTGAAATCATCTGAAGAAAGAGGATGGTGACTTATTTTCTGCTACAAAGGACTCCTGAATATCATTAGATAATGCAAGTAAACAAAACCAGTAAATTATCAACCTAGACACCAATAAGGTTTTCACTATAAGAAATCTTTAAATATTTTTGTTCTTAGATTCTGTATCTTTTTTTTCATATGCTGTAAACTTTTGCTTAGATATATATTAACTTAGGGGCCTAAATAACTTCTTAAAATTCTATAGCAGGGGTGTCAAACTCATTTTCACCAGGGGCCACATCAGCCTTGTGGTTGACTTCAAAGGGCTGAATATAATTTTAGGACTGCATAAATGTAACTGCTCCTTAACTAGGGGCAAGGAGCTTGGTGCTGCCATTGGGTAGAAATAAGGTGCCAGGCTGGATAAAACAAGGTGGAGGGCCAGATTGGCCCTGGCCCTCCAGCTTTGTGTTTGCCACCTGTGTACTATAGCTTTTGTGATTCTACGAGAAATCAAGAGTCACTAATAAGGTAAAGCATTGACATCTTCTATTGCTGAGGAAACAAATGAATTTCTAAGGGTTGGATCATTTCACCAAGTTTGAATATTTGTTAATAACCTCAGTGAGATTCAGCTGAAGACTGACTAATCTTTATTAACTTCTTATTGTACTTTGCACAGGCTCTACGCCCAGAACTCAGGCAACTAGCATTAATATTAATAAAGATTAACAATAGTTCTTGAATTCAGAAATACAGCTTTAAATCTAGTGATCAGTAATAACATAGTTTCTCTGGATCCATGCTCTAGGCAGCTAACTTAAAGGCATAATTTTGGAGTATTAGTCCTTTATAAATTTAAAACTTCCAGGTTTAAAACAGACTGTTAACAGTCTACCATATCAGCTAATACTAATGTTTTTGTCAAATATGATATTAATTAATCTATAAAATATTAATAACATCAGATAAAATAAATATAAAGAATGATAAATACAGGAGCCAAGATAATGGTTTTCTTTAATGGATAGAGGGAAGAAGGGATAAGAGGGTCAGATGATTAAAGTGTAGGATAATCCTGGGGATCCTGGTTTTGTTTTACATGTTGGGTTTGCAGTGCTTATTATTTATCACTAGTGAGGTATGGAAAGAAGGAAGGAAGGGAGGAAGGAAGGAAGGAAGGAAGGAAGGAAGGAAGGAAGGGAGGGAGGGAGGGAGGGAGGGAGGGAGGGAGGGAGGGAGGGAGGGAGGGAGATTGGTCATGCATTGACCAATAATAATTGTGTTTTGAACCAAGTATTATAATTATTGTGAGTAGCTGAGTTCCAAAGGTCAGTGGAGGAGGTTTTAGAATTCACTGTACTATAAAAATTTAGGAAATGAAGTCTTATGCAATCAGATTTTTCTTGCTTTATTAAAACAAATATATATTTTTTCTAATGAAGAGATTTATTAACTAAAACAGAATCACTGACTAAGTCTTAGGAAAGTAATTTGAAAATCTCTTTTCAAGTAGGAGTGTAGAGCAAGCATATGGTTTAGAAATTTTGGCTAACATCTGTGAAATTTCACTTATATTTAAACAGAGCTGTGAATGTCTCCCCTGGGCACCTAGCATTCTATTTTAATTATGACACTTAAAAATTGTTTTAGCATCTAACAGAGCACACATGATGTGAAAAAAACGTGTTAAACCACCTCCTCTGCAGTTTTAACAATAAGACAAATATGAGATCATTGCATTACTTAAAGCTCCTTATATGAAAATTAGTGCGTTGGCACTATTTTCAGAAAACATTTACCCTTGATGATATCATCTTGTTATACATATTTGCCATTTTCGGGGGCTCTTTTTTCAATTTGCTTTACACAAATTGTGTATTAGAATTTTTGGATATTATAGGTTTACTTTATAATACATATGTAAGTGGCACAAACCTACTGAAGAAATTCAAAACAAATGGCATGCTAAACATGGCTTTAAGTCATGTTTTTGTGTCAAACTCTCATCCTTAAACATCAGACTGTGGGGTTTTGGCTCGTTTTTATCAAATCAAACACAACATTTAAATATGCCAATCTTAAGATACAAAAAAAAATAGGCTGCATGCCTAAATTAAATTACTTACTATCCATTGGGAGAAGTTTAGGGTTGAAGTTACATTCCTCAAGCTACTTGTTTAAGCTGTATTCTACTCTACATATAGACACTTGTGCAGAATTCAGGCAAAGTTCTACACACCAAAAACATCTAATAACAGCACAGACAGTCTTCATATCATTTATAATTTTTCATGGTAATTCTTTGGACGTAGAAGTGCACTTGGCTAACTAGAAACTTATGCATCTCCCAAGTGACAAGTGACTTGGGTAATTTTATATTTATCTGGCAAAACCCACAATGATTCAAGGGCAACTCTCTTGAGGAAAAATATATACTTTGCTCTTTCACAGTTTAACATCATCGTGAAGATTAGGGAGGGAGGTTTCAGGCAAAGAGTTCAAGCTCCTTTCTTTTCACTCTTGAGTCCAGAGGAGAAACTTTGATTTGAGATATGGACTAATGATGGAATCAAGAATTTTAGATAATATGTTCAAATCACTGTACTGGGGTATAGATTATGTTTGTCTTTATGACTTACTTATATGGTCAAAGTGCAAGTAAAGCCCAAAGGAAAGGAGGAATAAGAACATTTTCTGCTCTAGGCTTTAACATAGAAGTTGTAAGGAGTTCATGAATGTTCTATTGTGCACACTCTAGATCAGCAAGATTGGAAAACAGATATCGACTAAAAGCAAGAGCTTTTGAAGGAAGGAATGATACTCCAGAATTCCGGTCGGATACTCCAGAATTCAAGGGTAACTTCATTGGTGGTTAGATAAGATAAAGAACACCATAAATTATGGTAGAGGAAGACTCCATCCCTTTTTAGGGAATCCAGCTATATAAACAATGTGTTTATGAGTAGGATCATTTTTTCAGTATGCGCATTTTTCTGAAGTTTGTTTAGATACATGTAAACTACCTTGGAAGATCGTATCCACATAATCATTCATTGAATCACACAGGAGCATATATCATTTGCTATGTAGTATGCTAATTACTTAGAGTTCAAGTGAATAAAAGAGTGAATGAGCTTATATCCTAGAAGAGTGAGTGGACACAGACTTGCAACACAGAGCGATGGTTGTAGAAGTAAAGGGAGCACTCTGTAGAAGCACTTTATTCAGACTGGCAGAGAAAACTTACAGCACAGTCATCCAAATGGAGACCTAGAGAATGAATAGGCATTATCCAGGTAAAGGGGGTGAGGTGGTAGGAATTCTAATTGCAGTCAATTAGATAATTGTATATATAAGCCAGACTTACATGTTCGAGATTGGAGGAAAAGTGTAGACCTACTAAGTCCTGGCTACATCTCTGGATGAATTATAGAGCCTCTCTTGGCTTATTGTCTCATTCTCAAATAGCATTGATAAGAGAATAAAATGACATTTCATATGATCTACCAAATACAGCATAGTAGGTTTCTCATAAGTGTTAGATTCTTTTAGTTTTTACTTTTTTCTACCAGCCTTTACTGTTGGTGGGAATGCAGACTGGTACAGCCACTGCGGAAGACAGTATGGAATTTCCTCAGAAAAGTGAAAATTGAACTGCTTTTTGACCTGGAAACTCCACTGCTGGGGTTATACCCTAAGAATCCTGAAACACCAAATTCAAAAGAACTTATGCACCCCAATGTTCATAGCAGCACAATTTACAATAGCCAAGTGCTGGAAGCAGTTTAAGTGCCTGTCAGTAAATGAGTGGATCAAAAAACTGTGGTACATTTACACAATGGAATACTGACTGCATAGCAGAAAGCAAAAAGGGACTCCTGCCCTTCATGACAGTGTGGATAGAACTGGAGAGCATTATGCTAAGTGAAATAAGCCAGGACGTGGAAGACAAATACCATATGATCTCACCTATAAGTGGAGCCTAATCAATAAAACAAGCAAGCAAAATAGAACCAGAGACGTGGAAAAAAGAGCAAACTGACAGTGACCAGAGGGGAGGGGGAGGAGGAGAACAGGGAACTAAGGTGAAGGGTCAAAGTCAAGGAAAATGTATAAAAGACACAAAGACAAGAACACTGGAGGAGGGAAAGGTTGAATGTGGAAGGTGGCAGCTGAGTATGTCAGGGGAGAGTAAGGGGGGAAGAATGGGGAAAACTGTAATTGAACAACAATAAACCATTAAAAAAGATTTAATGCTGTAGCAATTAAAATATTTTGTCAATTCAGTCTGTTCTTAATCTGTCAAACCAAGTAAAAATTGGCTGAATTGACATGTCATGTTGGTGAATAAATCACATTTGCTGATTTAGGGAATAGTAGTCTCAAAATCAAGAGATAAAATACAGAGAGGATAATCTCAGGAGATAAGCACCTTGAAGGGACAGAAAATGACTTGCTTCTCAGTTTGCTGGGATCAGGTTAATATCAAAAAACAGCTTCAGTGTTCAATTCATCTTGCTTCAGCTAGCCTGAAGATCAAGAATAATCACTAACAGTTGGGTCAATATTGATGAGAAAATTATATTGGAAGCTTGATGTGGTTTGTATATTTTATGCTTGAAGAAAGAAAATACTTAAAATTCCTTTTCTAGAATGCTAAAAATCATGACTTTATAGGGCTAATTGCTAACATTTAAATGAAAATGGTGTATGTATTCCTGGGATCTTAATTGCTTTACAATCCGGAATTTTAAAAATCAGATTTATTTCACCGTTTCCACTGAGTATAATCCTAAACAGTACTAAAATTATATTCAAATTAAAATTAGCATATCTATGACCTTTATGGTAGTTAGATGTTTCTTCTATCTGGTTGGAGTCTCAAGTATACTTTAACCTGGTTTTAATGTCCTAGAAAAGTTGAATTTAATTTGATTCTTTGGTACTCTCTGTGTTTGTGTGCACATGTGTGTGCCTGTGTGATAAGCTTTTACAGTGGTGCAGAGATTATTACTTTTTTTTTTTTGTAAAGAGAGTGGATCTTTCTAGGCTGATGCTATTTAGTGCCAAGACTATTAAAGTCAATCAAGCATGCATTTCTGCTGATCTAGTAATTCTATAGAGTTTCTTAGATTGATACTGAATTGACCTCTGCCACTTGCTTTTATTTTTCTGCCTAAAATAGGTCTTCTGGTAGTTTTTAATAAAATAATCAGAGATTTCTATGTGCTCTAAATAGTTTAAGTGGGCAATAATCCTTCCTTTCCACTGGTACCTCTGTGCAGTCTAAAACTACTTTTCAATAGTCGTATCAAAGACCCTTCATTAAAAAATATTTCTATTTCAAGTATGAGAATGCTCAGTAAAATTCTCATTAGCCAGTTTTGAAGGGTTCATGAAAATCCTTGAGTGGTGAAGTCAAACTTTATTTAACTATGTTTTTTTTTTCATTCATTCTACATTGGGAACATTAAGCACTAGGTATATTAAAATTGGCTAATATTATAAAATGTAGACATTTAAAGAAAAATCAAACAACAGAAGTTACTTTGTTACACTCAATCATCTTTTCGATTCACCAATACAATCAGGACTTGAAGGCCAGCTATTTTGACACCAGACTCTCTACTCTCAACTTTCCTCCCAGACTATTGATATTTTTATAATCACTATTTTGCCTACCTCCAACTAGAAGTAATTTATACTTTCTCAGTTCTCTGCTCTTACAGTAAGTTTAAGAGCTTTGTTTGATTTGGTTTGAGTCCATGCTCATTGAGACCACTTACATACCTCTGCCACGGCACCTTCATCTTTTGTAAACAGAACATATAGACCTAAAGCGTTTCTGTGAAAATAAAATGGGGTGGCTATATGAAGAATCACTGATAATACCTGGATCTTATGGATCTACAAGCAAGCCTTGGTGCCATATAAAATGGCTGGAGGGATTTAAACGACTGTGCACAGTAGGTGGGCTGTATTGAGGGCCTCTCTTTCTCTCTCCTCTGTATCCAAAAAGCCCTGAAACTAGAGTCTCAGAGGGGCCATGTAACTTGCATTAATCAATGGGATACTAACAAACTCAAGAAAGTAAAAACTTGAACTGTGCATGAAATGTTAGCTTTGCATGTTCTTACCTACCTGGATTCATCTTAAGGAACATGTCTGAACTAGTTTGCCAGAGACGTGAAGAGTCACTGGTTCAGTGAAGTCACCCACACAACCCTGCGGCTTTGTGATCCCCAGAGAGCAACATTGCCCCACCACCAATGCCACCATGGACTTCACAGTGACCTTAAAAAAGGTCCTTTGCATGTCCTTTAACATGTCTGGTGCTGAGAGAAGAATATAGGCAAAGTAATACAGTGTAAATAATGCCTAATAGCTCTATATTTAATACTATATATGTATAAATTTAGTATTTACTTGTATCACAAGTATTTCAAAAAGTTTTTTAGATCTCATTCCTCCAATCTGTTCTACCATCTGCATTTCTCCTCATCTCTCTGACCATTTTGATTTAGTCTCATTTCTCTCAACTTAATGGTCAATAAATGCACCTAAGTGGGGACATTTCCCAGCAGCTTGTTAAGCAATGACTGAGTTGACCTTGAAAGAACAACTGCTTAGGAGCATATAGGCTTGTGTCTCCTTGCTTAATTCACCATTTACATTTGGCCAATGCTTAGTCAAAGCAGTCCCAAAGGGTCAAGTTGGTTTCTTCTGTTGAAAAATGACTATTACCACATTTTTAGAGTAGAAGGAGGGAGGTTCCAACATATTTTCCCTTCCACACAGGGCTGTAATTCAGACGTTCTCAGTATAGAGAACCTGACCTAAACTAAGTAACTTTTATGAAGAGAACTAGGTTTTCATTGGTGGCATTTCAGTTTCTGGGCATCATAGTTGAGCCCACTGTAATATATACCAACTGGCAAATTCTCTGTTTAGATTGTGCATTAAGTGCCCAGTTGGGGGCCTTGCACACATGTTGCACACATATGCACACATGCACACACATCACAAAGAAGTCCAGGTCTTGTCTTTTGAGTGCTCACTCTTTCACAGATAACACACAGGAAAGATAGACCCATGATAAGTTTTTCAAGCTTCCTTTGTTGCTGCAAAATACATAAACACAAATCCCAATATTTCATATTCTTTGATGGATACTAACATTTCTTTATTTCTAGAGAATAGTTAGGATTGTTTTTATAACCAGAATAGTCTTTACAGAAGGAAAAAAAATCTGTACAAACTGACACTCAATAATCTAGAAAAGGTCTGAAAAGGAGATTAACTAGGAAAACGGGAAAGTATGGATGACATCTGACGATCGCAGGATGCTATATGTGTAGAGATGTTGAAGGTATTTCCTGGTTTTCACCCTCACCCTTTCCCAGTGTCTCCGTCAATTACAAATTTTAAGAGTAGATCAGCTTGTACCAAAGTCAGAGTCACGTATCAGCTTTGTTATAAATGAGGAAATCACCAACAATTCTAAACATGTTTTGGTGACATACACTGTTTCACCTGGACTGTGTCTGGCTTTTCTGCCAGCCTTTATTTCCAGCGTTAAAATAAATATATTTATCATTCAGCCATACACTGCAAAATTTTTCCATCACTTGGTTTTCTCATTTTCCAGGGCACACTTTTCAATACCCGAGAGAAAGCAATTGAAGTAGAACTGTACCACAGTGCATTTCCAATGTGATGCAGCAGAATAACATTCAATGGAATTATTCTGTTAGTAGTGCCTGTGAAGCCAAGCTGAATAGTCTACGATTTCAGTAAGTATTTGATATTAGTTCATTTTTTCCAGTCCTGGAAGCTTTATTCTATTTTATTCTTTAGTGCATATTTATTCGGAAAATATATATATTTACCTAGAATAATTTCCAAATATTAACCTAGACATAGTAAGCTAAAGGATGTTCAATACTCAACTGAGAATATGGCTGACCCTTTGCCAAACTATGCAGTAGAGGAGGTATTCTGGGCCCTCTCAGCCACCCCATCACCCAGAAAACACTGACATCATAATCACCAAAAATCTCTGAGCATTTTGAGGACATGTGTCACAGATTCCCCTTCGTGACATAATAGGGCTTCTAAGGGGAGTCTCCTGCAGCAGCCTCACATGAGGCTTGTGGGTATGTTGCCTATATGAAAAAAGAGGCTCTGTTGATTTGATTACGTTAAGGGTTTTGAGACGTGGAGAGAATGATCTGAATTATCTGAATTACCTGAGTTATCTGGGACAACCCAATGAAAGAAGAAGGGAAGAAGAAGGCGGGGACTCAGCATTAGAGAGCTACAGCAGTGGAAGCAGAGGTGGCATTGATCTGGGCCATTAACAAAGACATGTGGGCAGCCTCCAGAAAAGGCAAGGAAATGGATTGTACACCGGAGCCTCCAGAAGGAGCACAGCCTGTTTTAGGCTTCTGACCTCTAGGGTTTGTAAAACAACAGCTTTCTGTTATTTTAAGTCCTTTAATGTGTGGCTAATTGGTTTTAGCTACAATAGAAAACTGCTGTATAGCCCAAGATAGATAGAAGGGCTTACCTCAGATTTGTGGATGCTAATTTTGTTTATTGTAGTAGATTATAATTGGTACATTACACAAAACCACATTTTAAAAAGAATGATTCCAAGTTGAAATGTAAAGGACCTAGTACAAAATGAAAAGAGGCCTTTGGACTTTTGAACTTTGTGGTCAGGAAACGGGCTGACAAATTTCCTCATTTATACACACAAGCCATTCCTTATAGGATAAGAATGGTGCCCAAGGGATGTTGTCAAGAGATGCCAGAGGAGAGAACAGGGATGAAACCTAATCAAGAAACTGGCAACATATGCCCAGCTGGATGTCAGAAATGCTATATACCTGCAATTGCTGTGGGTCTTCAGTTTTCTCTGTTCGAATCAAATTATCTGTATTGGTTATCTTATGAATCTGTAATTTAGAGGTCCGAAGAACAAAAATGATTCTCAAGGAGCTGTATCTTAGGAACTGTGTGTAAATAACTATCCACACATGGACATGATTTAAATCAAATATATTAGACCTCGAGGCTGATATTCTTGCCAAAAAAGTGGGGTTAAAAGAAGGTGTCCCATAGAAGGGTGTGTGCGTATTTTGTTGGGGGAAATATATAAATTTTGATTTCCAAAATTGGTTCCACATTGTCTCCTATCACAAAAAGCAAATGTACAGTGTGGCCCTTGACCATTCTCCCATTGAAAAGAGAGCTCTGTGTTCCCTGCCCTTTGAATCTAGGCAGACTCATGACACTCCTGTACCAATCCAATGAGGAAGAAGTGACACTGCATAACTCTCATGATTAGCTTAAAAAAGGTGATGCAACCTCCACTGTGTTTGCTGGAGCCCAAGTCACTGTGGAAGTTGCCCAGTGGCCCTGAAGCTACCAGGCTGTCAGGAAGCCCAAAGTAGCCCATGTGAAGACACCAGGTGGGAAAGTCTATCAATTGCACAAAGAGAGAGACCCTGCCAACGCCCACTTGCTCCAGCTCCACCTACTTACACTTTCATCCCTGCCACTCTCCCCAAGCATATTCCAAACTCTTGACCCACAAATACCATGAGACATACTAAAATTGTTTTTCTTAATCCAATAAATTATGGGAAAAGTATTATACAACAATAAAACCAAACTAGTGCCTTCCCTTAAATCCTCAACACAAGAAGGCCCTGTTTTCAATTATTTACACATTGATGGTAAACTACTTCTTGAACTTTTACCTGTATTAGAAAGCCTTCCTGAATACTGTAGCAGAGCTGAGTACTCACTTGACCTTATTTACCACCATCAAACTGTAAATATTTTTCTTAAGATTGTGCTTACTATACTGGATATTTATTATTTATGCCTCTCTCACTTTTTCCCACTGAGATATAAAATCCTCAAGGGAAAAGCCCTGAGTCACTCAAGTTTATGTCTCTCGAAATGAAAAGCACAAAGGCTACACATAATTGGTAATGATTATAGGCCTGTTATATAAATAAATGAATTACAGTTATTTGAAAAATCACCTTTGTTGTGGAGGGGACAAAAGGAGAAGGCTTTTTATTCCTTTAAGGGATACATACCCTTATAATATAACTAGAAGAGGGACTTTTTTGTTTACTTAATGGTACTGGACCTTTGCTGTAGTTTTTTGAGCCACAGAATGGAAAAGGAGAATCTTATCAATTTATCAAGCCACTAGTGAAAGGGTGGAATACAACTAAGAAAGCAAAAATAATGTATAATACTTGTGTATGACCACAGTTTTGGAAGTAGCAAGAAGTTGATCTTATGATATATCCCAAGGTAAAAAGATAGAACAATATTAGATGTTCGGCCTCTTGTGGGACCAATTTAGGACCCTTGAGTAAGAACACCAGGGCTTACCCGATACACAGCCATCCTGAAGATCTAGATGGAGGTACGTGGGGTAGCACTGAAATGATTTCCAAAGAGATACCTTGCTTCCAGTTCCTTAAAATATTTCTTGGGTAATGGAAAAAGATAGAGAAGGGTAAATGTTCTTTGCAGGGGAAACACCTTTTACTTGTAGGGGGACATAAAGGGGATACTACTTTTGAAATGCCCCTAAGTGAAATCATTCAGTCTACTACATTTTATGGAACATCTGCTTTACTGTCCTAGAAAATGTAGGTATAAGGGCAAACAAAACAGATTTGTCCCAGTGTTCATGGAAGTTTAATTCTATCAAAGGGAGATAATAAACTCACAAGAAACTGAGAAAGCAATATACATTCAGAAAATGGAAGTGTTGAAAAAAAAGAACACCTTGCAAAGGGAGAGAGAGTAGCTGGAGGGATTCAATACATTAGCTAAAATGGCTGGAAAGGACACTCACCCCCCTTCAGACCTAATGGAAGAGCCTGTGTCCCCCCATAAGAGTAAGGAGCTCCATACAGAGTATGGAGCACAATACTGAGACTATGGAGACACATGTTGGGGCAGTAGAGGTAAGGCATTGATGCTTCTAAGGAAGATCCTCCTCTTTGATAAAGAGAGTCTCATGAGGACAGTCCCCTTTTCATTTCCTGCATTGAACACTGCCCCATGAGGACAAGATATGCAGAACGACTGCAGTCACCTTGTGATGTGAATGGAAGGCAATGGACACTATAAAGACGCTACCGCAGGATCTTGATGTTGTGGAGCCAGAACCAAATTTTGGATCACCTACTTCAGTTCTACTATTGTACAAGGAAAACAAACACTGGTTGTTTAAGCCACATTTATGATACTTGTAACCTAAAGCATGCTAGTTTGTTAGGGGCTGCCATAGCAAAGTAGGACAAACTGTAGATGAAACAAAATTTATTGCCTCAGTGTTCTTTCTGGAAGCTAGAGGTCTGAAATCAAGGTGTCCTGAAAGTTGGTTCCTTCTGAGGGCTCTAAGGGAAAGATCTATCAGAGGCCTCTCTCCTTGGCTTACAGAAGGCCACTTTCTGTCAGTCTCTCACATCTTCTTCCTTTTATGTGTGTCTCTGTGTCTAAATCTTTTCTTTATATAAGAAAATAAATTATTCTAGATGAGGAGCCACTCCTAGGGACCTCATTTTAACCTGATTACCTCTGTAAAGTCTCTGTCTCCAAAGGTCACTTTCTGAGGCATTGGGGGTTAGAACTTTAACAAATGAATTTTGGAGAATCAATTCAACTCATAAGACAAATAAATGCACATGTTCACATTGTATAGGTGACTCTTGAGCTGTGAGACAAGAAATGCAGAAAGAGATCTGTAACACTGACTTTGGTGAGGAACTGCCTGCAAGGGCCCTCAGGTGGCGATTTAGTCAGAACTCAGTTGCACATGGGTGCTAGTGCTTGATTTATTGCCTCACAACCTGAAATGCACTTTTCATCACCTATTCTGTGACAACAGAACTAAGCTCTGAATAATTTCACCTTTGCCACCTGGCATGATGCTAATTTTGCTGTATCAGTAGCTGGAGCTGAGGCACATGGCAGGGTTCAGGGTTCTCTTCTTGGTTCTAGTGGGCTCTTCTCAACAAATTCCTTCATTGCATGGGGTTTCTGCAGGCCAGGCTCCTGAAGTGTGTGTAGCTGCTGCAGGATAGGAGCCAGCAGCCCTTGGCCCCCTCCCATGGGCAGTTTTCAAAGGAATCTCACAAGGTGAATTACAAGCAAGTCTGACTAGCATGACAGCCTAACAAACTTCTCCATCCAGTGAATCATGGCTGCATCTTCTCAATGAGGCCTGGATCCTAATCCTAGGGGAAGAGTTCTTTCAGATCTGTTTTCTTCTTGGGTATTCTATCTTAGCCCTAAGTGTAGAAACTGCTTCTTATATATTCTAGTCCTTAATTCTTTAGAGGTCACTTTATACTAGACGATCACTACTATTATAATCTCTTTTTACAATGAATAATTCTTTATATTACTGTGAAGTTTCTATTTCCTGATGAGACTCTGATTTATGCAATATGCTGGAAATTATTCACACTATCATGAGAAGAAATGGAAGAACAAGCTCTATTGTAGTGCTTAAGTAATGACTCTTGGAATAGTATTGTCAAGCAGCCTACACAGAAGCCACTCTCTCTGCCACAGGAAGAGAAACCAGGAGCTACTGATGCATTTTCCAAGCACACTCCACTGAGCTAGGGTCCAAGGCAGGAGGAACAAGTGATGACGCCCAAAACTTGGTATCTTCTAGGCTGCCACACAAAATAGCATAACCCTTCAAACACTGCTGATTCTCTTCCCTCTTATATAATTCCAAAGCTGAGTTTTACATGAGAGCACCAGAGTAGCAAAATCTAAATTACTCTTGATTTGAGGGTGTCACAACTATATTTCAGACAGTAAGAAGTAGAAAGTATAAAAAAAGTAAAGTGAAAATGCCAACTGATTTTGTTCCCTCCCAAAAACTTCCATGCCAGCCAGTGATAATGATTGTATCTCACTGACAGAGCTGAGTTATGCAGCTCTGTCTTGTACAACTGTCAGAAAAAGGCTAGGAAAAGAAGGAAGTGTGTAAATCAACCAACAACATGTGCCTACCTGTGTGTACATGTCCTGTTCTGTTGTTTAAAGCCACCTTGATTAAGCTTTACAATTGTGCAGGGATAGGGAATAAGATGAAGTTTGTGTGAAATGGGTTATAATCTTCCCATGTTCCACTTTTGGACTTTAAAAATTAAACAATGAGACAAGACTTCCAGCCAAGATGGAGGCATATGTAGATGCACTTTGCCTCCTAACACAACTAAAAGAAGGACAACAACAAATTTAAAAACAAAACCAGAACTGCCAGAAAACTGAACTGTATGGGTGTCCAACAAACATGGAGTTAAAAAGGCATTCACTCAGACTGGTAGGAGGGGTGGAAGCAGGCATCCAGGGTGGAGAAGATGCTTGGCAAGGTGGTGACTGGAGAACTGGGGTGGACAAGGCAGTGGCTGGTAGACCAGGTGAGGCAGCAGCTGGTGGAGTGGGCTGTCCCACACTCACCTGCAGATAAACCAGAAGGAAGAACTGGGGAGCAAAACAGACCATGCAACCCAGCGTTCCAGCATAGAAAAATAAAGCCTCAAAACCTCTAGCTATAAAATTCTGTGGGGGTTGAGGTGGCAGGAGAAACTCCCAGCCTCACAGGAGAATACATTGGAGAGACCCAAGTGTCCTAGAACATACGCAGGCCCACACACCTGGGAATCAGCACCAGAAGGGCACAATTTGCTTGTGGAAAGCAGGGAAAGTGACTGAAAGCTCCCCAAGAGCTGAGCGAGTGGCACTGTTCCCTCTCAGAACCCTCCCCCACATACATAGCCACAATGCAGAGACCTGGGTGTCCCCACCCTGGCAAATACATAAGACTCTACCCCTTAGAATGTAACAGGCACCTGTAGGCAAATATATATATATATATATATCCCAAATGAATGAACAGATCAAATTTCCATCACTTAGTTCATCACAGAACTAAGTGATGGAAAGATAGCCAACCTATTAGATGCAAAGTTCAAGACACTGGTAATCAGGATACTCACAGAAATGGGTGAGTATGGTTAAAAAATGGAGGAAAAAGTGAAAACTATGCAAAGTGAAATGAAGGGAAATGTACAGGGAACCAACAGTGAAAGGAGGAAAACTGGGACTCAAATCAATGATTTGGAGCAGAAGGAAGAAATGAGCATTCAACCAGAACAGAATAACAAGAATTCAAACAAGAATTCAAAAAAATGAGGAGAGGCTGAGGAACCTCTGGGACAACTTTAAATGTTCCAACATCTGAATCATAGGGGTGCCAGAAGGAGAAGATGAAGAGCAAGGAATTGAAAACTTATTTGAACAAAAAATGAAGGAAAAGTTCCCCAATCTGGCAAAAAAAATAGACTTCCAGGAAGTCCAGGAGCTCAGAGGATCCCCAAAAAGTTGGACCCAAGGAACTACACACCAAGGTACATAATAATTACATGACCGAAGATGAATAAGGAGAGAATCTTAAAAGCAACAAGAGGAAAGGAGACAGTTATCTACAAAGGAGTTCCCATTAGACTATCAGCTGATTTCTCAAAAGAAACCTTGCAGGCAAGAAGGGGCCGGAAAGAAAATTCAAAGTCATGCAAAGGAAGGAGCTACATCCAAGATTGCTCTATCCAGAAAAGCTATCATTCAGAATGGAAGGGCAGATAAAATGCTTCTCAGTTAAGGTCAAGTTAAAGGAGTGCATCATCACCAAGTCCCTATTATATGAAATGTTAAAGGGACTTATATAAGAAAAAGAAGAAGATTGGAAATATAGACAGTGAGGTGACAACAAACTAAAACTATCAAAAACCAAACCTAAAAAACAAAAACAAAATGAACCAAGCAAACAACTAGAACAGGAACAGAATCACAGAAATGGAGATGACATGGAGGGTTAGCAGCGGGGGTGGGGGGAGAATGCGGGCAAATATAGAGGGAATAGGAAGCATAAATTGTAGGTACAGAATAGACAAGGGGAGATTAAGAATAGTGTAGGAAATGGAGAAGCCAAGGAACCCATATGTATGACTCATGGACATGAACTAAGGGGGAGATGCTTTTGGGAGGGGGTGGAGGGTGGTGGGAAAAAAGTGGGAGAAAAAAGTGGGACAACTGTAATAGCATAATCAATAATATAGATTAAAAACATATATATGAAAAATAAACAAATATATAATTTTAAAAAACAAAAAAGGAATGAGAGAATATTTAAATAAATGACTTTAGAATAACATTTGACTTTTTAAGCATAGGATCATTATCCTCTGAGGGTTGAAAAATTTATCACTCAGCACATAGAGAAAGCCACTACTGATACATGGGCTAGCATTCCCTCTTTCATATAAATGCTACGTATTTGTTCTTTATGTTTTTACTCTTAATGTTATATGATATTATTAAGATACACCATATATCTTAATGGTATATGATGATATAATACATATATGTATATAATATATCACAGTTTTTCTTGACAACACATTCAGATTTACCAATTATTTTTGAAGGCTGATAGAGATCTAGTCTACTTAAATTACTAAGTTTTGATGGTCATGTAGAAGATTTTCTTCTGAGACTTCTAAACCTAGTTCACTTTTAGCTATATAGGATTTTTATTTTATAAGTCTAGAAAAAAATTTAAAGTTTGATGTTTTGACAATCTTATGTCTGGGCTTTGTGTTCATAGGCACACAAATCTTCCATAAAAGGCTCAATATTAACTACACATTACTTAAAGAGGTCAAAGCTTTATGCCATAATATTTAAATTTCCAATAATGTGTTGTATATTGTACATAATTCCAGCTCTTTTTTTTAGTAACTAGGATTTAATGAGTCTATAAATTTAGTTTTACAATTAAAATATTTACCTCATAGTTTTATTACTTATTACCAACTTTTAAAACTGAACATGAAGACAGAAATGACCTCTTTTTCTCTACTTTGTCAAATGAAATAGGTTGAGAAAAACTCAGCTGAAGTTTACTTTTACTGCTTCTATTATCACATATATTTATGTAATGAGCATTACTGAGTGACTACCATATGAAAGGCCTTGCAAATAAACAAATAAATACCTGCTGGTAAAATATATTTTAGGCTACATGATGATAAATTCTAGGAAGAAAAATGAGTCAGAAAAAGGAATGTGGTGTGGGGAGTGAGTAGGGAGAAGGAGGGAAACTCTTATTTAAATATCCAGGGAAGGGCCTCCCTGGGATGGCCTTTGACTATAGGAAGTGAAGGAGCAGACCTTCCTGGCCTTTCAAAGAAGAGCAATCTAGGGCAGTGTAGACGGCAGATACAAAAACCCTGAGGATGTGTGTGCACCTACTGTGCTCAAGGAAGAACATAGGACTAGAACATTGTGAGCCAAAGGGAAAAGTAGACAAAGGCAAAGGTCCAACACAGAAGTCAAATAATCTAGAACATTGTGGGAACTTGTAATAACATTGGTTTTATTCCATGTGTGATGGAAAGGCACTGAAGTACTTAGGGCAAAGCAGAGCTCTGATATGTTTCAAATGCCTGCTGGTCAAACATAGGCTTTGGAGGGGAGTGAGGATAGGCAAAAGGCTGAGAAGAGGTATGTTAGTCAGGAGGCTGTTGTCATAGCTAGTTAAAGATAATAGTGACCTGTACATGCAAATAGCAACAGAGAGGTTGAGAAGTAGTCAAATGTCAGGTAAAATTAGAAGGTAATGTTAGTAAGATTTAGTGAGGTATTAGTTTTGGAATAGGAAAAAGAAAAGGAGTCAAAGATTACTCAATCTGTTTTAATTAGAGTAAATAGAGTAGACTTGCCATTGTTTATGTTGGGGAAAATCTGGATAAGGGTGTTAGATCAGAAATTTGGTTTCGAACATGACAGATTTAAAATGCTCATCAGACATCCACGCAGACATGTTGAAGAGTCCGTTGGAGGTAAGAGGGTGAAGTTCAGGAGACAGCCTGAGTTTAAAGACATACATTTCACATATAGACTACTTTTAAAGCTATGGGACTAGATGAGTCCATTTAGATAGTGCTGATAGTGCTGATAATGATTATGGGTCAATCGTTCTGTTAGGTCCTACTTTAATCCTCACATAGATTTTGCAACGGTACTAAGGCTGAGAAAGATTAAATACATTTTTACAGACTAATGAACAGTGATGAATGATTCAATCCAAGGTGTACATAACATTAGAATAGATTCTTCCACGCAGTGTAGGCAGGCTACATGTCTTGCTGTAAATGCACTGAATGTTATCTCCTACTTGGCTGTAGAAAGGTCACTACTATTTAGGTATAAAAATACCAACCAGCCATTTCTTATTGCCCTGCCTCCTCTAATTTTAGGAAATGTTAGCATCCTTTCTCTTCGATTTTCACTAAACCTTATAAGCCTTGCTTAGAGGTAATTTAAAATAATTACCTGTTGCTTCAACTAGGGGAAGCTATCAGTAATCTAGATATAGGTTTCCATACATAGGCAGCATTTTTAGAAATTTATTGTAGTGAATAACAATTTAAAAGAGACCCAAAATAATTGCATTGCACACTATCAATTATTTTCTAGAGCTTGTGCATATTGTTAAAGATTTGTGGTAACAAGGAGTTTGTTTCCATTTATGTATTATATATTCTATTTATGTTGTATACATAAATATAAATGTAGATGTATGCTCTCTTAATAAATGCACTTATAAAATCAATTGCTACTTTGAAATTTCATCACTACTTTAGTCTATGAGCTCTCAAGACTGGTAATTCCTGTAACATGCAACGAAAATATAGTAAATCATACAAAAAATTGATCATAAGCTTTTAGAAATTTAATTTTATTGGGATAAATGAAAGTATTATGAAAATATTGATTGCTAAAGACTTTCTTGTTATAAATGTCATTTTAAATATAAATTTGTTTAAAAAGCTAATATCTAACCATTTTATTCTTCTGTATTTTAATGAAGAAAAGAAAAAATATATATCATTGTAGATAACTCAGTCTGTGAAGACGATTTTCTTCACAAGTTCCCCCACCCCCTGCCGTGTGCCACAGATGAGAGTAAACATGACTGAGACATGATGTGATCTGCTTGGGGAGGAGAGGTGGCCAGTTTCCCAGAAGAAAAAGGCCATGAGCAGTGGCTAGTTTCTCAGGAAAAAAAGGCATTGAGCCCCTTCTTCCAAAGGCTTTTATTGGGTTGTAATACACAGAAATACAGGGTGACAAGGATCAAACAGTAGATAACATTTCAAAGAAATCTGAGGGCTTAGTATGAGTCAAAGTCTGTCAGGAACAGAGTTTTAGGGTTTCTTGCTGAAACCCTTAACATATGAAAAGCACTCTTAGCAGAGAAGATTTCACAGGTTTATCAGGAAGTCTTTGTGATGCCAGATTTTTCCCCAGGACACACTCTGGCAAGGCAAGGAGCTACACCCCTCCCCAACAGGTATTCAGGCCTAAGAGGATTAGAGCCAGGAAGCACTTCTCCCAGGGGACATAGAGACTCAGGCTTTGCCAAAGCTGGAGGTCGAGAGCTCATTGCTCTTTGTTGCAGTCCTCTCCCCCAGTCCTTCCATGAAGGCCTCCCAAGTGGTCCTGTCTGGCCTAGGTTGTCCCTCCCTTAAGGGCTCTTACTCTTCAAGGACTTCTGAGGAAGCTTTGGGTGCAGGGAGGAAACTGAGGCAGCATTTGCTACCAGAGACAAGCTTTGTCTCCTGTGGCTGGAAATCCAGAGGTAGTTGCTCCCTCATCCTTAGCCACAGGGGGTAGAGAGTTAAAATTCCTAGAACCAGGCAGAGCGGTCCATAACAATCATTGTATACAACTCAGCCAAACTGGAGTAGATTAGTACATGTCAATATTATGTCCTGCCATTGTTTTGTTTTCTTAGTCAAAGTTATCAAGTGTGAAATTTTCTAAACAGAAAGCTGAATAGAAGAAAAGTCATAAAATGATTAAGACTTGTAAGTCACAATTAAAGAAAATTTAAAATAAGTGTTTTGTCTTTATAAATATCATAATCTAAGTTCTAATTTTCTGTACTTTATTATGGTAATAGGAGTTTTGGTATGAACACCTGAAATAAATAGTTTCTTATTTCTATAACAAAAATAATGTCCTAAATACTATTGACTTAGAAATAGTCCAGTGAAATAACACAATAAGAAGCCCAGTAGTCATTTGGAGTTGTCTATCTGATAACATCACAAATCTCCAGTATTGCTAAGAATGTCAGTGCACCTATCTCAACATGTTTAAATTCTCACAATGCTTTTTATTGGATGTAGTCATGTGACACTGTAACAGCCAATGAGATAAAACCAGAACTTATTGAGTGGGGATACCTTAAGGCTTACTAAAGGTAGATAACATGTGCCTTTGTTATCTTTTCATTCATTCCCATCTTCCCCTGTGGAAAGCAAGCTGGAGGAAGAACTGCCATTCTGCAACTGAGGCAACGTGCTGACAAAAGCCACAAACTACGGGTGGCTGACTCACCGCACCAGGTACCTAATGGCCACGTCAGCTCAGGACCACATATCTCCAGACATTTCTTAGATGGGGAAAATCAAACCTTTTTCTGCAATGTAACTGTTTTTGGTTACTATTAGTTTGGCTTATACTTGAGTATTTGCATATTCCTGACACAGTAGGCAGAAAGAAAAAAACTCCCCCCAATTCAGCAAGAGAATTAAGCTAAGAATATTTTATGAGGATTATTTATATTCTGTACACTAAGGCTTCTTGAGAATACACCATCTAGCCTTGGTACACTGTAGTTCTTTAATAATTGTTTGGGTGAATAAAATAAATAAATTAATTAATAGCTGCTAATAAAATAATATCTAAAGATTTAAAAAACTGTTTTAACAGAAAAAATTACTGAAATATTTCAAAATATAGACTTATTTCTGCTCTTGGTAATGACATACGTCAATTTCCTAAAATGTCTATATGTAGGAAATGGGAAATTTTGTATATAACTAGTCACTGCTCAGCAGTTTCTCCTAATGTAAGCTGGTATGTAATTATTCAAGACAGGTGAAAAATATATGACTGCCTAATATTGTAGAGAACTGTTAGCAGTTACTTATAAACAATGCAAAAGTGAATCAAAAGTAGCTAAACTGCCATGAGTTGTTTTAAGAGATAATTAGGCAAAAGGTTAATAATTTTAACAACTGCAGTGAAAAGAAGCAGCAGGGTTCTGAAGGTTTCTTCTAGCTTCAGGGATGCCAAGGATTTGAAACATGCTGAATTCTCCTGCAATATTCTCTCAAGGACTGGATAAGTGTTTGCCTTTGCCAGATCCTAGATAAGTGAGAAACTGGCCAAAGATGTACCAGACCGAGCAGCTATAATCAAGTCCTGAGTTAATGGCACTGATGAGATGCCACTGCAGCAGAAGAATGCAGCCATGATACCTGAAGGGACTGAAGATTTAACTGGTCACATAAACTTGACAGCTTCTCTGAACTACAGTTACTTGTACCTATTTAGCTTAGCTCTGTAACAACACACATCTTAAGGGCAAAAAGGCTGTGGAACCTTGAAAGCTGTTACTGGAAGGCGCAAGACTTGCACTATGGTGTTAACTGTGTGTGTTGTATTGTTTTTGCCCTGTACCCTGCATAAAAGCTAACTGGTGCTGTGTAAAATCTATTGTTCTATGTGACTTTGCTTCTAGTAGAGGAGAATGGGTGATACAGTTAACCATTTTCCAATGAAAACACAACACAGAATATTTAACTCAGAATAGTTTTGAAGTA
The DNA here is from genome assembly GCF_021234435.1 of Artibeus jamaicensis. Taxonomy (NCBI): domain Eukaryota; kingdom Metazoa; phylum Chordata; class Mammalia; order Chiroptera; family Phyllostomidae; genus Artibeus; species Artibeus jamaicensis. The sequence continues at coordinate 47,512,823 of NW_026522030.1, forward strand.
TAATTGTTTAGTCCAAGTGTACTTGGCTGTACGAAAGATATTTCTATAGGACAATGAATTCTGGAAGTTTCCCAAAATACATACAGCCTTGGATACAGGACTAAAGGGCCCTTCTATTTTTTGCCTCCCCACCTACTGCTTCAGCACCTTCTGCATCTCTGAAGCACCTGCTGTGGCAATTAAACTGAGGCAGTCGATGAGGCAGCAGGTACCAGCAATGCTGAGACAGAAGTGGAAGGAGGAGTTAGGGGATTCTGCAACAGCAGCCTCCCCCCCAAATTCACCTCTACCCCCACTCCTGCTTTTTCAAGAACCTCACTCTGCTATTTTCTTATATTCTAAGCTCCTCTTCTCTCTTAATTGGATCCTTCTCAATGACTTTTAAGTATGTTCAATTTTCTGATATTAAAAACAACATAAGGTGTTCTATCATGTAATAGAGCTTCCTGTTCTTGCTACCAGACTCCTCTTCTTTAGCCGTTCCTTTCCTTTTTAATATTTAACATAACCCTGCACACATTTTTCCACCTCCAACCTAGCATCTATCATGTCTCCCCTGAACTCCTGCAAAGTCCTCCTGGTTGGTTTCTTAGCCTCTGTGAATGATTCCCCTCAAAGCTGTTCACCACTCTGCCCCAAAGAAACCTTGTGGGACAGAGATTCAGATCATATTAACTCCTTACACTAAAAGCCTTTCCATGTACACATTCAGACCAACTTTCTTCAGAGGCTCCTCTGCTACGACTCTCCAGTCTCATCATCTCCCTGATAGCACTTAGCTCGTTGATTTGCAGACTTTTTTCTTTTTTTTACTTATACTCAATATGTTTCCTCTTGCCACAGAATTTCCCGTTTGTTGTTATCCTTTCCCTTTCCCCGTATTAGCTTAACTAACCTCTACTTGTTCTTTACTTTGCTTCTCACACCACATTTTTCCCACTGGCTGTGGCAAATCTCGCACCCCTCACATATCATCTCACTACAGGATTTTCTTCTAAGAACAGTCTCAAAGTTACCATAACGTTGGGGGTGAATTAAAGAATACCTATGTTTTTTTATTAGGATATATATTACATGGGTTCGGAGACTTAATCTTTGTTTAGACTTGTAACCCCAGTGCCAGTTCCTGATATATACACATAGTAATAAATATTTATTGAATGAAGTTGTGTTATGCTATCCTCTGACTTTTCTGTTTCTTTTTGAAATGTTTCTGTGATTTTAAGTCAAATGGAGAAAAAAAGCAAAAAGTGCCAAAAGATGTTTCTTTTTTTTCTTGTGATTGTTAAATACCTTTTTACTTTTCTTTCTGTAAAACCATGCCAAAGAAAGGCAAAGTTGAGTCTCCATATGCAAAATAGTTTTTTTATAAAGTATATATTTTTACATTTTATCTAGATGAAGGATATGGGTTAGGAAAAAACTTGAGGTTTTGGCTTGTATCTGGGGAAAAAGTGACAAGAATCAAAATTGTCTTCCTTTCTCAGGAGTACGTGTTTCTGTCCCAAAAGACAAATTTGGCCCAATACTCAAGAAATGGATACCAGTAAACACCTGGGATTCTGGGTACTAGTAGAAAGATGAAGAAGAAAAAGAAAAAGAAACAATCTCAAGTAGCAGCTAGTGAGAAGGGGAATGAATTCTCCCAGGAGTCCTAGGATGGAAGAGATGAGAAGACTAAGCAGACATACCCAAGCCCAAGGCCCTCTATATATTTGAATAGTTCAGTTGAATGAATGATATGGTTCATTTTTGCACATTGTAAAGTGAATGACCTATAGCAGCTAAATTTCAATTTAGCACTTACGACATGTAGTTCCTTAAAAATCTCATTGATTTATACACTTGCTATTCTTTTGTTATGGTTATGATAAATAACTTAAAAATTGACTATCACAGTGGTGATGAATAAAGTCATTTTTCACTTATAATGGAAAGCTTCTTTCTTGAGGTTATATGGCACATAGGTAGAGGCTGAAACTTACTCATGACATGAGTGATGGGTAGCTAAAGGCTCTGTTTGTCATAGTTCGTCTGCTGCAAACTAGATGGCTACAAAGCTTAGGGTCCATCCATTTATTTACGAAGACAGATTAATTTTTCCATCTTTGATGTTCTCTTTGGAAACTTACTTTACAATAAAGACTGAAGTCTTTCCTATAACATACATACACACACACACACACACACACACACACACACACACAAAGAATGTGAAAGTCACAAACACACAGAGGATGTGAACATTTTATGATGTCCTGGTTCAAACATGTTATTGAAGAAAAAGGAAGACCTTGGGCAGTTTTAAAGACAAGAAAAGCACAGAGTTATACAACATATTATAATTCAGAGAGAATATTATACTTTGGAATTTTTTTCTACATTAAATTCTTCAGATGAATTTTTCACCTGTGAAATTTTTTTTTAAGCAACTGAAACTGGGACAAACCTCTCCTGTTTACTCTTAGATAGTGCTTTCAATTGTGTACCATTACCATGGGCAAATAGCATAGTGCATTTGGCTTGCTAAACACTTTTTAGAAGGGGAATATATACAATGATTGGCAACAGAACATAAAAATCATCAGATCATCTATATTCCATCATAAAAGAACTTCCATTCACTAATTAGATCTATGAAATTAATTTAGAAGAGGATCAGCCTAAGGAGATAACTGACTTATAGATTACAAAATAATATTTTAAATGACACATCAGAAAATGCAGTTGCTTTGGGCATCAACTGAAATATTACCAATTATCATAATTAAGTACAATTTCAAATATAAGTATAATGCAAATCTGACATCAGTTGCCATTTATTTGGATTATAATGGGGAACACTTTTAATAACACATTAGAAAAATCATTAAATGGAGATCCATTTACTAAGTGACAATAATAAAAATTGATGCATGAACGTGAGCAGATTTATATTTGTAACCTCAAAGCTTTCTGCAATTTCTCATAAGTAATCTCAGGATTTCCAGTGTTTCTCAATGTGGCCTAAATGGTATTTTTGGGAGAATAAGTCTTCCCTGTTTGGGACAGGCTATGTTTTGCAAGGCTTTTGACATTTTTCCTTCCAAAACCTTGAACTCTTCCCGCTAATTAAAACAACAAAAATCTCTCTTGCATACACATGCATGTACACACACATTTTCAAAGGCCCCTGGGGGTTACTGATAACTATGCTCACTTCCTTCAGAACTGTTGCTAAAATCAAAAGATAGAGGAATGAATCTTCAAATAAATGGCCCACAGTTGTCTCCAAATTACTAATTTATTATTTAAAATTACACCAAAAAGATGCTGTGTATGAAACCTCACACTTCCAACAATAATTTTAGAAGGAAAATAAGGCATTCACTAGTAGTATATTTTAAAAGAAAAAAATAATATGTTTGGAGGAAGTTGGACTCTACAATGAATTTTTGAGAAAGCCAAAAATATATATTTGCAATGTAGTCATTATTTTATATTTGTATTTTTCTTCAATGGCAGTATATCTTTACTGTATTAAAATATCAAAGTGGTACTTTCTGATCAGTACTTCTAATGACAGAATAAGCACCACTTCAATTACAGATGTTGATTTATCTACTTAATATTTTGTTAGCCTGAAAACAGATCATTGCAAAATTACATACCTATATATTACATACTCTGCTATAAATTGGCATATTAAAATATCCAAATACTTAATATTTCATTTTAAATTTGATATTTAGTAATGTAAACAATATACACTTATCATTTGTTCTCTTGGATGTTTAAATTAAGCATCAGCAAACCTTTTTCTAAAGAAACTATTAGTACATTCTAGGTTTCTAAGGTTATATGGTCTCTGCCGCCACTACTCAACTCTGCCATGGTTGTGTAAAAGGGGTCATAGAAAACACATAAACAAGTGAGCATGGCTGTGTCTCAATAAAATTTTATTTATAACAGGTAACTTTGCTACATAGATGTATTCTGCCAAATCCTGATGTAAATAATGAAACAACAAGAATGTCATTAATAATATAGATAAGCTATGTGAAAAATGCATATTTCTATTCCCAATTTTTGAATGAAATTGTGTAAAATTTCTATAGTCTTAAATGTGCTTTAAAGGTAAATAACCTAAGTCATATTAACAACAGAGAATACCATAGAAATGCTGAGGTTTATGTCATTATGACATTTCAAAATCAATTAATAAGAAAAAACAGGTTTGTTCTGGGAAATGATGGTAATGCATTCTTTATTTAATGGTATTATACCATAGTCAATGAAGGGGGTACATTTTAAAAATCTATTTTATTGTTGCTCTATTATCGTTGTCCCAATTTTCTCCTGTTACTCTCTCCTGCCCCACCCACCCCCTGCTCCCACAGTCAATCCCCATCTTGGTGTATTTTAATTAACTATTTAAATACATAGTAATAATATCTGAATATAATAATATTATTGAAATATGAATAAAAGCTGGACTCAAACTTCCCCAGTCTGAAAAAAATATTTTTCAGACACTTAAGATTTTGTAGTTTTTTTACTTTATAGGAAAAGACTCCACACCAGGGGCTACTTCGAATGAATCTCTACATGATCCTCCAGATTTGAGTCCATTTCAATTTTAGGAATTCCTAGATCTTAGAGAATGGAAATCACATCTGGGTTCCTGTGTATGGTCATGATACTGAAGTTTGGTAGTTTCACAGTGTCATATATTCTCTACATAAACTGCAGAAATGGACTGAGATATTTGGCATAGATATATTTAAATCTAAATTCTTAAACCTAGCTTAGGAAACCATGTACTGTAATGTATTTCACTGACCTGTTTTCTCAAAATGTGGTCCTGTGATTTTTATAAAAATTGTTTTGCAGGCTTTTTAAAGAGACATAGCATATGTAATATATATGCTATATATTATATGCTATATGTGTTATATGTAATATATCATATATCATCATATATCATATGCTTTATGTTATTACAATATGCATATTTATTTAGGATTTTCTGACATAGTAATGCCAACCACATTTTTCTGACCAGCCTTCGGAGGTCACTGATTTAGGGAAACTTATAATATTCTTTTTTATTTTTATTTTTACTTATCAAGAACATGATTATTGATTTTAGAGAGATGGGAAGGGAGCAGAGAGAGAGGGAAAGAAAGATCAACCAATTACCTCTCATGTGCACCCCAACCAGAGACCAAAGCACTACCCAGGCATATGCCCTGACAGGGAATCAAATACTGACCTTTCAGTTTATGTGACAATGCTCTAACCAGCTGAGCCACACTGGACTGGGTACTTATGATATTCTTGAAGTGTGAATAAACCATTATTATAAAACAGCTTTTAGCACCCTTCATTAGAGTTTTCGGTAAAGCTATTGGAATTTAAATTTCAACCTCATGGAGTAGCTTAGAGTCTAATTCACAAAAAATTATTATAGTTATGAATGATGGCAAATCTTAAGGAAAAATGTATTGCAAAATAATATTCCCATTTGAGTTTTATAAAAGAGATGATGCAGCCCTGGCTGGTGTAGCTCAGTGGATTGAGCACAAGCCTGTGAATCAAAGGGTCGCAGTTCTATTCCCAGTCAGAACACATGCCTGGGTTGCAGGCCAGTTCCCATTAGGGGACACATGAGAGGCAACCACACATTGATATTTCTCTCCCTCTCTTCTTCCCTTCCCCTCTAAAGATAAATAAATAAAAAAAATTAAAAATTAAACAAAAGAGATGATGCTACATTGAGTAGCATAAGGACTTATCATAAATGAAATAGGTTACATAATTAAGAATTAACTGTTATGGGGTTTTTGGTATTGATAACCACAGGTTAAATGCTTCACACACACCTCAAATGAAGAAATAAGAATTCAAAAAAGTGAAGAGAGGCTTAGCAACCTCTGGGACAACTTTAAACATTCTAACATCTGAATCACAGGGGTGCCAGGAGGAAAAGAGGAAGAGCAAGAAATTGAATTTATTTGAAAAAATAATGAAGAAGAACTTTCCCAACTTGGCAAAGGAAATAGACTTTCAGGAAGTCCAGGAAGCTCAGAGAGTCCCAAAGAAGTTGGAGCCAAGGAAGCACACACCAAGGCACATCATAATTATATTACACAACATGAAAGATAAGGAGAGAATCTTAAAGGCAGCAAGAGGAAAGGAGACAGTTACCTACAAAAGAGTTCCCATTAGACTATCTGATTTCTCAATAGAAACCTTTCAGGCAAGAAAGGGCTAGAAAGAAGTATTCAAAGTCATGAAAAGGAAGGAGCTGCATCCAAGATTGCTCTATCCAGCAAAGCTATCGTTTAGAATGGAAGAGCAGATAAAATGCTTCTTGGTTAAGGTCAAGTTAAAGGAGTGCATCATCACTAAGCCCCTATTATATGAAATGTTAAAGGGACTTATCTAAGAAAAAGAAGAAGATCAGAAATACAAACAGTGAAGTGACAACAAACTAAAAACTATCAACAACCAAATCTAAAAAAAAACCTGAAACAAAAACTAAATAAGCAAACAACTAGAACAGGAACAGAATCACAGAAATACAGATCCCAGTTGAGGGTTACCAGCAGGGAAGGGTGGGGGAGAATAGGGAAAAAGTACAGGGAATAAGAAGCATAAATGGTGGGTATAAAATAAACAGGGGGAGGTTAAAAATAGCAGGGGAAGTAGAGAAGCTAAATAACTTATACGTATGGCCCATAGACATGAACTAAGGGGGGGGGGATGATGGTGGATGGGGTAGTAGGTGGAGGGGAATAAAGGGGAGGAAAAATGGGACAATTGTAATAGCATAATCAATAAAATATCTCAAAAAAAGAAGAGGGATCTGATTTCCTTTTTTTCCCTCAAAAACTCTGGTGGTGGGTTCACAGAGAATTTTCATGTGGAATGCTATAAATTTTTCAAGCCAGCTACTGTCTTAATCAGATTTAGACTCACTGAGCCTAGGATATTTTCCTGCATGTAGTTAAGGAACTGAAGATGGCTGAACTGAAAATAGAACATGAGAACTCATTTTAATGTTACAATGATTTAATGTGAAAGGACACTAATTGGTTTTAATAACCATAATATTTTTACTAGTTTAAGACATTATTCAATGTTGTCTGGCTCTACACCAACTGGGGACAATTTAGAGCTCAGCTATATAGCCCTAACGGCATCTACTGAACAAATAAAACAGCAATTTTTGTCAGAGTAGTTATGTCTTACCATGGCAAATATAGTAAGAACTTAAATAACAGTCAAGTGTATCTGTACATAAAGTATAAGAAAATAAAAACTTTTAAATAGGAAAAACTGTAAGAAAGGCATACAGAATCAAATTGCAAGGGAGCACAAACCGAATCATGTGCATTCATTCATATGCATGCAATTTGTGTGCTATGGAAAATATGTAATCATTGGAAGAAAATGATTTGATTGAACCAATTAGTTTCCTCTTCCTCATTTGAAGTCTTATTTTATGTCAAAAAAGGTTAAAGAAGTATATACATCTTTAGCTCAAATACATATGTACATATGCAAAAACCTTAAATTTTTCTGAAAACTTATATGCTCTTCACTCAGGCAGAACTCCCTTAAACTATAAGGTTTATGTGGTAAGTTAAGATCATGATAAGTGTTTCTGAAGAAAGAAAACCAGACTTAAACTGTCCTACTTCTAGAAGGAAGGAAGGAAGGAAGGAAGGAAGGAAGGAAGGAAGGAAGGAAGGGAGGGAGGAAGGGAGGGAGGGAGGGAGGGAGGGAGGGAGGGAGGGAGGGAGGGAGGGAGGAAAAGGCATGATGACAGAATTAGAATGAGCTATGTTTCACAGGAAGCCAAAGTCACAGTTTGGATTTCTACATGTGATAAAAGATTTAGAAAACACTGCCTTTTGTATTAAGAAATCCCTATCACCTAAAGTTTTCAAATGTATTTTAAACTCATTACAACATGCTTGGAAAGAAGTTTGTGAAAGAACATGGCACAGATTCAGCTTTATATTTTCAAGTATACCTGAGTTCTCATCTACCTGTCTTCTTACTTACCTCCTTGTCTATATCTGAAATCATAAAGTGACCTCACTATTTTGAATATATTATCAAAAATAACTTTACAAGTTATCAGGCAAAGAAGCAGCGAGGTGATATAATTAGATGACCAAAGTTGATCAGTATCTTTCCAAATATTTTATTTTTCTTTTATTTGAATGTAAAATTAATTACTTAAATACTGTGTGTTTTTTAAGGTCAAATTTCTACATTATGTTGTCTAAGAAACATAACTTTGTTTTCATGACTGGGATTTTGGTAAATGTTTGATCTATGAATATTGAGTCAAAACTAAAGCACTGAGAAAAAAGTAGGAAATGAAAACAGTTCCATTTATTGCACAGAACTCTAAAATTTTTCATTTTCTTTTTTCATATCCTAGCTCGTTTTTCTTAAAAAAAGATTTAAGAAACTTAGAAAGATACATAAAAATATAAGAATAAATTTAAAGTAGGTGATAAAGATAGGGTTAGTATAGACACACACATGATGAATACGTACGAGCTTAGGGCTATGAAATGGAACCAAAAATGAGGCTGATGAAAAATACATATGCAGACTAATGGGGAACCTCAAAAGAAAAAAAACTCATTAGTAATAGTAGAATAAGGGAGCCAATAGATGTTCCCAGACTCATATGCTAAATTTTAGGAAAGCCTACTTCAAAGAATAGGCATTCATTCATATGATATAACCTGGAGAATAGAGAATTTTTTATGACCATTGTTGACAACACAATCCTAATGGCCACATTTAAGTAAAAATAGGAAGGAGCACATTAATAAGAAAATGAGGAAAATGGATCGGAGGGCATACCCCAACCTGGAGTTTGTCTGGCTTCATCAAATCTAACAAAATTGGAATCACTGGATCAAAAGGCAGTTCCTTTTTTAATTTTTGGAGGAAACTTCACACTGTTTTCCACAGTGGCTGCATCAGTCTGCATTCCCACCAACAGTGCATGAAGCTTCCCTTTTCTCCACACTCTTACCAGCACCTATTGTTTGTTGATTTATTAACAATGACTCTTGCGGTCAGTGTGAGGTGATATCTCATTGTGGTTTTAATTTGCATCTTTCTGATGGCTAATGATGTTGAATATGTTTTCATGTGTCTGTTGGCCATCTGGATGTCCTTGGAGAAGTGTCTATCCAGGTCCTTTACCCATTTTTAAATTGTATTGTTTGTTTTCCTGGTGTTGAGTCATATAAATTCTTTATATATTTTGGAGATTAAATCCTTGTCTGATGTATCACTGGTGAATATGTTCTCCCATACAGTGACTTTCCTTTTCATTTTGCTGATGGTTCTTTTAGCTATGCAGAGGCTTTTTAATTTGATGTAACCCATTTGTTTATTTTTTCCTTTGTTTTCCTTGCTGTAGGAGATAGAGCAGCAAAAATATTTCTACATAACATATCTGAAATTTTACTGCCCATGTTTTCACTTCTGGTAATCATATATCCAAATAATCCTGAAACATCAATTTAAAATAACATAAGCACTCCTATGTTCACAGCCTCATTATTTACAACAGCCAAGATTTGGAAACAGCCTAAGTGTCTATCAGTAGATGAGTGGATAAAAAAGTTGTGGTATATTTACACAATGCAATATTATGCAACAGTAAAATAGAAAGAATTTTACTTTTTGTGACAGCATGGATGGAACTGGAGACTATTATGCTAAGTGAAATAAGCCAGTCAATGAATGACAAATACCATGCAATCTCCCTTATTATTGGAATCCTATGAACAAAATAAATGAGCAAAATAGAATGAGAAGCACAGAAACATAAAACAGACTGACAGCCATAGATGGAGATGGGGACTAGTTGAAAGAAGGTGGGGGAATTAGACAAAGAACATACATGCAAGACACATGGACACGGACAACAATGTACAGACTGACTGTGGGAGTGGGGTATGGGCTGGGTGGAGGGGGCAAAGGGGAAAATGGGACAACTGCTATAGCATAAACAATAAAGTGTTTAAGTTTCTTAAAAATTTAAAAAGTAACACATTTTTTAATCTAATGCAATAAATATAATAACCAGTATTTACTGAAGATCTACTTAGTCTGTACCAACAACACTGTCCATATCATCCTTTATCATTCCTCACAACAACACTTGAAGATATATGCTATACATTCATGACTAACACAAGAAAACTGAATTGGACAGTTTTTGAACTTATTCATGTTATAGTCTATCCAGAAATAGAATCAAGACACTCTGACTCCAAAAGTCTTTCATGTACCTCTGCCAGTTAGTAGCTTCAGAAGCAAAAGTCCTCAATCCAATACCTTAATTTGCTATTTTAATTGAGTGTTTATTGTTATGTTGCTGTTATTTATTTAATACCTATAATGTGCCAGACAGTTTCCTAAGTTCTTAGAACCATGAACACATTTAACTAACTTCTGGAACTAAATCCCAAATCAGATCTCTGTGTCTCTCTGCCACATCAGTAAGTTGAAACAGTCACAAAGGCAGTTGCCGGAGATTATGAGAAAATATTGCAAAGGGACACAGAACTAAACTGGCCCTAGATCAGGCTCCAATAAATAACATGTATAGTTCATCTCATTGACTTTATTTATCCAGAACAAAAGGAAAAAAAGAGAAAACAGTGCAAGAGACAGAAAAGAAGCTAAAAATATTACCAAAAAATTAAAATTTAATACAATTAAAAGTAAGGTATAATTAAACAAACCAACATGTTTGATCTCTTTGGAAGTCCAGATTTATAGAACATTCTTTCCTCCTCCTTCTCATCTGGCCCGAAGTTCAGGGATGACAGGAAATTCTCAAGAATGTGAAGCTTTTCCAGGGACCTTGCCACCTCTCTCACCTTTTCTATCTAATTACCACACAGCAGCACCATCATCACGACGCATCTCATTAAATGTGTCAGAAAGATTTTCTTCTAAGTTTTATTTTATCATGACAATAAACTCAGTTTTCAAAATTTGTTAACCAACTAATGAGGTCATTGACTCGCAACCTACACACAGTAGAGGGAACATAAGCCTTTGTGGGCAGTCAGAGCCCCTGCTTTCAATTTGGGGATCATCTGTAAACCACAATGTTGTTCCTGGCAAAGCTCTGTCCTCCAGGTGACATTCTTCTGAAGTGCATTCTTTTCTTTTTGTATCATCACACTCCCTTTTCTCAGATCACTAAGAACTGCTCTGTGTCAGACGAAGATGGGTGAGACAGTGTGTCTGTGTCTATACTTTCATATTTGTGTCTATACTATGTCAAGAGTTAGAAGAGCAATGCTCTGAGAAAAGGCAAACCACTAGACAAACACAAGACAGAAAAAAGCCCAACTTTTCTTTGAGAAAATTTAATGATACATCCAAATTTATTTGAAAAGATAGGTGCAAAAGAGGTTTACTAGAGTTTTGTCCAGCCAAGATCAAGATCAGGGGACTCGTAGGTGGGAAAAGATATACTTTGGCAAAATAGCAAAGTGGGTTTTAAATTCTCATGCTGAAAGTACCTTTAATCTGTCACATATTTTTATGCAGTTCATTAAAGAACAACATGCATAAACATGGATTTTTAGTGTGCTTAATCACCTTCCTAAAGATTCGCATCAGGGAGGCATACATTATCAATGCTGTCTTTAATATTCATTGTGATCTACTCAGTGGTTTTTCTCCCTAATGAGAGCATCTCATCTGAATAACTCACCTTCTTACGCCTGAGCTTAGCAAATCTATACTTAAATAGCTCATTTAAAAAGAAAAAAATAACTTTTGCTTGTGTGTATTTATAGTCATATATCTTCAGTATCTTCTCCTCTACTTTGGACACAGCTAGTCACCCTAAATGCAGTTTATTTGATTATTAAAAGTCATATCTATTTGCTTTCTTAACTAGAATTCTATTGAAAGTGAGGTTTTAAATAATCAGCTCAATTATAATTAATGACTAGCATACAAACACTGTGTCAAGACTATATTGTAAATCTAAGTCTTCAAGTAACTACATTCTCATATACACCATTATTATCTGCAAAGCATATAGTAACAGGTAAAAATGTGGTACCATTTATTCATATGTATGCTAGTTATAACCAAATCAGCCAGATATTTATAGAAAAAAATTTAATAAGATGAAAGATGACACAACAATATAGATGAGTGTGTGTGTTTAGATCGATAGATATAGTCCCTCCTCTCAGAGATCTCATAAATGACATACCATAATAATGGAAACAACACATATGGTAAAATTAAACTTTCAACTCCATAATTTTTAGTATGTATGCAAAAGGAGGTCAATAGAGACCAGAAGAATTCAAGATGTTAAGCAATAGAAGTGACCCAAAATTAGAAGAATGATGAAGAAGCAGATGAAAGAGCAGCATGGATGCTATTTGAGTCAAGGAAAAGGACGTGAACAAGGACAAGTGTGAAAACTAGAGCACATCAGTGGAGGATACTAGTGCAAACTCATGAGAAACCTGCCCTGGAGAAGAAAGTGAGTTGGAAATTAAGGGAACATAAAAATAAAATAAAACCAGACTAGGAAAGGTTTGACTGTCAGAGAGAGTATTTTACACCAGATGCTGCAGGCCATAGAGATCTTCCTAACTTTAAGTACAGGTGAGAAACCTGAGTAAAGATTCAGGACAACACAGACTAGGAAAAGGAAGGATAGGTGTGAGGTGAGCACCTGGAGTTTAATAGAGACAAAGAACTTACTCAAGTAATCCATAAGGAGGAGGACAGTGTTGGAATCAAGTATGAAGGTAAAAGAAAAGATAAATATGGGAATCTTTTCAAAGTACAACCATTTTTTGACAGATGTGAAGGTAGAAGAAGAAAAAAGTATTCATTCGAGGTTTCTGACCATGGGCATGATGAGAAGGGTGCTTATAGTGTACATGCTCTTGACATACAGCTTCAGGTTCTTCCAAAAATTCTAATGTCACCCTACACTCACTTGTAATTTTCATTGTTTATATAGATTAAGCCACTCAAATAATCAATATTTATGGCTAATCTTTCAGAGATGAACCTGAATTTGTTGCCTGTGTAATCAGCTTACTAATGGTTGAAGCTTTTTTATTTCTCTCTTTCTGTTATATAATATGTCAGTTGCATTGTTCATGTTAAATAAAAGCTTAATAAAGGAATTAAGTCACAGATGGGCATCTCTGTGACATATCTGGGTTAAATCTTATATTAAACCATTTCCACTAGGAATTGCTTTATGATGTTTCAACTCACATATTATATACACAGCACTTCTCAAGGTCCAGGATGTATCCATCTAGACAATTAGTAGGCAGGGAAGAAACAGTATTTATTATTAAACTGGAACCCATTTTTCAAAAGATTGTGTGGATGAATTTTCTTTGTTACAAAACATTACCAGCTTTTGGTTCAACACAAGAGATTCATCAGAATTTTTTTTCTTTCAAGTATGTAGATGGAAGTATTGTATTTTATAAGAGGAATTCTTTCTGGATAGAACATTTGCTTGACATATTAATGTGAGATGAGACTTATGGAATGTGTTCTGAACTCCTTGCATTTGCAGACTTCCAAGATTTTAGCCACTCTGTCTGCCTCAAGTGAAAAAGCACCAATGTCAGAAGAAGAACATAGAAGACACCTAAGTTAAAATTTAAATTCAGTGTGATGAATTTTCAAGCAACAATTTATATTTTCTTATTTTTAAACCTCCCATCCATTCCCTATCTGCTCACCCCCCCACACACACACACGCCACCTCCCCAGTTCTTATATAGTCAGTTGGTAAGTAAGAGCAAAGTTCAGCAAACACTTGCCAAACAAGAGTTCCACCTTGACTGCCCCCAACTCCAAGCTTTGGGATTGTCTTTTTTTAGTGGCGAATGCAGTTTAATTAGGTCATGTGCAATCATTTCATAGATGATGATTACCAGGAGGTTTTAAAGCCTGATCTTTTTATTAGTTCTCATACAATCATCACTGCAGAAACATCCTATAGTGATTATATTGTCTTCTAAGACTGTTATAACAGAAGACCACAGACTGGGTGCCTCAAAAACCAGAAATCTATTTTCTCACAGTTCTGGATATTGTTGTCTCTTCCTCTTCTAATAAGAACACCAATTATATTGGATGACAGACCCACCTTTATGACCACATATAAACTTAATTATCCCCTTAAAGGCCTTGTTTCCAAATATATTCACATTGCATGCTAGGGCTCAAAATATAAATTTTAGAGGGACACATTCAGTCCATAACTACGGTAATTTACCAGTTTCAGAAAATGATGTGATAATGGCTAATGCATCTCCCACTTCTACAAATAACCATGAAATCCTGCTAATCATAGCGCTTTTTGTAAACCCTCTGACTTTATAATGAAAACCAAAAACCACTTAATCAATAGTTAGCACATATTTTCTTCACTCATACCAGTAACATATAACATGTTTCACAGAATCATAAATTGTTACTATAAAGTTTAATGGGCAATACTCATAATAATAATAATACTTGCAACGTTTCCATTTGTAATTATTATAGTTTAACTAATTAATGTATCTCATATATGACCTATTGCATCTTACACTTTTTCGAAGATCATAGGCTCTATAATAAGATATGACATAAGAATATATTGATAGAGGTTATGGTAAAAGGAACATGGGGAGAGAGAATCCCGGAGAACAGACAACGTAGAACTGAGGGTACAACAGGACATGAGAAGTCAGCAGTGTCCAGTAGAACAAAGGAAAAGTCAATGAAGGGTGAGAGAAACAAGATGGGTGCTTCAGGGAAGAAACTGAGTTCAACACCTTTCTGGCATTTAGCACATAGAGCTTTTCTGTTGAGGCGGGACAGGAAGACGTTAGGGAAACTCCAACAAGTGGAGCGAGGAAGCAGGAATGAACCTCAGAGTCCCCTGAGACTCACAGCCAGGGGAGTAGTGGGCAGTGGCAGGGGGGCCCCAGGCTTACACGCCCATCCTGTCTCCAGGAACCCATACTCTTCCTCTCAACCTAAATAAAACTTGCTTTGCTTTCACTGGCACTATTCTTGAATTCTTTCCTATGCTAGGTCAACAAGAATCTGCAGGCCACAGAATGCCTCTGGTGACACTGTGGTATGTTTTATAGCTTCAAAGCAAGCCAGCCTGTCAGTGGTTATCACATTACTTGAAAAATTTTTAACTGAAGGTAACATATCAATAATTGATATAAAAAGGTGAGGAAATAAAGGCTATTTCAACTAATAAAGGGAGAGAAGAGTATTGCTGGGTCTGTGTGAAGACTAACTAGTCCTGGGAAAGTAGTGAGCCCACACCTTGTTGATTTGCATTGTGAGCCTGGAAAGGAATAAAATCATAGGTGTAGTAAATCCTTTGTCCTGGGAGTCTGTGCTGCCCACGGCCATGTTGGTCTGTATTGTTTCTCTGATGGCAGCCCAGGAAGGAAATGAAGTGTGTGGGTAAGGGAAATGGGTTTTAAAGGTTTAGTTGCCTGGATAGGTTCTAAAATGATATGCTTTGCATTGATTTGCTATTTAATATGTTTTCTGTTAGTTATACTGCCTATAGCTCTCTGTTGACTGATAAATCCAGTTTATCTAGGAGAGATGGACAGAAAACACACTAACTCATATTAATAGATGAATTAATGTAAATTGTATTAACCTATGCCAATTTACATTGATCCATAGATTAATCTATGGGTTAATCTATGGATCAATGTAAGCTATATTAATGTAATATAATGTATTAATCTTATCTTTGGAGAATTTATGTAAATGTTTATTGATATAAATGCTAGGTGTAAGAGAGTAAAGCTGTCTTGATATAGTAATCACTGGTGTCAAGGTAGAAAATATGGCTTTGGAGTTTTATAGTCAGTTAAATAACATTATCGTATAGAAACAAGATACAAGAGGAACTCCTCCATTTAAGTAAACTTGTATAACAAGCTGATTCCAACATGGCATGACCACATCTTAACATTACATTCTATCAATATTAGTCAGGTAAACATTTTTTGTACATTATTTCCTACTAATTAAAGGCAAATCCAAACTATCAAGTTCAAGTTTCCCTTTGTATTCTGGAGCAGTGGGTGGGTACATTAATTGATTGAATGCTGATACATATATTTTGTTCATCAAAAAATAAATGAGGCAGCACATTTCTACCCCAAAAGGCATATTTGTCAATTGTGTGCTTAGTGTGTATTTTTTCCCATTTCATATGATGTTGCTATGGATGAATAACATGCTGATGAATGGTATTCTAGGTTGAGTTTTAATTTGAAAGATTTTTAATACTTTTCTCACTAACTACCAAAAGTGCTGAGAGCTGCAAAATGAGATTGAAAGGGTTTCTTTAAATGCTTCTATAGCTGTATGAATGCTGGTTTATTTATTTAAAATGACAACTGAAAAACCAATGTAGTATTTTGTTCAATATAGGCCATTACCTCTCCACTCCAAATGCATTACTATTTAATATATTCCACATACGGATTGAACATTAGGCACTACCTTAGACACCATTGTAAATGTGGTATAAAATACAAAGCAGTTTAGTGGTACAAACATGTCCAAATGTAAAATTACTTTTATAATTTCTAAATTTGATATTGTCAGCCTTCCTTGTCTTTATAGTCGATTTATACTTTAATGAACTAATTAAGAAATTTACTAAATTGACTTGAACACACAATAATGGAAACCTCCGGGACATTATTATTTGCTAGTTCTAAGCTGTTTGTCCAAGGCGTTCCCTATTCACTAGACCTGACTCAACATCTGTCTTTCCCCGTAAGTGCAATTGTTTGTTCTTATAACATGTGGTTAGCTCCATAATGTTTTGCTTAATAGAAAAGTAATGCACACATATAATACATTTTGAGAATACAGAAAATATGTATTGAAGGGACTGAAATCCTGTCACCTGGAAGCCACTTTTGGGGATATTGATTTTAAGCTGTTTATTAAGAAACAAAGGCTCGGAAAGAACTTTTGACTCCCCCCCCCCCCCAACTCCACCTTTGCCTTTTCCTGACCAAGGAATTCAGACAGAGAAACCTGCTTCAGAAAGAAAGCTTAGGTGTCCCCTTAGCCTAATTTGAATTAAGTTTGGTAAACAAGAGAGCTGCAGGAAGGTACCCTTTAGCTTGATACCCGCTGTGTCCCATTGTGTCTGGGTCACCCAGGAAGAATTATCCTGCCTGCTCTTCCTCAATTACCTGTAACTTGCCCCTTCTGTCCAGTTTCAAATCCTGACTCTGTGGCTTACTCTTTTCTGAACATCTTGGCAAGTGACATAGTGAGTTTTCACCTCAGCTTCCAAATCTTTAAGTGCAAATAATGAGAGTATCTTTTTTAGAGGGTTGACTAAATGAGTTATCAGGTGAAAAGTACTTAGAAGAGTTCCTTATACAGAATAAGTATAATGCCCATGAAAGTAGACGAGGTCTGTCCAGAAAGTATCCAGCCATGTACTATGAAAAAGAGAGAGATTTATTGAAGAAGATACAAGACACGAGAAACATTGTACATAGGACTAAGGACAAGAAACAACGACGCCTCAGTCCCTTCAAAGTAGGCCCCTTGGGACCTCACACAGTTCTCCCAGTCGCCATCAGCTGCCCTGTCGTATGTTCTTGAATCTAATCAACTGTCTGAATGACTGATTTCAAAGATGATTTTAGTTTTGGGAAAAGCCAGAAGTCACAGGGCGCCAAATCTGGGCTGTAGGGGGGCTGAGTCACCTGGGTGACTTGATGTTTGGACCCAAAACTCTGTATGAAACACAATGTATGAGCAGGTGTGTTACTGTGATGAGGCCGTCAACCACCAATTGCCCAGAGCTGCAGTCTTCTGAATCGTCGAATAGTTTCCATGAAGGACTGTTCAAGCTTAATGCAAAATTTAATGCATATTTGTTGCCCTATTCAGATATTTTAAATGTGACATTTACACAGTTTGCCTGCTCACTCAATGGCGTCTACCACCGCCACTGACTAGAACAGTGAAGCTGTCATTGTTCACACAGGCACCTTCTAGTCCACTCTCCTTGGCTGCAGGGTTACATCAATATTGTACAAACCATTCTCATTATATCAAAAATGGTTGGGATTATCCCAGAAAGACATTAGTATTATTTTATACTTTTCTGTGAACACACACATTTTTACAAAAATCGACAGCATATATGAACTTTTCCCCACTTTATGTTAGCACTTTTAATGTTTCATCTTTTTCATCATATAGATGTATATTTATATATGTGCGATCTTTAAAAAAATCTGCACAGCAGTTTGCAATGAACATCTGTACACATGTATGTTTATACATCTGTTCATTTTTTTTAGAATTTCTGAAAGTAAATATACTAAGTTGAAAGATAAGTGCTTTTGAAAAACTGTTTTAAAACGTATGTCACCATCTTAACAGTACAGGTATCTGACCATTTTCCTTAACTTTTACCAGCACAAAATACTGCCATTTAACTCATTTCTCTTTCTATTTTAAAATATTTTAAATATGTTTATTGCTTCAGCTTTTACATTTGATTTCCTGTGCAATTAGGCATTGTTATATATGTTTATTTAATTTCTGTCTGTCTTAATTATTTTTGTCTTCTTCCTACTAATTTGGATAATATATATTTTTTAAGATTTTATTTATCTTTAGAGGGGAAGGGAAGGAGAGAGGGAGAGAAGCATCAATGTACAGTTGCCTCTTATGTGTCCCCCACTGGGAACTGGCCTGCAATCTAGGGATGTGCCCTGACTGGGAATCGAACTGCAATCCTTTGGTTCACAGGCCAGCACTCAATCCACTGAGCTACACCAGCCAGGGCTGGATAATATTGTTTTATATGAAACATTATTTCCTTAAAAAAACTGGTTGAAACAATCAAATGGATAATAATTTTCAAAGTGCTGATGTACAACCAGACTTTAACTTTTTTTAAAGATTGTATTTAGTTATTTTTAGAGAGATGAAGGGAAGGAGAAAAAGGGAGGCATCTATGTGTGAGAGAAACATTAACTGGTTGTCACCAACTGGGAACCGGGGCCACAACCCAGGCATGTGCCTTGGCTGGGAATTGAACCAGAGACCTTTCAGTTTGCAGGATGACGCCTGACCCACTGAGCTATACAAATCAGGGTTTTCATGTTCTAACTAAAACTTGGAAAGCTAAAAATGCCTAATAAGTTTAATGACCCCAGTACTGATTTTAATGCATTTTAAACAACAAAAACTACACAGTAGGTTTAAGTTGAGTAGTTCTTATTCCCATGGGAATCATTTCCTTTGGTTTCATACCTAGAGTTGCCTGTTGGCTAACTCCTTTCTGCTGATATTATATTATTTCACTTTCTGTCTGACTCATAATCCTGTTTTTGCTTCTGACTATTCATTGCTCCATTGTGTGAATCACAGAGATCAGTCCTATCTCTTTTCTAACTGGGCTCTACGTTCCTGGCCTAGTTTTAGCAGGGGTGGTTAATTAGTGGTTGTTATTCTGGTCAGTAAAATAACTTCGAGGCTGGGTAAACCAATGGTCTGATGCAGCAATTTTCAACTTTTTTCATCTCATGGCACACAAAAACTACTAAAATTCTGTGGCAAACCAAAAAATATACTATGTTTTTGCCAATCTGACCAAAACAGGTGTAGTTTTGGTCCGTTCACACTGGATAGCTATTGTTGTGCCGCCTATTGTCAGTTTTTTTAATGTGACAATGACAATCTAAGGGAAAAGAGGTCAGTGCCCCTAACTAAAGAGTCAGGTGTTACACATTTAAAAATTCTTGTACCAGTTGAAAATTGTTGGTTTGATGGACTCCTGCGTTGAGATATTTCTATAGTTGAATGCTAAAATCTCTCACTCACTGAAACATAGCGTCTCCTGGAGAGCAGGACTGCACCATGCTTAGGACACACACAGCAGAACAATTAGGCGTGTGGGTGATGCAACCCCTCGAGCCTCCTGCTTGCACAGTCCAGTGTGGTAAAGGACATGCACTTCAATGAAGGGCAACACCACCCTCTTGGAGCAGGGGCAGTAGAATGATATAAACAGCATGTGCCTATGAAAGCTGATGTAAACAACACATGAAATTATGCGCATGAGAGACTGTTCAAAAATGACATAACTTAGCACCTGAAAGGAACATTCAGATGGACAGCTAAGACAGCCAAACGGGACAGAGGGACACCATGCTGCCCTGCTCATCTCGGCTCGAGCTGATTCCAAAGCACTGCAGACTCTGCCTTTCCAGAGGCTGATGGCTGGCTGACTTCCAGACCTGGGCTCTGATCTGGTCTCTTGGGATTTGACTTGGTTATCCCCAATTCTCTTCCGCGGCATTATTGCTGATTGTTTCTGAGTGATTATTACTTTCACTGGGTTATTAGAGATTTGGACTGAACCTTCATGAATAAAAGCTGAGTGAATAGCCACCTGTGTTGATTCATTGTTTTTCCTTGGTGCTGGTGTTGCCTGTAGGGCTGATGGCCATTTAAGTGGCCCAGAGCTTTTGGTTCTTGAGGCCTGGGTCTGATGACCTAAGGGATGTTGGGGGCAGCTTATTAGGAAAGACTACATTGCAAAACATTTGCTCATGACACCTCTATTTGATTCTACCTACCTAAAAAGAGCTTGATTGGAAGCAAATATATATGAAAACGAACATTACTGACACTGTAAAAAAAACACTTGGAGCACACACAATCCTTAAGTCAGAGTTGACTCCCACACCACGACAAACCCCAGGCATATTACTATACAAGTAGTCACGATGCTAAAATAAAACACAGTGTAAAATTTTATGGCAAGTGTCATGAAGTTAACACTCCGGGGGGGGAGGTAAATTCATTTTGTTTTTATAATAATTTATATTTCATGAACAGATTTCAAGAAATATTGCTTTAACTTTCCCATTTATAAACTTTTATACTATTCAAAATGCCAAGTAACTGGGTTAAAGAACAGTAGAATATAAGTAACAAAAATGATTGAAATGTCTATAAAAGAGTAGAAAAATATTTCTACTTTTAAATAAAATTTCTAGAATAATAAATAAGATGATAATGTTAATAAATTAATTCATTGTTGAAATTTTCTATGGCAGTATTGTTTAATAAAAGCACTTTTAGATTGTTAAATCTTCAAAAATTACTAAGTCATTTCACTTGACAAAAAATATTTCTTTTTGTCAGTTTTATAATGATCTTAATGCCCTTCTATGAATTTAAGTTCAGGCAATAAGAAAAATAAGAAAAAGCAATAGCAAAAATAATGGTAATAATCTATGGCCTTGTTGATACATCTATAATATATTTCATAGGTTGGGGAAAGAAAACTAAAAGAAAATCATCACCCTCAAATTCAATAAATTTCAAGAGTATTACAGATGTACGTTCAAGCATAAATGAAAGCTGATGAATCCAAATACTATTTTTATTTATGTCTTTAAAGATTTTACTTATTTAGAGAGGGGATGGGAGGGAGAGAAACATCAATGTGCAGTTGCCTCTCAGATGCCCCCCTTTGAGGGACCTGGCCTACAACCCAGACATGTGCCCTGACTGGGAGTTGAACCACTGACCCTTTGCTTTGCAGTCAGGTGCTCAGTCTACTGAGCCACATCAGTCAGGGCTAAATAATGTTTTTATATTTTCGTTTAAACTTGAGCAGGCCAGCACCTCTGGAAAATCTGCCACTTAAATTTAAAAAAAAAGCACATGTGGTTTTTCACCAAATTAAAATATGCAAATTAGTGTTCAAGTAAGACATTTGTCTAAAACTGAGAGAGTCAACTCATTTATTATGAGGAAAAGGTCTCCCTTGTCAAACATCAGCTTTGATTATGCTGTAAATTTTACTGTTTTGTTGGGGTTATGATGGATTTTAGTGCTTTATCACATAAAATAATGTGCTTCTTGTCATATGAACTTAAGATTGAGATCGCAATAACAC
Organism: Artibeus jamaicensis; assembly: GCF_021234435.1. Taxonomy (NCBI): domain Eukaryota; kingdom Metazoa; phylum Chordata; class Mammalia; order Chiroptera; family Phyllostomidae; genus Artibeus; species Artibeus jamaicensis. Next base: position 47,534,862 of record NW_026522030.1, read on the forward strand.
TTGTCAACAGCAACATACTTTCTTTTATCAGTGTGTAGAAATAGACACGCTTACTTTTAGGAAAATTTTCTTTTAGAAATAAAAAAATATTTTCATTTTGTAAACTTATGTGATTCAATGACCCTGAAAATATGCAGGAACTTTTAATCTTGCTAATATTCTAACTTCCTCAAGGCAGAGAGTATAAAAGTAAGGTTCAACCAATACACTTCACAATTTCTTAAATATTGACACTCTTTTCATCTTTCTTTTTTCTTTCATTCCTTCTTTTATAAATGTAAATCAAGATAAACACACTGGATAATATTTAAGCTTGCTGTGAAAATTATTAAAGATATGAAATTATAAGTACCTGCCAATCACCTCTTCTTGCAAGATCACACAAATATGTGTAACTAATTACAAATTTTCTGAACCATCAAAACTAGAGGGGACAGTACAGCTACAGAAGAAAATTAACTACAGGCTAAGTTCTGATTGATACACAAACTCGATATTTTCTACAAAACAAGTTTTACATATGTAGTGCTTGTTAATGTGGTTAGCTTAGAGCAAAAATGATCATGAGTTTTCTTGAATTAAAGGATCTCCCACAAAGAGTCTGTAGTCAAGTGATAAATCTTATTCAGCATTGTATATCCCAAAGTAAAAGAACACCGATAAATAAATGTTACATGTATCACAAGGGGGGAAATGTACCCTCAGGTCAATGAGATTGGACAATAGTAGGTTACCCAATGTCAGCAGGTAGGTTACCCTGGACCTTCTCAGAGTCTTTACCAAGCTAACATGCACTGTGAGTCTCTAAAAGCAGTAGAAGGTACTCAGAAAATTCTCCAAATCAAGTTATCGATTCTTTAGACATTTTACCACAGAATACGTATTAGTATTTATTAATACGAATACCTATTCCCCAGAGCTTGTGTGTCATGACACAGATTTTGAGAGACATCATTCCATTTTTTTCTTTTATACAATAAGTTATTTTCAAAATATGAGGTTTAAATGTCAACACTAGAATATCTCATTTACCTTATTTTATCTAGACTCCCATGCATTGAAGGACAAGTCAAATAGGAAAAGCAGCAACTCTGTCCCTAAATTCAGGACCTAATTTCAAATATTGTTTACCTTGTTTACTGCATATTCTCTAACTCTAATGTCATCCTCCCTGTGGGTTGAGAGCAGGTACATTTGTCTGCCTTAACATTCCTGTATCAATGTGAGCTGAGCACCTAGGACATGCTAGTGTTACTAGGTACAGTGGAACAGTGACTTAGTATCCATCCTGGATCCTTCTTAAACTCTGGTCTCACTATGAACTTTGGAAATATCACCTATAAAAATAGGGATAACACTACATACCCCAGAGCATTTCTATAAAGATTAAGAGATCAGATATGTGAACATGTCTAGAATACAGCTTGAAATTAAATAAGGTTGTGTTTTTCTGTCTCTCATAAAATTCTTAAAATATGGCCATGCCTTGGACCTCATTGCTAAGATGTTCTCAGATGTTGACTCTCTCAAACTCTCCTTTGTAAAGCCTTATTCACCCTGCTGCCTTTCTCACGTCTGCGAATTCTCACATTCAATGTCAAAGCAACCTGTCCGTGGTCTAGCCCCCTCTGGTTTCAATGATTTCTCAGCCCAGTCTGAACTCCACCATCCAGTCCTGTCTAAGATGCCCTCCCTAGTATCCTGGATTCCCTCACCCCTTTCTTTTGCTGTCTATCTTGCTTTCAGACATCCCCAAACTTGAATAGATTGCTCTTTGATCTTTGGTGAGTTCTCCTGTTTATAAGCTACAGACAGTGTCTAGATATAACTACGCACTGGGTAAGTTGTAGATGTTTCCATTACTTTTATTTCACTCTCAAAAGTGTGCTACATATTTCACAGAAATTAGAAATTAAACTAAATATGTTATTATTGTTTATGCTTCCAAGGAACTGGCAATTTAACACACTAACACACAACCTGGCTTTTTAAAATCTGACTCTTGTCCTGCATTGTGCTTGTGAGAATAGCTTCCATTTTAAGAAAACTATCCAGAGCAACTTCTCTGAAACTGGGATTCAGATAGATCAAGTTCATCATTAGTTCTCAATTGGAATGTTAGGAAACTCTGTCATTAATAATATACACTTCCACTGCCCAACCTATTCCGTCACCGTGCCATTTCCTATCACTTTGTACATTTGGTTTGGAAATCACTTCATTTTACAAAAACCAGTATTTGTGGAGGCTCTATTACTGAAATTCCAATATATGCCACGAGATGGCGCCACGGGACTGGCTACTTAGGTCAAAAGGTTAGAATTCCTCTGCTGTGGCTCTGGAAAAGAAACAGATAAACTTACTTTGTGTTCTTCCTCTACAAATTGTCATTTTAACACAGCATAGATAGATTTTTTCCTAGTCCCTATTTCCAACATATGTGAATACTAAAACTAGTTTATTTTAAAAGTTTAAAAAAAAAATAATGAGTAGGATATTATAGAATGTATCTTAGACAATTTTGAGAGGGAGAGAATATAAAGATGAATATTCAATTTTTCCCTACTTTGACAATTTATAATCACTGGCTAACCTTAATCTTCTATGTTCTGCAGTATTTTTCTTTCCTGTATTGACCCTCTATTTTTAAAACTGGGAGCTCGCTGCTGCCTTCCCCTCCCTCTATGGCTGCCCATTCCACAAAAGCCATTCAGCATTAAAAACAGTGTAATTAGCTTTCTCTGGATCCTAATGAACTCTCCAGTCCTTTTTATATCTTGCCACTCCATATTTACTACCTCCAGTGAGGGGGCTGTTCTCTCTCCTGTCACTGTCTGGGCTTCCTGCTGTCCAGTCTATATCACTTCTAATGTTAAGATCAAAAAAAGAGGGGAAAACAAAAGGAAGAGAAGAGAGAGAAAAAAGAAAAAAAAAAGGTAAAGCTTTCAGGGAAGCTCACCATCCCCAGAAACATCTCCTACCGGGGTTCCCGCTGGGAGGTGCATTCACATCAGAGAAAACCTAGCAACTGTCTCAGAAACTCTTATTGTAACGCAGAAACAGAATTATGGAAATGCAAAAATTTCAATGTTTGAGTAAAACATGAGTAGAAAGACTAAAACAATACAAGGGTTTCAAGATAAAATATATTACAGTATGGGTGGAAAACTTTTTTTCTAGTCTTTTTAATTTTGGATTTTTTTTATGACTACACACTGAGTTTATTTTAAACATGTTCTAAAAAGAAAAAAAACAATGAGTAGGATATTATAGAATGTATCTTTGAAAATATGTAACAAAATGACGTTATTCTTGAAAATGTCCTTGCAAGTTCCTTCAGTTTACAGAGCTCAGCTCGCTTGTCCCTAGAAATGTGCTCAGCTTTCAGGCCCGACAGCCACACCTTGCTGGTCGGGGGGGGCCCTCTGCCTGTGTTGCTTCATGTTCTCTCCCTGTCAACCGCTCCGGGGCCTTTGCTTTCTATTGCACAGAGGACTTCCTGGAAGGCAAGACAACCTGAAAGATTGTTTCCCTCTGAAGCTGGTGTGGCATGAAGGACATACTGTGAGACAGGAATTCAGAGCAAAGACTGGATTTTTGGAGAAATGTTGGAACAGCAGCTGTGCATCTATGGTGAGTTGATAATGGGAAGGTGGATACAACAGCTGAGTGAGAGGACAGAACAAAAACCTGAAGATGGAGGAGGAGGTTCAGTGAGGAAGACGAAGAAGGGGAGGTTAAAAGGAAGAAGGAAAACCACTTACAAAAGCAGGGCCTGGTCAGTGTTCAGCTTTTGAAGAGGAAACAAAATATGTGTGTGTGTGTGTGTGTGTGTGTGTGTACGCACCAGTAGGTTATACTGTGAAAGTGTTAGCCCCGCTTACTTCTAGAAAATGGTCCATGGAATCAGTGGTTCCCTATGCTGTTCTCAGACACTACCCAGAGAGCTTGCTAACTATATAATATACTCTACTTATCTGTAGTTTGGGGACTCTGCACTAAAAAGTATACTGACTGTATTCCTCAAAATTCCTAAATAATGTACTAGGAATTCCATCTGGGAGGTACAGTTACAGTATTATAGGATTATCTCCCTAAATGCCGTGCACTCTTAAACTTCAAGCCTATGAGGGAATCAGGTTAGCTAACAAATCATGGACTGAGGTTTAAATGAAGGGTCATTTTTTAATGGTCATACTCTCTGCTGGGCGTTGTGCTTGATGCTTCCCATGTGTTTCATTTATCCGTCCCTACAGATGAGGAATGTGAGGTCAAAAAAGGTTAAGTGACTAAGGACATTCAGAACAGTGACGGAATCACCCTAAACACTCTTATCAGACTAGTAAATTGTATTTTCCACTAGACGACACAGCTTTTGTTGTCTAGCATAGAAGCCGGTCTCGGATAATTTCCCTGCCCCAGCTCTCACTCTATTTTCAAGTTTCAGCAGCTACGGAGGCACTGGGTTGCACTGCTCTGTGTCACGTTACAGAGGTTAGTAGAGGCACCTCTTTACCTCCACTGAGGCCCCTTCCCAAGGCGGGGTCAGGGGAGCTCCAGGAGAAGCAAGGGAAGGGTGGGAGTCATACCCATCACCGTGGAGGGGTTTAGTACTGATGCTTTTCGCTCCACCACCCTGTCAGATCCGTCCTGGAACAAATATTTAATATGCGTGTCGAATATAGTATATTATCCGCGCACTAATAGCAACTTTAATTCTATTGCCCACTTTGCTGTGTCATTTGTCACTTTCCCCATCCCTACACATTCCAATGGAACTATGGCACGTGGAGGTTTCAGGTGAAGTGTTGGCCCTCGCGAGCGCCACCTCTGGAAATAAGATCGGAACTTCTCCCCTGACCGGGTCTTCCCAGACTCTGGGCACGAGAATCCCCTGTTCTCTTCATTTGAAGTGTGAGTCTTCCTTTCTAATTTTAAATAACACCACGTTTTCCTCTGCTTCCAAGCCCACCTCCCTTTTGGGGACTGCATATATGCCTCGAACTGCAAAGTGAATTTTGCATTTGCTGTAGCTTTTTAATTCCCATGCCATCTAACTAAATGGTTACGGCTGTTGAATTACTGTCTAAATTGATATTCTCATCTTCCTTTCCTTTCTTTCTAGCTAGAAAACCACTTAAAGTCATAAAAATGTTAATTCCATATGGTCAACATGCAAATAAGACAATTATTTTATTCGTAAAGCTACTCACATCCCACCAATTCTACATGGGACTTGAGGCTGTCTGGAAAGACACATGAGTAAGGAGAAAAAATTAGCAAACCAATACACAAAAAGAATAGAAAAGATACAATTTGAGGTTTGTACATTCCAGTCGTATCGAAAGGTCCTGGATGCTTCCCCCAACTTTTGTCACATTTGGTTTGGGGCATTCCTGATAGCCTCCTCCAAGACAGAAACATCAATTATGTGATACAGGATGTTCATCACATAAAAGCATCTGTTTCTCACAGAAAACACAGTGCCCTCTGGCACTGAGCATTGAGCGAGATTAATCCCACGGGCCTTCACAGAGAGTACACCTCGTGTTGCATGGAAAATACGCAAATTCATTTTTATAGTAAACTGTGGTAAGGACTTCCATAGCTTAGCTCACTATAATGTGGAATGTCTGAGCAGGCTTCATTTCCTATAAAATATAGAGCATCTAAGTGCATTGATTGGACAATTTCTTGCAGCATTTCTTCACTCGTATTTTCCTTCACAAGTGAACCTTTGAGAAGGACCTGGGAAGGTTTTCCATTACTGTGCGTTTCTGGGAGAGCCTGCTTCTCGGCTCATGTTGCTGTCAGTCTATAGTCTGTACGTCTCTCTGCCTGAAAGGAAATGCACTTAAAGGCAACTGTGAGCTATGCATGACCAGCATATCAATAATCTAGTCCACGTAATAAAATCAACACCTGACTAATGTTTTAGATGGAAGGGAATGAACGACAGCAATAATGGCTGGCAGCAACGTTATGACTGCCAGGAGTGTGCAAACATGAGAAGCAACTCGTTTTTCATTCCCTGTCTTGGAAATACATGTTCACTGGCAGCCAAGGTTGATCCAGTAGTGTGTGATTCAGTAATCCTAACCAGTTCATTAATCCTCTTCTTTGCTCCCACTCTTCTGCAGATTCAGAATATTACTGAAACAATTCAATTCATTTTAGAATTTAAGCTACCTCAAATGTTTCAAACATTCCCTTCTATGTTCTGGCATTGAAAAGACATAAGTGAAAATTAAAAGAAAAAAATCCTATGAAATGATAAACCATAAGCAATAATGTCCGTTAATTGAATTGGTCAATCTAAGTTTGTTAACCTTAAATGAAGAGATTAGACATTTATTTAATAAGCTAAAGAGGGAGGCAGTGTTGTTAGTGTGAGCGGCTTACTGGTGGAAATGACAATGATTTATTCTGAAGTGCTTGGATTTATTGCAGCGCTGGTGAAAAATCACTGTAACATACGGCGAGTCCCAGTGTGAAATGGTATTTCCTAGAATTCTTTATTCAGCTTCTACAATTCCTTTAAAAGGTCTTGAAATTTTGGAGTAAAGACAATTTATTTTTTTATTTAAAAAATTAGAACACTATATAATTGGTGAAGATTTAACAGAAACCTACGCGCAGCGTTGGCAGACACTGGGACAGGGACTTTCAGGGGCAGCACAAACCAGCACGGCTGCATGGAGGGCGATGTGACAGGCAGGACCGCGAGGCCCGATCCTGTTCACCACATGGCACACACAATCTGATTACTCACTTTTTTCAGCACAACAAAAAATGTATGTTTTTGCCTATTGGACAAAAATATAAGTATGATTTTGATTCATTCACACTAGATGGCTCTATTGTTGTGTTGGCTGATGGCATTTTTTTTTCTGTGACAACTGAAGGGAAAAGAGGTCTGTGCCCCTGGCCAAATAAATAGTCCAGTATTGCACGTTTTAAAAATTCTTGGGGCACTGGTGTGCCATGGCACACTGCTTGAAAATTTCTGGGGTGAGAGATACATAGACTTCAATTTAGCAATTCCATTTCCACTGTTTAGAATTCATCCTGAGTAAATAAGGGGACAGGTTAGCCAAGGTGTTTACAAATGTCTCTATTAGAATATTGCTTCTAATAAAGAAAAATTAGAAACTACCAAAATACTTGATAATAGGGACTAGTTAAAAATATTTCAGTGAATTCATGCAGTGTTTTTTTTATAAAGCCACTAAGAACATTACATTTGTATACACCACAGTATACATATAAATATGGTCACATCTACCGTTATTGAAAAGGGCAGTTTACAAAGCAGTATGGAAGCCTGTGCTGTGTTAGATCATGGGTTTCGGGCAGCCTGGAGGGTACCTCTCGGCTCTGCCACCCAGGCCCGCCACATGACCTTGAACAAGCTATTCAGCCTTTCTTTTTTTTTTAAACAATTTTCAGGGTTTTATTTTATTTTTTTAAAAATATTTTATTATTTATTTATCTTTAGAGGGGAAGTGGGGGAAGGAGAGAGGGAGAGAAACATCAATGTATGGTTGCCTTTTGTGCGTCCCCTGCTGGGAACTGGCCTGCAGGGAACCGGCCTGCAACCCAGGCATGTGCCCTGACTGGGAATCGAACCGCGATCGTGTGGTTCGCAGGCCCGCGCTCAATCCACTGTATTCAGCCTTTCTAAGTCTGATTTCATCTGTAAAATGCGGGGGATTACACAATTAATTGAAATAGTGCTTAGCAGACTCTCCACAAACATTAAAAAATGCTAGTAATGACAATGATGATACACATATATATACATTTGCATATTTACACATATATAGAAAACACCCTAATGCAAAGTATCAATATTATTCATAGTTATCAAAGTACTTATAAGGCAATTTTGTATTTATTATTATTTATTTGTATTTTTATTTTTTCCAAAATGGTATGCATACATTTTTTAAAAGAGTTAATAAAAGTAGGTAATAAAACGTGCATCCTTCTAAAATATATTTTGAAATAATTCCAGTAAGTTTGATTTAAAGTACCCATTTTAAGTTAAAATACACTATGGTGAGTTGCATGGAACAGACTCTGCAGGAGGCAAAGAGACCTGTGCAGCTTGGACGCTTCCCCAGGAAATTTCCATACAGCTCGGTGCTCATTTCCCCCCTGCCCCCGTCCATCATAAGCCCCAAGTTCACCATCTTCCTAAATTATAAAATCAATTAAAAGTGATACCCAAAAATGCACAAACTTCTCCCTACTTCTGAGTTTTAAGATATCATATAAATAAGGTATCGTAAAGACACTAGCTTTCTGAACAAAGGTACATTTTCAGGTACCTATTTGTCGAGGGGAACTGCTTTCCCTTATGTATTTAACTATGCTACTGAAAAGGCAATGTTTTATATTTGAGAAAATCTTTCATAGCTTCTTACTTATATTTTTTTCTTTTGGTATATAGTTGTGATATGTAACACAATAGTTTGTATAAGTGAATATTGCATCTGCAGATGACTTTGACCACAATTTAATTTGAAACTTCCTGTCATTAAAGCTAACCTAATGTAAGTGCCCTACTCTCAAAGTTTTATGCTGCTTTTTTAAAATGTCATTTCCTACCCCTTCCTTCATTCTCACCTCCCCCTGTTTCTTTCCTCTCAGCAAAATGTCTTCCTCCTTTCTGGGGCTAACTCCTCTACATACACCTCCCATTCATTTCCCTCCCATTTCTTCTAGGTACTTAGGTAACAGTTGTTTTCTCCTGCCTCTCTTTCTCTTTCTTAACTTGAAAATGTTGGTGATGCAAAAATACCTGGAGAGATGACCCTCTGCTTCAGCGTTATATTCCCAATTTTTATTGCACAGATAGATGGGCTATTATAAAATTAAAGTGGAAATATTTGGAAGACAATAGCATCATTTTAAATCATAGAAAATACACTTTATTTCCAAAAATAAATTTATAAGATATTCCAGGGAGTAAAATTAGTTTCTAACTCGACCATAGAGGCGATTTAGAGAAATTGGGAAAGCCATTAGAATTGGAACAGATTGCGGTGAGGTACTCTGCTGCGGTCAAGACAAGGATAAGAGGAACATACCCCTAAAGTACTTCAGTTCGGTACAGTCCCAGCAGTAAAACGTGGTGCATACTGACGGATTGATGCCAGAGGAGATACAGGATTAGGTTCCTGCCAACTTCAATTAAGTTATGATATTTTCCTCAACCCATCAACACATAACCTCACTATAAGTGTATTTCTGTTTAAAGATACTTTATTTAATATACAATGTTCCTTCACTAATATGAGACATATGGCCAACAGCATGGTAATTCATGCCAAAATGAAGCTTATTTAATACACATATTTTCCCACAAAGCAAATCTTGAACATAGACAACACTTCAGAATCAGAGTTGGAGGCTATTTTCAGTGGTAATACTGAAAATCCCCAGGAAGATCCCAAAACATGTAGCACTCACAGATAATGGTTAAGAAGCACGTTTATAACGTGGAACCAAAATGAGGAGGCAGAGCATCCACGTGTTCCACTTTAACCGGGAGAGTGTGCGTGAGGTGACACATGTCTGCACTGCTCTGCATGTCTGTAAATGTCCACGGCAGTTCCATAAGCAGCAAGTGTTTATTGGCTACCAATACATTTCAGCAAGTAGCAAATTACAAATATGGAATGGAGATCAAAAGTATACATTGGAGATCAAAAGTGTATGTATCTGCATTTTATCTATTGGGTTGACCAAAAAGTTTATTTAGTTTTTTGGGTTTTTTTTTTTTTTTCATGTGATGGCTCCAGTGGTGCTGAGTTGTCTTTAACTTTATTCAAAACAAGTTTTTTTTAACTGTGTTGTGACAGCTGTCATATCAGCATGGATTAAAAAAACTTATCAAAATTGATGAATTTTTGTGTAGCCTGTTTAATATTGAAAATGGAAGAAAATATGCAATATTTTTGGCACGTTATGTTTTATTATCTCAAGAAAGGTAAAAACACAACTGAAATGCAAAAAAAAAAAAAGAAAAGATTTGTGCAGTGTATGGAGAAGGTGCTGTGACTGATCAAATGTGTCAAAAGTGGTTTGTGAAGTTTCTTGGTACTGTTGACATTTTGGCCAAATGACTCTTTGCTGTGGGGCTGCCTTATGCATTGGGAGATGTTGAGCAGCACCCCTGGCCTTTACCCATGAGAAGCCAGTAGTTAGCAGGAGATAGCTGACATAATCAAAACATTCAAATCAATGCAGTTATTGGTGAAGATAAAAAATGTGTCTTTTATTTTACAGAAAAAAATCTAAACAAACTTTTTGGCCAATCTGATAAATGAAATTTTCAGGAAAAAGATTCAGATGTACTAAATACCATGTTCTAGTAGATGGTTATAACTCAAGTCCATGTTTAAAAATGTTGTCTGCTCTGGCTGGTGCAGCTCAGTGGATTGAATGCAGGTTTACAAACCAAAGGGTTGCCAGTTCAATTCCCAGTCAGGGCACATGCCTAGGTTGTGGGCCAAATCCCCAGTTGCCGGTGTGTGAAAGACAACCACACATTGATGTTTTTCTCCCTCTCTTTTGTCTTCCCTTCCACTCTCTCTAAAAAAGATAAAATCTTTTAAAAAATAAATGTTTTAAAACATTTATTTAAAAATAAAGATATTGTATGATGTCAGGCTTTACTGTATATTGTCCTGCATCATGGCAATTTTTTTTAACGTAAGTTCATACTGTGATATTAGATTTTTACATTTCATGAAGAATTAAAATAATCACACTATTAAAAAATGCTTTCTTTTCTATTATCTTAAAAAGCAAAATGAGGAGACTTCTGGTCAAGATAGTGACATCGGTAAATGTAGTATTCTCCTCCCCCCACAACCACAACAGAATTACAACTAAAGTATAGAACAACTATCCTTGAGAATCACCTGAAATCTTGCTGAATGGAAGCCATAAAACTAGGGATTTAAAGAAGAAGCCACATCAATACTGGTAGGAGGGGTGGAGATACCGAATGGGATGGTCTCACACTCACATGTGGTAGATGAAAATTGAGAGGGGGTAGCTTGGCTATAGAAGCCCCCCTGAGGAACGATGGATCACAGCCCACACTAGGTCCTTCAGCCCAGAGTCCCAGTGCCAGGAAGAGAAGTCTTTATAACTTCTGGCTATAAAACCAGTGAGGGTTACGGTCAAGGAAGACAGAGGCCCCTGGAATCTCTGAAGGGGCCTGAGCATGGAATCACTCAATTCACTCCCTCTGAGCTCCAGTGCTGTAGCAGCAGCTTGAAAGAAGGCACAACATGAGGAAGAACTGAACCACCCAGCATGAAAGTGAGAACTGTGTGGGGTGGAGCTTTCTCCCAGACAGAAGTTCTGGCAGGAACCACTGTTCTTTTGATGAGTTCCTCCCCACCCCACCCAGAGCTGGTGGGCAGGCATGGTATATGACTCCATCAACCTGTTTGCCCCAATGTGGTGACTCCCTGAGGCCCTGCCCTACCCAACTTTCAGGCCAACTCAGCTGTTTCCAGTTGGGGGGGGGGGGTTCCTTGCAAATGGCCTGTCTTGGCTCATGCTTCAGATATTCTTAAAATCTCTGAAATAATAGCATCTGGTCTCAGTGTTTACCATACTTCTTGCTAAGTGACACCAGTCCTGGAACTAGCAGTAGCCAGCCATGGTTTGCAGCTTGGCATTGTCCTGTTTCCTCCAAGCCCAGCACAACTAACAGGCACCTGTAGGTGGCTTTCTAGCTCGTGCTTGGTGGCCCTGAGCAGAACACAGGTGATAGCTGACCATGGCCTGCACCTCAAGAAACCCAGAGCCAGTGAACCCAGTGGATTGTTTCAGACCATGTGGAAACACTACTGTCCAACCATCTCCACAAGTAGCACACTCAAGGCATGAACTCAGCAGTCACCAGAGTACCACTGAAGTAAGTCCTGCTCTATGGGTGGGACCATGAACAGCTGATCCTCCATGGTAGTTGGTGGCTGGAGATAGGTTGTCAGTGGTCACAGCCAGTCTTCACAGCCGATTGGCTTTGGGGTAAATTCCTGACATGCCAACAACATTCAAAGCTCAACTACAACAGGAGGGTATAAACAGCCCAAATGGGTGGGCAGTATACCTGGAGTGTCCCAGCTTGGGTGACAGACTAGACTGTGCAGCTAGACTCTACAGAACATGTACTACATTAGGCCACTCTACCAAGCCTGGGAGATGTAGCACCTATGCCTAACACATAGAAACAAACACAAACACAGGGTGGCTGCAAAATGAGGAGACGGAGAAATATATCCTACGTAAAAGAACAGAAAAAACTACAAGGGGATGGGAACTAAACAAAATGGAGACAAGCAATCTAAATGCAGAGTTCAAAATCCTGCTTATAAGGATGCTCAATGAACTTAGTGAAAATCTCAATAGCTTAAAAAAGACTAGTCAGAAATGAAGGATACACTAACTGGAATGAAGAATAATTCACAGGGAATCAACAAAACAGTATAGGAACCAAGAATCAAATCAGTAATTTGAAAGATAAGGAAGCAATAAAACACCCAGTCAAGACAGCTAAAAGGAAAAAGAATCCAAAAAAAAATGAAGATAGTGTAAAGAGCCTCTAGACAACTTCAAGCATACCAACATTCACGTCGTAGGAGTATTGGAAGGAGAGCAAGAAATAAAAAAAACAAGACAAATGCCATATGATTTCTTTCATAATTGGGATGTAAAGTTAAACTGAACTACCAAGCAAAATAGAGAGAGACTCATGGATAGAGAACAGGCTGAGAGCCCAGGGGAGTGTTGGGGGTGGAGGGAATGAGCAAGTAAGAGAAAGAACTCATGGATGTGGACAACAGTATAGTGATTGCAGTAGGGGAGGAATGGGTGCAGGTGGAAGATGCTATAAGGGAGATAAATAGTAATGGAAAAGTACAATAACAATAAATAATAATGATAATGACAGAAAACTTTCCTAAGTTGGTGAAGGAAATAAATGCACAAATCCAAGAAGCACAAAAAGTCCCGAACAAGATGAACCCAAAGAGGCCCACACCAAGAATGGAAAAGGTTATGGACAAAGAGAGACTCTTAAGCTGCAAAATAAAAGCAGTTAGTTACTCAAAAGGGAGCTCCCATAAAACTGTCAGCTGATTTCTCAACAGAAACTTTATGGGCCAGAAGAGTTTGGCAGGAACTATTCAAAGTGATGAAAAGTAAGAACCTACAACCAAAAATATTCAATCCAGCAAAGCTATCATTTAGAATCAAAGGACTGATAAAGAGCTTCTCACACAAGGCAAAGCTAAAGTTCATTACCATCAAACCATTATTGCATTAAATGTTAAAGGGTCTTCTTTAAGAAGAAAAAAGATAAAAAATATTAACAAGATATCAATGAATATATATCTATCAACAATCAAATAAAAACAAACAAACAAAAAACTAAGAAACAAAATAAATGAACAAGCAGAACAGGAAAAGACTCATAGATACAGAGAACATTTTGATGGTTGCCAGATGGGAGATTAGGGGATCGGTGCAAAAGGTGAAGAAACTGAGAAGTACGCATTGGTAATTACAGAATAGTCATGGGGATATAAAGTACAGCACAGGGAATACAGTCAATAATATTCTAATAAGTATGGATGGTGTCATGTGGGTGCGAGTTTTATCAAGATAATCCCTTAGTAAGTTATATAAGGTCTAATCACTGGGGTGTACACCTGAAACTCATATAAAATTCCATGTCAACAGAAATTGAAAAAAAAAAGATAGAAAAAATTGGCTTTGACCCAACACAACATGTCCTGGGAATATTCAAGTAATATTATTCTAGTCTGACATGCACACAAATTCTTGGGTTTGCCAAAATGATATGTTTTCAATGCAAATAAAAATGAAACTGTTCTAATGAGAAAGCAGATTTGTTATTATTTTAGAAATAACCTGAAATGTGCTAAGGGTGAAGGTTGTAGAGTTAAATACCCTGACTTACCACTTAGTAGAGCTTTTTAGCTTTTTCCTGGGTGAGCTATTGATACTTAAACTTACTGTACATTATCATCTTGATATTTTAAATAGGGGTAGTAATAGTTAATATATTTAGAGTTCTTAAAAGGTGCCTAACACACAGTCACAACCCAATGGATAACATAATTATATTTTTATCATAAATATTGATAACAATCTTATGTTGAGGTGGTAGAATGTTAGCTAGTGGCCTTTTCATAAACTCACATGAAACATTAGAAAACAGCTGTTTTAAAAAGTTAAAATGCCCAAATCAATGACAATGCTTAATATATGTGAATATGAACAGGCTTCTTGTTTGAAATTCAGTTCTTCTTAATTTCTCAGTACTTCCCCTTCACCCTGGTATTTTAGCACCTTTTTCTTACTCCTCCACACCCTCTAATTCCATGTAGTCCAGTCTCTTGTGATCCTAATCATGAAAATTCATTTCTCTTCCTTTTAAGTAGTTTCAGAACTCTTTTATGTTAACCGTCTGCAAACTCTCTAAGTCAGCGTCACCGACCAGGGTAATTGATGTTCTTGCCCAAGCCCCATCCCCATCTCCCTTCAGGCAGTTAGTCCCTGCCCACGAAAGAATGTGGCTTTCAAATCCTGTGCCCTTCTGTGAAGAAGTGTCTGAGACAGCCCCCTTTCCAGCTGCTGCCTCAGCCTCCTGTCCTGTGGACAGCTGTGGAGTTGCCCACATGCTACGGGACCCACATCTGAATGATGTACACTTATGAGCTTCCATTCTCCAAAGGGCCGCTGATCCCTGTGACTCCCATATCAGCTCAAATGACACGTTCCTGCCTGAATGCAGCAGATGGAAGTGGAAATTATATACTCTGGTAACACTGACTTTATTACAGCTAAATGATTTGCATTTTGAAAGTTGGGAGTTCTTACAAAAACTCAAGGGAAAGAAAGGTTAGTGGCTCTGACTTAGGTGCAGGTGCCAGCTGTGAGGAAGGGAGTTGTATGACCCAGTGCCAATCACTGAACCTTTCTAAGTCTCCATCTCTTTCCTGCAGCATTTGTGAAATACCAATGCCTATCTGAGCTCATGTCTTACTAGGATTTGTTGCCTGAATTGAATGACATAACGGATATGAAAGCACCTCACAAATTAGAGCATTTTATAAATGCAATAGTTAACTATTACATTTATACCCTCTTCACTTGTTCCGGTCTCCTCATTCGGACCTCTAAGTTCCCATCATAATCAAAATCCTTTCTTCAGGTGAAGATGAGTAAGATGCAACTCATAAGCATCAATGTTAGCAATTTCTAAAAATGTATCTGAGAATCCTTCTGAATTCTACATTAAAACTGATGACAATTAAGTCCTATCTTAAGTTTTTGTTTGCTTCTTCTACCTCAGAATCTTGAGTGCTGGTTCTGAAAGGGATACTGTGCAATCATAGTGAAAGACATTAGAAAGCAAAACAGTTTGTTTACTTCAGCTTTTTGTGATTTGTGTAATTGGTATATAGCTTTTCAATAAGCTGGTTTGTCTTCTTGTCTACATAGGCTGTGCTATAGCCATTTCAAGTTCAAAATTACTGCAGAAAAGTAATTGATCCTCTATTGCAATATCCCTGCTGTTTCATGAGCTCTTTTACAATTCATAGGAATCTATTTCTCACTGATGTTGAAAAACATAATAAGGTCACAGCAGGGAAGCTTTAGCTTCATTAAAGAACATTGTTATAAAAATAAAATGATCGAGGGCAAATTGTTTTTGTCCTTGTTGTACGGTTTCTGCAGATTCACATTAATCTGAGCATTTAAAGCTACAATAAATTTGTGATCTTCTCTATCATACACTTCCCTATGGTAGCCCCTAGTGGTGGAGACGTCAATCGCTCACGTTCCGGGGGAATTATTTCCCTCCGTTGAATAAAAAGGAAATAAGCCTCTCTGGAAGAGCTGCAAGCCTGTCAATAACTAAATTTATTTCTGCTTTTAAAATATCACGGAGAATGCTGGTGTCCAGCAAATGTAGATGCCAGCATTATTTAAAAAGTGACTGAACAGAGAAATGAATTGAAATTTTGACCCACTCGGGCTTCCATCTATCATGGGAACCTATAATAGGGGAATGACAGAGAAGGATTTAAGATAGAGAATCAGTGATTGCTCTATTAATCTAGTTTAACTGATACTAAAATCTGACAGAGCGCATTACAAGTTGCAGGCAGTAGGGCTTAGCAATTCATTACCACTTTCAAGGCTCTCCTTTGCTTTCTTTTGCCTTTAGCTCCTGGCAAAGGACAGCTTTCTACAGTTCAATTTCTCAGTTTATTTTTGACTGCTTTTAATTAAATTTGATGGCCTTCTTCTGCACCACTGAAGTTATTGGAGTTGAAAAACACTTTGCTGTTATAATGACAGCTCCCTTGATGTCTGCTCATTATTAACTGCTTTTCAAAAGTGCTGCTCTCAACTCTCATTTTATAAATATTTAAATAACTGTGAATTTCTATAACATAAATATCTTTGCACAGGAGATAGGGATTCTATTGCCTGTTTAATAGGTCACACACAGAAAAATAAAATTGCTTTTATTATAAAGTTTTTATTATAATATTACTTGGGAAGTGTCCTTAAATCATCCTGTATAGAAGTTCTCACACAAAGAACAATATTTCAAAATAATAGTCAATGGATTACCTAGAGTAGAATGAGTATTTTTTTCCTTTATATAAATGAAATTCTGAAATTAACCTGGGTGTTTTAAAAGTGATTTTTCTTGCTCTTAAAATGAAATGAAGGAGTTTGCCAAAAAAGAACTTACTAATTACACAAAATATTATTGTTCAGGAAAAGAAATTGAAGAGGAATGAGGAAAATAAAATTAAAAGTCTTAAAATTGAAAGCCTTAAAGCAAGCAAACCAACCAACCCTGCCCTGGCTGGTATGGCTTAGTGGATTCAGTGAGGAATCAAAGGGTGGCTGTTGGATTCCCAGTCAGGGCACATGCCTGGGTTGCAGGCCAGGTCTCCAGTTGCGGGGTACGCAAGAGGCAACCACATATTTATGTTTCTCTCCCTTTCTTTTTCCCTTTCCCTCTCTAAAAATAAATAATATTTTAAAAATAAAAATAAAAATAAATTTAAAAGAACTGATGATTTGGCCACAGGTATTAATCTCTTCTCTTTTCCCAAACCTCAGACAAATAACAAAATTTTTGTTTTTTTAAATCATCTTTTAGGGGCTTGGAATAAAAATGGAAATGCTAGTGGAAGAGAGATGACAATAACAGCAAAGTTCACAAGCAGCCAACAGTGTGCACGAGGCCCCGTTCTAACTCATTAGTATCTGTAACATCCCTACTGTTGTCTCCATGTTACAGATGAGGAAATGGAAGCGCAGAAACATCAAGCAGCTTGTGAATCATTGACTCAGTAAGTGGCAAAGCGAGGATCCAAACCTAGGCAGGCTCGTTTCAGAGTCATGCTCTCAGCAATGTGCTGCATATTTCCAAACACTGTGGAGAGTAGGAAGAAGAGAGAGAAATGACGACTGATGTAGCAGCAGAGCTGAGGAAGTGCTGCGCCTGTGCCCACCATGTGGAGTACACACAAGACATCAGCTAGTGACCCAGGGAAGTTTCCAAGCAGCCCAGGACTTGGAAGAACTGAATGCTTTAGAGAAAGGGATGAGGTGCAATCCCGAAAAAGGAAAAATTGCTAAAATTCTGAAGGGGTTGCTCCCTCCCTCATCCTCCACCCCTGGCAATTACCTCCCCATTTCCCATCATCTGCCCAGCTCAAACCCTGTATTCTAGGTTATTTTCTTCTGGATAAAATGAACCTGGTACACTTTAGACTTTGGGCAGAGTTATTATTTGAACTTAACATACTTAATCAAGAAACCCATAACTCCTTTCCTCAGCTTGGTTTCTGCAACACAAGTGCACAATTAAATTACCCCAGCTCCTACTCTAAACCCCTACTCTAACATACAAATGGGAATCACAAGATCGGTCATTTGAGCACAACTGCAATATCACTAAGACCTACAGCTAAGACCTAAAATAATAACCTCAGATAAATTATACAAAATTAGAGAACAACCACCAAAATACTGGAATTGATATTGGAGTAAGAAAAATTGTGCTATGATTATAAAACAAAAACAGAACACTGTAATAATCAATAGAAATGTTACTGGAAATTGAAAGTATGATAAATAAAATTTAAAACCCAAA
Source organism: Artibeus jamaicensis (assembly GCF_021234435.1). Classification (NCBI taxonomy): domain Eukaryota; kingdom Metazoa; phylum Chordata; class Mammalia; order Chiroptera; family Phyllostomidae; genus Artibeus; species Artibeus jamaicensis. The sequence continues at coordinate 47,553,103 of NW_026522030.1, forward strand.
AGACCATCAGATGAACTAGGAGGGAGCAGAACGTAACCCCCCAAATATGCCACTTGGTCATTGTGATTATTTTGGATCAAAATTACTTGAGAGAAAGCAAGTGCAAGAACATGCTGACCTTCCTTTGTCCCCCTGAAAGCAGACAAGAAATTTTTCACGTGAAGGTGTCCTCCTAAGCCAATGTTGAGTAGCAATACCTCTGACTCCAGAATGAAAATGACAAGCATTGTGTTTGCGATGCTATGGGGTCCAACACGACGTGAAGTCTGCAGATCACTGGGGGGGGGGTGTCATGAAACAAAGACACACTCCTTGGGCTAATATGCAAGACCACCAAAATTAATCTCCACCCTTTCCTTTTCCGTACCACTACTATTTACTAAAAAGGAAATTGCTGGCTGTCCTTTTCTGTCTTCTCCATGTTCAAAGTTATTTTTATACAGATATTTTCCCCCTCCATCTACAATGCTGCTCCCAGCCTGCATATCATTTCTGTTTAACTGCTATCAAATTTGGCTTCCTGCAAGAAGCCCTCTCATTTGCTTCATAAACAAGTGACAAGCTGTCTATCTTCTGGAAAACAATTGGCTCTTGGTATTTCCTTATCTTCTGGCATCTAACACTAACAAATAGTTCTCTTAATATATTTAGAAGATACATATACATCTGCATAAAATAGTATGGCAGTACCACCTAATAGCACTATTTAATGCACCTTCTGTATAGATAGCATATCTCTTCTTGTGGACAATAATTACTTGAAGGGAAAAATACTTTGTTAACATCTATACTCCTCACAGGTCTTGGGAAATAAAACGCACATAGTAAATGCTTAACTGTGTTTTGAATGATTGCTACTTTTAGTAGTACCATCACTTTGAAAGTCAGTCTCTCCCCCTCCCTCTCCCTGTCTCTTTCTCTCTGCTCTGGTCTAATTTCATGTCACGTGGATATGACTAATGTAAATAAAGTTCACGGCTAAAATAAATAACATATTTTTGGACTATAAGGCGCACCATCCCAAATTTAGAAGGAATAATGGTTGTTAATGCTGCCGTTGAGTTGTTTACATTTACATTGGTGAAATATTACATTACTTATGTTATTAAATATTTTATTACATTTTTTGCTTCAAAAATTTTTTTCCTATTTTCCTCCTCTAAAACCTAGGTGAGTATTATGGTTTGAAAAATATGGTAAATGAATAAAGTGTCACAGTTGAGGGTTTGGGTGATAGTGATCTAATTCTGCCAGATCTGACTACACATTGGAACTCTTAAGTGGTTTCAGTGCAGCCAATGTGAAATACATTTTGACTTATTCTTGGCATATTGTTTTGAATGACTATTGAATACTAATTTGTATGAAAAATTTTTCATCTTCTGATGATTTCCAATATTTTATTATAGTTTCCAAAATAACCTCACTATAGTATTCAAGTAAATATAAATTCAGTTGTTAAAATTTGACATTACTGGAGTTGTTGGCAATATTAAATAATTTTTGTTGTGTGATGTTAGCTGCAGTTTAAATTTCAGGTCATGGAGTGTTATTGATAGTACATGGTTTGAAATAGTTTCCAGACCAATTTCCAGAATCAATGCCACCTTAATATTCTGTCTTAATTTTCTTATCACATTTACTTTGTGGTGGATTTAATAAAAAGAGGTTTCTTTGTGTTGCCAAGTTCATTATCTTAGGGTTTCATCTCGAGCTGAATTCACTTTATGACCACAAGGCAAAGAAAGCCTCCTAAACTACTGAACTATGCTGATTTGATGGACAAGCCACACATATTCCAGTAAAAAGAAGAGAACTTTCTCTGCAAATACTTACTTGAGCATACTCTACTGAAAAGCAGAAGTGATATTTCTACTTCTATTTTAGTAGAAAAAGTCTTTCCTAGATGCACACACACGCATGCATATATGTGTGTGTTTGGTAAGTTGTGTCTATTATTTATTGTCAGTAACATCAGTCAATGCTCACACCTGCAAGGTGCTTAAACATTTACAAGGCTTCCACACCAGTACATACAGTCAACAAACACTGTATTAGTTGGCATAGAATTGCGACAACTTGGAACTGATCATCAACCCTCAGAGGTTTGAAGAGAATAGGTTGCTCTGGGCTTCTTGACTCATTCATGGCAGAATAAATATTTGAGTCCAGGTCAACTAATGCTAAACATGTCCACCTGCAACTAGTTGGTCGGTTGACACTCCACACTGCCATTGGACACATTTTTCCCTCCATACTTCTAGTTTCTACTTCATGTTAGCTCACATGTTTATAATGGACTTATTGGGAAATGTAGAAAAGAGGATGATGAAGGATTACCAAGAATGAAATCACTGATGATAGAAAAAAGGTAGAATAATTGAATCAAAATAATGTATTAATATGCTCATAGAAGTATTAACAAACTTGCCCCATTCTCCTTTTCATTAGGGATCATTCAGGCCTCCTCAGCCCATCTGAGTAGCTCCTTGCATACATCTCTCCCTATGGAGCAGGATGTTGCTGTTTCAGATTTGGTATTGGGAGGGTAGGAAGAGGACACTGCTCCAGAGGAAGCTGAAGGAAAGAGGCAGGAAATGGGGCCTGGGGGAGGGTGCTGCCTGTGGTGCCTTTGGTGTTCTGATCTGGTGAACAATTAGAGTTTGGGTTCAGATATATCTATGTATATTTATATTATAACATATATCTATATTCACATATATTTTTTAAAATATTGGAGCTATGAGTGTCAGTGTGATTATCTAAGCAGAATATACAGTAAAAATAAAAAGGGCAAGGGATGGACCTAGAAACCCACAGTTGTTGGGGAAGATAGGTACAAAGAAATTAAGTGTTACTCTATTTTGCTGTGTATAAGATACACTTTTACCCACATTCTTCAGGGAAAAGTGAGGAGTTTCATTATATATGGGTAGTACTTGAAATACCTTATATTTGTTCTTGTGCTTTGTAATTATTTGTTACATAAAATGTCTTATATGTTCAAAAATAAATGCTAAAATTCCTTTATAATACAAAAACAAGTATCTAAATATAAATGAAAATAAAATTGAATTAAAAATTAGAACAAAATATTTTTTCTATGAAAATTTGGGACAAAAACATGGGTGTGCATTACACACAGCAAAATGTGGTATTTCTTCAGATTTTTTCAGGAAGTAAATGTACCATGTATTTATGCATTACTGAAGTCAGAAAAATTAAGAATTGCGGTAGAGTGTGGTAATGAAACATAAGTATCACAAAAGATTGGAGGAATCTTTTTTATTATAATTACTTATACAATGATGTAGTTTATTATTTTAAATGCAGCAATATTTATAAAGTGTAAGTGTATGATAAAAGATGGCATTTCGTATCATCGAATTATTTAGTCTAAGCTTTAAAGAAGTATATTAATATTCAAATTTGTGCAATATGTAGCACTTAAGCTACGATTGTCCACAAAATGAGGAGTGGAGCAGCATAAGTGAACATAATATGTACATTTATTGATTTCAACGGGTCAACATTAGTTATTATCCATAAAAATAAGAGCCCATTTCTGTATCTTCAGCCATTAAGCCCCTATTGAAATGTCAGTACTTCCTGGGGCCTTTACACATTTATTAAATAGAAATGATCATCACTCTCCCAAACTCTCCTTGAATTAAACAAAAGAGTTCATGTTTTTTCTGATAAACAAAAAATATATATTATAAATATGCTTTTACTTTTACACACACACACAGGGCTTCACTCTAGTTATGTTTTGTAACCCGATTTTTAACGTCTGTGGAAAAAATGGTGACTATTGTTTCATGACCTTATTCTTCTATAATCCTATTTTTATCTTATAAAAATGATGATTTAATGTTCACAATTATGTTTTATTTAATTCTGATGATAGTAAAAATATTGTGAAAACATCAATGAAAAACAATGACTTAAAAGAAAAAACAATGAAGTCATCATATAGGTCTGTTTTCATCTATTTTCTCCATAAACACACTAATGTTAGCCTATAAAGATATTTTTTCACCCTGCAATTTTAAACTGAAAAATGAGCCTGCTCCTTCTTTTATGTCTTAAGTATTATTCTAAAGCAACTGTTTTCATATTCGATATAAATTCACTATTTGAAAAATATATACAATTTTACACAATTAAGTTTTGGGACTGATTATCATTTTCACTGTTATTAAAACAGAACATGAGAAACATCTTTTGTTTAAATAGTTTTAGATATCTGAATTATTGTCTTGCATTAAATCACTCCTTTTACAATTGCTGTGTCAACAGGAGGGATTAATGGCACATTTTATAAATAAATAAATAATTCATCGCGTGTTCCTTGTACCTTTTTGTAGTATTTGTCCCACTTGTCTTGATTAGCTTACCTTCTTTTAGTCTTTGAAACTATGTGATTTACAATAAAACATGCATGTGGATGTAATATGTAGGTCTTATAAAGTAAAAATAATTTTTTAAATTAAGTTGTATGACTTATCTTTCATCCCCAAAGTCTATAGCTTATTACACTATTCAGTCCACAAAAATTCCATGCTAATATTCCTATGTGGTGCATATATTCTGACTTAATGGATTCCTGAAAATCATAATGAGAATCTGTGCAGCAAAGGAAATAAATAGTTGACCACTACTTCTGACCTCTTATAACTGGAAAACGAGAAGTCAAAGAATATTTTGAGTTATGGAATTATCTGTCTGCTCTAATTGTCTGACTCTTTAAGTGACAGTCGGGTCCCCAAGGGTAACTCAGCCCTCAGTCCCTACCATTAAGAAAGCTATGGAACAGCCCTGGCTGGTGTGACTCAGTGGACTGAGTGCCAGCCTGTACACTAAAGAGTCACTGGTTCAACTGCCAGTTAGGAAACATGCCTGGGTTGTGGGCCAGGTCCCTAGTAGGGGGCACACAACCATACATTGATGTTTCTCTCCCTCTCTTTCTCTCTCTCTAAAAATAAATAAACAAAATCTTTTTTTAAAAGGCTATGGAACAATGTGTAACTTTCGAATGCTTAATGACTCTAAGTTCCCACTGTGGTCACTTCTGTAAATTGCCTTCCCTCCTTACTCCCAAATACTGGGTAGAGTTTCCTCTTTCACTCTGCTTGTGGCTCAGGTATTTTGACACGCATTTCAGAAGGAGACCCAGTTACAGTCATATGACTTAGAATTCTATCATTTAGAGTTAAAAGGAAAACAAAGAAAATATTCATTGACTTTAAAGCATCATAGAATTTAAAAACTACAATTTTTCAAAGAAATGCAGTAGCCCAATACTTAGAAAGGGTAAAAAGCTTAATGGAATTACATCAGGAACTCTGTGGTTAGAGTCAGAAAGATGAACATTGTGTTTTAGAGAACTGCACCCACCTGGAGCTGTGGCCCGTCACTGCCCCCAATGCTGGTGCCAAAATGCCATAAGTCAGACACTGGAGTATCGCAGGCCAGGAACTTGGTACTTTTTATTCCTACAGGAACAAAATACAGTGTCAGTCACTTTTTTTTCATGCTTCTTCAAGCATAATAAGATATTCATTATGTTATCTTTTCCTGTCACATTAGACACTCATTTATCAGAATGCTCAACACAAAGAAGCATAAACTCTTCCCCTCTATAATTTACACCTCAATGATTAATACAACACCTGTATAAGTCAAAGGAACCATCTATATTTTATCTCCTATAAAGTATTCCTCCTATAAAAAGGTGATCATTCTTATCCATTTGGTTTAAGTAATTGATGTATTAATTTAAGAAGCCATTTTCTTATATCATTCCAAGAGACTGTAAATCAAAATACATTTTCAAATCCCAGAAAGACGCTGATGTTGAAAATGTTTCATTTTCTGTGTTCTTTTCTTTTTACCATAAAAAGGAATCTCATAAAAAACATAATTTAATAATGCAATTCCATTAGTTTTATGCCTGCCCCATTTTATATTCTTCAACATGGAGGAAGGACACTGGGGCTTTCTCAGAGGCACTGGGGTTGCAGCTGTGGAACATAAGTGGGGAGCTCACAGCTTGCTGCCTGGGCAGATGGAATTGGGAGGGAATTTCACTGTCCTGGATTAGAGCCACTTGACCTTCAGCAATCTCAGCCTGGTTCCAGTCTGTGGTACAATGGGCTGGTTTAAAGAAACATGCAAGAGATGCAGCAGTTGTCAATCTTGTAATTTGTCCAGCCTGCACTTGTTTGACTTTGTCTTTGTCCTTTCCCAGGATCTGGAGTTTGACTCTGAACTGACTTTCATGGTTGGATCCTCTGGTTTCTGACATTCTTCCTGAGGCTAACTGCCTACCTAAATCCTGCTAATGCTAACTGTCTACCTGGATCAGAACTAAGACTGGGCAGATTGACACACCCCACTGCATGATCTACCTGCCAGGAACCCCTTTTACATCTTCTCATACCTACTTGATACTAATCACTAGTTTGACACTACAAGATATTGGCACCCACTCTGTGAATGAACAATGTGCTCCATGTATTTCAACGATGCAGACCATAACCTTTTTTTGATGTCAATTACACACTACCTATCTTATGCCATCTTGCTGTTAATAATGTAGTTTGTTTTTCTCCGTGCAATATAATGTGAAACATACAATAAAGGTCCACTTGAACTTCTTTACAAAACTCAAAACTTAAGAATATTGTTCTTTCCTTTCAGCCCTCTTTTATAGTTCAGATTGCTCTCAGATCATTTTGGAATCTATTTCAACCCCTTCATCTCTGTGCTTCTGCCACACTAGCCTTTCATCAGCCCTCACGTAGGTAATAACAATGACTTCTCAAACGGTGATCTGGTGCCAACTGAAAACAGATGGCACTTTCAAATAAAGATAACTTGAGGAGGGTTTAACAAAGAACCTCTTTACGAAATGGTGAGTTGTATGTAGGGAAACCACAAGGGGAGATACAGTGGAGTCATTATCACCTCTCTGCCTGCAAGGACAAGGGCAGGAAGCAGCCTGCCATCCAGGAGGCAGATATAGGGTGAGAAGGCCGCCTAGAGATCAGCGGGGATCTTTGCTCAGGGGTCCCAGGGGGCAGGGAGGATAGGATGGGAGGAAGCCCTAGGATCTAACAGTTGAATCTTCTCTGTTCCCTCTGGTTGTTTGCTTCTGCTACCTATAGGACAAACCAGACTGGAATCCTAGAAGCAGGTGAGACTGTTGATGAATGACATCCAGGCTGACTTTCAGCTTTAGAGGACAGGACAGAGAAAGGTAACTTATGAATCTGGAAGGAGCATAGAAGAGCCCCAGCAAACACTCTTACTCATACTTTGGAGCACAGGATTGGCAATCTGATGTTAGTTTGAGTCTTAGCTCTACCCATGTGTGTAACTAGACAAATCACTTAACTTTTATATACCTCAGTACCATTATCTCTACCACAGAAATAACAAAAAGCACTTCAGTTTTATTGCTATGATTAAATAGCATAAAGTGCCCAAAGTCTGTAGTAATATAAAGTGCTTAATAATAGTAGCAACAATGGCAGTAATTTCTCTCAAAATGCAAAAATAAACCAACAAACACACTCTAAGTCACACTCTCCAGCAGCTGTTCTAATAGACTATGTTTTTTCAAATATCTGACTTTCATAAGTGTTTTCCCTCTGCTTAAGAATAATTATCAGTCACTTAGCATAATGCTCTCCAGTTCCATCCATGCTCTCCCAAAGGGTAGGAGCTCCTTCCTTCTTTCTGATGCATAGAATTCCATTGTGTAAATGTACCATAGTTTTCTGATCCACTCATTTACTGTTGGGCACTTAGGCTGCTTCCAGCACTTGGCTATTGTAAATTGTGCTGCTATGAACATTAGGGTATGTAGGTTCTTTTGAATTCAAGTTTCAGGATTCTTAAGGTATAATCCCAACAGTGGTATTGCCAGGTCAAAGGCAGATCCATTTTTAGTTTTCTGAGGAAATTCCATACTGTTTTCCACAGTGGCAGCACAAGTCTGTGATTCCCTTTTCTCCACAACATTTGCCTGAACTTGTTTGTTGATTTGTTTATGGTGGTCATTCTGACTGGTATGAAGTTGTATCTTATCATGGTTTTAATTTGCATCTCTCTGGTGGCTAGTGACGCTGAGCATCTTTCCATGTGTCTCCGGGCCCTCTGTATGTCCTCCTTGGAGAAGTGTCTATTCAGGTCCTTTGCCCATTTTTTAATTGGATTGTTTGTGCACCTGAAGTGGAGTCCTGTGAGTTCTTCATATATTTTGGAGATCAGGCCCTTGTCTGAGGTGTCATTGGCAAAGAGGTTTTCTTGTATGGTTGGCTCTCTTTTAGTTTTAATGCTGTTTTCTTTAGCTGCACAGAAGCTTTTCATTTTGATGAGTTCTCACTTGCTTATTTTCTTTTATGTTCCTTGCTATAGGAGACATACTGGTGAAAATATTGCTGCATAGAATATCTGAGATTTTCATGCCTATGTTTTCCTCTAGGACTTTTATGGTGTCAAAACTTATATTTAAGTCTTTATCTACCTTGAATTTGTTCTGTGTATGCTGTAATTTGGTGATCAAGTTTCACTTTTTTACATGTATCTGTCTAGATCTCCCAACACCATTTGTTGAAGAAGTTATTTTTACTCCATTTAATGCTTTTGCCCCCTTTGTTAAATATTAATTGACCATAAAGACTTGGATTTATTTCTGGGTTCAATATTCTGTTGGTATATGAGTCTTTTTTTCCAGTACCATACTGTTTTGATTACAGTGGTCCTATAATATAGTTTTATATCAGATATTATGATCCCTCCTACTTTGTTCTTCTTCCTCAAAATTGCTACAGCAATTCAAGCAGTGAAAGACAAATACCATATGATCTCACCTATAAATGGAACCTAATCACCAAAACACACAAGCAAGCAAAATACAACCATAGACATTGAAATAAAGAACAAACTGACAGTAACCAGAGAGGTGGGGGGAGAGTGATAATAGGGGAAGGGCCATCAAGAAACATGTATAAAGGACACATGGACAAAGCCAAAAGAGGTAGGTTCCAGGGTAGGAAGTGGGGATGGGCGGGACAGGTGGGGGTGTTGTGGGGTGAAAATAGAGACAACTGTACTTGAAAAACCATAAAAAAAGACTAATTCTCTTTTCCCCCATCCTGACCTGTTTGCTTAGAGAATCCCTACTCATATTTTATAATCCATGCAATGATGCGATCTTCACTCTCTCTCAGGAAAAGATCATACCCTGTTGGTTTTCCTTTGTGCCCACCACTCTTTACAGCAGCAGTTAGACTCTTCCCTCTTTCTGTTTGACGGTGAGCTATTTCACATAAAGGAAAGGTTATGTCTGACGGATTTGCATCCTCTGAAGGTATTTCACTGCTAGATTCGTAATAGATATTCAATAACCATTACATGAAGAAATGAATATGTATTGCTAGAAAAAGTGCATTACAAAGTAAGGAGAAGGTTCAATAACTTACTTCCTCTTTGCCCAAAGGGAAGATCAATCTGTGACAAATGGGGGATAAGACTATCATGGAAAGTTAAGAAGACTCTGAAGAAGTAAAAGAGGTCCCAAAGGAAAATCCAAACAACTCTGTAACTTTTCCCTGGGACAGCATGGCTGGAAAATTCACCTCATTCATTTCAAGGTTGCCAGAAGGACACTTCCTAACTGGTTTTAAGCAGTTAGAAACTTACAAACTAACTAGGTACTGATGACTACAAACACCTCATGTATCTGATGCATTTGAATGGTAAACCAGCGGGTTTGCTGGTATTTTCTCAAGGACTAATCTAGAGTCCCCCACTCCCAGAACTAAAAAAAATGCATATATTACTTTGTGAATAGGTAGTGAACTTGCACACATCTATACCTCAGAAAATAGCCTACAGGACAGTCTTACTCTAGCCCTTGCCTCCATCCTATTTACTTGCCATCCTTGACAAGACCGCACTGATTGGCATATGTTTCTGAAAAACTTCTGCAAAGGCAAATATTTGTGTATATTAATACCCTTTACCCCTCCTAAAAATGATGGCATGCTCTACCCATTATTATGGACCTTGCTTTGATTCACCTAAAGTAATGTAAAGGGTTTTTTTCATATCGGTAAACAAACAGCATCTTTCTTATATTGAGTTTCATGTTTTTCTATTATTCTGAAATATCATAAATTACTTAACTGGAGTCCCTCAACATTTATATTTTCAAAATGTTGCTATTATTAAGAGGCTTTAGTGAAAAAGAAAAGAAAACCACCTTACATATGTAACGTAGTATCAAGAGGTGTATCGATAGGATGCATTCTTTGATTCTGTGGATGGAGGTCCAGAGTAATTGCATTTATAACTTGCAAATATATTGCCAGATTTCCCTCTCTGAGAATCAAACCAAATTAATGCTTCCACCAACAATCTATGGGACTGCTGAGGTGGGCAGGCTTTTAGAGTCTTAAAAATCTGGTAGGTGAGAAGTTGTATCTTAGTGTCTTTTTTAATGAGCATTTTCAAAATTATGAGGTAGGTTTAGCATATTTTCACAACATTTAAGGGGTATTGTGTATCTTTGGTATGTGGAATTTCTGTTGATATCATTTGTGGTTTTTTTATTCCAATTACAACTTAACACTCTTTCTTATCCTATGTATTTTTCAAAATAAAGCAAAGTTGTTAACTACATCAGCAAAATATTCCTCTATGTTTAGTTTTCTTTTCTTTTTTTTTTTTAAAGCTTTTGTCCCCAGGCTTCTTTCAATATTACATTGGAAAGCTAAACATTGCAGAGAGGTACCACAGTGCCCTCTGGTGGCCATCTGCTTCATCGCATCTTCCCTGCATCTGCTCTTGGGGCAAAAAGCTATAGGCTTGCTATTAGAGGCTTCCTTGTTCTACTCTAAGCCTACCCAAGCCTCCTCACCCCTCAAATAATATGGAGCTACACCCACCCCGAAAACAGAGACTTAGAGCTGCCACTTCAGCTCTCAAGCAACCAAATTTGTTCCTGCAACTTGGTAGGTATTCTAATAGGATTCATTACTTTTCTAGATTTTTGTTTGTTTCTTTGTTGCTGTAAAAGGTGGTCCTTGAGTATCTTGCCAGTGGGCTGCTATGCAGGCTTGTTCCATGTACTCAGACTTTGCTTCACCCTTCCCTGTACATCAGTGAAATCAAAAGGGCTCACTCCAGAGATTTCAGCACACTCCAGAAATCCAAGTAGTGAAAGTATCACAAAGCCAGCTCAGTGAATGAAATTCATTCATTCACTCATTTCACAAGTATCTGAAACTATATATAGTGTTCTAGGTGCTCATTAATTTTACAGTGCAGAACTATGTAGTTTTAAAGAGAAAGAGCCTTCTAGGAAGTAGAAATAGTAAGGTAACAGTTTACTTAGTAAACGTAGTGGACACCTGAAAGGTGCTCTTACAGCATTAAGGCAGCTTTTCGCCCAGCTGCTGGGAGTGCTACCGACTGCCAGCCCAGTTTCCATCTCACTCTGAAGTTGCCCTAAGCTGATCATGCAATGTCACCAGGATGTCACTGGAGGGCAGCCTGCACCCAGAGCCTGGAGGGTATAGATTAGGAAGGCACGGTCTCCTAGCCACCCTGCAAAACAGGTTCCCACGCTGTTGGCTGGGACCTCTGTGGACATGGCACTTGCAACCCATCGTTTGCCTATTCCTGATTTCTTCCCCTGTCTTCCACAGTTGATCCAACACTGCCTACCCTCCCTGTATGCTAATGTGTCTCCTTTTGTTTGTCTGAGCGGCAGCCAGGTTACCAGTATGCAGCTAGCAATAAGAAAGAGCAGTCATTTGTTCATTCTTTTCATAAGTATTTATTGAGTACCTATTACATGTTAGCCCTAGTTTTGGTGCTTAGAATATAGAAATAAAAAACCCACAGAGTTTCCCTGTTCATATGGATATTAAATTATAGTGGAGACAAAAGTTAAATAATATTAAGAAAATGCATCTCATAGAGCCTACCAATAAGGGTTAAGGAAAAAAATCCAAATCAGCAAAAGAGTGTAAGAAATGTGTGGGAGAGGGTCGCAAATTCGGATTCAGGTGTGAGGCACATCCTTACTGAGGACGCATGTAAGCAGAGACCTGAAAGGAAGGAAGGAGTCGGTCTCCTGGACAACTCAGGGGGGAGGAGGCCAGGCTCAGGTAACATGAACAGCAAAGCATCGGAGGAGACAAGATTATTTATAAAACAGCAAGAGGTGCAGTTTGCTTGGGGGGACTGAATGAGACTGAGGGGATTAGGGAAGACTATCCACAGAGTCATGGAGATACATCGTCTAAGGCTGAGCGGGCTATTCTGTGAGCTGGAGACATGGTTTTGCCTCCAAATGAGATGGAAAGTGGATGTAGGTTGGCTGAATAGGCTGAATAGACCGGCAGGACCATTCTGGCTAACTGTGGCAAAGGGACTGAGGGGGGTGAAGCCGGAAGTAAGGAGACAGGTAAGAAGGCTACTGCAACAATCCAGAAAACAGCTGAATGTGGTCTGCCCTAGCGCAGAAGCCATGGAGGTAGCAATAAATGGTTAAAATATGGGTACGTTTGCAGTTCGAAGATATAGGAGTTCTAAACAGTTTATTAGAATATAGGTGGTATTGCCCTGGCTAGTGTAGCTCAGTGGATTGAGCACGGGCCTGTGAACTAAGGGGCCGAGGTTTGATTCCCAGTCAGGGCACATGCCTGGGTTGCAGGCCAGTTCCCAGCAGGGGACTCATGAGAGGCAACCGTGCATTGATATTTCTCTCCCTCTCTCCTTCCCTTCCCCTCTAAAGATAAATGAATAATATGTTTAAAAAAGAATATAGATGGTATTAAGAAAGATCTCAGTTCAGATGACATCGAAGGCTAGAAAAGGTAAAAAGTCCAAGGACTGAAGCCTTGGACACTGCAACCACTAGAGATGGGGGATGACAAGAAAAGTGCATCAGGTGAGCTGTGGAAGAGCCGCAGTGGTGTTCTGGCAGCCGAGTGAAAACACTAGTTCAGAGGACAATGTTTACCTGTCCCGGTAAGTCCGCAAGATTCAGACAGAACAGTGTAGCAGCGGACTTGCAACGCAGACGCTGGGGGTGAGCACAAGAGGAGTTGCAGTGAAGGGTGGAGGAGGAAGTCAGAGAGGAGGAACTGAGACACGTTTGGAAGGGAGACATGGGAGGAGACACACGCACTATCTCCGTACACAAGTTTATTCAAGTGGACCTGATTTATGTCCAAAAGTCAGTCTTCATAAATTTCCAGTGACTCAGACCCTACAGACCAGGTTATCTCGCCTCAGTGGAAATAAGTCGAAAATCAGTTACAAAATGAATACTGAAAAATAACAACCTATACATGTAGAAACTTAAAATAATACTTCATTTGCAAGTAAAGAAAATTTTATTTTAAATTAAGTAGAATATGAGTGATAATAAATGACTACATAAAACCTGAGAAGCCTTCTGGGTACTTCGCCTCTAACAGACAGTATGTTCCTCATTCACAGGCGAATGCTGCTTCTTCGGGAGAACTTGCAGAATTTGCTCTGCAAACAGAATCATCATCTTGCAAGCTATTTCTAGGAATCTGATTAAGTACTCATCTGCCTCAATACACTGTGGACAATTTAAGCACAAGTACTTACTTATTTTTATCATTTTTAGCACTTGGCAAAATACCTACTAACTGGGTGGTGTTCAATGCTTACTTATTTAATGAATGGATGAGAATTAACTGCATTCAAACTCGATAAGTACAAAGTAACTTGTATGGCTGAAAACACCTCGGTTATTTAGTGGCATGCAGAAAACCACCAGTTAAATTGTGTGGCTTTAAAAAAATTCTTTCTCCAAACTACTGCAAAAATAAACTTATAGCAAGAATTCTGGGCCACAGGCTGCCTTTTAGTCCCATAAGGAGCCCACTGTTGAGGTTTACTGTAACCTTTTGCCCAGCTTTTCCTGAGACACACTCTTAGTTTAAAACAGAACACCCTTTCTCCTATCAGAGGTCTCCAAGCTACTGTAACCCCCAAACTTCCACCTGGGGATACTGGCTTCCTGGGGTATAGTTTGACCAGTGGAAATGCTGAGAAGTTTCTCGCAAACCCACTAATGGGCATTAGACCTTTTACTCTAATGCCACCAACGTGGTGTGTTTCTCAACTCATGACTAGAACATCCTAGAGTTTCGCAATAACATCAGAAGTAAACACTCGCAGGGGTTCCCCTGCAGCTTGATATGTTTTAATTCTTGCGAAATGTTCTCTGAAGCAAAACTACAACTATGTGCTCACTCTATCACTTTTATAATGCAAATGACAGAATGCATAATGATTATACATAGTGTTAAATGTCTGACTTGGAAGCCATGAATAGAATTCTATTTGTTTGTGAAAACCAGAAAATGGCTGGAAAGGGAAGTGCAATTTTTAGCTCCAGAGCCCAGAAATACCACAAAAGAAGTGTTTTATTTAATGACTTGGGTGAGCTGGGAAGCTGACATTTCCTTTTATCATGTGTTCCTCCCTATAGAAGCTATTCAGTACAGCGAAGAGTTCTCAGCCACCTGGACACCTCACGTAAGCTTTCAACAAGGTACCCCAGAGTATAAGGGTAGAATCTAGGTGTCTCAATACTCTGTTCATTATATTGAACATGTGCTCTAGAGATGACAGTACAATTGAAAATGCTGTGGCATGCAGGTAGTGAGAGGTCAAGTTAGAGTTTCATTCTGATTCTTGGTACTAAAGACCCATAAAATTAATGCTGTTGTAAGTAGTGTATCATTCAAGAGATCTTTTCTTCCTGTACCATAACGTTTCTGAAACTAAACAAGTTCTTTGCACACAAAGAAATTCGAATCCTGTGCATATTAAGGTTATTTTATTAACTCGATCATGCCTGGGAGGGAATGTGCCCCGAGAAAGGACAAATTGAGGTGTGTTGCAGAGAGGTGACCACTGAGGGACTTCATTAGTCCGGAAGAGATCTGTGAGTTGTTTTTTTTGTTTTTTGTTTTTTTTTGAGGAAGATCCTGCTTGAAAATACCATTTTTTCTTCTTGATTTTATCAGGAAAGGGGGACAGATGGAATAAAAGGTGAAAAAAGAGGAAAGAAAATAAATAAAGCTGAGAGCATAGCAAGTGGCCAAGGTGTTTACTGATGACCCTGAAGTGAGTTACCGTTGTCCCTTGTGTTGTCCTCATCTTTCAAGAGCCTATTCAAAGTCACCTGCTCTGTGAAGGGGAGTCTCTACCCCTTGGAGCAAAGCTGGTTGTTTTGTTTAATATAATTATAAACCACACTGTCATTCTCTTGCACACGACTCTCACCATTGTTTACTTTTTATTAAAAAAATAGGACTATTTTCTCTTGTTAGAACAGGCTATTCCAGGAAGGGCCATGCCTGCTTTATTGCCGCCACCCTTTTCTCCTTGAGTCTGACCTCACGCACCCTGTCCCCAGTGCCAAGGTCATGGCTGGAAACAGTCTGTCCTGTTGCGTGTTTAGTGAAAAAATGACTGACTGAAGAGAATGGGGATAAGTGCACAAGGTAAAAGTCAGTCAAAGTGAAATTTAGAGATAAGTCAAGTAGTCATGCACTTTTAGCTTCTCTCTGGTGATGGGTTTATTTACCTGATGATACAATACTCTGGTACCTTAAGGAAAAGCGTCCAGTATTTTGAATACTGGAATATTTTTCCTCAAGGAAAAGTATTGCCGATTTGTTCTATCTTCATAATTCAGTTAGGGAGCTACAGAAATGTGAATAATGACAGGCTCTTTACATAATTATGAAGAATTTGTGAAAAACATCCAAAGCAAAATGCAAAAATCAAAAAGCCTTGCAGTTTAACGGGCTCGTCAGAAGCCCCAGTGTGAACTTGGATCAATTTATGTTTTGAGATGAAAAGAATCACAGTGAAAGGAACTCAGGGAAGAGCAATTTAAACGAAGTGTTTTGCTAATTTGAATAAATATTTTATGCACATTTTCAACTATAATTTACATTTAGTTGCATGAAGAAACATGGGAATCTTATACTACCAAGAAAATTTCAGGTTTACATGCTTGAAACTAATGTCCTAAATAAGTTTAACCCGTAATTCCTATGTTATTTCTATATAGTAATGATACATTTTACAAATCAACAGAACCTGTGGGTTGGGTAATGGACATTAAAATCATATATATATATATATATATATATACACACACACACACATATATATACATACATACATATATATGTATATGTACACACACATATATATAAGCTGTATATCTATATATAAACAATATATTTCACCCTGTCCTTGTCCATTCCTTTCAAATTTATGTATATACATATTTTACAGATAATTCTAAAACCTCTGCCCTTTAGTTACCATTTAGTTCTTCTAGGCTCATTATTG
Source organism: Artibeus jamaicensis (assembly GCF_021234435.1). NCBI lineage: Eukaryota > Metazoa > Chordata > Mammalia > Chiroptera > Phyllostomidae > Artibeus > Artibeus jamaicensis. The sequence continues at coordinate 47,569,540 of NW_026522030.1, forward strand.
TGAACCTACTTTCAAGACAATTATGTTGGCCTTTGATGCTCTGCATTGAACTTTTCTGACTCTTGACCTCTTAGGCTCATAGTAACACTGAACCTCCTCGACCAGGGTGAGTGGGACGAGTGTCCGGTACTCGGCAATGAGGAGTGAAAGTGATAAACCCTCAAATACCCATGTTTTTTGATATAATTAATGTATATGTTATTCTTTTCATTTGTGTATAATATGGAGCTAGAAAAATGATAATAACCACAAGTTTAAGTCATTCGTTTTCTCTCAAGTGTCTGACAAGAGGCCCTGAGTTAAATGTGGTTCACCTCCTTCCAAACACAGGCTGTCTGGCGTTTTTAACCAAAACCCGCTTTCCCTAATTAGCTAGCTCATAAGAGCTTGAGGACATGCCTGCTGTTCCGCTGTCACCGGGGGTCATGCTAACAGAGCTGTGTCAATTAGTCACTGTAATTGAAGATGAAGGTAATTAGTTGTATAATTTTGACCCACTCAAGTTCAATTTCATACACCATCCTCTCACCGGACAGAGGTATTGAGTATGGTGACTAAAAATACACAGATGCGAGGTACGCAGTTAACGCATCTGGGCTTGCTCAACTTGACCAACAAATGTCTTTCAGAATAGGAAAATACTCATGATTATTTTACTATAGTCCTGATTAAATCCTGACTTTTGGAAAACACACCTCCGCTGCTCTAATTTGCTCTTCCTAAAACAGCCTTTCTCTCTCATCCCTCCACCCACACATTACCTCTCCCTGTCTCCAGCTGTTTTGCATATCCACATCTGATCCCCACGCATAAAGTTGCATGTCCCCTTAGCTGAAACTATATACTGAATGGCTTCCTATTTCTGCTTAGCCTTACTCATTGAGAGTTTACTGGAAACATAAGAGATCAATAAAGATTCTTCACAATATCAGCAAAAAAATACCAGCACATTTTTGCAAAACACAATGCACCATAACTTGAGTAAACCAGCTGAAGAAGGATGCATAAACTTATGTCAAACACGAGAAAGGGAACATTAATCCAACATAACCGTAACATAATAGTAGGTAGCATTTAAATGGTACCTGATAACCCTAGGGAAGTAATAAAAATTGTATCCTATTGCAAACAGAGAAATCAAATTTAGAAGCAAAGTTAGCAGAGAGATAAGCCAGGCATATTTAATGACATTTTAAAAGTGTTTTGTAAATCTTTACTACGATACTGAAATGTAAACAATCCTTGTCAATTCAGACATATTAAAAAAATGAAACAACTTACTAAACTCTATTCGACTGAATTATATGCAACTAAACTTAATTTTCCATTATAGCTGATTACCAAGATTTAATACTATAAGTCTATTTACTACTCAATAGCTCTCTGTTAGTCCCATTACCAGTAATGGGAATTCTGTGGGCACTGAGAAAAGAGAAATGCCTCTATGTGTAAATAGTTTTCTCCTTTATAATTAACCTCTGCCTTCTACCCAATTTCTCATGCTGACATTTTAATTCCTTCATGGAGAATGACTGGACTGTGATGGAAACCAGATGGCGGCGTCATTAAGTCAGGGCAGCAGCTAAAGCAGCAACACCAGAGACACGGACACGTCACCGATGTAGAGCCCACTGCCACGCAAAAAGGCAACACAAACTACGTGGGAAGTAGAGCTGCTGGGGGTTTACACAGTCAAGAGAAACCCCCAGGGGGAAAGTGAGGGGAGAGCCTCTTCCTTTGCTCATGAAAACCAGAAGTCCAGATCAAGAAAGACAAGGCTGTAGGACCAGAAGCTTTGGAGCTGATAAAGAAATGATTCTGGGGCTTCCATTTGGTTCCTGGAGGGTGCTTTGCATAACCTCGGCGATGTTGGCAAAACGGCTGACAACACAACATCCACGCTGAAGACTAAACCTTTGGAATCATCAGCATGTTAGGTAAGAGTGAAATTCTTAATCTAGAAATGATTCTGTTTATCCCAGAGACAAACAAGTGGTGCTCCTAGGTTTCCATCTGGTGGGGGGCGGGTACATTTATATAAATGGCACATGGGAGTTTACTTAAACATATGTTGGAGGGTATGTGTGTAATTTCCCTACATGTGTTATTTTAAATTAAAAAAATAATCAGTGAGCTATCTATTTTCTAAAGTCGGGGGTGCAAATTGGGTGTCTCAGATGTGGGACTACAGCAGTCACCAAGTTAACAGTGAATTTCGTTTTGGTGTGAGGGAAACTAGCTCTCCAATCTTCGCCCACCACCGGCACAGGGAGAAAAACGAAGGGAAAGCTAACTGCAAACAGGACTCTCTGCTTGAAAACACGTGGGGTATGGGGCTAGTGTGTTGCTCACGAGTTACCAACAGAAGCCCAAGGGAATGAATGAAAAACTCTTCTTTCTGGATAATTCTACAAACTATTTAGGATGCAGAATAAAACTTAAAAGTGCTCAGCAGAGCCAATGACTCTTTTCTTAACAGGAAAAAGAATGTCGCCCCTTAAACATGATTCATTATGGGCATTTGAGTAAATTCTCTTGATGGAGGTTGGGGTAGGGCAAATTTGATTCTACAGCATAACCTTAAAAAGGGGTTGATTTTTTTTTAATTTTTACTTTTATAGCTTTTTTAGTTTTAGTTCATAAGTGTCTTCAAACTGCATAACAAGCTAAGATAATATTAACATTTCTTTAGAAAATATCAGCTTTATTTCTATTGCTTGTAACTTACATGTGTTCAAAAGTGAAGCATTTTAAGAATATCTTGAACAATAAATGCTTGGTTTGTGTAGCATAAATATGAGAATCGGATCTGATTTAACTGAACTTTATTTTCATTTGAAATGTTAGCACATAATCCAGTTTTTTCTTTCCCTTCTACTTGGTAATTAAACTAGAAGTATGTTGATAACAAAGCACAACATTAACAAAAATTCACAATTCTATATATGTTGGTCGTGGAAGCTCTAGTCAGCAATGGTCTCAGTGGTTTATTGCAATGGTGTAAATTTGTAATAACTTTCCATGACTTGTCACAGATCAGATATGTTGTGCACCCGTGCACACACTCAGTACACAGGCGGAGTGCAAATTCACCAGTTCTTCCAGATCTAAGTAAACCCGTGATAAACTGCTCTGAAAAACAGAACGAACATTTGTTTGGGAAGTGCTAGAGCTGAGACAGAAAAAAAAAATGAAAATAAAGGGCTGTGGAACTTGGGGTTGGTGTGTAGGTGAATTTTATTTTGGGGAAGTGAGAGCACAGAGATTTAAGGGAGCTCAGGGAAGACTTCTAAGTAGCATCTGAGTTGGATACTACCATGTGAGAATAGGGGGCTCTCACAGGAGAGGAAACTATTGAGGCAGGTATGAAGATAGGTATGCAGCCATGAGACATGGGACATAACAGAAGAGGGACAGCTGTTGTAGACCGCTCTGCCTGGTTTTAGGAATTGTATCTCTACCCCTTGTGGCTAAGGGCGAGAGATGACCTTTGGAATGCCAGCCGCAGGAGACAGAGCCTGTCTCTGGTAGCAAATGCTGCCTCAGTCCCTCTCCCTGCCCCCAGAGCTTGGTCGGAAGTCAATGATAGGTCAGACCCCTCACAGCGGGGGGCAACCTAAGCCAGACTCGATCACCTGGAAGGCCTTCATGGAAGGACTGGGGGGGGGGGCTGCAAGAGAGCAATGGACTCTCACCCCCCAGCTTTGTCTAAACCTGAGTCCCCATGTTTTCTGGGAGAAGTGCTTTCTGGCTCTAATCCCCGTAAGCCTGAATACCTGATGGGGAGAGGTGCAGCTCCTTGCCTGGCCAGAGCGTGCCCTGGGGAAAAATCTGGCGTCACAAAGACTTGCTAATTAACCTGTGAAATCTGCTAAAAGTGCTTTCATTCATATGATCAGAGTCGGAGAGGAAGTGAGTTTGTCTCCCAAAGTTTCTGCAACTCTCTTCCTGACAGACACTGACTCATAGTAAGCTCTCAGACTTCTTTGAAATGTTATCTACTGTTTGATCCTTGCTGCCCTGTATTCCTGTGTATTACAACCCAATAAAAGGCTATGGAAGAAGGCGCTTGAGGCCTTTTTCTCCCCAGAGAAACTGACCACAGCCCACTCCTCCATCCCAAAACAGATCTCATCTTTTCTCAGCCATATTTATTCACTCATGCGTTACTGTGGCACCAGGGGGACCTCGAGAGAGTGGTCACCCCCACAGACAGTCAGTATGAACTTTCCTGTGAGGGACAGGAAAATAATATGAGGGATGTGACTGGATATGTAGGCTGCAAACTAGCAGAGAAGGACCTCAATGCTCTGCTAAAAAGAGTCAGAGCTGCACTGTGATTCTACAGCAAAAACACAAGCAACATTTTAATGTTCCATTGGCTGCTCCTCCTCCTGTGACCTACAATTGGTTTTCTATGAGTCTGTAAGCATAATGATTTAGTCACTAGAGACAGACAAATGTGAAATAGAAACCCGGTTTCAACTTTTTCTTGTGCAACTTGGATAAATGTTGTAAGTCACTCCAAATTTCAGATTTCTCTTTTTTTTTAATGGAATCGTCTGTACAACAAGGTGTTGTTGCAAAATAGAATTTATAGAACTTGAAAAATTATTTAACACAGCCTGACACAGTAGGTATGTAATCAATTCAATATAATTATAACCATTTCACACACAGTTAACATTTTCCTAGTGTGCTACTGAATGATGATTTATCAATAATGTATTTATGTGCAATCCTTTTCATGTTTAGTTGTGAGCAAGCAGCTAGAATTATGCACGTAAAAAGTCAGTTGTATATTGTTTATCAGAGGTAGGCCTGGGAACTGCGTATACCCATGCCGTGCTCTTCTTTGGCACTTATACATGAAGAATGTACCTCTGACTCCAGTGGCTTTTGGGTCGTTGGCCAGATGGATGGAGGGAGACCATTTTATATCAACAACATTGCTTGCACATCTGGAGAAAAATAACTGTGAGGACCTAAAGCTATCTTTAGCAAGGCAAGGAGAGGTATATTCTCAACTCCTAACTTGTCAGGAAAAGACATATTCCATAGACTTCCCCAAGTTCATATAGCTGCTACATTTGCTAAATTCGCAATTTGCCAGTTATTTTTCTTTTTCTAGGTCTATAGCCTAGTAACTTTTTTCTCCTTTGACATATCCAGTCCATTTGGGAAAAGTGCTTATCAGCTTTTGCTAAATGTATCAGGAAGGCGTCAGCTTTCCCTTCTTTCATATGTAAATTTTACTTACACTGTTTCAGGTAGGCATGTGTTATGGTCAGCAAGAAAAGGGCCATAAGGGTAAAAAAAATTTGCTCCAGTGTAGAATTTAGGGGGGGCTAAATGTGAATAATTATTCTCTATAAAATCCTGACCTGTTAAGATAATCAACTCAGTTTGTGTGAGCATATCATCGTTAACAAAAACAGATACGCCCTGCTCGGTATCTGAATTCACTGTGGCACTCGTTTGTAGTCACACTGGTCTGCGAACAGTGTTACAAAAAACTTTGTGAATGGGGATGTTTAGGAGGAAGTCCAGTAGCTGAATGACGGTTATTTTGGGTTGCCGGCCCCTTTGGTTAATGTTGACTGCAACTGAACACCATAGAGAAAGGAAAAGGGTCACTTTTCCCCAAATCAGTGAATGCTCTAGAGAGGGCTTAGAGGCAGAGGAGAAGGGGCATTGGATGCTTCTAACCATTAGCTGAAATAGCTAACTTTTATTCCTCAATTAAATTGTACAAAAAACTTTAGTATACCACCTCAATAAAGTTGTGTAAACTCTAAAGACGTATGATAAACTAAGTCTTAGAGAAGCGTAGAGACTCAGGATCACAAAGAGAAACTGGCCACATCGGGATTTGATTGACCTCAGGCAGACACCACAGGGTGAGCCCCTCCGAGTGGAGCCAGGGTGGGGTGAGGGTTCTGTGTCAGCCTCCACAGTCAGACTGTGGGGGCCCAGGGCTTACCACCTGGACACTCTCGCACAAATGTCTTAGCCACCCTTTGTCTTGGTTTTATTACCTATAAATTGTAGACATTAATAATGCTTTTTCAGAGTTGTGAAAATACGTGGACTATATACTGAGCATAACTCTCATCATTACCAGTAGTGATATAGCATCAAATTGACTCATTGATAGAAATAAAGGCCCTTAAAAATGAGAGGACAACATGTACCAGGTTGGAGTTATCCTTGGAGGACAGTAAAGGAGATCAGTCACTCCATCTCTTAGCCTCTTCCCACCCTGGTTTAAGCCAGCTCTATGTCCACTGAACATAAACAATATTGCACTAATATGATATGGGAAACTTTGAAAAACCTCTGTTTAACCTTTATTTGCCCAGGCCCCAGGCGCCCTAGGGAGAATGATGGGAGAATGATGGGGCTGTCTAGGGTAAGTAAACAACAGTGCATTAGCTAGGACTGAGATTAACATCCCTGCTGTTAAAAACTGATCTTCGAATTTAGCCTTTGACCTCTGCTTCTGTCCCATAGCCAGAACTAACTTCCTCATTCCGCTTCTGTATCCCACTTTGCTACGTAGACAAGAAGACCCTGTAAACTATAAAAACCCCAAGAATCCTTTGTTCGGGGCTCAGAATTTGGAGATGACTCCTCTGGGCCCGTGCACATTAAATAAACCTCATACTCCAGAAACCCTTGGTGTCTGGTCGCTTCATTTTCCTGCAACAATATGCTGGAGACAGTGCAGGGGCAGAGGCTGAAGGAAAAATGGGATAAAACATTCACTGAGAGACGATTACACATTAGAAGGTAGAAGGGCACACCAGATAAGTTTACCTGGTGAATCATTTAATCCTCAGCGATCCTAAATAGTGACATGATCTCAGTGTGCAGATGAGAAACTTGGATTCGTAAAATTTGAGATGTTCTTAAAATCATACAGAATTAACAGTTTATCAGGGTTGGAACAGTTAGGGAGAGGTCTAACCATTTTAACTGGGTTGGTAGCTCTGGTTTACAGTGGGTTTTCACGTTTGTTATCTCAAAATCACCAAGCAGGATAAGTGACACAAGTAAGTAGACAGGGGCCTGGCCCTGAGTGGGTCTCCCTAGGGCCAGCTGTCCTGTGTGGATTCTTGACTTTGGGTGGGAAATATTTCACAACATGAGTGCAGGTGACTACAGGGACCCGTTTATTAAAGCTGGGGACAGTGAGACAAGGAAGGGCTTAGCATGGAAGGAGCAACAGGAGAGCCTAGGCTAGGCTATCTTAGCCCATTGGGAAGTCAGAGAAGAGAGGGCTTTGGGGACAGGTTTGGGGGATTAGCTTAGGACAAGCTGCCAGCTGCCCATTGCCTTAGAGTTTGGGAGACTCATGTCTGTGGTGTGGGCTGCTCCCAAGAGGAAGAGCACACCTGCCGTCCTTTGTCTCCAGGCTTTTATCTCTTTCCCACAGGGAGGAATCTCGGGGGAGGTGTCAGTGGAGAGTTTCAGTGCAGAATTCATGTGGAGAGCAGGACCAATAGAATGGCTTTGGTCCGGTCAGGATAGTATAAACTATATTAAAAAAGTGGAGTCATTTATGTCAACCAACATGGCTCTCAGTCAGCCATGACACTTTGGTTCAAGAGAGAAATTACTTAAGTCAGGGCAGACAGATCTGCAGAGGAGACACACTTAAGATGTCTGCACACGTGGTCAGAGCAGCCGTGTCTGCAGAGCGAGACCACCCACAGATAGGATCAGGGCAAATTCCCCACTTGGCGCCAGGGTGCCAAGACAAAAAACCCAGAAGGGTGGAGTGCACCACTTTCAAGGTGTAACTGAGGCAGGTTCCAGACCACTTCTGAGATAGCCGAGTCCACACACCAGAGTGCTGCTCCACACCAGGCTGATCTCTCTTGGCATCTGCCCTGCTGGACTGAAGACTTCTTCTGCCCTGCTACCCACCTGACTCTGGAGATTCTTCCTTGCAAGACACTGACAACTCCCTTGCACACTGTGCTGTCTCCCATTGATTGCTATGTGTGTATTATATTTCTCGTAGATTGCTAGAGTATGAGTAGGATATTAATGTATGTTGATGTTCTCCTTTGAGTGAACCTGCACTCAATAAAAATTGAATGAATAGCATAGTTACTGTGCGTGACTCTTGTCTGTTCCTTGTTGCTGGGCTGCTCAGTAAACAGCTGGACAAGCAGTTGCCAGGCTGACTTGTAGGAAAGACTATATGGAAAATAGACACCTGTGATAATTCATCTGTTCCCCAGGTGTGCTCTTTCAGGGTCATGGTCTCCACTGATTGGTCAGTAACAGGGAAGGGTTTAATCATTGCTGGTGGTTCTGGCCTCCACCCACATGGTTTTGCTGCTTTTCTGGGACTGGCGCTGACATAGAACTGAGGCCTGGATGTTATCCCCATAAGGAAAAGCCAGGGAAAGAGAGGTTACCCCGGCAGGGGTGGAGGAGGGGAATGAGGTCCTTGTTTTCCCAGTTTTTCTCCCTGCCAGGCACATGGGACCTTTGTTCCTTCAGCTCTGGTGACTACTTGGCTATAAAATGCTCTGCCATTTTCTTCAGTTGTCTGTCTTCTATTTCAGTCACTAAGGAATTTTTCTATGGCTCTCAGTCAGCCATGACTGAACTTCTCATTTTGCCAATGAGCTGCTCATTATCCTGTCTCAACATATATGGAAGGAGTTCAAAAAGTTGAAGTGTCACTCAGTAAGGCTTACTAAAAACTCTGTTAAGTACATCATGCCTGAGACGGAAGTAAACATAACATATAAACATGTAAAGAAAAACACTTTCATAAAGTTTTAGAATTTTATATCCATATTAGGTAAACTTTTGTGCAACATTCTAATTAGAAGAAATGAGAGAAAAATGTTTCTAATGCTTATGATAATGAGTATAAATGCCACAGGTCTGTTACTTACCATTTCACCTTAGGTAAAATAATTCTATTTCAGAACAGAAAAGGTCCCATAGCATTTTAAAAGGAAAGCTGCTATTCTTCAATGAATGTGTGAAGCCACAACTTTGAGTACTGACGTCACGTGTGTGTGCTACACTGGGACAGTTAAGGACAAGCATGTGTCAGTTTTTAGTGAAGCTAGAGGGTGGCACAGATTACTTGACTAAAGGTGGCAGTGACATTTCTAGCACCCTCATTCGGGAGGAACACAATCCCTGTAACTTCATTTTGCAGTACTTCACGATGTAAAAAATTATTCAAGATATATGTTTAGGAGACTTTTAAAAACACATTAGATGGAGAATTAAAAAAAAAACATGTTTGTGTATGTAATTATAAGACATTCAAATTGCTACTGAGGAGTTAAAGGCAAAAGCCTAGAACTAGGCAGTGATGCTGACATGATGGACAGCCAATGCTGCAGACCCCAGAGGAGCAGAGCAGGAGAGAAAGGGTATGCATTTTACTTCTTTTCTTTTGGCATGGAGGGAAAGGACAGTGTTTCTGATCATGCTATCAGACCTTCTTTCTGAATGATCGGGATTCCCAGGAGGACTGATGCAGGGGACTCTTCTGTCCTTCAGGGAAGGAAGGTAAAAAGGTAATAGAAACAGCAGAAAAATCAAAGTACGGAGCCCGCAACCTCAGCCGTACTCATTTGGGGATTACAAACAGAGAAAGGAGACAAGCAAACCTCATCTCCCCATGTTTTGTTGGTTACAGAAAGCTGAAGTAGGGAAAGAGGAACATACATGCCTTTTTCCTCAGTCTCTGCTTAGCATTTCTACTCTTCCTCCAACTAAGTGTATGTTCTAATTTCTGCCCACTCTTGTGATTCAAAACGCATCTGGAGGACTGTCATTTAGTAGAAGAAAGACAGAGGGAAAGTGGTACATGGAGACGAGGATGGAATTGTGGGTCTTCAGGTGGAAAAAAAGGCCATTCAGAAGCAGGAACCAGTGTGATGGGCTGGTGTCTCAAGTTCCAGGGCAAGGGCAGGGTCAAGACACAGGCACACCCTGGTCATACAGGACTTGCAAGGCCATCTTAAGGCTTTTAGGTTTTATTTTAAAGATGATGAGAAGACAGCAAATGATTTTAGGCAGAGATTGTCTAAACCAGGGATATTGAACTCATTTTTGCAGGAGGCCACATCAGCCTCGCGGTTGCCTTCAAAGGGCCAAATGTAATTTTCGGACTGTATAAATGTAACTACTCCTTAACAGTTCAGTGGCAGCTTGGAGCTGCGGCTGGGCAGAAACAAGGTGGAGCGCCAGATTCGCCCCACGGGCCTTGTGTTTGCCACCTGTGGTCTAAACATAAGAGGATTTTTCTGGAGGTTGAATGGAGGGTACTTTAGACAAGGCTGTAGGTGCAGCAAGAATGTGCCCAGGGGGCAAGATCCTGCTCCCCTCCCCTCCACGGGCAAACAGGCTAAGATTCTTCACAGAGGGTTTGTATGAATCCACAAGGCAGGCCTGTTGACGGACCCCACACCGATGCTCAGCCAAACTGCTCTACACTTTGATTTTAAGTTGTGAAATTTAAAGAAAATAACGTGTTGTTGAAATTACTCTAGTGAATTATCTTTTCAAATATACTATGCCAATTCAAGAATCTCAGCAGTTGATTACTTAGTAGAAGAGCTGATACTGTGAAGACACCAACCTACAAAGACTAGGCCATCTCTAATAGGTTTCATTGTCATCCTGCCGAAAGGATTTTTGAAGATTGATGTTCAAAAGGAGCAATTAAATAATACGAACGACAATCATATGGTTAACAACAAAATAATTGAAAAAAATTAAAATTATAAAGAGAGAAGTTTTTTTTTAAGAAGTAAACCTTAAATCTGGCTGCTATCACAAGCAGCTGCAGAGTTTTGAATTAATTAGACTTGATAAAATTCACTAGGTCTCGACTGGAAACCAGGTAGGTGGTGGGCGGCGTGTACTTAGAAAAGGGGACCCAGACGAAGGAGACCGGCTGCGCGGGTCCGGCCGGGGGTCGGGCCGGAGCTCTGCAGCGCCACAGCTCTCTCCACGTTTGTATGTGCTTTCTATTCTCCATGGAGAGGTTTTAATGAAAGCAATAGTTCAAAATGCCTCGATTATGATAATTTCATGTTTATCAACAAACGAGTTCCATTATGACATAGGGTTTAATTTAATCTGCGTTGAATCCTGTAAAAAGAGGTGGAACTGCTTTTGGGTGGACATATATAAAACACACGAAAAGCACTCAATGCGCTTCGCTAGGAAGCCTTGTACTGGTTTGGTGGCTGTGCCAGTGGCAGCACCAAGCTGCTGCCGTGATTTGTCCTGTGAGAGGAGGTGGTCTGTCGTTCATGGAGAGTGAACCAATGCTTTGTAGAATTGAAGTGTGTATCCTATGTCCTGTGTACTTAAGTTTTAAACGGTGTAAATAGCACTTTTAGAGCAAATTTGGGATAAGTAACAAATTCAGTTACTAATTTGTATTAAAAAGTCGGACTTCATAAATAAAATATCTTTAAAAATTACTGTAAACATACCAGAAGTTCAAATTTATAAATAAAATAAATTAACAAAACAGTGGAATATTGTTTTAGTCCTCACCTGAGGAAGATATGTTTTATTGATTTGATAAAGAGAGGGAAGGACGGAAGGGAAGAAAAGAGGGGATGAGAGAGAGAGAGAGAGAGAGAAACATTGTCTCCTATACATGTCTTCACTAGACCTGGGATCAAACCCACAACATGTTTGTGCTCAGGATGATGCTTCAAACTAACAAGTCGCCTGGCCAGGGAAAAGAGTAGAATTTTTAATAAGCTGATTAAATTCCTCACAGTACAAGTTTGTTTCATCTGGATGAGTTGCATTTCTTCCAGCAATACAGCCACATTTGCAGTACTTGAAAACAGGCAGACTCGCACTGTAAGCTACTGGCGTGTGTAGCATTTGTCAAACACATAATTCTAAGTTCCAATGTGACCCACAGAGGAACACGATCACACGCATGTTGATGTTTTCAGGTGTTTCCCGAACTTCTTCGTCCCCGTTAAACAGTAAACACCGAGGGATAATGTGTGCAATATTTTTCTTACTTCTCTGGCCTTACCCCTATTTTTACAGCCCTGGAGAAGGAATAACAAAACTTCCTTGGGGGGGGGGTTGGCGTGTCCCTTGGGACATTTTTGCTTCCTGTTTCGGTGGTGACTGTGACAGCTGTAGTTAGGGTGTGGTGAAGCTACTGCTATTTCCATGCTGCTTTTATATTAGCTATTTGACTTTAAATTCATTTTTTCACTTCATTCAGTATATATTACATAAAGAACTGTGCAACATCCAGGTGTATTAGCCTCCAGTTACTGCTACAACACGTTACTGCCAACTTAGTGATTTAAAAAAAAACACACCAATTTATTACCTTACTGTTGGAGGTAAGAAACCCCAAATCAGCCTTGCTGTGTTCAAGTCCAAGTGTCAGGGCTGGCTCTTTCTGGAGGCTCTGAGGGACAATTCGTTTTTTTGCCTTTCTCAGTTTCTGGAGACTGGCGACTGGCCCCTCGCCCCTCGCCCCTCGCCCCTCGTGATCCTTTCTTGGACCTCCCACTATTAACATTGGCCCTTCTGCCCCTACTTACAAGGATCCGAGTGATTGCATTGGACCCACCTGGGTAATCCAGGGTACTTGCCTCATCATTAGATCTTTAATTAAACGCATCTGCAAGGTACATTTTGCGATGTAACACAGCATGTCTATAGGTTCTAAAATTAAGGCATAGACGTCCTTGAGGGGCCATAATATAGCCCAAACCAAAAAGTGAAAAGGGACAAACTCAAAACTGATATTAGAGAGTAACTTAGAAAATTCTAATAAGACTAGCACATAGTTACCCTTATTAGAAGGGAAGACAATATACATACGTGGTTGAAATTATTCAACAGTACATTAAACATCGCTAGGTATTTTGATGACACCTGGAGACATACTGACTCGGTCTGAATTAATCAGAAAGTTGCCTCAACTCCTCATTCACTTTTATCATTGTAGACCCAGCTTCCTGGCCCACAAAGGAAGAAGCTGCGATCTCCTAGTGACTGAGACGCAGTGCCAGGGGCATGGGAAGGTGAGTCAAAGGTCAGGTACGGTCTGCAGCAGTTATATAGCACACGTGTAAGCTTCTCGCCTTGATTTAAGAGAGGATACATTGACGTAAAAAAGTTCCCAGGTACAAGGGGCTTTCAAATTTTTTTTGTCTTACATTCGGCAATTTTCTAGTTAATCATTCAATGCAAATATGCTTTAATATAATTAAGACTTAAAGGAGTCCACCAAATATTTAGAGGGAACCACAGGTTCCCTCGGAAACTGCTTAGATATTTGTAAAGAGGGAGAACACATATCCTGATGTTCCAGAAACAGATTTCTCTACATCAGAAGGATTTAGAAGCAGTTACCCCTGGCACAACTTTCTTCCAATTATATTATGAGGCAGTTTTCACTACAGGTAGCTACAACAGGCTGGCTTGCCCAGCATCTTTAACTTGCAGAGAAAATGGAGAAGTCACCCTTAATTATCTCCTCTATGTATCAGAATTTTTTGCCTTGTTTTACTTTGTATGATCTATAGCACACGTCTACCGACTATATAGACTTCATGTATTTTTAAACCATTTAGGCCTCCAAAGGTGTTTACTATAAAATCACCAATTAAAAACATTTTATTTCTCTACAGAAGTATGCACAGGTGGCCTATAATGAATGATGCTGAAATGTTTACAAAAATAATTTTCCTTTGCTATTAAAAAAGCTGCAATATAGGTTCATGTGAACAGTGAATAAAACTCACTTAACAAATAATGTTTAATATAGGTCTTTTGACTTATGGCTCCACTTCTCTTGGGCCAGCAGGGTTGCTAGGTTTAGAGAAATTCATTTGTTTTTTCAATTGCTGTTTCAAAGTGAACCCTTTAAATGAACCTACACTTTGTCTCTGAACCTAGACTTACTTGCTCCATTAATTTCAGTGTAAATTTGCTAAGCTGGGTGCTTTCCTCTCAAGTCTCTGACATCCTTTCAAAACCTCTTCAGAACACTTCCATACAGTCTTAGAGAAAGTGTATGCTTACCTCCCGATCTCCCCTAACTAGACTGTGAGCTCTCTGAGGTTAGGGACCATGCCTTACACCTTTAATTTTCTATCATATTGTTTAACATATAAACGTTTGTTGGCCCAGTAAATATTTGCTGAATGAGCAAATTAATAAATCTAGCATACGATGAGTCTTTTTTGAATTCCTTCAATGGGCCAGAAGACTTGAGAATCAATTTTCTTAGCCATATTTTTGAGATGTTTATAATTTATTTGGGGGTAAAAGAGAAGCAAAACTGAAGATCTCAAAACGTCACGTACAATTGAGAGAAATAATAATCCATGCTTTGCACCTGTGCTTCTCCAGGAACAGAAGATTGTGTCAGAATCACCTGGGTGGATCCCTGCAAACTGCAGGTTTCTGTCCTAATCCCTCTCCCATGAACATCGTCTTTTGCTCCACCTCCCACATCCATACCCCCAAGGACAGAGTGCACGGCTCATCTGTCTACAGCTCAGAGTCCCACCCCGTTGGCAGAGTCGTGATGAGGAGTTAAGTCTTACCACGCCTATCAGCTCTCCTCTGTTTTTTTCCTATCTCCCCAGATAAATTTTAAGGAAAATCTTCTAGCTTCCTCCTTCTAATCCATCCCTCATGTTTAAAAATATGATTCTTCCAAGGCCTTTAGTAAGTTGAAGTATAATAAAAGTTTTTAAAATCAGACATAAAAATTTAACTGTGGTTCCTCACTGTATTATCTGAAATAATCTGTGAGAGCTTCACAAAATTCAGTTGCCTTTGCTTCACCCCTGAATTTCAGAAGTGGACAAAACAGTAAGCGGTATTTCTGTGCGTTTCAGATTGAGAACCACAGAGCAACTCAGCGCGGGGACCTAGGACCAGCAACACTGCCTCCGCTGGAGTTCTCAGACATGCAGAATCTCACACCTTGCAGAGAACCTCCTGAAAAAAAAATTCTTTATGTGATGCACACAAGCATGGAAGGTTCAGTTCTACCTCTCTACCATCCTATCAGCCTAGTAAAATACAATGCAATGGAGATAACTCCACTGACCACATGATCAGGAAAGGCCCTTCAGGGAGGCATTATAGCCTGTGGGCATCTGGTTTCCAACACAAATTAGGTGTGTTACCTTGATCACACTTGTATGGTGTACAGGAGCAGGGCCCCTTCCCAAACGCCAACTCCTTCCCCCCATCCTGCGGGAACATAGTGAAGGCCATCTGTAAGGAGGCTGTAAGACCTTGGAGCCGGGCCAGCTTCTCAGTCAAGGGAGAAACTGCTTCTGAATGTGAGCCCAGACAGCAAACAACTACAGGGAAACAGCTTGCATTTGGACTTCACACAGCCATCCTGCACGCCCCGTTTGCTTGGTTTTCTGTACTCTATGTAACCCTGCACTGGAAAAGTTTGAACTGTGGCGAACATCAGCTGGCTACCACCGCTGCACACTCAAATCCTAATAAGCCCACGTCTCTCACAGCTTGTCCCCTGGATTATCTCTTTGAAATCTACAAACAATATGCTGATGTTTTCTTGGACCTCAGCTCTTTGCATAACACCAATTATGCCTAAACTTCAGGTTTCTATAACTGAAATGGATATAATGATAATATTAAATTCATAAGGCTGCGTTGAGAAATATAATATTGTTTGACACAGTGTAAGCCCTTGGTGAGATGCATTATTGTCACTAGTATTAAGTAAACTTGGATCTAAAAACTAATGGAAGGCATTCTTTCAGGTCATTCTCAGCCTTGGAATAAACTGAAAAAAAAAAAGAAAGAAAGAAAAAAGTCACAGTAGTCTTCCATTAGAGTAACTAACTCCTAAAGTGAATAAAAGACATGCCAGATGGAACTGAGAAACCATTAGCTTCAAGCAGAACACATTTTCTGATCCTCGGCATCCATATGCACCCATTTATAATTTATCTAAAATTAAAATCTGTTTATGCCTGCAGTAATGTCTGAGCTTTGCCTCTCCTTTTTATTTTTTCTCAACATGCCCTTCACAAGGTTCTCCCTCCAATTAACAAAATCAAAACCCACGTCTCAGCCATTTTAAATTTTACTCCGTACACTGCCCTGGATGTAAAAACACGCAGACACAGCTTTGTGGACCCGAGGCACTTTCCCTGCATCATCTAGGTGATAAACCACCAGCAACAAGACTGCACCCTGTTCCCAGCTAGCCATCGCCTACCCGAGTCAGAAGAGTTCACCCTTGATTGAACACATGGAGGTCTGCACGTGCGATGAATGTGAACAAGTTTATTTAAATTGAAAAAACCAAATCAGTCTTTTCTGACAGTAAATTTGATTTGGTAATTGGTTTGGGAATGAGAATTAGTTTTGCCACTTAATTGGAATATTTTTCCATAAATTGAATGAGCTATACCTGAAGGTAAAAGGTTTTGACAAATATATTTTAAGCACAAAAATATACAGTGCTCTCAAAGATTATTAAAGAGTGGAAAGTAAAATTAAGATGTCAACTCAAGCATGTATGGACATGATGTAGTTTTTTAAGTTCTCTGAAGTTTGCATATTACTCTTTGAAGTGATGTCAGCTCAGAACCTTGATAGATGGGCTTAGTTCCCTGTCTTATACATTTACGAGGCTCTGAAGTGCACTGGGAGTTCCAGGTAGAAGTCCCAAATGCTTATCTGAGGTTAATAAAAGAAAATCATTGGAAAGAGCATGTGGTGTATGCTCTCACCTCAAGGCGTGTATTGCTATCCTAATACATTTATAATATCAAATTCCAAAAGAGACAAGCATAGAAGAAAGGGATAGCAATCCTGCATGGGGCTAGAAGAATAAGGATATCTTGGAGATCAAGTGCAGAAGGGCATGTTGGCTTCATTCTAGACTGCCTTATCTCACCCTTCATACCTACAGCCGGTCAAAATAATAGGAAAGTCCATTTTTCAGAATAAACTTTAGTTTCTGTGGCCTCTGCCCTTCTACATATTCATGTCTGTAATTCAACAGAAAATTAGAAAACATTAAAAAAAGGAAAAATCATTGTCAATCAATGAGATAATCAGTGAAAGAAAATTCATACAGGGTAGGACAAAAGTAGGTTTACAGTCCCGAGCACACAAAAACAGACTTTATTCTTGTATTATTATTTATGAACTATTGTATTATTTTTCCACATGAACAACTGCAAACCTACTTTTGCCCCACGCTGTAGATGACCTAAATGTTAAACTTACTGGGTGAGGACTTTAAAATAATTGTAAAATCTATTAAAATATTAGTAGAAAATGTGAGGAACTTATTTCAATGCATGAGAAATTTTAGCAGAGAGGTGAAAGCTATAAAACTCAAATGCTAAAAATAAAAATATGATATAAGAATTGAAGATTACTTTCAATTGATGCAATTAGGAAGAGAACCAATGAAATATCAGTAGAAATGATCCACACTAAGAAAAATATTACCCACAAACATAAACAAATAAATCAAGTACAAAAAGTAAAATTAAATTTAAAAAAAGAACAGAGCATCGAAAGTTGTGGGACAATATGCAATCAGTCCCACAAAGAGAAACAATAGAGAACAGGGTGAAATACAGCAATAAATCGGGGTAGGAATTTTCTGAGATTAATGAACCAAGAGGCTCTGAGGACACTAAGAAGAATAAATACTAACAGTAAAGCAAACAGGAAAACACATGTACACATCGAGGTACATCTCATTCATACTAATGAAAGTAAAACAAATATATTTGAAGACATCTGGAGAAAAAAAGACATACTATATACACAGGTAAAAATAATAAATAACAAAAATTACAGCAATAGTCTTGTCAGAAACTATGCAAGCTAGAAAAACAAAAAGACATGCAGTGACATGTTTAAATTTCAGGAAGAAAGCAAAATTGTTAACCTATATTTTATCCTAAGTGAAAAAAAATCATTTAAAAGAAATTTTTTTTAAATTTAATTTTTAATTGAATTTATTGGGGTGACGTTGGTTATAAGACGATATGGGTGTCAGATAAGCTTGTTCGCTGCAAGCTCCCTTGTGGAATGTGAGGGACACCCTTCAGACAGGGTCGATATGAGACACAAATTTGTATTGACACAAAGAGATAGTGTCAGGAGTGGTTAAACAAAAGATACACAAAAGCAGTTTCTTATTTTTAATCATTCTAAAGATTATGGATTATTCTGGCAATATTTTAAAATGAAATTTCATGCACTTACTATTCTATTTTTTTCAAAATATATTTTAGGGAACCCTCATGTTTCCATAAAAGTAACTGAGTAGCCTCCTTCCTCAGAGGCAGGACAGCAGGGCTCTGAGCTTTGTGCCCAGTTCTTTACAACAACTAAATGAGTTCTACCGTTTTTAAATTGTTAAATAATCACCTGATGGATAACTATTCTGCCAGGTGATTAAAGTGCAATGATAATGTGGATATGATACCTAGTCTCATAAAGCTTACATTTTATTAAAGAAGACAAAAGACAAGTATAATAATTATACAAATAAAATGGAAATGGTCAGCAATGATAGAAGGTAAATAAGTAATATGACAGAGCATAAAGGAATGATGCGATCTGCACACTGAGTGGTCAGAGGAGGTATAGCTTGAACGACTGTGAGACCTCCATGACTCAGACATGTACATATATGGACTGTTTTGGAGCTCAGAGAAATGGTCTTTATTAACATACAAGTGTTAATCTAAATCAGAAATAAAATTTAAAGCCCTGGGGATGGATTATATTATAAAAAGAGAAAGTGTTTAGGAAATAGGTTTTGCCAATTGTGTGTGTGTGCGTGTGTGATGGAGAGGAGAAAAAGTGTTGTGCTTAAAATATTTGAAGGTAATTATTTTTGATAGTTCTATATTAAGTTATATCTTACTCTCTTTAAGTGAATAAAATTTACTAAATAAGACAGTTGTATTAATGTAAACACTTCACAGAAAATGAAATATATTTTACTATGTAGGTGATATATTACAGGTTCATGATTTGTTTAATCTAACCCACAGGTTGCAAACACAAGGCCCGTGGGCCAAATCCGGCCCTCCACCATGTTTTATTCAGCTGGCACCTTGTTTCTACCCGGCATCAGTGCCAAACTCCTTGCCCCTGGTTAAGAAGTAGTTGCATTTATACAGCCCTAACATTACAGTCAGCCCTTTGAAGACAACTGCCAGGCTGATGTGGCCCCCAGTGAAAATGAGTTTTAAACCCATGATCTAAGTCAAACATATATAAACTTATACAACTACATATGCATCTATTGTGAAATACTCCAAATAAATATGCATAATTGAAAATAATTTATACTTGCTTTTTGAATGAGTTGTGTAACTTTTATTTGACATAAAGTACTTCACAATTACTTTTTTCTTTAGGATATCACTAAAATTGTTATTTTACAATACATACCTAGCTAGTGATCATGTTCTAGGGCTATGCAAGAGGGTGAGGTATGTGAAAAGCCATGCATGATTAAATATTTTTCACTGGTATTTTCAAGACTTTAGCCTCTGACTGTTCCCCACCACTCTTGCTGGAGGAAAACTGTTCAAATGACAGCTGAGGGCTCACAGCCCAGGCTGGCTGCCCGGGTCCCCCGCACCTACAGCATCTATGTTCCCTGCTTGTTCCAAGTTCTCATGTCAGAACGGTTCTTGCATGCAACATTTTAATAAAAATGTGAACTACCGGCTTTGAGTGTTTTCTTTTTCTTCCACATGGGACAGTAAATAAAGACAAATCATGGCAGCAGATGATATCTAATTTATATGTATATAATTGTCTATTTCTATAGTGGATGATCTGCAGTTGTAGTACTTTATAACTTTTCCCATTATGTCCAATTGCACTGGGTATTTTTATAAATCTGTTTATAGATGAACATTTTGTTTTTGTATTATTATTTGTCTTGCAGATCTGTCTCCTATTACTGAGAGTGTGTCCTGAAATTGCCCAAAACATCAATGTCATCATAATTCTGGGCTTTTAGAACTAATTTGGCCTTTGAAATTATCTAGAAAGCTTTTCTAAACACTAAAGCAAACAAACACATCAACCCTATCCTCACTATTACCCCATTATGTAATATAAAATTCCAAGTTCTGGCTCACTTTAGAAAGTAATCAAAAAGGAATGTGAGGTAAGAATTGATTGCAAAGGATAAACTGCCATTTTTTGCAGTTTTTATAATTAGCTTATAAAAAACTGAAAGACTCATCAAATTATTAAAATCATTAGCATAAGACTAAATACAAGATAAATTTATACAATTTAATAGCTTCACTCCATAGCAACACAAACTGAGAAAATTATAGAACAGAGGATACACTGTCATAGTTTTGTATGTGCCTACAAATCCTTTAAGATTGCCCCCCTTTAGAAAGTAAAGACTAATTTTTCCCCTTGAATGTGTGCCAGAATTAGTAATTCACTTCTAATGAATAGACTATGATGGAGGAGCTGTTGTTTGGCTTCTGAGGCCAAATTGTAAAAAGTAATAGCTCCCACAGAGTTCTCTCATGTAGCCACTCTGGAAGAATCCAGTTGCCCTGTTGGGAGGGGCAACATCCCGTGAAGTGGTCCATGTGGGGAGGAGTTAGCCTCCTGCCAACACTGGTCACTAACCTGCCAGCCATGAGAACAAGCTCCCTTGGCAGTGCATCCTCCAGCCCCAGTCAAGACTTCAGACGCAGCAGCCCAGGTTGACATCCTGACTACCTCTTCAGGAGACTGCAAGCCAAAACCACCCTGCTAAGCCACCTCTAGATTCTTGACATGAAGAAATAATACAAAAAATAAATGTTTGTTGTCATTTAAGATATGGAGTTTTGGAGCAATTAGCTTTACAGCAATAGCTAATGAATATATATACATGTAAATATGATTTATAATGCAACAATAAGTATATGAATTACACATAAACATAATGAAGAATGTTCAAGACTGTTACAAACAAAAACTAAAGCAAAATGGAGGATGTGTCCATACATTACCATGTGGCAATTCTTTCTGAGAGTAATTATATTAAATCTTTAAAGAACAGATCATCTCAAAAACTATTTAAAATATTCTCTAGATACAATGAAGAAGAGTTTCCATTTTTTATAATTTGAATATAATTTTATGGCAAAACACCAGATGAATTACAGATCATTTGCAACTATATGAGTGTCAAACTCATAAATAAATTAGTAAAGAGAATCCAGCTACTATTAAAGGAGAGTAACCTCTTCCAAAATTTATTCCAAGACTGCAAGGATGAATCAACAGGAGGGGATTTATTATTATAATTAATCATATTACAAGATTTAAATATATGCTATCTGCGTGGATCCTGAAAGGACATTTGCCAAATTTTACTTCCTTTTTTCTTCATTAATATGCCTAAAAAAATAAGAAGGGATATAGACTTCCAAAGATGAACATGTATTTCATTTTCAAAATCAACATCACAATTAGTGGAAATAGCAGTAGTCCTACTATGAAAAGGTATAAGACAAGACTGCTCAAAGTAAACATTATTTTTTTCACATATTTTGCAGGTATCAACCACTGCAAATAGATAAAATAAAAAAACAGTATATAAAGATTATCATTATTTGTCTATCACACAACTATGTAGTTGGCAAACAGGGAATGAAAAAAATGTATGATCAACAATGAAAGAATTCAGTGGCATGACCAAGTATAAAATTGATATTCAGAAGTCAATATCTTTCTTATATTCAAACAATAACCCATCCTAACACCAGTGGGCAAACTGTGGCTTGAGGCCCAAATCTGGCACAGTGTTCTGTTTGGTAAACAAAGTTGTATCAGAGGACACCCACACCCGTTCCCCTGAGGTGAGTCTATGGCTCTTTTGCCACTACAAGGGCCACAGATGCTGTCTTGTTTGCAAAGCCTAAAATATCTACTGTGTGGCTCTTTACAGAAAAGAAACTTGCTAACCTTGTATTTGAAGAGATAATGGAAGGAAACACCCCTTTTACCATAGATAGAGAAATGGTAATACCTAGAAACAAATTGAAGATGTACAAAATTTGTTAAAGACACAAAAACTCTACAGACTTAAACAAAAGGAAACCCATATGCTGTGCTACTGAATCAAAAACTCATGATGACAGATGTGAGTCTCCAAATATTAATCTGTAGATGGCACAGAAACCCAAAAATAAAAGTAATGCACCATTAAAAATAGTATGGCATGTAGGGGACTGTTCTGTGTGGCGCAGGCCCAGCTCCCACTGGGAGATGCACAGGACCTACACCCATGGATGCGTTCTCCCGTGGGAAATCAGGCCTGCAATATGCCTAGGCCACTTTGAGTCTTGCTTATTGCTAAAAATCCCCTCACCCAGATTTGTGGCAAACATTTACTGCAAAATAACTTCCTAAAATCCATGCTAAACCCTCCTAGGACCAGTGTAACCCGTCCAGCTACTTTTGCCCTTTTCATTTGCAAATATCCTTCTTCTGTGATGTGACTAGAGCATTGGCTCCTTTGTTTTTTGTAAAAGGTAACCACCTAAAGCAACCTGTGCATAGTAAATGAGATGTAATGTCCAGAGAAGCCCAATAAAGGCCTGTCGTGGTGGAGGCTATGGCTTTTTGCTCCACTTGAGAGAAAAGCCACGCTGTCCCTTTTCCTCCACTGGACTCGGTAGTCTGTGTGAATGTCTCATTTCATCCATAATGACATGGACACTGTGGGCCGGTGTCCTCATCAATGGCATCCAACAACGGAAGTGTATACCCTTTGGAAAAATACACTCAATTTGGATAGATTTTAAAAAATAAGGACATTTTTAAATGGATATACTTTTTCTTTTCCTTTTGAATTTTGTTGAAATATTATCTATTTAGAAAAATAAAAATAAATAATTAAAATATAAATAAAATAATATATAAAATTCAAGGTTGCAATCATAAGTAGAAAGATTATCCCAGATCAATCTGCAAATTCAAAGCTATCTGCATCAGAATTTTACCTGGTGTTTTTAAGAACTCAAAAAACTCCTTAAAACATAACCATGCAATAATTTTTATCCTATGAATAATTAAACAGACTGACTAAGAGTGGACATTTACCCAAATGGATTGTAAGATCTACTACAAACAATAGTACTTAAAAGAATATAGGGTAATGGGGTTCAAAGCCTCAGATAACTCAGAAATACATATGAAACTTATTTATATATAATAAAATTATATAACATATTTATTTATTTAATATATAATAAAGTGTTATGTATAATGTAATATAATATATATTAAATACATATTATGTGTAATAAAATTATTATATATATATACACATATGTATAAAATAAAAGGCTGGACAAAAAATAGGCTGCTTGATAAATGGTACTGAGAATATTTGCCTATGGTATTAAGAAAAGTAACAGTCTAACCTGAGCATAATGTACTTTGGTTGCATTAATAATCTAAATGTGAAAGAATTTAATATATATCAAATAGAAGGGCAAATACAAAAATAAATTGTAAAACATAATTGTAAAAAGATATTAAATACAAACTAAAAAGGATTAAGTCATGAGGTTAAAAAATGAGTATTTCAAAATTAAGCATTCCGTTAAAAAATAATAACAGAAAATTTAAAAAAATAGCTGTTTTCCTTTTTTACTCTTGTTCAGTTACAGTTGTCCTGGCTTTTTCCCCATTGCTGTCCCCTGCCCTGCCCCCCAGCTCCCACAGTCAATCCCCCTCCTCCATTGTCCATGCTCAGTATGAATCATGGCCATTCCTCTATTCCTGCTCCTTTGCTTTCCCCTTCCCCTCCTTTCCCCTGTTATCCCTCTTCCCCCTCCCCTCTGGTCACTGTCAGTTTGCTCTTTATTTCCAAGTCTCTGGCTCTATTTTGCTCATTTGTTTGTTTTGTTGATTACGTGCCTCTTATAGGTGAGATCATATGGTCTGTGTATTTCACCACCTGGCTTATTTCACTTAGCATAATGCTCTCCAGGTCCACTCATGCTGTCATGAAGGGCAGGGGCTCCTTCTTTCTGCTGCATTGTATTTCATTGTGTAAATGCACCACAGTTTTTTGATCCACTCATTTACTGATGGGCACTTAGGCTGCTTTCAGCACTTGGCAATTGTGAATAATGCTGCTATAAACATAGGGCTGCATAGGTTCTTCAGAATTAGTAATTCAGGATTCTTAGCATATAATCCCGGCATTGGAATTGCTGGGTCAAAAGGTAGTTCTATCTTTCATTTTTTGAGAATATGCCATACTTTTTTCCACAGTGGCTGCCCCAGTCTGCATTCCCATCAAGAGAGCACTAGGGTTCCCTTTTCTCCACAACTTTGCCAGCATTTATTGTTTGTTGATTTGTTTTTGATGGCCATTCTGAGATACAGTATGAGGTGGTATCTCATTGTGGTTTTAATTTGCATTTTTTTGATGGTTAGTGATGTTGAGCATCCTTTCATATGTCTCTGAGCTCTCTGTTTGTCCTCCTTGGAGAAGTGTCTGTTCAGGTCCTTTGCCCACTTTTTAATTGGGTTGTCTTCTTGGTGTGGAGTCATGTAAGTTCTTTATATGTTTTAGAAATCAAACTCTTGTCCAAAGTATCATTGGCAAATGTTTTCTCATATGGTTGGTTCCTTTTCCATTTTGTTGATGTTTTCTTTAGCCATGCAGAAACTTTTTAGTTTGATGTAGTCCCCTTTATTTATTTTTTCCTTTATATCCCTTGTCCTAGGGGATGTATCAGTAAAAATACTGCTGCGTGGGATATCTGAAATGTTCCTGCATATGTTTTCCTCTAGGACATCTGTGGTGTCACACTCATATTTAAGTCTTTTATCCGTCTTGATTTTATTTTGGTGTATAGTATAAATTGGTGGCCTAGTTTCATTTTTCTGCAGGCACTTGTCCAGATCTTCTAACATTATTTATTGAAGAGGCTTTTTTACTCCATTTTATGCTCCTGTTCTCTGTGTCAAATACTTACTGACCATATTGACATGGCTTTATTTCTGGGCTTTCTATTCTGTTCCATTGGTCTATGTATCTGTTGTTGTGCCAGTACCAGACTGTTTTGATTATAATGGCCTTATAATGTAGTTTTATATAAGGTATTGTGATCTCTCCTACTTTGTTCTCAAAGTTTCTGAGACTATTTGGGATCATTTATGATTTCTATACATTTTTGAAATATTTGTTTTACAGCTGTGAAATAAAAATATCATTAGTATTTTGATAGAGATTGCATTGAATCTATAGATTCCTTTAAGTATGGACATTTTAATGATATTAATTCTTCCAGTCCATGAACATGGTCCATTTATTTGTGTGTACCTTATTTTTTTTCTTCAGTGTTCTGTAGTTTTCTGAGTGCAGGTCTTTTACTTCCTTGGTTAAGTTTATTCCTAAGTAAAAAATCAGCTCTTCTGATCAATAAAAATTACCTTAGATTATATAACCAAAATATTTTTAAAAAGGAAAACTAAGTGGTTAATTATCACACGCATTCTCAACAGGCATCATATTGTCTGCAAAGTAGTAAAAATAGTATTTTATGCATGATGAAATTGTAATGTTTATGTAAAACACAGATATATTATAGTACATAAACATACAAAATACATCTGTGTTACTAAAATTTCATGGGTGAAGGCTATTAGAATACATATATTTCAAAAAGCTCTTTAGGAGGAGTGGTAATGGAAAAAATACTGATTATAGAATATACAAAGAACTTTCTTAAATCAACAAGGGGAAAACAACAAGAAAACCAATAGATGGAGATGCAAAATATATTAATAGGAAACTCATGGAAACAAAGGTCTGAAAGTTGAAACTCAAAATCAAAAAATGATAATTAAAACCATTTCATACCCATTGAAGTGGCAAGTTAGGGAGAGCATAATAGCAAATATCAGGCAAATGCAGTATAGAGAAAGATATTTAAAGTACTACTGGTAATAGTATGCACCTATAGACCCATCTGAAAAGCTATTTTATTCTATTTACAAAAATGGAATATTCCTATGTCCAGCATGTCATTCCTAGAAGTATATACTAAAGAACTCCTCAGGAAGTTGGCAAATGGACCTACATCATATTGTTATTTATGGAACTGGGAATTGGAGCAAGAGAAATGTACACATAAAAATGCAATGCATGCACGCTTTTGAAATCTATGCAGCAATCAGAAACAAATAAATGAATATACATATAACAAGATGTATAAAATTCAAACACATTTAATTTTAAAACCGTGAGGAGGTAAACTAAAATTAGGCCCAACAACAGTTAGGTGAATTAAAAACACATAAGCATGTAAAACAATACTACATTATTTACATGGGAACATGAATATTAAAATCTGTGCTAGTGGGGAAAAGAAAACTTAGAATCTGGGATAACTTGAGCAAAAATAGGAGGATCTTTCTATACTCTATCCTCTATTTTCATAATGACTCTCACTTACTAATATAATATTTAATTTACTTATTTTGATTATTATTTAAACTATTTCATGCTGGAATATAAGGTTCATAAAGACAGATTTTTTTTGTCCAAGGTATCACAAACACTAATACATTTTAAAATACAACAATGCTTGACACACAGAAGATGCTAAAACTTATTTGCTGCATTATCAATAAATTAATTATCATAATTTGCTTTAGCAAATCATTTATTCTGCACATGCTCAGTTGAAATAGCAGGCCTCCCCTTGGCGGACAGCTTCCTGAGATGAACATATGGTGAAGCATGGCCCTTATGTTTCCTGTGATCCAGAGTGAGTTGCCAAAATGCAGATTTCTGCCAGGAAAACTCTGGCTTCCTAAGCTTGACAAGGCTTTTGAAAATACTAGCCAGGAGCCTTTATAATCATCTTTGGCCATATCGCTGACTAGAATGATATAGTCCAAACAACCTCCAATTATCACCTTGCAACACATTGTCCTGATGCTAAAATAGCACTTTTTGGTGACATATGATTCATGGTGCTAGATATAGAAGCCATATACATTCTTGGCCAATAAATGAGTAAAATCACTTTCATATTTATATAAAGGGTGGGCAAAAGCAGGTTTACAGTTATGAGTACACAAAACAGAGTTTATTCTTACATTATTATTTATATATTATTACATAATTTATTACCATTAATCTACTTTTGCACAGCCCTGTATAGATAAATATGAATAAAGGCATGAAACACTTTCAATTTACTTCATTAACATCATAGAAAAGTGACATTTTAGGTAAGTCTTTTCCCTAAGGTAAGAATCAGCACTCACAGTTTAAAAAATATTTTATTTATTTACTTTTAGAGACAAGCAAAGAAAAGGAGAAAGAGAGGGAGAGAAATATCAATGTGTGGTTGCCTCTCATGCGCCCCCTACTGGGGATCTGGCCTGCAACCCACCCATGTGCCCTGACTGGGAATCAAACCAGCAACCCTTTGGTTCATAGGCTGACACTCAGTCCACTGAGCCACACCAGCCAGGGAGCACTCACATTTGTATCATATGTTTTGGAAGGTTAAATGATAATCCAAAACGACATCTAGGCCTTTCTACTGCAAGTTTTTTTCTTTGTTTGTTTTTGTTTTGTGACTTGTGATATATACCTGTTAGGATCACAGAGGAAAGATACTAAAAATGAAAAAGAATAACTCTTAATATGCCAAGGAAGATATATTTTCATTTATTGATTATAGGTTTTTCTTTACAATGCTTTTCTTGTTTACATTGAGGTTCCTCACAAATCAAGTTAGTGATGAGTCATACATGTACTACATGATGTCCTCTGTGTTGTTCTAACACAAAGGACATCAGTATGGTTGTTGGGGCTAAGTAAATCTGTGTGAGTAGGAGAGCAGGGGATATGGTAGACAGTGTTCATTCAGGACTGCTCAAAATCTATCGGATGTTCCATATTTAGATCTGTGTAAATTAAATCATTTTAATGTGTCATAAATAAAAATTTTATTCCTGCACCTCATTTGTTGGAAAAAATAGGATAAAAGTATAGAATAGTAAAACTATGGAAAGTTAAATCTTGAAAAATAACATTGTTAACTTTTTATTGCAACCCATAATAAAATATAAGTAAAGCACTTGGTGCTTGCTGTACATTAAGCCCCTTTCTACGGGTGGTTATTTAAGTTCATTTCACACTGGAACCCAAACACACACACCCTGTGTGTGTTTCTGTATATACACACTGAAAATAAAAATATCATGAAATACTTGTTATCCCCACTAGTCTTTCATTTAATTGTTTAACAACAACAGCATAAAACTACAACACGCTAAGTGATCTGGAATTTAAAGAGCATGCAGAATTTAAACATACTAATAACACTAGTGAAAACTAGGATATCTGAGTTATACAACCCCAGGGAGGATTAACTTAGAATGGGACTCCCCTCCACAAGTTTGGAGTTCAGGCCTCATGGGAGAAGATATAGCTAAAATTCACTGGTTGCCAGAGAAGTTGTCTGGTGGTCTGTATGCATGAGAGAAGCAGAAAGCAATCCTCTGAAGTGCAAGTGAGCCGTCACATGTAGCTAAGTGTGTGGCTGTGCAGAGGGATTAGGGACACCAATCGCCACCCTTTGGGCACAGGTGGAGTCAGGCAAGCTGTAGCTTATGTCTGGACACATAGGCATTCAAGGGGAATGGGAAAAGGATCTAACAGGAGGACTGGAGCATGAAACATCTCTGTTGTGAGGACCACAGTGTTGGGAGACCATGGGAGATGACCTTGTGTGGTAGGTGAAAGAGCGACCAGAGAGAATCAATCAGAGCCCAGGTGAGGCCGGAGACACGGAGTGCCTGACATCCATGACAGGAGGGATAGTTTTGTGCGCTTGGCCAGGCAGAGCATCACCGGATGTCCTCACACCCATGCTGCTGGCTCACCCCGCATCATCCAGAAACCACAGGAAAGCCCCTTCCTCCTGCAACGTCTCTAATGTCCTCTACCGAGAAAGCTTAACTTGTACTCACTGTAAAGGAGGGATGCCCAAAGAAATTTCATTATTGCAAAACATATATTGTGGGGACTAATGTAGAACTGAGAGGCAATCATTAATAACTAGCAACACACCATGTAGTTACAACTTGTGTCTATTCCTTTCCTTACACTGATCTATAGCCATTAGCCCTCTGCTAGACAGGCTGTTTTTCTCTTCTATTAACAACATTGTGTGATTATCTCCCATAATCTTTTTCTGGAAAACTACTCTTACAAGAAGTATCTGAATATGTAAATAAACGATGTGACAGCAATAGAGATACTGGTGGAAATGATGAGCACTACATGTAAAGGCTTGTTCACAATCAAATAACTGATTGAAGATAAGGGGAACTTTAAGTGAGTAATCTTGCGAAGAAAGGGAGACTCAATAACTGCCTCATCTTTGGTTATTTTGCAGAACAATTTTTAAATTGTGATTGCAATGCATCATCATGTTCACCCAAAACAAAGGGCTCTGCTATAGATAATAAATGAAAGAAAAAAGAAAATTATAAAATTTAATTGAGAGACATTAATAAACAGATGTAGCAAGTTCATAAAAGGAATACCCAATATGGTAAAAATACCAGTTCTCTCCATATTATTTTATGATTTATGGGCATCCAAATAAAATGTCTTACTTTTTTGGTCAGATTTGACAAGCTTATTCTTTAATGTATAAAATAATGAAAGGAGTCTGAATAGTTAAGACATTTATAAATAAAAACAAAGTGGGGAGAATTATATTAACATATATCAAGGCTTATTATAAAAATGTAACATTTGGAACAGTGTGGTGATAGTCCTGGGCTAGACAAACAGAAAAAAATAAACATAAAAGAAAGCTGATAAAATGACCCCCACATATATGGACATGATAATATGACAGAAATGGCATTGCAAATCAGTAAGAAAAACCAGTTTTCTATAAATTTTCTGGGGAACTTTGTGTACATATGGAAGAATAATGAAATTAAGTACTTACTTCACACTCTACATTAAAAAAACAATAAAAATAAGTTTTATATATTAAAGACCTAAATGTGAATGGCACATCACAATGGAAAAAGTCATAAAGATTGGTGACCACGTGAAAATGTGTCTTAAGAAATTAGTCAACAGATTTTCTACCACCAATCGAGGGCACTGCAAATTTCTCAAATACAGATAGATTTGACCAAAAAGATCAGATACAAACACAATTGAGGAAAGTCCTTATTAGTTTTGAAAATGTGTACCCAGAGGATCCCTGAAGAGCCCTGCAGAACTTATTTGGAGGGCAGAGTTACCGAGTTTATGCCCACCCCATTCCTACAGAACCTTTCTTTGAGATTTGCAACACAAACTGCCAAGGACTGGCAAAATAAGCTGCAGTACTTGTAGTCACAAGGTAAATTTCACCATAGAATAAGAGATTTCAAATCCAATCAGAAAACCAAGATTTCTTTAAGGCATCTTATTTTCTGAGATGCAAAATAAACAACATTTGAAGCTCAAAGGAAAGAAATCTGTGTCTGTCTCTATCGTGCATCCAACTCCACCATCAGGTTCGCAGCGGCCCAGTGAGAAGCTCATCACCCGCTCATCACCCATTGGAGCTCACTAATTCTGAGTCAAGGCTTTGGAATGAAGGCAGTGACAGGGACTTAATTGATCTCAGTGGGATTCTCCGGAAGTTCCCTAAGCTTGGTGAACTCCCTCAGTATCACCAGACAACTTGCTAATAAAGGAAAGCTTCATTTACTAGAAGTCACTGCAGTAAGGGAAAATACCACCTTAGCAAGTAAGAACTTAGCAATGATTCAGAAGGTAGAAGTCAGAAGTGGGATATTTACACTATCTGGGTCTTGGCACAAGTGTCTTAATGTAATAAGCCTTTTGAGTCAAGGGACTAATTAAAATTGTAAAACATCTGTGACATACTACTTCCAGATTGGCAGACATAACAAAGTGAAGATCTTGAACTGCCTCTTGAGCAGTCGTCTCATAAATTTTTTTGCATATGTTTTCTGAAACAAGCAGTGATGCTATTTCTTAGTTTATAGTTTTATCTTTCCTGAGTAAAGATTTCCTAGGAACAAGCAACTAAGTCATGTTAACAATATGGACTTTCAGTTCTTATCCCAAATACTTATATTTGATATGAGGGGATTCAATTTTCATCCAAAAATACCAAAAAATTTAAATTATTAATAAAAATTATGTCTACATGGTATAAATATATTAATGATCTGAAAAAATAATAATATATTAGTTGCTATAACAATTTTTGATTATGAGAAACATGTAAAACTGGTTTTTGCTAATTAGCTAATGATATATTATATTTGGAAACATATAGTAATGTTTTGCAATTCACACCCCTTTTTTCCCTCTCCTATGTCCTGGAGTGGGTACAGAGCAAGCTATATAATTGTTTGTCATAATGAAAAATAATACATGGGTAGAGTTTAAGAGCAAACACTGAAAAGTCTGACAATAACTATAAAAATTTATCTTACTTCTTGGAAGATTAATTTGGATTGGAAGTTTGGAAGGACAGCTATAGGAACCCACAAATTTTTTAATTAAAAAATAATATTGCCAGCCCTGGCCAGGTGGCTCAGTC
The DNA here is from genome assembly GCF_021234435.1 of Artibeus jamaicensis. Taxonomy (NCBI): domain Eukaryota; kingdom Metazoa; phylum Chordata; class Mammalia; order Chiroptera; family Phyllostomidae; genus Artibeus; species Artibeus jamaicensis. Next base: position 47,601,228 of record NW_026522030.1, read on the forward strand.
AGTTGGAGCATCATCTGGTTGATTCACAGTCAGGGTCAGGGCACACACCTGGTTTGCAGATCTGATCCCCAGTCAGGGCACATACTGGAAGCAACCTGTCGATGTCTCTGTCTGTCTCTGTATCTCTGTCTCTCTCTCTCCCAAGTTAATTAACATATCATCGGGTGAGAAATATATATATCTGGCAAACTTTTTACTAACTCAAAATTTCTTCATTAGGCAGAGATTATGAAGAAAGTGATATCAGTGTTAGCCCCTTCTAAGGAAAACAACCTCTCTCCTAAATTGCTGAGAAATACAAATCGGAGCCAAATATGCTAGGGCATCTTGCAGAATGTCAACACTTTAAAATTGGATCTGTCTTCTGAACCAGAAATTCCACATCCAGAGAATAAGTGGACCATTGTGAAAAGGTGCAAACATCAACTGTCACATTGTATTGTCAGTGGAACAGTGATACATGGATACAGACTAAATGCCAATCAGTAGAAAACAGAAGAAATCACAGGGCACAGACATAATGGCATAGGATAGGCCCATTACACTGGTGTTGCAGAACACCGATTTTGGTACGAATAGTTGCCCATGATATAGCATAAGAATGAAAACTGGAATTATAATGTAATCTTATTGCTATAAAGAAAATTTATGCAGGTAGTAAACAAAACCCCTAAAAGTATAATCTCAAAATGATTAACAACTGTCTACTACCAGTAGAGTTATGACAGTCTTTTCTTCTTAATGTGTGTTTATATTATCTAAATTGTTGAATTGACATGTGTTACTTTTATTAAAAAAACAAAAAAAGCAATTTTATGTTAAGGAAGAAAACGTTCACACACATGAGTTAACACAGTTACTTTAAAATTTTTACCAATTAGAAAATCACCACTTCTGCTTTGCGATTAAAATGTTTCCTAGATTTGCTGTACCACGGGTATAGATTTTCAGTCATGCAGGATGGACATGCCCTGGGGATCTGTTGTACAATGACGCACATGCAGTTAATGACACTGTGCTGTGCATTCAAATTGCTAACATAATGTATTGTATTTTATGTGTTTCCATCACAAAAATATTCCCTAGAATTCTGAAATGGTTACCTATGCCCCCATTTCTTTAACAGGAATGTCTTATACGTGAAATGAGTTTAAAGCAAAGGAGACTTTAATCCAGGAGAGTAACTTAGGAAAAAGAGAGGGAAAATACATGGGTATAGATATAGATCTATATCTGTGTAGATATATGTATATAGATATATAGATATATGAGGGGGCTGGGGAGAAAGTTATGAATTCAAGACACCTCTGTACGATTCACTCAGATGAACAACCTTCCCTCTCAGTAGTCTAAATACAAATAAAAATCACAAGTGTAGTGAACCTCCAACCCAACCTTTAATATATGATTAATATAGGATAGTAACATCAAATGAATAACTCCATAGATTAGATTTTATATGTATAAAATTATACATATAATTTTCTCATAAAGATTAATTCACAAATGTAACTTATCCAATTTCTTTAAGGTTTGGTATTCCATATATTTCATGAAATACAAATGAATGTCCAAAAAGTATCCAGCCACACAGTACAAAAAATAGAGGCATTTATTGAAGAAGATATAAAATACAAGAAGCATTGTACATAGGACAATGATGCCTCAGTCCCCTTCACAGTAGGCTCCTTGGGACTCCACACAGTTCTTCCAAGCACCATCAGCTTCTCTGTCATATTTTCCTGAATCTGACCGACCATCTGAAACCTCTTCCCTTTCAGAGCTGATTTAGTTTTGGGAAAATCCAGAAGTCACAGGGAACCAAATCTGAGCTATAGGAGGACTGAGTCACCTGGGTGATTTGATGTTTTGCCAAAAAAATTCTGCACAAGATGTGATGCATGAGTGGGTGCATTGTTGTGATGAAGCTGCCAGTCACTAGCTGCTCATCGCAGCAGCCTTCTGAATCATCTGAATAGTTTCCATGGAGGAATGTTCATAAGCTTAATGCAAACTTTGATGCAGATTCATGGCTCTACTTACTCAGTCATTTTGAACACAATGGCTACAGAGTACACATAATCAGTCAGTGTTGTCTACCATCCCCACCGATTAGTACAGTGAAGTCATCATTGTTCACACATGCGCATTCCAGGTCACGCTCCTTTGCTCCCAGGTTGCATCAACATCATACAAACAGTTCTCATTACATTAACAATGGCTGGACCTTTTCTGCACAGACCTCATCATATTTTTTTTTTTCATCCTCAGCCTGCCTAGCAGTATAGTAATGTATGGAATAAACTTTACCTCTCATGTAGGATTTTGTTTCCAGTACACTGATATCACCCTGGGAAAAGATAGCAGATCCACTGAAACTCATTTTTCACATTTTCACCAGAGAAATGATATTTACTGTAATTGGTAATGAAATCCTACAAGCTGCACCGAGAGTAACATTAAACTGACAGATCTGCAGTAACAGCAGTTTCATTACAGTCATTGTCTACACTTCTTCCAAGAGATGTCAATCAAAAGGCATCTAGACAATCATCTGCTTTGGCAGCAGGTGTCTAAATATAGAAAAAATATTTTGTGGTGATTTTAGCTAAATATATCACTAATCTTATTCCAAAAGTAAATTGTCTTTATTGATCACACAAACATGATGATTAAATTCTGCTAGCAAAAAGGACAGTCATCTATTGAGCACCAAGGTGAAAAGAAAAATTTGCTTTAGAATGCACTATACGTGCTGATTAATTTTTCAGAAAAATTACATTTTAAGAAATATTGTTCATTATATTTTGATTTCTCATGATCGATTATTTAATTTTCCATTTGCTGTCTCAGAAGTGAAGACCTGACAGGTATATATTATAAATCCCAATTTTCCAGTCTTAAGTAAATTGATTAGTTCAAGACTTTCCTGACCTTTAAACATTCACATCAAACTGATTTCCATAAATCAACTGATGGCAATTATTTTCTATTATATTAGATACAGTATCTTCTTTTTTCTTATAAGAGGACGCTTTTTTAATATTTGATTTTCATAACACAGAGAACCTCAGTCTTAAAGTGTCTATTGCAAATATAGCTTCACATCTGAATCTATTTCTCAAAACATATATTTTTTTCTCTGTCTAGTAATGCATTTTAGCCCTAATGTCATTGAGGTTTTTTCTTATTAAATAATGTCAGGGTGATTTTTAATAACAAGAACTGTTACTTCACATACCTAGAAGTAGTAAAGCTCAGTTTATTAAAACTTTAAAGTACATGCTTAAGATACTTTTAAGATACACAGGTTCACTTTCTCAGATCGAAAAGAACAGGTTTTACTTTCCTCTTTATAGTCAGGGGCATCTTCCTTACATAAAAAGGAAAAAAACCCTCTTAATCTATTTTCAATAAGGAGAAAAGGAAAGATTGCTCTTTGAAATTTAGGGAAATAAAGAGAAAACCAAAAAAGGCCAATTATTTTCTGCACTAATTCCTATACCATAAAGATGCTGTCACTGTTCTCCCTCCCATATATAAGGATGGTCTCCTTTCAGTAAATGTCACTCTCAATGCACTTATGGAGCTCAAGCTGTTGCTTCCTTGGTTTCGCTGGCAATAAATAACCCCACACAGCTACACCTGAGGAGTTGTTCTAGCTAAGTCCTCTGCCAAAATTTAAAAGTTCAATTGCAGATCCTACATTTTCACTCCTATTACTTTGACATTTCAGTATATGGACTACATGGTTAATACAGGAAAAAATAAAGAAACTATATTCTGAATGGAATTATACACCAAAGTTACATTTACATCTATAATTAAAGCAATTGTGCTTTAGTTACAAACATTATTTGAAACATGTACAAAAATATATATATGAGTATATATTTACATATAAATATGTGGGTGTACATGTATATACTTTATATATAAATATATATAATGTATATGGTATATGTATTATATGTTAAATATATATGAGTATGTATTTTTTATATTTGTAATTTTTATCTCTGGTAATTAAGTTTCAAATAATACTGTTTGTCACTAATTGTGTCTATTCAGGTCATTGTTTTGTATTTATTTCTTATAAGAGGATGTGGGAGAGTTTTCTATTATTAAACATCATAGAATTTCTCCTCTAATACAAGCTGAGCTAGATAATGTACTTCTGTCATTTACTGGCTTGCATACCCTAGATGCAGAGGAACTGGTACAGGGATCAAACAGTTGTGGAGCTCAAACTCAAAAAACATATAAAAACAAGATGAGAAATAAAAGGAATTGGCATTTTTAAAGGTTAATGTTTGCATAATCTTATAAGTAAGTAAGTAAAAATTACCTTTGAACATATGTTTTAGAACTCTTTTAGAGTAATGTTTGCCACAAAGCCATTTCAATTGCAAAGTCAAGTATAACAATTCTCAACGAGAAACTGTATATCTATAGAATGATGAATGTTGTATATCACCATTTTGATATTGTGAGAACTCCGAGGCATAGAACTTTAGATTTTTGCTTGGAATGTTGTTTAGCCCAGGGCTGGAATGCGTGTCTGGTGTGAGATGCCCATCCACTCATCCCTAAAACATTGCTTTTCTTAGAGTTCACCTTAGTCACATGGCATCTGCTTACATGAAGTGCTACTACAGATATCTCCATTAAACATATGACAGTACCCCCACCCCACCCTTAGTTGGGGTTATGCTTTCTGTGATTTCAGTTAGCTACAGCCAACCACCACATAAAAATATTAAGTAGAAAATTCTCAAAGTAATTCATGAGTTTTACTTGCGCACCATTTTGAGTAGTGTGATGAAATCTCATGCCACTCTGCTCTGTCCACTCGAGACATGAATCATCCCTTTGTCCCATCTCTATGCCATGTCTGCTGCCCGCCTAGAAGCTGTCTCAGTTATCAGATTGACTGTTGAGGTAGCTCAATACTGTGTTCAAATAACCCATCTTTTACTTCAAAATGACAACTAAACCATTTATATAACTTCATTATAGTATATCATTATAATTGTTAGAGTTTATTATTGTTGTTAATCTCTTACTATACCTTATTTATAAAGTAAGCTTTATCATAGGCATTTATATGTATAAAAATATAGTATAGACAGGGTACTGTGCTATCTGCAGTTTTAGACATCCACTGGGGGGGTCTTGGAATGTATCCCTCAAAGAACGGGGGGCACTACTGTACCATGTTACTTACTCTAAAGGACATGCCACCACAGTTGATATTGTCTACTTCATGAGGGCCCTCAGGAGAAATGTATTGTATACAGGGAGAAACTGAAGTATCTGGCATCAAGGTGAATAGAAGCCATTTGTCCCTTTGCTAAACCCTCCCCCCACAATGCTGACAAGCTGGTGCTATATCTGAGACTCCATCAATCTGGCTAACAGTATTTGATCTGCTTTGGAGATTCCCCAGAGGCTTTGCCCCACCCAATTACAGGCCCACCCAAGCTGTTTTTCTGCAAGAATAGCTGGCCTTGGCTCCTAAGTTCTATTGAACATGTAACAGCTGGCTTTCCTGAGCCCAAACAGCAGCCAGATTAGATTCACAGCTTGGCTTCTCTTGGGAATCTCCAAGCCCAGCAAAAGTAGCAGCAGCCACCTCAGATTGCTTTACAGTTCAGGCAGGGTGCCCCAGGCAAAACACAGGTGTGGGCTGACCTTGCCCTATACCACCCAGGAAACCCCAGGGTCAGTACACTCAGTGGACAGCTATAGACCAACTAAGATCACCACCACCCTGCCCCTGCACAGCTGGCCAGTGGTCACAGCCAATCCTTGCAGCTGATTGGCCTGGGTAAATACCTCCCATTCATTTGTCAATAGCAACCAAGGTTCAACTACGAGAGGAGGGTGTCCTTAGCCCACACCAAGGGGTGTACCTTGAGTGCCCTGCTTGGGTAATAGGGGAGGCTGTGCCATTGGACCCTACAGGACACGTACTACATTAGGCCACACTACCAAGACACGGAGTCAAAGCAGCTCTACCAAATACATAGAAACAAACAGGCTGCCAAAACGAGGAGAAAAAAAAAACATGGCCCAAATGAAATAACAGATCAAAACTCCAGAAGAAGAACTAAATAAAATGGAGATAATCTATCAGATGCAGAGTTCAAAACAGTGGTTAGAAGGAGGCTCTAGGAACTTAGTAAGGACCTCAGCTGTATAAAAAATATCCAGTCAGAAACAGAGGATACACTAACATAAAGAAAAACTTAAAAGGAATTGGAATAGAATGAGGATGAGAATCAAATTAATCATTTGGAACATAAGGAAGCAAAAAACAACCACTAGAATAATACTAAGAAAAAAGAATCCAAAAAATGAGGATAGTACAAATAGCCTCTGGGACAACTTCAAGAGGTCCAGCATTCACATCAGGGGTCCCAGAACGAGAAGAGTATGAGCAAGAAATTGGAAATCTATCTGAAAAAATAGTGAAAGAAAACTCCCCTAATTTTGTGAAGGACATAGATATGCAAATCCAGGAAGCACAGAGAACCCCGATTATGATGGATGGAAAAGGTTCACTCTAAGACACATCATAATTAAAAGGCCAAAGATTAAATTCTTAAAAGCATCAAGAGAAGTTAGTTATAAGATTGTTACCTGATGGGAGAGGGTATGGGGAGAATGGGTGAAGAGGTGAGGGGATTAAGAAGTACAAATAGGTAGTTACAGAATAGCCATTGGGATGTAAATACAGTATAGGAAATGGAAAAGTCAAAGAACTTATATGCATGATCCATGGACATGAACAATGTTGGGAGGATTGCCCTAGGGAGTAGGGTTTGCTGGGTGTAATGGAGCAAGGGGAGGAAAATCAGGACAATTGAAATAGCATAATCAATAATATATAATTTTTAAAAAAGCGCAATAGCCCTGGCTGGTATGGCTCAGCTTGTTGGAGCATTGTACTATGCGCTGAAATCCTGCAGGTTCAATCCCCAGTCTAGGAGCCTCCACGAGGTGACCAATTGATGTCTCTCTGTTACATTGATGTTTCTTTCTCTCTCTCTCTCCACTCCCACCCCACTCTGCTTCCTCTGTTTCTAAAAGTAATGAAAAAAAAATGTCCTTGGGACATCAAAAAACAAAAAAAGAAAACGAAAAACAGGAAGCACTAATGAAAACAAAGAACACTGATAACCAGACATTAAAACAAAGAAATCCCCCTCATTAATATTCAGTAAAACAGTGCAAGGGTAAACCACAGAGAGAGAAATGATATATGAAATATATAGAACAAGCAAAGGTTACATATTCAGAGTCTACAAAGAAGTTCCACAATCAATGCCAAAAGTCAGATGACACCAAAATCAAAAATGCAAAAGGGGCTTCAAAAGCACTTCACACATACACACACATGGAATTCCTAATAGCTATTGACATAAAAAATGGCATATTCATTCAATAAAATAATAATCAGTAATAAAAAGGAATGAAGCACTGATACATGATGAATGCCAAGACATTATTTTAAATGGAACAAATCAGAAGAGACCACATAATATAGGATCTCATTATTATAAAATATCCTGTAGGAAAATCTGTAGAGTCAGGAAGTAAATTAGTAATTTTCCAGGGCTTGGGGTATGGGGAGAATGATCGGATATGGCTGCTAATGGGTAAGGATTTTATTTTGGAGGTTATAGAATATTTGGAATTATATAATAACAATGATTGCATGACTTGTGGATATACCAAAAACCACTGAATTGTATGTAAAATGGGTGAACTTTATGTTACATAAATTATATCTCAATAAAGCTGCTAAAATTAAATAGAATGAACACAAAAATTATAATAAAAATTAGATGGAACAGAAAAATAATGTGATCCAGCACATCAATCATTATAAGCTAAAATGACAATTAAATACCAGTGTGATCTTTTATACATGGATCATGGTTAGGAACTTTGACAGTTTCAGCTAAAGTTGAGTAAACATGTGCCGTCTGTCCTAATTTCCCCTCTCCAAGTACATAATCACTAATAATATTTGGGAAAAACATGAAGTAACTGGAATTAAAAAGCAAGTCAGTGCATATTTGTTTCTTCAGTTTTTTGGGGATATACTTTAATTCTTAACTAATTCAAAAAGTAGGTCAAATGTAATGCTGGGTTGCCGTATTTTATATTAGTGGAAAAGCTTTACTATTCTCAGCTTATGTTTTCTTGGGTGATTAAAAAAAGCTAAATATAAGTAAATGTAAAATATGAAAAACATTTCTCACAGAATTTCTTCCTGCCTTTTATTTTTGGCTCATAAAAGTCTGTTTTATAACTCACATGTGACTGACTACCTGTTGCTGTCACGGACAGCAGACGGAGCATGTGGCTAACACTGGCATTTCAAAAGGCCCCAAACACTAGCCTTTAAAGTGAGACACTAGACTTTTCTATTATTTTATAACTATGACACCAGGCTTTATTCCTGTATCATGATGGCCTTCAGGTGGGAAGCCAACACGTGATACCATAACTGCTGGCTAAATGCCAGTTCCCTCACTCTTTGGCAAGACGTCTGGCCAAGCATCCAAAACTGGTCTTTACCTTTTTATTTTTTGTCTTTTTATTCTGTTTTAGGTAACTCTAAAATAATTATCAGCATGTTAAAAATTTGAAATTTTGCCCTATTTCCTCCTCTTTTATTTCTCACTAAAGAAATAATGAAAGGAGTTCTGGCCAAGATGAAGGCATAGGTAGTAACCCTGAACTTTCTGCACAATCAAAAGGAGGATAATGACCAAGCTAAAACCAATAAACAGCCAAAAGTGCCAGAAAATCAAACTGCACAGAACTCGGACAACCAAGGAATTAAAGAAACAGTCAACCAGACCAACCAGACCCATACGATGGGCAGATGAAGAGAACTCAAGGCAAGACAGTGGACCGTGGGGGCAGCCCTGGCTGCTGCAAGGTGGCAAACCTAGTGGGTGGGGCTGGCTGAGTGGGAAACGGAGACTCAGAGCTGACTGTGGACTACAGTGGGGGTTGCTGCAGTAGGAGAAACTCCCAGTCTTAATTGAGAGTGGGAAAGTGGTGCTGGAGCCCAGAAGGCCAGCTGCATTGTTACCACTCTGGCCCCTCTCCCTACAGACAGCCCCGCAGTGCATCAAGGAGGGTTGCCCTGCCCTGGTGAATACCTAGGGCCCCACCCCTTACAACTTAACAGGTGTGCCAAGACAAAGAAATAAGGCCCAAATGAAAGAACAGAGCAAAACTTCAGAAAGAGAGCTAAGTGATGAGGAGACTGCCAACCTATCTGATGGAGAGTTTAAAGCCTTGGTAATCAAAATGCTCACGGAACTGATTGAGCTTGGTTAAAAAATGAAAGAACAAATGAAAGATACCCAAAATGAAATAAAGCAAAATATTCAGGGAACCAACAGTGACAGGAAGGAAATCAGGACTCAAAGCAATGATTTGGAACAAAAGGAAGAAATAAACACCCAATCAGAACAGAATGAAGAAATAAGAATTCAAGAAAATGAAGAGAGGCTTGGGAACCTATGAAACAAACTTTAAACATTCTAATATCTGAATTACAGGGGTGCCAGAAGGAGAAGAACAAGAAATTGAAAACATATTTGAACAAATAATGAAGGAAAACTTCCCCAGTCTGGCGAAGGATATAGACTTCCAGGAAGTCCAGGAAACCCAGAGAGTTCCAAAGAAGTTGGGCCCAAAAAGGAACACACCAAGGCACATCATCATTAAGTTACCCAAGGTTAAAGATAAAGAGAGAATCTTAAAAGCAGCAAGAGGAAAGGAAAGAGCTACCTACAAAGTAGTGTCCCTAAGGCTATCAGCAGATTTCTCAAAAGAAACCTTACAGGCAAGAGGGGGCTGGAAAGAAGTGTCTGAAGTAATGAAAGACAAGGACCTACATCCAAGATTACTCTATCCAGTAAAGTTTTCATTTAGAATGGAAGAGCAGATAAAGTGTTTTCCAGATAAGGTCATTTTTTTTAAAAAAAGAGTTCTTCATCATCAAGCCCTTATTTTATGAAATGTTAAAGGGACTTGCCTAAGAAATTGAAGAAAATAAAACACTATGAATAGTAAAATGACAACAAACTCACAACTATCAACAAATGAACCTAAAAAAAGAAAAACAATGAAAACAAAAACTAAGCATACAACTAGAACAGGAACAGAATCAGAGAAATGGACATCACATGGAGCATTTTCAGTGGTCAGGGGGAGCGGAGGAATAAGGAGTAAAAGGTACAGGAAGAAAAAACGTAATTACCGGGTATAAAATAACAAAGAGGTAAAAAATGGTATAAGAAACAGAGAATTCAAAGAACTTATATGTAAAACCCATGGCCATGAACAAAGGTGGGGGAATGCTGGAAGGTTGGAGGGTGCAAAGCTGAGGAGGTATAAAAGGGGAAAAGTTGGGAAAACTGTAATAGCATAATCAATAAAATATACTTAAAAATAATGAAAGCATCTGCGGGGGGCAAGAAACAAATAAGCAGGTGGGAATGTGCCCTTCATTACTAAAAGGCATGTTCTCCTTCTCATGTTGATCTATCTAGTGTACAATACAAAACTTTCGGGAAAGCTATCTGGTAGTAATTATTGACAAGTAAAATAGCAATAGATTTTGACCATATTATCATCCTTAGAGACAGCCTATCTTTATACAGTAATCTAAAGTGCGCGCAAATAAACTATAAGTATTCATCATGTTTTTATAAAAACAAACATTTACTAAAATCTAAAAATATGATAAATGTATATTTAAATAACAGTCAAATAGGAAAGAATTTATTATAGAGCCAGTAAACTTAAAATTTTAAGAATTTTTAAAGGTATCAAAATTTATATCATGTAACATAAAGCAAAAATACAGGGAATAAAATTGTATATGTATACGCACACACACATATATATATATATACATACACATACTCATGTATATATATACCTCACATACATACATACTTAAATATATTATATAGTGCAATCATATTAAAACAAGGTAAGAAAGAGATAAATATTGTACTTAAACTATATATGTTACATATAATCTATGTGTGTATTGTTTATATATTTGTATAATACATACATATATGTAACATATGATATTATAACATATATGTGCATATATAAATGTATAATAATGCCATTATATTAAAAATAAGGTAAGAAAACAATAAAACAATAAATATTTTACTTAACAATGGCATGATACTCTTGATTCTTAGATTTCAAATTTCTAAGTTAAATATTTAAAAAATATAAATGAAAGAAAAACCTGGGAAATAATAATGAAATTTTAATCATTTTAGTCCTTTATTTAATAATTTGTATTGGTTCCTTACCAGCTTAGTATAAAAATTCTCTACTTAGCATTATATACAAAAGTTTTGACAATGTGACTATTACTTATTGCTATAGTTTCACTATTACCATTTTTCACCAATTTAACTCATGATACAGCCAATCTGAATATAAAGCATTATGCTGATTCTTGTTCCTTAAAATTCACTTTTCATCTATAGCTCCTCAAATTGATACTCATTCTTTATGATCCAGTCCAGAACAATTTTCCAATGTTAAAACGCGCTATATTTGGATTGTGTTTGTTTTATTAAATCCAATGTCATAGCACTTCTCCAGCTTTGTGCTATGAATGAATACAATTACAATATAATTAACATCTAATTCAAGTAATTGGAAAGGGTGGGTCCCTCTGTCTGGCACTATTGATTTCCCCTTTCATGGAACTAACAGAGCAATATTTTTACTGAATTAAGTAGAAATTCCTCTCTATTTTCTAGCATCCATCCAGGATAGTTCCATCCAGTCCAAAAAACAGCAGACTAGACTTCTTAAAGACCTGCTACAATCAAGACACACTCTTTGGACAGTGTGCTCCTATTCAACTGACTGGTCAAATTGTCATACAGGAAATGAAACAAGATTATTTATTTACACATTTTTCATGGTCATAGGTTGCATTTTAATTTTTAGTAGTCATTATTTCTTTCTAAATTATTTTAAAAATAATGATATTATTGCTGATAATTAGTTAAAATAGCAACAATTTTAATATAACAAATACCTGCAATATACCAGTCATTGTGATGGTAACAACATCTCATCTCAAAATTATTCTAAGATAAAGGTAATTGTTTCTGGTTTTGTTTTGTTTTGTTTTTTAGACATTGAATCTCAAAGAGCTTGGGATCTTATCCTACAGTTCTTCATGTGGCTATTAATTTGTATTCTTTAATATCCTTTTAAATCTAGTGAGTAAATGGCTTTTTCTGAGTTCTTTGAGATGTTTTAGAAGTTAATCAAACCCAAGGAGGGGTCATCAGAAGTATAGTGACAACCCACAATTTTGATTGGGATTCTGAGTTGAAAAGGGTCACTGAAACCTTCAGTCTGTAACCAGTGGGTCAGAAAAAGGTAAAAATTTGGGCTTGAGATTGGTGTCTAAAGTATATGTGTTTGGTGGGAAGGGGTGGGGCAATCTCGTAGGACTGAAACCCTTACTTGTGGAATCTGATGTGATTTCTGGGTAAGTAGTGTCAGAATAGAGTTTAATATTTGGACACCATTGAGTTGTCCAAAATTGTTTGTTGGCATGAGGGAACACCACACTATGTTGGAAATAGGTCTGGAAGCCCTAGTCAATGTAAATATTGATACTGACAGGTAACCTGTAGATAATTATTATTTTTAAAACCACAATGAGATACCACTTTACACCAGACAGAATGGGCATCATAAACAAAGCAACAAACAACAAATGTTGGAGAGGTTGTGGGGAAAAGGGGACCCTAGTTCACTGTTGGTGAGATTGCAGACTGGTACAACCATTATGGAAAACAGTATGGAATTTTCTCAGAAAAATAAAAATCAACTTGCCTTTTGACCCAGCAATTCCACTGCTGGGATTATATCCTAAGAACCTTAAAACACCAATCTAAAAGAACCTATGCACCCTAATGTTCATAGCAGCACAATTTACAATAGCCAAGAGTTGGAAGCAACTCAGGTGCCCATCAGTAAAGAAATGGATCAAAAAATTATGGTACATATATACAATGGAATTCTATGCAGCAGAAAGAAAAAAGGAGTTCCTACCCTTTGCAACAGCATGGATGGAACTGGAAAGCATTATGCTGAGTGAAATAAGCCAGGTTTTGAAAGAGAAATACCATATGATCTCACCTTTAACAGGAAGCTAAACAACAAAACAAACAAGCAAGCAAAATAAAAACAACGACACTGAAATAGAGAACAGGGGGACAGTGACCAGAGGGGAGAAGGGAGAAAATTTCAGGGGTAAAGGGGAAAGATTTACAGGAACAAGTAAAAAGGACACATGGACAACAACTAAGAGGGGTGAAAATGGTAGGGAGGTGGTGAGCACTGGGGGGGGTGGGCTGGGATGGGAGTAAAAGACAGAAAACTGTACTTGAACAATAATTAAATTTAAAAAGTTATATAAATATCTAGTTATTCCTTAAATAAAATTATTTTTAATATTTATTTACCTAATCAAAGTTTTTAAATACTCTAAAAGGTATAAAAATAAAACTTTATGTAATAATTTTGAGGAACTATGAAATATCTCCAAAATGGCAAAAACAAAATGAAATTAATTATTACAGAGATTTAAAAAAAGAGAAGGAAGATTCAGACTAAAGAAAAAATATTGTAGCAACAGCAGGTATGAAAAATCACCATCTTTCCATTGGGCCCTTCTGGCATTATTGTTACTGTAAACAGAGCTCCGGGGAGTCTCCCTCCAGCGGGCAGGGCAGCAGGAGGAGGTTCTTACAGGCAGCTTCCCTTCAAAAGCCAGTAAGATGAAAGCATAGGACCCCGAGTGTTCCAAGGCTAGCACAATAATTGGATAGGAAAAAAGCCTTCCCCTTCTCGTCCCCATAAGAACTGCAGACTAGAGGAGGAAGAAGAGATGGTCTTCGAGAAGGGAATCACCATTCTCCCAAGTTGTGGGGCATCTGAATAAAACCTATTTTCTTTTTTGCCAGCACTTGCCTCCCGAGTGTGGCTTTCTGTGGTGGCAGTCAACCAAACCTCTGTTTTGTTTGGTTACACTATCACAATTACAACTTTATACGTATGTATAAGATGCTTTTAAAAATTATTATTAATGTCCACATCCTCTACCAGACTGTAAGTTTCATTATTGCAGTGATATCAGCTTTCACTCATTATTTCATTTCTCAATGTTAGCACTATTGTTCTTACAGGAGAATTCCTCAGTATAAGGTTTGTAGACCCATGGTAGGAGCACCAAATGCTCAATATTTGGGGCAACTTGTGGAGGCAACTTTGCCGTCAAGTCCCCCCATCTGCCATGGATGAAAGTAAACACTACCAAAACATGATCTGCTTGGGGAGGAGAGGTAGCCAGTTTCTCAGAAGAAAAAGGCCAGGAGCCCCTTCCTCCAGGGGATTTTATTGGGTTGTAATACACAGGAACACAGGGTTGCAAGGATCAAACAGTAGATAACATTTCCAAGAAATCCGAGAGCTTAGTCTGAGTTAGTGACTGTCAGGAAAGGGGGTTGCAGAAACTTTGGGAGACATACTCATTTCCTGCTGGGACTCTTAACATATGAATGAAAACACTCTTAGCAAAGCAGGTTTCACAGGATTTTTAGGAATTCTTTCTTATGCCAGATTTACCCTGGGTACTGCTCTAGCAAGGCAAGGACCTGCACCCCCTCCCCATCAGGTTTTCAGGCTTAAGTGGATTAGAACCAGGAAGTACTTCTCCCAGAGGACATAGGGACTCGGGCTATGTCAGAATAGCTGGGGGGCAAGGGTCCATCACCCCCTTTTTGTTACAGCCCCTGAGTCCTTCCATGATGGCCTCCCAAGTGATTGTGTCTGGCTTAGGTTGCCCCTTGCTGTGAGGAGTCTTACCTGGCATGGACATCGACCATGCTTTGGGGACAGGGAAGTAAACTGAGGCAGCGTTTGCTACCAGAGACAAACTTTTGTCTCCTGTGTCTCACATTCTGGAGGTCACTTGTTTATCCTTAGCCATGGTGGGTAGTTACAATTCCTGAAACCAGGCAGAGTGGTTCCAAACAGCAACCGTTTAATGAAAATAAAAAGAAAACACTAAAAGTTCCAAAGACCAACCTTCCTAGATAGGTATTGTATTGTGAGTACTGGGACAGCTCAGAGGGTATGTCAGGACCCTGACCTCTAGTTTACAGCACTTCACTGTGCTGGTTCTGGCAAAAGACTATATTCACAGAAACCAGAGAATAAAATTAAATTCATATTAAGAATATGAAGTCAACTATGAATATTCATTTTATAGACATAATAATCAGTCCTGGTTTGTGTTGTTTAAAATGTTTTAGTTCTTTCGGACCCATAGTAGCCCCCTTTTCTTCTGTGACGCACAGTCCCTGGAGGTCAGGGAAGAAAAATTCCCCTTAAACATGTCTGGTCAACTAGTCTTGGAAGTAAAGTCTACATGGTTGGCAGAAAATCCTTCACCTATTCAGGCAAAACAAAATAGTTAAAAAATTCACCACAGATAAAAGTATTTGATAACAATTACTACTAAAAGTGCAATCAATTCTATGAACACTACAAGCACATGGATGAAACACTTCATTAAATTTGTTCTAAAAACACAAGTAGAAATGTTGATGACTTAACTACAGAATTCTTTTTTCATGTCAATGAAAAATACATGCAACTTTTTATATTTTAAAATGCTGCTTCTATATCATATTTTGATTCACATTGTAATGCTTTAGAATTTAATATTTTTGCCCAATATGCACAGTGATCTCACAGGTGTTTCAGTAGATTTTTTGATTTGGGTACAACTCTCAAAAGTTAGATTTTGTACCTTTCTGCTTAATAACATGGAGAGAAAAAGGACAAAAGTATAATTCTAACTGTGTATTATTTTATTCTCCAGCCTGAAAATATTTCCAAGGTATTCAGAGTTTCTGAGTGATTACATCTTCATGTAAGTCACTTTTTATTACCCACTTTAAGTTGCCAACTAGAAAATTATATTAAATGATAGAAGTTGTTTGCTCAAAGTTACATAGCAATTCAGCCTCAAATGCAAGAATGCAAGCCAAATCACTGACAATCAAAGAATACATAATTATTGAATGTATGCCATCCAAGGAGACACTTTGCTATGAATTATGGGAGGTACAATGATAAACATATATATGTAATAAAATTTTTTCTCATCTGTTTTCAATTGCATTTCAAACACTTTCTGCTGTACACTCTAAGGTTTTATAATACTTTGATATTGATCCAGGAAATACATTTTTGAAGAATTTTTTATTTCTTCATTATCTTATAAGTCTCTTATAGTCCTCAAGTAGTTGTATTTCAAAATCCATTTTTGTCAATTGACCATTAGATTTTGAGTTCCCAGAGGGAAAAGCTTGGGTACTTACATCTTACTATCACCAACATTTAGAGTATAGTAGATGACACATTTTTTATTAACCAGGTATAAATACATGGTTTATTACCTATATTAGAGGACATTTAAGAGATTATTAATAAATTATAAAACAATCAGTTTGTATATTATACCAAAAGTAGGAGTTATAAAAGTTTCAGATGTAAACAGAGAGGATTAGAAAACTTCAGACCATTGTGCCCAAATATATATTGCGCAGATGCATTTAGTTTTATCTATTAACTCTACCAGGGAGAAGACAGTGAGATTGCACAGTTGCATAGGCTGCATCTTCAATTCTATTTCTCCATTATTTTACTGTCTTGGGCAAAAAAAGATCACATATGACTCTAATAAGTTTTCAGGGAATTGGTTGCTTGGTTTCAGACAAATTAGTTACCTAATAGTAAAAGTGGATCATCAGAGGACTTCTCATTCTGACATTTCAAAAATTTAACTGTTTCTCATTGCAATTAAGCAGTCAAATGAAACACTATATAACTGCTAATTTCTAACCATAATAAATCACAATACTACATTACACACAGTGTAGTCCCATCAAAGATTTTTTAGCCTTTTATGTACTTCTCTAATGTATGTCAAACACTGTCTATGGTTTCTACTGCTTCAAAAGTGATAAAAGATTTAAAAATTTTTGAGGAAACTACATTTTCTCAGTAGCATCCCTGGACATTTTAAAGAATTATATTTGAACTAATTTAGTAATATAGCTTTTTAAAACTATAATTTAATTGACAAATATATAGTAAGTCAAAAAGTGAAGTTGTTCATGTAGAATTTATGGTATACTATTTGGTAAAGTAAAATATATAATTCATTTGAAAAATCTGTGCTTGATTTAGAGGGAAGATTAGGGAGGAGTGTAAAAAGGGTCATCCTGCTTATGTGTGGTTTACTATGGCCCACTATGTGCCAGCACAAAGTTAGAGGTGTGAAATACATCTCGTTTTAACTTTTCAATAATTTGACTAGGGACATTGATTGGTATTATTCACATTTTTCAGTTGATGAGAAGATGGCTTAGATTAAGTAATTTTCTAACACAGAGATGCTTAAATTCAGAGGTTCATTTCCCAAAAGTATACTTTAAAAAACAAACCATGAAAAACTATGAAGTACATGGAAAGCTCTACCTGTCAAATTTGCTCATCTCAAAACGCTTAGAAAAGAAAAACAACAACAACATTTGTTTAGGTAGGTTTAGCTATTATTTTCTGCAATTATTATCTCCAATGTTAAATAAATAAAAAAATAATAATTCTACTATGAAAGTTATGTGTCATTTCAAGCTGAAGGAATCCTCTCTGGCCATGAATGCCAACCCCAGGCTCCTACAACAGAGGAAATCAGCACCCGAGGAAGAGGGACATAGGTCTTATTTGAGGTTAGAGAGGCCAGCACCAGCACAGCCAAGGAGACGAACCAGATTTCTTGTCAATTGTATGTGATTTCACTTGTACTTCCAAAACTCATTTCACTGGCATCCAAAAACTATTCTGTTTTTGAGAATTGTTTTTTCCCCATTACATAGCTTCTTCCCTGAATGATTAATAAGTCTCTTTGCTAAAATATACATTTATCTCTATCCTTTTCTTCCTTGAAGACTAGCAGATCTTCATTTTCATACACTGATGACATCTATCCAATTGTCTTACACCTAAAAAATCTCAACATTTTTGAATTAATGATTCAATAAATGGAAACCTGATGAATGTATAACAGAAATTTCCAAAGTCTGTATAATTATTCTTATTTTATTGTTTTAGTTTTTGTTCTTTTAAAAATATTTTTGAATTTTATTGCAGTTCAGGTACAGTTTTCTGCCTCCCCCCCCCACTGCTCCCCACTACCCCAGCCTTTCCCCCCTCCTGCCCCTGTTTCTACCCCCATCTTGTTTTTGTCCATGTGTCCTTTATACTTGTTCCTGTAAATCCTTCACCTTTTCCCCCATTATTCCCTCCCACCTCCCCTCTGGTTACTGTCAGTTTGTTCTTAATATCAATGTCTTTGGTTATATTTTGCTAACTTGTTTGTTTTGTTGATTAGGTTCCAGTTAAAGGTGAGATTGTATGGTATTTGTCTTTTATCCCCTGTCTTATTTCACTCAGCATAATGCTCTCCAGTGCCATCCATGCTGTCGTAAAGGGTAGGAGCTCCTGGTTTTCTTTTTTTTCCTGCTTTGTAGAACTGTATTGTGTAAATGTACCATAGTTTTTTGATCTATTCATTTATTGATGAACACTTAGGTTGCTTTCAGCACTTGGCTATTATAAATTGTGATGTTATGAACATTGGAGTGCATAGGATCTTTTGGATTGGTGTTTCAGGGTTCTTAGGATATAATCCTAGCAGTGAAATTGCTGGGTCAAAAGGCATATTCATTTTCAGTTTTCTGAGGAAATTCCATAGTGTTTTCCAAAGTGGCTGTACCAGTCTGCAATCCCACTAACCATACATGGCACACGGAAAAGGGTTCTCTTTTCTCCACAACTTCTCCAAAACTTGTTTGTTGCTTTGTTTATGATGGACATTCTCACCAGTGTAAAGTGGTATCTCCTTGTGGATTTAATTTGCATGTCTCTGATGGCTAGTGATTCTGAGCATCTTTTCATATGTCTCTGGACCCTCTGAATGTCCTCCTTGGAGAAGTGTCTGTTCAAGTCCTTTGCCCATTTGTTTAATTGAGTTGCTTGTATTCTTAGAGTGGAGTCATGTGAGTTCTTCATATATTTCGCAGATCAAACCCTTGTCTGAGATATCATTGACAAATATATTTTCCTATTTGGTTGGTTCTGTTTTCATCTTAATGCTGTTCTCTTTAGCCATGCAGAGCTTTTTATTTTGATGAGGTCCCATTTGTTTATTCTTTCCTTTATGTCCCTTGCTCTAGGGGACATATCAGCTGAAATCCTCAACAAAATATTGGCAAGCCGCATCCGGCAATATATTAAAAAGATCATACACCAGGACCAAGTGGGATTCATCTCAGGGATACAAGGATGGTACAAAATTCACAAATCAATAAACATAATACATCACATAAGCAAAAGCAAAGACAAAAATCACATGATCATATCGGTAGATATGGAGAAACCATTTGATAAGGTACTGCACCCATTTATGATTAAAACATTCAGCAAGGTGGGAATAGAGGGTGCATTCCTCAATATAATAAAGGCCATATATGAGAGACCTACAGCCAACATCATACTCAATGGGCAAAAACTAAAAACTTTCCCACTAAGATCAGGAACAAGACAAGGTTGTCCACTTTCACCACTTCTATTTCAACATAATATAGGAAGTCCTAGCCATAGCAATTAGACAAGAAAAGAAAATATAAGGCATCCCAATTGGAAAAAAGGAAACAAAACTGTCATTGTTTGCAGATAACATAATAGTATACATAGAAAATCCTGACTTGGGAAGATGGCAGCATGGTAGGAGGGAGCAGATTTCAATTACCCCTACACACAGGAGAAAAAACTAGCTGATCTACAGAGGAAGAGAGTAAACAGCCAATAGCACCCCAGGATATATGAAAATAGGAGATCTAAGGTGGATAAAAGATCTAAATATAAACCATGATACCATTAAAGTCCTAGAGGAGAACATGGGCAAGAAATTAGCAGATATTTTGCACAGCAACATTTTTACTGACATGTTCCCTAGAGCAAGGGACATAAAGGAAAGAATAAACATCAAAATTAAAAGCTTCTGCATGGTTAAAGAAAACAGTATTAAAATAAAAAGAGAACCAGCTATATGAGAAAACATATTTGCCACTGATATCTCAGATAAGGGTTTAATCTCCAAAATATATAAAGAACTTACACCACTCCACTCTAAGAAGACAAGCAACCCAATTAAACAAATGGGAAAATGACTTAAACAGACACTTCTCCAAGGAGAACATACAGAGGATCCAGAGACACATGAAAAGATGCTCAATATTGCTAGCTATCAGAGAGATGCAAATTAAAACCACAATGAGATACCAATTCATACAGTCAGAATGGCCATCATAAACAAAGCAACAAACTACAAGTGTTGGAGAGGATGAGGAGAAAAGGGAACCCTAGTGCACTGTTGGTGGAATTGAAGACTGGTACAATCACTATGGAAAGCAGTATGGGATTTTCTATGAAATTAACAATGGATCTGCCTTTTGACCCAACAATTTCACTGCTAGGATTATATCCTAAGAACCCTGAAACACCAATCCAAAAGAACCTATGCACACCAATGTTCATAGCAGCACAACTTATAATAGCCAAGTGCTGGAAGCAACCTAGATGCCCATCAGTAAATGAATGGATCAAAAAACTATGGTCCATTTACACAGTGGAATTCTATGCAGAAGAAAGAAAGAAGGAGCTCCTTCCCTTTGCAAGAACATGGATGGAACTGGAAAGCATTATGCTAAGCAAAATAAAGCCATATGGTGAAAGACAAATACCATATGATCTCACCTGTAACAGGAATTTAAACAACAAAACAAACAAGCTAGAAAAATTTAATCAAAGACATTAAACTAGAGAACAGGTAGACAGTAACCATAGTGGGGAGGGATTTCAGAGGAAAAGAGGTAGGATTTATAGGAAGAAGTATAAAAGACACATGGAGAAAAACTAGGGGTGTGGAAATGGGAGGGAGTGGGGAAGGATGGGGGGGTGAGCTGGGATGGGAGTAAAAGGCAGAAAACTGTACTTGAACAATTAAAATAAAATTTAAAAAAAAGAAAATCCTGTAGACTCCACCAAAAAAACTACTCGATATAATAAAATGGATTTGGTGAAACAGCAGGATACAAAGTCGATATTTAGAAATCAAAGGCATTTTTGTACACCAACAATGAAATATCAGAAACAGAAATCAGGAAAATAATCCCATTTGATATAGCAACAAGAAAAATAAAATATCTAGGAATAAACCTAACCAAGGAGATAAAAGACCTGTACTCATAACACTTCACAACACTGAAAAAAGAAATCAAGGGAGCCACAAACAAATGGCAACATATACCATATTCATGGACTGGAAGAATTAACATCATCAAAATGTCCATATTACCCAAAGCAATGTATAGATTCACTGCAATATCTTTTAAAATGCCAATGGCATATTTCACAGATATAGAAAATACATTTCAAAAATTTATATGGAACCATAAACACCCTAAATAACTACAGCAATTCTGAGAAAGAAGAACAGAGTAGGAGGGATCACAGTACCTGGTATCAAACTGTATTACAAGGCCACTATAATCAAAACAGCCTGGTACTGGCATTAGAACAGACGAATGGACCAATGGAACAGAATAGAGAGCCCAGAAATAAACCCAAGTCTCTACTGTCAATTAATTTTCAACAAAGGGGAAAGCAGCATAAAATGGAGCAAAAGCAGTCTCTTCAACAAATGGTGTTGGGATAGCTGGACAGCTACATGCAAAAAGAAAATGAAACTTGATCACCAACTTATACCACACACAAAAATTAATTCAAGGTGGATGAAATATTTAAATACAAGTTGTGACACCATAAAAATTCTTCAGGAGAACATAGGCAGGAAAATTTCAGATATTCCATGCAGCAATATTTTCACTGTATAATTAATTTCTCAACTTACCAAGACATGCATGATTCTCTTAATTTTTCTCCTTTATTTAAAGTATTGTTCTATCATTTTTTAATTAGGAATTTGAATTTTAAGCACTTTTACAATAATGTGAAAATTATATGGGATTATTTTAATAAATTAAAAGACAACAAGAAAGAAAATATAATATGTAAATGTGAGAACAACTTACATATGTTAAACAATGGTTAAACAATTAATGGATTATTGATAGAATACTATAAAGTAATGGAAATTTGCTATAGAAATATATTTAATTATGTGGAAATTGTCTACCATGTTTTAAGGATGAATTGATTTTCTAAAAGTATGTCCAACATTAAAAAATATATAATAGAAAAGTATGCATCAAAAAATATATATCCTTAACATTATATTATATGTGATGTCTATTTTCTCCTTTAAGCTATTCGATGCTTTCAAATTTTCTAAGGTGACCAAATACTACTTTTGGCAATTAAAAAATTACTGACAGTTATTTAAAATCTAATATGTTTGCATTTTATTTTGAAACATTTTTCTCATACATGGGTCACAACCCAATACTTAAAGCTTGCCTTTGCTATTTAACTGATTCATCTTATGAAATATTAACTGCTCCTATTTTACCATTATTAAATGCAGTTTTTCTATAGATAATTGTTAGGTTAGTTGGCTCATATTGTTATTTAATTATTCTATACCCTTGTTCATTTTCTTCCCAGTTGTCTTATTGGTTATTGAAAATGTGATATTGACATCTTTAATTACTACTATTGGAATATTTATTTTTCCCTTCAATTTTATCAGTTATTGCTTTATGTATTTTAGTATTCTGTTGTTAGGTGCATATATTTTATACTTGCTATATTTTCCTAAAGGATTTATCTCTTCATCATTATAAAATGGTGTTCTTACATCACAGATAAGGAAATTAAAACTCAGAGAGGCTAAGTAATCAATCAATATTGAAATCCCAATTTAACTGTTTAGATTGCAAATCCCATCTTCTTTTCACTTCTCTATTATCTTTCCAGAAAAGAACTCTGCACTCACTTTTCACACTTCTGTATGCAAACTGTTAACTGCATATAGGAAATCCAATTGCCATAAATCATTCTACGTCAGCTTTGACTTTCAGAGTTACTGATGTATTTAGACCTTGGTTTTCTAAAGACTCAGGAGTATAATAAATATCATTTGCTCTAGTAAGTAATTCTTTGATTACAATGCCAAATTTTATCTGCATATCACCTATATTGTTTAAATATATTTCACTTAAGAAAGGGACAGTCTCAACAAATCATAAATTACAGAAGGAATTTGGCTTTACAGATGAGAAATAAGACATCAAGTAAGTTGATAAAGAATGGAACAGAAAAGGAGAGGAAAACTTTAATGTGGACTATATTTATGTTTTTAATCCTCTATCAGAATTATATGATACAGACTTATTTTCCAATTGTTGACTGATTTTTCACATCCATCATAATCTAACAAAAGACATCTGATGTGATTAAATGTATAACTATTTCTATATTTAACAGTGTTATTTTCCCCTTATAATACAAGTGACTTGCTACCCATTTTACGGGTGCATTTAAAAACTGCTTTAGTTAGCTCTTCACCTCACATGATTGTTTGTGGCTGATTAACTAAAATGGCATTGTGAGGTAGGGCCTATAAATGGTGATGGCTACCTAATGGTCGCTACAACGGTCCTATTGGGGGTGATCCAGAGGAAGTATTTTCTGTAGACAAGAGTCTTGTTCATGTGTATGGAACTCTTAGAACCTGCTTTTGCAGGTTATCTATACTTTTATGGCTTTCAATTTCAATTAGATTTTATAAGCTCAATGGCTTGGGACATGCTTATGGTTAACAATAATTTAGAATTGACCTTTAAGAGTTATCTGCTTTTTGATTGGTTCAGCTAACAATGCCTCTAATTATATTCGTCAGAAACAGAAATATGGGTTCTAACAGCTGTTGACTTACATTTTATAACTATTGTTATTATGTTGGATAAATATTTAAGTAGTTAAGAACACAATGACAAGAGGACAAAGTCATGCACAGTAACACAAATTCAATGTGTCTGAGTAAAAATATTTCATGCTCAAATTAGTCACGCTTCTTCATGAAAGAAACCCTATGGGAACTATTAAAAACAAAATAGCAATCAACTGACAATTGAGCTCTGAGATTTCACAGGACACAGTAGAGATATAAAGGAAATTAGAAATTTTTTTTATGTATACACAATAAAGAAGTAAAGTATATCCTAGCCACACCCTAAAAAGAGGATCACTACATAATTCCTGTACATTGTAATGCCAGGTATTTTACCTATTATGTCTTCTAATACTCAGAAAATTCTGTGAGGTGTGTAACACTATTAGTACATTTTACAGAGGAGAAACTGAGGAAAGGAAAGGTAGGTCATTGCTCAAGTTCTCAATGACAGTAAGTAGAGGAATCTTCTGCTTATTTGCTTATGTGTTTGCCTCAAGAATTTGATTCTGTAGCCAAATATCATAATTAAACATCACACTAAAATAATGTCAGATTTTCAATAATTGTATGCTTTTGACTTTCTTCTACCAATATTTAGTAATAAAAGTTCTCAGAAGAGGGGGTTTTCTAGAAGAAAAAGGAAGCATCCGCAGAAGTGCCAAAAAGCTTAACATAAAGGGAAGATACTATTTGGATAGGCAGGTGTAGAAATTAGCATTATAGATAAAGAGTGTATGGTGATAGATTTGGAGGAAGGGCTAAGCTTATTGTGCTTATAAGAGAGGGAAAAGACAGAAATTAGGAAAGTTTGAAGTAAGATGTAGGAGAAAACACTGGAGAAATAAGGAAATCCCAGTGGACAAAATGCCTTAAAAAGCCAAGAAGAATCTATTAGCTTTGATTTGGGAAATGATAGCCCTCTGAGATCAAAGTGACATGTGGTTAGTATTAATGTAATAAATCCATGGAAGGTAATATTTTATTCAGATTTCAGCAAAGTTATTTAATCTTTTTTTAAAATTTCAATTGTTCTCAATTATAAAATGGTGAAAATCATAGGTATCTTAAAGAATTATTTTAAGCATTAAATTGTGGATGAAAAATGAGGTTCTAGGAAAAGTAACCTCATAGAGTGACCTGATCCTAAATGCCTAACTGGGTAGTCATGCCCCAGGCATACAACTTCTTCAGTAAAAGGGGTGTCTTTGCCTTGAACAAGACCTGTCCACTCTTTCTGTGCATCCAGGTGAGCACACATTTGGAATAAGCCATAACCACCCTCCTTGCTCTCTCTTACCTCCATATTATCTTCTTTATATTCCCTCCTTAATTTCAAATGCATAAATGACACTGTAAACCTGATATTCTCCAGAGCATTTAAGATCTTGCTCCCTAGTATATGTCATCAGCTTGGCTCAAATAAACTCATAAAAATTAGCTACAGGTTTAGACATTTCTTACATCAACAAAATCACATAATATCTAAAAGCACACAGTACAGTGTCTGAAGCACTAAGTGACTTATATGAGGCATCTGCTAAAATTATTATTCAACAGGGAAAGTAATAGGAGAAAAAGGGAGGCAGGGGAGGTGGGAAGGAGAGGGGAGGTACAACAAGAGCCAGCAAGCATCTGCCTTTATCGAAAAGAACATTTGCATTGCCCTAAAAGTCATGTGTTCTCAACTTATCCATCCCTCCCTCCTTCCTAACCCCTGGCAACCACGAATCTGTTCACTGCCCCATTGTTCTGTCTTTTCTGGAATGTTGTATAGTTGAAATCATACAACATATAGCCTTTTCAGCCTGGCTTCCTTCCCTTAGTAATATGAAGATAAGTTTCCTAGTGCCTTCTCATGACTTAATAGATTTATTTTGTGTGCTGAAACATATTCTATTGTCTGCATATACCACAGTTTATTTATTCACTCACCACTAATTGACATTAGGTGTTTTCAAATTGTGGGCATCATAAATAAAGCTGCTATAAATATCCACATTCAGGTTTTTGTGTAGATATAAGTCTTTAGCTCAAGTTTTCAACTCCTTTGGGCAAATATCAAGGATAATGTAAGAGTATGGTTATTTTTGTAAGAAAACACCAAACTGTCATGCCAAGTGGCTAATGTCATTTTTTATTCTTACCACCAACAAATGAGAGTTTCTGTTGCTGATATGACTAAAATATCAGTTAAAGTGCTTACATGTCTAAGTTTTTGAAAATGTTTATTACTATAATTGCTGCTAGTTTGAGAAAATAACTTTTAAAAATTGTATTTTCAGTATATACATGGTTAATGTGTAGAACCCTTTGGAGCCATTACTTTGATTTTTATTTGAAATTTTGTACTGAATCTACTGGGATGTCACTGGGCCAATAAGACCACTCAGGCTTCCAGTGTATAACTATAGCACGTCACCTGCAGGTGGCGCTATGTGCTGGGCACCCAAAGCAAAGTCTCTTACCACCAACACTTATCCCCCTCTGCCCCTTCCACGCCCTCCCACCCCACTTTCCCTTTGGCAAGCACTGTGTGGTTAGGGGCATTGTTTTTACAAAAAAAAATTTGGTTTTCTACAAGTTTTTAAAAATATCAATAAGTTCCCTAAAGGAAATACTATTTGAAATCATTTAGACTATAAAACTGGTTAATCAGATGTATCTCTCAGTATAAATTTCTAAAGAAGTAAGATTTAAATGAGAAAGTAAATATTTGAAAGGGCTGAATTTCTGATTGGTTCTGTTTTGTACTTCCAATTTCTAACCAGTAGATTGGGAAAAGCAATAGTACCTTATTTTTTTTCTCAATTTTTTTCCAAAGCCTGGTTGTCAGGTTTCTGAGAATTAAAAAAGAAGGATTTTATTTATTTATTTTTAGAGAGAGGAAAAGAGAAGGAGAAAAAGAGGGAGAGAAATGCCAATGTATCGTTGCCTCTCACATACCCCCTACTGGGGACCTGGCCTGCAACCTGGACATGAGACTTGACTG
Organism: Artibeus jamaicensis; assembly: GCF_021234435.1. Classification (NCBI taxonomy): domain Eukaryota; kingdom Metazoa; phylum Chordata; class Mammalia; order Chiroptera; family Phyllostomidae; genus Artibeus; species Artibeus jamaicensis. The sequence goes on from NW_026522030.1 coordinate 47,628,365, forward strand.
GGAATCAAACCAGCAACCCTTTGGGTCACAGCCCATGCTCAATCCACTGAGCTAAACCAGCCAGTGCCAATAGTATCTTCTTAGTATCAGCGTGAATTAATACATATAAAGTTTAATACATATAAAAAGGGTATTTAACAATGCTTCACACAATAATTTTAATGTTTTTATATTGAGTTCAGCTTCAGATGTTGAACATAAAGGCTCAGTTTATAATCACCTTAATTTTATGGTTTGGGGAAGTTAATGACTTATCAATAATAAGATTAAATACTTCCTGCTCCCAAAGAAGAAGCGTTTACAATTAAATATTTTAAATACTCCTGCTTTATTTCAGGTTTCTTTTTCTCTGCTTAAAATGAAACAGTGATTTTGGCCCTTCTGGTTTAGAAACATCCATAATATTTTCACATCGAAAATGCCATAATAATATGCCAAGAAATAGATGATAGTCACTAAATATCAATCTAACTACAGAAGCCCAACATTTTTGCCATCACTATGAATCCTTTGCGTTATCTGAAAACTTAATCATCCTTTCTGTCACAAGTGTTATGTTCCCTCTGTGAAATTTTCCTAGACTTATACACACCAACATGGTTCTGACACACTCTGGAAACCACAGCACTCTGTGCTTCCTGTATCAAATATTCTGGTTGCTCACCTAACAGCCACTGCTCTTGCCCACACATTGTGTTCTGATAGATTCATCTGCATTGTAGGATATGAAAAAGTGAGATACTTGATCTTACAATGCTGCCTGCCAAGTGTGGTCAGTGGTGCTTGAGAGGCTACTGGGAGGTTTCTAAAGAAGGGGCCAGACATGCACAGAGAAGTCAACTTATATCCTTGAAAGAATGACCTGGAGAATGAAAGCCCATGGACAAGAAAGCAGAGCTAGAAGAAGGAACATTTCTGAATCTTCCATGACATGTGACACAGAATTAAACAAACCTAGAAATGGGCATCTCCTTACTTGTTGCTGTGTGTGTGATGATAAACTCCTACTGCCTGAGGCAATTTTGGTCTCATGTTCTCTTACTTGGTTCTGATATGATACTCTCACATATGGCATTCTAATTTATTGACATGAGTAGTGGACAATGAATAAATGTTTGTTGAATGAAAATATTAGAGAATTATTTTCCCTCTCCCATTCGACTGTTGCTTGGCAAGAATATTGCTACCTACTTCACATAATAACTGGAAGGGAATGAGGCCACAGGCACCTGTACTACACAAATTAAAACCACTCTATGTAAGTATTGCACACTAGCTATTTCATTTAAACTGTTAAAATCATTAAACTAATTTATTGCAGTTTATATAGATTGCACAGCAGTTAAGGTTTATATTGACTAAGCTTTATTTTAGCCACTAGAATGAATAAAATACAATAAACTAGAGCCAAATACCAAATTCCTATTTTAGAAGTTAATTCTTCCATTAATTGCTTTCCTGTTCGCAATAATTCACTGTTATAGAGCAGAAAGTCCATTGAACCATGTGGTTGTAATTAGGTTGTTCCTTTAACAGGTTTGATATGCCTCAGTATTTTTTATCATTCCTCCCCAAATCTGATACTGGCTTTATATAAAGCTCTTCTTGGATGGAAGAATGTTTTGTACTGGGAAATAATATTTTACTAGAAGTATATACTTTGTCTAACATTTAAAAGTTAAAGTAATATGAAAATGATTTTTAGCCTATTTATTTACATGGGAAATCCTCACATTGAAGTTTGACATTAATCTAAAAGAAACCCCAATTATATTTTTTCTAAATCACTAAATATATGTATATTCATTACTGTTATAACTAGTCTAATTAGGAATAATCATTTAAGATGTATAGCAAATAATATACACAGTTCCAAAAATTTCTTCAGAGATCAGACATCACAATGTTTCAAAAGTTCTTCTTTACCTTAAAATTTCTGTTTCATTACAGAAGTCAATACATACACTGATCCCATAAAAAAAAGAGGATCCTCAATCAGTTCACCTCTTGGTTTCCACGTAGAAGAAAAGCCATCTTTCACTACATCCCAGTCTTCCTACAGACTTGTCCAGCCAAGGAGACTTCTGGGCTTCTGCTGGGGAGGAAGGCTGGGCCCCCCAGTCCCGCCACAGAAGCCTGTGCAAGTGGCATTTTGTGTTTAAAAGCAAAGGGTCTTGTTCATTCTCAGTGGAAACAAAGTCACAATGGCACGTAATTTCTACCATGCTGTTGAAGAAAGAAAAGCGCTACCTCTATTCTCTAAATAAATCTAACTTCTATGTTTTTACCTTTAAATATTTTACAACCTGTCATATTCAGTGCAGTTCTTTCTTGCATCCTGTTCAAAAGATCCCTCATGTGTTATACCGTCAGACCTCAAACTGAACACTCTGGTTTTCCTGAAAGTCACTAGAGAATTATCTAAAAGTGGTATTCTTATTCTTACTGTTTAAGAGCTAGGGTTGCTTTATTAGCCACTGCCACAGAATTATTATATTGTATTGCAATTATATTGTATTGTCTTACTTACTTATGACCTAAGTAAAAATGCTTAAGATGTACTTAAGTCCTAAAAAGGGGGCCGGAGGGTTAGTAATGCCCATGTTCATCTCTCAGCAAAATGTTGCTTTAGTTTTTTATGCTACAAAGTAATATTACAAAACAGTGGTGGGGGGGATTGTTTCAAGTATACATTTTTCATTATGAGACCTTCAACTTGTATGCCTAATTATTTTAGTTTTAACTAAAATGCATATTTTCAATCATGTACACTTCTTTTCATTGTATATTAAAAACTCGATGTATGTTTGATCATCTAAAATAAATTGTCAAAGGTTTTGTGAAGGTAACATTTGCATTGTCACTATTATGAGACATAATTAATGAAAGCTATTTTGGTAATATGTAACAAAATTGTGATAAGCATCTGTCATCACTGTTTAATATATTAATATTTGTGTTTAAATAGTGCAAGATTTTATAAAGAGAAGTTTATATATTGTGTTTCCAAACCAGGACAGGAGTTTTCCCCTGAAAAGTTCTATTTGGTGTTTGCTCCACGTGACTGCCTGGAGCCTTGAGAGAATAACAGCTCCTAGAATATAAACCTTATGACTACAAACCCACAACACATTTATAGTAACTGCATAATTAACTCTCTTAATGCCATACTTTAAAGAAATGATAAAATGTATTATATTCAGCACTTCAACCAGATGTCCCGGTTCACTAGTTCTAGGTGTTTCATTTCTGATTCACCTACAGGTTTCCACTTTTTCTCCATTCCTTAGAGAAATTGTATAATTATTGAGCAATTTCACCTGAGAATAGGTGTGAAAGTATGTATATTTGACTATCACCATAATGCAAACTATTGGACAGCCAGATTTGATCTGGCTTCTTATATTTTTCTCAAGAATCAACACTGATCATGGGAGAATTTATATCTCTTTTAGACTTTCTTTGTACATGTAATGGAAGATTAGAACACATGTTTGGCTGAGCACATGCAAATAATGCAAAATTTAGATAAATTTTAGATGACTTGTAATTTAGGTGTCTTTTAAATCCCTCACCCAAATTGGGAAAATAAGGAATCGGATGATGTGTGAAGAGGATTTCCTTGGAGAGAGCTGTTCTTTGAGATTCCCCCACTAACTTTTCAGGAATTTCTGGTAAAACCTACTAATCCCAAATCAAGAGAGTAACTCTAAAGAAATAATTTGGGGCTTAAAATACTTGTGCTACAGTTTGGGAGTGGACAATTCAACTTGCCTACTTGAAAACTATGAAGGGTGGGGTAAAGATCTAACAGACAGGAGACCAAAGGGCATGAATAGATTATTAGAGGTAACAAGATAAAAGCAGATTCGATTACTTACTAGTCCAAGCCAGTGTCGTTTAGCTAAGAACCTGACTGATCCCCATACCTGCTGTCTTTCACCAGGCCCCAAAGCTGAGCATTTAGAAACTGCCTTTGGCAAGCTAGAGGAGGAGGAATGCCCAGGGTTTGAAGAAAGAGTGAGGAAGAAGCTGATCACTCCATACACTTCATACTTCCTGAACCAACGGGCCTCAAAAGGGCCCAAATGACCAAGGGGGAAAGATCATTAACTGCTGCAGCTGGAAGTGACACTGTGTTTTAAAGTCACGAGGTAGTTTTAGACTGTTTTGTGATCACAGAGTTACCAGAAAGTTGGGGGGCCTGCTTGAATTTCTAAAGGCCAGGGGAAATAATTCTAGTAGTGATCAAAATAGGCAATAGTCAACGAAAATAAAGTTGCTTTAGCTTATCTCACCATCTGGGCTTAAACATTGGAACAGTAATCACGAGTATGGGCTGCCTTCACAAGAGGGCACTGTTTTCTCAATATAGCAGCACTGTTAATCGCAAATGCTGTCTAAGCCTCCTCACAATTTCAATATGGCTCTTACCATATGCAATCGTATCTGTCACGGTTTTGACAAAACCACTGTGGGGGGTCTCTGCCTGGATTCCAGGTATAGTACACATTTACAAGAATTGTTTCCTCAGAAAAAGGAAGCTGTGGTCTCAGAAGCAAAGGAAGACACTGGTTTAGTGATGTAAAAATTTAAAAAAGACATGAGAAGGATATAAAATTGCAATGCACCACAAAACCTACAGTGCTTCTTAGGTGACAGAGAAATTGCTCCAATCGATTTTAACATCCCATTAAGGCCAGCCAGCAAACCCGAGAATGTTTTGTCTGCAGCAATGAAGCATTTCTCTGGAGACTTGGCCTTGGTCGAATAAATAAAAAGGGGCAACTCCTTCTATTAATTTAGTTCACTCTAGTCATTGATAGGAATATAGAGTCAGATTCCTGAAAATCTTACACTTGGGGGAAAAGCCTATTTAACTAAATAGAAGTTGGAACATTATATAAATGATCAATTTTATTATATGTATCTTCAGGTCAATAAAATTATTTTCTTCCAGTAACATAATAAATTAGGCAAGTGAATGAAATATTTTTTATGCTATTCAAAATAGTTGAGATAAAAATATAAGCATTAAATTTGGGGATAGAAAGAGATGAAATGTGTCCCTCTGCACCTTGTTAGGACAATACTATTTACCTAGTTAAAAAAAAATGTGGCCCAGTAACATGGAGAGATATACATATGCATCTCTCAAACAATATTTTGACCGTTCTGAGTTTTTGTACAAGAATATTAAAACATGCATAAATACTCAAATGTATGCCATATGTTCTATTAAATTTAATAGAATTACAGAAAAATATATATGTTTGATCATTACACGTAGAAGCACTTGTTGTGTCCATATATGGTAAAGGTTTTTTTCCTCACTGAAATGATCACATAATGAACAATTTGAAACATCATATTTGCCAGGGTAATTGGGAAATGACATAATATGCATGTGTGTGTATGTGTACACATAATTATTTTTAGTTCCTGTAACATTTCCCATCTGTCCAGAGGTAGAATTGACAAGACTTCATGAGTGATACAGTAAGAGAGGTGAGAAGGTAAGAAAGGAACCTAACATATTTCCCAGATCTTTTTGGAGAACTGGATAGATGGTACTTCCATTCAATGTATTGGGAAAGACAAAAGCAGTTTTGTGGGAAAATACTTGGAGTTCAAATTTAATGCATTGAAAATTGATAGGTTAATGTGTTATCAGATAGATGTGCTGATCTGATTCTCAGGAATGGGAGCCTAAGAGGACATATCAAGTTGAATGTCATCAGATAAAATCATCTTTGAAGCTACAAGAGTAGATGAATTCAACCATGAAAACTATAGACTAAAAAGATATTATTCTCTTTCTACATAGAGGTTATTGGGCTAATATTAACTCTTAAGGGATATCTGGGAAAAGGGGAGACAGAGCAAAGAAAATAGTTAAATATATTAATATCTTGGCGATGTTTAAGGAAGAGAATTCCCATGGTTAATCTCATCCAATAAAATAAACCAATGGAGAGAAATCTTGAAATGATAAACAGTGGGTCTCTATGTCTTAGCATGGCACACGGTCTATCCCATGAAGAGACAAACCAACCAACTTATACCTGCACCCGCCTCACCTCATCTTCACCTTTTCATTCTATGGTTTGTGATTTCTCACCAGCAACTTTAAATACAAAGCTTCTTAAATCTTCATCTGTATCCTGTAAAGATACCACACTATTTTTTAAAAATTTTTTGCTAGAGCAAACAACTCAGAAAAATTTTGAAATGCTTGATTCTACAAAACACAGAGAAGAAAATGTTGTTTCCAGAAAGAAACAGCAAAAGTCGTTGCTCTGCTTGTCTTTTTCTTTCCCTAGAGCAAAGTCATGGACAAGTTCTAGGGCCCAAGCATGGAGAAATTAGTGGTAGGGATGCCAGGTAACATTGTGGGCTTTTTTCTTTTCCCTTTTATTTTTGTTTAGACAAGCTAGATTATGTGTGTTATGACTTGGTAAAGTAGAAATTGATCCCCATAATATCCTTAAATTTCATGAATTATCAGCTGGCTATAGAGAAAGCCATAATAAATGAGTCATTAAGTACTCACTGAGTTGTGCCAGGTAAGCATCACTTTATTCTACTTATTTAAAAAAAATTGATAGTTTACTAGTTTGGAAGATTAAAGGAATGGTGTAGATACACTATATCTGTATTTCTGCAAGGTATTTGACATGAGATTTTCTAAGACAAGAGATGGAGAATTTATTCCTGGATAACAGAGCATTTAAATTGATTCCCAACCGGTTTAGCAGTGAGTATTGGGTTATTGAATTAGAGAAGGGCACAGATAAGTGGAATCAGCAATTGCAAAAGCTTTTACAGTAAAGATTTAATAAAGGTGGGCTTGTCTGGAGAGTCCTAAATTTGTCATTTAACAACTCACCACCTCCCCACCTCCCTGCCTGGCCTCAGATTTGAACTGAGGCTTTACTCCAGTTAAATGTGAGCTTCTATCGTATGACGCAGGGGTGGGAATCTCTTGTTTATGCTCAATATTCAAAGGAAATTTTCCGACACACTGAATAGCAATTCTTACAGGATTATTGGTTCACACAGGCAGAAATAATTTGGACTAAATAATTTTTACTATAACTATTTAATCTTCCTCTCTTCTCCTCATAGTACAACACCCTGTGGCCCACTACTGAGGACCCTGTAAGAAGAACATTGGCAAGTGTATACACGACTAGGAAATACTATTTCACAGCAATGACAGAATTTACAAGGTGGTGTAAATTTACTTTTGCTAAGATATAAATTCGGCAAGATAGCTTTGTAGGTATTCCATGTGACACAAAGTGTCCCTTCTAACAATTTGGCTTCTTGGTTGCCTACAACACAACAATACCAGAGAGATATTTCACTCTTCATGCTTTCCAGAGGGGGATACTCAGATAATATCACTGGGTGCCATTCTAAGTCACTTACACTCTTGATCCAGTCTATCCCATTCACATTAATCGCATGCACACACACATTTGTGTATGTAAATGTGTGTATAAGCACACTTGCTAACTTGCACATGCGGTAAGTATATCTGTTCATTCTAATGCTTAAAAAGAGTTTTCTTAAGGGTTGTTGAGTGTCCAATATACTCAAAGTAGAGGATTTTTAGGACTATGGTTCCCCAAGTTCCACCAGAACATATGTATATAGTTTCACCAGAAAAATATATACACACACACACACATACACACATATATATTCTGATAAAATTTTACAAAAAACACAATAATTATATATATCTAGTTACTGTATCTTTTCAAATATTTAACAATTATCTCTCTATAAAATAGTAGATTCATGTAATTTATGAATAATGTAGATATATTTGAGTACATATTAATTCTTAAATGATGAACTATTTCGTCAAAAACATGGGTATCACAGCATTAAAACATGTGAGAAGTGACTCAGAAGTTACAGTTTTGCGAAATCCAAACGAACTAAAGGTGACCTGAATGTGCTAAATGAACGAGTGATGGCACGTGTGTGAGGAGAGAGAATAGAGGCAGAGGCAGAGAGGGAGAAACTGAGAGAAGTGTCACTCGTCAACACGGTACCAGGAAACATTAATGCTGTTTACAGACAACAGAGAAGAAACAAAGCTGAAGGAAAAAAGCATGCATTTAATTTTACACCATAAAAATGCATAAGGATTGTTTACCACTAAATTTAGATATACAGAATAAGTGGTATGTATTCCCAGAACTAACAGAATTCATTAGCTTTTATTTGATTGAAGCTTCAGACATCTTCATGGATGCTCATTCAACTATTGCTTGTGGGCCATGGTGTCAATGAATAATATATATTTTTAAAGGCTTTATTTATTTTTTAGAGAGAGGGGAAAGAAGGGAGACAGAGAGGGAGAGAAACATCAATATGAGAGAGGAACACTGACTGGCTGCCTCTTGCAGGCCCCCAACCAGGGACCTGGCCTGCAACCCAGTCCTGTGCCCTGCCCAGCAACTGAACCAGCAACTTCAAAGTCCATAGGCTGGCTCTCAATTCACTGAGCCACACCAGCCAGGTGTGACTCATCATTTTAATTTTATATCTACGGATTTTAATTGCACTCTTATTAATAGAGTGATTAAAAACAAAAACAAAATCATGAAGATATAAATTTTGTTTCCTAAAAGTCATTCTTTAACTACCAAAACAATGAGGTTGACATGCCTTTAAGACTGCTTATTCCATATTATAATTAAGTCACAGAATTTACTAAACTGACCTGCAAAAAGAACAATTAGAATAAGCAAGACTTACCAATGTATAGCCTTCCTCCACTAAATGATTGATGGCTGGAGGATGAAAAGCATCAAACCCCTCAAGATTTCCCTGAAAGAAAAAAAGTGGGAAACATGTTTTCAATTCACATGTTTTGCTGGATTTGTGATGATGAATCTATAGCAACTGATGAAGTGAGTGATAATTTATACTCTATTGATTACTAAAATTGACTCACTATTTCTAAGAAATAATACCATCAAAAGGGCTTTTACATGAATTCCTTGATATAAAATACCATAACCAGCCCTGGCTGGTGTAGCTCAGTGGATTGAGCTCGGGCCTGCAAACCACATGATCACGGTTCCATTCCCAGTCGGGGCACATGCCTGGGTTGCAGGCCGGTTCCCTGCAGGCCAGTTCCTGGCAGGGGATGCATGAAAGGCAACCATACATTGATGTTTCTCTCCCTGTCTCCTTCCCTTCCTCTCTAAAGATAAATAAATAAAATCTTAAAAGAACATAACCAGTAATTTTTAAAGAATACATATAATTCTTAATTATTTTCTCTGACATAGAAGTTTGTGCTGTAGGATATTAAGAATGTTGATTAACCAAAAACCCATGTTCTTTTCTTAAGTGATAATTTACTTTATTAAAACATAATTTGTATTTAAGATGTTTAAATCTGTTTTTGTTATTCTGTATTGCATAAAATAATGAACCACTCACATTTTTCTAATGTTATGTAACTCATTCTCCAGATGTTTCTGGAAAGCAGTGCCTATTACATTATACTTACTATCTACAGAGCCCTCATCCAACACCCAGGCAACTGCTGTGCTCTAAAACAGTCCATGACTTTCAAACAAACAGCACAGCACTAAACAGAAAATATCTGAGACCATAATAAACAATGAACATTAAAATCTTTAATGTACCCGGATAGAGAATACTCATTTGCAAATCATTTCCTGAATATGTACTAAATGAACACAGCCCAAATAAAAATCATATATAATTAAATGTTTCATTGAAAATTACACATTATATGGCATCAAGTTGAATTGGTGACAGTGCTCAAGTAGACTCATCAAATGTTTAAGGAACATTTACTCCTGAGGCCCAAAGATACATATGCAAAATTTCTGCCACTTACTACCACAAGAGCAGGCATTCATGATTCCTCATGATTCCCTACATCTGACCCAAATGCCCCCTTTCATAAACACACAAGCTTTTACCCTTTTCTTAGAACATGCCCAGGCTAACTATTAAACATTATTCATTCTTTCTAAACCAAACTCTGAACACACCTAATCTAAAAAGCCATAATTTCTTATGGATATCTGTTGGGAACCACTCTGCCTGGTTTCAGGAATTGTAACTACCCACCATGGCTAAGGATGAGTGAGCAACCTCTAGAATGTGAGCCACAAGAGACAAAAGCTTGTCTCGTAGCAAATGCTGCCTCAGCTTACTCCCCTGCTCTCAAAGTATGGTCGATGTCCATGCCAGGTAAGACTCCTCACAGACAGAGGCAACCTAAGCCAGACACAATCACTTGGGAGGCCATCATCGAAGGACTCAGGGGGCTGCGACAAAGAGGGAGCAATGGACCTTTGCCCCCAGGCTATTTTGACATAGCCTGAGTCCCCATGTCCTCTAGGAGAAGCGCTTTCTGGCTCTAATCCACTTATACCTGAAAACCTGATGGGGAGGTGGTGCAGTTCCTTGCCTTGCTAGAGTGGTATCTGGGATAAATCTGGCATAAGAAAGAATTCCTAAAAATCCTGTGAAACCTGCTTTGCTAAGAGCGTTTTCATTCATATGTTAAGGGTCCCAGCAGGAAATGAGTATGTCTCCCAAAGTTTCTGCAACCCCCTGTCCTGACAGACACTGACTCAAACTAAGCCCTCAGATTTTTTTGAAATGTTATCTACTGTTTGATCCTTACCACCCTGTATTCCTGTGTATTACAACCCAATAAAAGCTATTGAGGAAGGGGCTCCAGGCCTTCTTCCTCTGAGAAACTGGCCACCTCTCCTCCTCAAGCAGATCATATTTTGGTAGTGTTTACTTTCATCCATGGCGGACAGGGGGACTTGAGGGCAAAGTCGTCCCCACTAATTTCTATTGCATTCATAAACTTGTTCTAATATACATACTCCATCATCTCTTTATCATTATTAAATTATAGTTGACATACAATACTGTATTAGTTTCAGGTATACAACATATGGATTCAACATCTATACACCTTACAGTGTGATCACTACAAAGTCTACTAACCATCTGAACCTATAAAATTATTACTATATTATTGACTATATTTCCTATGTTGTCCATTTCATCCCTTGATTTATTAATTTATAACTAGGAGTCTGTACCTCTCAATTCCTTTCATCTTTTTTGCCCTTCCCCCAACCCCTCCCCATCAGTTAGTCCTTGGTATCTTTGAGTCTGTTTCTATTTTGTGCTGTTGGTTCAATAGTTTTATTTTCTAGATTTTACATATAAGTGAAATCACATGGCATTTGTCTTTCTCTGTCTGACTTATCTGACTTGTATAATACCCTCTAAGCAATATTCCATTCTTTTTTACAATTAAGTAATTTTTCATATCATACATATGAAATATTATATATGGAATATGATATATAATGTGGAATATTATATATTATGGACAACGTGGAATATAAATAAAGCAGATGTGGTGTGCATGTATACTATACTTATGCCTGCCACATCTGCTTTATTCATCCCTCTAATGATGAATACCCAGGTTCCTTCCAAATCTTGGCTATTACAATGTTGCAATGAACATAGGGAGGGGTGTGTATCTTTTCAAAAAACTGTTTTTGTTGTCTTCAGATAAATAGCCATAAGTGGAATTGCTGGGTCATAAGATAGTTCTGTGTATTATATATATTTCTCATATATGTCGTATTTCATCAACTAAATGTTTAGTTCTTTGTAACAGAAACCAAGTTTATAGTTCTGTGTGTGTTCAGAGATTCTGCATCCAGTAGAATTTTGACTGCTTAGCAGGGAAGAAATTAAATATATATATATATATATATATATATATATATCCATGTCATATGAAAATAGAGACATTTATTGAAGAAGATAAGAGATACAAGAAACACTGTACATAGGACAATGATGCTGAAGTCCTTTTCAAAGTAGGAACCTTGGGACTTTTCACAGTTCTCCCGGTGTCTCTTCCACTGTTCAAAACACCCTGCAAAATCCTTAGTTGGAATATCCATCAGCTGCCCCATTATACTTGCCTGAACCTCACTGACAGTCTGAAATCTCTTCCCTTTCTAAGATGATTTTGGTTATGGGAAAAGCTGGAAGTCTCAGGGTACCAAATCTGGTTCATTGGTAGCACTTTGGATCAAGTCATTAGCAAGTGCAAGATGATGTTCCTTCCACTTTGGTAGCAGAAGCTGTGGAATAAATTTTGCCACGAAGTGTTTCATGACAATATCCTACGTCAAAATCTCACACACAGTAGTTTTTTAAATCCCCAGATTAGCTTCTAATTCTCATACTGTTAGCAGCCAATCTTTGTTGATTGCAGCCCATACGCGTTCAATATTTTCAGGTGTTCTGTTTGTCACAGGTCTTCTAGGATGTGTATCACCTTCAACAGATTCTTGACTATCTCTGAAGCATTTGTGCCACACTTTCATTTGCACTGAACTCATTGCATCATCCCCAAAGCCTTTGAGTCATCCAAATAGTTTTTGCAGAGGAATGTTCAAGCTTAATGCAAAATTTGATGCATTTGTCACTACACTAACTCAGTCACTTTAAATGTGACAGCTACACAGTACATGTGCTTACTCACCAGTGTCTACCACCCCCACTGACTAGTACAATGAAGTCATCATTGTTCACACATGCACATTCTAGTCCTCTCTCCTTAGCTGCCAGGTTATGTCCATGTTGCACAAACTGTTCTTGTTATATTAACAATGGCTAGACTTTTTCTGGATACACACACACACACACACACACACACACACACACTAGTTAAATGGAGAGTTTGGTATTGCAAGCTATCTCTGAAATGCTGAATGTCAAAATCTATAAGAAATTGACTTCGGTTTTAAAAGGAAGGAATTGTTATTCTGTCTAAGACAGTTCTTGCTCAGAGCTAATAGAAAAATTACATCAGAACTACTTTCTTCTACACTCCTTTAGTAAATAGTGTTAAAATCTTACAAGGTATTGCCATAACCTTCTGCTGAACTGACAAAGAACTCACGTTCTGTGGAACCTCAGCAAAATAACATTTACTGAGTAGTTATTACATGCCAAATGCCTTCTATACATTATGTTGCTCACTTTTTTATGATTAAATTCAAACTAATGAGGAAGAAACCACTGTTGATTTCCATTCTTTTCAGATGAGGAATTAAGGCAAAAATTTTGAGTTACTTCCCCACAGCCTCCTACTCAGTAAATGATAGAGGGATTTAAAGGCAGGCAATCTGACTCAGACCCTTTCATTCTATAACTACAATAATATGCTACCCATGGCTACAAATCACATATGCTCGATAAAGGGGGAGAGAGTGCAGTAAGGAGGAATGAGAAGATTTTATAAACTGTTAAATCTGTAACTTGCATTTTTAAAAAAAGCCAGTACCGATTCCTAAGGGATTCTACTCTTCACACCCCTTTCCTGGGAACCCTGGGCAGTCTTAGAACCAAGGTTTTCATTTAAATGAACCAAAAGTTATAAAACCATTATCTAGATATAGGATTATATGTCCGAGTTTAAAAAGAAAAATGATTTTTTCTAGATGTTTACACGGGCATTTGACATAATCAAACATCTATAATACATTGGAATTTAAATTGTAAGATTTAATTTTAAGTAAGGTTTAAAGTACATTTAAATTTGCTACATACCTTTGACTCTGTCCTTGAACACCTCATGAATTTTGTATTACCACTAACAAATGCAGCATCTATAAGAACTGATTATACTTTTGAACTTTTATATCTGTAAGCTTCACATTTCTCTAAACCTGCTCTTTTCTCTAAATTACACACATTTTGGAAAATACAATTTTAAATTTCAGTTATTTTGCCTGTCTTATTTAATGTTTGGTTCTGTTGACTATGTTACCTGTAAAACTTCTCTTCTGACTTCTATGACACTGCTTTTCTCTAGTTGTTTTTCAATCACTCTGGTTATTTCTTCTTAATTAATTGAGCATATGTATCTCATGGACTTTATCTTTATCACTGTCACTTTGCCCATTTCATTCTGTACCATCTGTTATAGTGGCTTCATACAAAGCCATAGTTTCAAAAATAATTAATTATTAAGTCCCACATGTATACACCTCAAATCAGTATATCACACTCACTATTATTGTATAATGAATGTTCCAAAAACATCCCAGTTCAACTCATGAAAATGTTGAATCACCTTTTTCCCATTAATCTGCCCCTGCATCCTCTATCTCAGTGAATAATACCAATATATAATATTCATTCAACATTTACTCTGAACTTGACACTCGTAATATGTTATTTAAGCACCTTACGACCCCATAAAGTAAGTAGCAAGATTATCACCATTTTGAGGATAATACACAAAAAGGTAAAGGTACTGGCCTCAGTTCACACAACTAGAACACACTGGGGCTGGGGTCTGAACAGATGGCCCACTAGGTTAACCATCACTCCTTGAAAGGTATTTGTCCAGCTGTACTTGTTAGACTCTGCAGAGTCAGTCTGTATTTCTCTTTTATTCATCTCAAAGAACTGTAATCACTTAGTTCTCTGGATTACAGGGACACAATTAATTTATTACATCCATTGCCTCTTCTTTATTCTTAGGTCTCTGATTTAAATTTAGATTTTAATTCTCACCTTGATTATTTTAATAATTATGGTTCTTTACATTGGCTCCAACACAGACAACAACCTTTATCTCTGGTCTTGAGTCCAAACATGGTATTCTGCCATTGTTCAAGATTAGTCCATGCAGATGGGGGGAGAATGCAGGACTGTAAAAAACAGTAGCAGAAACACCATCTTGGTTTTCAATGGGCTCATATAAGAACAAAGGCATGTGCGTAGGTTTGATGAGCACAGAACTCCTCCTATCCTGAAAGCCCAGTTTCCTAAGATAAGGGGAAAACTGTCTGTGCCATTGAAAATGTAATAGAATTGTCTAAAATTGAAAATCTGTAAAAATTATGAAATAAGATCACTATTCTATTGATACATTGACAACACAAAGTTATCATTTCCATTCACAGAGAATAAATTTAAAAAAACATAATTTTTATCTCACGTAAAGTCCAAGACATCTAGATTGTCCATGTCCCTATAGCCAGTTCTTCCCATAAATGATGGGGAATAAGGGTCTATGTGAATTTTGGCTCTAAAAATGTAACCTTTACAAGAATCTTCAGGTGTATGTTTATACTGAGATTTTAAAACTATTTTGTTTATTTGTTTTTAGAGAGAGTGAAAAGGAGGGACAGAGAGGAAGTGAAATATTGATGTGAGAGAGAAACATGGATAAGTTGCTTCTCATATGTGCCCCAACCTGGGTTTAAACCCCACAGCCAGGCACGTGTCCTGACCAGGGATCTAACCAGATCCAACTGGCCACCTTCTGCTTTGTGGGGCAAGACCCAACCAACTGAGCCACACTGTTCAGGGTTATATGAAAATTAAATTGAAATGGCCTTTAACAATGGAAAAAAGTTACACAAGTAAGCCATATTGTTGTCCTGAATTCAAGAATATTCTATTTAAATTTCTAACTGAAAGAAAAATTTCTCACATAAAGAACACAAAGACTAGACTTTTGAGTTAAAATGTCACATTTTTATGATGTCCCAATTCTGGGGGCAATTTTGCTCACAAGTCCCCCTGTCTACCACAGATAAAAATAAACTACCAAGACATGATCTGCTTGGGGAGGAAAGGTGGTCAATCTCTCACAGGAGAAGGACCAAGAGCTCCTTCCTCAAGGGCTTTTATTAGGTTTGTAACACAAAGAAATACAGGTAAAGTTCATCAATCAATGTCAGGCAGCAAGGATCAAATGACTGATAACATTTCAAAGAAATCTGAGGGCTTAATCTGAGTCAGCTTCTGTCAGGTAAGGGGGTTGCAGAAACTTTGGGAGACACACTCATTTCCTGCTCGGACCCTTATCATATGAATGAAAGCACTCTTAGCAAAGCAGACTTCACAGGACTTTAGGAATACTTTCTTATGCTAGATTTATCCTGGATCCTGCTCTCACAGGCAAAGGGCTGCACAGCCCTCCCCATCATAGGTTTTTAGGCTTAAGTGGATTAGAGCCAGGAAGCACTTCTCCCAGATGGAAATGGGGACTCTGGCTATGTCAGAATAGCTGGGGGGGGGGGCGGTGTGAGGGTCCATCACTCCCTCTTTGCTGTAGCTCCCTGAGTCCTTCCTTGAGGGTCTCCCAAGTGATCGTGTCTGGCTTAGGTTGCCCCTCCTCTGAGAGGTCTTACCTGTCTCTGATTAACAGACCATGCATTGGGGGCTGGGGAGGAAGCAGAAGCAGTGCTTGCTACTAGAGACAAGCTTTGTCTCCTTAGTGGCTCACATTCTGGAGGTTGCTCACTCAGCCTTATCCATGGGGGGCAGTTACAACTCCTGAAACCAGGCAGAGCAGTTCCCAACACCCAGGAAAGTCATTAAGCTTCTATGGCTTCCTTTTTCTTATCTGGGGCAAAAAAGAATGGGTATAGATTTTACGACATGAATTTTAAGATCTTCTTTTCCATCTTTCTAATTAGGGCAAATTTCTCAGTTGGATAAAATTGCTTTAGTATCATTGTGTGAATTAGAGAGGGGACAAAATGTGAACAATCAACAAAATATTATGCCTGAAGGAGAAAGAATATGAGAGACATGTGTGTTTTAAAATGTGAGCTTCATTTGAACTATTTTAATTTCTAAGGGAAGTTTTGCTTTTAGATAATGTGTACTACACCAGAATCACAAGGATGTGTACACTGTTTTCAGTAGTTAATGGCTTTGTTTCAAACTGAGAATATAATAGGAATAGAAATAGTGAATGAAAACAGCAACCTCAGTTATTAGAAAAATTCTATCCAGAAAAATAAGCTCAAAATAGAGAAAAAGGTGAGATGGGAAATATATTTGCTTCAAAGAATTGGTAAAAAATAAAATGCACTGATGAGGTATTTCTGATCGAAGTACCTAGATTTACTCCTGCTTCGTGCAAGCCTAGTGTCATTGAATTAGAATCACAGGCACGGTTTTTATGCGTGCAGGATGTAGCTTTGAATAAGGAGCCATCCAACACTTTCAACAATTGGTCAAAACACTTTAGATACATCTAATAGAGAATCCCAGGAACAGATGTGCTTCTGTCCAAACCACTCCTGAGAATTCCAATTATCCAGGCAGCCAAATCACTACAACCTAATTGCCACTACCCTGGATGTGGGATGCAATCACTGCTTACCCACCCTTGTTTTTCCCAAATAAGCATTAGTGAGCCTCTCAATTTAGCAATTGTCCAGGGCTGTTGAGAGAACCAGCAGCAAACTGCTTAGCTACCAGAGTCTAGAAACTGGTTTCTGCAGACTTGTTTATGGGGCTCACACAGTGAACTTCTTTCTGAATCTATGGCTGTAGACCAAATGACTTAAACGCTTTCTTCGCTAGCAAGGAAAGGTTCTTTTTAAAAATTAGATTTAAAAATAAGATGAAGAAAAAAGGAAGAAATAATTTAGCAATTAAATGCAAGATTAAATTGAGCACTCATAAACCTCACTGTTCAAGGCATTTACACAAATTGAAATGTATCCTTCCATCTCAGTTTCACACAGAGTGCAATATGCACTATTTTAAAATTAGATAATCTGCTTAAAAGCTATTACTGTAAAACTCCACCTTCCTGCTAACCAAATTTACTGTAATGTGGGTGAGACTGTTTTTCTTTCACAACTTCTATCTGTTGTTTCAAAGGGAGGATTGCATTTAAGAATGTTTTTCTTCTTTCTTAAAGTAAATGTGTTTCAGTGTTTTTAAAATACAAGAATATAAAAATATCCAGTGTTTTCATTAAAAAGCTCATGCTTTCTCTAGAAGAAAAATATATTTAAACAGCTAGCAAAAACACATTATACCACTAGTGAAAGCACATAGCTCTTAAAATTAACTATTATAAATTATATTTAATTTTAATGCCCACAAACACAAATTTATAATTTAAGAAATTATTAGTCCTGGCTGGTGTGGCTGAGTAGATTGAGCACCAGCCTCAGAACCAAAAGGTCCCTGGCTCAATTCCCAGTCAGGGCACAGGCCTCGGTTATGGGCCAGGTCCCCAGTAGGGGCCACATGATAGGAAATCACATTGATTTCTCTCTCTCTCTCTCTCCTTCCCTTCCCTTCTTTCTAAAAATAACTAGCTAAAATCTTTAAGACAAAGAAATTATTATACCCTGAGACAATTTAAAATTATATGAATTACTGACAC
The DNA here is from genome assembly GCF_021234435.1 of Artibeus jamaicensis. Classification (NCBI taxonomy): domain Eukaryota; kingdom Metazoa; phylum Chordata; class Mammalia; order Chiroptera; family Phyllostomidae; genus Artibeus; species Artibeus jamaicensis. The sequence continues at coordinate 47,646,639 of NW_026522030.1, forward strand.
TATATCATTGAAGAGTTTTTAAGTTTAACTTTGAATGTGCTAGAAATAAAATAAATTGAAATGTGAAATTCAATAGAATTGAATTCTAGGAAAGTCAAACTTAAAAGAACTAGACTTTTAGATCTTATCAATAGAAAATAGTTTTCTCCGTAGCTCAATAGCTCACTTTTTAGGGACCCAAAATAAGACAGGTCTATGAAAATAAACATAATATATTTTGTAGCAACTATTTCAAGTCCATTATTTAATACTATATACTATTGATGGGTTCGGAAGGGGCAAAACCATTCTCAAGGGTCTTGTTATATTTGAGGCTCTCTGGGACTAAGGATTCCATATGAGCATGAATCATTGCTTTAAAAATCTCAGCAATCTGGGTATCACTGATATGAAAATGCCACTAATTGGTTTAATTTTATCGAACATTATACTTTTTTTGCACGATCAGATGCACTTTAAAATTTTTTATCACGTACAAAAAAGAAGAGCTGTTTCTTACTATGATGTACCATTTCTTAAAGATGTACCATTTAGAGAACAATTAATATAAAGGTTAGATCCAGGCTACAACCCATTAGCAGTTGCCTTCCCTACGAATCCTAAATATAACGTATGATCTCATCTGCTCATGGCAAAACAGCATCCTTCTTTGAAGCCCATCTTTGGCGACAGCATTTTGGAATGTCTTCCCAGCTCAAGCAAAGCAGCATCAGCAGTGCTGCTCAGAAGCACAATCATCCTCAGAAGTATTGCTGCTTAGAAGCAGAACGACCATGAATAATGGTAAAAAATAGGGCACTGCCCCCGTGGGAATGCAGCAGCAGAGGTAGCAAAATGCTGAAACTTCTGACTGCTGTTTCTCAGAGATTTAAACACCAGCAAATAAGGCCCTGAAGGCATATAAAAGATAGAGTGAATTTAACCCCCCTTTCGCCTGTTCAGCTGCCACAGGGGTCATTTCTCTATGTGTAAGTTAAAGTTTCTTCCATTTCCGCCTGACACAGTTCTGAAGCATCAGCATAGAGGGGCTTGGAGAGATAGAACACTCAGAGATTAATCCCCAAAGTAGATCAATCAATTAAATGTAATCTATTAAAACACCACAGATTGCCGATTTAGTTAAAAGTAGCCAGATAAGCCGCATAGGAGGAAGCCATTTACCCAGACCACCTTCTGAGAACCCAAAATGTGATAAGGCCTGCTTCAGGGTAGAATGCCACCCTCAGCACTTCCACCTGCGGGCTTCTGCAGGCCTCCTTAAGAGGCTGTTGGCCTTAGGAAAGGTAACAGGAGGGGTTATGAGCAGTACTACTGAAATATTAGCATTGATGAAGGACCTGTCAATGCTGGTACTGTTTGTAAAAGTGAAAATGCCAAGAACTGAGAGGCAGTAGAGAACAACTAAGACCAGGGAGAATCTGAGAACAGGAAGGCAGAGGGCTGTCTGAGTCTGCTCACCTGGGCACCCACCCTGTCAACACCGTCCCTCTCATTACCCTACCTCATGCAAGTAAATCTAAAGAACGGGTTACCACCCAGCACTTTTAAAATATTCACAATATCTTACTGCAAACAAGAAGCATAATATTTCCAAGAGTTCATTGTTTCACCTAATATGAATGTGGTCCCAATAACGTCTTTCAATCCCCCAAATAAGTGAATAGTTGTAGAGTTCAGTCTAAGAGTCAGGAAAGAAAAAATTCATTGAGTTTGAACTGAAAATATTTTAATTCTAATCTGTTTTGGCTCATACCAAATGTGGGTGTTTCTTAAATATTTCTGGATTTCAGTTACTTTCTCATCTACGCAAAACAGGGCAGGAGATGCAAATCCCTCCAAGATATCACAGAACTCTAAAATGCAAGACTGAAAAAAATGAAATATTTCCCGGTGTGGATTAAGGAAAATAAGAATTTTGCTACTGTTCATTAGGAATGGACATCAGATTCTTTCTGTGTAATATAGCCTGTCACTTACATGTAAAACTAATGCATGCTATTCACACAACCAGTGACTCAAACCACTTGGGATTTACTTGACCTAGAGACCCAGGTTATGATTAGGAAGAAAAGTAATGCTTATATTTCAACCATAAAATCCTTTCTTTCAAAGAGCTCGTTTAGCCATGGAAAATACTGCAGAAAACAGCTTGGCTATCACTAACTGGGATTGGGATTTTAATTCTTCTCAGTGAATTTCTATGGAGTGTGAGGGTTAACTTCTGGGTTTCCATGTTCTTTCTAAAAAGTATCTGTAAAATTGTATGTGAAGTGCATATGTACATTTTTCCTGAGATGTTTCATAGCTTGGATCTGCAATTCAAATTAGTTTATGGTGCAAAAATAAGGTGAGCAGATGGTTCTCACCTCAAGATCAACATGGCATAAAGAGACAAGACAAATTGTAATGTTTCTGAGGAGACATTCTAGGGAAGGGGCATTGGATCTACCCACTCACATTGGCAAAATACCCAAGGCTACTTGGTCTTTATTAGTAGGGTATATATTCAGTTGGGTGAGGGTGTATAATGGATCGCAGTTCTAAATCAAATACTTTTATCATAAGCTATAACGATTGTGACTTAAATTAGTCCTCCCATTTTGATGACTGGTTATTTCTTATGCTTTGTAACAAAGGGACACAGATTCAGAATAACAATAAATGTTTAAGCTACCATCTTCCCTTCAGAGAGAGTCTTTTGGATATAACAAAGGTCAGCCTCAGAAAAGTCATGGCCAACAGCAGGGAACCCTCTTTCTTACACAACAGCCTTCCATCTACTGTTCAAAATATTTATAATGCATCAGAATGTTGACACTATGAAATGAATATTCTCCCTGTGACTTTACAGTATAGTTGTAATAGGGGTAAGAGAACAGTGGCAAAGAGTGTTTCCTTAAAATAATTCTTTGTGATTGAATAATAAAGAAGGCATGATAGATTATGATCAAACTTAAGAAATATAAATTATGCTACTAAATGTCTTCATACTTAAAAACAAAAAGTACAACTATAAAGTCCCTATTTTAACTTACTCTGTCTGTTATCTCTACTTTTGAGAATATGTTTTTAGCTATAAAAGTATAGTGACACTTAGTTGATAGTTACGATCTTTCCATATAAAAGGAAATTAAAGAGTGATTTTTTAAAAGTTGTTGTATGAAGGAATAAGCAGACAAAATAGCCACAAGTGTAGACTGAAAATCCAGTTATTTTGCATTTCTCAATGTTCAGAAATATTATCTCATTTGTTTGCCACTCTGTTAGATTATTAACAGTATACTCAATTTTAGATCAGAAAATTAAAGCGCATGGAAACTGACAAATTTTCTCAAAATTTGCAGAGCTACTAAATGATAGAGCTGAGACTGGAATCCAAATTAAAATGATCATTATTTTAAATCACAGGCCAATGTAAACCTTTCAGATGTTTCAGGGTAGATTTTTATGCCTTTATGGGAATAGACACAATTTTAAATTATTCCTGGCTTATTATCCACTGTTCCTATTATTTGGAGCTGTTCAATATTCCACCCCCCCCTTTTTGCTATCAGTATGAGTCATTTCAGAAACAGCCTACTAACAATTATGTTTCCAAAACCTCCTGCATATCTCAGTGGGAAGTTTTCCATCTCATTCTCTGCCCTTCCAGATGGTGGATACAATCAATTGAAGGTCTAAGTATGTATTTTAGGAAAGTAAATCTATTCGAAATTTAGATATCAAAATGAGGCTTTTGAAATAATTTTTCTCATCCTTTTATTATGCTCACATTATTAAGAGATGGTTCAAAAAACATGCCTTACTTTTCTTTGGCCCAAGAAGCATCCCCTTATTTTTCTATAGACAAATTTGTTAAGCATTTTTTGAAGTAAAAAAAAGTATAACTTAGAATAACATTTTAATAATTGCAAAACACAATTTAGGAAATAAGGTTTAAATAGTAGATGAACATCATGTTATTAAATGAAGTCATACAAATTGAGAGTCTTGGGACCAGTTGGCATTTAGAAAAAGTGACTACAATATTATTAAGGTCAATATCCTCAATTAAAACACCCTTGCTTATAAAGGATTAGTTACACTGAAAGTTTAAAACAAAAAAATAGAGATCATAAAAATATCCATTTCAATAACTTGTATTCTTTAGATTTTTTTTTATCTCTGAGACCATTTAACTATTTTTTCATCTATCATTTTTAAGAAAAATGTCTAGGCAATTTAAAGTAAATGCAAAATAGAATAATTAAAATAGATTTAGATAATATACTCTTAAGCTCCACTAAACTATACTGTATTCTAATTACTGTTTAAATAAATAGTTTATTTAATGAGATTTCATGATATACATATATGACTACCTCAAATAACAAGTCTCAGAATAAGGCAAACATTTGCTTTAAAGCCATGGCCACTAGTCTGCGCTGTTGTATAAGAAACATTTCTTTTCGTGAAATTATTTCTAAAAGAAGCTAGTTATCTTTTTCGGTGTGTTAAGAAGCACAACTATCCTACTCTTTGTGACAGCATGGATGGAACTGGAAAGCATTATGCTGAGTGAAATAAGCTAGGCAGTGAAAGACAAATACCATATGATCTCACCTTTGACAGGAATCTAAATAACAAAACAAAGAAGCAAGCAAAATGTAACCAAAGACACTGAAATAGAGATCAGGTGAACAGTGTCCAGAGGAGAGAGGGGAGGGAATTTCAGGGGAAAAGGGGAAGGATTTACAGGAACAAGTATAAAGGACACATGGACAAAAACTAGAGGGGGTGAAAATGGGAGGGGGGCAACGGGCTGGGTAGGTGGGCTGGGATGGGAGTAAAAGACAGAAAACTGTACTTGAACGACAATTAAAATTTTTTTAAAAAGAAGCACAACTATCATATCTTAGGTTTATACTTGCAGTTTTCTGTAATATATACATGATAAGTCAATATTGGGGAATTATTTTATTAAAATGATATAAATCCATCAATAGTTTTCCCTTTCTAAATTCAAGGACATAATATTTTAAATATTAACATATTGATAATTTAGATCATATGATGTACACTAAGCTACAAAATAATGGCTTCCTTTAATTTGATGTACGATACAAAAAATATTCTAGCAGCTGGATTTTACTAATGATCAAGTAATTTGCCTGCATATATTACAAACCATCACAAATAGCTTTCTAGATAGCCTCATTAGTGATTTCAGATACATATACATTAAATATACATTAGTGATATTTTCATATTATATTCTGTTTTATGTAATTGTTTTCTCAGTTATCCATAAATGTTTTTAGGCTCACTTTTTAAAACACAATTATGTCTTTGCATTTTTAACATTTCATCTTCAACATGTTTCTTATACTTCACTGAGAAATTTGACAAACTGTTAAATTATAGCTCCAACACTCAATTGTTTTAGGATTGGGAGCAAATGACATTTTAAACTAAAAGCAATATTATAAACTCTTTGCACCTTTACTAAATACTGTTTCAAAATGCCCTAAATTGATTTGTCTAAGTACATGACAGTTTGAAAATCAAAACAAGAAAGGTCGTCAGAAGTTGTCACAGAATGTGTCGATGTTTCTCAGCAAACAAAGTAGATCTAAATATAGGTGTTGTTTACTTGTAACTGTGCAATGGTTTATATCAGAGAAAAATATATTCAATCAAACACGCATCATTTATCTGAAAAGATATGATGGATGATTACATTTAGAGAACAATTAATATTCCCTACTCAATTAATGAAGATGAACAAGGATAGGCTGTTATTATGGATAATATTTCTACACTGAAAGCAAGATAGTTTAACTAAACACCCACCTTGTTTAAAATGGAAATGCCACAAAAACTGTGGTACTCTGGAAACGCCCCCTCCCCCCCCTGGAGTGGGAAGGACAGAAAGTGACTGCTTCCGGCTGTGGACACCCGACGCAGTCTGCAGAGAGAAGGTGTTTCAGGGAGTTGCATGCTTGAAACCTGTATGCTTTTGTGAACCGGTGTCACCCCAATAAACTCAATAGTAGAAGAAAAAATCTGTTTTGAACATTCGATGAAAACTGAACTAGAATAGTTTATAGTGATAAGACAATCAAATATTCATGAAAATGGGCAACTCGGTATTAAAGGCCATGGACATTTTGTGGCCTTGAAGGCTTTACTACTCAGAGATCATTTGCTATGCTGTTGTATAAAAAAAGAACATTTAATTTTTAGGAAGATAACAATGTCATGATAGCACACCTATAGTTTGCATATAGCCACCTATAACACATGTAAATTAATACATCGTTTTGTGAACATAAAATTAGAATATCTGAAGATTACAAACATGGAAGAATGGCACTTGAGTGTGAATCCTTGCTTCAGAATTTTAATAAGTACACGGCCCACGGCTTTGTGTACTTTTGTGTCTCAGTTTCCTCCTCTGTAAAATCAAATGAGGATAATAAGAATAACTACATTACAGGGTTTCTATAAAATTTATATATAGAATATAATTATGCTTGTAAACAGTTGGCTGAGCATTAAGCATACATATAGTGATTATTGGATATGCATTACTATGATTAATTTCATTTTCTTCATTTGAAGAAATAAAATTCCTCAATGCAAATCCGATTTTATGAAATGTAGCCAAGGAAAGTACCCTCCCTATGTTTGAGCATCTCTAGACTTTTGTTTGAACACTGCCCATGTAATTTTTCCCCACTTTTGGGCTCCCACATTTACACCACTGCCAAAATCTTATTTCGACCCCACAAGTATAAAAACATTGAAATTTTATCTTTGAGTAGCATACTGCTTTAATGTAAAACAGGATAACGCTGGACAATTGGGATTTATTCTGTAGTATCAATTTGTATATTTTTCCTGAGTACTTGATCCGTTGGTTGGCCATAAAGAATTCATTTAACTGTATTCAGTTATTTTATTTTTCAAAAATGACCACCACTTCCCAACATTGTTGCAAAAAAGGTTAAATGGACTAATTCAGGTAAAAAGCCTGGCGCAGAAGCATTAGCTTCTTCAGCTACCTACCTTACCCTATTCATTCTTGTGTTTTCTTAGCGAGACTGTGAAATACTCCTCCTTTTTAATAGCTCCCATTACAACCAGGTGGGTGTCCTAGTTTCCCAGCAAAATCAACACCTGCCTCCAGGTTGTGTTAGCTCTGCCAAATTGATCTTTTTCTTGCTACAATTAGGAAATATATAAAAAGGTTTCCTATGTGAGACAGATGTTTGCCATATTGCCATGGTTTTTATTTTTTATCTGCTAGTGTCTGCTCCCTTTTTGACCTTCTGCTTTGTTGTACTGCGTTCCTCACCCTCAGCCCTCGTCTCCTTGGTGCTCCTTTTCCTGGCTTGCCGCCCTTGGCCTCTTAAATTATTACAACCCCCGTTTCATCTGTTCAACAAGCCCTCAAGATCCTCTGGTCTTCAGTACTCCAGGACTGCTGACTGATTCCTCATCGACTTTATATACCTGGCCTTGTGCTGGCCTTTGATTGTTATATGTACTCTGGGCTCAGGCTTCTTGTATATTCTTTGACCTGTGCTTCTGGTCTGACCCTGCCATTTGGAATGATCCCAGCTGTCTTTCTGTCTTTGCATCCACTGTTTTGTTTTGGCTTCCAGTATCACTGCATGTCTTAAATCCTTGCTCTACCATTGATTGATTCCTTTCTTATATACTCCTTATTTAATTAAGAATCTTACTACTTATAACTACTTTGGAAATCAGTGGGGAGAAACCTATGAAATGCTAATCTAGGATGATTAGCATTTATAAAAGCGAGTAAAGGAGTTTCACATAACCATCAATTCTTATATTTAACCCTCTTAGCCAAATAGCAACTGGCACCCAGGGATTGAAAAGTCACCATTAAAATCCCCACTTCTACCCCTTAAATCTTATTCTCAAGTGTTTCTTTCACTAAAATATGAACAACTTATATTAAATGGTAAACCTTCAAACATGTCTAATCTTTAAGAGTCGAGTTCATTAAGCAGAAAGCAAAAAGGTGGTCACGGGATGGCTGCTTAGGATTAGGATGTTCTGAATTACACTGAAGATGGAAGCCGTTTGAGTCATTAGGGAGGAGATCTGTTACTAGGTTAGTGCAAGAGTAAGAGAGAGCTGCAGACCTTGGAGAGGATGTGGATGAGGTTTGATAAGCAGGTTCCAGTGCATAAAATATGTGGCAAAATGAAATGAGAAAAGCAACGCATTACAGTAATGTTCACTGCAAGCTGTCACAGGCTTTGGTACCATTTCCGTGTGGCCTTTGAAGAAGACAGAATCTCACAGCTGGAAGGGATTTTTGCAACCATCTACTGTAGCCTCCTCATTTTTCCAGGATGTTTATCATATGTCATTTCCTTCTTGCCTCTTGTGAGCCTCCACTTAGAAACTTTTGCCTGCATGTTCAATGATTTCAGAAATAGGAGCTGCCTTAGAACATACTGAACTGAAATAAGAGGAGAAGCAGCTTCCATGACAAAAAAAACCCAACCTAAAAACCTTTGTGTGTGTGTGTGTGTGTGTGTGTGTGTGTGTGTGTGTGTGGAATATACTTTGCCATCTGTCCCCTTTTCCACTTTCAGCTAGCTTCCCTTTTTTCTATCAAGTGATGCAATCCTGCCACAGTTTATGTGTGGGTCATACATCAGCAGTCAGAGATCTGAGGGAAATCATTTGAAGAGAAAGTCAAGCCACTTGGTACTGTGAGGGATACTCACAGTTTTCCAACAGTAGTTTTCTGCAGTTACGGTTGGATCCCCAGTTACTCTTTTTAAAACCTTTTTACTGTTGTTCAGTTACAGTTGTTTCAGTAGTTCCCCCATTGCTCGCCTCTGCCCTGCCCACCCCTTCTTTCCACTCCCACAGTCAATCCCCACTCTGTTGTCCTTGTCCTTGGTCCTTTATGCCTGTTCTTTGACTTGACCCAGATACTCTTAATAAGGAAAAAATACAGTATATAGCAGGGAGGGTAAGTTCTACACAAAATATTTTTATAGCGGTACATGCAAACAACCTATTGTCAGCTTTATTATAGAAGAGTAGAAAGGCTGGTTGAACACGTCTATGCATTTACCTAAAATAGCACACTGTTTACAGCTGACAAAGACTTTTAAGTGAACCAGTGGCTTCGTGGTAGAATAGTTCACCTCAGAATCAGGTGAATTATTCTGGCACTTACCACAATCAGAGTATAGCACCTACCATAAACTATTGTTTATATACTTGTTTATCTTCCCATTGGGATATAGGTTCTGTGAAGACCTACAGACAATTGTCAAGTCCCATCCTTCTCCTGAGCATCTGGCATAATAGGTTCCAAATAAATATCTGTTCAATGAGAGGATGCATGAGGGTTCTGAACGGCTGTAGCACAAGGTCTGAGCTGGGTCTGCAAGAACACAGATGGACCACAAGAAGAGAAGCAAACAAGGCAGGCTACACTGTGTGGGTAAGGGGTGGGGCTCTTCTTGGCCACATTTATCAGTTGTTACAAACTACCAGTTGATAGTTTCTTTAAAAATTAACTTGCCTTGCTTGGTACAATAAACCTGGCAAAACCTTGCAGAAATGTTCTGGATAAGGAAAATTATGTTTTCAGTGAACAGCTACCTAATAAACCAACAATTAAATCTCTATAGAATCCTCTGGAATGTATATCCATGTCTTAGTTTATTTTAGTTTTTCTCTCAGTCTTAACCCTAAACTTTCTATTTAATATTTGGGGGTTGTGGTTTATCATGCAAACTGAACCCTGAAAACTGCTTTAACTATTTGTTAGAAAATTCCATAAAGTCGAATGTTGATTTACTTTCCTGTTTAAACTCTGTGAAAAGGGTAAGCATACATAATACTTATTTTATTTATTTATATTTTTTAAAAATTTTATTTACTTATTTTTCAAGTACAGTTTTCTGTCTATTTCTCCCATCCCAGCCCACCCTGCCCCGTGCTCCCCACCTCCCTCCCATTCCCCCCCCTTAGTTCTTGTCCTTGTGTCCTTCATACTTGTTCCTCCAAATCCCTCCCCTTGTTTCCCCCTTAAATTCCCTCCCCTCCCCTCTCTGGTCACTGTCCCCTTGTTCTCTATTTCAGTGTCTTTGTTTTTTTTCTGCTTGCTTATTTGTTTTGTTGTTTAGCTGCCTGTTAAAGGTGAGGTCATATGGTATTTGTCTTTCAACACCTGGCCTATGTAATGCTTATTTTAAATTAATATTAAAACTTCCTACCAATGTAAATTATCACATGCTATATAAATGCACCTCAGGCATAATGAAATTTGTTATATTCTCACAGACTCGACAGCCACATAAAAAAGAAAAAATGCCAAAGCCACTGAATGTAGTGTACCTAGTATATTACTCCCTACAAGCATGGTACAAAGTCATTTATATTTTTAAGCAAAGACTTCATGTTGTGTGTTAAGGAAGGAAAAAAGAAGAATATTTATAATTTTAAAGAAAAGAGACTGGTTTCAGGAAAATGTGGCTTAGTTATAGTTATAATTTGGTTATTGCTGTTGGTACTAGTCCCTTAAAGTATAAGAATATTAACCAGCGTTCATCCATCTCCCACCGTGAACCTCCTCCCAACCAGTACATTTCAATTCATCTCCTGTTTTCAGGCATAATGTGATTCTTGCTCCATAACATCAGCGGCATTATAACCTTTTTTCTCCTATGTTGAGGGACACTCTTTTGTTTCTTCCATGCCAGGCATCCTACACTCTTTTTCTCTGGTCAAAGAAGAGTGATCTTTTATCCATTAATGAACACATTCACTTTTTCTCCCCTTTCAAATATGATTTGTTTGAATTCTCTTTATATTCACACAAGAAATGCTAAAAAGATTTTACATTTCAAATTCACATGTAACCTAAAGAGATACCGCCATAAGCACATATTGTACTTAGTTAATTATTTAGGTTTCTTTCTGTGATTATTTCCATTGCAATGCAATCCGCAGACAGCATCATCGTAAGCCTCAAGGGCCACTCCACCTGGCCTGACAAATCAATAGCTCCTATTGATGGAAGAAAGTGGAGTAGAAGAAGGAAACTTTCTTTAAAGATGAGCTCACTCAAACAGATGAGGCTAAAAACAGAGCCTGCTTAGTGGCAAACTCCCAAAAGAAGTAGCACAGGAGGGAGATGTGCCGGGAGTTGGAACGGTGTCATTCCCCACCTTCGAATCATCTGTTCGACTCTAACTTGAAAACACTGAGAAACCTGCCTTTAAGGTAAAATCAGGCCAAGCTATGCAAAAGAGAGGAAACTGACATTTATGGAGCACCTATTATATTTCAGGTATTTTAAAGGCAAGTATTTCTCACACATTATTGGATTTGATTCTCAAAGTGTAAGAAATAGTTACGGATTCACGGACCTCCCCCATCTCTGCTCACCCACCCTCTTCCCCCCTTGTTTTTACAAATGGGAAAATAAAGCTAAGGTCACAAAGCTGAAAGGGCAAATATTTCTCACTCCAAGTCTAGGTTTTTCCTATTTAAATACCATGAACTTTCTTCTTTCCATCCAAATTCTTCTTTTCCTCCTAATCCAGCTATCTTTTGGATAGAGACACTCACTCATCCTTCCTTTCTCCTTCCTAGCCTCTCTTCCTTCTCTTCCCTCCTTTAATAGATACACTCAGCAGTTGTCCTGTGTGAAATATCTAAAATAATACATTATGTTACAAACTTTGAAGGGTATATTTTGCTTTTAATACTATATTTTAACCATACTTTACAGATAACGTCTACATAACTATCTAAATTGTGTACCAACATAAAATGTGCTTAATGTGAAAATATATAGTATATTAACACATTTCTCATGGGGGAAATATTGTTTAACTTTTAAGATGATTAAGCAAAATATAAAGAAACAAGCTATATAAAACTCAAAAAAAGATTAACTAATGACTTATGTGTGGTTAAAATGAATGATATGTTTTTAACAAACCAGAGCTGAAATAACTTTCAAATGTACAACGAGCCTTAAAAGGGTTTGACACTCAATGTGTTAGCTGCACCGGTGAGGGAATGAGGCAGTCCAGTGTCTTACTTCTCCCACCATGTTCCCTTCAGTCTTTACGGGGCTGTTCTTACTTCTCGGGCTGTATCTCAGGCCTACTTCTCAGTGGTTTTTCAGAAATGGAAAAACTGAAAGAATTGAAGCTGCTGATCAGGATTTTGAATATCTTGTGGTGAAAGTGATGTACTCTAATCCACGGAGGGTGTAATCATGGATGTTCTCAGTGGGCGAATATAGGGAGAAAAATTGCTTGTGTACATTGTTCAGATCATAGCAATTCAGCATTAGCAACTTCTTTCATTGCTCACTGAGGTTTTTTTTTTTTAGGTAGTGTCTCATACCTTTTAGTCCACACAGTATACTTTACACATTTTACCAGAGGACCCAGAATGCATAGTGAAATGCTGCATTATTATTTCTGACTTTATACTAGACATAGGACAAATTTCATACAGTTAAAAATAATTTAGATGTGAATTTCTTTGGTTTATTAAACTCTTCAGATGTCTAAGCCTGTCCTCAGTCCACTCCATTTAAAACCAGTCATGAGAACTATACCAGAAATTCTCTTAGCTAACAGTGAGAAAAAAATTGATAGATATATAGTGATCCTATAAATGATGTTGTGCTTTGTAATCTATGGGTAATATTTGTAATCTCTGTAACTTGTACACACAGTGAACGGATGCTGGTAGAGCTATTGTACGTGTGTCTGTTCCACAATCTGTAAATTATGAAAGATTTGCCTTTAAAAATGAGGTTATTATGATAATAGTTGCCAACTATACTTTTAACTTCTGCTTGAATGTTTCAAAATAACATATATTTACAAATAATCATGTAATGATTATAGCTAGTATTTATTGCTTACTAATAATACCAGACGTTCACATATACTCTTTCATTAATTTAGTCCCATCATCCATATTCTAAAGAGAGAGATACTTTTTTATTGAGTATATAGATGAAGAGACCGACACTTGGAGACCTGAAGTAACATGCATGAGGCCCCAGCACTAGCACATAGTTGGAGCTGGGATTGAAGTCTAGGAAACTGATTGCAAGCTCCTTACTCTTCATCACCTCACTATGTTATATGGGGGAGCTATCAAATTGTCTGAGATTTCATCCAACTGTCCACCATCATATAGAAACCATTTTACTTTGTCATCATATTAATCAGATATCATAGTGCATATACATACATCTTGGGGGGATAATCACCTAATGAAGGAAACTTGCGCTTATGCTGCTGTTTCTGACCTCTGAAAAGTACTTTTTAGGAATATGTCATGAAAAATGATGTTTTACTAGAGAATCTGCCAAGCTGAAGTTGCAGGTACAAGGAGCACCAACAAAACAAAACACCTACAGAAGGGTGACCTGTTTTATTACCTGCTGGGAAGAAAAAAAATACTGACTCAAGAATTACCTGGTTATTAGTATTCTTTTAAAAATTGTAACTCAGTTTGCTTTTCAAACAAAATGATGAATAACCATAGGTATAACGCCCATCTTTAAAAAGTCCCATACCCAAAAGGAAAAGCTAGCTTCCTCCCAAGAGTAATTGTGATTCAGTTAAGTCCACAGGAACATAATATTGATCTAAAAACACACTTCTCTAAAGGGAGTCTTTGAAAGGGATTTAATGAGCTGCATTCTCCCTGGGTAAGGGCTATGTCTCAGGACTGAATTAAGCTCTTTTGCAAGCTGAGTTAACTCTTTCGAGCCACTTGAGTATTATTTAGTGCAGTGAAGCCATGCTTTGAAAATGATCTGTCTCAAAATTTATAAATTGTTGAACCTTGAAAATGTTGCCTAGCTGTTCACTTTTGGATTAATATTTCAGGTCATAAAATATGTGAACTTGTATTGGATGGAGAATTGTAATGATAAACAGAAATATTTATAAAATATAAGGTAATGTAAAGATCAAAGACACTCAAGAGGAAGTCAGGAGAGCTGATTCCTAGCTCCATCTCCATCCTCAGATATATTACTTGGTGAGCATGTTAAATGTTCTTGAATTTAGTTACCATACTTCTCAGATGCTGTGGTTTAATCAGAAGGTTGTACAATAATTATACAGAACCTGCACATTTACATGGGCATCAGACACTATCTACATATATGATGAGTAACTGGTCACTGTTATACGAGTCTGGGCCTAGCCAGGAACCCAGAGAACATGACAGGCAGTTTAACAGAAGACATTAAATGCAGGAGATACTTACAAAGGTGAAAAGCCAACCAAAGAATGGAAGGCAGGTAAGGCGTTAGCAAGAGCATTATCTGTTTTATAGCGGCATCAGCTGTAGTGAACTTCTAATGATCACATCACCTCTTGTGTGGTCCTAAGGAAACTAAAGGGAAGAAAACCCTCCCAAAAGACATTATTTAAACAATGCGTGTTATGTTCCACTTTGCTTGGAAAGAGATTTGTTCTGAAGTCAAGTTCTAGATTGACTCCTGGGTAGTGACGAAGATTAACACATGGCCAGAGACTTGCAGAGAACAAAGTTGGAGAATGGGTAAAACAAATGACTTATTAAGAATGTGGTGACAGAATTTTCTAAAAGACATATGAAAGAGATCCTACAACCTGCAAAGATTTATATCTAATTGAACAGAAGATGAGGCCTTGAATCATAGTTTCTAGCTACGCCGTGCCAGCAGGATGGGGGCACAGGAGAACCACGGAAATGTCTCTATGTTTCTTCCTAAAAGAACATTGGACTTTTCAGGTAGACCCCATTTCCCATACAAGTTATGTAATGTGGGATGCTGATTCCAATTCCAGATATCAACGTAAGAGACATTCAAACCTGTAGAGAATTTCTGTGAGTTTATTTGAGCCAAACTGAAGATAATTGTCCGGAAGCAAAATCTCAAGAAACTTGAGACAGGCTCCGAAGAATGGCAGTTAAAACACTTCATTTTATACATTACAGTCAAAGGAGGAGACATAAAGGGGTCACATGAAATCCACTGGAGACAGATGAGGGAGGCGGGAGAAAGCAAAGCGGGAAAATCTCTGGGACTGGATCAAAAGTCAAATGGAAAAGCACACACTTCTTTTACACTGGTGGGTGTACGGTGGTAAACAATGGACATCTACAGCATACGGAGGTGGTAAGCAGGAGCACCAGGGAGCAGTGGGGAGCTCCAGTGGTCACTGCTTGGGTTGGAGACTGTGCCCCAGGGGGTTGGCAAAAGGGGAGGTTACCTGACATCTCAAATGTGTATTATTGTAGATGCAAAATAACCACAGGCTCTATTAAGGTAAAGAATGACTTATTGTCCCAGAAGATTCTAGCCTACCCTGACCTGCTTTTAGTTAGCAAGTTTTAATTTCAGATCATCCTTTGTGGTTTTTTTTTAAGTCTCTGAGTTTGTAAGGCTGCCTCACAGGTCTCCCCTGGGCCTGTCAGTCTTAGTCTGTGGCCCCTTTCTGTCCACAGAGTTAGAACGGGATTAGCCACAGATATGTATAGTAGCCCCGTTCATGTCGGCGCCATTTGGCAGATTATTGGCTCAGGAACTGAGGCTTAATTGAATTACCATCTGGCATCCCCAAAGCATTGTATGAGTCCCAAAGCGACATATGATTGGCCAAATCAAATAACTTTTTTTTCTCATAATTGAGAAATTTTCCCTCTAGTGGTATTTCTGAGGATAAAAAGGCCCAAATCCTGCTGGAATTCTCATATGAACTCATGATATAGCTAGGCTAAAATCAAAGCTGCTACACCAAAGATGAAAGAGTCAAAAGAATTTTAGGGAAACGGCACCAGAGCCCTGATGAGAACACATGCCAGTATTAATTTCTTAGGGTTGCCATAAAAAATACCAAAAGTGGACGGCTTAACACAATAGAAACTTACTGTAGCACATTTCTGGAGGCCAGAGTCCAAAATTAAGGCATTGGTAGGGTCGGGCCCCCTCTGAAGACACAGGAAATGATCTGTTTCAGGCCTCTTAGTTCCGGTAGGCTCAGGCGTTTTTTAGCTGGTAGATGGTTGTCTTCCCCCTCTATCTATTTACATCTCTGGGTGTCTGTCTGTCTCTATCAAAAGTGATATGAACATAAAATGAGCATGACTTCAGTCTGTTTCCCATGGGGGAAAGGATACGTTTATTTGGGTTACATGTAAAATAATTGCATTTTATTAAAAAACTATACTCATGGAATTTTAGAGTATAGGTGCGTGAGTAGTGCTGAGAAGACCAGAGTCAGAATATAATGAATGTTTGGACTAATCAGCATCTCTCATCTCCTACTGCTAACAGCATCCCTTTCGAGTTAATTTTCCTCAGAGATTTCCGTGAAACTAAATATCACAATTCTTGCTATGAACTGAGTCAGAGGAATTTGAATAAAGGATTAGTGTTTGTCCAAATATGGGAAGATCAGATGCATTCCTTTGGGAATTTACAATTTTCCATAGATTAAATATTCTCATGCTACATTCTCCGATGGAGCACTGAGAGGAAGGGCCACACATCCCCGATACTGGTTTCTCATGCACATGGACAACACCTGTAGTTCTCAGGTGTTGCCTGTGCACATCCTTCTCTTGGCTTGTGAGCCTCTCCAGTATCCATCTCATTTTGGTTTTAGATGTAGGGAGTTTTTGTTGCTATATCTGTTGTTGTTTAAAATAAAAAGAGCTTGAGATGGTACCTCGCACAGTGTCTGGGTCTGTTTCACAATAAGCAGTGGTTCTTTTTTTCTGTTTCAGTGCTAGACATACTTTAAATACAAAAAGTTTAAAAAATACATAAAGTAAAATAAGTTGATTAACTTTGACAGGTAGGTACATGCTCAATTGAATTTAACAAAGTTCTAAGTGGATCAGAGAGGACAAATAGAGGCACCTCTTTTAGCCTCATTTGTCTTGCCAATAGCAGTATATGTTGTCTTGAAGCAGTAAGTCCAAATTTAAACTTATTTTAAGGGTCAGCTAAGTCTCATAAATGAGGCAGAACTGGAGTACGAGAATAGATTAAAGATGTTCTTCACTCACTCATGTTCAGATGCCTGCTCATATGCATAGCTTTCATGTTGAGGAATGCCCATGGGGCTTCTCAAGGATTTGCGTACTAGCCATGGGGTAAGTTTAAGAGAAGGATCTCTCTGATAGCTAGTGATATTGAACATCTTTTCAAGTGTCTCTGGATCCTCTGTATGTCCTCCTTAGAGAGAGATGCAAATTAAAACCACAATGAGATACCACTTTACACTGGTCAGAATGGCCATCATAAACAAAGCAACAGACAACAAATGTTGGAGAGGTTGTGGGGAAAAGGGGACCCTAGTTCACTGTTGGTGGGATTGCAGACTGGTACAACCACTATGGAAAACAGTATGAAATTTTTCTAAGAAAACTAAAAATGAATCTGCCTTTTGACCCAGCAATTCCACTCCTAGGATTATATCCTAAGAACCCTGAAACACCAATCCAAAAGAACCTATGCACCCCAATGTTTATAGCAGCACAATTTACAATAGCCAAGAGTTGGAAGCAACCTAGGTACTCATCGGTAAATGAATGAATCCAAAAACTATGGTACATTTACACAGTGGAATTCTATGCAGCAGAAAGAAAGAAGGAGCTCCTACCCTTTGCAACAGCATGGATGGAACTGGAAAGCATTATGCTGAGTGAAATAAGCCAGGCAGTGAAAGACAAATATCATATGATGTCACCTTTAGCAGGAACATAAACAACAAAATGAACAAGCAAAATATAACCAAAGACACTGAAATAGAGAACAGGCGGACAGTGACCAGAGGGGAGAGGGGAGGGAATTTCAGGGGAAAGGGGGAAGGATTCACAGGAACAAGTATAAAGGACACATGGACAAAAAATAACAGGGGTGGAAATGGGAGGGAGGCGGGGAGCACTAGGGGGGTGGGTTAGGATGGGAGTAAAAGACAGAAAACTGTACTCGAACAACAATTAAATAAATTTTTAAGAAAGAGAGAGAAGCGTGTGGCATGTATTCCTAGAAGACTCATTACAGGTGCAGGCAGCTCCCAGGATGCTCCAGTGTATCAGGTAAGTTGCTAATACTAACCATTCCCTACACTGTACACAAAGTCACTCAGGGTAGGGTACGCTTCTTGGATAGCTCTTATTAACTGTTAAACTTTTATTTGATAGCTCTCTTAATTGATAAGGTTCAAAAATAAATGGTTTTATTCATAGAAGTATGATCTTTGAATTAGAGAGTTTAGATGCTTAGAATTTGAAATGATTGCACCTTTGTCTTTACTTTTTACTCTGTTTTTCCTTTTAATATTTTAGCTATGGGTACAACATTACATATGGGGATAAACAAATTACTGTCTTGTAAATTATATATATTTGTATGTAACATAAATAGAAAAGAACCTTATCTGTTAATGACTATAATGTTAGAAATTTAAAAATAATCTTAACTTTACTGTGGATATTTTTAAAGAGTATAAGTAATATGAAAATTACTTTAGAAGACTCACTTTGAAGTATATATATCACTATTAGATAACAGAATAAGAAAGGCAATACTTTTAATATCAAAATATTATATATTACTCAAAATATCACTGCATTCAGGAAAATAAAACCTAACTTTTATTCCTTCCAATATTAGTGTTGAATATAAACCAGTTAAAAAGTATTTATGAATTTTTATATTAGATGCTTCCGACACTGTTTTTGCCTGAGAGCCCATATTCAAAGACTCTGAGGAGCTACCATTACATCATATCTTTACTAAAATGGCTTTTCACCAAAGTGAAAAACTAAAATGACCATACAATTGATGATGATGACACATTTCATTTATATCCTCAGCTTACGGCCCAACTTTGCATTTGCTTTATAATGTTGAATGTTTATAATATTTAGGGTTTACTGGTTAGAAGAAAATGAAAAGGAGAAGGAACAGAAAGGAATGCTGGGTGGGGAGAGAAACCTACTTTTAAATCCAAATTAACTCAAAGACATTTTCCCATCCATGATATTCCCTCCCCCTAAAATACTGCATTGTTTTCTACCTACACAAAGTCCAATCACTAAGTTTCGATTTGAACTAAATGCATGTGTATAAAATTCTGAAAACCTTACAGAAATTTCATGTATATTTTTGAGTTTTCAGTTTGTCCACTAGAGTGCACCATGAATATACCAGAAATGTGTTGATGCAGTTTTAAGTTATATAAAAGAGAAATACAGTGTTAAAAAGTAAACCATAATTCTTAATTACCACCAACCTCTAAATACATGACAAATTGCATGCATATTAGATTTAATTTACCTTACTTTTTAGAGGTTCACGCAAGGCTCTTTTAGAAAGCCATGTTCAACTATTTGAAAGTTCTGCCTGTACTTTTGACATTATCAGCATACCTATGACGGGGCTTTCTTTAATTTTTCTTATGGAATATGAGAATACAAAGGAAATAATGGTCATATCTTTAAGTCAGGTGTATGATGTTCACTCAGGAGTATCAGGTTTTCCTTTGCATTTAAACAGGGGAATAAATTTGCTCCTTTAAATTATTCTCCATTACTACCCTCATGTCTGACAATGATAATACATATAGAATTCTATAGTCACAAAAGGGAAAGATAATGCATATCTTGCAACAGGAAAAGGGAAACAAGAGAATTATGTAACATCTGAATAAGCAAATGAATCATGGAAATTAGAATGGAAAGGACCTATTATACAAGGAAGACTACAGCTCAGGGAAAACTGTTCCGCTTGTGTTTATTTCAAGTTACACTGCTCAGCATTTATACTATTCTTCTAACAAGAGCTCTGTCTTCCTTTTCTAATATCACACACATCTCATAATTGTCTGTAGTAGCTTTTTGCTCAGCCTGAATGAGATTGCTTTGAAGGCTAAGTTCACACACTAGAGTAATTAACTACATAATTGCTCTAGAGTGAATCTTATATTGTCTTCTATGACACCTTCCTATTCCCCATCACTTCACTTAATAGAAGCTGCCACTATTTCTAATGCTCAAATCAGGAGATTTAAGAGGCTGATTTATCCAGCAATGGGTAGGGGGTGGAATGAAAGGACTAGAAACATTCTTTTCACGTAGGGATCTGAAAATAGTTGATAGCTGCAAATAAGGTTTCCGAATGAATATCTTTCTGCTTAGGTAAAATGAAGGCTTCTTAGGACTGTAATCATCAGCAAGGGTGACTATGGTTCATACCAGTGGTTCTGACAGTATAATTTCTGCCTAGAACCGTCCAGATTGCCTGGCACCTGCTGAAATGCCAATCCTTGGGCCACACCCAGGAATGCTGATTCGGAACCTCTGGAAAGAGGTCCCAGTGGTCTGTGTCGGAACAAGTGCCTTCCCACCCCCAGAAGATTGCAGTGCCCACCAGAATTTAGAACCAATGAGTTTGCCATTAAAGAGTTTTTGAAAAAATAAAGAAGTCATGAATCTCATACAATTTTAAATAACCATGTGTCGATTTCTTTAACTTATCAATAAGATGAGTGGTAAGATATTACAACCTGTTAAAAGGAGAATTCAAATAGCTACTGATATCTAGGTGATAATAAATGCTGAAATGAATTTACAAATGATGTAAGACTGACTCCTGGGCAATAATCAATGGCATTCATTCCATCAAGCACAGTCCATTCGCTTTTCTAAAGATCCCTTGTAGAATCCTTGGTGTGAAGTCTCACGTCAGTGGAGTCGCATTAAAATAAAACCAAAGGAGTTATTTCAGAGGAACTGCCCTGAACGTCTTCTTTTCTTCATGTCCCAAACTGTGCCAAACTGCCAACATTTCAAGAAGTTAGTAAGAACCAGAATATCCTGTATGGGAGGGCTAATGAAAATGGACTTTGCTGATGACCAAATTGCTAACCAAATGACGTGGTACAAAGCTATCCTTCTGTCTGATGCCTGAGTTTCAAATGGATCTATGAGGTACAAATCCAAGTTTACACCACTGAGCACCAATACATTCTTTCATTCAACTTACTGCATCTTCCTCCCTTGGTTGCCCTGTTTTTTCTTTTAAAACCCCCAAAGCCCCTCTTCTGCCAGTGGGGAGGGTGGGACTGTTGGGGCTCATGTCTGAATTGGTATCACCCATCCTTCAATTCCAAACACTTTTTTCCTATTACTGCCTACAAGGTATTTAGGTTGCCATGGTTTTCCACAGCCAGTTTTCTATAACAGGGGGGTAACTCCGTCATACGCACTTAGGGAAAGGTACCCTAATGCCAGTAAAGATGCCTAGTATTTTTTTATTTTGTTCATTTCAAAGTCTTCTATACATATATTTCCCTGAGATTTTAGTCCACATATTCTTTTTCTTAAACTACACATGTTTAAATATCTTTTATTTTTGGATTTTTGACTCATCCCAACTCAAAATGCCTATTTTCATGCCCATCTTGGCTCAGATGTTCTCCCAGCTAACACCCATTAATCACTTAATTCTGAGAGTCTGGGAATGAAAAAGACTAAATGATGCCTTCTTTGTAGGTACCATGTGAGCATGTTAATGTCCTAAGAATAAATATGTTGAGACACAACTATGGAAATAGAATCCCGTGCGGTATTCTGAAATGTTAGTGTAGCAACTATGGACCCAGAGAAAAACAGTTTCATTTAATGTGAAATTTATCTGCTGGGGTGGACTCCTCATGCTCAAATGGGGGCCCAAGTTTTGGAAAAGACCCTAAAGGCATTTTTGCCAACTGGGGCTTCTCATGAAATCTCTCCACGGGGAAGAAATTGAGAAAACTCCTGGTTTCCTGTACCATATGCCCTTCTTGTTTACACCACCTGAGTCAACAACTTCAGGGAAACCCTGGTTTTCCACCCTTGGTCTGAGAGCTGCCCTGTCCAATCAGAACTGCACAATTTGGATAGTTGATTTGCATAAAATGGGCCTAATTGATAACCTAGGTGGGAACTTCTGCTATAAAAGGTGGCTTCCCCTTTGTTGTCAGTGGAACACAGTTTGCGTTGCAAGCCTGAATCTGTCTCTGGGCCGCAGTGTCTTTAGCTCAAACAGATGCTTTAAACTTTTTATTGCATTCTAAAGCATATTTTGGTAGATACAACTAAATTAATCATTTGCAGATTATCTGTAGGGCAGAGAAATTCTGGTAAATGGGCATCAAGAATCTACGATGTAAAGGCAATCAGGCAAGGGGAAAAAAAGCAAGTATCCTGGTATGTTATTGCATGTAATAATAAGGTCAAGGACTGAAACGAAGAATTGTGTAAATTCAGCAAAATTCAACTGCTCCACTTCTGTCAAAATTTTAAGCAATCCATACTGACATAGGTACTCAAATTATAAAACTGAACCTGTCAACTGCAGAGAAAATAAGTAGTTTTTAGTTTTTCTTAAGATATAAATGTTGCATTTACTAATAGTTGTCAATAACAAATTGGCCTTAATTATGTCCTTAAAGCCTCTATTGTAGAGGAAAGAGTAGTACAGCACATCTGTGAGAGGGAACAGAATTTGTCACCTCAGTGTATGGATTCTTTCAGACTGGTTATTTTTAAGAGATAGTGAACAAAGGAGAGAGCCTAAAAATACAATAGAAGTGGTCCTTTCATTGTAAGAGAAATTTCCATTTATAAGGAACATCTCTATTTGTAATGGCATCTTCCTTTGTACCTAGAAACTATCATCAGTGGGAAAATCTGCATAACAACCACACCCTCCTTTCCAGTGTTTGGCCTGACAACCTCCCCAACTGCCTTTTCAGATCCTATGCGCCTTCTTTTGTGTTTAGCTGGAGATATTGAAGATGTCTCCTTGGGCCGTTTTTTTTTTTAGAAGGTCCTCCATTTCTTAGATATCTCTCATGTATACAGGAGGTATATGTGTTATTAAACTTGTTTATGTTTCTCCTGTTAATACTTTTTAGTATGATTATTGCAGAAGGAACTGTAGCCAATAACTTGGGAGGGTAGAAGAAAAATTATTTTTCCCCAACAATAGAAATAAATGAGTTATAAAAGACAAAATAAAAATTTGCAGCATTTAGATCCAGATCTACTACCAGCTACTCGGTTAAACTGTGACAAAACCTTTAACTTCCTTTCATCTTACTTTTCCTACCTTTGAACCGGGGAAACATGTACTGTATGGCAGAATACTACATACTTAATAAAACAATGATTAATTTTAACACGAACATGTGAACATCACAATCATGTGTAGGGGGAACAATTATGTCTTCTGCTATTTTCCCATGTTCTCCCACTGAGGCCTGCAAACTGGACTAACAAAAGACAAAATCACAATAAAAAAGCATACAGATTTACTATATGTAAGTTTTTATGATACTGGAGCCTTTTAAAAAAACATGAAGACCCTAAGAAACAGTTATACCTAAACTTTTTGATAATAGGCTTAATGAAGAATGACAAATCATAGGAAAATGTGCTAGGACCAACGAGTATTAGTGAAGGTAGTAAACTGGCTGAGAGGCCTGTCCATCGGGCTTCTTACTGGCATCTTTCTGTCTCCACAGACAAGGATGCTCCTTCCTTCTGGGCACACAGAGGGCACCTCTTACGGACTTCTTCAGGGGCGGTGTGGGAGGTCGGAGTCCTTCCTGCACCTACCCTTCTCAAAGTCCTTTAGTTTATACTACTTAATATCTCAATGGTCCTATATTTCTGTATTTGGGTGTAGCATGTTCTAAAACCCAGTACACTTAATTATAAATATATGAAGTCTGGCAAATTAGTGTAGAAAAGCACCATATCTTTTAGATATTGAACTGAGATATGAAAGTAGTTGGAAAAATATTTCATTTTTTGCAAGCTAGCAATACCACCTAGTTGAGAGGAAATTGGGCTGCTAATAATATCTGTCATAGGTAGCAGGCTATTAAGAAAAAGAAATCTTCAGAATCTCCATCTTCCAACGGATAGTTCTCAACCAGAAAAGCTCACAGAGTTCTTTTATTAGCCAATCTTGCAACAAAAATATCCCTTCATAGCTGTTAATAAAGAAAATAATAAAAACACAACAAATGTGCTCCCTAAATCTTCATGGGTTTTCTGGATGTTTCTCAGGAGATTTTTCTCAGCTTGTAGAAAATGAGCTTCCCTTATTTTTCACTTAGCAAGATCTTTTTTCAGTCTTTAATGTATAACTTAAAAGACATTGTTTTTTTGAAGTTTTCTTTGTCTACTGCTTATCCTCATCAGAATTAATCTTTTTTATGTTAAAAATTTTATACTTCAGATGGTTTTAATTTAATGTTGTCTTGTAGAACAATGAGCAGTGTAAATATTTATTCCTGACTATTGTGAGCCTTTTGAGAGGAGAAACCATACTGTCCTAAATGACTTCTGTGCCAAATTGAGTACTTGAACCTTCATTAGTTGTACAATAAATATTTACTGAATTTAAATAATGGGTATTATAAAGCTTAGCTTACCTCAAAATAACAAAAACGATGATAACATTATTATTAAATAGAGAGTGAGAGCTTGTGCACTGGGTGAGCAAGTGGGAGCATCTTCCTGTTCTCATATGCCCCTGAAAATTTATTTATCCTAGATATCTGTGTGTGTTTGTTTCAGTGAATTTAAACTCATTTCAGTCAAAGGTCATGGTTAATAATCCCTTTTTTAAAAATAACACCATCATCAAGAATTCTATAAGCTTGACTCTGTCCAAGGAGCTCAGAGTAATTTTGGCCTCATTATTCTTCTGAAGAGTGTCTCTCTTATAAAAGAAGAAATAAGCTTCAAAGGCATTAAGCCGTTAGTTCACAAAAACTGGAAAGCAAAAAGCTTGATCTGCTATTTCAAGTTCTAGGCCAGTGTCCTACATACTAAAGATGAATGCTGAACTGAAATTATAGCTCCACAATTACTTCCCTCAAACTTAGAGCTTGTGCAGCCAATAGCTGACGTGAATTGTAACATTTAATTAAGAACCACAGAAATCCAATTAGGTATAAAAAGATGTTTCCAAATCTACACAATAATGTGCCTTCCCTAGAATGCAGCACTGTCTCTGTACATTTTCAAATGAATTCTTCTGCCTAATATGCTGCTGTGATTGGATTAAAAAAAAGAGAGAGAGAGAGAGGGATGCTTTGCGGGGATCCAGAAACTCATCACTTCCAGTTTGCACATATTTATTGCCTGAGAACACAACTCTCATCCAAAATAACTGGTGCAGAGTTGCGAAGCGCTAGTCAACAGATCCATGGCTGCTTTCTGTCACTGGCCACCAGCCCTAGAACAGCCAGGATTTTCAATAAAAAAGAAAATACCATGCATCTTTGTCATGGTCAGGTGGCCTTACTTTTCATGCTTGAAGCGAGAACTCCATCAGGCTCTTTCCTGGCAGAGGGCCCGTTTTATTTGCTTGCACCACTGGGCCATATGATTTTTGTTATGGTGCTCTACTATTTTCACTACGAGTCAAATCAAATTTTCGGTCTGATACATTTGAGTCCCCTAGTTCCTGAGACAAAATACCCTTTAAAGGAATTTAAGATTTATAGATTGCTGCAGTTATGAAGGCGAACCTTAAATACCTACTAATATACAGAGAAACTGAAAGTTGCAGGAAGAAGTATTGCAAAAGCCAACCAAGATATGAAACAATGAAGTAAGCCTGCAATTTTTTTAATGGTTTCCCTGAAAAGCTGGGGAGGCGAGAACACTTGTCAATGATTAAGAGAATAAGGAAAATCCATCATGACCAATTCCATTCTGGGGCCTGGGAAGACTGCTCTGTATTTCATTTCAGATCAATTTCTTATTTATTAGAAATGCTTTGATGCTATTGGTATCAGGAAGCAAATAAACAAGTGCAAAATTCTATAGGTATTATTTTGGAGATTGCACATAAGTGACTGCATTTCCTCACCCAGAACTATTCATTTCCTGATGCTAGTATCTTCTAACAAAGTTTCATTTCTCTTGGCACATAAAGTGAAATATTTGTTCCCTGTAATAGGAATGGTATATCAAGTTAACTATTGGTCATTTTGCCAGTTCTTTAATGTATTTTTCTTTCTGAAAGTCAGCCAACCATTTGGGTACAGCTCTTAATAAAAGGAGACAACAAAACATACTTTGTTACCATTATAACCCCACATTTCAGAACCTAAACCTCAGCTCTGTAGATGTGTTTACACATTTGAATACAAAAGAAGCAGTGGTAAATTTCACACCCATTTCAAAGGCCTCCTGACCCATAACCACCCTTCTGTATTTCACTTTCTCTTGAGCGGAGACCCTTTTAAGTACCTTATTAACCGAAGCCATTAATCATACTTCATTACCAGGTTTCAAAAAATATACACATGATCATGTATATGACTCATTGTGACTGCTTGATATTTAACAGCTCTCTTTTCACAGAATAAGCCGAAAATGAGGTAGTTCCAAAGCTGTTATTTTTCAGCAGGAAATCATGCCCCCATGGAGGACTTCCTACTGACTGGCCTGTTGTGCAGTACATTAGCATGTGCTGCCGTTTGTTTTGCGCCCCTTCAATGAAGTGAGCCTGAAGGGCCAGAAAGGCACTGATTTCTCTGGGTCAGAGGCACCCAGAGCAGTGAAGCTCCTTGGCATTTCCACTAAACAGAAGCAAGTTTCATTGTTTTGTTGTTGTTGTGTGCTTATTTTTGCTTCTGGGCTGTTGCTGGTTTGATGCTTCTCTGTTTACAGCCTGGTATATTCTTGAAGACTTGACAATATTTGTACTGTCTCGTGTTCTCTGAGTTCCTGAGTGTTGGAGTAAAATGTTTTTCATGGAAACTCATTGCTGATCTAAACTATTGCTTTGATACAAGAGTTGGGTTGCACCCTGAAAAAAAAAAAGCTTAGGCTTCATAGATGCTCTTTAGCGTGTATTCCTCTCCAAACAGGAAAAAGAAACTTGGATATTTGGCTGTGCTTATGAGGACACAGTTGGTGGTACTATTCTCTCCAAGCAAGTATTGAATGGATGCCCCAGGATAAAATTAGGACTGCAGTGCTTGGTGCTGTGAATCATATAAAACAAAATAACCAAAACCCTATGCTTCCAACCAACCAATTTATAAATCCACAGATCCTTTGGAGGAGAGCAGCGCCATTTACCTCCTGTTATTTCAATTTGGCAAAAGTAGCTCTCTCTTAGCTGGATTTTTTACTGTGTTGTATTTTGTTGTAACAGTAAATAGCTAGAATTATAATGCTACCTGTTTCTAAAAAGTCTAACAGATTTTACCATTTTTATCCATTTTTAAAAATCTTTTCTCCAGTGTCATATGTCTTCCACAGAGCACTGCCATGATTTTAACTTTACTCATGTGGAAACTTGTGACAAAGGGAAAAGAAGCGAGGTTCTAATAATTCTACCAATAACTCCTAAAACTGACTGCTTTTTGTATGTCACCACTTACATATACAATCAATACTACAATTCTGCAAGGAGGCGATGAGCTGATTATTCTTAAAGGAGATTCAGAGAAAATAAGCAATGCTGCCAACATTTACTGTCTAAATCAAACCATTTTTTTTTACTCTAAAGACGATGCTTTTTCTGGTACTCATTACTCATAATGTACCTCCCTTCCCAATGTGCTAATAAATATTTAACTGTCTGTCTAGAGGAAAAAGCTCTGAATGTTCATAGCATTTGCTTATTTCTCTGATGTCAATACTCCCACCAATTTTAAGCTACTGGTGTCAAGCTACTGAACGTGGAATTGTGAAGAGATGCTGACAGCTCTTGTGAGTTGGTGCTAGCTGACTTCTACACAAACTGGATCCACTGGGAGCTCTTTCCATTGATATAATCCTTCTGATATAATTGTGGGTCTCTTTGTTCTAGGTCTTCCAGCTGCCGTAACTAGTAGTGGATTCAACTGGCCCATTGAAATTAGCAACTCTTTCCAGGAACACTATCCATTTACAGAGCTGTTTCCGCTTTATGAGAAAGACAATCAGACACAGGAAGGCACACCAGCAGGGAG
Organism: Artibeus jamaicensis; assembly: GCF_021234435.1. Classification (NCBI taxonomy): domain Eukaryota; kingdom Metazoa; phylum Chordata; class Mammalia; order Chiroptera; family Phyllostomidae; genus Artibeus; species Artibeus jamaicensis. The sequence goes on from NW_026522030.1 coordinate 47,674,706, forward strand.
TAACAATCCAGTTTAAGTTCCAAATCTGTACGTTGCTGGTGGCTGAATGTGGGCAATGTAGGGAAAAAGACTTACCTTTATGAACCTTGGCTTTATGATCATGACAAAGGTTACCCCTGTCTTAATGGCCTTCTAGATGAGTAACATAAAAGATTATCCAAACAGAGCAGGCATGGCCAACCTGTGCCCACGGGCCCCATGCAGCCCAGGATGCCTGTGAATGCAGCTCAGCACAAAATTGTAAATTTACTTAAAACATTATGAGACTTTTTCGTGTGTGTGATATGTGTCTCAATGCATTTAATATGTGGCCCAAGACCACTCTCCTTCCAGTGTGGCGCAGAGATGCCAAGAGGTCAGACACCCCTAGACAGAGCATAATGAGGTTAACAATTTCTTTATCCTTTTGGATTGGTCTGTCACACACTCTATGCCCTTTCACACACCAACTATTTAGTTTTATCTACATAATAATGGTTATATCAGAAATCACGCAGACTCCATAGATATAAAGAACACAACAGCAGGGACTATGTGTTCAACCACCAAAGCCATGTCCCTTTATATCTTTCAGCTTCTCTAGGCCAGTGCTTAGAAAGAAATGTAACTGCATGAGCTGATTATGCACTTTCTAACATTGTGCATATTACGTCCACTAGGACTGAACAAGCATTTCTATTACCAAGTTGAAGCAGGAAGGAAGAGAACTAATGGTGCAAACAGCATGGAATGCCAAGAAGAATGAGCACAGAAACATGCTCTCCCCTTTTCATACTTTTCTTCAACATGCATGCTGCTTTTGCATTTGAGCCCTTTAAATACACCCAGAATACCCTTAAATAATATGTCCTCAGCATTTGTAGTCCACATTCAGCTTTCTTTCAGGTTCATCATTTTTCCACTATATTAAACAGTTTATCAGTAGAATCTCTGCTCATCAGCAAACTTGTTTTGGTTGTTTTTTTTTTGGTCCTGTTTTGAGAATACCCTTAAATAATATGTCCTGAGCATTTGTAGTCCACATTCAGCTTTCTTTCAGGTTCATCATTTTTCCACTATATTAAACAGTTTATCAGTAGAATCTCTGCTCATCAGCAAACTTGTTTTGGTTGTTTTTTTTTTTTGGTCCTGTTTTGGCTGCTAGTACCCATGCAGCCATTATGGTTTGGCAGCTTGGTTTTGCCAATGGTTTGGCAGCTATTGTCCCTGGTTTACACCTTTCATCTCTTCAAAAAATGGTTTTCACTGCTTTCTGCCTAGTCCATTGGATGCTGTTCAACTCCCCTCTATCTGACAGAAAAGGGAGGCTGGACATCTGCCCTGACCCTCTGACTACAGACAGGTTGGAGATAGTAACACAATTGGAAGAACCCCAGACCAACCTGAGGAGGCAATGGGATCTGTGGGGCTTGTCACCAAGAGTGCAAACAAAAAGACAGTCCCTTTTTGATACTCAGTTACAGTTCTACAAGTGTGAGCACCTGCAGGAATCACGCTGTGAACATTAGCTCCTTCCCGGTTTGCGATGAGATATTTTGCCAAACTTTGTATTGGAGTTGGACTTTCTCCTCCACATATGAATTCCAAACTCCCTTACCATTTTGTCAGTTGTGAATAGCAGATATGCTCTAGTAGAGCTTCTCCTGGGGTATCTCTTGAGAGAACGATGTTTTCTCTTCTCTCAAAACACCAGATGCAGATATTCAGACTTACAGTGTGCAAGGCTGGCATTTGATGCGGTGGCTGGGTTAGCATTCAAAGTAACCATCCACCAGGACTTTGCTTTTGGCCACAATAAAAGAAGATTCCAAGTTCCCAATTAAATTTTTTTTAAGTAGTGATATTTCCAAGAGCAATTGATTCCACTTTTCTGTTTCAGGGAGATTAAATAAAGGGACAATCAAGAATCAAAAGCTATACTCCTTGGACAATAGTATGCTAAGTGAAATAAGGCGGAGGAAAACAGATACCATATGATTCCACTTATACATGGATTCTAAAGAACAAAGTAGACAAATGAAATGGAAACAGACTCATAGATACAGAGGGGCAGACTGATGGTTGCCAGAGGGGAGTGAGGCTGGAGACTGGGTGAACTGGTGAGGGGATTAAGTGGGGCATATTGGCAGTGAGAGAATACTCACAGAGATATGAATTACATCACTGGCAATACAGTCGATAATACCGTAACAACCATGGATGGGGCCAGGTTGTTATTTGAATCTTGTACTCTGTCAAGTATGTGATTGTCTAACTGCTATGTTCTGCTTACATAGTAGTTACTATGAATTGGAACCGGTAGTTACTGGAATTGAACCAATGACCCTTTGGTTCCCTGGCCGATGCTCAGTCTACTGAGCCACACCAGCCAGGGCTGTGTTTCTGTATCTTGATCTTGTTGGCTTCAATTTTTTAAATGATTAATATCCACTAAATTACATGTTCTGTAAAGGAAGGAATCCTGTGTATTTAGTACTCAGCACACTCATATAAAATACCTACCATCTAGTAGACATGTAGCATAAATGATGTTCTAGAAGACTATTATTTTGTAAGGGCTGCCTTAACAAAATACCACAGCCTGGGTGACTTAAAAAACAGAGGTTCATTTTACCGTAGATCTGGAGGTAGGAAGTTAAGCTCGAGGCATTAGCAGGTTTGGTTTCTCCTGCAGCCTCTCTCCTTAGCTTGTAGGTAGCTGCCTTCTCACTGTGTTCTCACAAGGCCTTTTCTCCGTGACATGCACCCCAGGCATCTCTTCCTATTCTAACAGGGGACACCAGGTCTATTGAATAATGGGACTACTGTTATAACCCCATTTAACCTCAACTGCCCCCTTGAAGTCCCCCTGTACCATTATGGTCTGTTACATTGGGGGTTAGGGTTAACATATGATTTGAGGGGAACATGATTCAATACACATGAAATACTTCTTAAAATACTTCCCACAGACTACCCTGATATTGTTCAAATGCAGATACTTGGGTTGAAATCAAGACATTGAATCTGTTGAAGAGAAAAATCACAGACCCCAAATGGAGTTACTTGTGGTAAAGCTCATGGCAATAAACCTAGACTTCATATTGGACCCAATTACATTATACTATTCCCTAGGAAGATAATCTTAATTGGTCAGCCTGGAATTTTCTGGTCAGTTCCAATGAGGTAATCTATGCCCTGAACCCTCTCTACCTGCTGAAGAAGCAGAGGCAATCTGCCTGATGGCACACCTGCCTTCCACACAGGGAAGTAACATCGCTCAAAGTGAGCCTTTCTTTGCTTTTGCAGATAATGTCCTTGCGGCACCCAGTATCTACCTATAAGAGCCTCCCATAAGGTCCACATTGCACAGCTTCTTGGGTCTCCTCTCTACTTGCCAGATGGGAGGTGGCCTGATTAACGCATTGTCCCAGAAAGCCAAACAGATCTTCAAATTTACTCAACTGGAAATTCTGTGCTTTAAGAAATCAAGAATTTTTTTGTGTAAAGCTTGGGAGTGTGAAATATTAAAAACAACAAAAAGGTTCTTTTGCTCGATAAAGATTGAAAACGATATGTTGGCCCTTCTGGCTCTAGTATGCCATCGCCTCTTTGTTCCAGTCTGTCTCTTTTTCCAACACTTTTCTCCGTTGTACTCTTTCTGTCTCATATCGTTTGTAAAGCTTTCTTATTCCCTCACTGATTTCTACTTTAACTGATTAAATTGCACTTTAAAGAAAGGTCAAAAAAGAATTACAAAGATTTTCTAAACATATGAGTACTTCCTGCCCAATCAAGTTAAAGATTGTAACTCTTTGGGTTGGATTCAGCAACTGTATAGTATTATAGAAAAAAATCTAGCAAAATAACATGTCTATATATGAGTATGAAGTATTTTATTTTTTAAATGACTTTTTTCAAACAACAATAAAAAAGTAAAGGAGAACTCTGAGATGATACAAAAAAATTAAAAAAACATCAAAAATAATTTAACACATATGCATTAATAATATCAGCTATGTCTCAAATTTACAAAATAAGAGACATTTAGTTAGAGAGAACAGAATCACACACTATATGCTTCTTTAACTATTTTTAATTAACAACACAAATAGGGAAAGAAAAGATAAAAGATTTTACTTAGGATTTTTCAAAGAAATTATGAGAAAAGGCTGTACATCAAGTTTATTTTGTTGAAATTAAAATTATACTTACTAATAAGTTCTTACTGTGTCTGAAGTTTTGTGTTGGCCAGTCATGTACGGTATGTTAGTTAATTTTTAAGTTAGAGTATCAGGTGGGAATTGTTACTCTTACCTCATGGAGTAAAATAAACAGTTGTGAGTCTACAACAAACTCCTGAAACACACTAAATATAGAAGTTGTAGGATAGATGGTAAATATGCAAAAATCAGCTGCCATTCTACATTCAATCCATGAATGATTAGAACTTCAAATGTGAAAATATTAACATTTATAAATGCACTAAAAATGAAATACCAGACATAAATGTTACCAAAGATATATATAATCTGTATGTGGAAACTTACAATACTCTAATAAAAGAAAATGTAAGTAAATGCAGAGATGTTCCACATTTATGGATTAGAATACTCAGTATTGTAGATTTAATGTTCCATCAAAATCTCATCAAGCTATTTTGTATACATCAACGATCTGATTCTAAAATTTGTAAGAACAGTCAAAAGAGATGTAGAATTGCCAACACAATACTGGAGAAGAGCAAAGATGGCTGGTTCACCCTACCTGACTTCAAGATGTACTGTTAAGCTATGGCAATCTTGAAAATGTGATATTAATGAAAGTATAAACACATATCAAATGGACAGAATAAAAAGCCCTATTTTTGACAGAGAAGTAAAGGCACTTTGATGGAGAAAAGAGTATTTTCAACAAATGATTCCGGAAAAATTAGATATTTGATGTCCATATGCAAAAAAAAAAAGACACTAGACACAAAGCTCAAAACTTTCACAAAAATGAACACAACGAACACAAAAAGGGTTGTAGTCCTAAATATAACTGAAGAACTACTAGAAGAAAACAGGGGGGAATTGATGTGGTTTTTAATTTGGTGATGAAGTTTTAGATATAATGTCAAAAACACAATCTATGGGGAAAATATGGCAATTGGAAATTCATTAAAACTAGATTACTATGCTTGTGAAAGATACTGTAAAGGAAATTGAAAAAATAACCAAACGCTGGAAGGAAATATTTGCCAAATACATATATTAAAAAACAATTTGTATCCAAAATACACAAAGAAGTCTTGAAACTCAACGATAAAAAAAATCAACATACCGGCAAAAGTTCTGAACAGGTAATTTACCAAAGTAGAGATGCATAGAATCAAAACCAACATGGTCATGTCTCCCTTTTGGAAATGCAAATTACAACAGCAGTAAGCTATTCCTATGTACCTATTAACATGGACTAACTTTAGATTGCAGAAGCCTGAGAAATGCTCCCTCAGCCAGGTGATTAACATCAACAGTTACAATTCACGTTGACAGCAGGTATCCTTGATATGATTTCATCAAAATGGCACTTTGCTTCTGCAATCTTTCTCCTCAAATCCATAACTCCAGTCTAGCCATTAGACAGACACCCACTGAGGAACATTTTATAAAATACTTAATCAGTATTTCTTAAAGCTATAAAAGACATTCAACACAAACTCTGAAGAACTGTCACAGTCTGGGAGGTGATAATCGAATGTGGAATTTGATTATCTAGATGGAATTATGGGACAAATAGAAGACACTAAAAAATATAAAGATCCAAATAAGTGTTCCCTTTAGTTAAAAAAATCAAGTTACAGATACTTATGTGATTTGCCAAGTTCCTAAACCGGAAAGTGGCCGTGCACTGGTTGGAGAACAGGTCCCCTGACTTCGAGGCCAGAGCCCCTTCCACTTGGAGAGGAGAGCCATCATCAGCCCACATTCTGCAGCCTCAGGACGCCACACCATCCACAGCTGCCAGTAGTTGAGGCACTAAAAAACTTCTTATTGGCAAGAGTCAGATATTGCAACAGGATCCAATTAGGTTTGTCCTCCACTCATTTCTGTGTTGGGTTTTTAGAATAAGGTAGAAGTGAAACACCATACTACATCCAGACACATTGAAAGGTTTTTTCAAGTGACTGATTTTATTAAAATATGTATTATTTTAAAGAATCTTAATGGACTGACTCTTTTTTTAAAGAAGTGGAATAGCTTTAAAATGAGACAGAGAATTTTCAATTATTTTAAATAAAGGGTAAAGTGTACATTAAACATTGTGATACTTATAATTCTCTTTATAATTATGAATTATCTCCCAGAGTAAAACTGTACCTTGTGTGAATTGTCACAGAGTTTGCCAGTATGTGTTGAGGATCCAGAGTAGGTATTTCAGATATGCACCACGATTACAGGTATTCAAATGGCCTACTCCATTCTGCCCTACATTTACTGGACTGAATTGTGGCACCAGAAAGTACTTGGCCTCTCTCATGAGCCTGCTTATTCACTGTTTAACACCATGGGCCAGTTGGCTTCTTGCTCATCTTTGCAGGTTCCTATGGTGGCCTGTGAACATTTAGATAACCATAATACCCACAGCAATACAAGATAGTATGGACATTTTCTGTCCAAGCCCAAAGCCACAGTCACATCCAGAGAAAAAATTAGTAAAAGAAAAATCAAAGAACGTGGCTCAACTCTAAGCCCTCTTTTTGTGCCCGTCCACTAAAGGTGCTATTGACTCAGTCTGGATTTCTGGCACTTCTAAAACGGACAGAGAAATAGTACTTAAAGTTGTGGAAACTTTTGAGAGAATCTGATAAATGTTTGGATTCTCTTTTCAGAGAAAAAAGAATGCACAGACACACTACATTTCCATTCAATTTCATGATGTTTTTTCTGATCCTACCAAATCTGTGGATGCCAAGTTAAAGTTGCCAGTCTTCGAGGTTATTCAGAAATCCTTCTGTACTGGCTCTGGTTGAGAGGAAAGAGTGGGCTTCTGTGAGTTCCCTGCATACAATGTGAATTCAGTTTACACTTACGAACTGCAGTAGTGGGAGAGATTTGATAAGCTTGGCTGAAAGCATGCTCAGTATATATAGCATCCGTCTGACGTCATCCAAAACGCTGTGATACAGCCACCATGTAAGACCTCCGATACTGCCGGGAGCATTATCTCCCTCATCACTTTATGGAACACTTTTATTTTCCTCAGGAAGTTTTGAGAAATTTTTCATAGTCAAATAACTTGTTTCATTTCTATTCTTTTTTATAAACAAGATAATGGATAAAGGAAGAGAAAGGAAGAAATTGGAATAAATTCAAAATGTATAAATTCATTTTCTGGACATATACTCAGGAGGTTTAATGAAGTAATAAGCTATTGAGGCCAATTTTGATATGGAAATAACATTATGATTTCCAGTGATTCTAGTACATATTAATTTTACCAGGAAAAACAAAACAAAACAAGATTTGGTTCTTTTTTGAATACTTGCAATAATCTATATTTATTTTTTATTACTGAAAATGTATATGTTAAAAAACGGGGTCTTTGAAAGTTACATAATGATTACTTACTATAAACCAAAAAATTCAGTAAATAATTTGAACTATGCTTTTTAAAATTATACAGAATAATAATAATAATAATAATAATAATTTTTAAAAAGACTATAAACAAATCTAAGCCCATAGTAAAACAACTTACGAAAGCCTTTGGATTTTATAACATATTCATTTATTTTCCATAGCACTTTCCACCTTATAACACTATATGCATTTATTTATTGTTATCCTAATGGGTTTTCCATTGGTTTTGTTTTATTTTTCACTGAAGTTCATTAGTGCCTGGACAGTGCCTGGTGCATAGGAGTCACTCAATAAATAATTTACTGAGTAAATAAATGATTTTTTATCTCTCTTTCACTTAGTAAGGGGGGTTTGTGTTTAAAATAAAGGTATGGTATCTTATAAGACATACTGATTCCAGGATCTATGTAAAATTCAAGTTTAGGAATCTATGTTAAACTTTAATTATACTTATTTAATGAAAGAAAGATGACTATTTCTAGAATCTATCCAGGATGTCTATATGGTCCTTCATAAACTATATATTGTTAATTTATTTTCTTCTGCCTATGTGCTTTAAAATCATCATATTCCTGTTTTCTTTCTATGTAAGATGAAACTTCTCATTCACTCTCTACTCACTTTGAGTCTCAGAGCCAGATTAACTGACTGATGATGTGTTACAGGTTCCTGACCAAAGTTTAATTTCTGGCCTCAATATCTGCAGCACAGTGATCCCGTCTGTCCCCTCTTGCCATGTTCATTTCCAACATATTTTTCCTATATCCTCATTATTTTTCACTTAACCTACCGTAGTGGTCTTTCATCACTTTACACACACTGAGTGTCTGTGATATGCCCGGCTCTGCTCACTAGCTCTGTCCCTGTCCCAACCAACTCCATTACCAGTTCCTCCTTTTAAATCTGCTTCAAGGTAATCTGCCTGAAACACAGTGCTCATTATAACCCTCTTCTCCTCACAGACCATCTTGGGAGAAAGGATTAACAGCAGGCTACACCTTTTGCCTTTTGGAAGGTGGTCTCAGGTTTACCTTCCTCCACGCTGTTTATTTGAAAATGCTTAAACAAGAAACTGTGTTAGGAGACTTCATTGTTTATTGACTCTGGGGAACTATGACTGTAACTGGGACCCTGAATGAACACATAGATCCCCCCCAAAAAGTACAAACACTTGCTAGAAAATAAAAGCCTTGGCCTCCATACACAATGTCCCCTGTAAAAAGCATGGCCCTTCAGCAGGCCAATTGGACACGCTCACAGGCCCTGGCACATAAGGCTGGCTTATCTGAGGTGGCCTGCACCCAACTGGGTGGTCTCAACCCGTAAAACTGAGCATTCCCCTCGTGACAGTTGGAAAGCAGTACCTGGATGGCTTAGTGTATGAACTTGGAGGAAATATCATGTGATGAATATTCTCTTTCCCATTCTATGCCCTCCCTCTAAGTGAAATAAACCTGCTACAGGGTGTTGTTTGTTGTGCTGTGCACAATACGGATGACAATTGGTACCAAGAGTACTGCTAGAGGATAAATGCTGTGGCCTCGGTGGTTCTCTCACTGCCTGGGAATGTAGCCTGGCAGGTGCTATGTGCAACCGGACTTCAGCTTCATTTCTCTCCCCCTAAAAACCAGTTCTGAGGGGCATAGCTGAAAGTTAAACACAGTACAATCTGAGAATCACCATAGGCACCAAGCGATGTGTATACAGAATTCAAATCTCTTTTGTTATTATCTCCACAATACCTGACACAGAGTACTTGACATATTGCAAGGTCTCAATTTTTATGAGAATGAATTATCCACAGAAACATACCTGAATATCAGATAATTCAAAAAAATCCCTGAGACATATTAGAAAAATCCCTTACTAAAGGAATCTAGAGTAATAGAGAAAAAAAAAAAACCTAAACAGCCAAAACCTAAAGGATAAATCTAAATATAACCAAATATCTTATACTAATATAAATATCATACTAATGCTTATACTAATATTTGTATAGAGTTATAGGATCTTAGGAAGAACCTTTCCACATAATCCTATAGTTTGCAGAACATCAATTAAAGTTTCAATCAGATTATTGGCCATCTAGTCTCCTTTTAACTCTTCAGATGATGAGCTAATTGTTATTTAACTACTTCTTAAAATAGTCTATATAACAACAGTTAGCTCTAACTTTTATAATACCTTCTGGTTACTTTGTCAACACTTGTCTCTGAAGAATTTATATCCAGTATTTTTCCCTTTCTTTTGTAGAACATCTGCTTCCTCCTTCACTTGATATTTAAAAAAATATTTTAGAGATGGCTTTAGTATTTTCCCCTATACTTCTTCTTCTAACAACATTAAATATAAGACAAGATTCTGAGAGTCCTCACCATCTGGCTGATTTTTTTGAACTTTTTCTTGTTGAAGTTATCCAGCTTAAATCTACTTCCAACCACCAGTGTGAGTGGGGTTTTTTGTTGTTGTTGCTGCTGTTGAAATTCAAACATACGCAGACTACTTTCAGATCCTTGTCCTTTGTAGCCTGGCTTGTGTTTCAAATCTTCAAAGGTTGTCTTAAGAAATAACCTATTTTACTGCTACTGTTCCCTCCAAACCCATTCCACATGCTAATTCTGGAAATAAAAAAAGGGCACTGGCAAAGCTTCTGAACTCTGGTCTCCAGCTTCAGGTTGTGCCTGACTCTCCGATGGGGATTGATCTCATCTAGGTCGCCACGCCATTGCAGCTCTTCTGATGGCTTCACTCTTCCAGATGGCGAGTTTGCTCTTGGCCACACATGCAGGGGCTGCACTAAAGGATATGGTAACACATGCTAATAGTCCTCTAAATCCAAATGGTGATTGGCTGGGATGAAATCCGGAGGCCAACCTGAGGCTTTTTAGTTGCTTATTTATTTTTTAGATCCTCCGGGCCGGAGGCAATTCAGAATCAAAAGCCTTGGTTTTGCCTGTCATTCTTTCCCACAAGGCCACTGCATGGCCACACTGTGTGAGGGCACACATCAAGCTGAGGATTTAAATTTTAATTCTGGCCTTCTTGCTAATTGTGTGACTTTAGATTAATTATAGTACCCTGCCACCAACCTCACTCTCCCTTGCCCTCAATTGTTTTATCTGTGACACTCAAAATCCCTTCCAGCTGTAAATCACTGTGCCTGCCTTAATCATTTTGTGAATCTGTCTTGATTAAATTTAGCTTGGTTTCCCTCACATTAGGGGATGTGTACTCAGCAAGTGCAAAATCATGCTGAAGCCAACTGCTAAATGGGTGTATCTGCGCCGATCCCCAAAGGACAAGTGCACACAGTTAGGCATTTGCTAAGAATACCTGTCACGGAATATATGAATACATTTCAGAGCATAGAAGATAATTCAATCCTCCATTTTTCTCTTCTCTTGCTTGATGTACACAATCCTAACCTGACAGATGACACTGCTAAATGTGTGGGCAGGACAAACCAGGAATTGTGTGGCAGAACACAGCAATCGTTAGGAGATAGCACACACAAACAGAGAAAGACGAAACACCACTAATGGAGTACGTAAAGCCCAAGTGCAAAGGGAACGGCATACATTTAAATGGTAAGTTAAAGAAGCTTTCTGTAACTGCCTGACAGTGTATCCTCTTAAAAAAAAGTTACAAATCATCACCATGAAAGCTGGTGGCAGAGACTACCAAAATGGCTCAAAGAAAATCAGGCAGGAGCAGGAATGCCCTAAATGGAAATAGAAACAATGACATTTTACCAGAGGACAAAATGCTGTGTCTCCTTTATTACACTAAACCTGGATGTTAACACTCTGCATGCAGAGTACGTGAGACACAGTATTGGTATTCACACCACTTGTCACAGTCCCACTTTAATCCAATCATGACACGAAAGGGAGAAGTAGAGAAATTAAAGATGCATGAGAAGAAATAGCAAGAATAGGGAATGTAAAGATGACAAGCTTAAACTGCTTGAACTACCACCCTTCCCTCACCGAACACTCATCGTTATCGTTCTGGAACCACTGAGGAGACAGGTTTTACATTCAAATAACAAAATAGCTAATGTAAAGGGCTTCGCTCTATCTCAATACAGAATCATACATGAGATCTATGTCACACACATTACGGATATTTTTAAAAAGTAATGTTTACACCACTTCTTTTTTTATAGGCTCTTCTTCCTTAGCAAAGGGGGCGAAGACAAAAGATAAACTTAACCATTTCAGCCCTGGCTGGTGTAGCTCAGTGGATTGAGCTCGGGCCGGAGAACCAAACAACCGAGGTTCGATTCCCAGTCAGAGCACATGCCTGGGTTGCAGGCCAGTTCCCAGCAGGGGACTCACAAGAGGCAACCATACATTGATATTTCTCTCCCTCTCTCCTTCCCTTCCCTTCTAGAGATAAATAAATAAAATCTTTAAAAAAATAACCATTTTAGCCCTGGTTGGTGTGGCTCAGTGGATTGAGCACTGGCCTCTGAACCAAAGGGTAGCTGGTTCGATTCCCAGTCAGGAAACATGCCAGGACCCCACTAAGGGGTAAGTGAGAAGCAACAACACATCAATGTTTCTCTCCCTTTCTTTTTCCCTCTCTTCCCCTCTCTAAAAATAAATAAATAAAATATTTTAAAATTAACCATTTTACACTCTAGAAAATTCTAAAACTAACATCTTGAAAATTAATTTCCTGGTGATCTAAACATACTGTTATTGGCACGACTATTCTAAAAACACTACAAAAATTCTGGAATGAGTGGATATACTAATAATTGAAATAAATGATGACAATATATCACTTTTCTTAAAAACTAGCAACTATCAACTTTTATTTTAAGAGAGTAAAATATTTCTTAAATTAGAATACCCATATAAGCATTAAAAATATTTCCATACTTTATGTTTAAAATTGGATATTTCCCTCTTTTAGTTATGGTTAGAGTATAAGGATAAATATGTATGATCCTGGGTCTTCCTTTAAAAGCAGTATTAATTCTTAGACTTCTAAAAGGTTTTAAATATTATAAACTCAAACCTTTAAATAACACTACTGTAATATACTTGTTTGTGATCTTAATACATGTCATTAAATAAATTCATCCATAGATATTAATGATTTTCCTTTAAACGTTTAAATCTATTATAAAAGACAAGAAAATGGTAGTCCTAGTATTTTTGTTATAAGGAAATGCCATTGGCTATGACCTTTAATTTTAATTTATATATCCTTTTCTGTAATCCCATGTGATTACTGGTTTTGCTTTTAAAAGTTTTGCATAGTTTCCAAAACAGCCATTTTTAAAAAAATTTTTTTATTTATTATGCTGTTGCCATTTTTATGCAGCTTTTTCTTTATTCATGAAAATAGCTGAGTACTTGTTAATTAATCTAACCTCCTATGGACTATTTTAGGCTACAATACAAGCATAACCAGTGTTTTGTAATAACTAGAAAAATTTACACTTTGGTCACACAGGGATTTAGATACAATCCAAGTCTAAGTGGGCCAAATGTAGGGTTTGTATCATCTGAAATACCAAACGACAATAAATCGCTGTGGCTGACTTGGTTTGGCATTTGCAAATGTGTTGGCTCCCGACAAAACAAACCTCTTCATTAGGCAACCAATACTTCATAATTTCATTAATCTTCTAAGAAATTTTTATGAGTGTCCTTTTCTGGGATTAATTACTTAACTAAGTCAGAGTAATGTCTATTAAAGGATGCACACATGGTATTTGATTGATTGTTTATACAGGTTTAGAAACCCTTCTCATCATCTTTACATTTACCAAATGGATGGTCAAGCTTGACACGTCACAGAGGACAGCACGTATGTAGTCTGTAGTACATATGTAGCACATGTGTAGATGTGAAGTTTATGATATGGACCCTGATCCTCTGCAAGAGTTACTGCTTTAAAGCTGACAAGGGGCATACCCCAACTTTGTTGCGGATCTGCTGATTTCTGTGGCTACATGGACTAGACAGTAAATAGTTTCATCAACTGAAAATTTACTGTCAAATTTTCCAGCAAGTACTGTGAATTCCAGGTTACAGAGAGAGAGGGATAGAGGGGCAGGCAGGGAGAGAGTTAGTTATATAACCAAGATATGGAAGCAAACTAATTGACATTGATTGATGATTGGGTTAAAAAAAAAGATGTGGTACATATATACAATGCAATACTACTCAGCTGTAAAAAGAATACAATTTAAAAATTTTATCATTTGTGACAACATGGATGGACCTTCATGGTATAATGCTAAGTGAAATAAGTCAGACAAAGACAAATACCATATGATTTCACTCGTATGTGGAATCTAACAGGCAAATTAAATGAATAAGCAAAACAGAAACAGACTAATCGATACAGACTACAAACTGGTGGTTGCCAGGTGGGCACTCAGGGGGTTGGGGGGAAACCGAGGGTGTTGAGAAGTACAAACTGGCAGTTACAAAATAGCTATGAGGATGTGCAGACCAGGGAATACAGCCAATGCTCAGTAATAACTATGTATGGTGTCAGGGGGGTATTAGACTCATCAGGGGATCATGTCATAAGTTGTATAAATGTCTAACAAAAATAAATTCCATATGCATTTTAAGTTTGACCACTTGAGAGATCATAGGGCCAAAAGTACATCAGAGATGATTCCTAAGACCTAGCCATGCCAGGTGCTTAAGTACGGTGGACAAAACTGATTAGCTGATTGACAAAATATGCTTATTTAACTATGACAGGGTTTGATACGTGCAAGCCAGGGATCCGTAGTAGAAAGCAAAGCCTACCTCTTCTTACTCCAAACACGAGTGTGTGCACCCCATGCACACACACCCACATCCACATACTCTTGATTGTCTGTGGTAAAATTTCAATACTTAGTCACATTAGTGATTCTTCAGAAGGAAACTAAACAGTGACTGCCCTTCTTTGGGGGGAAACGCGATAACACAAAGACTCTTGGATTCAGATTTTAAATATCACTTTCACCTCCCACCTTATTCTTTCTTATTTAAAGTAATGAACCTATATAAATAAATCCCACCCCTGAAACACAGTTTCTCTCTGCTTTCTACCTCTTTACCAATGACAATATTCTTTGCCATACAAATTACATACTAGCTTTAAAGTCTCCCCTGACCCAGAAATTGTTCTCTGCTGAATCTTTATATTAATCTTCTGTTTAATCCACTTATACATGTCACATCATAATAACAGTTTGGATTTTTTTATCAGATTAAATTTGGTCTCCAATTGGATTAGAAGTCTCTTACAGGCAGGTGTCTAATCTTGTATTTCTTAGCTGCCCCTCATGCCTGTGTAGACTGTCACACACACAAATCAGATTCCCCACTCGTGGCTGTTTGAAAAGGACATCATACAACACGTAACATCTGTGTAAGTAGGAACAGATTATGCTTCCGAACCATTTGCTTCTCGAATCTGAGCCAAACTCTCTTCAGGGAGCCAATTCTTTTCAGCCAATTGTAGTTTGTGCAGCACACTGTAATAACAGTGTAGAGCTTCGATGGAAACTTAAAATGTAAATAAAAATACAAATTAATTAACCATGGGAGATAATTTTATCAAAAAGCCCTCATAAACAGACAACACTAGGGTGATTCTGATCTATAGTCACCTGGAGAACTGAACTCCAGGTCATACTTGGTCACTTAATGGTCATGTGACTTTTGATGAGTTATTTAAATTTCTTAAGCCTCTGGCCCCTACAAAGCAAAACACGGATAATGATAAGCACATTACCTATCTCTCGAAGTTGTAAGTACCAAGTAACAATGTAAAAATACTTATAAATCATAATGTTCCATAGTTTTGAATTTTTTGGTGATACTTAGAAAAAATATGCTCACTGATTATATCAGCAGGGTTTTTCCCATTTCTAGCTACCCTGCTTCAACTACAGAAAATACATTTTTTAGAGCTCTGTTTTTCCAGTGCCTAGTAGAATGCTAGATGCTTTACTAAGAACTCTACACCTACACTTTCAACAAAATTACAAGCAAAACCAAATTATACCTCTGTTATACTATAATAGGAACTGAAGAAAATATAGAAATATATAATGTAAATAGAACTATGTAGGGTAAAATTGAAGTCCATGATTAAACCTATTTTTATTTATCATCTGTTCATTTAGCATTAAACCAGAGTTATAGTCCATTCCTATAGGAATTTTACATTAAAAGGCATAGCAATATTTACCAGTATTTTTATTTTCTGATATCAATCTATTTGTAAGTATTATTAGCTAAACACAATACTTTATCATTTAGTTCAGTGGTCAGTATACATTTTCTGTAAAGGGTTATATAATAAATATTTTAAATTTTGTAAGCTACACAGTTTGTTACCACTATTCAGTGCTTCCCTGCAGTGTAAAAATAGCTACGGACACTATGTAACAGACAGGTATGGTCATGTTACAATAAAACTTTATTTACAGAATTCAGTGGCAGAATAGATTTGGTCCAGGGACTGTAGTTTGGTGACCATTGCTTAATTAATTACAATATCCTTACAACACAATAGATAAAACTCACAGAAACTTTAATGCTCAATAAAAACTCAGCTCTCCTGGATGAAATCAGAGAGGACAAGGGCATGAAAACACACAGATCTAAACTGAAGTCATAATTTGGAATAGTCTGGAAGAATTAATGCCAGTATCTTTCAGAGTAAAGGATATATCCTCTGGGTGTTTGGTTAGGTGGGCTGGTATATGACCATTTATTAAGATTAGTTATAAAACATTAGACCTTCTCTTTCATTCATTTGTGTATATATTACAATGTACAATGCAGTCTGATGTGCATTACATTATGTAATTTACAAATCTATATACACACAAATATATATAAACATACACACATTTAAAAAAACCACACCCAACCTTTTTCAACTTACGTGGCAAGAGATTAAAAACATTGGGAGTCAATGCAGTCTAGATAACCAATTAATTTGAAGTTTCTGATTAATAAGAATGATAGAAAAATTATGAAGAATAGTCACCTCATCGTGAACCTGTCCAACATATTTCGAATGGTAAAATGTCCTCACATGGGAGGCAATGGGATTTATTTATAACTCCTGGCAATATTTTAATGCAGCCTAAAATAGGAGTGGTGCTATAGGAGCCTAAGTTTGTGACTAAAAGATGAAGGTCTGCAACGAAAGCCAGTGTTTCTTTTGATCACTCAATATTTTCTTGCTGAGAAATGAAAGACTCCAAGTGGCAAAAAAATGTCATCAGAGACCCAAGCAGAAATGGGGACACGATGCTGATCTTGAGCTAAAAGCCCAGGAAGCAAGGGAGGGAGCAGAAAGCTGGGGAAGGTGAATAATGGCTGATGATGCACACATGCACCTCACCCGGAGTCCTGCTGTGCGTGCTTAGCAACGGCTCCCCAGGTGGGAAACGATTAGGTGTAGCCATTATCTTGCCCTCAAATTTTAGGTAAACAAATGGTATTTTGTCAGTTTCTTTGGAGGGCGTTAATTTTTGGATGATCTCCAGAGTATTTCAGAACAACCTGATGAATTGCCAACTTCTACACCATGAAAGCTTCTGCTTCATGAAATCTAAAACGAGATGTGGCTAAATAGTCTCCGGCTCTGCTTTCCACCATCCACCCATCTGGTTACTATGAACACAACGTTTCTAGGATACAGGATGAAAAATCAGAAATCCTAGGAGCGTATTAAACAACCAATTGTAGTCTAATTCGATTTCTATGTGATTGATTCAATTCGATATACAAAAACCAGTTGCTAGGATCATTGAAAAACAATTTACAAACGCTTTGAAACTTAATAAGGGCTAAAAATGGAATTTCACTGTGACAAATGAGAAGTCTAACACTCAAAAGCCTAACTATATCATTTGTGTAAGAAGATGCTGTAGCCTTGTTTGCAATTTCAGATAACATTTGGTAACTGTACAAAAATAGTACATGACTGATCCTACATCGGTGCCGCAGGACTGGGGTTTGTTTCCCACCGCGTGTCTGAAGTCACCAGTGGGAAATGATACCGTTCTCTCCTTCTCAGTCATTCTGATGACCCCTGAAGGAAACTCCATATTCTGGGGGGTCAGTTCTTTAATGGTTGTTCAACCTATTGCCTGTCTCCATGAAGGAAAATGAAACCATCTCAGATCAGAGAGATCTGTACACGGCTCCACAGTTTTCCCTTTCCAAGGACAGAACTTGGACAAGTACTTTTGAGGCTATGGCCCTCATCTTAGACAGGTAAAAAGCTTCTTGCTGATTGTGAGGATTGAGGTGAAGTTTATTAAGAGTGCAAGTCCAATATCTTCCTATACACATGATGTTGAAGTGCTCAACTGCAACCCTTCAAAGAACTCTATTCTCTACAGATCTTCTTTAGGATAAATAAAAGAAACAAACAAAAGTAAACACAGCTTTGTTTCAACTGTTCCTTTGAAAATGTGGTTTCAATTCAGGAGGTTGTCTGAGTTCAAATTTCAGATCCATTCTTTATAATTTAAGTGGCCTTCTATGCATAAATGTATCCATCAGTAAAATAGGCCTTGTTGTGACATGAAAGATGTTAATACACATAAAAGCTTATAGAAGTTTCCACTTTGGGGGGAGAGTAAGATTTTGCTAACCTGTGAACTAATCTTCTGTAAGATTTTTTAAATTAATGGGAAAAATAGCTTTAATTAACAAACAAATCTATGAGCAAAAGTATAAATAATGTTTGTGAAAATGTTTAGACCTATTTTTACTCAGAAACCAAAGAATAATGTAATGTACACAATACACATTAGCAAAAGGTTATACTTAAAAAAAAAAAAACTTTATACACACATATATATATAGCTATTACACTCCTTTTAAGTTTAAATCCTTATCCCAAATGGAAATGTTCATCTTCTCTGTGGCTCACAGATATAATTAGAACTGGATTTTAATGCTCTAAAATTTTGAATTTACATAAAAGTAGTACCTACAAGTATTGTTACTAGATGCTCCAATTACACTACCTCCCCCTTTTTTTTTTACAGCATCCATTAAAGATGTGGGCAAAATTTGTTCTCAGTATTGATCCTTTTGAGTGCACTTTATTCACTATATCATTATATCATTATATCATTATAACTACCGTCTCCTATCAAACCTGGGCAGAGGGTTTTTAGGCAGCAAAGGGATGGGGAAGAAATCTAGTAACACTAAAAAGACTAATATTATAATAACTGATCATCCCGAGTGCCCTGAGAATGCTCCAGAATATCCCTTCCCAGAACACCCAGAGGAAATTAAGTGCTCATCTTGCTTTGTAGGTAGAAATGAGTGATTCACTCTTTTATAACTGAATGTGCTGGTAGAAAATGACTGCTTAGCATTGCAGCAATTATTATGAGATAAGCATTTGGTGCCGCTGGAAAAACAAACAAGCATTTACTGCTTAGGAACATCGGAAGTATCATGGTAGGTTTTCTGAAGTGTATATAAAAGTTTATAAATTTAAGATTTTAATATAACTTCTCATAAGTGTGATGTTTTGCAGATTACAAATATACTTTACTTCTTTTGGAATGTATACATTCTTCCCAAGGTACAAATATACTTCGATATATCATAAGAGGCTTAAAACACTTTTGGATGAATTTCTTTAAGGCAGCATAAACAATTCCCAAATTATGATTTGTATATTAACCTAGTTATTGCTTTACTTATTCAACTGATATGTATTAAGTAACTAGCAAGTACTAAGGGAAAAATGACTTACAAACCTGCCCCGTGGAACAGTCATTTTTTTTTTTATAGAAGCAGTGCTGTGAGAGATTGTATCCCCTTGACAATCCACCAAATGAACTTTATACGTGCCGCAGCGCATTGTCCCAGTAGGGACGATTTACACACCGTGGTTTTCCATGAGAAAATGTAATTGGAATTGTTAGCTGTGATGCAAACAATGAGTTTGCTTTGAACAGAAGTAATTCTAAAATATATAAGACTTTCATGTACATGAACATCAAGTTCATACCCTCGGACTTATGAGTGGACGATAGAACAAGAGATTTGAAGTCAGAATCCTCCTAGAAAATTTAACATACGCATATATTTTTCAAGCTTGAATTATAAAGATGGGGAAAAGGAGATATAGTTTCCATAGTTTATTTGGTTCCTTCATTTCTGTATAAAACAAGGTAACTCTTTAAATCAATTTCATATTCCGGAAGGAAAAAAGTTGTGTTACTGAACACAAGTCGGCAAAGTGGGAACAGTAGTGAAGCATTTCAGACAATGAGTACAACTAATCAACCTTTCTTAAATTTAGTTTCCTCATTTATAAAATAGAAAACATGTACATACCTACCTTTCCGTCCTGTTGTCAGTATTAAATAATACATGATACATAAAGCATTCCTCACAGAGGTTAGTCACAGAACAGACTCATTGAAGTTTAACTATGACTGGGTAGAGTGTTTCTCTTGGGGGTGATGGAAATGTTCTGGAATAGGATAGCAGTGATGGTTGCTCAACTTTGTGAATATGCTAAGAAGCACCGAAATGAATATTTTAAAATGATGAATTTTACTTTATGTGATATCTGATATGAATTATATCTCTATAAAAACAAATGTGAGCTGTGCTTATATTTATTATAATATACATTATTTTGTGCATAGAATAAATATATTTTGCTTTTTTTGTCTTGAAATAGGATGGCACTTGAGTCCATAAAAAACCCTTTGACACACTAGTGATACAGTGACTTTTAGTTGTACCGTAACACATCATGGTGGGCGGGGTAAGAAACCAGAAGGATTAGAAAAATGAAGTGATAAAAGATGATGAAGTCAATAAATTGAAAACAATTGCTAAGTTTTTATGATTATGGTAAATAACCTACATTCGCCTAAAAGTGGGCAGTTCTGAAGAGTATAAAAGAGCACATGGCACAGGGTCCTACTCAGCTGAGCCATTACTAGAGCAGTGGGCACTGCAAAGGTAGTATTTCAGTCATCCCCATTATTTTGAATTCAGATTTTAACAGAGCCAAATTCTAACTGCACATACACAGTCATGTTTCTCTTCATGGCAGGGATATGTTCTAAGAAATGTGTCCTTAAGTGATTCAGTTGTTGTGTAAACATCATAGAGTGTACTCGCAGAGACCTAGATGGTATAGTCCACTTCTGCCCTAGGCTATACGCTGTAGCCTACTGCCCCTAGGTGACAAACACATACACTGCATTACTGTGCTGAATACGGTATACATTGTAACATCGTGGTAAGTATCTCTGTATCCAGACATACCAGAATATAGAAAAGGCACCGATAAAGACAGCACACCTGCATAGGCACTTACATGAATGGAGCTTTCTGGACTGAAAGCTGTTCTGGGTGAGTCAGTGAGTGGGCGGGAGTGGATGGGAAGGCTCCGCACATTTTTGTACACTATTGTTGACTTTGCGA
Source organism: Artibeus jamaicensis (assembly GCF_021234435.1). Classification (NCBI taxonomy): domain Eukaryota; kingdom Metazoa; phylum Chordata; class Mammalia; order Chiroptera; family Phyllostomidae; genus Artibeus; species Artibeus jamaicensis. The sequence goes on from NW_026522030.1 coordinate 47,695,776, forward strand.
ACACTGTTCACTTAGGCTACACTAAGTTTAGAAAAATATTTTTCTTTCTTAAATAATAAATTAACCAGTTTAGCTCACTCTAACACTTTTACTTTATAAACTTTAATCTTTTTAAACTTTTCAACCCTTTTAAGAATACTTAGCTTAAAACACAAAAACATAGTACAAATATAAAAAAATATTTTCTTTCTTTATATCCTTATTTCATAAGTTTTTCTAGTAATTAAAAAAAGGTTTAAATGTAAAAAAGAATGAAACAAGACACAAGCACAAACATAAACTGAGGCCCACACTGGCTGGTGAGGGCCATTAATACCACGTCTTCCACTTCCCTTCCTGTCCCACTGGACGCTCTTCAGGGGCAATGACACGCAGGGAGCCGTCATTGACAATAATGCCTTCTTCTGGAACACGTCCTGAAGGACCTGCTTAAGGCTCTTCTTGAGAAGGTGTCACTCTTTTCAGTAAGGTGTCCATGACGCTTTGCTTGGTTTCTTTTTTTCATCATAGATTTGCTTATATGCAATGCACCTGGAACATTCCTCTTTATTAAGGAAAACCTTTCAGTGCTGAGGTCCACAATGCCAAGCTTTTTAAAGGTTTGTTGAGGTCTGCAAAAGCTTCTGCTAACTGTCTCACTGTGCTTTGTTGGAGTTCTTTTTATTCTTTGGCAGTTTCCTTTTCTCTCGCCTCTTCAGCTATGTTCCAGTTGCAGTTCCAATATCCATGTTCCAGTTGCAGTTCCAGTATCCATGTCCCAGTTCCAGCTCCAGTATCCATGTCCCAGTTCCAGCTCCAGTATCCATGTTCCAGTTCCAGTTCCAGCATCTCCTCATTAGTCAGGCCCTCAGGGACACTTCTGGGAGCTCCTGAAAATCAGCCTCATCCACACCCAGGTTAAAGCTGTTTGCCATCTCAACCACAGCCTTGTTAACTTCCACCATCTCCTCATCTTTGGAAAAACCTTAAGTCAAGGGCTATGATGTTGCTAGGTGATGGAAATTTTTCAGTTTTATAATAATCTTGTGGGACCACCATCATGCATGCAGTCTGTCATTAAGTGAAATATCATTGTAAGGCACATTACTGTATTAAACAAATGATCTTGGGTACAGTACATGAGTTTATTATGCTTCCTTTTTTGTTATTGTCAAGTGAGATTACTTGCATGCTTCTTGAGATGCATTGGATAAACTCTAACAATTTTCCCATCTCTGTTCTACATTCATTTTTCTAGTTCCTGTCCAATCACTCTATGTTCTAAAGGTCTCCCCCTTCAACCACATCGTGAGCAACGTGAGACCAGAGCTTGGTGTGCTCATTGCTATGTTAGTTATTATTTAACTAAAAAACTATATGGATACTTATTGAGTACAGTTTGTGTGCTATACACCAGTAGAATATGGAAGACTAGAACCAAGTTTTTTGCTTTCTTTCTAAAGTCTGTGGGGAGCACAGTGCCCCTTGACAGATACAGACGTTACAGAGGTTACTCTTTATATATTTTTTTCTGTCAGGTTACTCTTCATTAAAAAAAACAACAACAAAAACTTTAATTGAAGCCAAAGCATTACAAGAAAAAATCCATAGAAGTGTTTTAATCTGTGTCTCCCAGGCACATGATTATACTTGGACATTAGATGAAGGAGGCTGAATGTCTTTAATATCTTTCTAACTTTGAAGGAAAATACAAAGACCTCTTTTTTGGTCTACCACATGAAGTGTGGACTAGAAGGGGGGAAACTCAGTAAAGTGTAATACTTCAAGGGCAAAATCCTCACATTTTTAACTGTGTGAGCTACTGACCTTCTACTTCAAAACTAAAAAGCAATCCAAAAGATGTTGCAAAAATATTTCAAATTAAAAGTGATTGATGAAATAGACTATTATTTAGATCCCTTTTTTCACATGGCAAGGTATGGCAGCACATGCTGAGACTGAAGGACAATAGCCACAAAACTGTAAAAGAAATTGCTCAGCTGTCTTATTTGGGAATTCAAGGACAGTTCAAAACCACGCTTCTGACTAAAATTAAGAATATGCACCTAAGAGAGTACAGATTTCAAGCTCAGTATCTGTTACTTCACACTTTAAAAACTGCTTCTTAGTTTACAAACTTGGAAAATTTTAGGATTACTCTATAAAACTATGTAAAAATCTATGTCGATATATAATTTAGCCCTTATTCATTCTAGTAACAATAACTTAAGAAGGTTTGAATTAACTAGAATAGCATATTCAAAAGGTACCTAAGTCATTCAGGGCAAAATCTGCGATGGTAAACCTTTTAACAGTTAGGGGAAATGAAGCCATGAAACAGAAAACATTTATTTTGATTGTTTTTAGTCATCTCTTAGCATTCACTACAAGAAAAAAATTGTGTTATGGAAAGTACCAAAATATTCACAAGCAGCCCAAAGATTAAAGTATATATGTACATCAAAACATCCACAAAAACTACATTGGATGAAATAATTGCCAAAAATTTTAGAAAGCAGGCTTTATAATATTGCATTTAATTCATTCTATGATGCAAAGTTTTTTCACATGTTAACAACTCTGTAATAGGTTTGCATTTTACAATCAATGATATATTTTGATTGATTGTATTTTTCTTCCTTAGTGAAATAAAAAATATTGTTGCATCATATAATCAGCATTTTCTATCCTAAACAATAATTTATTTCTTTCACAAATCTACACAAAAGTAAAATCATTAGAAACAAATACATTTTTTTCTAAAATAGTGCAGGGTAACTAATTGTCCAGAGAAAAATGTTATCCATTTTCACGTCTGACATTAGTAACTGCTGTCATATACTGTTTTTATTATCACATTTAGTATATACACAATAAGAGACAGCAGGATTTGGTTTCCCAGTGGGAAATACTTATTGACCTATGGTAAATGCATAGAATGTAAAATTGTATAAGAATAGACTGGAATTTAGGATTTATAGAAGGTATTTAAGTGCTATTCTTAATTACTGTATAGATTGAGAAAATCTTTTAATTTCTTTTAAAAAAAGAAGTAATTATTTTTGTCTTACTGGGAGAACTGAGATGTCCCCATAGTAGAAGAAAAATTATTAGAAAGTTTCATTGAGGAGAGTTAATTATTTTAGTTGCTATATTTAAAATGTATCTTCCTATTGACCAATTGAGTACTGAAATGTTTAGTGCTACAAAGTGATTTTGAAATTGTTCTGAAAAGAATGGCAAATAGAGTTGTAAGCAGGAGATGAAAGGCAGAGCTTCCAAATTAGATTGTAAACATTTCTCCTGAAATAGACACCAAATATTTTCAGGTTTACTCAAAATAACTGTGACTTGGAATAGTCAACCATATGTCAATAGGAAGACAGAAGATGTATACCAAAATGATGACTTTATTAAAATCAGTCATTTGTAGACTTTCTATGGATGCCTAGAAAGCAGAGCCATTTATTATTAAGACCACTATAGATTATGATTATAAATCCAAATCCACTTTATAAAAGAGAATACATATCTTTTTTTCCTAGAGAAGCAGCCAAGACATCTAGCTTATTCAAAAGTAGAAGCATCATTAAGGGACAAGTTCAAAAGAAGTTGATTAGCAGAGCCTATCCTTTTTATCCCCACCAGAAATATTAACTAGTCACTCCTGATTACCTTGGCCTCAGAATGATATTAGAGCATAGAGTTTGCATGAGTCTACATTACCTGGGGTATGTAATGAGTTCACACATTTTGGTTTATACTTGACTCCTGTCCAGGGAGAAATGCTGAAGGAACAAACTGTCTAATGCATATACTGCCAGAGTTCCTTGCAAAGTGGTAAAGAACATGAGCTTGGGAAGTTAGAAAATAGCCATGTCTACCATCCACCTGTGTTTCATGTAAAACATTAATATTCACAAGCACTGGTTTGCTGGCATCAAGCAAAACCCAGCATGTATGTCTGCATAAAATGTCTATAATAATACATAAATTGCTGGTGTGTTTTCATTATTGTTGAGTAAATTTTAGGCATTGTTCAGGCAGGCAGCCTTGGAACTCAGAAAAGGTAAAGGTAGCTAAGGTCCTCTACTAGGCAGGGAATTGTAGACCAATCTATTAATTCCATAACCACCCCAAAACACTTACTGGAAAGCATCATTGTAGTGATTTTCTGGTTTAAGTTACATAATATTATTGTCAAAGTTACTTGTAATCTATGATGTAAAGACATTTTTATTTATCAAAAGGTGTCCTATAAAAATGCAAATTTTAAAATTTTATTTTAAGTGTATTTCTCTAGACCTTCCAGAATTGTGTGGTTTGCCAACTTTGTTTTAATATTTTATTAGTACTCTATCCCTATTTAATTTTTTTCATTTTTTCATTATATGCCAATATTCTTGGTAAATTCAACCCCTAAGAGACCTATTATGATGGTTTTAATGTAAAATTAAAGCAGAGTCATTGGGTATTGAATGAGAACAGAAGAAAATCCTTAACATGAATTTTCCAATTATTAGAACCATATCAAGTTGAGGCATTGAAAATCAATCTTGTACTTTCTCTTTTGCAAATGATCATTTATGACTTAGACCAATCCATCTAAGAGAACTTAGCAAAAACAAAGTTACTAGCAAAAATAAATGATACTGTTTATTTTTTTCCAAAACAGGGCAAGACAATTGTCCAGGGAATCATGCTATCTCATTTTCTGTTTCTGATCTGAGTCACTGCTGTCACATGGAGACACACCATATCTATAATCATGTTTGGTTTATGTAAAATAAGAGGCTTCAGGGCTTGACTTCTCAACAGGAATTGCAGTAAGAAATTAAAATAATGGCTCTCATGGCAAAAGACTGCTGTGATGACAGTAAGCTAATTTTTCAGGCTTGAGAATTTCAAAAATTGTTTTGACAACCAACAGTGAAAAGCTTTCATCCTGATTTCACTCTTCCATGAAATGCCAGGTTTTTATGCATTTGTAATCATGGACTTCTTCAAATGCAAGAATATTAGCATTACTGATTTGTTTCCCATTATCACATAAAGGCTTCTTACACTTCAGACTGCTGTATACACTGGTCTAAAATTTATTACAATAATAATAAACTTCGAGGTGGAGTGTTGGAAGCCTTATGGTGTCAGCATAAAAATTTGAAGAAAATAGAAAACTATGCACAATGTACAAAGAGAAAACAGGCATAGGTGAGATAGCCTGTCATTTTTCTGGTTCTAAACAAAATCGTGTGAAGTCTCATTCTGACACTTCACATAGTAGAAGAATGCTTTCACTTTCATGGATTGAACTTGATATATCCCCTTTCTTTTTGCAGTGCTAAATCTGCGAAATGCAGTGAAATATGTGTGTAGTGTCCCAGAGATAGAGCATAATACACTATTTTAATACTTTATTCTGTAGTCTCAAAATGTCTGTCAGGAATCTATAATTTCCCATATTTTACTTCAGAACCTGTGAACAACTTATCCACATCATACCTGGATGTTTCTTCTGATACTCGCGGTCTTATCCCTTCTCACTACTCATTATTGCCCAATGCATTTCCATACATGTAGCTGGCCAGTGATGTCTGCACTACATACACAATTGCATTGGCAACAAACAGACTAGAGTAAGAATGTAAACTTGCTTGCATGCATAGACTTTGTCAGTCTAACGCACAAAACATAAATGTGTTAATCCAGAACATTTGAAAACAAATTTACAGTGATTTTTGTGCAGCATGAATTACCATAATTAGTCAGCAGTCCACATGAATTATCATAAAGGAATTATTTTTACATAACCAAAATGTTTCTCCCACATTGATAAGTACATGTGTATACAACTGCCGGCTCAAATTCTAATAGCCACTGTCCTCACTGATTTTGAATATATTAAGGCACAGATGCCATGCACAATTCCTATTATTTTCCGAATATGCCCAGTCTCTCCTTCTTAGTATTGACACACCTGGGGTCATCTCATCTTTCCCATTTGTATGCCTTCTGTACACCCCTTTCCCTTATATCCATACCAAGGGGACCTCGAACTGCAATGGATATGTCAGAAGCTTATGCAGTCGAATTATTTGGCCATTCTGAACACATAGCAGCATAGACCTCATCTTGAACAATGGAGAAAACCTCATGCAGTCAATAATGTTGACTCTTACAGACTGCAGTACGAGAACCGGGCACTGATCAGGCATGTAGGGCAACAGGAAAAGTTACTAATACATAGGTTGATACTTGGATTATCTGATCATTTTCTTTCATCTCTATCTCTTTTTCATAAAGCAACCAAAATGGTGAGAAGCATTCTCTATACAACACCTCTTTTCTCTAATTGACTGAAAAAGCTCTCTACAAAAAGTACTTGTTCTGTCTGGGTCTGTACTGTCACACAGCAACAGAAAAATGGGGCAGAGACTTCCTGTGTCACATGTTTCTCAGAATTGCAGAATGAAAGGGCAGAATACAGTTTTGTTCCAGGAGAAAAGCACTGGTCACTTGAAGTTTTCTTCCTTCAGGGTAGACCCTCAGGGCATCCAAAAACTGAGCTATTATCCCAATGCTATTAGTGGAAAAATTGCACATTTCAAAAGTAAAAAAAAAAAAAAAAACGTATGCAAAGACATGCAGACAGTAAATTGTTGTTACTGGGATATGAAATCTAAATCCTAGCCACTTGGTTAAAGATCAGTGATTCTCCATTTCACTATTTCAGTACTTGCTGTATAGTATCTTATTTTTTTTTCAGGTTAAAACATGAAGTCAAGGAGCCAAATTCCATACACAGCAAAAGCCACCAAGCTATGATAAGGGTGTTTTCTCTTCCTGTGATCATCTATTGGTTCCATGTTTGGTTATATAAGTGCATTGTATCAGTGCCATTTTATTTGATAAATGCTTTTGTTCTTGATTTCCACAGATAGTTTGTTGAGGCTAGTACATTTCATTATGGTTTTAATTTCAAGACTATATTTTGAAAGGCAATATTAGTACATTTGTTAAAAGCACAGGATCCAAAATCAGACTTGGTTTCTGGGTTCAAATTCCAGAGCAACTACATAAAATAAGAGTGACCTTTAGCAAATTTCTCTGTGCCTCAGTTTTATCATCTGTAAAATGGGGATAAACAATGTCCTCCAATAGGGTTAGTAGTAATTAAATCACTTAATATATATTAATCTCCTACCATATAATAAATGCTACTTAAACATTTTGACATTTTTGATTTTGTGAAATTTGCAACTAACTAGAATTATTTGAGGTTATGAGTTGTATTCTCTAAAAACAAATAAAACTTTGAATAATTTAATTCCTCTGGCTTATAATACCCTCTTGAAATGCTGGTGTAAGCAAATGAGGTAGCAAAAATGTCAGCCAAGTTACAAGGTTCACAGTCCTTGGAGTTCTTTCATTGTCTTAACAAGTAAGTTCTCTCTTTCTTGTAATAAAAGATTGTGGAGATGAGATACTTTTTTCATGCAATGTCATAAAGATGCCAAATTTACCAATTTCTGATTGTTAAAAGAAGAATGGGTTGAATTAAGATTAAAAAGAGAGATTGGAGGACTTGTTACCAGAACTAATTTGTAAGAAAAAAAATGGTACTGTGGGTAAATTAGCCCAGGACACAATGTGTACTCTGTAATCTACCAACACACTAGCATAGTAAAGATTCTGATACTTTATCTAGGATGCAAACCTGTGTAACTTTTTTAAAGGAAGATATTCCCAAATGGTATGTGTGTGCTGTATGTGGGTATGTGTTTATAAACTTCAATGCAACATTTAGTAACTACTCTTCTGAAGGATGTATTTTGGGAAATATTTCTTAGTTTAGATTTAGTGTTATCATTGGTTTTCCTGAGGAATGAGGTAGAAAATGATAAAAAGCAACAAACTGAGAATTTGCGTAGTGCATTGCATTTCACTAAGAGATTTACTTGATATGTGTAACAAATCAAAGTGTAGGTTCCATCATTATTCTTAATTCATAGATAAAGAAACTGAGACCCAGAAAGTTTAAATATTCATCCTATGGTCAGATAGGTAGTAAGAAGTGGAATTTGAACCTGGGCTCTCTATCTGTAAAGTCTATGTTCTTGGACTAGAAGCCCTACTATTTCCTTAGGTAGAGAAGACAAGTGGTAAGAGAAGAAATGATCTGATGGATCAGAGATTTAGTACTACAATTAAAGAGGATAATCTCAGAGCGACTGTTGGCTACTGTAAAGAAGTCTGGAATCATGGACTATAGAATTATAATGAGAACTCCATAGAACTTGTAGAACTCTAAGACTCCTTTGTTTACCACTTATAGTTTTAACACTAGTGAGAAACATACTTAAAAAAATTAAATATGTACAAGTACGAGTATATTTTCCCTCCCTATGAGTAGTCATAGGGAGGGAAAATGAGTACATTTATATTGAGTACCTCTTAAATGCATGCACCTATTTCTCACTGGCATGAATTATCATACTTTATTCCATAATTCTGTAAGATAGGGACTCTCCTGCTATTTAGTAGAAAAAATTGAGGCTTAAAATGATTAGGCAACTGGCCCATAAGTCAAATAATAAAGTAAAAAAAGAGATGGCTTTTAAATTCAGATGACACTGATTGAAAATATTCCTCTATAACTTTTCCTGAGAAAGAGAAGTACGTAGGAGACCACGGCTGACTCATGGGTGAAAAAACCCCCAAGAAGCAGAGTGTTAGCAGCCTACAAAGGAAGTACAAGTAGATTTTCTAACTGTAATGGCTGAAAGTAAAAAAGACAGGAATGTTAAAAACATTTCCATTAAAAAAGACTCCTTAGGACTCTCTGAGCTTCCTGGATTTCCTGGAAGTCTATCGCCTTTTCCAGATTGGGGAAATTCTCCTTTATTATTTGTTCAAATAAGTTTTCCACTGGTGGCTGTTCCTTTCCCCCTTCTGGTACCCCTATAATTCGGATGTTGGAGCGTTTAAAGATGTCCTGGAGGTTCCTAAGACTCTCCTCATTTTTTTGAATTCTTGCTTCTTCACTCTTTTCTGTTTGGGGGAATAGAACAACTGTAATGGCATAATCAATAAAAATAAATAAAAACAAGACTTCTTAAACAGATAAAATGCAAAATGACACCCAATCTGGAGGGATAAATTGCAATACAACAGTCCTTTCCTATAGCGGAGGCGTCATCATCCCAGGATGCACTTCCTCGCACGGTGAGTGTGGGTGCTATCCCTCAGCTTTCCTCCCCTGCTAAATGCCTTTGAAGAGAGCACAACCTGAACAACCATAAGAAGTGTCCCTGGACATAAGAAGCCAACTTAATATGGAGAGGTGAACCCAAGGCTTTAGCCATAGAAGCACCAGCTTCCATGATGGACCTCCTTCTTGCCTTTGTTTCAGACCATACAGTTTCTTACTACAGCTGCTTTACACAGCTTCTTATTATTCCCTTTTTTATGGTATATTTTAAAGGTGAAAGCAACCACATGAAAATAAAAGCTAATTTTATATTGGAAAACTTATAGCGCAATAGAAAAAATGACCTCAAGTGTGCTTGGTAAGTGTTATATAAAATCATAAATCTTAGCCACTGCTGCAGTATAGAGACTACACAGTATATCTGTATACAACTGCAAATCCATTCTGGGGACAGTTTGAACTGCTCTAAGAGGCATTTTTGGAAATGTATATTTTAAGAAGCACTGCCAAAACCCTAGCTGCTACGGCAGGCAAGCCACATCGCTTAACTGGCTGTACACTTGCTACATTTTATAGATTAGCTAAAAAGGAGTACCTTTGTGATTTACATCTCAGTGATAATTAATCATAGACTTATTGAATTTTTATCTTTTCTGTTTTAATAAATAGAAGTCATAAAACAATATATTTTAGAGCCGTTTTAAATTAATTGTTTTCACTAGTCTAATTACATGACACGTTTGCTTTCTATGCCTTATAGAATTCTCACTTAATGTTTCTCCCTCTCTTATTTTTACAATACTCATTATTTTCTGAAATTCACACTGGACCAACTTATTTCATCAAAATTTGTCATAGGCTCTTCAATATATTCTGCTGCCTGAGGTAGTGCATTTGATGAAACATTTCTCATGAGTAGAAAACCAAAACAATTGTAAGCAAAAATCAGATACAGAAAGCCTTAAGTTATTTCTAGAAGGGTGATGATATAAAAAGAACACTAAGTTTTTTACTAATAAAAAGTCCTAGAATTAATGTCAATGTTATAGTGCTTATTAAATCAGGTAGACAAAACAGGTCGCAACAGCTACCATTTTTTGTTGGTTCATTATCATAATTGTTAATAGTAATAAAATATTTAAATAATAAAATAGAAATAAAACCCAAAACATTCAGGGTGAGGTAAAAGTAGGTTTACAGTTGTGAGTACATGAAACGGAGTTTATTCTTTTATTCTCATTGCTTAGTCATCTTATTATTTTTCAGATAAACAACTGTAAACCTACTTTTGCCCCACCCTGTATATATAAATTTACAGATCAGGTGTTCCCACTGGTATTTTCCATGGAGATATGGGTGGTATCTCCAGTGATATTATCTATTAATAATTAGCAGCTTAATTTGGCATATGTTCTCTTTATTTTTTAAGTGTCTCAAAATAAATATAAAAGGAAAATTTCTATTTGGTAACAAAAAGAGTTTTCAAAATTATACCTATAAAATATCAAAAAATTAATACTTTTATCTTAGTCAAATCTTTAGAAAGGGGAAACAAGTCATAAAGTAAGTTATCATTTTTCCTAATAATTTACTCCATTCTACATCCATTTAATAATAATTAAACATTCATTTCTTTATGCATTTCTTCAACAGTCTTTTATTAAGACATGCACTTTGTGTCAGATATCAAGAAGAATAGAACCTGACCTTTAGGACAAAATTAAACAACAAATTAGAATTCAATAATGTAAGTGTAATAATAAAAAGTTTAGAAAGTGCTGAGGGGAATATACAGACTTATTATACCTGAGGGAGAGGAGAAAGGCCGAATAAGGAGCAGATGTCTTTGAACGGATTTCAAATAATTTCACTTAAACAGCACTAATATCTGCCCATAATTTTTGATATTTTTATAGCTTGTTCTTTTAATTGTAACTAAAGCTAGAATTGCTTCTTCATCAATATGTATACAGTGCCTGATTGTTATATTTCTGAGGTCATTGCCATTAGGTTATGATGTTTACTTTAAGATGCATTATAATGTTTAAATATTTCAAAAGCATTGTAACGAGAAAAGATTAGGAATAAATAAATGAACAAAAGCCTTCTTGTACTATGATTTAGTTAGTCAAAAATATTATCAAAACTTCATTCCAAATATCTGGAGTAAAATCAATTTACCCAGTGCTTCATTAGAGACAGGATAATTACCCTATGCAATCTCTTAAAGTCCTCTCTGGTTATATGGTTGTGTTTTTGTTTTATTCATCATTCTGAGATATTCAAGTTGAAGGTCTAAGGGTTCACTGTCCTTCCTTGATTTCTGTCTCCAACCCCTTACAGCATACACTGAGTTGTAATGGATCTTTTCTTCCTTTCCCCAGATGGAGCTCTGGAGTCCTAGGGAAGCTGGACCTTACTTGTAGCAGAATCAGGACTGGTCTACCCTTTTTTCACATGGCAACTTACTACGTTCTTGCTTGGTGTTCTTAAGACTTTAGATAAAAGTGAAATTATGGAATTTAATGGCAAGATAAATGCTTTTAAAGGATCTACTTTAGCTTACTGCACACACACAATGAAGATCTGTAATAAATTTCATAAATTTTATCTGATATGTGACAATTATAAATCTCATGCAATATCATCTGTGCAACTTATTATAGCCAAAATTATTAAGATAACTGCAATGAGATTAGTTTGCCATAGTAGTTCTATCTATAATGGGTAATTTCAGAAATGTGATTTTTATTAGCATTTCCTTTGTTCTCATGTATGTCATTTATCTATTTATATTTATTTACTTTATAGAATACATTCAGGTTGTAAAAATATATTTTTAAAGTGTGCAGCATGATAATTTAATACATGTATACATTCTGAAATAATTACTACAATTAAGTTAATCAGGACATCCACCACCTAATGTAATTACCATTTTAGATGTATGTGAGAATACTTAAGGTCTACTCTCATGTACATCATTCAAGACTTATTTTATCACAAAATATTTGACACTCATATACCCATTTGTTTATTCACCCCCAAATCACTATTTTATAACTCAAGGTCAATATAGTAAAATATTCAGAATTCTTTTTTCAAAAGACTTTTTAAATCCAATGTGTAGGTCATCCCAAGTCTGAGACAAAGGTTTAATATACTGGCCCTTAGCATGAACCCTGCTCCCGTTTCAACCTCCTGCCTCATTTCCTGCAACATATTCCAGCCACACTCCTTCCTGGGCAGCTGCGTCACAAAGTCCAACACTTCAATGCCTTTGCATGAGCGGGGAATTCAGGACACACTTTCTTCCCCTTGTGTATCTACAAAACTACTTTTAATCATGTTTAATTCAATTAGTGCTGCCTTTGAAATATCTTTCCTGAACCAGCCTGCCTTCTGTGTCCCCAGATGCTTAGCATATACTCTGAATTATCACTACACACAGTGTTTTATTATGGAAGCATCTTCTATTTTCCATTGGGATGAGAATCCCTTGAGGATGAAGGTTTTTACAACTCTTTATTTTGTGTTTTTCTTAATGATTGGCAAAGTACACATTAGACACTTAACTAGTTTCAACAGAATAATAGTCAATGGCCTGACATTTTAAAACCACATGACAATCATGAAGTAAAACTTGGTATCTGTTATCGAAGTATGCTCTTAATGACCTAGTCCACTTTCCTCTCCTGCTTTGATGATGGTTGCAACACAACTTTTAATTAAATTAGCAAGACAGCTAGACAAAAGCTAAATTAAGAGAGAAATGTCATTCCTTCCGTGGAAGTGTTCTATACCAAGCACCAGCTGGGAGTAGGAGGCAAGAACACAGGAGTCTTGCCTCTCCGTTTGCATCCAAACAGTGTGTGGCTCTCCATTTCTTCATCTGTACGATGAAGGAGTTAGTCTGGATGACTCCTTAAAGTCTTAGCAGCTCTGTGTCTGACAATTGGTAATTTCCTCACCTTCACTCGAACAACTTTCATTTGGCCAGTGTGTTATTTTCTAAAATTTTACATTGTTAACATCAAAAGTTATCTGAATTACCAACATGCTAATTGCATAATTATTATCTCACATGAGAAACTCCAGAAACCCTTGCCAATAATTTTATAACAAAAACAATACAACAAAAAGCAAAGTCTAGTCACTCATGGCCCTGATCTGATGGTTGTGCCACTATTTTATGATATTACCATGTGACCAAACGTCTTGAGGACTCCTGCCAGCAGGAGGAGAGAGCAAACAGATTCTTACACTCCATTTTATAGAAATGATACACACCACAACCACTCACATGGTATTAGCAAACCTCAGAGCCACACATGACTACATGGGGGTGACTGTCCCCCCCAAAACAGGAATCTCCCTCTATCACATATTTGTTGGGAACTGCTCTGCCTGGTTTCAGGAGTTGTAACTGCCCCCCATGGTTAAGGCTGAGAGAGCAACCTCCAGAATTCGAACCACTAAGGAGACAAAGCTTGTCTCTGGCAGCAGCGCTGCTTCTGCTTCATCCCCTGCCCCCAACACTTGGTTGGTTGGTCAGAGATGGGTAAGACCCCTCAGAGTGGGGACAACCTAAGCCAGACATGATCACTGAGGAGGTCCTCAAGGAAGGACTAGGGGCTGCAGCAAATAGGGAGTGATGGACTTTTGCCTCCTGGCTATTCTGACATAGCCCGAGTCCCCATTTCCACCTGAGAGAAGTGCTTCCTGGCTCTAATCCACTTAAGCCTAAAAGCCTATGATGGGGGAGGCAGTGCAGCCCCTTGCCAGCTAGAGCAGGATCTGCGATGATTGGGCATAAGAAAGAATTCCTAAAAGTCCTGTGAAGCCTGCTTTACTAAGAGTGCTTTCATTCATATGATAAGGGTCTGAGCAGGAAACGAGTACGTCTCCCAAAGTTTCTGTAACTCCCTTACCTGACAGACACTGACTCAGACTGAGCCCTCAGATTTCTTTGGAATGTTATCTACTGTTTGATCCTTGCTGCCTGTATTCCTGTGTATTACAACCCAATAAAAGCCATTGAGGAAGGGGCTCCTGGCCCTTCTCCTTTGAGAGATTGACCACTTCTCCTCCCCAAGCAAATCATATCTTGGTAGTTTCACTTTCATCCATGGCGGTTGGGGGGACTTGTGGGCAAAGTCACCCCCACACATATTCTTTAAAAAATTAAAGCACCTTTTTTGGTAACATGTTCCCCTCCACCAACCTCAACCTTGCACATTATTCCATTATATTAAATAAATTCTATGTTATTTCCAATAAATTTTTGAACAGACCACCAATGTTCTAAAACAGCTTCTTCTCTACCACTAGTTCATGCTGATAATTTGATTGGTCACAATCTTTAAGGTCACCTTGAAGTGAAATAGTGATGTTAAAAATGATCCACATTAAAACATTTTGTCAAAAAATTTTCAACTGTTTACTTGGCTTTCAGAAAGTTATCATTTTAATAATTAGGTCATGCTAATGTTTACAGCCTGCCTATTGTATTACATACAAAAAGTCAGTCTACAAGGTTTAAAAGTTGTGGGCCCCACGTATAATAAGGTGTGGTTGCTGATTATTAGTGCATGGAGTAAAAAGTACAGCAACATGCACTCACAATAATTTACTGAGATGTTAATGGGAGACAAAATATTTTTAACAATAAAAACAGTGAATTTTATCTTGGACTAACACAATAAGTGAAGTGTGAAAAAATAATCCAGATGAAAAGAATAGCATGATCAAAGAGATAGTGATAAAAAAATGTGAGGTACATTTATATTAAAATGGACCGTTTGGAATAGAATGCAAGTTGTTTTTGTTTTAAGACGTAGTGGGAAATGAGTGGAACCAGGAGCAGTAGGACAAGGTAGAGAGAAATTTGAATGTCAGCTATAATACATAAAATGCCTATATATTTAGCCAAAACTGTTGGAAATGACATGCAGAAAGGGGAAGGATAATGGAAGCTACAACAAAAGTTTGGAAATAATGACATGACAGAAAAAAAAATTAATAGTGATGTTGATGGATACAGAAAAATTGCAAGAACCATTGTGAAGGATAAGCTTTTAACTGTTTGATGGTGGGAGAAGAAGAAATCAAAGAGGATAATGTGGTTGAACCTAAGGAAAAAGAATATATTTTTAAGACTAATGAAAATACAAAAATAGAAAAATACAGGTTTTGGGGAAAAATATATAAATTAACCTTAAAATGTTAAGGTTAATGGAAAACAGGACCAAAAATAGACTTGGTCTAAAATAGAAATAGTGAAAAAATACTATCCAGGCTGTATTGATGAACTCTCTCACTTACTAGCTATGTAAACTCGGGTAATTTATGCTCTGTTCTTAACCAGTGTTCTCATCTGTCTCAAAGAATGATAACATCAACTTTATTTTATTTGTAGTGAGACTACATAAGTCAATGTGCATAATAGTACCTGGCACAATTCTTAATACAGTAAATGTTTACTGAACATAAGTTGAATGTAGGCTCATGGAATTTTAATCCACTTACACAGTACCTGGTAAATGTCTTACTTGGAGTACATGTTCAATAAACTTGTGTTGCATTAAGAACTAAGAAAAGATAACATTGGCATGGAAATGCCAACTGCAATATAATTAAACTCATTGTTCATTCTTGATTTTTCTTGGAGACATTTTCTCCATTGCCTACATACAATTTCAGCTTTCTTTGTTCAACCTACTTGCAAACATTACCCTTTATATCTAGAATCATTAGACACTTTCCAAGTGTGGTAGTAGTCATTAATTGGATCATTTAACTAGGAATCTTCTCCCCGCTTTGAGGCCAATGGCAGAATTGTACTTTTTTCCTCCCTTGTGGTTGACAGACCACATGTAAACAGTTCATTACCATACTTTATGAGAAAAAGTGACATTAGTAAATGTTCAATCAGCCTTGTTCTTGGAATGAAACCAACCTCCCATGGACATGTACCACCAGCAAGAAATAAACCTTGTTATTTGAACTAGTATGAGTTTTTTTCCCTTCTGTTGTTGTTACTGCAGCATAACTTAATCAATCCTGACTAATATATTCAACTCATTGGTAGATGGGACCCTTCCAAATTCACCAATTTAAAAATCTCAGTACCTCCAGTACCACTAGGATTAGAATAGCATTTGGGTCTTCATGAGTTAGAGATGACTGATAAATAAAAAACTGATCCCTTAAGAAATTAAATAGGAGGCTAAAATTTTTTTCTACAAGCAACTCCTTTCTGATATTGCATTGTTTCTTGCCTTTAGAAAGCTGTGTTACTGAAAGAAGACTAGTATTCTCACTAGGATGGAGAAAGATGGCAGGTGAGAATCATGAACTGATTCGATGGTAAATAAGGGTATAGTTCATGTTAAATGGTCTGTCTAATAAATATTTTGGGGGACAAAATAATGTTTCCTAATAAAATTCATCAAGCTTTTTTGTTGTAAGAAATAAAATGAAATCACATGTGTTATTGTAATTACCAATCCCATTGCATTAAGTAAATATTCTACCAGTTACCCATTAGTCTGAATAAATTCCTGCTGAAGGAAGTCTTAATCAGTTTGAAAAGCACAAGCTGGACAAATATAAATAATCTACTTTTACTTAGCCACTTAGTTCAGATTTTTCTACCAAGGTACTGACTACCTAACTACTGATATGATGATCTTCTTTGGCCCAAGTCATATTTGAGTGAATATGGTCACTGCTGTTGTCGATGTCTGATGAACAGTTGAGTGACAGGTGTCTGATAGTATTTCTATGGCAATTTTTCTTGTGGTTGGTAAAGCCAGGCCTCTAGGGTCCATTTTTATGAAACACATGGAGGAAAACAGGAGCTGGGAAAGAACTACTGGTTATATATATTTTTCATTGTTGCAAGGAGACTATTTTCAAGAATAATGGTGACAGGAATAAAAAAAACAAGGGCAAGCAGCCCCAGACTGTCAAAATCTTAGGATTCTTACAGCTGCTTTCCTGATATATGGCAATGACTAATGCCTGAAAGAAAACAAAATGGAAGAAAAGTTTATTTCCTCAAAGATGATGTCAACATAGCTAGTGTTTTGGCTAAGAAATGATGTAGATGGGATTATTCATCGATTTTTTTTTCATCTTAAGGGCAGATTACATTTTCCTTTTAAGAGGGTCAAAACACCCTGTCACAAACCCTCTATTAAGTATTCACTGACTCAAAGTTGAAAAACCAGCATGCAACTCTTCTCATCTACAGCATTTAGTCCAGCTATTAAGTACCTCCTATATTCAATTTGCATAGAATTTTTTCTTCTCACAATCACCCTGTAGGGTTATTATTATTGTTGTCATTCTGAAGGATGAGAAATATATCTTAGAGAGGTTCAGCCTTTTTTTTCAACATTGCATGACTATGAAGTGATGTCACAATACTTTTATATTTACTTGACTTACTGAAATATGGGTGCTTTCTATTATAATGTAGCTGGTTTTCACTCTCCCTCTGATGAAAAAAAACACCCCCACAAAAACAAAGCACAATAAAATCCCTAAGTAATGGAAAAGTAAATCTGAGAGGGGAAAAAAAGAGAATTTTAAAAGAAAACGAAAGGAGAAAGAAAAAAAAAACAAGAAAGATTACTTGCTTGAGTTTTTAAAAAATGAAGGTGTGGAGATGAGCATTTTGTCTCCATTTACACATTAATCAATGTCAAAAAAGCCTACTGAATGGGCATTGGCCTGTGTAATCACTGGCAAACACTTATGAGAGCAAATCACTTAACATGGAGATGATTCATGGGAAACTTTGAGAAAAAGTACTAATAGTTAGAAAGTAGTGACTGGTTCCTATCTTCAAGAATAAGTAGAATTTTATCATGAAAACATAATTTGGTAATTTCCCATATGGTTGATGTGTAATAAAACTAACAACCAAAATTTTAGTGAAATCTTTCAAACAGACCCTTATAAACTGTAAAGCTATTCACTTTTGCCTTTGATATGTGAGAATTTTTATTTTGGCCAACAAGTGTCATCCTGGACTCAAAACATAGGAAAGTACAGGATTCTAGCTATTTACTTTTCATATAGCCTTACACACACTTTTTATGCTTTTGTATCTTCTTTATCTTGTCTGTAAAATGGAAAGACTCAATGTTTTAAGATTTTTTAAAGGGTGCTTAAATATAAGGATAGAATCTTAAAAGCTACAAGACAAAAAGAGATAGTTACCTACAAAAAATTCCCATAAGATTATCAGCTGATTTCTCAAAAGAAATCTTGCAGGCAAGAATGGGCTGGAAAGAAGAGTCAAATTCATGAAAGGCAAGGACCAAATCCAAAATTACTCTATCCAGCAAAGTTATCATTTAGAATGGGAGGGCAGATGAAGTGCTTCCCAGATAAGCTCAAGTTAAAGTAGTTCATCATCACCAAGCCCTTAGTATATGAAATAGTAAAGGTATTTATCTAAGAAAAAGATCAAAACTATGAACAGTAAAATGACAACAAACTCACAACTATCTACAACTGAATCTAAAAGCAAAAACAAAAACAAACAAAAAACAGCTAGAACAGGAACAAAATCACAGAAATGGAGATCACATGGAGGGTTATTATTGGGGAGGGCTGGGGGAGAATGGAAAACGTACATGGAATAAAAAGCATTAATGGCAGGTACAAAATACACAGGAGGAGAATAAGAATAGAATGGGAAATGGAGAAACCAAAGAACTTATACATATGATCCATGGACATGAACTAAGGGTGGCAGCAGATTCTGGAAAGATGAGGGTAGAAGGGAATAAAAAAGAGAAAAATGGGAGAACGTAATATATAATCAATGAAATACATTTAAAAAAGAAAATGGCATTGTGTAAAAACGTCAATGCATACAAAAATAGTCATTTTAATTTGCGCACTTTCAAATTGGTTTCTCATAACACTAGAAGGCTCAACTTCATGATTGTGACCATTCTTCACTTCAATGATTCCTCTGAGTTTTTATCCTCCCTAATCTTTCCTTTCTTAGTTGTATTTTGAGAATTGAATGAGATTCATTTTGCTGGGTTTCTACTTTTCATTCTAAATGTGTTATAGTAAAAAGATCAATTCATTCTGCAAATGAATTTAGAATAAAAAAAATTAGTGATTAAATATCCATTCTTGCTACTTCCTAGCTGTTATCATGGACAAGTCATTTAGCTTCTCTGTAACCTGTTTTTTCATGTATAAAATGGAAACACGAGAATTCAGAAAGCTCGTGTATGTACAGAAAATGGTAGACTCGGATTAGATGCAATATTTTTTCCTTTGTTTCTATCAGTTTTGCATTTCAGCTCTAAATCCAGCAGATGTGCTTTTCCTTACGCAATTTTTATGGACAGGCTTGCTTGACTCTAGTGGGTTTAAGCAAATAATGGTGAGGTGGACAGAGCAATGAATACATAGGTACCTCTGAAGGGGAGGAACTGCCAGATCGTCCCAAGTACTCTTTGGTGTCTCTGAAATTGACAAGCCAGTTCCCTTTTCAGCATGACCAGCTGTGAGGGCTTAACTTGCTTTGTGCAGGCAACAGCGGAACAGCCAGAAAACAACAGGTCACAGCCGAGCTCCCAAGTTGAAGTGTAGCGTGTACTTGTTACATGAGGCAGCAGCCTAATCTCTTATCTTGGGCTAAAAAGTTGCAGATACTGTGTGTTTACCTTCTGAAAACAATGGGTGTATTATTTTTTCAGATTTATTTGATGAGGTAGTTGTTCAACTAATAGTTATCACGTTTATGTTAAACTCGATATTTGACATTGGGGATTTTTTTTGTTGTTGTTGCTGAGAAGAATCAAAGTCACTGCTTTCCAGGAATATCAGATTTAGAAAGAATAAGGAATAGATACACAACTGACTGTTCTATAGTCAGGATAAACCCTAGCTGCATAGTAGGGTATAATTAACCCTGCCCACATTGTGGAGGAAAAAGACTTTTCATATAAAGTTAATTTAGTTGGATCCAAATTATAAAAGTCACAGTAGGGGAACAGGAAAGCTAAAATGAAACAAAATGCAAGTGGGCTGGGATTCAATATTCTCACGAGCCAGAAGATAATGCCGTTACTACGAAGAACCAGAACAATGACTCTCAAATAATTCCCCTCTTCCCTTGTCCTGAATTGCCTAGAATGGTCTCATGTGTGCACTGTTTCTTAGAATAACCCCCCACCAACGTATAACCAGTACAAATCTGTTTTCTGGTATCTTAGAGCTAGCCCTCTTCTAAGCCATATGGTTTATTTTAAAACTGGGAAGAAGGTGTAAGGGACATTTGCCAAAAGTGGTGATTCATTCTGCCCAGACACTGGAAGGGATGGCTCTGCCCTTGCCAGCAGTTTTGGGGAGTTGTGGAGGGACTCTTTTTGTGACATGCTCAAAGTTCCTTTAGTTCCAACTCCTGTTTCCTGCAAACTAAACCTGCAGAAACTGAAGTATCGTACAATGTTTAAATATTAAAAATCTACTTCACTGTTTTAAAAAATACTGGCCCCAGACTGTCAGTACTATCCTTGTATACCATCACTACTTTCTAGGCCTGTGCAGCTCTAATGGCAAGGAGTGGTACTGGTAGGCAGCAGAATTAAATCGGGCAGAAATGGTTTGTAAGATACAAAAAAAATCCTTGCTTAAATGGAACCCCAGAAAAATATTTCTGCAGATAAATTAATATATATACTCTTGGTAAAAAAAATCAGAAGTTGAATTTCTAATAGATTCCTATTTGCCCTTACCTGCCCAGTTGCTTGAAGCTAAAAATGCACTTAGGAACTCCAAACTGGGGAGGCTGCATGGTGCAGTGGTTAAGAACTCAGACTTGGATTTTGTCTGCCTACTTTCCAATGACACCACCATCCCTTACTGTGTACTCTCCGGCTACTTACTTTACATCCTGGGTCCTCAAGTTCATTATCTTCAGAATGAGGACTATAACAATAATGAATCATACTTCAAAGATAGGATGAGTTAATACATGTAAAATCCATAAAGCCTGGGCCACTGTAAGCATTCAAAATTGTTATAAAATTAACAACTGCTTTATTAGCTTTCTTCTTTTTTTCTAAAATGTTTTATTTTGTGCAGAACTCCATTCTCTATACATTCTCGATTCCTTGTTTGAAAGATGGAGAACACATAACTTTAATGGAAAAAGTGCTAGCTCTTATAGAACTGGCTTTGGAACCAGGACCCTGCTACTCTGTGTGGCATTGGAGGATGTATACGATTTTTCTGTCAGTTAAACTATCTATGAAATGTCTTCACAGGGCTATTGACGTCAATAAAATCATTTCTGTCAGTGCTGTTCAATATCTGCCTGATTCTCCCCCTGCATCTTTGCTTATCTCATTGTTGTTTTTGGTTTTTAGTTTTTTTCCAGTTACAAGGTGGGGACTGCAAAACACACTTGGCCTGGGATAGAACTGAAACAGCTGCAATTGATTTGGGGTTACAGGCCTAAAAACCACTTTCATATCCAAAATTTCCAACATGCACTTTTTGCCTACATGGGAGAAAAAGAGAGGGAAATGAATTCAGAGCTTAGGGATCTAAATTCAAAAATCAGATGTTGCTTTCAGGAAGGAAAGATCACAAAGAGACACTCTGCAGGGTTTTGAGATGCAGGAGTACAAAATGAAGGGCCCAGTTATACAGGGGTTTTGCGAGGGAGGTTAGGTATCAGTAACAGCAGGTAAACGGTACTGTTTTCAGTGTTTTTTAAAAAAACTTACTAATTCTTCACAATAACCTATGATGCACACATAATTATTGCCCTCATTTTACAAATGTGGAAACCCAGTGTGAAGTAACTCTACCAAGCACCTGGCTCCGGTGTCCCGGGGGCTCTTCTGGCCCACCCCATGCTACCCCTGCATGGACTCCGATACTTTGCTACAAGTGCAGATCAATAACTAACACACCAACCTCGAACTCCAACAGTCAGAGAACACACACCAGAGAATTTTATTAGAGATAATGAAAGAGGTGTTTTTCAAACTTATCCAATGATAATGATCACCTGGGGGGCTTTTCATGCATACAGATTCCAGACACTCCCCCCACTCCTAGAGCAACAATATTTAGGGAGAAGTCTGGGGACAGATAGGGATGACAAGTGTCCCCAGGTGGTTATTATTATAAGAAGAGTTTGGAAAACACCCACTGGAGTGAATAATGAAAAAGTCTTAAGGCAGTGCCTCTCCCACTTTAATATGCACATCATTCACTCAAAGACCATGCCAGCACCCAGCTAAGGGACCTGTTTTTCTGCATCTTGAACAGGCTTTGGGGTTATGCCAATGCTGTTTGTGCACAGACCGATTTAAGAAGCACAGGTCTAGACAATGACTCAGCAGGCTAAGATTTGGGGCTTAGTTACTGTTAGCCATACACTCGGCCTTTTATGAAACAAAATAATTGCATAGGTTTGTGCAAAATGCAAATTTCATTGCCACTCTCACAGATTCTGACTTGACAGGATGCAGGCAGTTATCAGAAATCTGCTTTTAACAAGTGATCCCAAGTGATTTGATTCTAATGCAGATAGTCCTCAATCCCATTTTCCATTGATAAACACAGAAAATGCGGTGGAAATCAAAGCACTCTAAAGGTGGAAAGTATAGCGGTGCGCCATTATAGAAGTCATTCAATCCCTTGGTTTTATCACCCATAACCTGGAGAGAATAATATGTGCCTTTATAGAGTTGTTAGGATAAAATGAGATAAGACATGAAAGCAAAGAACAGCTGAGCCACCCTCTCCGAGGGGTCACCAGAATAGGATATGGATCCAGCAAAGAACCACTTTCAGCCAAAGCAGCAGAAAAGCTTTCCTATATTTTCTTGATTGTTAGGCTGTAAAGACAATTTACCAAATCACTACATTCACTCTATCCACTTACTATCTAGGCAAGGCCAATACCTCTCTGCTAATATAAAGTGATAGTGTCTCTCTCTCTGTCTCTCTATCTATATGTATTTAATACATACAAGCAAAGCTAAATGTGTATATATGTATATATACATATATAATTTGTGTGTGCACATGGGTATATATATATGCTTGTATATATAAATATACATGCTTGCAGATATGAAATATATGCATATGCATAGATAGTTACATTTTATAGATTCTCAAGAATCTTAAGACACATGTAAATTTAACTAGCCTTTAAAACAATGCTAATGTAGTTCATACAATATGACATTTTAACAACACCTTTTTAATAATGCATGTTCTTAAATGTTAAGCTGATTCATATGCTATGTTCCAAACTTTTAAATCTCAGGCTTTATTTAGAATATGAGAAATATGGAAAGATACAGAGTATAGAATATAGAATTTATTATAAAATAAATTTAATATAGAATTTGCTAAGGAATTATCGTCATCTGCTATTATTACTGTGTTCAACCCTACTTGAAAGATTCTTACTTTTTTAAAGGAAGAAGGGTTTTTAACTTCCTTCTCAGACCATGACTTATTGAATTAAAAAAAAAATCACCTTCAAAGTACTGTCTTTCACAGCCTGTGGCAAGGACAAGTCTTAGGTTGTCACCTTTTACAAATGCAGCAGAAATATGTGGATGAAAAAGAAAAGCCACAAGCTACATTTCTTTTGGTATAGCTGGATGTTTTGAAATGAGGATTAAGCACACAAAACAGTTCAAGTGTACAAATCATAGTCAACTGAATGTGCTTTTAGTATGTGCTAAACATATGTGGCAATATGTTTAATGCCACATATTTAACAGAGCCTTTTGTAAACACATGTGGGTACATATTTACAGAATCGTATAGGGTTATGATGCACAGCTAAAGGGTAGTGTGTTCTAGCACATTCTGAAAGAATGAACCATTTGAATGAGATCTACAAAATTATGTTACTTGTAGGTAATTAGGTGACTAAAATTATTTTTGGATTATTAGTTACATTATGAAATTTTAAAAATAGTTCCCTTTGTTTTTTAACATTTTGACCAAGACATTGGAAATTAACCCAAAACTTTCTTTGTTTTAAAGTACAGGATTACATTCACTTTCAACTTAAAATAAGACCTGCCTGAGATTAAGGTATTTAAAGTTAAATAATATTTGTTGAAATTTTATTAGTTGTTTTTTCTTTTCCACTTAAGGAGAAAGATTCAGTGTAACTTTGTATAAGTGTATTTCCTTTTGAAAACTAACCATGTTAGGCAAGGTTTACAAGTATAATTGGAATAGTATAGCAAAAGTAGAGTTATTGACAATAGTTAAATTTAATTACTTTTTCTATCTAGATTCCCTTTAAATATAAGAGAAAAGAATATGTATCATAAACTGGGAATTAAATGTATGTGTATCTCCCAAATGATTCTGTTCTGGGTAAAATCCAGGTATATGTTACCTTGGATGTGGAATAATTGGTTGTTCATTGAAACATCCAACACATACAGAAAAACAGTGGTTAGAAATGATAGATATGGATATATTTATATTATCGCTTATTGGGAAACTAAATCTTACTTCCTCCATATACATATGTATAATTGTCAGATTTAACATGAGGGACGACAGTTTAATATGAACTAAAACAATTGCTTTTTCTCTGTTCTGTGTTTGAACATGAAGACCACGTTTGCAGTTACATATAAAAATAGCAACATTATCATAAATACCTCTATTTCTGAGTAACAAAATGAAGTCTGCATTAAATTATATGACACATGGATCACCAGTGTCTCTGCTTCTATTTTTGACTCACTACAACATACATATTAACCAAAGGTTATTAACCTGGTTAGAATGAAGGAAGTCAATTCACTGCTTATGAATATAGGCAATAAGCCTCAGTAGTATTAACGATATTTATGTTTTGGTGGTCACAAGAAATTACAGGTATTTTCATATCATATTTAAGTTGCCACAGATATCTTGAAATATTATTTGCATCCATCGCAATTTTAAAATTAGTCTCTAATGCACACACTGCTAGGTTTTTGTGAGTCACATATTCTACTCCATCACATAGTTGTGATGTGGTTTGCTTTGTGTTCTCCACTATGCACTTAATGTCGGGAACATTAAAACATTCTTCTGAAAAGTCCCTATGATTCCCCAAAGGGATTCATGGCACAAAAGGGATTAAAAACACCTGTTTTTAGCATGGATCAGGTCATGTCACTCTTGTCCTGAGAACCATCCAACGGCTGTGATTCTCACTCAGTGTGAAGTCCCCGTAGCCCTTGGATCTCCACCAGCAGCTTGGCCTGATTCAGTTTCTCAAACACATTAATCGCGCTCCCACTCAGAGCCTTTGCACTGGCTATTCCCTCTGACCAGAATCATTTCTCCTTATATAAAGTCATGTTGTATTTATGCATATCCTTGTATATGTTTTTCAATATCATTTCATTCAAGTCTATGCTACTTTATTTATAATCACATGCCTTCATGTAGTCCTGTTTTTACCTACTCTCCCAGTTATGCACTATAATTTACAACTTAGTTTCCATTTACCTTTGCCTAGAATATAAACTCCCTTGAAGCAGGGATTTTTTGTGTGCGTGTTTCACAATTCATTCAACAGAATGTTATAATTAATGTATTGAGGTGCTCAATAAATTTATGTGAAATGAGAGAATAAAATGTAAAAATAAATGACTTTCTCAGTATGGTTGAAAGACAGGGTAAATTACCCTACAACGATAGATTACCTCCTTTTTCCCTCCCTCCCTTCCTTCCTTCCTTCCTTCCTTCCTTCCTTCCTTCCTTCCTTCCTTCCTTCCTTCCTTCCTCCCTCCCTCCCTCCCTCCCTCCCTTCCTTCCTTCCTCTCTTTCTCTCTCTCTTTCCTTTCCCCCTCTCTTTCTCTCTCCCTCCCTCCCTCCTTCTCTCTCTCTCTTTCTTACAAATGTTAACTGTAGAACCTGAGAAGTTAGAACATTGATACTATTCCTTTACTGTATTGGTTGACTAAGAATGTCTATAAATGTTCAGTAGTTCCCTTATGTGCTGGCGATACATTACAAGACTGCCAGCAAATGCCCAACACTTCAGATAACATCAAATCCTATGTGTACTATGTTTTTTTCCTATGCATACATACCTATGATAAAATTTAATTTATAAATTCTGCACAATAAGAGATTAACAACAACAATAATAAAATAAAACAACTATAAGAATATTCTGTAATAAATGTCATGTGAATGCCATCTCTCAATAGATAAGCACAAGTTTCCTTTAAAGTTTCATTGACAAAAGATTCTTCCCATAGATCTTAGCGACCTCAGCATACATTGTTTTTTCTTTCCTTATTATGTCAAGAACTTTCACCGTTTCACTTAAAGGAAGCGCTTAGTGGCTTGTCTTTGGCATATCCAACTTGCCTGTGCTTTAGGGCCATTATTAAGTAAAGTAAGAGTTGTTTGGAAACAAGCACTGTGACACCATAACACTGGATCTCCAAGCAAAGAAACAGCTGCTGAGTGACTGACTAATGGGCAGAGAGTGGGAACAGCAGTGCGGAGATGGTGGACGAGCTGGGCAAAGGGATGATTCATGTGTGGTGGGACGCAGAAGCATATACAAAATTTCACCATGCTACTCAGAGCAGAGCATAATTCAAAACTTTGCATTGTTTATTCTAAAATTCTCCATTTAATATTTTCAGAACACAGTTATCTGCAGTCTGCAGGTAAATTAAATTACGGGAAGTAAAACCACAGATGGGGTATGGGTCTACTCTATTCATTATTTTTACAGCTGCTACGACAAATTACCACAAATTTGGTGACTTTTAAACAAAAATTTATTCTCTCACATTTCTGGAGGCTAGTAGTCAAAAATCATTGGTAGGGCCACAATCTTTTGGAAGTCTCTATGAGTAATGTCTTCCTTCTGTCCTGTAGTGTGTGGTGGCTCCTGGCATTTCTCGGTTCCTACAACAGCAGCACAACACAAGTCTGCTTCCACCTCTGCATGGCCTTCTACACCATGCGATCAAATTTCCCTCCCCCTTATCTTACAACCGCACCAATCCTTGGATTCAAAGCCCATTCTAAATTCAGGACGATTTCATTTGAGAACCTTAAATATATCTGAAAAGACCTGTCATTCCAAATGAGGTCACATTTGTAGATTATGACTGGACAAAATTTTTTTTGGAAAGCACAATTTACTACAGAAGATAAAAATGCTTGAGAAATTTTTGCCACCCCCCCCCAGATATTTTTATTTATATTGTCCTCGGAGGAGGACATTATGCCTTCTTAATATTTTTCTAGAATTATATGCCTCATTATTCTGGAGGATCTTCCAATTGACTTTGAAGAAAACAAAAAAAGATTTGCCCTGGCTGGTGTGTCTCAGTGGGCTGGGCACCGCCCTAGAAACCAGAGTCACTGGTTTAGTTCTAGGGGCTCATGCCTGGGTTGTGGTGGGGTTCCTGGTGGGGGGTGGGCACAGGGCAACCAGCTGACATTCACATAGATGTTTCTTGCCCTCTCTGTCTCCCTCCCTTCCCCTCTCTCTGAGAATAAATAAATACAATATTTTTTTTAAAAAGGTTTGCTGTTTTTAAAAGTGTTTTCAGAAGTTTAACTGGGAGAAACAGTAGTGTTCTGAAGCAGGACTCTCAAGTTCCACATAGTTAAAGTGACTAAATGCAAATTGACCTTCAGCGTTCAGGCTGAAAGCAAACTACAGATGAGGAAATATGGCTTGATACTTTTCCCACTGGATACAAAAATCTAGAAGTTGTGTAATGAATAAATGACACTTTCTTCCTATAGGCACAATAGGTCAGCTGCGCTGGCTGAATGAAGATGAGAGAGCCACTGGGGCCGGTTTCCTGTGGGATTTTCCATGGCAATGACTGTAAAAGCATTAAATTAGAGGTTAAGTGCTCCATGGCCAAAGGAAACTTCTAACATTTTATTTATTCAGTACCTCCTACTTGCCAAAAGGAAATAATAGAAATAATACATGTTTCATATCCTTGATCTGAGTCTGTAAGAATACCAACTTTGAGGGCTGCTTTTTTGTGTTGTGTGTTACATAGTACTATTGACCATCCTATTATCAAAGGTGATCCAGGTAAGTTTCTGACTTTCTATTGAAAATGTCAAATGTACAAGTAAAAGAGTCAGTGGGGAAAGACTTGAATATGTTAGTTGGCTATAGGGTCAAAAGGAGCCAAAATGTAATAGTGCAATTAAGAAATGTAGAGTACTCTTGGATTAAATACTTGACAACATATGCCTTGATTGATGGTGGCCTAGCATTACTTTTTAGGTCAGACCACAACTAGGATGTGGTATTGAGTTCTAGTCCAAGATATTGAAGCTGGCCTTTACGAACTATAGGAGAACCATGAAGGTAAAGATTCTGGGAAACATGCCATTTTAAAATAGAATGAAGAGGAGATATTTAGCTTGAAGAATATACTGAGAATAAACTTAACACTTGTATTATTTTTTTTTGCATTGTAGTCATGTGGAGAATAATAAAATACAGTTAAAACAAAATAAAGCAAACAAGGAATTAAGTTCAGCAATAGGTAGAATGAGAGTTCTGTCTCAGAAACAAAAGCTAAGTATGAGACCTATTGAGAAGTGAGAGCCAATGCCTGGTCAGACACTGAGTTTCCATAATGAAGGTAACTAATGTTCACTGAGGGTGTGGTGCTGTGCTAACTGCATTTCTCTTCTACTGCAACCAATCTCAAAAACAATTCTATGAGTCAGAGGTTATCATCTCCATTTCCTGGAAGAGAAAATATAAGTGATTTGCCCATGGTCAAAGAACGAGAAATTCTAAACTTATTTTAACCACATTTATAGTCGCGGCCTTCTGTGGCACACAGGATTGAGCACATCTGTTAAGAGTCTTTAAAAGAACATCATGCATCCAGAGTGTAGCATGTCTGACTTTTAAGGTTAACACAGGAAAAAAAATGTTCACAACAGTTCTGACAGTAAGAGTGGCTAAAATGAATTGAGCGTGTAAAAGGGTAATTTTTAGAAGCAAGTACAATTATACAATCCTACCTCTTTTACAGATATAAAATACACGTTTGTCAAATATTTTTCTTAAATTACTAATGAATGAGAGAACCAGTGAGATATTACAACTTCTTACCTACAGAATTCAAACACCTCTCCCAACCCAATCCCCACACACAAATAATAAGAAGAAAAAATACAAACAGTTGCAAAACTGATGTACTTCATAAGGAGGGAGGGATATCGATTGTACTTTGTGAGAACAAGGCACCTTTTCATGTCTATGGAAAACAATCATTTGCATGGCCCTTAGTTATTTACAATGTACCATGTTGCAAAATAGCTCCAAGACAATGGCAGGTGCAGAGGCCCATTAAAATGACACCAACAGGGAGGGCGTGCTTAAGGAACACCTTTCTTTTTTTAAATTTAAGACACCCATTTGGGTAATTCCAAAGTCTTTTACAGTGCTTCCTTCCAGTGTTGGTTATTATTATTGTATAAGTCACATAGGCAGGGATTAGCAGAGGAGTGATAGAAACTTAGGTCTGTTTACATGAGAGATGATAGGAGAGCTCTTCAATAGGCCACGGAGCCTCCCCAGCGATGTCCGTATGTTACAAAGGGAAACTGTCATTTCTTGAATACTCACCACATACAATACTAAGCATTGTACATTTTATGACACCAAACACAGCAAACAAATAATATTGAGTGCTTTTGGTATGCCCAGTTTGTGCTAACTGATATATGTGCATTTTTGTGGAGTGTAATTTTTCTAGTCAAAATGATAACACAACAGTATTTTCAGAAATAACAAAAGTGACAATAATGGCATCTCAACTTAGCTGAACAGTTACAGAAAGTAAAGTATTTGTTCTTAAGTGTTTCCTATTTTAATCTTAACAGCAACTGCTGTTACTTAGGTAATAATATTATTCCCACTTTATTGGCAAAGAAATTGAGAGTTAGGTCAATTAATTAGCTAAATTCACACAATGAATAATTCAACATGTGTTTCTAAATACAAAGTTCGTGGTTGTAATTATCACACTACTAAACTAAATTGTAATAGGTTGTAATATCAATGCACTTTGAAATATAGCTATTATAATAAAAATTACTTCCTTATGATGTTCCCAGAATCATAAAGATAACTATTAAACTTGTTAATATTTCAGAAACATTACTATTATTTTAAATAGGCATCAATGACTACATGTATTTCATAAATATTTTGCTTAAAATTTCAAAAGAATTCATAACCAAATATAAAATTTCTATTTCAAGATATCCATTCAAAAAAAGCAATGTTTAAACCCTAAGTTAAAGATTTTCTCTGACTCATTTACCTTAAATAATAATTCCAGACCAAATATTAAACACTACTACCTTCTCCTGCCACTTCCCACATGTCCCCTTCCAAAGTAATAGTTTTTATAGATTCTAAGAGAAAAATAAAAATGGACAGAGGTCATACAGTGATAGAAGAAAAAGGCAAAATGTACTACCATCAACAAACATTTATTGACATTTCAGAAAATATATTATTTTTTATTGACTAAGTAGAGTTGTAGAATTGTGCTGATTTCTACCAAGATAGATCATTTTAAGAAGTCAAATATGTTTTTACATGCCTTCAGTATTTG
The DNA here is from genome assembly GCF_021234435.1 of Artibeus jamaicensis. NCBI lineage: Eukaryota > Metazoa > Chordata > Mammalia > Chiroptera > Phyllostomidae > Artibeus > Artibeus jamaicensis. The sequence continues at coordinate 47,726,643 of NW_026522030.1, forward strand.
CAATATTCTTGACTAATCTTATTAAATTTTTAGTTTAAACAACATTACCAGTTTTGTTTGTCAATGGTAATTCAACCCAGATCCTGACTTAATTATTAAATATCCCCAATTTATAGAGATTGCATTTTAAATTATCTTTGTTTAGCCATGTAATTGGAAGGAAATAGTGGCGTGGATAATCCTAAATACTGAATGATCCAAAATCATTTAGAGTTTGTTGTGGCATGTATTTTAATTTGTAAGAAGATTTATTTCCTAATTATATTTTGCTTAAGCTAAAATTCAAATAGGCAAATGTTATTCAATCAGAAGGTGGTGCGGCCCAAAATGTCGTGATGGAGAAGGCCACCCCGACAGGTTGGAGGCTGTAGTGCTACAGCAGCCACCACAACAAATAACAGCATAGCATCCTCCCAGTTTCCTCCTTCAGTCTCTTTCTGTAAACATAATGCTAATTACTACTGATATTAACTAGTGACTGTTACTGCTGCTGTTACAACTACCATCAACATGATCACCACCATCATTTATTGTTTGTCATGAGGGACTATATGGCAGAAACGGGTAGTGACTTCACATTAACCTTTTTATGGCACTTAATAAAATTGAGTGTACCTACTTTTTTATGATTTAAGTATGTGTATGAAGACGTAAAAGTACCTTTAGAGTAGTTGGGGCTTTGCTTTTTGGAAATCTTTGTCTTATGAAAGGGAAGGGCTAGTTTTAATGGAGTGTGAAGGTAAGAATAACTCTGCATGCCAGAGCAAAAGAAATCTTAGAATCCTCCCTTAACAACTAGTGCAGGGTGTGTGTGTTAGGAAACCCTAGAATTGAGAGATAAGGGCAAAGATACGTAGCGAGTAAAGAAAGAAGTTAATTAAACAATATCAGGTCTTCCCATCTCCAAGAGTTCCTCCAACTCATTGGAGTAACACTGGCATTTATAACTGTGTATGATTTTATGATAGAAGTTTGCAACTGGTATGTTTCTTGCCTGAGAAAACCTGGATCTCTCTCTGGTAGAGAGAGGTGTTTCTCTTTCCAAGAAAACAGTACTGACTTTTTCAATACTCTGTTTTAATTTGGTACTAAATTTGTTCATTGTACTCTTCCTCCATTAGTCCTTAAGCTTCACTAAAATCAAGTGTTCACAGTAGCCTGAGGCTGTCATATACATAGGTTAAGGTCTCTCAATTACACAATTACAGTACTTTTAATACCACAATAAGGGAGTTTATCAAAATAATGTATCCAGTCAACATGATTTTATGTCTAGATATTACCAGGTATCAGAGGGTAACCAAGGAAAGTATGGATTTCTTTAGGTATAGTTAAGGATAATGGTATGCTTCAGAAAGATCGGAGGCCTATAAAGAACAATAAAAAATATCCTTTCAATAGATATCATGCTCAATTAGCAATTATGTTTATAATAATAAACATCAGAATATCAACTAGAACTTGGTAAACATCGTGAACCCTTTTTGGTTCAATCAAACCTTGGTGAGGAACTTTTATCCTCTACATCATCCTTATAATTTCTGCATCCAAACCACAGCAAAAGTTTGGAACTAAAGTGTAAGATTGGACTCTATCCAGGTACTTCCTCTATAAAAAGAAGTCCAAAAAATAGCCTTAAGTCTCATTAGACATGCTCATGACCTAAATCACACTTATTCTTCCATATCACCGCCCCCTCCACCCATCACCCTGCAGTTGGCTAACCACAGAAACTGCAGAGCAACTTGAAAGTGAAACCTGATGGTGAAGAGGACTTTCCCTGCCTGAGGCAGCCTGAAATCAGAAGTTGACAGAGAACTGTGGCAGGTATCAAGCTAGTATTTTTAAGCAGTTCTCTCATTATCATGCTTGTGTCTGATGGACATTTGGTGATGTGATAGTCTACCTGTTGCCTGCATCCCTGGAGCAGGGCCAAATTCAAACACCTGGTCTAGGCAAAGCATAGTAACAAGTCAGACATTTAAGACAACGGCAGAGGCAGGTCCCATGGGATATTATTGCTGAGAGTAGACGGTCCCCAGAGCAATGGATATTGAGTAAGGGTGCATGGTGAATTATAACTGCACAAATGCTCCTTCCTGTACTTTAATTTTGCCTCAGGGACATGGCCACCTTTAGACTGAATAGACTTTAATTACAAAAATTACCTAGTGGATAATGAGTGGTATGCTAATGCTTGTGAGTTTATGAGGTGAAGAAAAATGTCAAATTTCCAGATTGTAATATCCATTATTTTGTATTTTGCCCTGCAATCATCTCTATGAAGTTTCAAATTACAAATGATAACACCTGAATTTATTTGTTTTTTCTTTTGATACAGGAAAACCAGTGAAGGGTTGTCCTTGAAGTTGGCCCTAAATTCATTCTCCAAAGCTTTTCTCTCAATCATTCTGTGACCTCCAACTATGTCACTCATACCTTGTCACTCACTCATGTCTTGCTATATGACCACTATCAAATAACAAGAATTCACCAAGTCGTCTGACCTTAAAAATCTCATAGACATAGACAACAGCACGGTGACTAGCAGAGGGAAAAGGATTGGGCGAAGGTAGAAGAGGGTATAAAAGGAATAAATGGTGATGAAAAGAGACTTTACTTGGGCTGGTGAACTCATGGGTGATGTATCATAGAATTGTACAACTGAAAGCAACATAATTTTATTAACCAGTGCCACCCCAATAAATTCAATAAAAAGATAAAAATAAGATGAGGGGAAATGTGGGCAGATAAAAAAAAAGAAAGGAAAAGAAAGGACACCATTATTTTGGAGAGTAGATATGGAGAAAACGACTATACGTCACTTTAATCTGGAGCAGTGAATGTGTCTTCCCTCAGGAAATTGACTTTCATGGTGTTAGGTTCTGTATTAATGCCAGTGCTATATTTTAGTTACAATATGGTTTAAACATTTGGGTGGGCTGGCTGGAAAATCGCCTAATGTACATATAAAGTTGCATTTATAATGCCAAGGCCATAGCAAGTATCTGGAGAGTATTTGTGAACTTAAATGATATCCATGGTACTAGGAAACATATGTTCATAATAACAATTTGGCAAACAACATGGGTGTGGAACTATGTAATTTTGAACCTGGCATGGAAATCCTAGAATAAAGGTGTATTATGTCATTACTATAAATTCAGATGTGCCCAGGCTTCATTTGGAGGGCTAGTCCAACTTACTTGAAACCGATTTACTTATTTGAGGAACCAAGTACTACCTTGTTAATGGACGAGGAGAGGGTTGAGGACTAAAACTTGGTTAAGGAGAAAGAACTGGTTGCAGAAAGAAAGAGGTGATCTTGAACACAGTCCCTGGGCAGGCTTTTTGTCCAGTCTTTGTAGTTTATGCTTGAGTAAAACAAAGTACAGAATTCAGGAATGATGTGTTGTATGATTCATTGTACTGTAAACAGAAAATTATTTTAAAGATTTTATTTATTTATCTTTAGAGGGGAAGGGAAGGAGAGAAATATCAATGTATGGTTGCCTCTCATGTGTCCCCTACTGGGAACTGGCCTGCAACCCAGGCATGTGCCCTGACTGGGAATCGAACTGTTATCCCTTGATTTACAGGCCCATGCTCAATCCACTGAGCTACACCAGCTAGGGCTGTAAAAAATTTTTTTGATATAACATGTAACACAAATTAGACGTTGCTCTTAATGTATAATAATTAGTTTACATCTATTACTAGATACAATAATTATTTTATTGTATAATTTTCTCAACACATTAATATTTTGTGCCACTAAATATTGTTTCTGAAGGCAGAGTACACTATCCAGACAAATGCAGCTAGCCGTGGAAGAGTGCAGTGTAGTTTTCTATACACGTGATTTTTGATATTAAGAATTGAGCATGCCTTTTAAAGCACTGTATCATTTTTGCTAGGATTGTTATTTCTTTTGTGAATGTTGTGATAGAAAGTTGCATGGATTTTGAGTGCTCAGCTGCCAACCACATTTTCTCAGTAAACATTGTTATTATGAACTCAATTTTTTCAGATTACTAGGATTTGCTGGAGTTTTTTGGCATTATAGCAGAAATAAACATACATGTGAGAGTGTGAAACAGGAGTTACCACTTGAAGGTGATGGTGTCAACAGAGTGCTCTCATCTTGAGAGAACTACCTTCAGAAGTGGCAGAGGCCCCTAGCAGGAGGTGATAAAGTCACACAGCCCCTGGACTGCATGGAAAGGCACATCAAAGCTGTGACCAGGCAGTGATCCCTGTGACGGAAGATGGTTGCGTGTTAGTCTGCCTTCAGGATGATACTTAGGATTCCATTTTATACATATGCTGAGGATATTCTGAGGCAGAATTTATTTGAAAGAAACTAGGGTTCCTGAAATTCTACAGGTGGGGAATCTGCCAAAGGCAATATAATCAATTACCTTTGTTGGGACACTTTTATCGCCACATTCCCTAGCTGTTGTCTCAATGTACTTTATTGCCTACACCTCTTTGTACATATATGTGGTACCATTAAAGTGGTTGTTAGGCTCTGGCCAAGTGGCTCAGTTGGTACAGCATCATCCCAAGAAACAAAATGGTTGTGGGTTTGATCACTGGTGGGGGCCCTTACGAGAGTCAACTGATCTCTCTCTCTCTTTCTCAAATCAATAAGCCCATATACTTGGGTGAGGATAAAGAAAAAGTGGTTGTGAGTGTGCTGGATCAAAGGAAAACCAGTTAATCATTTATTTCTTTTTAAATCTCTAGCAAAACTATCAGCAACAAGACAATCAGATGTTGGCATTGATATAAGTATAGATATAAACTTGGATATATGTGTATTTCTTAGCATGCAAAATTCTTGAAACTTATGCTAAAATACACTGTGACCAAGAAGAGCAAAAATGCATAAAATTTTTACTGTAAGAGTAAAATGATAAAATACCATTATTATTATTTTTGAGCCTACAAAACACAATTTGTGAATTTCCACAACCTGGAATTTCTAGATTTTGTTTTTAAAGCAATATAGATAGGTCACTTTTTATAGCCTTTGGTGTGTATTGAAAATTAGTGGTTTATATATCAATCTAACAATTTAAGAACTAGACTAAGTGCCCATCAGCAAATGAGTAAATCAAAAAACTATGGTACATTTACACAATGGAGTTCTATGCAGCAGAGAGAAAGAAGGAGCTTATATCCTTTGCGACAGCATGGATGGAACTGGAGAGCATTATGTTAAGTGAAATAAGCCAGGCAGTGACGGATAAATACCATATGATCTCACCTTTAACTGGAACATAATCAACAAAAGAAAAAAGCAAACAAAATATAACCAGAATCATTGAAATTAAGAAAAATCTAACACCAGAGGGGAGGGGGGCAGTGGGGAGAAGGGTTTTCAGGAACTACTGTAAAAGATACATGGACAAAACAAAGGGGGAGAGAGGAGTTAGGGGAGGGAGGGGAGTTTAGAGGGGTTTGGGGAGAGGGATGGGGAGAAAATACAGACAACTGTAATTGAACAACAATAAAGTAATTTAAATTTTAAAAAACAGACTGTAAAGCAAAAAAGTGGGAGTATATTTATATGGTTATGGAAGTTACGGTAAACTAAACTTAACTTTCCTGACCTTTTTCTCTGCTTGTTTTACAAAAATATGCCATTCCCATATTGCATGTTTTATAATTTGCCACTATTATTTGATATCCTGTAACACCTTCAGGCTTTAAAAATCTTTTATACCTTACAGTCTTTTTCTCATTTTTCAGGGGTTAGAAAGTTGACAAATTTCATTCTTTAAATGATACTGCTTTATATATCCACATCAAATCATACTTTAGAAACAATGTATTACTACTTTTATACAGGTAGTTAAACTCGTAAGCATGGTTATACCCCAAGAATTCCTTCTCTTCTACATTTCTCATTTAGCAGCTTACATGTCACTTAGCTTTCATGAGTAACTCCAGGCTCTTTTTTTACATGATATGTAGCAAAGAGTTAACAACATAGCAGCCTAGCTATATAGAAGGACCAACTGACAGGGATGAGTACTGGCTGGCATCTGGGAACCTGGCTTTGGTACTGATTACTCCATCATTAATTGATGAGATTGCTTTACCACACAGACCTAACTAGACTGTACAGACAATGCGATTTATGGCAAACATCAGCTTTATTTTTGAAATTCTAGAATTTGATAGTTGTGGGTATGCAGAGACTGCTTATGCGTATATGGCTGGCCATGCTCCAGTTTATTAAACTCTGAGTGCCACATGGACTTTCTTAGGCAGCAACACTGCATATATGTCATTTTATTTTATGTTGGAAGGACAGCACATTCGGTGTGACACCTACAGAGAGAGTGTGAGAAGAGAACACATGAATTCCTCCAGAAGTTGTCTGGTACATCTTTGTCCCTCAGTCATCCAGCTGTGTGTCCTAACTATGTTGCTACAATAATCAGCATCCATGAGGACAGCTAATGCTGAGTTCTGAGTGTCTTCCTAGCAAAGCACTAAACCTTGGGTGACAGTGGGTCACTGTTACAGGTGGTGTCAGAAGGGCTGGCCATGAGACTTCTGTCTTGAATACAATTTTCATGTCTATAATGATCCCTGAGACATTTCTTCATAGGTTTCTTGCCATTATCTCAAATTAACATGGTAGAAGAAAATTTATCTTTATTTATTAATTTTTAGATTTCATCATTTATTTTTTTATTTTCAGTTGACATACAATATTATATGAGTTTCTGGTATACTCCCCATGATCAGGCATTATATAGCTTACTAAGTCACCACCCCAATAAAACTCATACCCATCTGGCACCACACATAATTATGAGAATATTACTGAGTATATTCCCTATGCTGTTCTTTACATCCTCATGACTATTCTGTAACCATCAATCTGTGATTCTTAATCTTTTCCCATTTTTCACCCAACCCCTCAACCCCTTCCCATCTGGCAACCATCAAAATGTTCTCTGTGTCTGTGATGTTCCACTTGTTTGTTTGTTTTGTTTTTTTTTTAGTTTCAGTTGTTGATGGATATGTATTTATTGCCTTTTATTGTTCATATTTTATTTTATTTTATTTTATTTTTCTTCTTAAAGAAGATCCTTCACCATTTCATGTAATACTGGTTTGGTGGTGATGAACTCCTTAGGTTTTTCTTGTCTGGGAGGCTCTTTTTATGTCCTTTGATTCAAAATGATAGCTTTGCGGATAGAGTAATCTAGGATGTAGGTCCTTGGTTTTCATCACTTTGAATATTTCTTGCCACTCCCTCCTGGCCTGCAAGGTTTTTGTTGAGAAATCACCTGACATTCTTATGGGTGCTCCCTTATAGGTAGCTAACTGCTTTTATCTTGCTGCTTTTAAGATTCTCTCTTTGTCTTTAACCTTCAGCATTGTAATTATGATGTGCCTTGCTGGTGCCTCTTTGGGTTCACCTTGTTTGAGACTCTGTACTTCCTGAACTTGTATGTCTGTTTCCTTCATCAGGTTAGGAAAGTCTTCTGTCATTAGGTTTTCAAATAAATTTTTGATTTCTTTCTCTCTCTTTTCTTCTGGTGTCCCCATCATGTTAATATTGATATGCTTGAAGTTAACCCAGAGGTTCCTTACACTGTCTTCATTGATTTGAATTCTTTTTTTTTCCTTTTTGCTGTTCTAATTGGGTGTTTTCTGCTTCTTTATCCTCTAAATCTCTGATATGATCCTCTGCTTCATCTACTCCATGGTTGTTTCCCTGTAGTGGGTTCCTCATTTCAGTAATTGTAATGTTTATTTCTGACTGATATAATTTTATGTTTTCTAGTTAAATTTTTATGTTTCCTATCACTTTGTTGAAGTTATCACTGAGACATTAGAGCATCCACATAACTGGTGTTTTGAACCCTGCATCTAGCAGATTGCTTTCTCTTTTGCTCATTTCTTTAATTTCTTTCTTATACTCATCCAATGGCAATTTTTTATTGCTTTTGTAGAGAGAGGAAAGGATACTGTGAAATACTGATGCGAGGGGAGAAACATCAACCAATTGCCTCCCATACGAGCCTGATTGGGGATCATACTGGGCAGACACTAACCTGGACCAGGGATTGGGGGTTAAGGATAAAACCTACAACCTAGGTATGTGCCTGAACCAGAAATCTATCCCACATCATTTTGGTTATAGGATGATGCTCCAACCAACTAAGCTATACCAGTCAGGCTTGTTTAGGGCTCTTTTTTCTGGTTTTGTTTTGTTCTTTTATTTGGGACAAGTTTATTTGTGTTCTCATTTTGGCACCTCCCCTGTTCTAAATGTTAGGTACGGGTGCTGTGTCTCCCAGGCTTGGTAGAGTGGCCTTATGCAGTAAGTACTCTGTACAGTCCGGGGGTACAGCACAGCTTCCCTGACAACCAGAGCTGAGCACTCAGGTATGACTTTATATGGGTTCTGTGGACCCTCTTGTTATAGTTGAGCTTTGAATGCTATAGGCACATTAATAGACGGGTAAATTCTATTTACCCTCAGGCTTATTGACTGGAAGGACTGGCTTCAACCACCATAAACAGTGGAGGATCAGCTGTTCAGGGGCCCACCCCACAGAGCAGGACTTACTTCAGCATGGCTCTGGTGTCTGCTGAGTCTAACCCTTGAGAGTGTCACTTATGGAGGTTGTTGAGTGGTGCTTTAACATGATCTGAAGTTGTCCACCTGGTGCACTGGCTCTGAGGCCTTCCTGGAGGTGCAGACCAAGGTCAGCCACTGCCTGTGTTCTGCTCCTGGACCACCTGGCTTGAGCTACAAAGCAATCTGAAGATGGTTGTCACTTGTTCTGGGCTTGGGGGTGCCCCAGAAAGACAAGCTGGGAATCAAGGCGGGCTGCTACTAGAGTTGAGTCTGGGGTCTACCTAGTAAAAGGTACAAGACAAGGCCAAATGGTACTTGTTTGAGAGATTTTAGAAGCATCTGGAGCATGAGCCAAGGCAGGTCATTTATATGGAAAAGCCACTGGGAATAGTTGGGTGGGCTTGCAAGTTGGGTGGGGGAGGGCCTTGAGGAATCACCAGGGTGGGCCAGGTTGATACAGTTCAGCTATGGTGCCTGTCTGCTGGCTCTGTGACTCTTTGGAGGGAGGGCTTAGAAAAGGAACAATGACCTCTGCCAGCATTTTTGTCTGTCAGAAAGCTGTTCCCCAGCTTTTGCCCTGATGTCGGACAATTCAGTTTCCCCCTATATGTCCCTGGTTCCTTTCAAGGTACTTCCCCAACAGTGGAGCTCACAGGGAGTGAGTCAGAGAAAGTCCATGTATTGGCACTTTAGAGAAACTGCCTAGGACACCAGAAGTCCTTTGTTTCACTTAGTTACAGTCTAAGCTTGTTTTTACAACCAGAAATTATGGGGACTTCTTTTCTTGTCTCTGGAACTCTGGACTGGGAAGCCTGGTGTGAGGCTAGGATCCCTTGCCTGTCATGGGGACCTCTGCAGACAAGGTCACCTTTATTTTAAATACAAATGCTTTGCATTCCACAAATGGTATTAATATTCTTTAGTATTCTCACTGGTATTCAAAATATTAGAGTGATCTCTGAGAGCAAGGATAACTATAATAAAGAACAATATCTATTGTAAAGATTTATACTAAAGAAGATTTCCATCCCATCTTTATATTAAATCTCAATGTAATAGTTTAATGAACTTGGGCAAGTAGAGCACAGCTTAGAAACATAATACACTGTAATTATTTATTAACAATGTTAATCATGTTACTATTATTATTTTCTCTTCCTTCCAGTGTTCTATGATTCAAATACTGTACAAACTGTGTAACTTGCATTAGTAGACTCATTAACTTCTTTCTCACTGGGCCCATCCCAATATGGCCTCATTTTCTCAATCCTATACTAGTGCAGTAATCTATTTTTTATTCCAACTCCTTTCTAATATGTTTTTTCTAGATTAATTTTCTAAAGCGGAAATTTTTAAACTCTTCTCCAGGGAGTCCCCAAATTTCCTATGATTCTCACAGAGTTCAGGAGGGAATAGATTATGGGCAGTGATAGATTTCCTATCTAACTACAACCAGAGTGGCTCTGCTTTCTATCCATTCTATATATTGTGCTTTTGATTGACCTTGTATTTGGAGAAAGTCCTTGTAGCTACAATGTTTTTAAAGGAACCACTATTAGCTCGCTTCAGGATCAAGTCTGATCACTTTAAACTCCAGATTCTTCCCTTTCTGGTCTCAATTTTCACTCCAATTTTCTTTATGACTTTTCACACATATAATTCTTTTGCCTTGGTCAAAATCCTTTGTTTGCTGAGCACTGGTATGGGTTGGCTTCTGTCCTCTCAGTTCATATGCTGAATTCCTAGCCCCCAATATTTCAGAAGAAGACTTTATTTGTAAATGAGTTGGTTGTAGATCTGCAGATGTACTTAGTTAAGATTGTCATACTAGAATGGGGTGGATATCTAATCCAATAAGATTGGTATCCTTATAAAAAGAAGAAATTTGGGCACATACACACACAGCAAAATCCTTGTAACAATGAAGACAGGGATGAGCTTGATATAGCAGAAACCAAGGAGTGCCAGATTCCAGCAAATCTGCAGAAGCCAGAAGAGAGACATGGAGAACATTTCTTCTCAGCCCTTAAAGGAACCAGTTTTGCTGACACCTTGTTCTTGGACTTCTAGCCACCTTAACGATGATGATAAATTTATCCTGTTTAAAAAACCTAGTATGTGGTACTTTGTTATGACATTACTAGCAAATAAATATGATTTCTACACATATTAAGCATCCCTCTCCATGTTTTTGTTCTCATTGCAATGTTTTCATTAGATTCCCTCTTCTTTTAAAAACTAGCCCAAGTTTTGTAACCTTCACATGCTATTGTTTTTTTTTTTCTTTCAGTTGCCTTAGCTCTTGGAAAACTTTAATTTTTTTTAAAGATTTTATTTATCTCTAGAGGGGAAGGGAAGGAGACAGGGAGAGAAATATCAATGTATGGTTGCCTCTCCTGCATCCCTTGCTGGGAACTGGCCTGCAACCCAGGCATGTGGCCTGACTGGGGATCAAATCATGCTCCTTTGGTTCATAGGCCCACACTCAATCCACTGAGCTACACTAGCCAGGTCAACTTAAATTTTTCTGAAACACTTATTAGCACTTAATAAGTCATTTGGAAAAATTATAATCTATTTTCTTGATTACTTAAAAATAGACTCTCAATCTAATGTTATCTATTTAAACATAAAGCTAAATTGGAGTGTTATTGTGGCTACTATGATCAACACAGGACATGTAGTAGCTTAGAGTGTATACATTTGCTTTGGGGATACACAAAGATAAGGGATGTATGAAGATAAAGTAATAACTAGTATCAACAAGGGTAGAAAAACTCTTTAATATAGCAATCTAGTTCAAATTTCTTGGTCTGAATTGAAATAGGAAGTGATTGGATTTTTTATATCTTGTTTGTACACAAAATTAAAAGCCTACAGATCTAGTGATATTCATCTTTCTTTGCTTATGAATTATTTTTATTGTACTAGTGAAAGAGGCACTAATTATGGTTGACAGACCTCTCAAAGTCCATGCACAGTGGCATGTACAGATTATTCAAGAGCATGCCAAGAATTCTTTAATCATTATAATGTATCTAGTGCCCTTCGCACAGTCTCCAATGACTTCTTAATTTCCAAGTCTAATATTCCACTTTCATGCTGTTTCCTACTGAGATCTGTAAAGCAATGGACATGGTTGATGTCTCCCTACACCTTAAAACATTGTCTCCTTTAGCATTGTTCCCTTTTTCTTTCCTGATTTTCCTCTTACTTGCCTAATCCTTCCTTTTACATGTGTTTTGTTGGTTCCTCCTCCAGTGTCTACCTTGTCACCCATTCTCAAGGATGCAGCTTCCAAATTAATGTGGATGATACCCAAATTTGTACCCATGGTTATAAATTTCCTTGAGAAACACATTTCTAATAGTATCTTGGTCCAAATACAAGTTGGTAAGTTGGTATATTACAACTACTTTTCTGTTTGTAGAAAAATAAACTATTTTGTATTTATAAAGTCTCTTCTGTGCTCAACAACCCCACTATTCTTTGAAAATCTAAATTGGTTGGATTCCATCACTGTTAATAAATAGTCATCAATTATTCCTCACTAGAGTAAAAGGACATAATCGTGGAGAAAAAAAGCATTAATAATAAAAGTCATGATCTGGGTCTTTTTTAGTGGAAATAACCAAAAAGTTTCAGGTAAATTTCTCTTTCAAATTAAGACTCTTCCATTACATTTGGTTATACACAAACTTGTTAGAATTAGTTTAAAACCTGTATACTTAAAATTCTATTTTGGTTTGGTTTTAGAATTTGATAAGGACATATAGACTTTAAGCACTTTAAATCATTTCCGTTTCTGTTGTATAAATTTTAGACTACTGTTAGCAGCCTTATATAAAAAAACCCAAACCTACCTCTTCAGATCTTTCTCCTGTTCTGAGACAAATAACTTAAGTTTGAATTGAACCACCCTATTTACCGCCCATTCAGACATTTGAGATTCCTACCTCAGAGTTTCAAAGATTTTTTTTCACATGGAATAACATTCTTATTTTATTTTTTCTACTATCAAAAACCTTGCCTATCCTTAGCACAAAGCCCATTTTCATCAGTTTTTCCTATTAGTATAGGTCAGATTTATCTTCTTTTTACAGATAGGAACATGTTTTGTCCATAGTTCAATGCAAATACATTTTTCTGACATAACTGTGGGTTTCTTGCGGTCAAGTGTCCAGTCTACCTCACATAACAAATACAATGACCGACACATAAACATCACTTAGCATTTGCAGAACTGTACTGCATTCGGCTGCAAATATCTGTCTTCTGTGTGTACACAGTTGAAAAATGCAAAATAAAATATTGAGTGATTATAAATAAAAATTCATTCAGTAAATGTTTCTTAATTGACACAAATGGTACAAGTACTAATACATGTGGTAAAAAAGATATTATACTGAAGAAAAAATATAAAAAATAATAAACTTGAACTACAGAGAGTAAATTTATTATCTCTTTGGAGCCAAACCATACTTTAAAAGCAGGCAGAGAGGCTGAAAATGAAAATTGAAGCAGTGTGGGAAACAAGACTCCCAGACCTTCCTTTGTAAAGAATTGCACAAAGTAGGTCAGTGCTTCTTAGAAAAGTGGAGACTGAGAGCAGAACATATTTAGAAAAAAAGAAGAGAATAGATCCCTTCAAGTTCTTTAAACTAGAATCAAATATAAGAAGAATGAAGTATGAGGTCATAGTAATGTCATGCAGCACAAAACAAGAACAAGAGCTGCATTTGTTGAAGGCTGGGCTGGCTGCAGAGGAGGTCATAGAAGACTTACTGTGCTATTTGGGAGAAGGAAAGAGAGAGTGGAGATAAAGCAAACCTCTAAGAAAATAATTGTGGTGTTTTCATTTTGGTCAGCTGGTATCAGTCCCTAGTAGTGTTGACAGAGCCAAAACTCAGAGATACAAACATAACTGGGCTTCTCTTCAATTTCGTCCTTGAGGAGCTGGATGGCCTGTATAACTTGCTTATGCACCAGGCTCCTTTACCACAGAACAGAAACAATAGTAGTTCTTCTGAGCATTTTTGAAAGATAAAATAGAAAACATTTAAGACTTTAGCATAGACTCTGCATGGTAAAGTATTATTTTCAATCTTTAGAACATTCTATGTATGCTTCAGGGACTCCTGGAAGGCTTTTCTGCCCTTAAATTTAGAACCGACTCAAAAATGCTTAAATTGCCATTAAATATTATTATAAATACCTACCATTATTTTTGAACTTTATATGAAGAAGGCTACAATTTATTAAGCATTTTCTTTATACTTTGATAACTTACATAATTAAATATCTGATTCCTAACCGAATAGAAATGTTTACAGCAGGAAGTGGGCAGGTGAGGCAAGGTAAAGAAAAGCACAGCGGTGGTGGTAGGGATGGAAGACATTCAGCACAACTTCACAATTTTGTTAGACCAGTTCTGCTGTGCAGTAGAGTCTACCTGATCACCCACCTTCCCATTCCCACCTTATGGAGGATATTTTCATAGTTCATGCATCATGAAAATACAGACACTAATAATAATCTGAAAATCAAAAATACACTGAAATAATATAGACCACATTGAAAAAGAAGAGATAGTGAGAAACAATTCTACTGTATGCTGCATTGGCATCTTCTCAACTCCACATTTCTGTTATTCATTTAAAATAACTACAGTTTTTAACCTAATTTTTACTTAAATTTTAGTGAATAGTTAACTAAAATTTTTGGATTAGTAAAGTAGAGAAAAATTCTGCCTGAAGCCGTGAAACTTTTAGAAGAGAACATAGGTAGTAAATTGTTTGACATTAGTCTTAGTAATATAATATCTTTTTGGATATGTCTCCTCTGGCAAGGGCAACAAAAGAAAAAATGAACAAATGGGACTACATTAAACTAAAAGTTTTTGTACAGCAAAGGAAACCATCAATGAAATGAAAAGACAGCCTACTGAATGGAAGAAAATATTCGCAAGTGTTATAGCCAATAAAGGGTTAATGTCCAAAATCTATAAGGAACTCATACACATTAACACCAAAAAAAATCAGTTAAAAATGGGAAGAGTAAACAGACACTCTTTCCAAGAGCAAATACAGATGGCCAACAAACATGAAACCTCAACATCACTAATCACCTAGGAAATGCAAATCAAAATCACAATGAGATATGACCTCACACCTGTCAGAATGGCTACCATCAATAAATCAACAAACAACAAGTACCGGGAAAAATGCGGATAAAAGGGACCCTCATGTACTGGGATTGTAAAATGGTCCAGTCAGTGTGAAAAATGATATGGAGATTCTTCAAAAAAATTAAAAATAGAGCTGCCATACAACCCATCAATTCTACTCTGGGTGTTTATGTGAAGAAGGCAAAAACACCAATTCTCAAGAAAATAGGTACCCCTGAGTTCACTACAGCCTTACTTGCAATAACCAAGATATAAAAGCAACTTAGGTGTCCATTCTTAGATGAATGCATAAAGGAAATGCGATATATATATATATATATATATATATATATATATATATATGCACAATGAAACATTACTCAGCAAATAAAAATAAAATATTGGTGTTTGCAATAGCATGGTGGATGTAGACAGCATTTTGCTAAGTCAAATTCAGACAGAGAAAGAAAACAACTGTATGATTCTATGATTCACTTATTGTGGAATCCAAAAGAAAAAAAAACAAATACATTAAAAAACAGAAATAGAATCACAGATATAATGAACAAGCTAATGGTTGTCAAGAGCTGGGTTATGAGGGGATGGAGGAAAGTAAAAGAAGAAATTTACCCTTTGCAATGGTATGAACTGACTTGGAGAATATTATGCTAAGTGAAATAAGCCAGTAGAAGAAAGACATATACCACATGATCTCACTCCTATGTTGAATCTGATGACCAAACTGAACCAACAAGCAAAACAAAGACAGACTCATAGATGGACAGCATATGACAGCTAGTGGGGCAAGTAGAGGGTGGAGGAATTGAGCATAAAGGACAAAGGACTCATGGCCATAGACAGCAGTGTGGTGATTGCCAGGGGGAACATGGTATACAAGGACTCAATGCTAATGGAAAAAAATACAATAAAGATCAAATACAAAGTAACTACAGTGATGAAAGACTGAATTAAATAAAAAATATTTAGTCACTAACCATCTCTGTGCTCATTTATTTAAGTGTTCAGTAGTTAAAAGTGGTAATGTTTATTCTTTTTTAATATATATTTTGTTTTTTATATTTTTCCATTTCCTTTACAGAGCTGATTCATAGCACAGATAGCTCTGGTATGGTCAAACTAAGTGGAGCAATATGTTGGTTAATTTAGAGAGAAAGTGCGTGTGTTGAGGGGGGTGGAGGGGGGTGTACACAAGTAAGAAATACGTTAGGTGGAAGCCCTCAGACTGGCAGGAAATGTGCAGTAGCTCATGCCTCTCTGCCCCTTGTAACCCTGAGAGGAGGTAAGTGTACTGAGTATATTCTGTCTATGCAGCCATGTTCCAGCAGGCCAGAGGCCAGACTGGTAGGCAACCTCTAAAAAATGGCCCTCAGCAATTGATCCCTTTCTATCAATATTCCTGCCCTTGTGAAAGTCCCTCCCACATAGTCCATGTGGCAAGTAGAATACAGCAGAAGTGATAATTTTCCACATACAAGATTCGGTAATAAAGGTTTGTGGCTTCTGTCTTTGGTATTTCTCTCTCTCTCTCCCCCCATCCCATTCCCTCCTTCTTGGGACACTCAGGCAACAATGTATGTGAAGTCTCTAGTATACAACTAATGAAGACCTTCATTGCCTGCGTCGATAAAGTTGATAAACTACAACATGCATGATACAGAAGGATTTGGGAGAAGGAGGAGTGGATCACTGGGGGAGTGGCGGTGTACGTCCAGGTGTCACGGTGGAGAACTGAAACAGCACCCACAGGTGCCAGAGAGACAGAGGAAATGTGAAGAAAGTTATTGGGTAATTCCAAAAAGTGTCCTATTTTTTTGTGGTACCTTAGTTTATTAAAATAATGAAAACAGTAAACTGCTAGCTATTCAGAAATAGAAAGCTAAACTTTAAGTGAGAATACCTTCATTAAATTCATACTGAAAGTTAATTTACATAATTGGTGGTATAATAAAATTCATTTTTAATTAAAAGTTAGCATTTATTGAGTGTTTATAATGAGATAAGCAGAGCTTTTAAATGCCTTTTATGTGTTAATTTATTATTGCTGCCATTTTATCAAATAGGGAAACAAGGCAAAGAGAGGTGAAACCTCTTGCAAAGGATTGCATATCTAGTGAGTGGCGAACTAAGTTTGAACCCGTCTCTCTTGTACGTATGTACTTAAACACACTGCTGTCGTAATCTGGAATCTAGTTTTCCCACTTGCACATAATAAAAGCCCTGCAATTAGACTTTGTAAAGATAGCAACATGTCCACAGATTCAAAAGTAACACATGCCTCATTAAAGGCAAGACTAATCTAGCAATATTGATTGTGCATTTTCTAAATTGTTCCTACCATTAAATATAAATTAGGATATGACCAAATATAGACTATTTTTAAAATTTATTTTAATTGTTGTTCAAGTACAGTTTTCTGTCTTTTACTCCCATCCCAGCCCATCCCCTCCACTACTCCCCACCTCCCTCCCATTTCCACCCCCCTTAGTTTTGTCCATGTGTCCTTCATACTTGTTCCTGTAAACCCTTCCCCTTTCCCCCTGAAACTCCTTCCCCTTTCTCCTCTGGTAACTGTCAGCCTGTTCTCTATTTCAGTGTCTTTGGTTACAGAATAATTTTTAAAATTTAAAAATCTCCTCAAGACAACATACCTAATTCTATCATAATAGATATGTAGTGTATCTTTAAATATGTCAAACCAACATGTATTCCCAACAAACTAATTAGAACTGTAGGCGAAAAAAGTCACAAAACAGGATATTTTAATGGGGTTCATCAACCCTGGGGTTGCTGTTGCATTCGACAAAGGATAATGACAGTCTCCAAACTGAAAAAAAAAAGAAGAAAAAAACAAGAAAGAAATGTTTAAGCAAGGGCAAAGAATCAGGTAGACTTAGGCGCAGATCAGATTGGAGCTGCTTTTATTCCTGCTTTTCTATTTCTACACAGGAACTTGCTGCATTCCCCCTGCTATTGGGTGGGATAAATATAAAAGGCAACCCACATAGTCTAAAAATAGACCTCAGTCCACTTTGACAAAGGCTCCATCCAGGAGCGCGCCGCTGCCACACTCTCATTACGCCAAAGGAGATGTCAGCGCCATCCATTTTGTTTCCACTGGAGAGCACAGGGCTTCTCCAATATTTTGACCTGTCTCCACTGGAGAGGAAGAATTTGATTTGTAAAAAGACTCGGGCTTGACTTCGTTAGATATTAATGATTCCGCTACGGAAGCGTCTGTATAGCATAGGGACAGTCTGTCAGCATCCGTGTTTTAAACCTCTTTCTTTAATAGATTAAAAAATGCTTACAAAAATTTCACTTCAGAATGAAGTTTAGCATGTCATTAGTACATTTCTGCGCTAATCATGATTTTTTTCTTTCAACAGCAAAAAGTCAGTGTTTGAAACTAGCACTGTGCTGTAACTTAACAGGAAAAAATCTATAACAAGACTAGCTAGTCTATTTTTAGAAAAAAAAAATAGAAATACTCTGCTTTAGTAAAGGAAATTGTAAAAATAAGCACAACCATTTTAACAATATTAATTTTTTCATATTTCAGAAATATGTCTATATTGCTTATGATAAAATACTTTTGAAGATTGTTATATTAATACATTGTCAGCAATTATTTCACCTTTCAAAGCAATTAATTCAGGGCAACTTCAATTTCTTGATGAAACCTCATAAAATTTCAGATACATTAAATGTACATATATATGTATAAAATAATATGCCTTGTTCATTCATTTTATACAGAACATAAAATATGTTCATGCTTGAAAAAATTAAAATAGATAAAACATAATGGCAAAATAAAAATTACTGAAAATCATGGGAGGGAGTGAGTGGAGGTTAATGCAGACAACTGTACTTGAACAAAAATAAAATAATTAAAAAATATTCAAAATTCCATCCAGATATAATTATTATAACATTTTAATTTTATCTCCAATTATATAGTTATATATGTATATGGATCTGTTCATAAATATAAATATATATGCCATTGATTTTCCAAACTTTAAAGGTTAAATCTTCTACTGTTTTTATGTATGCAGAGATGACATTTTTGAAATTTGTGCCTTTTTATTTCCTACTCACTCATATCATGTTTTCTTAGTTTCCTCTCAGTCCAAAGTGAAAATGTTATTTAATAAATGTATTTATATATACACCTGTATAGTTATCTATTGTCTCTGGTATAGTTGTTGCAGCTACTGCAGCCATGGCAACCGCTGCCCTCATTGGGTCAGTTCAAACTGCTCCTACTGTTGATGTTCTCTTAACCAACTTCACTTTAGAAATGCTTCAACAGGTCCAGATTGATCAAGAAATCATGACTCAACTTTCTGCAGTTGAATCAGCACTCAACTGGATCCATGAATGCCAGGAGGCACTAGTACTCCATCAGTAGCTCACCTGTGATCCTGGTTTCTCCAAACTGTGTGCCACCTCACTACAGTGGAACTCCAGCCAATATTCCTGCAGTGATATTCAACATCACCTAAGAAGAGCTTTTTCTACTAATTTAGAGGGACAAATCAATAAATTGCAACTGGAGTTACACCAACAGTTGCAGGACATTCAATGCTTAACTAAGCAGGAGACTGATTTTAATAATGTTTTGCATATTACAATGCATTTACAAATTATTTGCCCAGGGTCACAAAAGAGACCAGCAAGTAGCAAGTCTTGTGGGATTTGTCACCACATGGCCTTAACAATTAAAAAAAAAAGGCGGGGGGGGGGGGATTGTAGGGGACCAGGTTGTTTTGGCCTGGCAAATGTGACTCAGCTCTGTATGGAAAACCTACAGATGTGAAGTGGTGGGCAGGAGCCAGTCCTTCAAACCGAGTTTTCCCGTGGGAATCAGGCCTAGAAAATGCAGACTGTTATGGATTGCCCTTGCTGAAACTCCATCACCCTGGTCTAAAACAACAAATATGTATTGTCTATCTTCAAGGAAACTTCCAAAGCCTGTATGAGTTCTCCCAAGGACAGAGCTAATGAGCTCATTGTCATTCCCCTTTGCATGTTATTTTTATTTCTTCCATTGTACCTAGAATGTAGACAATAATATTCTATGTGACAGATAATAAATCTTTCTAAGATGTAAGAACCCAGGAAAACAATAAAAGCCTGTCTAGGCAAGGGTCGGGGTGCTCCCCTCTTGAGGGAGTGGCCGAGGCACCATAGGCACTCTCCCCTTGAGAGAGTAGTTGTGCCTGTTCCCTTTTTCCACACAGGGTTATTGTCGCCTGTGCATTGATTCTCATTGTATACCACAACAGGCGGACTCTGCTGGCCAGGGTCTGCAACAGTTTTATTGCAGAAGAAGAAAGACAGTTAAGAATTAAGATTTGAAATGCTAAAATCCTAGTTACTCCTGATTCCCATCTTGAAGCAATTCCTTGAGAGGACCAAGGAGTCTACAAATTTAAAGTACATTTGGGGCAACCAGGCAGCATTGGGGGTATAAAGGTGCTGCTTCTGACAGTTCTAGTTGATAAGCAGAGGCCTGGCCTGGGGTTCAAAGATATGGGTGGTGAATTTGTGTTTGAAAACAAATGACTGAGATGCCAGGCAAGAGGATATTCTACCCATGATATGCTAAAAGAGGTCCGTAAACATCATCATAGTGACAAATACAGGTGCAAGCTAGACTTACTTACAGCAGATACCAGCAAGGATATCAAGGATTCCAGATAAATCTGTACCCTTTTCTATCCTCTTCTGTATCCTTTTCAAGGCAGTAGAGAGCACTTGGCTGCTCTATTCAGAAGCCATCTCAAAGAGGACCACAGGAGGAGAAATGTATAACACATAAACATTTAATTTTAAGAGACTGAGTTACATAATGAAACACTTGATTCCATTAGTCTAAACATTATTATTTCTTAGTGTTAAGATAAGTCCAGAAAGAAGACAAACTATAGAGATTGAAAAGCCACATTTACTTTTTGTATGTAAGTACAGTGTTAGTAGTTCCTTAGCTCATTATTATTATCAAAGGATATCAAAGGCTTCAACCTCAATTTTCTTTCTTTAGAGATGCCTGAAATCCAGCAACAGTATTCCTAGAACTAGAGTTATTCTGCCCCACTCACCACCTTTCTTCATTTAAAGCATGCTGAGAAAAGAGTATGCATGCATATGAAACAACTATGGAAAAGAATTCAAAGAAGCAGATGGTGTTGCTTATATTCCTGGTCTGGTCTCCTAGTTCTCAGTCGCTTGCATTGAAAGAATGTCACATCTATGGCTTGTTCTGTCTATTTTTAATCTAATTTCCCTTTCTCACTTATGATCAATGAATGCATCTACTCATTTGCTCAACAAATAGCTCTTATAGCATGTATTATACATTTGGCATGATGTTAAGTGTTAAGGACACAGAAATACAATCCCTTTCTTCAAGGAGATTATTGTGTAGAAAATAAGTGAGATGATGGAAATAGGACATCATCATTTCAATCTAATTAAGCAGGTCTCTGATTTTATAAAAAAAATGTTATCACTGGACTCTATGTACCAGTTCTTGAGAAGGTTGGAGGAAAAATAATGCCACAGGGTATTGATTGAATATAGATCAAAATATTGCTATTAATAATAACTATAAATAAGAGGAACTATTTATTGGTATTATTACTCATCCAGTGCTACACTGTAAAACATAGCCAGATGACTTCACACTGGACTCCCTTGGTATTGAGAACTGCCCTGCCTGGTTTCAGGAGCTGTAACCTCCCCCTCCATGGCTAAGGCTGAGAAAGCGACCTTCAGACCATAAGCTACTAAGGAGACAAACCTTATCTCCCTGGCAGGAGCACCACTTCTGCTACTTTTACTTCATCCATAGCTGACCCCCAATGCTTGGTTGGTTAGCCAATGTTGAGTAAGTTTCTCCAAGGGGGGGACAACCTAAGACAGGCATGATCATATGGAGGCCCCAGGTAAGAACTTGGAGGTCTATAGCAAAAGGGGGTGATGAACCCCGGCCCCTAGGCTATGAGATAGCCTGAATCCTCCTTCTGTCTCTTAATCTCTTAGCTCCCCTGCCTGACTTAAGCCTGAGACAATGCCTTAAGCCTGAAACAATGCTGGTGGTGGGTACCATCCTGTGCTGGAAAGGGTGAACCCACCTTAGGCCAATCAGGCCTAAGAAAGAATATGTAAAATCCTGTGAAACCTGCTTTGTTTAGAATGCTCTCAATTAAATAAGGGTTTAAGCAAGAAGTAAGTTTGTTCCTCAAAGTTTTATAGTTCTTTAAGCTATCTGACCCTGACTCAGAATAGGTCCTCGGAGTTCTTTGTTATCTATTGTTTGATCCTTATTGCCTGAGAATGATTAATGAGATTTACTTGTATTCCTGTGCAAAATGAACCAATAAAAGCCTATTGAGAAAAATGTTCTTGGTCCTTCTCCTTTGAGAGATCAGCCACCTTTCCTCTCCAAGCAGATCATATCTTGGTAGTCATATTCTCCTCTGTGGTGGCTGGGGGTTGGGGGGCTGTAGGCAGAGCCTCCCCCCATACCCTGGGGAGCTTTGAACAACTCTGATGCCCCAGCCACACCCAGATCCATTCAATCACAAACTCTGGGGTAGGAACCTGGGCTTAGTATTTTACATCACCCCAAGTATTTCCAACATGCAGTCAAGTTTGACCACTACTACATTAGACAGATGTTAAAATATTCATTTTTTACTGAATATAGGTTTGTGAAAATCAGAACTATGTTTAGCTCTTCTGCATACCACTAATGGTGAATAGTAACAGACACTGACATGTGAGGACAGATATGTGGTTTCTCAATAAATTAATGGAATTTCAGTGTGCATCCTGCAGCTGGTTCAGAAAAGAATTCCATTCATAGTAGAGGGAATGAGAATTCCATTCATAGTAGAGGGAATGAAAATATGTAATTCAATCAAAGTTAAATGAATGAGAGCTATCCCTGTGTTATGAACTGGTAGCAAGTACAAGTAAGGATCAGTGGTCATAATATGTATTTAGAAACACTAAAAATGAAATTTGATACTGCATTAATATGTTTTCATGAAGCTATACATTCTCCAGAAGTCATATTGCAACACATATCACTTGCTGCTTGTTTCCTCAATATTTTAATGAAAATATAATTTCCATAATTCCAGGTAGTTAAATTTGCCACTGGGAGCATAATTGTGGACTCTGGACCAGTATTATCCAACAGAAATACTCAAAAGATATGTCTTGCTTGGTCTACACAAAGTTTAAGGTTTCTAAGCTTTAAAACAGCAAACTCTAGCTTCCAGTTTTTTCTAGGCTGGTCTATGTTCTTACATGACAATAATTGGCTGTACATGAATAGCAGAGAGCATATTTAGGAAAGATGCTACCTTTCAGGTCACCTTTGTCCTCTAACTGTTGTGTACCAACTACTCAGAAATTTGCTAGTTTCCATAGTGGTGTTCAAGAGTTCTGAAATATTGATTATAGAAGAGGCTTTAAGAATAAATAAAATGGATTATAGCTACATCTCACTATTTACTATCTGTATAATTGTAGGCAATTTAAATGAGATCATGTATGAAAATAATCTGGCACAAGATGTTGTCCATTGCTCTTATAATTAAAACTTAGGTTGAAAAAAATCTCTTTTAAACTCTGAAATTGCACACTGAATTTTAGAAATATAGCATTTAGAAACAAAAATTCTGAATATTTATGTTTCAAAATATTCTCAAAACCTTTATAATATGGGCAAACCAAAAATAACATAAATGTTTATGAATAGGAAATTATTAAATAAATTCTGATAAATTAATATAATGAGATACAAGATATGCATGACAAAAGATGATAATTTTCTAGAAGGTTCCCTGAGTACATTGATTGTGGGTGGTGGAATATTCGTTTAAGAACAAAATTCATTCAACACATTCAAAAAGTCTAGTAAATATTATATCTCTAAATTCTTTTCCAAGTTTTAAATGTGCTTTTGAACATAAGAAGTGATCAGTTTAAAAGATTAATCTTGGTGTCACTCATCCATCAATACTACACTATCCAAGATGGGTTGTGGGTGTGAAATAAATATACTATTTGTGTACTTGTATATAATTTCTAGACTCTTGGGGTTAACTTTCCTCTATTTTTGTTCTATCAATGTTTAATTTCCATGAAGTTCTTTACTTTTAGTGTAAAGTACTGCTGGTTTTAATAAGTTCATACAGCTGTGTAATAACAGCCAATTTAAGACATAAAGCTGTAAGAACACCCCCCAAATTTGACTCTTAAGCTATTTGTCATCATCCCTTTCTTTTCATCCATAGGCCCTGGGAACCACTGCTCTGTTGTGTCAATAACGTTGCTCTTCTTCCAGAATATTACACTGTATAGCCTTCTATACTGAGCATAAGGCAGTGGAAATCCCCCTCTACTCATATGTGACACAGTACTTTGCAGTATTCCATACTATGTACATACCACAGCTATTTACCCAGGTATCAAATAAATGATATTTGAGTTGTTTCCAATTTGGGACAATTACGACTGAAATTGCTATAAACATTTGCATACAGGTTTTAGTGAATATGTTTTAATTTCACTTGAAAATTACCTAACACTGGGATTCCTAGATGGTATGGTAAGTTTATATTCATCATGGTAATAAAGTGCCAAATTGTTTTCCATATTCGAATTTCTATTGACAGCATTTGGTGATACCAATTTTAAAAAATGCTATTCTAATAATTATCTGTAGCTATCTCATTGTGGTTTTAACTTGCATTTGCCCAATGACAAATTATTCTTATTCTCTCTTTTATGCGCTCATATGGTATTTGTATAACCTAAGTGTATACTCAACTATTTTGCTTATCTTAATTAGATACTTTATTTTTAAGTTTTGAAAGTGCTTCATATATTTTGGTTGCAAATCATTTATCAGATATATGATCTCCAAATAGTTTCTTCTACCTTTGTCTTTTTATTCTCTTAACAGTGCCTTTCAAATAGCATAAGTTCTCTGTTCAACTTTTTTATTTTTCTTTTATGGGCCATACTTTGATGTTGTACCTAAGAAATATTTGCTTAATCCCATGACATTAAGATTTTTCTCCTGTTTTCTTCTAAAAGTTTTATAATTTTAGGCTTTATATTTAATTTAGTTTGATGATCCCTTTAGAGTTGACTTTTATACCTGTTAAGATGTATGGATTGCATGTTTTCTTTTTAATTCTGTTTTTTGATATAGATATTCAACTGTTTGTTACCATTTGTTGAAAATAAAACTTTCTCTATGAAATTACTTTCTCATCTTTATCAAAATTAATTGATATATCTGTGTGACTATTTTGGGGGCACCCATTCTATTCAATGGCTCTCTATAGCTGTCCTCCTCCTAGTACTACACTGCCATAATTTGCATTGTTTTACATTAAGTATTAAAAACAGGTAGTGTAATTTCTCCTGTTTTTCTCATTTCCCAGAATTAAGGCTATTTTAATATATTTATATTTCCATGTGAGTTTTAGAATTCACTTGTTTATTTTCATTAAAAAATTGATAGAATTATCATTGAAATTACACTGAATTTCAAAATCAGCTTAGGGAAAAGTGACATGTCAACTATATTTGATATTTTAACCCATAAATGTACTATGTTTCTCCATTCATTTAAGTATATTTTGATTTCAAGATAAAAATTTAGCATCTTGATATTGGGCTTATTTTCTTTCATTTATGTCCAAAGACTTCATGTATTCTGGATGTGTTTCAAACACTAATGTAATGCTCTTTTAAAATTATAATATTCAGTGTTTTATTGCTAATATATAAAGATGAAATTTATTTCTGCATACTGACCTTGCATTTTTAACATTGTTAAACCCACTTAAAATATTTTCTTAGTATATTGTGGGAGGATATTCTAAATACAAATCATTTGTAAATAGAAACAATTTTCTTTCTCCCTTTCTAATTTATTTTCTTTTACTGATGTACTTACTTGCCTTATTGCACTGGCTAGGATTTCAACTATAATAATAAATATGAGTGGTTATAAAAGACACTTTTTTGATAACTTTAGGCTAATAATACACAGTCTTTTACTTTTTATTGTGATTATAGCTGTAGTTTTTTTTTAATATTTTATTATTTATTTATCTTTAGAGGGGAAGTGGGGGAAGGAGAGAGGGAGAGAAACATCAATGTATGGTTGCCTTTTGTGCGTCCCCTGCTGGGAACTGGCCTGCAGGGAACCGGCCTGCAACCCAGGCATGTGCCCTGACTGGGAATCGAACCGCGATCGTGTGGTTCACAGGCCCGCGCTCAATCCACTGAGCTACACCAGCCAGGGCAGCTGTAGTTTTATTTAGATGAATTTTATCTACTTCAGGATGTTCTCTCTTTGATGTGTTAAGAGTTTTTATCTGGACTAGATATTACATTTTGCTTTAAAAAATCTGCCTCCACAGAGATAATTATATTTCACTTTATTGATAAGGTACATTAGTAATTGATTTTAAATATTTAACAAGCTTTGTTAACATTTAACAAGCTTTTCTTTGTTTTTAGTCATTTTTAACAATTAAAGTTGACATATATTATTAATATTCATTTCAGGTGTACACTCCAATGATTTGACATATATAACTAAGGGATTATCCTGATAAAACTCACATCCATGTAACACCATTCATAGTTATTAGAATATTATTGACTATATCCCCTATGCTATACTTTCCATCTCCATGACTATTATGTAACACCAAATTTGCACTTCTTAATTCTTTCTTTCTTTTTTTTGCTCAACCCCCCCCATACCCTCCTCCCACTTGGAAAAAACATCAAAACATTCTGTGTATCTATGGTTCTGTTTTTTTTTTCTTCTTCTTTGTTTATTTATTTTTTAGATTCAATTGTTGATAGATATGTATTTAGACATTTTATTGTTTATACTTTTGTTGTTGCTATTGTTTTTATCTTACTTCCTCTTTCTTCTTCTTCTTGCCCTTCCAGTTCCCCTTCTCCTTCACCCCTTTTTCTTCTTCCCTCCTCCTTCTTCTTCAATATGGGTTTGATGATAATGAACTCCTTTAGCTTGTTCTTGTCTGGGAAGCTCTTTATATTTCCTTGTATTCTGAATGATAGCTTTGCTGGTAGAGTAATCTTGGTTGCAGGTCCTTGTTTTCATCACCTTGAATATTTCTTGACACTTCCTTTTGGCCTATAAAGTTTCTTTTTGAGAAATCAGTTAAGAATCTTATGGGAGCTCCCTTGTAGGTACCTAACTACTTTCCTCTTTCTGTTTTTAAGATTCTCTCTTTGCCTCTAACCTTTGGCATTTTAATTATGATGTGTCTTGGTGTGAGCTTCTTTGCCTCCTTCCATTACCCTTATAATGGGTATGGTGGTATGCTTAATGTTGTCCTAGAAGCTCCTTACACTATCCTCATTTTTAATTAATTAATTAATTAAATTTAAAATGCTGTTCTATTCGGTGTTTTTTTTAATTTCTTATATTCCAAATCTCTGATTTGATTCTTGTTTTTACTCACTCTAGTGTTGATTCCCTGTAAATTATTATTATTTTTTATTTCAACTGCTGTATTTTTAATTTCTAACATTTTTTTTTTTGATGCTGTTGAGGTTCTCACTAAGTTCATTGAGCATCCTTACAAACAGTGTTTTGGATTCTGCATCTAGTAGACTACTTGTCTTCATTTTGTTTAGTTCTTATTCTGGAGTTTTGTTCTTTAATTTAGGCCATGTTTCTTCATCTCATTTTGGCAGCTACCATGTATTGGTTTCTATGTATTAGTTAGAGCTCCTCTGTCTTACTGACTTGATAGAGTGACCTAATACAGTAGGTGTCTTGTAGGGTCCAGTGGTACAGGCTTTCTTATCACTCAAGCTGGGTACTTGAAGTGTACCCACTGTGTATACCCTTCTTTATTGTTGCATCTTGATTGCTTTTGGCATGTCCTTGAAAAGGATTTACCCAGGCTAATCAGCTGCAAGGACTGGCTTTGACCATTGACCACCAATCTTCAATCACTATGGAGTAACAGCTGTGCAGAGGTCCACTCCACAGAACAGAACTTACTTCAGCAGAGTTCTGGTGCCCTCTGAGTCTACTCTTTGAGCATGTTACTTGTAAAGATGATTGGTGTGGTATGTGATTGTAGGGCTCTGGTATGGTATGAACCTGTTCACTGTGTGCACTGGCTCTGGGGCCTCTTGGGAGGTAAAGGCCAAGGTCAGTCACCACTTGTGTTCTTCTTGGGATCACCTGGCATAAGCTACAAAGTGATCTGCAGATGGCTGGTATTTTGCTCGCCTTAGAGGTGCATACTCTAAGAGAACCTATAAGCCAAGGCCAATTGCTATTAATGCCAGGCCACTTAGCAACAGTTATGGGGATTGATTATACTGGGAGTGGCTTATTTGAGAGAATTTAGGAAAATCTGAAGCATGAGCCATGGAAGGCTATACATATGGAAAAGCCATTGGAAACAGCTTGGGTGGGGCCCAAAAAATGTGTGGGACAGGACGTCAGGGAATCACTAGGGTGGGGAAAATAGTGTAAGCCAGGTTGATAGGAGGCTCAGATATGGTGCCTGACTACTGACTCTGTTGGAGGGAGGGCTCATCAAAGGAATAATGGCATCTGCTAGCACTTCTGTCTGGGAGAAAGTACCCTGCAACTCTCACTCTGATGCTGGACAATTCAGTTCTTCCC
Organism: Artibeus jamaicensis; assembly: GCF_021234435.1. Taxonomy (NCBI): domain Eukaryota; kingdom Metazoa; phylum Chordata; class Mammalia; order Chiroptera; family Phyllostomidae; genus Artibeus; species Artibeus jamaicensis. Next base: position 47,755,173 of record NW_026522030.1, read on the forward strand.
TGTATGACTCTGGTTCCTTTCAAGCAAATGGCCCAGCACTAGAGCTTAGAGGGAGTGAGCCTAAGTAAGTCTATGTGTGAATCCTTTGAGGAATTTCTTGGGACTCACAAAGTTTCCATCTTCCTCAGCTTCAATTCCAGCTAGATTTACAGCTAGAAGTCATGGAGGCCTCTCTTTATGGCACTGGAATCCTTGGCTGGGTGGCCTGTTCTGGGTCTGGGACCTCTCATTGCAGAGATATCCCTCTTAATATTTAACTTCCACACATGGGTATGGAGCCAGCCCATTCCTCATCTCTGCTCTTCCTACCAGTCTCACTGTAGTTTCTTCTTTAATTCTGTAGTTGCAGGACTTCCATTTAACTCTATTTATGGCAGTTCTGAGTGATTGTTATTCTGCAGTTTAGTGGTGATTTTGATGTTGTTGTGTGAGGAGGTGAGTGCTGTGTTGACCTACGCTGCTACCTTGGCTGGAAGTCCTGCCTTCTTGAGATAAACCCCACTTATTCATAAATTAATTGCCTTTTTATACACTGTTGGGTTTATTTTGCTAAAATTCTGTTTATAATTTTTACAGTTCATTAGGAATACTGAGCAATAGTTTTGCTTAATTTTCTCCAGTTTTGGTATCAGAATGAAGGTCACATCATTGTGTGAGTTAAAAAATTTAGTGAAGAACTGCTATAATTTTTTTCCCCTTAAAGGCTTATTTGAAGCAATTAGTGAAGCCATTTGAACCTAAAATTTTCTTTAATAGCCCTGGGTTATATAGATTATCAGTTTCTTCTTGAATGAGCCCTGGGTGGCTTTTACCATTCAAGAACTTTGCACAATTCAAATGAATTGTGGAATTTATTGTCCTATAGTTAATAACAATACCACTTAGTACCCTATTAATATCTGTAGGATCTGTAGTAATGCTCTTTATTTCTGATATTGATAATTTGTGTCTTCTATCATTTCTTCCAGCCAGAAATTTTGTATTTTTATTAATACTCTCTTTGTTTTACTTTTTATTTATCTATTATTCTTCTATCTATTCATCAAGCCATTCAAAAAACATTTATTTATTATATCCTATATATCAAACATTTTTATAGGTACTTTTTTGGAATAAAACCAAAAAAGAGGCATAATATGTGAGCTAGAAATAAAACATTCAGTGTGGGAAACAAAAAACTTACATATGAATGAATTATTCACAAAGTACTGCATTTTTCATTCTATGTTCAGTTTAAAAAATTTATATATGCCCCAAATGTGATTTATAAGCTCTGTTATTAAACATTCCTAGGACTAAAGAAGGAAAGGAAGAAGACAATTACAGCATCAATTGCAAAGCTTGTCCTAACAAGATGGGAAAGAACAATCCATTGAACTCTCAGAACTGCTATTGTCTTAATAACTGCACATTGTCCACTTCTTATTAGAAACATGGAGTCTTCATATATTTAGTAAAGGCAATGCTACCTTCATCGGGGGTCCTTTTGCCCATTAGTAAAATTTGAGAAAGCTATTTTTATATGATTCATTTTCTATGCATTTATGAGATTTTTAATTATAATAATTAATATAAATAATATGTGCTCTATGCTAAAAATAATTCATTTACTTAAAATCTCAGGTAAATGCATCACTATTCAAGTCACAAACTTCAGCTGTGAAGTTTTTGATTTTCATATTACTGTATAACTTTATTATCATAGGTTTACATTACTCTAAAGTATGACTTAATAAATTCATATAAAATCCATATTTATAAGTACCTTGATTTTTGAAAATTTGCATAAATTGTGTAATAAGCATTCACTATTACCTGTCTACTTATGCAAATAAACATAAATCAAATAATTATTGATTCATCAAAATAATTTTTCTTGGTTAGCCAATCAAGGAATAAGTCATTAAAAAATTTGTTTCACTGCTTATTAACTTGCTATCATGCTGCTAAAAAAACTGTGAATGCTTTGGCAGTTCTGATGTGAATCTCATAAATCTTCAGTCATAGGCTGATTGATATGACTAAAGAGACCATTCCACTGCTAGGTTATTAAATCAGTTCTTGCTTGTATTTTAAGAACTAGCATTACTACTTCAAAGTTCAATATGTTAGCCGTCTTGATCTCATTTTCTCTGTCTGCTAAAAACCTTATTTGAATCTTTTTTCCCATATCTCTTACTCTTAAAAATCACTGTCCTTGAATTTTTTCTCATCTACCTTTAAAAAGGTATAATTCTACTCCTCTGCCCTTTTCATCTTCTATTCAGTCTTACTCCTTTATTTTTAACTTCCAGAAATAGCTTATTTCCTATTGAACCACTTTTAGTAATGTACGATGGGAATTTTCTATTATCTTTATTTATAATCATAACGAGGAGAACCAAAATAAAAGATAATAATAATAAAGGAGAAGAAAAAGGAGGAGGAGGAAGAACAGGAAAAAAAGGAATAAGTCAAATTATTTGAATATCTAACAGAAATCAGCTACTTACCTATTATTTTAGTTTTTTAAAATATATTTTAAAATTTTAATTGTTGTTCAAGTGCAGTTTTCTTTCTTTTACTCCCATCCCAGCCCACCCACCCAGCACTCCCCTGCTCCCATTTCCGCCCCCCTTAGTTTTTGTCCATGTGTCTTTTATATTTGTTCCTGTAAACCCTTCCCCCTTTCCCCTAAAATGCCCCTGAAATTCCTTCCCCTCTTCCTTCTGGACACTGTCAGCCTGTTCTCTATTTCAGTGTCATTGGTTATATTTTCCTTGTTTGTTTGTTTTGTTGTTTAGGTTCCTGTTAAAGGTGAGATCATATGGTATTTGTCTTTTACCACCTGGCTTATTGCACTTAGCGTAATGCTTTCCAGTTCATTTTTTTCAACACTGCTGAAATAGCTATATATCTCAGTTTAAAATTAAAATATTGAGATTCAGAAGATAGAATTTTCCCCAACAATTACTGAATTCATGTTCATGCTTTAAAACTAGGTCTAATTACTAATAACTACCATTTATTAAGTCCTTTCTATATATAAAACAAAATATATATATTATCTCACTGAATATTAAAAAAAAAACTCCTAAAGAAAGTACTATAATATAATTGAAGCTCCATAGTTGTACAAAATTGTCAAGGTCTCATGTTCAGTGAGTGAAAATGTTATTTAAACCCAAGTAGTCTGGAACTACAACCTGAAGGCTTAATACCCCTCAATTTCATATTTTTCTTTATTAAGCTGTGCTATAGACAAAATTTTTGGTTGTGTGATTTTATTATTTTTGCATTCTTCTTTTTTTGATTAGCCATTACTTCAGGAGAAAATACACAAAAGATGTATTACTCAATGTCATAAATGAGGTGACTCTGAAGAAAGTAAACAATGCAAATATATGTCAATATTTATCTACCTAGACATAGAAAGACAGATAATATAAATAAAATAATAAAAATTAATTTCATTTTTATTACACTTTGAAAATTATCTTTACCCTAGTTTATGTACTTTTTAAACAAATTTTGACTTTTATAATTATAAAATGACTTGAATTTTATTACACTCTTAATTACCTACCAAATATGTAAATTTCTCAACCATGCTAGTTTTTACTGTTGCTGTACTCTTATTAGACCATGGATCTACTCTTCTTCATTGCAACTTGATTTTAAATACAATTTTCTCACATTTTACATATTATTTAGAAGATATTATGCCATCGTTTGAGATAAATATAAACCAGAAACTTCCTCTAACCATGACAAATTTTTTAAATATATATTTGCATTTAAATGTATTCCTCTGTGAATATATTCACTTTTAAAAGTAAGTTTCTAAGCTGACTAGAATAAACTTGGTTCAATCAGTCACAATTCCATTAAAGCTGCTATTACTTTTATATACTGAAACATTTTTTGTTGCATGTTTCATTTCCAAATTCAAGGTATATAGTTTGTTTTTCATATACAGAGCAAAAGACAAGATTGAAAATCAATTCTGTATGTTTCAAATGGTAAACAAGTTAGAAAAACAATTTTTACTTGAGTTGACGAAGGTCAACATCTCAAACATAACTTGAAGGATAGTCTTCAAGGCAATCTTCTTCAAAAATACATCTATACTCAAGTATATCTGATGATTGTTATTTTGATGTGAGCAAAAACCAAAATATCCAAGTCATCAGAATGCTTACCATATGACAGAAAAAATCTATTGACATTCTTCTTTGAAGGAATATTTAGAATATTATCATTTTGTAACCAGAAGTCTTTTTTTAATTGCACACTTTATGCAGGTTTGTTTACAACATTAGCCTAAAGTAAATATATCCTAACTCAATGGCAATAAACTAACACATACACAACACAGAATTCAAAAAACGCCTTGGCCTGAAGCACAGCATGGAATAATAGTATAATCATCCTTTCAAGTGGGCAATGCAGTTTAAAAGCACTGATCAACAAATAAGTGGATTTCACTCCATAGAAATGACCAGACTATTATTTCAGAATCTTGAGGGCTTATAAAATACAGAACAGAGGATAGTTATAATCACATCATCTTGTTTTCATTTCTAGCAAACCAACACATCTATGTTAACACAGTTAAATGACTTCAACAGGCCTGTGACATTCAACAATTTAAAAATGGAAATGACTACCATTTTATTGAACCCATCAATTAGCTTGACCATGAATTTATATGGTTGCTCAACTGAACTTATTTACTTCTAGCCTTGAGTTTTCCAGATTGGTGGTTTTGTCTCCCATGACACTGAGTTTGCCATCAGCGCATTATACTCAGTGTTGTTCCACTGAGATTGCTTGACACTAACTGAAAAATTTCGTTTTACAAAAGACTATTATGGAGCATATCTTAGTGTGTGTACTAGCACCAGTAAATTCATGTGACTTCATACTATAGTTCTGAGGTTCTTCATTTGGCTTGCATAATGTTCAAAGGAAAACATTGCATGTGATTTGTATGATCCTTATGAGTCTAGAAGTAATTATACAGTTAGTTGGGTGGTTCACAGCAGAAGGAGTTACAGATTTACTTGAAAGACAGTATTCAAATAAAAGTACACAAAATAATGTTTATTCATATAAAAAAATCTGTTCCGAAGGTATCCAGCCATGGAATATGAAAAATGGAGACATTTATGGAATAAGATACAAGATACAAGCAACATTGTACATAAGACTGATTCCTGAGTCTTCTTCAAAATAGGAACCTGGGCACCTCACACAGTTTTCCTAGTTGCCATCAGCTTCCCTGTCATATTTTCCTGAATTTCATCAACAGTATGAAATCTCATCCCTTTCAAAGATGATTTTAGTTTTGGGAAAAGCCAGACATCCCAGGGTGCCAAATCTAGGCTGAAGGGGAGCCGAGTCACCTGGGTGATTTGATGTTTCTCAAAAAAAACTATATACGAGATGTATGCATGAGTAGGCACATTGTCATGATGAAGCTGCCAATCATCCGTTGCCCATAGCTCTGGCATTCTGAATCATCCAAATAATTTCTGTAGAGGAATGTTCAAGCTTAATGCAAAATTTGATGCAGATTTGTTGCTGTACTTGCTCAGTCATTTTGAATGTGACAGCCACACAGTACACAGGCTCACTCAGCAGAGTCTACTACCTCCACTGACTAGTACAGTGAAGTGGTCATTGTTCACACATACACATTCTAGTCCACTCTCCCTAGTTGCCAGGTTACATCCACGTTGCACAAACTATTCTCGTTATATTAATAAGGGCTGGACTTTTTTTGTACAGACTATATTACACACACACACAAATACACACACATATTTATATATATGCCATGGGATTAGTTTGGCCAAGGAAAAATTAGTACCTAATAAGCATACATCTGAACTAAGAATTTAGGCTATTGTATCTACAGTTAATCCAAACTGGCCAAAACTGACTAAGTACAGAAGGAACAGAATTCTCACATATTTGAAGGTCTGAAACACATATGTAGCTAGAACTTACAGGAACTGTCACAAAACTAAATGAATTTGCAGGGTCTAGTACCTACAGAATAAGAAACTCAGGTCAGGAATCTAAAAGGAGGAGAGCAGAGTGCTGACCTACAGGCTTTATTTATGCAGATTAAAGGAATGCAACCATGTGTCTGGGATATTATGTCTTTATTTGCTTGAGGAAGTTCATCCTTTCACATTTAAGATCTGTTTCTATTTGCCAAGAGTGATTTTAAAAGCTTTTGAATCAGTTTTCATCCTCATTGAAAGCCTGATATCATGGATTTTAGTAATCATGAAAACAACTAAAAATCACTAAAATGTTATATAAGATTTTTACATTAAATTGGAATACAATGAACTGTAATATATAGAGAAACGGTTTGCTTTGTGTGGAAAGGAAATCAGTGGCCTTGTTTTACAACATTCTCTTATTATATATATATAATATTGAATATATATATTGTACATATATATAAATGTGGCTAGTAAAATTATTTGTTTAGTTGTTAAACGGTAAAAGATTATCTTCAAAGATTCAGTGCTTTCAAGTTAATATATCATGGCCGACTTTCATGTCACAATACTAATGGCTTAGAATAGTTAGTAATGTACTAAGTAAATAAAAGATAAATTCAAATGCTTGTTACAGGTACAGACTTCTCTAATATTTGTAACACTAATAGAAATAGCTTTTCTAAATAAAAATAAAGCATTCTAAATAGTTATACCTATTTAAATATATTATCATGCTTGTGCCTTTGTAGAAATCATAAATTTTTAAAGGAATGAACTTTGTAAAAATTAGATGACATTTAAACATGTGCATATATAGTGAGCAAGGGAATGTAAGTTTAATTTTAATTTCTAGATGTTTAATATTTAAGTCACTTAAAAGCATAAAAGAACAGTTATAGTGTGAGAAAATGTGTTTGAAATCTTATATCTGTCTCTAATATCATATCTGACTGCAAATAATTGAACAAAATGTATGCTTTTTTGGTGCTAATGCTTCTTTTTTGTTTGTTTACTTTAAACAATTACTCTCACAGATATTATAAAAAGAAGCTTTGGTGTCTAGTTCATTAATAGTTTTATTAATTCAGCTAGTCATCAGGTGCAATTCATCAACTGCACAGCCTTTTGTGTTCTATTTTTGCTAAATGCTTCTCCTCTGGAATCTAAATTATAAAGAAAAAGTGGCTGACTACTCTGAATTTCTCAATTTATTCATGTTCAATGAAAAGCTATTCATCAGTGTAAACTCTGCTGTGAGTTCAAATCAAATTTAAACCACTTGGGAGTAAGCAAAATTGCTCTTCCTCCCTAGCATTTGAGAAAAAGATAAAAATAACACATTTTTAAGAAACTCAGGATGCTAATATATTTAACTGGCATAAAAAAGAGATGACAAAGCATCAGGCATTTGCACTATATCAGAGGCTTTGTCCATTCATTACTTACTTCTGAAATATTTTAGTAGTTCTATTTTACTCATATAATACTGGTTTCTTTTACACCTAGTAGGTATGAAATAATCAGTTATGCTCAGTACACTGAATATGCATAAATGTATAAGGTTATTATTGTACTTTCTTTAAAAAATATTTTATTTACTTATTTTTAGAGAGAGTGGAAGGGAGGGAGAAAGAGGGGGAGAAATATCAGCGTGAGAGAGAAACATCAATCAGTTGCCTGTGACCTGGGACCTGGGCCCAACACAGGCACGTGCCCTGACTGGGAATCAAGCCAGCAACCTTTCCATTCATAGATTGGCACTCAATCCACAGAGACACACCAACTAGGGCTTAGTATACTTCCTTTTGAAATACTTGCTTTGTAAGTGGAATTAGGGTTTAAAACAAATTATTCATATTTATAAATTTTATTAAGCATTCAACGGTCCTATAAATCTAAAGAACAGCATCTATCTTCTTGAATATTATAAGCTCTTAGACTCATAAAAGTAGACTTTTTTCATAACAAACATACGACTAGCAGTAGCCTACACACTAGGATGAAGGCTGGTGTGAATTTACGGGAGGATCTGAGAGTCAGTTCTATAGAGACTCTTCTCTACTAATAAACTTTACCTACAAGGGTGGGCAAATGTAAGTTTACAGTTGAGAGTGTAGAAAACACAGAATTAATAGAGCTATTGCAATACTTATAACCTGCGTGTCTTTTTTTAAAAATACAAACACCTGTGAACCTACTTTTGCCCACCCCTATACTTTTGAAAATCATGGTAATATAAGCTTGTATTAGGAAGTGGAGGTTTTGGGCCTCCACATACCTGCATAAATAAATTATCAGTCAATTAAAAAACAAAGGATCATATTGAAATGATAAAGTGCACAATCTTTTTTATTGATTCTTCTTGAGTACTCAAGGATATTTGGACTTAGACTGTAAAATCTTACATATCTATGACATATCACAGGTGACCCTGGATTGTTCAACATCCCAAATCTGCACAGGTTTCATATAGAAAAGAAGTAATGATGGATGCACACACTTGCATTACAGTGCTGCATTCCAGACGGCAGCACTTCACCATCAATCACTATCTGTGTTTAAACAGTAAAATCTGAAAAAATTTGAATACTTTATGTCAATATCTTTTATTTCTTCACATAATGGATCAAAATGTGATTTCAAATGTATTGTTACTAGTGATCAAAAGTAGAGGAATTTAAAAAATAAAAGGTTTAAAATAAGGATTAAAATTTTGGACATGCTGGCAGTAGTGAATCTTTCATTTCAACTGAAACCAGAGGTGGGCTGTGTGGTCATTTATGAAGGGAAAGAATATTTAAGGACATACAAAATTGTCAGAAATATTGTCAGAGATATTGCCTGCAGAATGAGATCTAATAAAGACTTTTATTATATGTGTAGCTATTAGGGAATGGACTCTCCTTTGTGAATTGTAATTTTTAGGAAAATGTTGTGCATATAGTATGGGGTATCTTTTAGTTAAAAGTAGATGTACTGAGCTTTTTAAAAAAATATTTATGAAGTGTTCCATTTAATTCTCCTAGGCCTACCTCAAAGACCTCTAAGGCTATTATTTGTGTTCTAGGGGCAGATATATAAAGTCCACACTCACTTTCTCTGAAGGTAATTGTAAGAGTTGTGCTGTAAAAGTGATTGAGAAGACCAAAATGTGCACTGAGCCACCACCCTGCGGGGAAACTGCAGGAGGTACATTGTGACTTGAGCATTAATCTGCTCCTGACAGGCAGAGCGCATGGTAGTTCAGTGGCTTTCCTCCCCGGACATGATAGTGGAGGGCTAATGGAGAAAACTCAGTTTTTACCTTAAAATTATGTTTTAGAACAATTTATAGAACACTTTGAATTTCTAAGAAATATTTCCATTAAGATGATTTTTAGGTATTACAAAATATATACAATAAGTATTGTACTTGATAAAATCAACTTAAAATCATATATAATGATGACATCAAACCTATATTCTATAATTATACTTTTGTTTAATCATTGAATACACATTGTGACATTGACTGAATCATGAAGTTTATTTATAAGGTCATTAGATTTAAAAGACCTTTTATTTCTAATTTGTCGTTTCTGAAAATCCAATGTTCATTACAGAAGGGAATACTGTTTAAAAACCAAATGTAATGAGCTTCACTATTATCTGCAGCCAGAACGATGTTTCCATGGCTGCTGTACGCCTGGAGCCAGCCCGGTCCTTTATACCTTGCCTCTCCATGAGCTCCTATTCCTAACATTTGCCTTTTAAAATCTCTATAGAGATCAACAGAAAAATCACAAGAACAGCATCTTTTGTGCTTCTCTTTCTCTGAAAATACTAAAGCAGCAGTGTGTCTTCCAAAATTTAAAAAAGAAAGAAAGAAAAAAAAGTTTTATTCTTTCATTTTCTAATATAAAGTTTTTACCCAAAGGGGTATTTATTAAAAGAAAGTAGATCTGTCACTCACTAGTTCAATGACTAACTACATTGGTTTAAAACTTACTTTTTCTATATGTATTGGACAGAATAAAACAAAGTAGAATTTTAAGCTTTCTTCAATAAAAATAAAATATTAATCTCTTTCTATATATAGATACATATACATGTATATAAATACCTCTATATATGTGTGTATATACACACACACATACATACACACACATGAGGTATGTTGGGAAAAATTCTAATTATTGTTAATATAATGAGAATGGTTTGTGTGACATCAATGTATTCTGGCAGCCAAGGAGAGTAGACTGGAATGCACATGCATAAACAATGACAACTTCACTGTACTAATCAGTGGGGACAGTAGACACCACTGACTGATTATGTGTTCTGTGTGGACATAACATTCAAAAGACTGAGCAAGTACAACAATGAATCTGCATCGACTTTTGCATTAAGCTTGAACATTCCTTCACAGATCATTCAGACAATTCAGGAGGCCACAGCTATGGTCAACTGGTGATTGTCAGCTTCATCACAACATGCCCACTCATGCATCATGTCTCTTGCAGAGTTTATTTTGAGAAACATCAAATTACCCAGGTGACTCAGCCCCTCTACAGCTCAGATTTGGCATTTCTGGCTTTTCTCAAAACTGAAATCACATTTGAAAGGGATGAGATTTCAAACCATTGATGAGATTCAGGAAAGTAAAACGGGGCAGCTGATGGATATTGGGAGATCTGTGTGAGGTCCCAAGGTACCTACTTTGAAGGGGACTAAGGTATCACTGTCCTATGTACAGTGTTTCTTGCATCTGATATCTTCTTTAATAAATATCTCCATTTTCATATTACATGAGTGGGTACTTTCTGGGCAGACCTTGTACATCCCACCTGCCTAGCAATTAAATCTTAAAAAGCTTAGCTTATCTAGACTTAAGGAAAGGAAAATATAAAAATGAAGTAGAGTAACTACAGTTTAATTCTTAGTTTGTTCCCCTGTAAGTTTTACAATTTCTAACAGACTGAAAGAAGTAAGCTTACCTGTCAAGAGTTTATTGCAGAAGAACAATTGCAACTTACAAGAAAAAAATTCATTCCCAAAATAGTGAGAAACAGGTGTGGTTCAAATATACAGATAAGTCTCAGAATGGGGGAAGATTCTAAAAATAGCATTTACTATCTTTGACCCCTATACTCCCACCAATGTATGAGTTCATGTCTGAGTCTAATAGAATAAAACCATTGAATACAAACAAAAGAGCAGGAATGTTTATTTCAATGGCAGAAGAGTGAGGTGGTTGAGCCTTTCACAAATAACCATTATAAACTAGATGCAATGTTTTACAGCAACCCGACTATGTGAAGATTCATGTTGCTTTCTGGTCTAAGGATTCTATCTGACCTCCAGGGCTATAGCTGTGGAAAATGCCAGAAAAACTCCAGAGCTTTTCTGGTAAAGGGTGCCACATGCTCCTTATATTTCAGGCTGGAAATGTCCAAAATATATTTTTATACACATTTCATCCAAAAATTAGTAGCCATGCAAAGAAATCAGGAAGTAAGACCTATGTACAGAATAAGCAATAGTAAGTGGTTCACAAATAAGTGGAAGCATATAACATGTTTGTGTATTGGAAAAAATAACATTAAAATATCCATACCACCCAAAGCAATCTGTAGAGTCAATACAATTCTAAATATACCAATGCTGTATTTCATACAACTAGAACAAATATTACAAAAAATTATGGAACCAAAAAGACCCTGAAGTTCTCAGCAATCTTGAGAAAGAAAAGCAACGTGAAGAAATCACAATACCTGATAATAAACTATACTACAAGGCTACTGTAATAAAAACAGTCTGGTACTGGTATAAGAACAGACACATAGGTCGATGGAATGAAACAGAGAGCCTAGACATAAACCCACATTTGTATGGTCAATTAATATTTGACAAAGCAAACAAGAGCATAAAATGGGCCTAGCTAGTGCAGATCACTGGATTGAGCATGGGCTGTGAACTAAAAGATTGCAGGTCTGAGTCCCAGTCAGGGCACATGCCTGGGTTGCAGGCCAGATCCTGAATGGGGGACATGTGAGAGGCAACCACACATTGAAGTTTCTCTCCCTATCTTTTTTTTAAGAGCACAAAAATAAAATAAAGATAGTCTCTGCAATAAATGCTGGGAAAACTGGACCAGTACATGCAAAAAAAAAAATGAATCTACATTACCACCTTACACCATATGCCAGAATAAACTCAAAACAGATTAAACACTTAAATATAAGTCAGACAGTAAAATTTCAGATACCTACCATAGCAATATTTTTCCAATATATCTCCTAGGGCAAGGAAAATAAAGGACAAAAAAACTGTACTTGAAAAATAACTAAATAAAATTAATTAAAAAAAAGAAAATAAAGGAAAAAATAAGCAAATGCTAGTATGTCAAATTAAAAACCTTGCTGCAGAGCTAAAGAAACCATCATCAAAATGAAAAAGGAAATGATGGTGTGGGAGAACATATTTGCCAATGAAACATCAGACAAAGGTTTAATCTCCAAAATGTGTAAAGAATTTATATGACTCAACACCAGGAAGACAAACAAATCTAATTAAAAATTGGTAAATGACCTGAGTAGACACTTGTCCAAGGAGGACACACAGATGGCCCATAGACATGAAAAGATGCTCAATATCACTATCCATCAGAGAGATGCAAATTAATACCACAGTAAGAGATCACCTCACACCTGGAAAAATGGTTATCATTAATAAATCAACAAACGACAAATGCTGATGAGGATGTGGAGAAAAGGGAACCCTAGTGAACGTTGATGGGAATGAAGACTGGTGCAGCCATTATGAAAAACAGTATGGGGTTCCCTCAAAAAAACTAAAAATGGAATTGCCTTTTGACCCAGTAATTGGACTGCTGGGAATATATCCTAAGAATACTAAAACACCAATTTAAAAGAATTTATGCAACCTCATGTTCATAGCAGCCCTATTTATAATAATGGAGACTTAGAAATGCCTATCAGTAGATGAGTGGGTAAAAAAAGCCATGGCACATCTACACAAAGGAATACTATGCAGCAGAAAGAAGGAAGGGATTCCTACCTTTTGCGACAGTATGGATGGAATTTGAGACTATTTTGCTAAGTTAGGTAAGCTAGTCAGTAAAAAAACAAATACCATATGATCTCACTTAGAAACATAATGAACAAAATAAATTAATGAGCAAAATAGAACCAGAGGCATAGAATTATGGAACAGACTAACAGCTGTAAAAGGGGAAGAGGGAGGCAGGGACTGATTGAAAGAAGTTGAAGGAATTAATCAAAGAACATATTTGGAGGACCCATGGACACAGTCAATGGTATGGGGAGATTGGCTATGGAAATGGGGGTGAGCTGGTTGGAGAGGTGAAAGGGGGGAAATATGAGACAACTCTAGTAGTGTAAACAATAGAATATTGAAGGAAGGAAGGAAGGAGAAAAAGAAAGAAAGATAAAGAGAGGGAGGAATTATCAAAGGACTAGAGTAAAATATGTTACAATATGATACTCTTCTATCACAAAATGCTAAGGAGAAATTCTTCAAATTTGGCATGCAACACAGAATTCATGTGGGACTTCCAGAGAACAACTGGGAAATCTTGCAGCATCAAATGTGCCATGCATTTATCCCAAACAGGCAGCAGTGGTCAGAGTCCTATCTTTATAAAAATTTATTTTAAGTTCCAAAAATTGGTTTGAAAAGTATTTAAACAATTGAGTGGTAAACATATTTTTATCTTGTACATCAATATCTATATGGTGGTCATTTAAGAAGTCAACGTCTAAATGTTGACCTAATGAAAACATTATGTGGTTCTAGTGGCAGATATTTATTTAAAATAGTAGTATAAGTAATCATCTGGCTGTTGGTAGACTGTCAACCCTTAAATCTCACTTCAAGGACAAATCAAATCTCTTGCATTGTAAGTGGTCATATACTTATATTACCATGTAATTTTCAGGGATCCTCGAAGAATAAGATAGTGCTCCAGTTCTTAAAGACTGTTAAAATTAAAACATCACTATGATGTGATATTTAATATCACTAATAATAGAAATTTATATACTATACTAATAAATGGTTAAAAATTTTACTTGTTGGATTAACTTAATGTGATCTTTTTACTTGAATCACTTCTGCCACCATGCATAATTCTCTAAGTCACCAAATTGTGCCCTAGTGAGACTAGCCATTCTAATTCCAGTTCCCTTTGATATGGCTGTTTAGCTTATACATAGCTGATATCTGTCATCTAGCTTCATTTAATACTGAACTGAAATATAAATACAGGAACGAAAGTGGCTACAGCAGAAGTTGGAGCCTTTTCTAAGAGAGTGTTTAATAGTAGAGATGGAATTGCACTCTGCTAACCCACTATCAACTCCTGTGGCAGGCTTGCCAGGGAAAGCTGGGCCGCCAGCATTTCTCATTGAGTCCTCACGTCTAGGGGAGGCCAGGTAAAATGAAATTTACATAGCATCAAAAACAAACCTTATCGGCTGGCAAAGACTGGCTGTATCACAGAGAGGAGATCAATTTAAATGTAAATTTATATAAAAGCTATAAATAAAAAATGTATACTTAATCAATCAAAAAAGGGTCAAGTTTCTACTGCCACACAAACATCACTAGAGTCTGCCTCTTCTCTTATAAGTGTGAAGCCATTGTTTAGTAAGTATATTACGTGACAAAAATTCATATTATAGACTAGAGTATGGCCATTTTTCTGTCTTTATTTGGAGTATGTTATTAATGATTCCAGATTGCAGAGTTTTATGTTAACATTTTATTAGACCCTGGCTGGTGTAGCTCATGGATTGAGCATAGACAGAAAACCAAAGGGTTGCTCGTTCAATTCCCAGTCAGGGCACGTGCCTGGGTTGCAGGCCAGGTCAACAGTGGGAGCCATGTGAGAGGCAACCACACATTGATATTTTTTTTTCTCTCTCTCTCTCCCTTCCTCACCCTTTCTAAAAATAAATAAAAATAAAATCTTTAAAAATAAAAAAATATTCTATTAGGATTAGATACATTCATTTTTGGGGAGAATTTAATGTGAATTGTGGAATATTGCTTTTTAACATATTTGGGTATTTTTAATAATCTGTTTGAAAAAACTTTGAGATTCTTAGAAAGACATTAGAAAAAATTAAAATATTACAAAGAACTAAAAGTTCAAAACAAAGAAGTGAGTTAAGGAAAGTCTAAGTGACATGCCCGGGCTTACTCGGAACAGCAAGAGGTAGTGTTGAACGTCACGCACAGGCTATCCCATACTTTTACAATATTATCAAAACTGAAGTCATCAACTTCCCAAAAATAGTATCTCCAAATTTTCACACATTCTGAAATTTGCAAATATCGACACCTATGTAGAAATGCTCTTTTATTTTAATATTCCCCAATAAAAATGGACTTCAATCAAGTAACTTTTTTAACATGAAAGCAAGATTTTAGTACCTCACAGGAGACTATCTTACATCTAACCATAAGCAGAAAACAGCGAAGACTCACAGAGATGCCTGTGCTAATGCTATTCAGCTGTCTAGACTCATCCTTTAGGAAAAGGCTTGGCTGATGCCTAATACTCTCATCAAGCACTAGATTAAAAGTTGAATGTTAGGTTAATGACAAATAATCACACACCCTGAGCCTTGGGGTTTCACATGAACAGTTAAACTGTGAATGTTAAATCTGAGATTGTCAAGGTTCAATTGGTACTACAATAGTGCTGATAGCACTTATTATATTCAATTTTTAGGAAAATTCTTTCCATGAGAAGCAAAAATAACTGCCAGCCATATGTGTATGCATGCAAAATTAAATTCTGTGTTTCAAATTATATGCTTTAGCAGTAATTTGCTTTTATTTGGCATAATTTACTAAATTAAAACAGTTTTCATAACTGTGGCAGAAGTCAGTTAAAAAATTTCACTCACAGGATGTTTTGAACTTTTGGTTAATGCATTAACAAAATATAATTTTTTTCTTCTAGATTTTTTCCCAAAAGCTTAAAATTTAAAGAATCAAGTGAACTCTTTTACAATGTTTAATTTTACTTATTTCCAAAATGAAGTATAAGCAACTAATCCTAACTGCACATATATATATGATACATGGTACTATATCAAAATATTGACAAAAAGGTAATAAATTAAACATAATTTATCAAAAGCCAGCATAAAATAAGAAACTCAATAACCTGTTACCAAATATAGTTACCTTTTGATATATCAATTTAGAATGCCAAATTATTTCCTAGAAGAGATAGAAAAACATAGGTAGTGGTGGCCTTAAAATTTTAACCTCTTTATTGAGGTGTTATTGATGGACAAAACACTGTATATATTTTAATATACACTACTTGATGAGTTTGGAGATAAATATACATTCATGAAACCATTGCCACAATCTACACCATTAATACCATTAGGAGGCTAGTGCCTCCTAAAGATTCCTCTTACCTTCTTCATTTAATGTTAGTAATATTATTAAGTTTTGTGACAAGGACACTTAACACAAGATCTACCACACTAGTAAATTAATAAAAAATAAGTAATAATATTATTAGCTATAGGCACTATGCTGTATAATAGATTTAAATTTTTTGTTTCTTGCCCTGGCTGGGGTAGCTCAGTAGATTGAGTGCTGGCCTGCAACCCAGAGGATCATGGTTTGACTCCCAGTCAGGGCACATGCCTGGGTTGCAGGCCAATTCCCAGCAGGGGACACACCAGAGGCAACCACACATTGATATTTCTCTCCCTCTCTCCTTCCCTTCCCCTCTAAAGATAAATAAACAAAATATTAAAAAAATAAAATAAAATTTTTGTTTCTTGCCTTTGAATGTAGTAGGAAACCTTGCGATCCCTTATATCCAAATTATAGGTTCATTGAGGAACTGATGTCATATCAGGGTACAAATCCTACCTGTTTCAGTTAAACATATCTTGTATTGATTAAGTTTTCAATATTCACAAAATTTTCTTTAAAAGCAAACTACAAAGTTAGTTAAAGTATGGGGCAAAGTATGATTATACAAGTACCCTTGATATAAAGTGATTGTCATAAATAACATAATACTCAATACATTAACACAACTCCTGGATTTGGAAGAGAAAAAAAAAACTAATGATAAAAATAAATTTAAAAATCAGCGCTGATAACACAAAACATAGAAAGTTATTTTAATAGAATTTTGCAATGTGTTTTTATATTCTTTGGCTGCAAAGTAGGGTAACAATGCACATGAAACTAAACTGCAAATAGCTTGTTGCTGTTCCAACGACTCCTTTGAAATGCAATTCAGTACAAACGGTATTTGTTAGAGACATTTCCTTTTATTTAGTGGAAAATGGTCATAAAAGCAAAGATTTTTCCTTTGAGGAGCATGAATTGTTTTATTACTTTAAATACTTTTCAGTCAAAATAGCAAACATAGTTTGTATTAATCTTTGAATATTACATGCAAATGCATTTTTATTTAAAATCATTCTCATTTTTCATATAGTTTTTTATGAAAAAAATTTTCAGCATGAAGTTAAAAGTTTTTTCATGGTATCTTTTTTCTACTGACAATTTGGTAGAAGTCTGTGTTTTCAGAATGTAACATCTTAGGCATTTTTAAAAAACAAAAATTTCAGGCAGTTTCGTTTCAAATACTCCAACCAAACCACTCAGATCACCCATGAAATTGTTCAGAACCAAGGGAAGAAAAATGCCAACGTACATTATATATCTATATTTATATCTATCTATATATCTATCTGTCATACCTATTATTAGAACTGTAAATAAACCAAAGGAGGATCCATGAAGGCAGTGGAAGATTCCAAATCTCAAGGTACTGTGACAATTACATAATAAAAGTGATTTGGAAAGGTTATCTTAAACAAAGTTTCTTTGCAAACACAAGTATCATTCAAATAACTATCTCAGTGCGGTGACAAGTGTTTAGGAAGTGAACGAACTTAGCCACCGGCAGCCTCCTCAGCCATTCATGAGCCACACCATCATCTCTATTAAAGGCAAGCTCTGGCTGAACAAACCATGTAAGTGTTATATTCAAAAGAAAGAAACTGAACGGAAAAGCCAATATAATGCACTAGTGACATGAAGTATTAAGTCTGGCTTTTACTTTAAAAATTGAGATCATTTTTTAAAAATTTATTCACTAGAGTATGTTCTTAGAAATACAAATAAGCAGGAAAGCACAGCATGTACATTGGATGGTGGCCTCTTATGCTGTTTTGCTGGTGTTTGTTTGTTTCTCATTCATTTAACCTGGCCATGTCGTGACCACCCTGCTAGGTGCTTGGGGTAATAGAAGATCAAGTTCCACCTTCACAAATCTTAAACTGTAATAAAAGACAGGAAAAAAACATGGAAATAGAAAGATGCTTCACATTGTGATACATATTATAAAGGGGTAATAGCTTGGCTTCAACATGGACTGCTTTTGATATTTAGACTAAGACTTAAGAGATAAGTAAGAAATTTTGAAGGGAGAGGGATAAGAGCCAAAGTGTTTAAGGAAAAGAATATAAATATGAAAGTCCAGGAAAGAAAAGAGAGAGACAAATTAATAAATATAGACTAGCACAGGTAAAGAGGACAAAGATACAAAAGAGGCAGAAAATCAATAAACTATGGCAAAGGCCACGTATGTAGGAATGGTGAGTTTGAATTTCAGGACAAAAAAAACTATTAAAAGAGAAATTGATAGCCCTGACCGGGTAGCTCAGTTGGTTGGAGTGTCATCCCCTTCACTAAAAGTCTGCGGGGTCTGATTCTTGGTCAGGGCACATAACTAGGTTGTGGGTTTGGTCCATGATCTGGGCATGTACAGGAAGCAACAGATGGATGTTTCTCACCTGGATGTCTCTGTCTTTGTCTCTCTCTCTCTCCCTCTCCCCTCCCTTTCTTTCTTTCTCTCTTTCTCTTCCTTTAAAATCAATAAACATGTCCTTGGGTGGGGATTAAAGAAAAAAAGCAAGCAATATGATGAAACTTGCAAATTTGAAAGACCTCACTGTTGGCTGTGTGGAAAACAAATGTGTAGGTAGGAAGGACAGCAAAACCAGACGAAAGAAGAGGATTTAGAAGGCTAGCCCATATTTCAGGTAAAATATTAGAGTGGCCTAAATTAGTTAATCTCATTGGAATGAAAACATGTGAATGGATTAAAGACATATTTTTAAAGTTTAGAATTAGGAAGACTTGATGATTGGTTAATTTTAGATTGTGGTGTGACCTCACTGACTGTGATGCTTTTTTCCCTTAGCTTTGCCTGCTGTACCAAATTTCTAATTTCAATGTTGGTTCAACTGTAAATGTCAAGCCAATAGATCTTCTTGCTGAACATTTTGAAAGTAGTTATCTACTATCCAGTTCCCCTTTTGTTTAAGAAAATGGTTACCTCTATTACATCTAAAGTACTGGATATGTTATATTGCAAATAAAATAGGGGAAAAAGAGCTAGGTGGATACTGTGAGCTGAACAGGAGGTGAGGTTTCTAGTTTCTAATGATATTTTTGTTTCCTTTCTAGTGGGTGACTGCTTGTTCTGTGGTATCATGGGGCTTCCCTGCCCCAAAATATTTCCTCCCTGCACTGCCCTTATTTTATGCCTTGACTCCATTAGTGAACAATTGCAGGTAAAGAGGGAGTGGCTACCAGGTAAGTAGCTGGCTACCAGATGGATTTTTGAAGTGGAAGAGACACTTGCCTTGGGTGGGAGTGGGACATGGTACACAAAGGAAGGGTGGACAAAGCCCAGCCCCCACATGCATTGAGAAGAATGAAATCTGGGTCCCTGGATCTTGTCCCTCTCTCACTACCTTCTCTGCCCACATACTGCCAGGCCAAACATCTGATATGATTACGAAAATAAAAAAATAGAATCACTGAGAAAAAATACAAAGCATCTGAGGATGTGAGAGCTTTCTTAAAACAAGGTAGAAAATAAAGACTAATGTATTTAGGGGAATAAAAATTAGTAGGGCAGAATGAAAATTTTTAGGACACAATTCCTTTAGGGAGAGAAAATTAGATATGGAAAAATGTAATTGATAAAGTAGAGATTTTAGTAGATAAAGTAGTAGAATGTACTCAGTACAGAAACAAACTCTCAAGTTGGAAGATCCATCTGTGGACCTTTTGAAGAATCAAGATAAAAGTAGTAAGTGAAGAATTAAGATATATTTTAATTGTTCAACTTTGGCACTATTTACATTGGGGATAGATAAATTTTTTTGTCGATATGAAGGCTTCTGGTGCATTATAGAATACTTAGCAGGTCACTAATCACCAGAGGCCGACGTACCTCTCATTGGGACAAACCAACACCTTCAGACATTTCCAAAGGTCCCAAGGTTGGGGTTGGGGAGGAATGCCGTAATGGAGAGCCACTAAGATACTGGATAAGAGAAGTACAAATATAAATGTCTTTTATGAGTCTTAAAGAAATAAAGAAGGAAGGAACAAAGCAAAAAATACAGAATTAAAAAAATTAAAAAAAAAAGAATGTTCTAGAATTAAAGAAACAAGAGTTGGGCATCATCAATATTAAAAACTACAATGGGTTCTAGAAAATAATACAACAATATATTTTAAAATTTTAAACTTATTTTCCAAGTTTTTATTTTTATTGCTTTTTTAAAAAAAATATTTATTTATTTTTAAAGAGAGGAAAAGAGGGAGAAAGAGAAGGAGAGAAACATCTATGTGTGATTGCCTCTTATGTGCCCCACACCGGGACCTGGCCCACAGCCCAGGCATGTGCCCTGACTGGGAATCAAACCAGCAACCTTTCAGTTCTCAGGCTGGCACTCAATCCACTGAGCCACACCAGCCAAGGCCACGTTTTTCTTTCTTTTAAAATTTTTTTTTATTGTTCAAGTATAGTTGTGTCCATTCCCCCCCAACCCCACCCCCAACCATAGCGATTCCCCACAACAATAGTTTCAGTGTTGAAGAAAAATAACTTTGAGCTAGGGATGTTATTTTCAGTTGAAATCAATTAAATTTGAAGGAAAAAGAACATATGTGTGCTTTGGTATAAAAGGCCTTAGAAGGCACAAGCAACAGAGATCCTTTTCAAATAACTCTTAGAAGATATTGCCAGCATCAAGAACAATAAATCTAAGAGGCAGCAATACGATATGGAAAGTAAGGTGGATGAAATTGTTAGTAAGTTTGCTATTGTCTAAGTGAGCAAGACTAACAATGAAGTCTACCCCTAAAAATACAAAGTGATGCTGCTAATACAAGACATGTATATTGAATGGGGAGAGGAGTATTTTGAGGAAGCAGAGTTAAGGCAGGAAGGTAAAGATGCTTTGAAGTTCTTACGTTGTTTGGGACATGATATTAATAATAGCTCATTTATTGTTGGTTTACTGCATGTGAGGCACTGTCCAAAATGCAAGATTTTACCTTGATCAACTTATTTAATTCTCACTAAAGTATACCCAAGGAGTTTCTCTTATTTTGTGTTTAAAAGTGAGGATGCTGAAACAGAAAGGCTCTGATGACTTGCTTTAAGTCACAGGGGTAGGATTCAACCCAGGTCCTCTGGCTGCAGAGCTGATGCTCTTCAGAATACACATGTGAGTGACTAGAAGATGTTACTATTAATTAGGTTTAGACAGTTATAGGGAAAAAAACAACATACATTATAGTCCGAGTCAGCTAAATTAAATTTGATAGTTTAGGATATGTAAATGAAAGTAAGGTGGTAAAAAAAAAGCATGGTAAATATAGAAAATATAAAGTGGAATGTCAGAAATAACAGGGTAGTAATTAGAATAAATATTAATAAACTAAATACCCTAATGAGAAAACAGAGACATTTCAATTAAATTTTAAAAACCAAATCATGGTTTAATAATGCATTGTCTGTAATATAAATTTAGGTTAAGAAACATATAGAATATTTGAAAATAAAAACCCGTTAGACATAACAGAGCCCTGGCCAGGTAGCTCAGTTGGTTAGAGCATTGCTGCAACAAGCCAAAGTTGCGGGTTCGATGCCCTGTCAGGGCACATACAAGAATTAGCCAATGAATGCATAAATATATGGGGCTACACGTTGATCTATATCCCCCTTCTTCCTCTCTCTTTTTCCAAAATCAGTTAATTTTAAAAAATACCAGAAAATATTTAAATATCTTAATCAAATAAACCTTATGATAAACATTTTATTTAAAGAAAAGAGAAACTTAAGGCAAAATACATAAGACACACAGATGGATGTTATATATTGTATTGGTAAAAGAATCAATAGGTCAAGAAGAAAAAAAGCCTATGTTCTTAAAGTAATGATTTTTTTTTTAAAAATCCCACATGATATTCAACATTCTTTCTCTTTCATCTCTGATTGTCTTTCCTTTTACCCTCTCCCTTACTCAGCTTGAACCACACCAGTGCAAGTAAATGTGAACATCTAGATGAAACGGATACATCTCTGGCTGGCTGATTTTACTGATAAATACCAACAAACTTTAAACATAATACAAGTTCTTCTAGAAGTTTGAAAGAGAAAACTCACTTATTTTTAATGACAATATTATAAAACTGATGTCAATGTAAATATTAAGGGATCAAATGCAACAAATCACATGATCATCTTATTTGTGCAGGAAAAAAAAGGGTTTTATGAAGTTAAAATATACTCAGGATTTTTTAAAAATTAGAAAATTGAGTTAAAATTACATTTCTATAACTTGATAAAGATTACTACTTAAAGCTAAGTAAATGTCATACTCAATGAATAAACTTCAGAGAGACATATTTTTAGATTAACAATAATAAAATACACAAGTATATTAAAATGTAGAAAAATTGAATGGCAAGGAGGGATAAATATCATAATTGTACTGCTTTTGAGTGTTCATAAAAAACAATAATTTTTCACTTACATGTAAAAATTCTGAGTACTTTCAAATAGTTTTAATGCACACTTGACATAATTTAACACATATACTCACATTGATGTATATGTCACTTTCAAAGCTCCTTTAGCACTAAAATTATTTTACTATTAAGAAAAAAATCATAAGGTAAAATAAGAATTATTCCAAAAACATTTAGTAATGTGATGATTCACTGGTTTAAATTAAAAAGAAATGCTAGTTAGAATCCACTAACTTTGACACTAGAATTCTAAGATGAGAATTAGGATGCATCGTGTGTAAATTCCAGCCCCTAGCACAGTGCGAAGAACATAGGTATATGCTTGGTAAATGTTTGCGCAACTTGGAGAGTAAGGCAGCACTTGAATAAAAGGTATTCTGTTATATAGGAGAAGTAAGCCCATCCCTTTTCCTGATGAAAACTCTTGGTTTCTCTTCCGATTCTCCTCGCTGCTTTTGTGTTTCCTCTGGCCCATAAAAGAACTGATGTGTGGCAGGGAGGCAGGGAATTTCTCCTCGGACAGTCAAAATGATAAATTTGAGATTTTCTGAATAACAGGTGAGAGGATATGAGACCCTTGATATCCTATATGACATGAGATACTTCATAATCTGAGAGCCCTTCTCATTCCTTTCCAGGTGTCATACCTGAAAGGCAGTGAGACTTAAAGTGCATGTGATAAAGGTCTATAATCACAGCAGTAATTGTGAAAGTAGCTGCTTCATTCATAATGTAGCATTCATATCTTTATGTATAAATGCAGAGGCTGCATTTCCTAAGACAAGAAGGTTAGTGCCATACAAACAGATTGAAAGTGGTAAAAGATTTCACTTTTTATCTCCACCTTCTCTTTCATCACATTATTACTAGAACAGCATTAAAAATGATCTCACTGTTAATCTTTACAAAATTTTAAAGTTTTCTGTATTAGGGCCTAACTGCTTGTGAACTCTGATTTACTAAAATTTTCTACATTTAATAAAAGAGCGCACAAGATGCTTTTCAATTTTCAGGATATAAGTCAGATCAAAAGAAGAAAACAAAAATTGAAGCAATATTTTAACGTTATTTTACAGTTTTGAATAATGGATAATCTTCTGTTACAATGGGAAATTTACTTTTTACTGTAAGGAGTCTTGTGAATCCTTCTGAAGAAAATGGGAGAAAGAGAACTCATGTCCCTTCCTTTGTGGTAAGCTATAGTCTAGCCACTTCATCAATATTAATTATTTTGGTTAATCCTCATACAAGCCTTATGAAATGGGTTTATCTGAATTTAACAAACACCTTAGGGAGATTTGAGACTTTACCTAAGGTTATATGGCTAATATGGTCAAGACAACATTTAGAACACATGCTAATTTGATTCTAAAACTCATGCTTTTTAGTCAGTTATCATTTTATCTACAGTGCAGATTATAATTAATGTATTAAGAAGAATCGACTATAGAACAGGGAATTTGCTTCCTTTGCTTTTGCTGCTTATGGAATATGTATACGTGGGTTAAGACCAAATCAGTTTTCTATGAAGCATTATAATATTCTATCAGAATATGATATAAGAATTTATTATAAAACCTGCCACATCTGTTCCCTGGGTGGGGGAGCAGCAAGTGTGTAACGAAATCGTTGCAGCATGAAGGGGAGAATCTCCAGAGGAATTTCTACCAGATCCATTTATTTGTCAACATTTGCGTACTACCTCCCCAAACTAATGGCTCAGGTGTTTAGTGTAGTAATAATCATGCCATTTGTCTACAAGAAAATGTAACATGGTGTGAGACAAGGTGCTGTAAGTAAAGAATAGCCCTTGTTAGTGATGAGAATTTGGGAGTGAAGAACCAGATTATCAGAAAAGTTTAGCATAAGTAAATTCAGCCTGAGAGTCAATTTTCTCCTGCAGCTGAACTACATGTGAAGTATTTATTATTACATTTCTCCTCATAATTTGAGACTTCAAGTATATACATATCAAATTTTTTTTTGCTTTTAATTTATTGGTCTATAGAGTAAACCTTTTGCAATCTTGTTTACTCAGATATAATTTTTTCTCATTTGAACTTCATTCTAAACTGATTAAAAGAAAAATTAGAAAAGCAAGCACTGTGTCACATTAATGCAACACTTGCAATTTGATTTAACAATATGATAGATGAAATGATGTTATTGTATCACCATATATTTATCATCTTTTACAAATCCTCACCTAAACAAAATTAACACTGTATCATTTTCAGTGAGGTTTCTAAAATGACTAGCTTTGCCAAGAAAGGCTTTGGTTCATCAATAACTTTGGTAGAAAAATTAAAGATATATTGCTATGTATCACTAAATGCTATAAAAATGCAGTACTGAGAATCACTCTAGTGTGTAATGTTAAGCACACTACACAAAATTGTATCCTTGAATGTGTAAATCATTTGTAGGACACTACCCGGGTTATTGTCACAATACTGATGCCTGACTTTTCAGATTATTTTGATATTTAAGAAAGACTATTGCTCAAAAAAACTCTAAGAGTCTAACATCCATGTTAAATAACTCCATAATCAGCAAACTCACTGGCTTCTTGCTACTTTTAAGAATTTCCATTATTAATGTTTCTGAGAGAAGTAATGATCCTGATATCCCCATCCCATACCAGGAAAGAAAAAATATTTTGCTTTTCCAGTGAAAGAAAAATTCAAGTATTTTTTATTTAATTTATAGAATTAAAAAATTAATAATCTATAAATTATTATTTAAAATTGTTTTTAACTTGATTGTCAATTTTTTTATTTTTCTTTATGGTAAAAAATAATGCATCCAGCACAGCACCATCTGTGGAATAGGGTATGTATATGTGTTTGTGTGTGCATATAAAAATGTGTTCATATATATGCATATATATGTGTGCATATGTGTGCATATATATATATACACACACTCACACATACACACTAGATGAGTTTTTCTACCATTATCCCTTCAATCTAGCAATATAGTTGGGTTTTTGGTTTCTGTCATTTATCAAAGATTCAGATTTAACCAATATTACTTAATTTTCTGATCATCGACAGAATATCTTTAGTATATTGATTCATGTTATATTGGGAACTTCTAAAATGTCTTCAATTAGACATTTGCACAAATAGTTCTTAACAAAATATGAATTGAGTGTCTTAGGCTTGATCCCTCAAATCTCCAGTTTTAACTGGCAATGAGTCTCTAATTCTGTATAGTCATTAAGATCAGTTTTCCAAAAGATACAGCAAAGGCAGCTGTTATACTGCCCGCAAGTACTGGAGCTTCTCTCCCCTCTGTGCTCTGGGAGTAAGAATATAAGGTCAGGGGCTGCAGAGCTTTTCTGCTTTTCTGCATTTAGTCCCCTCATACACCCACCCCTCATGCTCATGGCCACCTTTTTCACTGTTCACGCTTTAGAGTCTGAATGTATAAGGTGAGCATGGGAAATCTATAGCCATAAGTTGATACCATTTTTACATTGTATAAATGGTTAGATTATGCAAAATGTAATTTATTTTTTAAATTTTATTATTTTTTTAAATCAATTTATGGTTGCTTCTGGTGAATCCCCTGCTGGGAACTGGCCTGCAGCCCAGGCGTGTGACCTGATGGGGAATCGAACTGTGATTTTCACCACAGCAATCACCACACTGTTGTCCATGTCCATGAGTCCTTTCTCTGGGCTTTCATGGGAGAAATTTTTAGTATGTTTTGCAATCTTTTACAAAAAAGCAACAGAACAAATATGAATGATGCCCTCACAAAGTCAGTGAGGAAGAAAGATAAGCAAATAAGTAACTCCTATAAAAATATTTCAGAAGGAGCAATTATAGGGAATTCTAAGAATAGATAGCAGGGTATCTCCCTATACAAGTGTGAAATCAAAAACTTCCTCCTAGAAATCTAAAACGTAAACTGAGACTCTAGGAACGAGCAGGAGTGTGGTAAAACATGAGGAAATGGGAGTGCGAGTCTTCTGTGCTAAAGGAACGGCAGGGCGTGCACAAAAGCCTGGAGGCGAAAGAGAGTGTCAGTAAGTGCAGGGGATAACATTTAACTCTGAGGAGGATCACAGTGTGGACCAAGGGAAAAGAAAGAGCATGCCAGAATCTGAAGAGCACTGACAATTGTGTCAAAGAGTTTCATTCTCAGTATAATGAAAAAAATACTAACAGGTTAGAAAAATCAGTATTATATTCAGATCCCCACTTTAGGAAAATCACTCTGGGTGTATGTGGTCTAGAGCACAGAGCAAGAATTATGAGTCCTGAAGCAAAGTATCAAGACTGCCAAGTAATGCAGAGGACATGAAGTTTTTCTGACCAGCAGCCTTGCCATCAGGTAGGCACCGAGCACATGTTGATCTAATAATGAGCCAGTTCAATGTCATCATTGGGAATAGGAAAAAGCAATAAGAGGGTGTGAGATCCTTTTACTTAGTTGATAAAGCCAAGTTGAATGAAGATCCATGTTGCAGAAAATGTCCAAGGATATTGGACAATCTGAATATTCATTGACCTCTCAATTCTTTGAGAGGTGCTAGCAATTTTAAGAAAGTCTTAGAACTCAGATTATTGATAACATAATGTTGAAGATTTATGAGACTATTTTCCATTATCTAAACTCAATTGGGGGTTTGGAGGAGACGTTTCACTCTTTTGGGGAATTGACACAAAAAGCAAAGGAATAAAAACCAGGAGTAAATGAAAATGTAATTTTTATCTAATTGACCCTTTCACAAGTTTCTTTTTAAAAAATATTATTTACTTATTTATTTATTTTTAGAGAGAGGGTAAGAGAAGGAGAAAGAGTGGGAGAGAAACATCAATGTGTGGTTGCCTCTCATGTGCCCCTAATGGGGACCTGGCCTGCAACCCAGGCATGCTCCCTGATTGGGAATCGAACCAGTGACCCTTTGCTTCACAGGCCCGTGCTCAATCCACTGAGCTACATCAGCCAGGCCTCACAAGTTTGTTAGTATCAGAAAATCTATAGTCTTAAAAACAAAAAAGTTATCTTTTTATTTTTCATTCTTACAAACAAATGTTATATGACTTTGACGTAAACAATAGAAATAATTTTAAGTAATAATGACTACCACAGTAGCCTCTAATAAGAACATAGAACTTAAAGATTTATTTTAGTTTTATTTATTTATCTTTTTTTTAGAAGGTAAGGGAAGGAGAGAAGGAGGGGAACATCAATGTATGGTTGCTTCTGGTGCATCCCCTGCTGGGAACTAGCTCCTGCTGGTAACTGGCCTGCAACCCAGGCATGTGCCCTGAAGGGGAATCTAACCGCAATCTTTTAGTCCGCAGGCCCTTGCTCAATCCACTGAGCTATACCAGCCAGGGAAGAACTTAAAGGTTTATTAAAGAATCAAATGCTATTTTATGCATTTAAATATTGAAAGACAGAATCATAAAGGTAATTGAGCACAGTGAAAAAAAAATCCGCAACTCCTAATCCTTCCTTGCATTCCTGCCATACACTCTTAAGATCTAATTTGATAAGAATTGAAAACAATTGCTCAGGAAACCTGTCTATGGTACTCTCTCTCTGCCCATCAGGATATACTCAGTCTGATCTGATCTGAGCGATGCTTACGAACCCTTCCAGTTCTACCCCCACTGGGCCTTCTTCCTCTTGGAGTCCTTTTGTGACTTCTCCAAGCTCACAGCAGCTTTCTCAGTATCCCCATGGCATCTTTCATATACAAACGCAATAGCACTGATTATATTGTTCTATAACTATTCGCTTATTTTTCTTTTCTACTCTACTTTACTTCATTGAGACTACTTAAATACTTTTCCCTAAAGGGTTCTAGCGTAAATATCGAAGTGCATGTCAACCAAGATACACTGAACTGTGTCCATGGTGCTCACGGTAGTGGCTAGTTAGCTAATCACAGTTGTTCGCTGAGCTGTTACAAATTATTTAGTGGGTAACAAAATGAATAGTAGATTAAGATTGATAAACAATTTAGTTGATTGGATTAAGATTGATAAACAATTTAGACCATTATTTTACATGGTGAGGTCTGTAATACCTCTTTTGTTATTACTGAAAATTTGTTGATCTAGAAGGAAAAGACAGTTTCTTGCTAAAGGTAGGCTTTGTGAAAAAATATCAACAGTAATAATGACCCTTAGGTTGAGTGAGTTGGTTTTGTTTTTGTTTCTTAATAGGCAGATATATGTTCTGAAAGGACGTGAAGATTTGTGGAATGTTTCATTATGTAAACCCTGTTCATGTAACTGCCTGTGATGTTACCGTATAAACACTCTGCATTAGTTCTAGATGGATGTTTAACAAATTACTACAACTAGTGTGGTTTAGTTCAACAGAAATTTTCTTTCATAGGCTTGGAGGCCACAACCTCAATCAGTAGTATCAGTGGGATGAAATCAAGGTGTTGTAAAAGTTGTGACTTAGAATAAAATGAAAAGAGTTTGTCACATAAGCAATATAATTCTTCCTCCATATAACGATATAAAGTCTTATATAAAGAGCAGTAACAGTTTCAATAGGAAGAAAGTAATGCTGCTCAGAGGAAAAAATGTCTTCCGTAGTGTTCAAATGATATGTGCTCTCAGACTGGTGAAGTTTTGCATAAGACTACTTGAGACATTGAATTTGGTGTTCTTTATTCCTCACCAGTTCCTGAATCTGAACCTTGCTTCTCAGATCATGGAAACAAATGCTTCTCAAGGAACAGATCAGCAACGGATCATAACCACTTTCTACAGATTCCAGCAGAGAGAAGTAAGCTCAGCCTGAAAGCAATGTGAATATGGATTTCACAATCACGAGACCAAAATGGCATAACAGGGATCTGTAAGTCTGCACTTAATGATTCCAAGAAAGACGAGAGCCTAAATTTTCCTAAGTAGAGAGATAGCTGCCTCATTTCTCAAGAGGTCCATGGAATTGGATTCCAAAGGCATCATGAAAACCTTTTTTTAGTATTGTTTTCCCTTTAATAAAATTCAAAATTTTTTCCTATTATAATATAGGTCAGACTTTGTTTCTTATTCAGAAGGAATGTTCAGCAAAACTGGCTTTGGCTATTTTCAGAGATATTCTTCAGTCTCCCATTCTCTCCTCTATTGAACCCTCCACTGGTAAGCATCATCCATTCTTCAGAGACTTTTTCTTCCTTCCTTCCTTCCTTCCTTCCTTCCTTCCTTCCTTCCTTCCTTCCTTCCTTCCTTCCTTCCTTCCTTCCTCCAACCATCCCTCCCTCCCTCTCTCCCTCCCTCTGTCCTTCCCTCTTTATCACTTTTTCTTTCCTTTTGAAATTGAAGTAACTTATTGGTGTTTTGGCAATATTTTTACTTCACTTATGATTTTAAAATTTGATCTTGGGGGGAAAACACTACTCAGATAACTCACTCTAAAATTATATTTAAAGTCCAAGGGCTATGGGCATTGGGGTTGGGAATTGGTGATTACCTGGGAGATGTACACAATTAAGTAAAATACTATTAAGTAACCATAGTAATTACCCTAAGGCAAACAAATATAATGCAGGATAAAAAAAATATGGGAACATTTGTGTATCAGCAGCACTTTGTAATAGGACACAGGAATGGGGATGGTTAGCTTTACAATGTCAAGAAACTGTGTTTATGAATATATCTGGAGTCTTTTCAAGATGCTGTTAATGACATACAGGATTTATTTTTAAATTATTTAGTATATCTTCATGTAGGACAGAATCTGTTATTTTGGATAATGCCCAGAGTATCTAGAATAAATTTTTGGAAATAACTTAGAGATTTTTTAGAAACTAAATAAACATTTCTCTGTTATTTTAAAATAATATTTTGACACTACTATGTACACTAAAGAAGAAAAGAAAGCTAAATTAAAAACTATTTAAAAATCTTTAAAGTCATAGAATTACACGTTTAATCAGATGCTTTAAATATTACCTAAAAAAACAAGCACCAGGAAGGGAAGGGAACTTAAGGGAAAAAGGGGGAGGGATTTTGAGAACAATAAAAGACACAGAGATAGACTGGGGGGGAATGGGAGGGAGGGGGAGACCGGGCGGGGGGGGAAGAGAAAAAAAAATGTACTTGAAAAGTAACTAAATAAAATTAAAAAAAAAAAGAAATATTTGTCATTATAATTGTTAAAATTATCAATTACTACTATGCTTAAATGTAAAAAAAAGGGAAACAAACTAAAAATTCTCCTATTCACAATTTCTCTTTGCTTCTTTCACCAAAAATTCTCTAAGACAAAATGAAAACACACAATCCTCATGCCAAGTGCGAATTTAATTTTGAAAGAATAAAAGCAGTATCCATATCACTTCTATGCACTGTTACTGTCATTGTTGCCTCTACCCAGTACTGCTTAGATAATTCTCCTTACTTTGGACTGGTATAAAATTTTCCTTATTTAACTATCATTTTAAAAACTCAGATAAATTAATTCATAGCAACAAAATTAACTGTCATTTACTGATACTCTATTATGCATGCATATTATATTAATATTAATGTTTTATATTTATATAATTTCTAACAAAAACATTTCAAGATCAGGTTTATTGATCAGGAAACTAAGGTTGAAAGATGTTAGATTCTTTGCCAAAATAATGTGCAACTGATATCTTGCACTAATTAGAACTAATAAATCAGAACTAATTTATTTTGTTTTAATTCCTGAACAGGTGAACCAAACTCATACCTTCACCAGCCACATCACATATACTAAAAGAACCACTTAAATTATTCCCCCTATGTAAAGCTAATTCTAAAAATACTCGATGCCATTATATTGGCTACAATGTTCAAAATATCTGAAAATTAAAAAGAACATGAAAGTGTTCTATATTTTAAAAATGTTTTCATTGATACCAAGAGCTGACATTTATTAAGTTCTCACCATCTTTCAACCACTCTTCTATATTTTATATGGATAATTCCCTCAGTAGTGATTACCCTAATGAGGTATCTGTCACATGGGTGAGAGATATAGTCAGTATTGGCAAATACTGCCTACAGTCAGCAGTGGCAAAAACAGAAAATAACAAGCTTTTACAATGTGGATATTTATTTCTCTATTGAGTAAATATATTGATAGGTGGTCCAGGAATGGTATGATGCCAAAGACCCAAGCTTCCAGAAGTTTCTGTGTATCACTGGTCATAAAATAACCATATGGACAAATGTAGCGGCAAGGCTGAGAAATATAGCCTGCATTATGGGGACCACTTAACTGACTAAAATATGGGGTGGGGTGCATCAGAAGTAGAGATGAAGACAAAGGGTATTGAGAAAAACTACAAGAAGTCTCTAAATAAGTAGGTAGAATTGTTATCCTTCTTTCCCAAATGAGAAAGTGAGGCAGCGAAATGTCAAGTAACATGCCCAAGGTCATACAATAAACTACTCCCCTATGTTTTTCTTTATTGTGTTACAAATGCTTGTTACAAGGTCAATTTACTATAAGGTTAATTTATCCATTTATCATCCAACCATCTATGCTGCACAATGAAAATAATTCAAGGTCATTTGTGAAATAGGTATGATACAAAACAGAGAAAATAGAAGGCAGTAAAAAAGTCAAGAGAAAGGGAAAAAAGCAAGAATAATTTAGTTATCAAAATTAAGTTAGATTCTATACAATAAAACTACTCAGATGTGAGAAGGGGAAAACTATTTATGTGTGCAAGAGTCTCAAAAGCATTATGTTAAATGAAAGTAGCCAGACACAAAAGGCCACCTAATGTACGCTTCCATTTGTATGGCACTGTTGGAAAGGCAACCCAGAGATAGGAATTAGATCAGCATTGCTGAAGGGGGGAGTGGAAGAAGGGAACTGACCATAGAAAGAACTCCATGGGAAGATTAAAAAATGTTCTATCTTGACTGTAGTAGATTTTTCATGAGTCTACAGATTTACCAAAAATAACGGAGTCTATATTTATATATATAGTATATAAATAAAAATATGAATTTTACCAAATGTGAATAATAGTTCCATAATCATGAATCATACAAATGTATAAGGTATTGTGTAGTCTTAGTTAACTGAAAACCACAATTTGCCTCTTAGTTTTATAAACTCAGTCTAGAGATTAAAATGTAATTACTTATAAGGTATTTAGTATCTTTAAAAATACTCTGAAGAGTACCAGTCTGTGACCGATACAACCACTATGAAAAACAGTATGGAACTTTCTAAGAAATCTAAAAATGAATCTGCCTTTTGACCCAGCAATTCCACTGCTAGGATTATATCCTAAGAACCCTGAAACAGCAATCCAAAAGAACCTATGCACCCCAATGTTCATAGCAGCACAATTTACAATAGCCAAGTCCTGGAAGCAACCTATGTGCCCATCAGTAAATGAATGGTCTGTCAAAAACTATGGTCCATTTACACAATGGAATTCTATGCAGCAGAAAGAAAGAAGGAGCTCCTACCCTTTGCAACAACATGGATGGAACTGGAAAGCATTATGCTGAGTGAAATAAGCCAGGCAGTAAAAGATGAACACCATATGAACTCACCTTTAATAGGAACCTAAACAAGAAAACAAACAAGCAAGCAAAATATAACCAAAGACACGGAAATAGAGAACAGGCTGGCCAGGACCAGAGAAGAGAGGGGAGGGAATTTCAGGGGAAAAGAGGAAGGATTCACAGGAACAAGTATAAAGGACACATGGACAAAAACTAGCAGGGGGTAGAAATGGGAGGGAGGTGGGGAGCACTGGGGGGTTGGGCTGGGATGGGAGTAAAAGACAGAAAACTGTACTTGAACAATAATTTAGAAAATTAACAAAAATATTCTGAAGAGAAATAATCTGGGCATTAATGAAATGAAGTGGTGGTAAAACATTATCTCTTAAAAATACAGTTCATAGTCATATATCATAGGTTAGTAATTCTTCCATTAAAAAAGTAATTTACAATATAAGTTACATGAATTGCAAATTTAAGGTGCAACATTCAAACAGTTAATTCAGTTAACTAGTAATTCAGTAGTACATTCATTGATATTGGGAAGTCTAAAATTACATACTTAAATATACTCAGAACCCTAGAGAATTACATCCTCTAGATGAATGTGCTATAAGAAAATACACACTAACTCATCTATTCAAGGACCAAAGTTCTTAATTGCCAACTAGGTCTTGTCAGCATAAATTTGGTCAGGTAGTGCTTTGTATGTTCATTCCAGTTTCTACATACCTTTTAAATTTCAAATTTGTTTTACCCATACCTCATTCAGTCCCTCTGTAGAGACCTCATGCTATTTATGGCATCTACTAGTAACAATTTAGAGCAAAAAAGAATAATCCACATTTTAGAATCTCATTATTTTGCTCAGGATTCTGGGAAACATACATCATAGAAATATTCAGTCTCCCTGGTTCCCTCATTTACTCCCTGCAGTCTTGGAAAAGGCACTTAATCCTTCTGTGCCTCCATTTCTGCACATGAAAATGTAGCTATAAGAGCACCTCACTCATGAAGTTCTATTTTGAGCAATAAATTAGTTAACACTTAGAGCATGGTTGGCACAAAGCAAGCACTAGGAGTGTTAGGTGCTACAACTATCGCTCTAAAATCCATTCTTAGGTGACCTGAATATTCCTCACATACAAAACTTTACCTAGTACTTCCCTATGTAGCATCTGGGTAACATTTAATGTCTTATCAACTTCTATGAAAAAAGACAGAAAATATTAACTCATGACAATAAGGTGTTAAAACTGTACCATATGCAAAGTAAATGCTTTGCTTTAAAGGGAAAACACATATAAATTTGAGAGAACTTTAACCAACAATTTGAATATAATATACTACAGTAAACATGTTCACATTGTTGTTAAAATGTAAGTAAACACACAAACACTAACACACACAGGAACAGAAATGAATCCTGTGATGCATCATCAAACACCTGTGTTTGAAGTTCAATGGCTGCCACTCTCCCCCAAACCCATTTCACCATTTGGACATAGACTTTTTTTTCCTTTGAATCATTCCATGTAGGCTGACTTATTTTTATTTTGGATAAAACACACAAAAAAATCAGGCTCTAATTACAAATATAGTCAGTCATTGAGAAAACAGTATGGGAATTAAACCAGGTTTAAAATATGATGGCAGTCATATAAACCAAGGACATGAACAGATCCTGACAGGACAGAAATGAGATCATTGCCTTTCAGAGAATAGTATCCCTTTTCTTTATAGGACATAACAAACTTTAAGCAAGTAGTTCCATAGCAGGCATTACTCTGTCCCTAATTTCATCATAGCTTTCATTTAGAAATGAAATGAAGTACATGCTCCATTACTTACAGGGAAATGTATCTCTGTGAAATATACTAAAGGCTATGTTATGGCTTTGATGTTATACTGAAGATATCAGCCATTTGAAATGGTTAATGATCTCCCTGCATGACACATACAATTAGAGACACATACAAGATACAAGGATCTAAGAATGTATTTCACCAGGAAATAGTATTTCCTTTGGGAGAAGTTCAGAGAGAGTAGAGACCTGAATGCTTACAGGGTAGATCAAGTGGTAAGTTAAGACATAGAAAATAACTTTTTATCAGAGGCCCAATAGGCCTCGGTAGGAGTGCTCTGCAAAGAAGGCATAGGAAAGAGTGGACAGAGAAGCAACAACTGGAGAACACAAATAAGCAAAGACCAAAAATAACATACAGAGAAGCTTTAAGATGTCTCGTGTCAATAAAATATGACTTAAAATTTATATGAAATAGAAGCTATGCTTCTTAACCTCTAAAATAAAATTCAAGATTAGAATTATTTATTCCCTACCTACAGATATTTCAATCTATCCATATTTTTAAATTATTCAACTGAATAGAAGAAATGATGAGTTATACAAATGTATTACTTTAAAATTATCACTTACTATCATATTGTATTAATACATATTATTTTTCTTAAAGATAAAAACATTCAGAAGAATTAACTTCATGTAAATATTAAAACCAACAAAAATGAATGATAGCAAAAAGACATTTCCCATGAATATATTACTATATACTTGTGGGAAAGAACAGCAGGATAATCTCAAGCACAGTAATGCTGACTGATCAGAGTGTACGCTGTGAACAAAAGGTATAAGTGGTCAGGCATGAATGGCACTGCCTGAAAGGCAGACAGAGTTAAGCATCACCTTACAACCAATGGCCAAGTACGATCTAACAAATGCTAACAAATGGTGTATGGTGATAGAGGCTGAAAGTTGTAATGACTGACTGAAGAGGTGGGTCAGAAAAGATTCTCAGGACAGTTGATGCCTTAAAGGCATTAGCATTATGGGCATAATTGGAAAAAAAATGAGAAGCAGGATCTGTTACAGAACTGTCAGAGGCAAGGGCAAAGGAAACATCAAAAGGATGAAATGAAATTTCATTTTCACTGATGGTGCTTAATCAAAACTTTGGAAGTAGATAAACAACTGGAGAGGTATACTTAAGAATACATCTATTTACCAGTGGATTAATATGCCTCTTTAGTTCTCGGAGGTAGAAAAATGGATGTTGAAATAGTAAAAGGTAAATTAAATGAATGCATTATATCTGATAACAATTTTTTAACACTATGACATATTTGTTTCCAAAATTTGTTTGAATGTTATCACTGTCAATGTAATAATGCAATGTAAGATTTATGCTCAATTGATCATTGCATATAATTTTGCAATAAAAATGCATGTTAAAGAAGATTAAAGATAACTATTTTACAGCTGGCCCTTTGGTTCCATTTTAGCTAAATAAAGTTTAGAGTTAAGTGAAGACAATCCATTATGCTGAAATAAAATATCTACATAAATTTTTCCTTTTCCCTATTCTTTCTGACCTCTTCTATTTCTTTTTCCTTCAGTCTTTCAAATCTTCTTTTATTTTATAGCAGAAGTCAGGTTCTAGAACTTCTTAGGAGAAGAGGTACTACTCACTATAGTCTATTTGAATAGGTTCTTATTTATCTTATATTACATATTCCCTTGTGTATTTGTTAAAAGCAATATATGGTTTCAGGTACTCTGTTACTTCCCATAAATTACATAGTGTATAATTAGTTACTTATGACATATGATATTTCTAACATGTAAATATGTATATTTTTTTACTATTGCCACTCCTTACAGTCAATCTACACATAATGGTAACAGACCCTTATAAACAATCTGTGGGGGCAACTTTGCCAGCAAAGTCCCCCATCTGCCACAGATGAAAGTGAAACTACCAAGACACGATCTGCTTGGGGAGGAGAGGTGGCTGATTCCACAAAGGGGAAGGGCCAAGAGCCCCCATCCTCAAGGGGCTGTTATTGGGTTCATTTGCACAAGAATACAGGTGAGGATCAAACAGTAGATAGCATTCAAAGAACTATGAGGGCTTATTCTCAGTCAGGGTCAGATAGCTAAAGAGCCATAAAACTTTGAGGAACAAATTTCTTGCTTGCATATCATTTAAATGAGAGCATTCTAAACAAAGCAGATTTTACAGGATTTTAGGAATGCTTTCTTATGCCCAATCACCCAGGACCCCATTCCAGCTGGCTAGGGGCCGTACCACCTTCCCAGTCATAGGTTATTAGGCTTAAGTGGATTAGAGCCAGGAAGCACTTCACCCAGAAGGAAATGGTGACTGAGACTGTGTCAGAATAGCTGGGAAGTGAGGGTCCATCACCTCCTCTTTTCTGCAGCCCCCGAGTCCTTGCATGATGGCCTCCCAAGTGATCATGTCTGGCTTAGGTTGCCCCCCCTCTGAGGGGTCTTACCCATCTCTGACTAACTGACCCAGCAGCACTGGGGGCAGGGGATGAAGCAGAAGCAGCCCTGCTGCCAGAGATAAGCTTTGTCTCCTTAGTGGCTCACAGTCTGGAGGTCACTCACTCATCCTTAGCCATGGGGGGACAGTTACAACTCCTGAGACCAGGCAGAACGGTTCCCAACAACAATCAGTATTGACAGGTGGATATTTATGGAAGGTCCAACATTACTCATTGGATTCTTTATTCCTCAGTTTTCTTTTCTATCAGGAAAATTTTAGGCATCAGTTACTATTATTTTATCTTCAAATGAAGGGCAGAGCACAGAAAATAAAAATAGTCAGAACCCATGAAGCATCTGGCAACAGGCAGGGAATCAAGCACCTCAGAAGTTATATATGGTATTTTTCTCATTCTTCAGCTGTGGACAATATCAATGCTTAAGCATGGGGGGTAAATAGCTCTCCCCTTCCATTCTGAAGCCAATAAGGAGGAATACTGAAATTAAGTTTCTGGGCAGATGTTTCCTGACACACTTCGAGAGCCAATGATAAGCATCCATGACAGAAAACTAGACAGTGAGAAACACAGATGTGTTTTTAAATAAATGAAGGACTTTAGAATGGGAAAGAAGATGCATAAGGAAAAGGACAGTGTCTTCAAATTTCTTCAGTGCTCTTATATGCAAAGAAATGTACTGAAATATACTCTTGTCCTAAAGACAAACCACAGCCTCTGCAGATAGAGTTTACAAAAAGAGTTTTGGCTCATTACAAAAAGAATGTTCCAATAATCTTGCCATAGCATCTCCAACTTTTCTAAAAATTAGGAGCCCCCTTACCACCAGAGGTTTCAAATAGAGGCTGCTGACCATATGCCAGTCATATTATTGAACAGATGGCAGCTTTTGGTGGGAATTGAATCTTGGAAACCTCGAAGATCCCTTTTCCCCTTACTGTGCTACAATAAGTGCAGGGCTGACTTTAGAAATGATGCTAAATAAAATTAAGAGACAATACAGCATCTTTTTATTTAGCTTTTACAATGACATATTTTTTTATTGCACATACACTTCTTCAAATTATCCTTTAATTTCATGATTCAAATTGTCATTTGGGGAGTTAAAGGGGTTGCACTGAAGAGTGCTTTAAATCCTATTGTACCTATTTGCCAATTTATAAGAATTCATGTGGGTATATGTGCACACCAGTGACAAGTTACTATATGACACTTTTTCATCTTCAACAGACAATCTAACGCTAAACGCTAAACCCTAAAACAGAGAAATAGTTTCCAACTACTATGAAATGAAATGCATCCCTATATCTCTCTATATACTTAATGATATTTTGGATAAGGACTTCTAATTTGCTAAATATACCATAGCTAAGAGATACTGTTGAATGAAATCCAAATGAGTTCCTGAAAGTTTAGTTCCTCCTTTACTATCTTCCACGTTCTACATGTTGATTCCAAACTTCTGGAAGGAAGAGTTTATGTGTTGTTAGTTCCTGCCTGACAGCTTGGTGCCAGCACATAGGAAGCACTCAATAAATCATTGACGAATAAAGTAAAGGCTGATTTAAAACTAACTAGCTTTCCTGGAGTTCACAGGGAAATAAACCTAACATCAGCTAACGTCACTATTTTATACTAGGTTTGTGACTGGCTAACCACCAGGATACCTGGTAGAAGTATCAGTGATGAAAAGGCAACCACATCCACATTCTGAAACAGAAGCTCGAACATAGAGGTTAAGGAATCTATATTTTAAAGTGCTTCATCAGTGCTTTTAACCATCTTGTGATTTGTAAACCACTTTTATTGATAGCTATTAGTTCATAGACAAGAGGCCAGACATACTCTGTGAATACAGGATTGAATCATTTATTTACCAGGTTAAGAAATATATTGTAGATCTGCTCTGAGTGGTGTAGCACAGTGGATTGAGAGTGAGCTGCAAACCAAAGGGTCGCCAGTTCAATTCCCAGTCAGGTTCCCAGTCAGGGCACATGCCTGGGTTGTGGGCCAGGTCCCCAGTGGGGACCACGTGAGATGCATCCACACATTGATGTTTCTCTCTTTCTGCCTCCCTTCCCCCTCTCTAAATATAAATAAGTATTTTTTAAAAAAGAAATATACTGTATATCCCTAATTGGGAGCAGATTCTGCCTCTCACTATGAATAATTTTCTTTAGTGCATGCACACACTGAAATGAGAAAAAATTGCTTTTGTGTATGTCTGTGACAGTACAGAACCATTCCATATTATAAATGTCTCACTCTAGTCTGGTAATAACATAAAATTAAAATAGATGAGTTCACCTTAAGTTATTAGATTTCACTGCTATTTTGCTAACTCATAAATTATAAAGAGTAGAAAAAATTTACAGAGGTAATATGAATTGAAGATAGTCCTATCATTTCTATTCCTACCTCAATTGTGTTTAAAATTTGATGGCAAAATCTCTAAACTCAAGTACATTCTCCTCCCCAATCCCATACAAAATAGCAAAGAAAGAAAAAAAAGAAGTTTCTAGATCAGGGAAGCATATCTTGAATTTTCCAGCTTGAGCCATTGTTGCTGAATCTCTGGATGTCTAGGTCTTCTCCTGGACCTTCCTATGCCCTGTTTTGCAGGACTTGACCTTTGAGACTTGAATTTTCTTTTCTGCTTTTCCTAATGAACTCTTCCTTTCAGTATGTACAGCAATTACATAAATATTTTTCTCTCCATATGAACATCTGTTTGGATTTGCTGTTTGTGCCCTCGTATGTGTTCTACAGAACCAGTTGAGTCTTGGCCAACCCAGTCTCAGGGTATCCCTTTCACCCCATGACAATGTAAAATTCTAGAAAAAAAAGCCAAATACCTGCAAACTAAAGTTTCGTCATTCCCATCTGAGAAAGGGTTTCATTTCCTGCTGTGTTTCTGAATGCCTCCATTGGAGCCTCTCATTTACTTGGCTAGTGTTAAATAACAGGGTGGGACAAGTACATTCACAGTTGTGAGTAACAAAACCCAGAGTTCATTCTTGTATTCTTATTTAATTATTAATATATTATTTTCATTGTGAACAATTGGGTTGACTTTTGTCCCACCCTGTATTTACTGAATAAGAAGACAAATTGAGATGATAAGTTTTAGTACAACAAATACACAGAACATATTATCTGTTCTGATTTATAAGTTTACACTTAATTTTTTTCTATCCAAGTAATGTTGTACACAACAATGACAAAGGCAAGATTGATGATAACCTAAAAGATATAAATAATCAAGACTATATTACTGGAAGAAGAATTGGTTGCAGAAATTTCTGCAACCCAAGTAGAATGAAGTATGTATTCAGCAAAATTAACATTTAATACATTTAATTTAATCAGAAAATATATCATTAAACTTAAGCTAGTGTGTAGATGTCAAATAAACTTTTTTTTCTTTTTAAGGCAGTGAATGCACTATAGTTACTCGACAAGCCCAGAACTTGTCTCCAAAATCATTGGCCGATAAAGCTATAAACTGTGAAGCACCATTCTTCCTTTACTGAATGATGTTTTTAATAATGAAGTTAGATACCAAGTCACTTTGAATGTCACAATTGTAAATGTCTTCTAACAAGTTCTGGAAAGCTCTGCATTATTTTCTAGAAGATTTGCACTTGTTTTACAGAGCCCATTACCCATACGCTACACTTGTTTATTATTGCTTTTATGTGTACATTTACATATTGTCTGAACCTGTAACTACAAGTTTTATCAACTCTATAGAATTTTTAACATTAAGTTTTGCTGATCTATGACCTAGAAATTATCCTGAAAGTTTTTTCAAAATAGTTTTTTTAAACTGCAAAATATAGAAGAATAACATCAAGTTTAAATAGTATATAAACATTGAGAATTTATAAAGGTAAA
The DNA here is from genome assembly GCF_021234435.1 of Artibeus jamaicensis. NCBI lineage: Eukaryota > Metazoa > Chordata > Mammalia > Chiroptera > Phyllostomidae > Artibeus > Artibeus jamaicensis. The sequence continues at coordinate 47,796,799 of NW_026522030.1, forward strand.
AAATTAAATAATAAACTTGTAAAACATTAATAGTTGCAGGCACATTTTGGCTTTATCTATATAACTGAAAACTCATGTTTTAGCACAAACAATAATTATATAGTTACCAGTATTTACAACACAGAGCATATCTATAATTTCTAAACAAACCATTTTAAACAACCTGAAGTGAAATGTAATTGCATACTTTATAAAAGAGGGTTAATTGCATTATTCATGTTTTATCCTATCCATCAGTTACTCAAGGAATATCAGTTGAATTACCCCTGCCTTTTCTGACCTAGGTACTGAGAAAACAATGATAATTGGACACAGGTCTGCTCACAATGAGTTTATAATCTAGTAAGGAAAGTATATATAAATAAATACTTCGAATAATTAGCTTTATGGTAAAATAAAGTATCATTGACTCAAAGATTCTAGGGAGATCATCACAAAGAGAATACAAAGCTGTAATTTTGTCTTAAAGAGAAAGGAGTGTGCAAGGAGACAAGAGCCAATAGCACTCTGAGGATGAGAGCATGTGTAAAATCAGAGAGGAAGGAAGTATCACAGCATGTTTGGAAAACTGAAAGGGTTTTGTTTTCCTCAGGTACAAGTTTCATAAAAGCCACGTAGTAGAATAGGGCAAAGGAAATGTTAGTAAATGCCATAATCTAAGGGTAGCTGTCGGTCCCCATGCTAAGGAATGTGGGCCTTTCTTACTGAAGGTGTTAGATAATCACCTGGAATTCTCAAGCAAAGCTGCCTCACATTAGACTTACCATTTAGAAAATCCCACCATTGGAAATACATAGTAGGTTAGAAAGAAGGAGGACAGATTTAGGCTTATGGTTATTGAAATAGTCCTTGGGATATGAGGGAACAGAAATAAAAGAATACAAAAACGTATTATTGAAGTTAAAATTAATACAACTTAGAAAATGATTGGAGGTATCAGGTAAGAAAATGAAGCTACATAAATAGCCCAAAGTCTTCTTTTTATGGAGACAAGAGAATTACAAATCAATTCATATGGGGAAATTTCATAAGGCAGAGATAATCATCTGAGTTTTATGTGCACAGGCTAAATTATATGTGTACTATCTGGGGAGTGTTACCTACTGGGTAGTTTGTGTATTTAGGTCCTAACCACAGAAGAGAGTTCTAGTTGGGTAAACACACTTAAAAGTCATTAGCTCATTAACAGATTTGGAGCAAGGTATAAAAATAGAAAAAAAACAGGTTAAGGATATAAAAAACATGAATTCAGAAAATTATAAGACATTAAAGAAATAAATTGAAGAAGACACAAATAAGTGGTAGCATATACCATGTTCATGGATAGGAAGAATTAACATTATTAAAATACTATCAAAGCAATGTATAGATTCAACACAATTCCCTTCTAGATTCCAATGATGCATTTCACAGAACTAGAATAAATATTTCAAAAATTTATATCTGAGAAAGAAGAACAAAGTTGGAGGAATCATGATACCTAATATAAAACTATATTATAAGGACATAATAACCAAAACAGCATGGTACTGGCATAAAAATAGATACATAGATCAATGGAACAGAATAGACAGCCCAGAAATAAACCCACACCTTTATGGTCAAGTAATATTTGACAGAGGAAGCAAGCACATACAATGGGCTAAAGATAGTTTATTCAATAAACGATGCTGGGAAAATTGGATAGACATGTGCTAAAAAATGAAACTAAAACACTTTCTTATGCCAACACAAGAATAAATTCAAAATATATTAAAGATTTCAATGTTAGGCCTGGAAACTTAAAAATCCTAGAAAAAAACATAGGCTGTAAAACCTTGGACAATGCTCATAGCAATAATTTATCTGATATATCTCCTTAGGTAAGAAAAACAAAAGAAAAAATAAACAAATGGGACTTCATCAAATTAAAAAGTTTTTGCACAGCAAAGGAAGCCATCGACAAAATAAAAAGACAACCAACCCACAGGATGGGAGAACATATTTGCTGATATATCTGATAAGAAGTTAATATCCAAAATTTATAAAGTACTTATCAAACTCAACACTAATAAAACAAACAACCCACTTAAAAAATGGACAAAGGACCTGCATAGACACTTCTCTAAAGAGGGGAGGAAATTTCAGGGGAAAAGAGGGAGGATTTATAGGAACTAACATAAAGGACACATGGACAATAACAAGGGGGATGGAAATAGGAGAGAGATGGGGAGGACCAAGGGGAGTGGGCTGGGATGGGAGTAAAAGACAGAAAACTGTACTTGACCAACAATTAAATTTAAAAAAAATTAAAGAAGAGGACAAACAGATCATCAATAGACATATCAAAAGCAGCTCAACATCATTAACCATCAGATAAATGCAAATTAAAACCACAATGAGATGTTACCTCTCACCAGTCAGAATGGCTATCATCAATAAATCAATAAACAACAAGTGCTGGTAAGAATATATAGTAAAGGGAATCCTTTTGCAGTATTGTTGTGGGACTGCAAATTGGTGCAGCCGCTGTGGAAAGCAATATAGAGATACCTAAGATATTAAAAATGAAACTGTCTTATGACCCAGTGATTCCACTTCTCAGAATATATCCCCCAAAATCCAAAACACTAATTTGAAAGAACATAAGCACCCCTATGTTCATTGCTGTGTTAGTTACAAATGTCAAAGTATAGAAGCAGCCCAAGTGTCTATCAATAGATGAGTGGATAAAACAACTATGGGACATTTGTCCAATGGAATACTACTTGGCTGTAAAAAAAAAAAAAAAAGAAATTTTACCCTTTGCAACAGCAAGGATGGTCTTGGAGAACATATGCTAAGTGAAATAAGCCAGTCAGAGAAAGAAAAATACCACATGATTTCACTCATATGTTGAATGTAATGAACAAACTGAACTAACAAGCAAAACAGAGGAAGACTCATAGAGAGCAGGCTGGCAGCTCTGGGGTGGGGAGTTGGAGGTGGAGGGTTCTAGCAAAAAGCAGAAAAGGACTCATGGACATGGACAGCAATGTGGTGATTGCGGAGGGGATGGAGTATAAGGGGAAGAAAAGGTAATGAAAAAATACAATTAAAATAAATTAAAATTTAAAAAAAGGTGTGACTGAGGATAATGGATTATAGAAGCTCAGGAAACACCCAGAACTATAGACGGAAGTATGCCATTACATTTTAAGAACATACAAATTTTATCATACTTTCAGATTGTTCATTTATAAATGATATAATAAAATCTCAGTTGTAACTAAACAGTAATGATGTTCTAATAAAAATATTCTCTCACTTAAAACACTACTTAACATAAAATGTAAATATATAGTAGTTTTAAAATATAATGTTACAAGCTTAGTTTTTGATAAAGAGCAACTGGTTTCTTATTTATATTTTGCATTTTTCTGTAATAATAATCATTTATATTTAATTTAATGACTGATAATTGATTCAGAAGAGTGGGTACAATTTTTTTAAAAATCCCCTAAATTAGCCAACATTAACAAAAGAGTGTTCTATATATGGTAGAATAAAATATCTTATTGTATGGTGGAATAAAATATCTGGTTTTTTAAAAAACTTACCACTGTTCCTACAATCAACAGTAAATCAATCTCCGAACACTTGGAATTGTTTCCTTGGAGAAGCTTTGTGTTATTAACATTTTCCCAATAGGACCTTCACAGGAACAACTCAAAGAGAGAATCAGAAGCTGTCAATCATTAGCTTAAATATAGCTCCAGGCTGCCAAGTGCTTGGATCCCCGGGAGTAACAACCACAAAACCTATTTAATGGGGGCTTTGCTGTTAAAATCTTCTCTGGGAAATGATTGTGTTATCTTGTAATTCATCACAAACTGTTTTTTTTTTTCCTGCTACACTGCATCTGGTAGTGTAATAAGAACCAAAACCACTTGAACAAGACAGAAATTGTGAACAGCTAAAATACCATCCAATTCAATGTTGTATCCAAAAGGGATTTCATATTTTAATTTGTGGCACTACAAATCTCTTTGGCATTGTCTGTTTCCCCATATTAGTTGAACAAACATGCCCTGAATTTTTGTCAATATAAGCTGTTTGAGGAGGAATAGAAAAGAGAAAGTATTCCTTTATTAGCAGAAGAAAAGTAGAAAATCAAGAATCCAAAATTAAGCAACTATCTTGAGTAAGCATAAACAGGAAACAGATGCTTTTTCATGAAGTGTGGGCAGGTGATAAGGCTCTGTGGCACATTGTACCAGCTGTGAAGAATAGAGACAACTTGTATCCTACCAGACCATTTATTTATCATGCAATAGGCATTTTGTGCACTAGAAAAGGTGTCAAAACAAAATAATTTGAAGAACAAAATTTTAGCTTTCCAAATTTTGAACACTATACAATTTTACCTGCTTTTCTTAGGAATGATAATGACATCCAGGTTTAAAAGTTTTATGGATTCTGTAGTTCATGATATTTTTTCCACTAGAAACTGAATGGCTAAAATATTATTCATGCAATTCTGTTGCAAACAATATGCCAAGAAGATAGATAGCACTGCTGTGACTATGGAGTCTGTTTCTATAGAATCCATAATAATAGCAAGCGCTCAGATGAAAGATCTACACCAAGAAACATAGGAAAACACAGATCAATTGATTAGCTATTTATACACAATCTATATAACACCAAATTTTGACAATAAAAAATAAAACTTGAAAGTCTTCTTCTAAGACATTGTGATGACCAATCCTGTCCATTCTCAATTTTTATTTCGACTCGGATTAATAGCAATTGAATTTCTTCATCTATGCAGTTTGATAAGGGGCCATTAGGGCAGTCTAATCAATTCAGTTTTTTTTTTGTATGCTGCTACAGTCTCTCATAAAACCGTATTCAATAACAGTGATTGGCTGTTGGTGCTTACTCACTAGGTTATATTTTAAGTTGTTACAACTCCTCTGACTTTATTTTTGTACTATGTGATTTTATTGAGATTTAATGTTTAAATAGTACATAGTGCCTTTGATTCCATATCTTTCATTTACTTAACCCATTTAAAGACAATGAACCACAACAAAAAATATAGAAATGCAACTAGGAACTAATGGTTTTCTACATCACTCACAAAAATGCAAATAAAATTTTAATATTTTAATAACTTTATAACTATACACATTTTATATTTATAAACTTCTAAATTAGAGAATATAAAAGATCAGCCATGTGGACATAATCTGGAACTTTCATTTTGAGTACGACACATAAATATAATCTCTCAGGAAAGCAGTGTAACAATCAGGGTCAAGAACCAACCTACCTTTTAGGAAAAAGGACTCGTGGATGTGGATAGCAGTGTGGTGGCCACAGGAAGAGGGAGCTTTAAGGTGACTTAATGGTAATGGAAAAATACAATAAAAAATAAAAAAGAAAGAAATATCAACAGAAAAGAAGAAAGAAAGAAAATGCAGGAGCTAGATTTCTAGACACAAGATTCTAGGTCTCATGGAACTGAGCAGGCTGGGGCAGGAAGGGGACCTGATTATTCCCTCAGGGAAAGACGCAGCAGCATCATTCTGTTTGCCCTTACAGACAGTTTCATCTCCAATGTATAGGAGAATATAGGACTCAGAGTGACTAATTTGCGTGAGTGGTTTGCTTCTTGTTGGTAGATATTGAAGCATTTTTCACTAGAAATGTATCATTACTAAAAAATAAATAAAAAAGAATTTACCATTTAAATCCTTTTAGTAAATTTGTATTAAAAATCTAAAAGGTAAAAAAAGTATCTATGCAAAACTATAATAAAATTAAAGAAGAATATCAATTTCTAAAAGTCAACATAAATTTTAAGTAAATTACCAATTCATATGAACTTTATGTCAGATATTAAAATATGATTGTCAAAATTATGGAGTGCCCTTTGCAACTTGCATTACTGAGAATTTATCAATTATCATTTAAGAGCATAATCACAGTAAGTGAATCCCATCTATATGGGTTGCTTCACAAAGCCATACAGAAGACAGAGCTCCAAAAAAATTGGAGAGCTCAGACAAGAGTGAGAAGGGATGGAGAGATGATAGACAAACATATTTCCGGCATTTGTGTAGATGTCCATAATATAAGGAGACAAACTATTCATTATTCATAAATTGATAAGGTAGCATCTTGTAGACAAGGAGACAATCGGTCGGAAGACAGTGTCGGTACTGCCCAGCTCTTGGAAAATGGAGCGAAATACCAAAAAGGAGACTTCTATGTATTTTTCATCCATTCCCATTATTGATCAGGCATCAATAGCTGCTTATTTAATTATGATGATATTTAAAGACTTGCAGTCTTAACATGTCATATATATATCATATAATACATCTATACATATAATACATATCTTACTAACATTCACTTTGAGGTGAGTCATTGAAATGGTGGTGTGTGATTGATTTTTCCAGATTCATAAGTTCAGAGTCAACTGACCTGTATACCCAGGAAACAAAAATAATGACCAGCAGGGTACACATGACACATTTAATGACATAATTTATTTGAAAGACACTAAATACAATATTGTAATTACTATGTGAATAGTTATCTCTATATTTAATATATCTAAAGTAAAGGAGAGAACTGTGAAAATAAAAAATGGGAACAGCTGATGACTTGAGGTGAGTAATTTCTTTATTTTCCTCATTTTTATTATAATGCCGAGTATGTGGAAGAAATGGAAATTCATAGTAATGGAAATAACTGCCTTTGATGAGGTGCCTGAAGAGTGCTTCAAAGGCAAAAGCCTAAAATTCCCAAAGAAAGATAAATAATGCCTTTTCAAGGGCAAATGCTTCTGAGGACAAATCTATCATGATAAAAAATTTCATGCATGATTTAGCTAGCCTAAATTCCTCTTTCAAAAATGGTTTTCTAAATTCAAAATATGCAGCTGGTCATGTAGCATTGACCTGGGACCTACAGTTCTTGAGCAGAGCATTCTGGATGAAACAGTAAGACATCGCAGGCAAATGCCACTCAATTAATATGCTGAAAGAAAAGACTCCATTCCATTTTCTCTTGCTCCCTCTCTGCCCATAGAGACAATGCAGAACACATCAGAGCACCTTGTGAAAGATGCAGCAGACCACCTTTGGCATATACTATTATTGTACCTTCAGATGTAATTTAAGGACTAGATATTGATAAGCAAAGCTAAAAATGATTTAGAAGACAGTAATCAGTAGAGTGACCTTTCCTCTTCTATCTAGTAGCCAGTATTTAATTTGTACTTGGTACTATTCATTCAGTGATAACGTCCAAGGTTTTGACAGCCCTGACACTCACTTAATATGGCCAATAGCCCTGGAGCAAGTGGCCCCCAGGTATAACTTGTTTGTGTAGGCAAAGGCAACAACTGGCTGGAGAAAGGAAGCCATGAAGGAATAGGGCACTTGGAAATTGATATCAGGGTATTTTAATGTACTAGGTGTTAGCAGCTGAGCATAAGTATATGGCCAAAGATCTTCTAATGAGAAGGAAACAATAATGAAAAAGGCTATCATGCCAACAGAAATAAAATGTGTATGTTTCTTATGACCAGGTGAGGATGGAAATGACATTAAAGATAAAATTTAAACTTGTGCTATTTGTTTTTCATAGGGACTCCTTGATTCCATCAGGAGAGTTTTAGTACTCATCATCATAACTTCCTTTTAGTTTAAACACTTCAAATCTTTAATCATAGACTTTTACTTGTTACTACATGAATACTAAGTGTTCACAATTCCTTCACCATTTTATAAAGATGTACTGTGGTCCTTTTCCTATTACCCAGGTCAGCATCGATAACCTCTGCACAAAGTATTTTACAACCTTGTTCTTTCCTGTCAAGAGGCAGACAGAGCTGAACTTGCTAGTCCTATAAGACTTTACCCTCAGAATCAACAAACCCATTTTCATAACCCGCTCTTCCTTTCCCACATGGCTTGAGTTATTGAATGTCTAGAATATTAAGGAATGTCAGCAGATGTGTATGACAGAGCTATTTATCTCAGACAGCTCTCTCAGGAATGCAATGAAATTATTACTAAAATTTTGCAGTGTGTAAGCTCAACCACTGTTTTATAATAGTTACCCTTTATATTGTTGTTTGGCTTTTAAAATCTATTAAATGCACAACAAAGAAAAATGTTAAAGCTACATAAGTTTTCAAGTGACAATACATTTTTGACACCATAAAGAGATAAATTGTCATGAAAATGTTACTATACAAATATTTTTAACAAAATCGATTTTTTCACGTGGATTTCTGTATTGTATTCGCTAGATGGCACTATCAAAGTACTTCTAAATTAATAAGCCTCTCATTTAGGTTTTTCATGTACCCCAGAAAATATATAACATTAAATTTGTCTCCTGAAAGTATACTTTAAAAATGTCATTGAAACACCAAGACATCCCAAATTAGCTTATGGAACCGCAAATCTCCAGAGATTGCATATGGTACTTTTTCTAAACAGTCATTATTTCCCCTTTCAACTTTGAAAGACAACCTTCTAAATGACTTGAAATTCACTGTTCATGGGTAAAGCTATATGTGTACCTCTTCTTGTCCAATTAAAAACCCTATCAGTGAAGGGAAATTCAAAATAGCATTGCTGATGCTAGCACTTTCTTTCCTAATAGGTTAGGGCAACAGCTACATGAGACCAGGTGAAAATAGAGCCTTATGGAGTCAGAAGTGATACTTTAGACAGTATTTCACATTTTCTTTAGACCAGTCAATTATTTTGTGACTTTAAGTCTATTGACTTCATATTTAGTTCCCACTACTTACAAAAGTTGGTTTAAATGTATGTAATAACTCTATGTTCAAGTTGTCATTGTGAGCCAGATGAGTTTCATATAGACAAACACACCTATAGCTAAATGATTGAAATAAAATATTATAAAAATAACTTGACAGTTTATGTATTTGTTCTGACAGAATTGACTGAAGGTACCTTAACAGGTGGCCAAACTAGAGATGTCAAGATGAGGACCGGCAAAGTACAGGAGTCAGAACACCAGGGCAAACTAGAGTTGTGAACAAGTCCTCTGGAAGCGCTGAGAGCTCAGAGCCTGCTGTGGCTCCGCAGCACTAGGCCAGGCTTCAGAGGAACTCGAATCTGGAGGCAAGTGGTGTGTATCCCTTCCGAGCCACTATTTTAAAAAAGCCTCCTTCTTAAAAGTGCTTCTTTCACGTTATCCTTCCCAGTTTTCAGAAAACCTTCAAATCCTAAAGGATGACAGAATCAAGAGGTGGAATTCTGGATCACGTGTCCGAGGAAAACCATCTGCTAAGAAAAGATTGCTAAGAGAGCAATATATGATTTTTATTATTTTTAGATTTAATATATCTAAGGGAAAGGTGAGGATACTGAAAATGAAAAATGGAAAAATGATACATTGATGTCTATTTGCTTAGTCAGTGTGTATCTCTTTAATAAACCTGACTTAATATTGACTTTTTAAAAGTTTACTAGAAAATAACAGAAGTTTTTTTTTTTTTACTCTGTGTTTTAGACTTCATATTCTTTAAAGAATTAAGTTTTTCCTTGAAATTATGAGTTCTGGAGCACATCACAAACCTTAACATTTTGTTGTTAACAAAATACAGGTAAAACTCTGATATCTTATGATATAACATCTTTCATATGCTTAAATTATCCCTTTTATTTTTATTTTTATAATACTTGAGATTATACAGTTTTCATAGCATGTCTTCATCCTCTAGAGCAGGGCTGTCAAATTCATTTTCACGGGAGGGGCCACATCGGCCTCAAGGTTGCCTTTAAAGGGCCGAATGTAATTTTAGGACTGCGTAAATGTAACTGCTCCTTAACAGTTCGGTGAGAGCTCAGTGCTGCCGCCAGGTAGAAACAAGGCACCAGCAGGGTAACACGAGGTGGAGGGCCGGATTTGGCCCATGGGCCTTGTGTTTGCTTCCTGTGGGTTATATTTGCAGCCTATTATCTGTATGTCTCCCTATTTACCTGCATCAACTGCACAATTATCTACCACCAGCTGAACCAGCCCACCTGCATCAAATCCATCAATAAGCCTTGCATATTTGTAAAAGGCATTATTTTCACAAGTGTATCCTTGTGTTGTTTTTTTTTAATTGCTGTTCAAGTACTGTTTTCTAGGGACTTTTCTTAGCAAACTTCATTTTGATTTCCAATTCATCCTGTGCAGTCTTTATGTGTTTGTATTATGTTGCTTAATTGGGCCAGGAAATACAGAAAGTCCCATCTACTGATATCAATGACATCCTGCTACCTTCTTCATTTACTATTAATTTTTACTAGAAAATTTGCTTCTATTTAAGAAAATTGGCTCCAGCTGTGGCTTTCCAGTCATACAATGATCACCTAACACAAGGCCGATATATATAAAATCCTTCAGACCTGCTGCAACAAAGCAGGTTTTAGGAAGAATTCCATCTCAGATGGAGCTGACAGAATGCAACATTCTGTACCAAGATTTCCTTCGTTATCCTTTTTATTATTATGCAGTTTCTTTGTCAACATACACATAAACTTCATATATTGAACTGAGTCTCTTACTGCTGGAACAAGACTGGTGTGGATAGTCTTACACTGTACACGAAAGAGTCCTGATGCCTTCCTCTAAAAGAACTTCCATCTTTGATTTTTAACCTCAGGAATGGCAATAGAACTTCAAGCTTTGGAGCACTGTAGGGAAATATCCAAGTGCTGGATGGGATGCTTTGGACCAACATTGGAACTATATGGGGCACAGCATGGGTAGAAGCTGAGTTCACACTTTGTTCTTAAAGCCTCCATGCACAACTGCCTTTTGTACCTTAAAATCCCAATGTACATCTGCAGCAAAAGGTATAGATGTAAACAGTCCATGGATCATAAATGAAAAAAATGTTCTAGAATATCCACATGCACAAAACTTTTATACTTTAACCTCACCCTGTTTTCGGAAACTTTAACTATGCATCTGTAAATCTCATATAATAAAAATGTGACTTGTGTTAATTAAAACAAAGAATAAATTTTGTTGAAATGTTGAACAAGTGGGATTTCTAGAAACATGTATAGTATAGACACATTAGAGTGTCTGAGGTTGACAGACATAGTATTCATAATAGAAGATCTATGTTTTAAAGGTAGTATTGAGGAAGTTGGAAGGAAGGTGAGGAAAATGACATTAACTGAGCATCTATGTAATCATAGTACCATTGTCTATGCATATATTTTCTGATTTAATCATCACAATAACTCTAAGATAGCTATTATCATCATAAAAAAATCACAAAACAGATGAGGAAATAAAGCATCACACTGAGAGTCAGTAGAAGATAAATAAAACTACAGAATCAAACCTCCCAAACTTAAGATACAACAAAGTAATGAGAGACTATAAAAATAAACAAAGTGAATTTGAAAAGAAGTGCCAAAAATTTGTAATGAAAAAAAAGTGGCAAACTCAATAAATAGCATATACATTCATCACAATAGACACTTCACAGAGACAGAGACAGGGACGCACACTAACAGATGAAAAGACGTGTCATTGCCTTAGACATTGGGGACACGTACATTTAATCCGATGAGATACATTTTAAAATCCATCATCTTGAAAATAAAATCAAATCTATCTGTTTGCCATAATTTTGCAAAGTCTGACTAAATTAATTCAGGAATACAGAACAATACATAAAAATTGTAGCGCCACTGAGAATGAAAATTAAAATAACAACTTTGAAAAATAACTTGACAGTGTCTAGCCACTTACAATATAAACACATCCCAGGAATTATCCCTAAGAAGGCTTTGCAAAAATGCATCAAGAAACATGTGAAAGTGTTCAAATTAAGTTGTTTGTACTTAATAATGGCAACAATCCAATTGCCTGTCAGCATTAGAAAGTCTAATTGAATTGAGACATATATTTAATACTATACATATGAACATGCATGAATTTAAAAAGGGCCATTTGAAGTAAAAAAAAAGTATATACAGTATGGTCCTATTGATGTCCATTTCAAAAACATGATACAAGTCTAGGATGCTGTTAAACACCCTACAAGGTACAGGGCAGCCCCCACTAGATAAAAAAAAAATTAACAAAATGTCAACAAATGTACTGAGATTGAGATACCTTCTCTAAAGAAAAGTTAAAGCATGATTAATACAAATTTCGGGACAAAAGTTTATGTAAAGAAACAATTACATACATAAGTGTTTTCTAATTTTTCTTTTTACTGATACTGCCTATTACAGTGTTGCTATATTTTCCATCATGGAGTTTTTCACCAAGTTTGATGGTGTTAATATATTGCATTGAAATATTATTTACATTGATCACTGAATTTTTTTGATGCCACCTTAAATTCTGGGTCTAAGGATATGATATTGTTTCACATTACTCCAGCTCTGGGAAGGGCTGCAGATAGAAGGGAGAACACATAGAAGTAAATGAATTTCAAGCTTCACAAAATACTGATATTCTATGTCTTATACTGAGTCAGGGGTATAGGAATGTTTGTTTATTTTTCTTTGATCTGTGCATATAGCTCATATACAGTTTTTATGAATATTATACTAAAAAACTAAAATATTAATTATGGTTAAATCATATGCTACAAATATACATCTTTATTACCGACACATAAATTATTAGAAATCTATTGTTTAATATGTATATATTAATTAATATAAGCTATTATTTAATGTATTAACTACATATTTGTTTGGGTCAATATTAAGAGGACACTAACATAAAAGTGTATAATAATGTTTGCTCTTTAAATCTATAAAAGTTATAAATTTATCAAACATTCAACATATTTTTCCACACAATACAGCTTCCTCAAATTTTTCTGATGAAATTAGGAATATAGGGAATAAATTTTCTTCAAATGGGGTTATTTTTAAATTTATTATTATTATTTTTAAATGTATTTATTTATTTTAGACAGAGGGGAAGGGAGAGAGAAAGAGGGAGAGAAACATCAATGTGTGGTTGCCTCTCATGGTGCCCCCTACTGGGGACCTGACTTGTCCAGCAACCCAGGCATGTGCCCTGACTGGGAATTGAACCAGAGACACTTTGGTTCACAAGCCAGTGCTCAATTCACTGAGCCACACCAGCCAGGGCTCAACTGGGATTTATTAATTCCTGAGTCCTTGAAAGCAGTGAATTGACATGCAAATTTGATATTTCTATCTCTTCTTCTATTTCATTATAAAATTCTGCAATTGCCTTGTTCATTAGAGGGATGGAAGTCTTTCATTCATTCAATTTCTGACTTCCATGGGGATGTTCACTCCAGCTACAGCTTTGATTTCTTTCCCCCACTAGGTACAGAGTAAAAATCAAGGACACCTTCACACCATGGTTATTTCTTTTTTGTTGTTAATGGCCATGCAATTGTAATATTACAATTTGGAAAATAACTTTCACAACATAGGGTAGCCTTTTCTATCTCATTTACTTGACTGTCTTGTTTCTTATTTCTATTACCTATTATTTCTCCTATCCAGTGACACTGAAAGGATTTTTATTACTGAACTGGCCTTCCACAAGATTTGTCTTTGCTTTATTCCAAATACCAATACAAATTATATTTGTTTTTGAAATAAAAATTAAATGGGTCAGATGTGTTATACTCTGCTATTGGCATGTCTAATGTTTGCATTGTATTTTATTATTCTCTTCCAGGCCAACATATACATGCACATACACAAGTGAGCACACATGCACACACACACTCCACAAAGGTTAGCTCCTAGATCTGAAAACAAATTAGAAAATCACACCAACCTCATTCTCTAAACTTAAAAGCAAGTGAATGAGAGTTGTGCAAGGCCCCAAGCAGAGAGGATCTGGAACAGAGGTATAAACATAAGGCAAGTGTATTTCTGCTAACCTTTTTCCAGCACAGCAAACATTGCACATTAGTCAAGCACTCTATATTTAACCATGAAAATGCATCAAAATACTTCGCAAGAAAGCAAGGTAGGTGGTCACCACCAATTCATCTGGGTTAGTGCCTGCCAGAGACAAGTTGCCTTCTCTGGCCAATGAGGAAAAATGCCAATTTTATTGAACTAAATGCCCTTAATCCCATGTCAGATCAAGTCAAAGCTTCAGAGTAGTCATCATGTAAGAAATCATAGGGATTACGGAAAATGACATCTCTTATGTTGGGTCAGTGGAGTTAGCCAACACAGGCCTTCACTTGGGAAGGGGGTGTAAGGGAAATATAGATGGTAGAAATGCTATAAATAAGAAAGTAGGACAGCTTACAGAGCTTCCAAGATGCTTCACTGGCTCTTGGATTTACTTATTTACTTATTTATTTATATATTTTAGCAAAAATGGTTCCCCAGCAGCAGTCATCTTGGCGAAATGTTTTGAAAAGCCATCTCTTCCCCTGAATGTTCATGTTTATGAGGTTTATCATATGGCCAAGTCAAGATGTACAAATTCTGTGGAGGGGTAGTTATTTTTAAGTTTTAAATGAACTATAAGTTCAGTGATTGAGGTGTTATTAAGAAGCTTCTACTGTGGCCAGAAATGATTTTTTTCACTATACAAGAAGGAAAACAGGGAGTTGGTGCTTCCAAAAGTAGCTTTTGCATATCTCTGATAGTCTTCTTCCATATGAGGTGTTTATAGAGTAGATTTTTAAAAATATTAACAAAGTCATAGATTTGTAAAGTAAGTAACCAAGGAAGCAAGCAAAAAAAAAAAAATCTAAGCAATCACCTTAGAACCTTAGTCTTCTCTGAACTTCCTTATCTTACCTGTACCGAGTCTTCTCTTAATACTAATAAAGAAGTTTGACATAAATCATTTGGACACTATTATTTTTAAAATTATGGTTGTATAATAAAGATTCTAAAATGTGATATGTGTCTTAGGGAAGCAGTTACGTTTTCACTTTTAAATTTCAAGGTTTTATATATATTTTAATTAGGCAATGAATTTCATAAATTTTATTTGATAGAAATGCTATGTTCTAAGTGTTTTTATAAACAAAATCAATCACTTTTAGAGATATGTGGTATACAACTTTGCATTAAAGTGAATCACTAGAATATTTAAGTCTGCATTGATTCACAAAATGATTAGAGAGCATACTCTACCTACATGAAGACAGAAATGGCTAGAATGATGATCATAGTGCAAATGCACTGTTTGTTTAAGGATAGGGGTTCTTAGATATTTATAACATGTTTTCCTGTTATTTTCTGTGTTTCTGGAATTATTTATAATAGCCACATATTTATTATAAAAACAATAAAGTATTCATATGAAGCAAAACAAAATACAATGTGTTAAGAAATAAATCTTGAAGTTAAACCATATAGTAATAATACTGCATTTGACATAATTAACCATATACAAAGAGAAGATTAAAAATAAAACAAAAAATATCGCTGCACTTTATTTTCCCACTAGCCTTATGCTAAATAGCAAACTGGGGCACCACATGAAAAATTAAAGCTCAAGTTAAAATCTGCACCAGAAGCTGAATTTCATCAAAGCTGTTTCCAAACAATGACACCTTAGAAAGAGCGAAGAGAGGTCTAGTAGGCATCTTCACTTATCTCTCACGTAGAAAAATAAAAATGGACTGAAATGTGAGAAAACTTGGTCTATGTTGTTCAAGTGAAGTCTGCAATAACTAAAATTCTAAATATTGTCTAAAGATTTATAGCTGAGGTAATTTAAGAAAAAAGACTATTTCAAATAGCCTATCTTAAATTTTGTAGCATATTTCCTAAACATTATATGCAAATATTTCTCCATGCCTTCTCTTATAGGAATGTTCCTTTGATGTAAGTCTGTCTGAAATCCTTTTTTCAGCCTGAGTTGTGGGAGCTAATTTGTATTTGTGCTGAAATCACTAGCATTAAATGAGTTTACCCCCTTCTGATTTCTCTGCTAGCAAGAAATATAATTTAAATTCTAGGAGGAAGGAGGAAGTTTGTCTAGAGTTAACTCTTTCAGGGAGTCGTATAGCAAGCTTTTAGAAAAGTTTTCCCTAAATTGGTTCTGCATTTCTTATTAATGAGATTAATTTTTCAAAAAACTTTAATTAAAAAATGAATCCTCTATTTTTTCATATATAAAACACAAATAATTCCAAATCTTGCCCTCATCATATTTTAATGTCCTTACTACATGGTTTAGAGACAAACTCTTGCTAAATTGACATTTTAAGAACTACATTTATTTTACCCTTTGTGGCTAATAAATATCAGCCACACAGGAGTGATGAAAGGATGAGTAACATCTGAATGCTCTTTTCATTAGAAATAAAAAAAAAATCATTTCAATATGGCAATCTGGATATACAATCTGGATAGAGTTATATCCTATGAACTAAGTAGGCACTACTCCCTGTAATCTACTTAGAATTTACATACATTTATTTATTTTACAGTTCACTGGATCTTCACAGAAGAGGATTCAAATATACCTTATGAAGATCATGATAGAAAACTGAATTAAGATATCACAGAAGTCCTTCTTGCTAAATTACTGATAGTTTTCTCAAGATACAAACTTCTCTAAAAACATTTATAAACTGTGCCTTGTTTGCTCATTTCCTGGCTTTTTCCATCCTATCTCCCCTCACAACTGAGTTTCTCTTTTGCTGCTATAGCTCCTTGGGGAACAAACACTTAATGTTTTTTCTTACAGATGTCAGATACCAAATTCAAAGTATCTTGAGAAGAGGAACAGTGTTCATCAGTTTGAATCCTTAAATTTAACATAAGGGAGGTCACATAGTAAGCATTGAATCAGTGTTTCTAGAATAACTGAATATATGAATAAAATTGATTTAATCAATCAAAATATATTTGGTTGTTTCTAGAACTCACAAGACCAAGAATAGTCCAATGAATTCCTAGTGGTCAAGGACAGCTCCATCACTCAAAAGCTATCCTTTGTCAGTAGCAAAGCAGCCATTGGTAACAGCCTTGTATTTTAGTAGGGGATTAGCCCATGACAGAAAATTCTAAGGCTCGAAGGCCATATTTTAATAGTCTAGAGGTTCAACTTTCCATTTTCTCAGCTATGTCACTATTCAAGATCACATGAGACGTGCACTGCTTATAAACTGCAGTGTTTAAAATGAGACTCCAACTGCTAATGGAAAAACTGTGATACTTTTATTATGCTGGGATTTGAAACACAAATCAATGTATTGTCTAATAACACAATGTTGAAAAGATGTTTTCAAAAAATTCAAAAAGATTTTTAAAAAAAAAGAATAAGTGTAAAAAAGACAAAATATGCAAGAGTAATATTTTTCATTTCAAAGGAGAATAAAGAAATATACAGAACTGTTCAACAAAATTAATTTTTAAATACTTGGCTAAGTTGGGTTTAATATAAAGTTTAAGTATAATAAAGTTTAAACTTTAGTATAGTAAAGTTGAGTTTTCATTTTAGAAGTCTAAACAGTCTTCAAATTATTCATACACTAAAATTTCTTTTTTTCCCTGGGTATGTCATTCAGCATATATGTATTTATTCTAAATGGGGCAGTTTGATATAATTCACTCAATTCTCGATTATTCATAAACTAATTAATATTATTTGAATTTTTCATGTCTAGGATTTCTTTTCCTGCTCCATTTAGATAGCTTAGTTAAGACCCTATAAATTCATTACAACTTCACTGCACATTATATTGGCAATAATTAATTTTTAAATATTAAATTTGGGTCTTCTGTGAGCATTTTTATTTTTCTTGAGCTCTGATGGAACTATGTGGTAAAAATATGCACAAAAATGAGAAGGTTTGGATAAGTATGGATTATACCTACTTATACATTCCAGGTCCACCAGGAATTCACAGACTATTTGATTCAATAAAAGTATTAGATTAGATAACTACTACTGAAAATATCTAAAAATTAAAAACAAGGAAAAACCTTTTAAGAGTATAAATTCAATATACTACATTTATCGAAAAGCATTTAGATTATTTATGAAGTATCATAAATAATTCCCATAATAATGCAAACATATCATATAAAACAAAAATTTCCAATGGTTCTTAAGGAATTGTCAGTAGAAATATATGGAGATAAGCTGTAGGGCATTTCATCTCTATTTGACCTTCATTTCTTTAATTTTTATTTAGATAGAAAAGTTATTCTTTATAAACTGGAATGTTTACTTTTCATATTATAAAGTGTTTTGGCTGAACAGAGTATAAACAATTCATATTTTTGTTGGGGTTGGAACAGATAATATAGTACTTTCATACACTCCACACACTGAGTATTACTTATTCCAGGCTGCCATAGTAACTGGCACATTGTAACAAGTGTATATATATTACACGCTATATAACTATGCTACATATACACTATTAATACACATATTATATTTATGTGAGTGTGTGGGGTTTTTTTGTTTCCTTCTTATTCTTATTCATTTTCCTAATGTGGCTTTTCTCTTTCTAGTCTATTTCTTCTTCTTTTTTATATTTATTTTACATTTTAAAGATTTATTAATTTGTTCTTAGAGAGGCATAATGGAGGAAGAAAGAGAGGGAGAAAAACATCAGTGTGTGGTTTCCTCTCATGCACCTCCCCCACCTGGCAACTGGGGACCTGGCTTGCAGCCCACACATGTGCCCTAGGCTGAAAATCAAACCAGGACCCTTTGGTTTGCAGGGCAGCACTCAAGCCACTGAGCCACACCAGCCAGGGCTGCTTTTATTTTTTAATTTAATCTCTTGTATTTTTTCCATTACCATTTAGTCCCCCTATACCTGCTCTCTCCTGCAATTACCACACTGTTGTCCATGTCCATGAGTTGTTTTCCTTTTTGCTCAGTTTCTCCACCCCTTATTCTCTCCCCTTCCCCACTAGCTGTCATCTGTCTCTGTCTAAGAGTCTGTTCTCATTTTCCTTGTTGATTTGGTTTGTTCATTAGCTTCCACATATGAGTGAAGTCATATGGTATTTGTCTTACTCTGACTGGCTTAGCATACTGTTCTTCAGGTCCACCCATATAGTTGCAAAGGATAAAATGTTCTTCATTTTTATGGCTAAATACAATTCCATTGTTTTAATGTCCCATAGTTGTTTTATCCACTCATCTATTGATGGATACTTGTGCTGCTCCCATATCTAGGTGAGTATAAATGATGCTGCAATGTATATAAGGATGTTTATGTTTTTTTGAGTTAGTTTTTTGTTTGTTTGTTTGTTTGTTTCTTTGGACATATTTCCAGAAGCAGGATCACTGGGTCAAAAGGCAGATCTATTTTTCAACTTTTTGAGGTATTGCCATACTGCTTTCCACAGTGGCTACACCAGTCTGCATCGCCGCCAACAGTGTAAAAGGGTTCCCCTTTTTCCACATCCTCACATTTTCTCTTTGTTAAATGCCCTTTTCCTGTTTCCTATTCCCCCTTTTTGGGGAGGTCCATATCCTGGCACAAAACTAATACCTGATTGAAAATTATAATCACCTGGTATTCTTCAACTGCACATTTTAGTTATGATAGTAGTTAATCCACTTTATTCCTTAAAACAATAAAAATCTAGATACTATAAGCAAAGCAAATTGAAATTTATTTGTAATAATAATCAGTTCCTATGTTTTTACAAATCCTGGGAAGAGCTAAAAAGCACAAAAACAAGCAATTTAATCTATCCACACAAGACTTAATCATAGTAAACACACACTGATTTGGATTTTACAACGGCTTTGTGTAGACCAGAAACTTCTTATTGCAGAACTTGTTAGCATATGGCTAATAATATTAGTTTCATTTGAATGGTAATGTGGGTTAAATCATATCTTCTGAAACAGAGCAAGTATAAGTGGCAAAATCCTCATAAAATGGTAAGTCTATAATGTTGCTTTCAATGATCACTTGGGAATAATAAAAGCAATCAACTATTAAGAAGAATAATCTCATACCTCATTCTTATTTGTTGAATGCTCACATTATACCAAGAACTCTCTACATTATTCCATTTACAAAACTCCTCTGAGGTAGATATAACAGATAAACAAGTTGTTTAAAGAGTTTCTACAATGTGTATATAGTTGTATGGATTATGAGAGTTAGAGGACAGATGTCTAATTAATCCAGAATTTAGTTGCAAATGGGAGAAAGGTACAAATTTTGAAATTCTATAAAGCAGCATGATTTAGATTATCTTATGATTTTCTCTGCTACAACATTCATCGAATAATCAAAATTGTGCCACATCTCTCCATTTGTGGTATTTTAAAAGCTGAAGTTATTTAATCATTTTTTCATATAATGTTAATGTTTTCTTTTTAGAAGCAATACTGTAACTATTCTATAGCATGGATCATAATAGAAAGTTACAAAAATTTTAACTTCAAAATTTGCATTTTTATTTTCAAAATGGATTAAATCATATGTAATTGAATATTAATAATAGTGTATAATGAATAGACATTTTATAGAACTTCCTTTGAAAAATAATTTGATTTTATAGTTGCCACAATTATACATTTCAAGTATACTAATACAGCAAAACAAGCTACTTTATACAGGTCTAAAGTGCTGACTACCATAATTTGTTTCCCAGGTTTAATGAAGGTAGCTTTCTGAAGCATGATAAAAGAGGGGGTATTAATTAGTAGTCCACTTCTAATGACTATCTTAAGAGATATAAACTAATGA
Source organism: Artibeus jamaicensis (assembly GCF_021234435.1). Classification (NCBI taxonomy): domain Eukaryota; kingdom Metazoa; phylum Chordata; class Mammalia; order Chiroptera; family Phyllostomidae; genus Artibeus; species Artibeus jamaicensis. The sequence goes on from NW_026522030.1 coordinate 47,817,488, forward strand.
CTAGTGAGCTTGTGTTTCTGGTATAAGGGCAAAGAGAAATTTATAGTGCTGAAGAGCAGGCACTGCTTTTGGCTACGGTATGGAGCTAGAGAAGAACGGACAAATCACAGACAGCGATCATTGTAACATCAACCTGCCCATCTGGTTGGTTTCACTGCGATCTGATTCAATTCTTTCTTTATTCCTTTTGCAAATGTGTTAAGTATGGGAATCTAGAAGAGTGAAAAACATGGTCCAAGAGTAACGCCATTTCATTCATTACTGTCAGATTCGTACTAAGGATAAATGCCTCCATAGTGAGTATTTAAGTATTAACCAAATTCAATAAATAATGTAATTCTCCTTTTAAGAGCTAATATTCATAATTTTCAATTTAGGCAGCACAAGGGAATGAGTTTGGGAGGATTGGAATAAAAAATTTATATCCATTTACTATAGATCTGGCTAATGTAGTTAATGGAAGCAAATAAGAAAAGGAATGGGACTTTGGGAAAAACAGTAACTTTACTGAGAACATCTTTATGCCAGATATTATGCTAAGTACTACTCATGTATTTCATTTAATTCCAACCACATTTTAAGTTTTGTGTCATTTCTAATTAGGACCTGCTACATAATTTGTGAGTTCCAGGCAAAATGAAAATGTGGCATTCCAGCTGGGTTGAAGAGTCAATGTCCTCTTCTTCCTCCTGGCTTGCTACCCCACTCCATGATGGATTGATGACTCCAAAGAGGATTGCAACCTCTGACTTGCAATGCACTCAGTACCTGGGCAAGAATGGGTGAAGGGCACCTGTTGTATCTCTTGCTGAATGTTCACCATTGCTGCCATCCTTGGAGTGGGAGGGCAAAGCCTTGCCATGCTCTGAAACATTGTGAAGTACAGACCCAACTCCTCCCTGCCCCACACTCATGCTTAGATCTCCAATGAGCAAAGAGGGCAGTTGTGGGAACATGAACCTCTCTTCAGTTTCTTAGCAGTTACATAGCAGGGGCCACAGAACAGGAGGGTGAGTAGACATGAGGTAGCTGAGGAGCCATTCCAGATTCCAGGGTCATAGGAGGGTGCAGGAGTTGGAACAGAGCATGTTCATTTCACCTAAGACATTATATGCCCATGAAGTCAGCCTGGTTCCCATTCTACAGATGGAAGAATTACCCAGTCACATTTGTCTACATGAGATAAAATGCATGTGTGTGTAGAAGTTGGTGGGATTGGTAGTTTTTTTCTACCATGTGTAATTGCTCATAAATATTTATCATTCCTGAAAAATTAATGCAAGATGTTTTACACTGCATTCCTTATAGTACATCTATTTGAAGTAAATAGAAAGGATTTAGGATAAGAAATAAATATCAAAAAACTGTGGTACATTTACACAATGGAATACTATGCAGCAGAAAGAAAGAAGGAACTCCTATTCTTTGCAACATCATGGATGGAACTGGAGAGCATTACGCTAAGAGAAATAAGTCAGGCAGTAAAGACAAATACCATGTGATCTCACCTATAAGTGGAACTCAATCAACAAGATAAACAAGCAAGCAAAATACAACCAGAGACAAAAACAAACTGATGGTGGCCAGAGCGGGGTAGGGGAGGGATAACAGGGGAAAGAAAGGGAAGGGACAAGCCAAAGAACATTAATAGAGGACTCGTGGGCCTGGACAATGGTGGGGGGATTGACTGTACAAGTCTGGGGGCAGGGTAGGGGTGAGCAATGAGGACAAAGGCAGGACAGCTGTAACGAAACAACAGTAAAAAAAAAAGAAATTGAAAGCATTATGCTGAGTGAAATAGGCCAGGTGTTGAAAGACAAATACCATATGATCTCACCTTTAACAGGAAGCTAAACAACAAAACAAACAAGCAAGCAGAAAAAAAACCCACCAAAGACACTGAAATAGAGAACAAGGGGACAGCAACCAGAGGGGAGAGGGAAGGGAAGTTAAGGAGAAAAAGGGGGAGGGATTTGGAGGAACAAATAGGAAGGACACAGGGACAAGAACTAAGGGGGGTGGAAATGGGAGGGAGGTGGGGAGCAAGGGATGAGGGAGGCTGGGATGGGAGAAATAGACAAAAAACTGTACTTGAAAAATAACTAAATAAAATTTAAAAAAAGAAATTGAAATAAATATAGGGTTTTTTCTGGAAGAATAACAAAACATGAAAATACTTGGCCAATTTATTAAAATTTTATCATATCGGCAAATAAACAACTATTTCTCTTCCTCTATATATTTTTTCCAGAGTTTATCAAGCTCAATATTGATTATTATGAGAAGTTTACAGGGAAAGGTACAAGATGGAAGCTAATATTTTAACTTGTCAAATGTTTGCGTCATACCTGCAGAAATATTTTCATGGGGAAAATAATATATTCATCATCTCTGGACTAATATAATTGGAAAAAAGTAAAATTTTATGTCTAGGAGTTTTCTGCAGAAAAAATGGTATGACAAGTAGGGAGTTACAACTTCTACAGAGTTACTGAAGTAGTGAAAGGTCAAGAATGATGTCGGATTGAAGTCATGTTGTAAGGTATCACACGAACACACAAAGCGGTAGTCCAATACTCCTCAGAGGAGCATGGCAGAAATAATTTAAATCAGAAATAATTTAAATCAGTTGTGTGGCAAATTTCATATTTATATGAAAATTGTTTTAACTTTATAATTAAATATATATTATTTTCCTCTTCAAAAAACTCTTAAATTTCTTACACAATCCCTTAATGGTAAAGCTATCTGAGACTGGGCTCAATGATCTCTTTCTCCTTACTTTGCTTAACCATGATTCTCTACTCCCAGAATAAGTAAGGTGCTTCTCCTCAATGCTGTTGGGAGTCCTGTGCATATCTTTCATTCAATATTGGTACCTGAAGTTATATTGTTAACTATCTTCTCTCTTCCTCCTATCTCTCAGCAACTTCAGGGAAAAGATTACCTAAGGTTTTAATTTTGTTTGTTTACTTGCTTGTTTCTGTTTCATCTGTGTTTATCAGTGTGTCTGGGAAATGGAAAGTACTCATTAAACATTTACTGAATGAATGATTGGATGAATGAATGAATGGATGGATGGATGAATGAATGAGAGACAAATGGGCATTTCTTTCCTGTTTCGGGCCAGAGTTAATACTTGACTCTCCTAGGCCTGCATGGTTGAGAACTAGCCAGATGTTTCCCTATACATCATCAAATCTTCACAATTCAGAAATAATGTAAACTCTCCTGGTCATTCAGAGCAGTCTAGAAATTGTTCACATAGTTACAACCACCTAATGGTTAGAACAAAAATTCTTGTTGTAGCATAGATGGCCACTTGCTGTACTTCTAGACTTACAGTGATTAAATAAGATTTTCAATGCCTCAAAATACACATCTAAAACTACATCTACATCTAAAACTTAGAAAACAGAGAAAATATTGCAAATTCCAAATTACTTACAACTGAAATCTTGAAATATGACTCATTCACAAGGAAGAGAAGAGATCTGTGAATCTGTGAAGATTGCCACTCAAATAATGGGCTTGTTTCCCATATTAAACCTCAAGGAAGCTTTCCTACTAATGCTTGGATGTTTTGTTTTCATATTAAGTCAATTAGAGGAGACACATTCAGTATTGAGAAGGTGTGTTCCTACATCCACAGCATATTTGTTGATATTAAACACTCAGCATTAGCCAGCCTTTAGGTTTAATATTGATTGTTATCTGGATAATAATGGGCATCAGTCTATTGCTTTATCACAGAACTTCAACAACTATAATTAGCTCTAACCATGAAGCTAACCATGTTGGGTAGAAAGTAACTTTTCAAATATATCAAAACCCATTAGAACTACTCCTAGAGCACAGTAAATATCCATCATCAGCTACCTGCTTGTCACAGTTTTTGTAGAGGCAGAATTTTTCTTTGGCATTATAATCAACTCTGCATTTCTTATAGATTAAAAGCAGTGATTTTACAAAAGGCTAAAATCATATAAAACTAAAGGAAATATATATATATTCTCTATATAACTATATGTTATATAAAATCTATATTATATAGTATATTTATATGCATTTTATATCTTATAGAAATCATATATAAATATATATTACATAAATATGTATAACATACATACATTTATATAATATATAATATATACATGCATACAGGTTTATATTACATATATAGAACTTTACATTCAAATATAGTATTTCCAAATGAAACTACTGTCAACTTTATGTTTGCATCAGACTGTTTTCAAACTATAATTACTAAATAATGACCACTGTGGGAATGTGAATATGGTAACAGGCATTTTTCTCACAGATTTCCTCAGAAATTGAGAATTCTTTTTTTTAATGTTTTATTGATTATGCCATTACAGTTGTCCCATTTCCCCCCCTTTATTCCCCTCTACCTTGCACACTCCCTCCCACTCACATTCTCCCCTTTAGTTCATGTCCACGTGTCATAAGTTCTTTAGCTTCTACATTTCCCATACTATTGTTGCCCTCCCCCTGTCTATTTTCTACCTACCGTCTATGCTACTTAGTCTCTGTACCTTTTTCCCCTCTCTCCTCCTCCCACTCCCCTGTTGCTAACCCTCCATGTGATCTCTTTTTCTGTGGTTCTGTTCCTGTTCTAGTTGTTTGTTTGGTTTGCTTTTGTTTTAGGTATGGTTGTTAATAACTGTGAGTTTGCTGTCTTTTTACTGTTCATATTTTTTATCTTCTTTTTCTTGTATAAGTCCCTTTAATATTTCATATAATAGGGGCTTGGTGATGATGAACTTCTTGAACTTGACCTTATCTGAGAAGTGCTTTATCTGCCCTTCCATTCTTAATAGAAGCTTTGCTGGATAGAGCAATCTTGGATGGAGGTCCTTTCATTTCATGACTTGGAATACTTCTTTCCAGCCCCTTCTTGCCTTTAAGGTCTCTTTTGAGAAATCAGCTGACAGTCTGATGGGAACTTCTTTGTAGGTGACTGTCCCCTTATCTCTTGCTGCTTCTAGGATTCTCTCCTCCATTTTAATTTTGGCAAATGTAATTATGATGTGCCTTGGTGTGTTCCTCCTTGGGTCCAACTTCTTTGGGACTCTGAACTTCCTGGATTTCCTGGAAGTCTATTTCCTTTGCCAGATTGGGTAAGTTCTCCTTTATTATTTGTTCAAATAAGTTTTCCACTTGTTGCTGTTCCTCTTCCCCTTCTGGTACCCCTATAATTTGGATTTTGGAAGGTTTCAAGATGTCCTGGAGGTTCCTAAGCCTCTCCTCATTTTTTTAAATTCCTGTTTCTTCATTCTTTTCTTTCTGGTTGTTTCTTTCTTTTTCTGGTCCACTGAATTGATTTGAGTCCTAGTTTTCTTCCCATTGCTATTGGTTCCCTTTGCATTTTCTTTCATTTCACTTAGTGTAGCCTTCATTTTTTAATCTAATTTTCCACCAAAATCAACCAATTCTGTGAGCATCCTGGTCACCAGTGCTTTGAACTGTGCATCTGATAAGTTAGCTATCTCTTGGTCACTTAGATGTATTGGCTCTGGGGCTTTGATCTGTTCTTCTGTTTGAGCCATTTTTTTGGGGGGTCTGGTTGTACCTATTATGTAGTGAGGGGTGTCATCTTATGTGTTCACCAGGGCCAGGTAACCCCCCCCCCATAGCTGGGTTGTGACACTGTATGTGGGGGTGGGGTCATAGAGGGAACAATGGCTCTTGCTCTGCTCTCTCTTGGATTTCAGTCTCTTCCGCTGCTTCCCACAAGCAAATTGAGCCTTTCTGGTGCTGGCTCCTTGGTGGGTGGGCTTGTGTACATTCTAGGGTCTCTTCAAGAAACTTTCCTGTGAGTCTGGGAGTCTCTCCAGGCACCTCAACCCCACGAGTCTTTTCAATTGGCGCTTTTAGGCTTTATTTCCCAGTGCTGGTGCCCTGGGTTGCGTGGTCTGTTTTGCTGCCACTTTTGCCTGGTTTATCTGTGCACAAATGTGGGACCATGGTCAGCCAGCTGCCTTGCACACCTCACTGGGTCTGCTCATTGCCACCCCATGCCTGGAGTCTGCCAGCTGCTGCCTGCATGCCTGGGGTTTGCCAACTGCTGCCTGTATACCCGGGTTACCAGCCACCACTTTTTCCTGCTGCGACCCCTCTCTGCTGGCTGCCGACTCCACCCCTCTTACCGGTCTGGTTGTCAGACTTCTGTACAGTTCAATTTTCTGTAAGTTCTGGGTTTTTTTGGTCCTAAATTTTTGTTGTCTCTAATTTTGTTTGTGCAGTGAGGCACAGTGTGTCTGCCTTTGCCTCCATCTTGGCCCGAAGTCCCATTCTAGACAATTGCAATGGGAAAAAGTAACCAAGAGAAGGAAAGCATTCCTGCCTCCTGGAAATGGGGAAGTTTGGCAAACTCTCAATGAATTTCTGGTGTTCATCTAATTATCTAGTTTCTTGATGTGCTTATTGCTCTGTAATCACTAGCTCTCCACTCAAGGAGGATTCTCACAGCCTTTTCAGCAATTGACAATTCTGAAAGACTAAGAACTAAACTTGATATTTTGCAGCTACTTGAGATCAGTACCAACCAGTTTTAAGCAATGACTGTGATATCAGAAAAAGACAAAGATTATTTTAATTGCACTTCACAAGCTTCAGCATTGTCTAGTTAATTTATTACTGGACATTTTTGGTTTGCTTGTGTCTGGTGACCCATTTTTACCATAAAAATGCAATTTGATTCTCCAGTCATGCTCTCAATAATAATGCTTTACCTTTATAAATTGAAGCATTAGTCACAGTCCTGATCAATAAGGCTTTTGAGGTGAGTATCATCAATGTGTTCAATTAAAGATATAAGCCCTTGGATGCTTTCACTCTTCACTAAGTGATAAGGTCTTCAGTGTAACCAAGTGTACCACACTGGGCTTTTTATTGGATATACAGGAATCTATGTGTGTCGTGGTTTGAATTGTGGCCTGTAAAATTCCTATGTTTAATTCCTAACTCCAAGTACCTCAGAATGTGACCTTATTGGAAACAGAGTTGCTGCAAATTCAAGTTAAGATGAAATCATGCTGGAGTAGATTGAAGCCCAAATCCAATATGCCTGGTGTCTTAAAAGGGGAAAGCTGGACGTAAGCATGAACACAAAGACCACCATGTGAAGATAAAGGCTCAGGTCAGAGGGATGCAGCAGAAACTTTGGAATGTGGAAGATTCTAGCAAACAAGCAAGGCAGGAGTGGGGTTGGGAACAGATTCTCCCTCACGGCCCTCAGAAGAAAGCAACCCTGCCAACACCTTGATCTCAAACTTCTAGCATCCAGAATTATGTGACAATGCATTTCTGTTGTTTATGACACTCCCTTTGTGGTACTTTGTTATGGCGGCCCTCAAAAACTAATATGATTTGTAACCTTGAGACCCATTCCATCCTTGTTCCTTTTTGCCAATAACATGGTTATATTCATATAAATCTCCATAAAGCATTGGGATCTGAGAGAGTTATATGGAGTTCGTAGTGCCTTGAAGTTTAAACTCCTTTTCCATCTTATTAATATGTCCTAAACACTGAGGGAAGCCAGATTATTTTCATCTTGGAAATCCAAAACAAATGCTGGGTTCCTTAAAGGTTTAATCTAATATGTCTGTTTTTAAGTTAAAGGATAGGATACGAAAACGTTTTCAATATGTGCCCCAAAACTTAAGAAAAACTTTCACTTTCCATCACTCTTACTTATTTGGGTCAGTTATGGAAGGACACTGTTTAACCTATAGTGACTCTAGTATTTAAAGCTTATTTTACATACATTAGTCTAGAAACTCTGAGCTGTCATATATCTTGGTAGATAATCAGAGATCTAATCTGCCCAAGATTCACTTGGTTCTCTAGGATGACCACAAGGAGGTCTTGGGGCTACTTGGCATTGGCCTTACAAAATCCCCTTGAAAGAGAGAGAATACCGTGGAAGTAGAGAAACTTTAAAAGCTAAATCCTGTAATTTCCAAAGCCCCTGGAGAAGATAAATTATAAAGTAAATGTAAGAGTTGACTCAGAAATGGATTGTTTATTTCCTAAAACAGGTGTAACTTAGAAATGCATACTTTCATGTAAAGTGAAAAAGGAAAATTATAAGGTTGAGATAAAAAGAGATGAAGGAAAATGAGAAAAGGAAGAAAGACTAATAGCAAGTAGAATAGACAGAGTCTCTGAGGGGAAAAACACTCAGAGAAAAAAGAAATGTGAAAGGTATAATTAAATGGAGGTTGAACACAGTGGGGGAAAAAAGCAAAAAAAAAACCTACAAAAATCCAAGCTAAGTATAATAGGGCATTAACAGGTTATTAATTTGGTTGCAGGTTTCAAGGGATTAGTATACACTTTATGATAAGCTAGGGGTGTTTGTGTGTGTGCGTTGGCGAGGGGTGCTTGCATGTACAGGTGTGTACATTTGTGCCTGCATGTGTCTGCCTGTGTATTTCCTTCTTTGTATCCTCAGTCAAATGGCCTGACAAACAGTAAGTGCTTAATACATGCTGTTTGAATGAATGGCCTTTGGTTAGCCATTCATAGTTATTCAATTTGTCCTGAACTGCAAATCATCAGAAGAAATGTTTGCAGTGTGATAACCAGAATGATCCACTAATCCAGAAATAATACTTTGCTCTGGAGCATTAGTAAAAAGAAATCAAGAAAGTGGAGCTGCATGACATCAAATCTCTTTCTAGATGTTTCACACTTCTTTTTTACTTTCTTAAAACAGAGCTCCTGAGACACCATAGAAAAGTCTGGCACTTGAGAAAATAAACAGTGTAACACAGCATCACTTTTACAAAATCCTTTTTTTTTTCATACTCAGGCCCTGCAGGTTTACAAAATATGCTTCCACCAGATGGCGTTTTGCATAGATTATAAAGATGTTCACATCTCCAGAGTCTTGCAATTATATTAAGAATTGGGAGAAGTAAAATGGAAGAGTAAATTTCTTCCTCTTCTCCTCTTTTTTAGTTCTATTATCATAATCTCTATCCCATTTCAATTTTCATTACTCGTGGAAGATTAGGACAAGCTGATAGGCAATGAGAGCTGTCTGCACTGGAGAGACAATTAAATTGTTCTGCTAAGGGAGACTGAGCTCACAAAAATCAGGGCCAACCTGTTCCATTTGATCTTACAGCTCAAATGTCAACTATGTCATAAGTTTCATGTGATTTGAAAGGACATAAATAGAAACAAAGATTTTAAACATTCTATTCTGACATGCTACCATTTTATCCATTAAAAACAATCTTCAGTGACATTTAACAAACTTAAAACAAAACAATCAATCCTCAGGCATATGCCAAGGTCTTAGTGTACGTGAAGCTGATGGACTGTTTATAAGTGAATTCACTAAAGGTGCTGTGTATTAAACTTTTGGAAGCCTCTCAGAATTCTGGCTTCCAAAGCACATGGAAAATGAATACTGTGGCCACTGTTGGTGCATTCATTTGCATATCAATACCGAGAATTCTGGTGGTTTCATAGAAATGATGGTGATTGAGGTCTAAGAATGAAAGTGGGTGGTTTGATATACACAGAAGTCACCAGAATTCTCTCTGCTTCCACGCCAACATTTCAAATGATTTTCCCAGTAGGATAAGCCTGGCCCTTCACTGTTTTGTGTCTTCTAATGCAGCATTATGGGTGTCTGAATAGGGCTAAAGAGGCAGATGTTTTGAATTCTTATCCAACAAACATTTTTCAGAGAAAATAATTCTCTGCCAAAATTTCAAAGCCCAACAGCTTGAAATCTCTGCCTCTTCCTTTTTGGTTTGATTCCTTTAAAAAAATCACATTAAATAAAATATGGGCATTTTTGTTAAAGAAAGCCAAGTTATGAGCAAAAATTTACCATGAAATGGGCAGATATTTTCCATTCTATTTTACTTGCTGAAAAGAATTCTCCAACCCATAAAACTGACAGTTCAGTATATAGATGTTATTAGTTCTGTGATAAATGTGAAAGAACATTGGGACATTTTAAAAGAACTTTCCAGATGATGTCTTATTTAGTCTTGGAATTAGTATAGCTGAAAACCTAATACATGGACTACTTTTAAATACTGAAAAATAAAGAATAGCAAAATTTGAATCAGTATCTCCTACCAAAAATGGGTGTCTCTTAAAGGAGGTCTCAGGGACAAATTGAATGTTTACCTGGAAATAAAATAATGCCTATATGCATTCTTCTGGCTTCCCTTTTTGCTTAATAATCATCTAGAATGTAAGCACCACAAATGCAGAGTCAAATGTTCTCTTCACTGCTGATCAGAAGTTCTCAGAACAGTGCCTGGTGTACAGTGGGGGTTGAATATATAGTTGTTGAATAATGGAATGGATTGTTACTAAAAACCTGTCTGGAACAAGATTCAGTTTTGTGAATACCTGGTATTAATGGATATCAAAGCACAGTCCCCCTGTGTCCTCCTTTAATTTCCGCCACTCTCCCAAGCTTCAGTCACATTAGCTTTTGAAGGGGACCTCAGTGACTCTGAATTATGCTGTCTTCTCTACTCCCTCAACCAAGACTCTTCTTTGTCTGGCTCAGGGTCTAATTTCTTCTTCTATAGACCAGAATTAATATAGTTTCTAATTATTGATCTTATCTCAAACTTCTTTCTCTTATAATCCTTTGCATGTAAGAATAGATGCTTTTATATTTAATTATCTTACTTATTTCCCTTCTCCAAACTCTCGACAGTCAATGAATTTCTACCGTTTTCCCTTATTAATTTATCAAAGGCCTTAAAACAAGCTTTCTAAGGCCTGTGTCCAACTGTTTCAGACACACACTTCTATTTGTAATGAGCCTCACTCTGGGATTGTATCCAAACATAGGGTGCTAGACATCATTCCCCTCTTTGCTTTGTTTATTCCCTTTCCTCCTCCTGAAAACCCTTCTCTACTCTGTTACACCTTTCAAAATACAATTAAACTTTTAGGCTCAATGGCCATGTTCAAATGGCCTCTTCGACGTAAAGCAACTCAGAAGGTCCAAAACAGAGTTTTCTCCTGCCTTTGAATTCCCATAGTTTACATACTTCCCTTAAAAAAAATTACTAAATGTTGCTCACCTTATAGAGTTGTGCATGTGTAGTTCAAGTCCATGGCTACACTCTAAGTTCTTGAGGATTCTGATGATGCCATACTGCTTAACTTTACAGCCACTCACACATAAACCTACTCATGATAGGGACTTAATTCATTCATTATTAAATGAATCTAACCCTTTATCTTGCACAGAGTAAAACCCGAAGTTTATATAAGGCATTAGGTGATTTAATTAAAATATAATCTATTTTCAAAGTATTATTTTGTACTTAGATGTTAACTATTACTGACACCGAACATAGGAATTTTGCTGCTTAAAATTTTTAGATTACATAATGCAAGTATTTTTATTTTTTTAAATTACAGTTTACATTCAATAGCAGTTCGTATTAGTTTCATATGCATAGCATAGTGGTTAGACAATTATGTATTTTACAAAGTAGTTGTCCTGATAGTTCCAGGACCCACCTGGTACCATACTTGGTTGTCACAATATTATTGACTATATTCTCTATGCTGTACTTTACATTCCCATGAGTATTTTATAACTACAAAGCTGTACTTTTCAATCCCTTCACTTTTTTTCCACCAGTCCCTTAACCCCTCTCCCTTCAGGCAATTATCAGTTAAATTCAGGTTTCTCACTCAGAGATTCTCCCATCTTGGCATATTGAGATGGCAAGAATAACTTTCCCAGGGCTCTGTAACACCCTGGAATTAATCTCTCACCCTGAGAAGGCAAACTATAAGTTTGATGAGAGTGAATTTATACTTTCTCTGTGCCAAATGATAAGCATTCGTTAATATACATAATTTTGATGCAATTATTATCTGTGCAGCAAAAATAATGTAGATAGAAAAACAATTTCTTCATTGGGATGAAGATATTTTAGAACCTCAAGGTTCCATTGATTGGAGAATTGTGGAATACCCACTGTGGTATTGAATTCATCATAGATTATAGTCAAGACAATGTTAATATTTAGTATAGACTAGTGGCTCTCAAAATGAGCATGCATCAGAATTGTTTGTATTGGAAAGTTGCTAACATGAAGCTTACTAAGCCTTGCCCCCCATACCCAGGGTTTCTGATTCAGCGTGACTCATGTGGGGCCTCCAAATATGGATTCAAAAAAAATCCTTAGGTGTGGTTGATACTACAGGGGCATCACTTTGAGAAGTGCTGAACTCTAGACTAAGCCAAAAAGGATGTTACACATAATCATAACTCTGGGTACATGTGTTAAGGTTGAAGTATCCTGGACCTGTGAGGTAAAACCAGCATTTAATGGGCCAACATAACAGGAGTGTTTTAACCAAGAGCCCCTTGGTTGTCAGGCTCATTCAACTTCCACTTCACTTAGTATTTGAAATCTGGAGACTATTGTGTAACAAAAAAGCAAAACCACAATAACACTGTTTTTTTTTTCTGTCTTTCAAACATTATATTCCCAGTGTAACTCTGAGACACAGAAGGTTTTCAACATTTATAAATGTAAGTATGAATAAAATAGAAGGTGAATATAAAGCTGAATACTTATAATAATAATCGTAATAAATAGAAACTGAATGAAAGTAAGCACTCTTATTTTAAAAGGCCTAAGAAAGAACTCCCTCGAGGAAAAAGGGTGAAAATGAAGTTGAGCTTTTTCCGTGCTAATGGTCTTCATTGAATCTCTGACATGGGGTGTGTCTTTCTCATAAAGTACCAAATATTAATTTCTAAATGTATTGAGTAATATCTGGCTATGAATGTCTGTTAGAGACAATGCATGTTTCCATTGAGAAAAACATATTAATTCTAAAATAAGTGAATAAATAGCCCTGGTTGGTGTGGCTCAGTGCATTGAACACAAGCCTGTGAACCAAAAGGTCACCAGTTCAATTCCCAGCCAGGGCATATATCACTGAATTGTTGGCCAAGTTCCCAGTTGGTGGCTGTGAGAGGCAACTGATCAATGTTTCTCTCCTTCTCTTTCTCCCTCCCTTTCTCTCTCCCTTAAAATAAAATTTAAAAAAAAATTAAAAAGAAAATAAATGAATAATGTTAAAATAATTATGTTATACAATTATTATTAAAAAGTACATACCAAAAACATATGTTGAGGCATCCAGAACACATACATATTGTGGGAATATTCCAATAGGCTCTGCTGGTCTCAAAACTCCTAAGCTTTTTTTTCCCCTTAACATATATATGTCTCCCATCATCTAGAGTACATCTATTTTATTTTTAGCTCATTGACCTATAGAATTAAGTCCTCAGAGGGCAGTTGTTTACATATACCCCTAAAATAATATGAATTTGTGAAACAACTTAAAATTTAGTAACAAAAATTGTAAACCAGAAAAAAATGAGCATTTTACATAATCGCTCAAAAAATTTAATTGAAAACATTCCACTGAATTTCAAAGTTACAATTGCTGTTAAATATAATAGTTCCTTGGGTATTTTGATAAATGTTTTAAACTGTGTTTAACAATTATTTAAATAAATATATGATCAACTCTTTTCTTTCACTTCTTAGATCAGGGTTCATTGGCGAATGGAGTAACCCTAAGTGTTTATCTCCTAGTAATAATGAGTCAAACTGAAATACAGTATAATTATCACTACAGATTTTTACACAGAGTTTGAGAGATCAAATATCTCATGATTAAAAGCCTGAAATTATCATTAAATGGGATCTTTGATATGTTTCTCTAATTTTTAAAACAAGATTATAATTATTACAATTAGACATCAAAATACTTAATACAACATATATTATTACATGTGTTGATATATAGATATAAATAAATATAGATATAGAAACAGACACAGATATATGAATATACATGTGTATGTATAAAAACATTAAGTCAATCATTACAGAATATTTAAAATAAATCTTGTATATAAAGAAAATCAATAATTTTACTTTTCTATCTACCCCTTGTTTTTTATCATATTCTCTATTTTGACAATTAATATGTATTGCTACAATGATAAAAATATTGCAAGTGCTAACTTATTTAATTGTAGATTAATAGTGAAGAATTACACCTTAATGGATTACATTTTTGTTCTCGAAACCTCTGAATTTCCATGACCTTAGTTTAACAACATAATATAAAAGGCAGTCTTAAATCCAGTGTGAAATAATTTAGGTGAGCCACAACTTACTAGAACTACTTATAAATAATCATCCCCATGCTCCATTCAGTAATAATAATTTCTGTGTTGTACATCAGAAAGACTCGGCGCAGGAAGAAGCACAGTTTGGTGCTCATGTCAGAAAGGGTGCAACCAGGAAGGTAATGAAAATCCATCTGAGCATTAACTAGTACATGTGGAAACATATACAATTAGAAAACATCCAGTGACATCACATAAGCCTAGTTCTGGACTCCTTCAGAAAAGCAAATGCAGGCCCAAAAGATAGCTACCAAAAGAGGCAAACAGCAACTGGGTCTGAGAGTCACCATTCCTGAGCTCCTAGAGTTTCATAACAAGTCCTACATGTGGCAAAAGGCATTGGTCATTAAACCCTCTTATCTACAAGTGACTTACTTTATAGATTATATAACAACGAATGCATCCCAACAATTTATCTATAATTAAGTAATTAATACATACTGCTCTTGAAAATTCAGTATAAAGTTATCCCACAATGATGCTTCTTAAAAGACGTGTAAAGAAATCTTGTGCTAGTAGACTGACATGTACATCTGATATTATTCTTGTGTATTCCAGACTGTCAAAGTCTATATTTGTTATTAACTATAGAGATGGCAGTAACTACCTGACCTGCAGCAGGAAAAGGAAAGTTATAATTTAATGTAAGTTTCCACTATCATAAAACTTTCCTACAACCAATAATGCCCTGGAATTCATTTTTAAAACACAGCACTTTAAAAACTCCACTGTTTCTTACTAACAACCCATATCATGCCCGAACTAACCTCTGTCTATCAGAGGAATAGATAGGTCTACACTCTGCAAAACATTCCAGGAAGCTAAGCCATTGCCAGGGACATTTGAAAGATTGAATTGGTTCAATTTTGATGCAGATTTATTGAAACAAATGGGTCTGACTTTATTCTAGATCTTGGTATATCTCTTGGGTTTGCTAAGTCATTTGGACCAGGGAAAGTTCTTGGCTTACTAAGAATCTTTTGAAGGTGTTCCTTTATTCACTGTTAGGCTTATAACTTATGACTTCTGACAGGAATGCTTGGATAATAATTAACTTATCTCCATCAATCCCATATTATCCCCAAAGATTTTTCAACAGATTAACATGATTGCATACTTCACTACCACAATTTTTTAAATTGCATTTCCCAGTATATATAATTATATGTGTAATCTATTTTTTCCTTGAGAATTATATATTAAGTTATTATTTTTCCTACAAGTTAGACCTCCCTATAAAATCTAGCACTTGGAATCTTTAGGCATTTGGGATATGTGGAAAATCCATTGCCACACTTTAAATTTCACATTTTTAATCCTTCATATTTTAGTTTAAAATTTTCATAATATATTTCATGTTAGGATATTACATAATCCAGTAATTATGTATGATATTTTGATAACTGAATGTTAACTTTGTTTAAAATCTATCCTCAACCTCGAGTCAATCCCTAAATGATTCCCTATTTAAAACTTAATTATTTTTCAACCTAGAAATAAAAAAAATCCATAAGAGTGTGAAGGAGGTCAGAAAGTGATGCAAGAGAGGCTGGTTATTCCTTCTGAGTCTGCATGTAGGACCTGGCTTCTAAGTAGACACAGATCACATCTTCATAGGGACTTTCTGAAGAGCCTATTTGAGTTCATCCCATGTAACATAACTTTGATTTTTTAATTATATTTTGAAAATGTGCATTTAAAACATTGCAGTTTATTAATTATAGAGAAGTAATCAAATACTCTTCTATTTTTAAAGTCTAGTTTCTTAATCTAAAATAACAAAAACTGGTACTAGGGCAATTTTGCATTTCTTCATATGAGACACAGAGTTATTTTAACATTATCACACACACATTTCTTTAAATTGATAAAAATTAATCAGGATTCCTAAAGAGACAAATTACTTATATTCATGGAACTAATATAAGACATTAAAAATTATCTAAACACAGTAGATGGCAATATACAGCAAACTATGTTGTTATGTCTCAAAATACTCTTCTCTAAACTCAATGTGTTAATTTTGACCTTTGAAGAAATTATTAAAATGGGATAATTGGGTAATGTAGTTTCAAACATAATTTTTATTTAAACCTTATGCTAGTGACAATCCGCAGAAGTAGTACCTCCTCTTAGAAAGGGGTTTTTAAACCTGGAAGGTAGTAGTGTACTTTGGTCATCAGAATGATTTAGGGCATCATGAAAAATTTAGTAGGGAGAATCAGAAAACTCTTGCAAAGTGCAGGGCAGTCTTGCACAACAAAGAAGACTGCATATTCTGTGTGGTTTTGAATGTCTGACCTGGCATCAAGAGAAAGAAAATATATATAGTCATTTGAGCCTAATATTTAACACTCTTTGGTATGTGAACAGAGAGCATTTTGCACATTTTAAGTATATAATGAATTTTCACAAAGTAACACATGCCTTAAGAAAGACTATACCTAGAAAAACTTTTTTAGCTATAGCTCTTTTCCATTAGGCATAGTCATATTACCTGTGTAGAAATACTGCTCATGATGTTTGAGTTGCAAACTAATAAATGTGTATTTGTACCTGACCCATTACAGACATTCTATATATAAGTGCAAACAACTGATTATTTTATTAGGTCTTTATAATAGTATGGCCCAAACATTAGTAAAATAATATAATTCCACTATATATTACTTACCCTTTATTTCTCCTTTCCATTTTTTTATTATGGACTTATAATCATACACATGAACTTACATTTTATTTCCAGATGATGAAAGGGTGGCTGAGAACATGTGTTTAAAATAAAATGCATCAAAGACACAATGAAGAAATAAAACTACAGGCCAATATCTCTATGAACATAGATACTAAAATCCTCAACAAGATATTGTCAAACCACATCCAGTGATACAGTGAAAAGGTCATATACCATGATCAAATGGGATTCATTCCAGGGATACAAGGATGGTACAATATTTGCAAATCAATAAATGTAATACTTTACATAAACAAAATGAAATACAAAAACTACATGATCATATCAATAGATGTGGAAAAAGCATTTGATAAAATCCAGCACCAATTTATGACAAAAACACTCAGTAAAGTGAGAATAAAGGGAGCATACACCAACATAATAAAAGCCAAATATAAGAAACATACAATCAACATTATATTCCATGTGAAAAACCTAAAAGCTTTTCCACTAACATCAGGAACAAGACAAGAGTGTCCATTCTCACTATTCTTATTCAGAATGGTAATTAAAGTTCTAGCCACAGTAATCAGACAAGAAAAAGAAATAACAGCCATCCAAATTGGACAGGATGAAATAAAACTCTATTCTCAGATGACATGATGAAGTACAACAGAAAACCCTAAGCCTCTGCCAAAATACTATTCAAACTAATAAGTGAATTTGTCAAAATGGTGGGATACAAAGTGAATATTCATAAATTAGTGGATTTTTTGTACACCAACAATGAACTATCAGAAGGGGAACCTAGGGAAAACTCCCATTTATTATAGCAACAAGAAAAGAAATATCTAGGAATATATTTCACCAAGGAGGTAAAGACTTATATTTGGAAAACTATAGAACACTGAAGATAGAAATTAAGGAAGATACAAATAAATGGAAGCATATACTGTGTTCATGGATTGGAAGCATTAACATCATTAAAACACTACCCAAACCAATTTATAGACTCAATGCAATTCCTATTAAAATACCAATGACATAGTTCACAGATGTAGAACACATATCTCAAAAATTTATATGGAATAAAAAAAACCCCAATAGCCTCAGCAATCTTAAGAAAGAAGAACAAAGTAGGAGGGATCACTATACCCAATATCAAACTACAAGGCCACTGTGATCTAAACAGTCTGGTACTGGCATAAGAACAGACACACAAATCAATAACAGAATAGAGAACCCAGAAATAAGTCTAAGTCTCTAAGGTCAATTGATATTTGACAAAGGCAGCATAAACATACAATGGAGTGAAAATAACATTTTCAATAAATGGTCTTGGGAGAACTGGACTGGCAATGCAAAAAAAAAAAAAAAAAGGCAACTAGACCACCAACTGTACACCAGAATAAACTGAAAATAGATAAAAACTCTTAAGTCATGACACCGAAAAAGAAAGGTGCGAAAATGTCATCTATTCCACATAGTAATATTTTTACTGATATATCTCCTAGGGCAGGGGAAATAAAAATATAAACAAATGGCAATATATCAAACTAAAAAGCTTTTGCATGGCTAAAGTTTCATCATCATCATAATGAAAAGGGAACCCACTACATGGGAGAAGATATTTGTCAACAAGGTATCAGTCAAGAGTTTGATCTTCAAAACATATAAAGAACTTATCAACTCCGTACCAGGAAGACAAAAAATTCAATTAAAAAGTGGGCAAAGGATCTGAATAGACACTTCTCCAAGGAGGATACACAGATGGCCCACAGACATATGAAAAGATGCTCAACATCACTAGCTGTCAGAGATATGCAAATTAAACCACACTGAGATATCACTTCATACCTGTCAGAATGGTTATCATTAATAAATCAATAAACAACAAGTGCTAATGAGGATGCCAGAAATGGGAAGTCTGGTGCACGGGTGGGTATGCAGATAGGCATAACCCTTGTGGAAAACAGTGTGGAATTTCCTTAAAATGCTAAAATGGAACTGCTATTGGATCCAATGATTCTTCTGCTGTGATTATACCCTAAATATCCTGAAACACCAATCCAAAAGAACCTATGCACCCCGATGTTTATAGCAGCATAATTTATAATATCTGAGTGTTGGAAGCAACCTAAGTACCCATCAGGAAATGAGTGGATTAAAAAACTGTGGTATACAATGAGATACCACTTCACACCAGTCACAATGGCCATCATAAACAAAGCAACAAACAAGTGCTGGAGAGATTGTGGAGAAAAAGGGAACCCTGGTGCACTGTTGGTGGAATTAAAGACTTGTACAACCACTATACAAACCAGTATGGAATTTCCTCAGAAAACTAAAAATAGATCTGCCTTTTGACCCAGGAATTCCATTGCTAGGGTTATATCCTAAGAACTCTGAAACACCAATCCAAAAAAACCTATGCACCCCAATGTTCATAACAGCACAATTTACAATAGTTGTATTGGAAGCAACTTAGGTGCCCACCAGTAAATGAATGGATCAAAAAACTATGGCACAGGGGAGGAGAGGGAATTTCAGGGGAAAAGGGAAAGGGTTTACAGGAACAAGTATAAAAGACACATGGACAAAAACTAGGGGGCAGGGAATGGGAGAGAGCAGGGAGGGTTGGGTGGGTGGGCTAGGATGGGAGTAAAAGACAGAAAACTGTACTTGAACAACAATAAAAAAAACTATGGTACATCTACACAATGGAATTCTATGCAGCAGAAAGAAAGGAGTTCTTACCCTTTGCAACAGCATGGATGGAACTAGAAAGAATTATGCTGAGTGAAATAAGCCAGGTGGTGAAAGACAAATGCCATATGATCTCACCTTTAACAGAAACCTAAACAACAAAACAAACAAACAACAAACTGCAACCAAAACTCTAAAATTGATAACAGGCTGACAGTGACCAGATGAGAGAGGAGAGGGAATTTCAGATGAAAAGGGGAAGGGTTTACAGGAACAAGTATAAAGGACACATGGACAATAACAAGGGGGGAGGTGGAAATGGGAGGGAGGTGGGGAGGGCTGGGGGTGGGCTGGGATGGGGGTAAAAGACAGAAAACTGTACTTGAACAACAATTTTAAAGAATCCTGTGGTACATTTACAAAATGGAATACTAAGCAGCAGAAAAAAGAAAGAAGGAACTCCTACCTTTTGCAACAGCATTAGGGGACTGGAAAATATTATGCTAAGTGACATAAGCCATTTGGTGAAAGAGATATGATTTCATCTATAAGAGGAATCTAATGAACAAAATAAACTAACAAACAAAACAGAACTACAGGCATGGAAACATAGAACAGACTGAAAGTGACCAGAGGGGAGGGGGGAGGGGAACAATGGTAGAAAGTAGGGGAAGAGACTACATAAAACACATGTATGAATGACCCACAAACATGGGCAACAGCGTGGGGACTGACTGTGGGAGAAGAGGGTGGGACAGATGGAGGATGGCAAAGGGGGAAAATTGGGGCAACTCTAAGAGAATAACAATAAAAATGATTCAAAATAAAAAAAAGTAAAATTTTTAAGTTGATACAAATATGCAAATTTCTGCCTCTAAATTCTAGCTTCTGTTTCACAGCCTGAGGCAATTTACTTCCTACTGTCCTTTTACACTTTGTGAACAGTTTTACTTGATAACTGTCAAAAATTCAAGGGTATTCTCTTTTGGAGAGTAACTTATTTAAATAGAAGCTTCTTTGATGTTGAGCTTATTTCCTCCTGAAGTTACTGCTTTGAGAATAATAGCTTCCTTTGATTATGAAAACTGAAATGTTTTCAGATTTATATTCTGCCTAGTATATACATTTGGCCATGGCTAGTGTTTTTGAGACAGGTTTAATTTTCTTTTCATGTTAAATGTTAATGTTTTTTTATGTTTATTACTTTATTTACTTTATGTATTAGAACGTTCCCTCTTGGCTGTGGAGGTTGGATCATAAGATACAGTTTATTAAACATATGTTGTATTCCATAACACCAGAGCTGTGTTTACGGTTTTAATTTGAGTTCTTATCAATATCATCCCATGTTAAATTGCATAGCTTCACTTTACTGATTTCAACCAGCATGCTCTATTTCTTCCCAGTAAGATCTCTCTGCCACACTGTTGACACAATTTCCTTCAGAAATCTCATAAAATACCAAAAAGAAAATATCAATAAACATATGTGTGTATATATATATATAAAATCAATGAATATATGTCCAGTAATAGTAATAAATACAAATACATAGAATACAAAACATCCTAATATGGCTTCAACCTCTAATTTCAGCATCTTTTTGACTTGCCACATTTACCAGTCATCCAGCCATGAACTCATAATCCCAAAGTTAAAGACATTGTGCACACACGTCTGTCTTTATGTCCTCAATTCATTTTCTATCTGGATTCATGCCCTTGTACTGAGCTGCTAGATTTAAAATGACAAAACTTTAATTTACACTAACAGTTGGTCAGTTATGTTATGGCATTGAGTAAATTACATTTCTAAATTAATGAGCAAACTGTAGGGATATTCAGTAATTTACTAAGTGCTGTCTCTACTCAATGCTATCTCATTGCTTCAGAAGGGTTAAATGTGGCAATATATGTAAAGTGCCAGAGCATGGAAATGAGGCTGGCAAATAGAAAGCCCACAACCATCTTGACGACTAAAACAACATTTGCTGTAGTCTAGTGGTATCCCACTCCTATCTTAAGACCAAGATCAAAAGCAACCTCTTTGTGAATCACTACTTGCCCCTCCTTAAAGGGTTAGTCATGCAATTCTTGCATTTTAAAGTACACCACACCTAAATTTTCACTAACCCTTCAACGTTTTCTAATACTTGTTTCAAAGCATCTTCATTAACCTGCAGTTTCCCTCAGAGCAGAGATATTGATTGATTCCTGCAGTTCTGCATGCCTTGTGCCCATCACTATGCCCTGCACATGGCGGAGGGCTAATAAGTGTCTGTTGGATGCAGGATTCTGATGCATCTTTACAAATACAGTGATGTGTATGGCAAGAGAGCACAGATGAGTAAGTTTTTGTGTACATTAAAGAAATATTAGGAAAGAAATCTGAGTTAATAATAAATATAGTATTCCTTTTTCTTACCAAAGATGGTTATTAGATTGAACAGCAATAAAAATCCCTCTTGAATTCTGGATATAAATAGAGAAGCATCCATCAAAAGACATAATGGAAAATTTGTCTCAAACTAGTTCTCATGGTAGAGGCCCTGATGAAAATGTAATGGTCCACATGGTTAAAATTTGGGTGAACAGATTGAAATTAGGGATTGAAACATTGATTTAAACAAACAATGTTTAAAATAGGAGAAAAATATGTTGGCTGCTCCTTTAATTGAACAATGATTTTAGAATGCTTGCCCTTCTTATCAGGGCCCTACTTTTATAAGCAATCTGCTTTCTAGCTGATCCTATATTGACTTGTCTAAGCCCAAGGCATAATCTTTAGGCTCCAGACATGTGCTTTAAGTCTGCTTGACAGTTCATTACATGATTTGTTTTGATTATAAGTACACTGAGATTCTCTTATCATCCTCCTGTTTCTTAATAATTGATAGTAAAAATAAAGTAATTTATTAATAAAAGCATGTTAGAACATTAGTGCACTGCACCTGACTACCCAAACAGAAATGTTATTTTTAATTATGACATTATTTAAGGTTTGCTATTTTCCACTTTACTGACAAATATATGACTTTAAACATAGTGAAAACACAAGATGAAATTCCATCATAACCCAACTGAGAAAAATGCAAAATTCAGTGTACTCTGGGTCTATTTTCTTTCTAGGATACCTTAGTTATAAGTCATAGAACTCTGTGCACAGCAGAAATATCATTAAGGGAAATAAATATATAGTATTTTAAGTACAGGATGGCCTGAGGTTATGATGAATGTTATATGGTTCATATGTAATATGACAATCAAGATGATTAATAATCTGAAATATTTTAACACAACATGGTACTATGATTTTCAACTATGATTACAATAGCAGTTTCAATGAAATTATTGTTTACAAGGGGCAGAATGGACTATTCAGTTCGTACTCACTGATATCCTCTATGCATAAGGTATGCTAGGTGACCATACAGGCAAGGCATTAAGAATATTGGCGAACCAGCCCTTATCTCCTATTACACACTTTGACAGAAAAAGGGAGTAGTTTGATTTGTAAAGGTATGTAGTTAGTCCATGCTTCTTAGCCTAATGAATAAATGAATTGTGAAATAAATGAGGAAACCGTGAAATAAGAAATAGTCCTACCAAGGCATTTAATCTTCCTTGTCAGGGGTGAGGTAGCGTGTGGGGAAGAGTGGAATGAACCAGGGAGATTGATGAAGTACATGAGACAGTATGAGGTCTATCTGGAGAAATTCGAGCCATTGTAAATATAACAAGAATGGCTTGCATGACAGCAGTGTAACCTGGCAGCCAAGGAGAGTGGACTGGAATGTGCATGTGTGAACAATGATGACTTTATTTGTCTGTGGGAGCAGTAGACACTGTTAGGTGAGCATGTGTACTGTGTGGCCATCGTGTGCAAAAAGACTGAGAGAGAGTGTAACTGCTTTGGCAATATCTGCTAAAGCTGAGCGCACATATACCCAGCAAGTCCACTTCTTTGGTATGAATCCGATGGAAATGTATACATGAAGTTATGAAAAGACGAATGAAAAATTTCTCAGCAGCATTGTTGCCAGTAACAACAACAACAAAACCTGGAAAAATGTAAATGCCCATTAACAATAGAATATAAATTAATTGTGGCATATTCATACAATAGAAGGCTACAGAGCAATGAGAATGAACAAATCTATACAAAGTGTGAATGAATCCCACAAGGAAGGGTGGTAATCTGAGGTTCATTTCTCTAAAGATAATATGTGTTCCTGCCCCAAGTTACCTCTGGGGTATTTCATCCAAGTGGTGGAGGTTGTATCAGTCATGGTCCAGTCAGAACACAAAAGTACACAAGTCATTTTACATGAACAAATAAAAAATAAAGATAATTTTTATTTAAAAAATGACTGAGCCAGTAGAACAATGAATCTGAATCCAATTTTTCATTAAGCTTGAATATTCCTCCATGGAAACTATTCAAATGATTCAGAAGGCCACAGGTATGGGCAACTGGTGAATGGCAGCTTCATCATGACATGCTCCTGCTCATGCATCACGTCTCCTGTAGAGATTTTTGCCAAACATCAAATCACCCAGGGGACTCAGATCCTCTACAGCCCAGATTTGGTACCCTTCAACTTCTGGCCTTTTCTCAAACTGAAATCACCTTTGAAAGGGAAGGGATTTCAGACCTTCAGTGGCAATTGGCAACTGTATGAGGTCCCTCAGTGCCTACTTTGAAGGGGACCGAAGTGTTATTTTCTCACATACAATGTTTCTTGTATCTTATATCTTGAATAAATGTCTCTATTTTTCACATTACATGGCTGAATACCTTCTGGACAGACCTCATGTATAAATGGTCCAAAGTTAAGTAAGCTCAAGTAAGGCAGAGAGAGAATAAAAAAATACTTGAAGAAATAGTAATATATGAGGTATTTTGAAGAATAACATTTTAACAGATAAGGCAAGCCAATTCAGTGATTTAACACTTTAAATTAAAAAAGCAAGCATTGAGTATTAAAGAAATATAAACAACATTAGAAATGAATACTCTCTATTTTGTAATTCCTTTGGCTTCCTGAGCATCTTTCTTTTAATCCTACTTCTCACAGTTATGTGGCCATAATAGTGTCTAAAAGAATAACCTAAGTTTGAAATGCACTACACAAAGTTCTAGACATATAAGTTCCAGAAATTTATTTAATATTTTTAAGCATGAGTCTCCTTATTTACACATACAGTGGAAGATTAATACTCAACTTGGTTGATTATCAGAAAAATACATGAACAATTTCTGGCACAAACTAAAACGTTTTAAATATATAGCTATGTTGCATTTTTTTCTTCCCTTTCTTTTCCTTGTTTCCACCCTTCCTCCTGTTCTTCTTCTTCCCCATTCTCTTCCTCCAGCTTTTCCTGCTATTGTCATCATTTTACAATTTTTCTGCTTTTATTAGTCATTTATTTATACTATGTAGGCATTAAATCTATTTCAAATATTTACCTTTAGGCAGTTAATGCTGGTAGATGTACTGTGAGCACAAAATAAATACTCATTGACTGCATGGGTACTCTGGAGAGACATGAGCCTGTTCTAAGGGGATATTTTCTCTTTGCAGGCATAAAATGTAACTAGATTTTTAGTAGAAAATTTAAACATTTTAAATCTTTGATTAAAATGTGTTATACAAATTAAAAGTAGTTTCATTAGTGATTACTGCCAATTGTCTTTGTTGATGAGAAACCTATATATCTGGAGACACAATATCATCTCAAATTTTTACGTCTAAATTATATTTACTTAGTCAGATTTCACAAATTTGCAACTGAAACTTAATCAGAAATGATTACAACTCATGCTTCAGAAAATCAAAGAAAACCTATGCCTGTTTTTTTCTAGACAAATTAAAATAATAAGATCCCTATTAAAGATCTATTAATTCTTTGAAAAGTTAATCACAATAAGTTGGATACAAAATCTATTTCTTTAGAGTAACTTTTAAATAATGTCTTAGTGAAATTTTTATTTCTATAATTTACATACACATTACTTATACTCTGAACATTTTATGAGACAACATTTTATGAATTCAGCATTACTCCCAGTTATAGTTGCTGTCACATTTGTTATTTCCACAGATATTTTCCCCTAAATGACCTAACATTATTTGTGCATTTAACATTGGTTTATGGGGTTGTAGAATTTTTTTCCAAAATAATGCATCTTACTGTTTTTCATACTTATTTGCATTTTGCCTTGGTTGCCTTCTCAAGGAGCCAGAGGAGAGAGAGGAGAGGCAAGAGAGAGGAGAGGATTATGTCCAGGATTGTAGGGGAAGAAATATGGCCAATATAAAATGAGGAGATTATGGGAAGTGGCAAAGTAGAGGCCTAGTAGTGAGCATTAAGTGGTATCAAGAAGAGGCAGGGAGGGGACTGAGGCTCTGAGTCACCATTTCCTGGGTGATCCCAGGAAATGTAACCAATTGTGCCCATACTTATGAACATGCATAAAGAATTAAGCTCATACCCCACCACAGCCTCTGACTCCAAGTGAAGATATTTTGGTAGGTAAAGAACTTATTGAAGAACTGCTTGTGAAAGAAACTTAGGGAATGGGGCAAAAGTGAGTTACTCACTAGAACAAGAAATGCAACTTTTCTAATGTGAGCCACGTTCATCATTATATCTACCTCATTTCAAAGAGAATTTAAGGAAAAGAGAAAACCTGCGTAACAAATCAGTTTAGAGATTGTCGATTAAGCAAAATCAAGGTTGCTTAACTAGAGAACTTCCAAGAATCACCAGGTAGACAGGCATTCTAAATCTTTGCATGGAATTTTTTGAGGTAACGAAGTTCTGTGGAGCCTACTTATGGACATACCTTTACTGTATTAAGGGCATGTTCTTCTCCCACATAGTAAGATTGTCTTGGAGAGTTTGTGTCAGTTCAGAAAGCTTCTGTCAGGGGAGTAAAAGATGACTAAAACATGGCTTTCATTCATAAGAAATGTGTGATCATCTTTACCAATACTAACACTAAATTTCCACTCAAATTCAATTTTTCAGTCTATTGCAGGGCATTTATGCTCCTAAGGAAATAGTGATGTGTGGTAGCCTAGATACTTGGTACTTCGAATTATAGAGGGAATGCATTTCTACTACTTGTGAACTCCTTTTCTAAGTCAGGGTGTGACTTCTGTGAAGCTTAAAAATTTCAGGGCTTTTTACCATTTAATTACTTTAAAAATATTTTTTAAATTTAATTAATTTACTTTACTGCATTTTTTCATTACCATTGTCCTCTTATACCTGACTCCCCCCACCCCACCCTATACCACAAGTCAGCAAACTCAACCTGTATTTAAAATCTTCACCACCAGGTGAAAGATTAAAAGTGATTTTATGGCCTCTCTGCTTTTCTCTCTCCTGTTATGCCTGCTGACAGTGGTCAGGGGAAACAGTACAACTGTTAGTCCCTAGGGTAAAGAACTGATTGTCCCCCTTGTAGAAAGGAAAGTTATTCTCTCCTATGTGATCTGAAATATCTTCATGACCAAAAAGGACATTATTATGCTTGACTTTTTTTGTGGGGGGAAATAACAGCTATGGTAGCTCTCAGCTTCTCTCTCTCTCTCTCTTTTTGAAATCTATAGGAGTGACAAAAAAGAGGTTAAATTTTGACCTGGTTATAGCCAAGATCAAACTTTAAAATGTCCATTTCTTGAGGTTGCTTTGATACTGTTAGGAGAGAGCAAAAAGGATGACCCCTTGAAAAGTGGAAATGTGGCTAAGCACAAAGTAGGCAGAGCTTACCGAAAGTTGAATTCATGGCAGAGAGCTAAAACTAATATTTCACTTTTAATTTCATCACATTGATTCAAGTATATTTTATTAATTGTTTCTTCTGTGAGAAGGATTAGCATGTAGGACCTCCTTCCTGCAATTAGGCAGTAACAAACGGTACCACTACAAATGCACTTATCTTGCACTTTAGTGACTGGTAACAAATAGCAGGTTTAGCTACCTAAAAGTTCAAGTGCATTTAGGATCAGCATCAAAGTGACAGGGCCTGCAATATGCTGTGGAAATGGCTTCCACATTTGAAAAATAGGTGCTTAAATATTTTCCTCTAAACACAATTTCCTTGTAAACAAAGGCTTATACCTGCTTTTATCTTTTATATTTTTATTACTTTTGTGCATTGTAAAAGTAAACGCTGTCTGTAAATCTTTCAAAGATTTGGGTTAAAAGAATATGGTTGGGGAAAAAAACACCTCAGCTTTTATCTAGTTATTGTACTTGTTAAACTCTATTTGAATGAAAGTACTTAGTATCCATTATTTGAGGATTATGATAACTTAAGTACAGCATAATGTGCACATTTATTGTTTTAAAGCCTTAACATCAAGAGATGGAAAATGAGGATCCTGATAAAAGAGTCTAATAAAAAGTGAAAAAGAAAGTAATTCTCTTCAAATTTTAGGTTATGGATAATAAAATGTATGTCATGTATGTTTTCTGACCTCTCATTCATTTATATAACCAATTTTAAATTAACCTCAATAATTTTATAAGACATCTGAACAGTTTCTACATTTTTGGGTTCCTGCCAAGACAAGATATACTAAGACTCAATTCTGTAATGTCAAAGGCCTGAAAAGGCTTTAATAAGGTTTAGATTAGTACCGGATCAAAATTGCAGTCTTAAATAGGGCTTGGTTATTTTCAAACATTTCCCAAATTGATATTTAGCAAGAAACAATTAAGAAATAATCCCTCTTTAAGCTTAATCTGGGGCCTAAAATCCTTTGATCAATCAACAAATTCCTATTGAGCACACAACACAGGAGCATAGAAAAACTAAGTCAGAAAAAAAAAAGAACTTCTTCAAGTCAAGTCTGCCATATGGGGTTTACTTCCCTAAGTAAAAGAAAGACAAGGAAAAAATGTGCATGTGTATAAAATATATGCATATTCATATATAACAATTTCACCAAAACATATCTTATTATATATTAAAATTTTAATTACATATATATTTAAAGGGGAAAAATGTTATACACTTATAATTCCTGAAAAATATCAGATTATAAAACAATGCACTGCAGTGTAATGCTAAAAA
Organism: Artibeus jamaicensis; assembly: GCF_021234435.1. Classification (NCBI taxonomy): domain Eukaryota; kingdom Metazoa; phylum Chordata; class Mammalia; order Chiroptera; family Phyllostomidae; genus Artibeus; species Artibeus jamaicensis. Next base: position 47,846,212 of record NW_026522030.1, read on the forward strand.
TATTTTTTTCATTTGCTAGAAGTGTAAATGATTATTTTGTCATTTATGATATTTAGCAGGAACAATGTAATTCAATTAGCAGGATTAAATAGGAAGTGTTGAAAAAAAATAAAGGCACTCAGCATTGTCCATATATATATCAAATGACTTGAAACTAACAGAAAAAACAATTTTAAAAAGGAACTTTATAAAAAACATTGGTGAAGTAACATGTTCATAGCATCCTATTTTGGGTAACATTATGTGGCCAGCACTATGCCAGACATTTATTTTTTGTACATTATAAATTAGCACTGATTATTACTCTAAAAGTTCAGTACCTCTATTCGAATGGTTAGACATAGACATGTCTAAGGTTCGTGGATGGAAAATAAGTAAATGAAGGTCACGTGGTTAGCCATAGGTCCTCTAAATTCAGATACTAAATTCTTCCCAATCTGTTTTTGCTGTCTAGTGAAAAGCAGGATAAGATAGATGTTCAGAGGCTAGTCTGTGTGTTTTCAATTCAAGCTGCATAATCTTAAACAAGTTAGCTCTGTTTTCTAATCTTTAAAATGGGGGAAAACAATAGAATTCATATAGAAAGAATGAATGTGTAAGATCTGAATGGCAATCCATGTAAATTGTGTAGAATATCACAGAGCACATGGGAAGTATACAGTGGAAGTTACCTACTATTATGAGTGATTCAATCTTGGATGCTTAGGGAGTCACTGTGGCAGATTCTATTTTCCTAAAATGGCCCAAACAATAAGCCACTGGATCATCTCCCACTGTGACCTTGCCGTCAAAGAATCTGCTTGCCTCCTTGGGCTGGGTGATACCTGATGGCGGTGACAAGACTAGAACTTGATGGAGATGAAGTTGTATGACTTCCAAAGTTAGGTCATAAAAGGTGATGAGGTGTCTGCCTCTCTGGGCCTCGGTCTGCTTCTGTCTCCACCCCTCTCTCTTTCTCTGTCTGTGCTTCTGTTGGAACCCAGTCACCAGGCTGTAAGTATCAGCCATATGTACAGATTATGGGAACATTCCCCAGCTAAAACTTTAGCTAAATCCCCAGTCAACAGCCATTTTCAACTGCATGACCTGTGAGAAACCTTTGAAATAACACCAGCCGCAGCTGCTACTTGACTGAATTTTCAAGAGATACTCTGAGCAGGAACCAACCACCCAGTTGGACCCAGTCACCCCCAAAATGACGAAAGACACAGAGAAGACCTCATTGTTTTCAGCCACTGTTTGCTGGGCAATTTATGATAAAGCAAGGCATAACAAGGTTTCTTTCATATTTTTACTGAAAGTAGGCTAATTAAGCATGTTCCTGAATTTGTTTGATTTTTTAAAAAATCTGCTTATGAAGATGAAGCATGTTCTTTGTCTTCTAAATAAATAGATCTAATGCAGATACAGAGAGCCACAGTTATAATTAATGGATTATTTCACTTTTATGCTATTCAGAAAAAAGGGGATGACCTGGCACTGCTCCAAGCAAGATCTTGCATTAAGATGGTTAGCAAAAAGGACAGATACGTATCTTAAGGGGCTGTATCCTAAGCTCAAGGGAAGAACACTTCCATTATTAATTACCATAGTACCAGGGATTTGGTGACCTATCTCTTAGGAGGCTAGCTAGAAAAATTTCTGACTTTTAAAGAGGACAAGACATGTAGCCGCCGAAGTGCCCAGGTACATTGAAAGTAACCATTCATTTAGGAGCTCGAATGCTCAGGAAAATGCAACCAACCAACTCTTTCAAGACAAAAACTAAAAACCAGTCCTTCGCTTTTAATGTAAACATGGCAATGTTATCTGAATTCATACCGTTGAATTAGACTTCAGTTTCACCTCACAATTATACTTTCAGTTTTACATATAAAAGCTAGAAGTTTTAACTGTTTTGAGAGCAACCTGCTGAACAAAGGAAGAAAATTCTCTGATAGAGTGGCATTTGCTCAGCCAATACCAGGCTCTGTATATGGACTTCTATAAAGGGAGAAGCTTACCGCATGGAAAACTTGGGTGAGAAAAAGAAAGGGACATACTCCTTTGAGTACAGGGCTATTTAGGGCTATACAAACCCTGTAATTTCCACAGGGAATGAAATGGGCTAATTCTCCTCTCCCTTTGAGAAAATGCTTTTCTGACAGGAAAGAAGTCCATGATAACTCTATAAAACAGAATATCACCCCTGCCAGCAATTTGGCTTTAAAAGATGTCAAAGGAAAGAAAATAGAACTTTAAGTAAGATAAATTAACCCTAATTATATAGCTATAGAAATGTAATTATGTTGAAGATAATAAAATGTTGCCATTTGAGCCTAATGCTAAATAAAGCATCTTATCTCAGCAAATTAGAAAAAGGCTCTACTTAATCATCACACTGTCCACTGAGAAAAAGTACAACTCGTAGCCATGGACTTTCCCATGCACACTGTTCTGAATTATTTATAAATAGATATCATCCATGCTGATAGATCATTTGTAGGATCATATAAAATAACAGTAAGTAACCAAATATAAAAGAAGTCATTTTTAATCCAAAAGTAAGAACAGTAAGGCATTGGCTCACCAAAATGTTCTTAATAGTGTTTTTAATCTTTCCTCTAGTGATATACAATATGAACTACATAATAAAATATATTTGTTTTATATTTGTGCCAATTTCTTATTAGTCAGGGGTGATTGTTTTAGTTTGTCAAATAGCCAAGACTTTATCTATTTTTACTGTCACCAGGCTGGTGGCTATCTCTGTGTGTACATTTTAACATCTTTACTATATGGCAAATGAATAAAGCATCAAATGGTTTGGTTCCAACAGTGTTCTGTTTCAAGAAAGTTTTCTTTGGTGGCAATCAAAGTCACTGAGGACCTTCAATAATTTTTGTGGTCCTTGCATTACAAGTAAACAAAAAAGTTCCCAGAAGAATGGGAATCCTTTTGACTGCCAGATGTAGGAAGGAAATAATGAGGTTAGAGGTACTCCTCTGAACACACAGCCTGATACCATTTTCTCTCTGGGTCTGGCACCGCGAGGACCTACATATGGGCAGAATTTCTCTAAAGTACCTGGCAGGTACCTGTCTCCCAGGAGACTCCTGACAAGCATCACCAAATGTCGGCTCTGGTGATCAGAAGGACCATGTCTTTGCCTTCCTCTGATGACTTGAAAAAATATATGCATTACAGTCTTTCCACTTGCTTTTTCTATCCTCTGTTATTTAATAAATAAATATTTTATTGAAATTTTGGCAGCTCTATCTTGAGAAAACATGACCTGGTAGATATGATAAGAAGGAAAGGAAGGAGAAACAACAATTAATAAGAATCTTTTATTTGCCGGACAAAGAAAGAGGCACTTTTCCATCTAGCCCTGCTAGTCTCAAAGTGTTGCTACTTTAAATGAAGTGATGCTTTTAATTGTACTTTGTCAAGTGCTTCTGATTATTTCCTTTGGGCCATCTCGGCCTCATCTCAGTTCAACCCCTTCCTCAACCGTTTTTCCTTATTGTGTTCACATAATGATAAATACATATCATATACACCATTATACACTCACATGGCAATACATTTAATATATTACGGATCCATATTAAAGTGAATTTTGTTGAGCATCTGTCTCTTCACAACTGAAAGCTCTAGAAGAGTAGGAGAAATGCTAATTTTTCTCCAATTAGTAGACTGGCTAACATAATATTTGGTAAATATTATTAAAATAAAAGACAAATCAATAACGATGCTTTCTATCAATAAATTATTAAGATAGATAAATTATACTAACTGGAAGTATTATATAAACTAATTTCAGACATGTTTTGGCTTCTCAATGAACTGCCTGAGATAAAAGAATAGAAGACAGTTTCTCTCTCACACCTTGCCTAAAGTGTACAGGCACAAAGCACAATGTCACTTCGTTGGCTCTGCCAAAATCCTTATATAGCTAAGTGTGAAGTCTCCAACTAGGGTGGAGAAAAGCCCCCAGGGAGCTACAGTGAACCAGGAGCATTCTTCAGGGCAAACTCACTAAGGCAAGGAGTTCATGATCATGACCAGAGAGATAAATTTATAGCCAGGAGGAAAACAGCATGTGTCACACCCAAATGGTTAGACAAGCACAGAAATGTGAGACAGATAATAGGAATATCTCTGATAATTACAGGGGATACAGTTTGGGCTGATTTCCTAGTTCAAAATGATTTACATAGGACCATAATATACTCTTCCTTCCTATGCTCTTCTCTGCCAGAGTAGCTGAAAGATCACCTGGGCCCATTCAAATGCTTACTACTGGTCACTAAAAGGCAAACAAACTTTTTACTTTATGTTGTAGAAAATAACAAAACAGGTATGGGTTGTGTGTACTCATAGGTGTGTGTGTGTGTATATATATATATATATATATATACACACACACACATATATACACACACACATATGTGTGTGTATATATATCTATATATAGATATAGATACAGATATAGATAAAGAGACAAGAGAGGGAGAGGAAGATGAGTGGAGAGATAGATAGATAGAAAGAGAGAAAGAGAGAGAGACAGACAGACAACGGATTGCAATTCCCCTTAATACCAGCCATGCTTCAGCCTGTTCTATGCCTGCCCTTTCCAAGGACTGGGTGTATGAACTCAATGATATATCTCCCTTCTTACTCAAACCAGCTAAACCAGTCAGAGTTAGGATAAGAGAGAACAGACAGACTAGAGTGTGATACAAATATTAATTGAGGGTCCTGATTCAGGACCCAGGTTCTGATGAATTTCTACTCAGGCTGCCCTTCTACTTGGTTCCCTGCATAGTTTTCATGGGAGTCAAGGGATTGATATGGGTTGAGAAATGTTGTATTAATGTAGTTTCATCAGAATGAGCCATGAGAAAGCCCGAAGGTAGAATATTATAATGTAAAAGAACAGAGGAATATAAGGTTATAGAGCTACCCTTGCTCAAAGAGTGCAGACCACTGAATATATTTAGATCATCATTAAATGATGCAGTGCAGTATGTGTGAACAAGCTAGGTCTTTTTATATACACACTTTCATTTAGCAAGGCTCATAAAATCGGCAGTAAAGTAAGCAATACTTTTTATGTATCATATTGGCAAATCAACAATTATCTGGATATTTACTCCAGAATATTTATTTGCACCCACATCTTTTTTTTATTTCAAATCTGTAGAAAGTATACAAATAGGCAATTGAGTGTGACCTCGGTTTTGTAAGGTATTGACTTTCTTCCTTTCTCCTTCTCTTTCATACACTTAGGAGAAATAATTCGTGATTGAGAATGTGAAGAGTAGGAAAAACAACTGATTAAACCACAGCTTTTGTATGTCATGCTTAATTCATAACTCACTAAAGCATTTACTTGATGGAGAATGAATAAATTCAACTGTAACAAAGTGTTATTTGTTTTGATTTGTTTAGATTACTGAAATTATCTGTAGGGTAACATAGTAGGACCGACATTCTCTGTCCTTTTCTGGAACCCTCAAATAATACTTTTTATATACAAAGGCCTTGGTATCTTCCGCTATAATCTTGACTCCCAGACTTGGGAGCTATGTGGTTTTCCATCTTTAGAAACAGCCCCATTCAGCTCCTGATCCAACACAAAATAAAGGAAACTGTGTCAGGTTCACAATGCCATCTGGTGATGCTTTTTATTTCAATCAATTAATATACAGCCTTTTGTTATAACTCTCCTTTAAATGGTTACAATTTTGGCCTAATTTATTAAAAGTTGGTATTTACTTAGTGTCTCCAGCAAACAGTCCTGTTCATTAACTATAAAACTCAGCATTGCAGTCTGGGCCCTGATCTCACACTTCCTGTTTGCTCCCTTTTCCAGACACTTAGGGCTAATATGTCCCAAGGCTACCTCTTATAATATGACAGATATTAAGACAGTTATACTAAAATCATGTATCTGAAATGCAAATTTAACGAGGTGCTCTGTGATTTTATTTGTTAATTTGATTTGTTAATGACAAAACCTCGGCAGTTTTGTCTAGGGTGTAAACCAGTACCAAACAAACAAATGAACAGAATCCCTTGAGCAGTATCAAAATTTAATTCAGCTGGAGAAAACACTTTAATATAATGTCAGATCCCACAGTCTTGTTAGTCCTACTAACAGAGTCCCTCTTTTGCTAGTAGCTACCCCTGACATTTGGTGAAAGACTTTTTTTGACTTAAGATCTCAATTTTTTTTTTCATGAACAGATATAGAGTTTCAACTAGGTAGTTCCAAAGGTATCTTTTAAGTCTAAAACTCTATTCCAAGCTAAGATTGATTTCTCCCACACATCTACCGTTCCTAAATAGGAGTCCACAACTTACCGCATCAGCCTAAGTCCCTGGATCTCTCACTTCCATGACATCAAGCGTTGAGCTCAAAGGATGCTGAAGTCTGGATTCACACATTAGTGTGCCTGTGAATGTCACCACAAGGTGACATGGACCCTGGGATATAAGAATACTCTACACTTTCTCAGAGTTTCATCACAGAGAAAGGGCACTTAAGCTCCTAGTAAGATAATTAACCAAAGGAAGGTTGTACTTGCTCTTGAAAATTTCTTTTGAGGTCAGCATTATCCTGCACATGATTGCAAGTCTATGCTAATATAGCCTGGTTTGTCCCTTGCCAGCAGTTTAGACCATAAACTAAAAATTTAAGTGTGGTTTCCTGCTTCTCTTTTTAATTCTTAGATATTCAAGGGAATTATATTACTTAGTGTATACATATGGTCATTTTTCTAAATAAGCCATAACCTCTATTATTAAAATGAAACTATTTTTTGTTATTATAATCTTTATTAGGTTTCCATTTTTGTGTAGGTTAATTGAAGTCTATGCTATCTTTGTTTTTTTATTTGTTGTTCAATTACAGTTGTCCCCATGAAACTAACTCTTTAAAGGCCAACTTCAAATATGTCAAAACAAGTGGCAGCATCTGGAGAATCTAGAAGCCAGACATAAACTTGTAAATGTACCACACAGCATCACATGCGTACTTAGGAACAAAATGAAAACCCAAATGTCTTTGGAAATAATATGTCAATGATTTGAATGACTGTTACTGCTAATTTCATGAACACTTGAAACTGAATTTCCTCAGAGTATTGAAACTAGAGCACAAACCAGATATAGACAAATATAAAGAAAGAACATTATACCATATTTTATTTTGCAAAAAATAAAAATAATATAAATATTCAATAAATAACTGAGAATATTTATCTTGATTTAATATGAGCTATAACTAAGATATTATTAATATATTTATGTATCACCCAAATATTATAATGATAGATGTGATTTCTACAGTTCAAAAAATCAAATCAGAGAATCTAAAATAATTGTTAACAATATGGTTGGACATTTTAAAAAAGGAGATTCACTACTTGAATTCAACTCTCCTTCAGAAAAAGTGATGATAATAATACTAATGCAATAGTGACTGATTATATAGGAACAAGAAGACAGATCTGTCTCTTCACCAGATATCAAAGTAAATGCGGGAGCCTTGAGGTTTACTGGCCTGTTGGAAATAAGGAAATAAATTGTACTTCTGAGGACCCAGTAAAGTCAGCAGTTGCCTTGGGACATTTTTTAAAAGATTTTTATTTATTTATATTTGGAGGGGAAGGGAAGGAGAGAGAGGGAGAGAAATATCAATGCATGGTTGCCCCTCATGTGTCCGCTGCTGGGAACTGGCCTGTAACCCAGGCATGTGCCCTGATTGGGAATTGAACCATGATCCTTTGGTTCACAGGCCCTTACTCAATCCACTGAGCTATACCAGCCAGGGCTGCCTTGGGACATTTTGAAGGTAAATATGTACCTTTAGAGAATTTTTCTGTCAAGCAAATGTCTTCCCTCTAGAATATGTGCCATGATCAGAGAAGACATTCAAAGGCCAAAAATGCTACTTAATATGGCAAGACCCCCCCCCCATTATATACATACCAAGGCATTTAATTGGCAAACTACACTCTAAATATTAAAACCCATGTTACTTAAAAATCAGTGGTCCAGAAAGGTAAAAGAAAAGATAAACCAATTCTGGAGTTTGAAAGAAATGACAAAAAAACCTTAAAGGAAAAACATTATATTTGATACAAAAAAAAGATACAATGAGCCCTGGCTGGTGTAGCTCAGTGGATTGAGTGCAGGACTGCAAACCAGAGGATCGTGGTTCAATTCCCAGTCAGGGCACATGCCTGGGTTGCAGGCCAGTTGCCAGCAGGGGACACACAAGAGGCAACCATACATTGATATTTCTCTCCCTCTTTCCTTCCCTTCCCCTCTAAAAATAAATAAATAAAATCTTAAAAAAAGGACACAACAAAATATGAAATGGGATAATAACATTAGTGTAACTAGCATTTTTGAGCACTTACACCAGTTTGATTCTATAGTTACACCTTATATAGCTCATCTCCCTCATCAAACATACTCATGAGGTAGGTTCCATTATCTTTATGTTGAACGAGAAATAGATTCAGAAGATACAGTCACTTGTTTAAAATCACCTGGAGTAGTGAACCCAAGATTTAAACTGAAGCCTGAAACCCAAGTTAATGTTCTTAGCTATTGTACTATACCATCTCTGTGGGCTTACCAAACTGTTTATTGATAATGAATTGAAGAGCATTAAAAAATAAAAGAAATTGATGCATTACTACTAGAAATCAGGATATTTGGGGTCAAATACACTGACCAGCAGCTATATGAGCATGGGCAAGTTGATTGACTTCCCACGGCCTCATTTTCTCAGGTGCACAATTAAGAAACTGACTATGGTATATTTTTGCAGTGATAGCCCCATATTGGTCATGCCTCCCTATGTCTGTACCTTTGCATAGATCCTTTGCACACTGATGTTTATTTAGCCTACCACTGCAACTTGCTTGGGCAGATGGGAAACTAGAAAATAGTACACAGAGGCTTGAAAACTCCTTGCTCAGTGGGGCTTACCTTCTTTTGCTTCTTCTGGGACTCCTGCAACCTCAACAGTATCAACAATCCCAGGCTAACCTATTGAGAACACATGATCCAGTGTCATCTCTACTACCTCAGTTGACTGACAGCCAGCCCTAACTCTCAACCATATAAATGAGGCCGGCAGATTATAGCCACAGGAGTGACTCCGGGAAATGTTATCAGAAGGACTGCTCAGAGGAGCTCAGCTCGTAGTGCTGACAGATACAATTGTAAGCTAACAAATGATTTTAGTTTTCTGCCAACGGTCAGCAAACTTTTTTTCTATATAGAGCCAGACAATAAATGTTTTAGGCTTTACAGGCCATACATTCTCCATCACAATCATTCAACTGGGTTGTTGCAACACAAAGGCAGCCATAGTGTAAATAGATGGGTATGGCTGTGTTCCAATAAAACTTTACTTACAAAACAGGCAGCAGGGGAAAAAATGAAGAGAAAAGAAAAAGAAAAAGAAAAAGAAAAACACAGCTGAATTAAGCCTCTCAGTCAGTAATTTGTCTTTTAAACCAATATATGTAGGGGTGGTTTGTTATACAGGAAAAGTTAATTGATATCTTGATCAAGGTGAACTTAATAATGAAAAAATCAATCAATTCTGTAAAATAAAATTTGCATTGTAAGTTAACCAACATTAACCTGTCATGAAAATAGCAAGATTTTACTACTGAATCAAATAAAAAATACTGATTTTTCTCCAAATCAACTTCATTTTTGGTGCAAGTGATTGCTTAAAGCTTTGACTATAGTACTAAAATTATGTTAGCCAGAAATATAAATATAACTAAAATTTCACCCAATATCTTTTTTCTGCCCCTATGAGATCAACATTCCACCATATGTGAATTCACACACACAAAATAAAAATTAAAAAATCACTAGTTAAGTATGCTTATATTTAGTTAAGAGCACAGTTGCTTAACAAAATTATCAAGCCCCAATCTTAGAAATGTTAAGAAGAATTAAAATAAGAAAACAAAACACTTGCAAGTATCTTGTTATGCACATTAAATGTATTATGTAACACAGGGTGTCAAATGTGGTCCTTCATATAATGTGCCAAGTAAGTGTAACTAAAGTACGAGAGTGAAGAGAGTAGGTGATGTTGAGAAACATGGTCTAAAAAATTAAACATAGGTCTAAAAAATTCTGTGTCCTTGAATGATAAATGAGCATAATTTTGATTCAGATGTATCACTTTTAATGTATGCACAATATATCTCTAAAGAAAGCTAGTTAATGTTAACTGAGAGAAACATTTTAGTGTAAAAGTGAACCAATAAGGTCAAGAGTGCATATATATTCATGGAGTAGAGGGCAGGGCTGGATGTGGATTATATTTATCAACAATTACAGGCCAAATTAGGCTTAAGAGGACACCACAGTTTCAAGCAGAGGAAGAACAGCTCTGCACTGAAGACTAATTTTACCAATAAAACAAAACAAACAAACAAAACCTTCTATCTAGCTAAGTCACTGCTATAACCTATGTAGATTTAAAAAATCCAGAGTACTGGAACCATTAAGAACATTCTAGCAGCAGTTAAACCTCTGTTAGAATTCATGAAGAAACTAAAGCAACAATCCCTGTCATTATAAGTAGTCGGGAATCAGGCAGATGAACTTAGACCATTTTTAGAAGTAGGTTGAATATAAATTTTAGAAAGATGTACAAATAATAGGTTCTTAGTATCTCAAAACCACTTAGTATCTCATGTTAACCTTAGGTGTTAAGGTCAAAATTGTATAAGTAACTATGATTTAACAATAAAATTATGTATATTAATGTCCTAGAGTTGAGGTTTATGAATAAATGGATTGATACATAATTTTTCTTAATGTTTTTCAGTCACTATTAGAAAACAATTAAGACCTATTAAATAAATATAGAAAAGGAAGACAATTTTTGCCTAGGGCATTCTTTGGTTCAGCCCTACCTTGAATTTTAAACAAACTAGAAAAATAGAACCAAAGACATGGAAACATGGAACCAGCTGAAGGATGGGAGGAGGAAAAAGAGAATGGTAAAAGGAAGGAGAAGGGATTAGTCAGAGAATACATATGAATGACTCATGGACATGGACAACGGATAGGAGGTTGACAGTGGGAGAGGGGGTGGGCTTGGTAGAGAGGATAAAAGGGAAAAAAATGGAACAACTGTGATAGAATAAACAATTAAAAAATGCCTTAAAATTTAAGACTAACTAGCAGTTATTTCTGTGGACTAATGAAAGGTATATAAATTGGTATAATGTTTCTTAAAACATTTTGGCATAAATTATTAAGATTCCAAAATTTTATGTATTTCATCTATTTCTACTCATAACAATAGTATTATAAAATTTTATGCACAAATATATTCATTGTAATCTTATTTAATTTTTTCCTAAAGTGAAAACAAGAGCAAGGCCAACATTAAGAAAATGGTTAAATAAAATATAGCATACACAATTAATGCACATTATATGGTCATTCAAATTTCTGAAAAGGTTTAACAACCTGAGGAATTTATTATTAGGTAAATAGAATAAATACAAAATATAAATTAAATGTGTATAATGATGTAGTGTATGCAAAATATTGGTAGATAAAAAATTGTCAGAAAATATGCCAAAGTAATAACAGTAATTTTATCTGAGTGGTATCTTTTACTCCTTCACACTTTTGAAATTTTCTAAATTTGCAACCAGAAATTAATATTGTTTTTAAAAGGTATTAAGAAATAAGGTTTCAGAAAATACTATTCCTTCTAGCTCAAAAACTCTTGAAAGTGGTGGCAGGTAAATGGAGACAACTTTACTTGAACAACAATAAAAAGAAAGAAAGAAAAAAATTCTTAAATGTTCCTTAGTTTGATATTCAGTGTTGGTCACAATCTGTTACCAAGTATCTATTTTCTTTTTTTTTTTTAAATCCCACTCCACTTTTCCTTCCCCCAAAATGCAGATGGATTGATAACACTTTCTAAAGCTTAGGTCTGTCTGCCTCCAGTCAACGCCCTTTTCCTCAGTTCTGTTTACCCAGAACACTCTTCTCTCACCTACTTCTCTCAACTGGTCTCTTTCTTGTTTTGAAATCCTCTTCCTATTGTCCTCACATCCCACAATCCCTATCTAACCATGTGCTAAACAATACTCAACTTCTTTGACAGTGACTGATATGCCACCTGGTCAACTATGATAGAAACACAATTTAAACCAGCTTTGAATGAAGGAGGAAAACAGAGGGGGAAGTTACTATATTTGCTCATCTCAGGGAGGATTTTTCACCCTCATCATTATTGACATCTTTTTTTAAAAATTTTATTTATTTATCTTTTAGAGGGGAAGGGAAGGAGAGAGCGAGGGAAACATCAATGTATGGTTGCCTTTCATGCGTCCCCTGCTGGGAATTGGCCTGCAGGGAACTGGCCTGCAACCCAGGAATGTTCCCTGACTGGGAATCAACGGTGGTGATTGTCTGCTTCACAGGCCCATGCTCAATCCACTGAGCTACACCAGCCAGGGCTTATTGACATCTTTTGTTGTAAGCTTTGTGTCTTGTGCATTTGATATGAAGGAACATTAAATTTTCTATCCAGATATAATATATTTCTATTTTATTTTTTATAAATATAGTTAATAAAAAATTTTACATTAGTTTCAGGTTTATACCAAAGTTATTCAACATTATACACCTAACAAAGTTATCATCATAAGTCCAGCCATCATCTAACACCATACAAGGGTATGGTAATATTATTGACTATAGTCTGTATACTGGACCCTACATCCCTGGACTTACTCACTGTATAACTAGAAATATACACCGGTGGTTCCCCTTCATGTTTTTCACACTTCTTCCCAACCCCTCCCCATCTGGCAACCCACAGTTTGTTGCCTATGTCCATGAATCTGTTTCTGTTCTATTTGTTTTGTTTTTAGAACTACAAAGCAGAATAGAAAAATATAAAAGAAAAGACTATATATATAAATGTTTGAGAAAAGAAATTATGTTACATTTATGCTAAATACTTTTCTGATAATGTTAAAATTATATTTCTAATGAGTAGTATTAATTTTTCTATCTATGCATATTTGTTCATGTGTATATGTTTTAAATAGTGATAAATATCTGGCAACATAAACCTATGAAAAGCTTTATAATTACACATATATTTAAAAATTAGTTATTGTCCTTAATCAAATTATCCACTAGAATAATTATATTGATTTTTAAAATTTTTTTCACATTTGAAAATAAAATTTATTTTGCTGATCTAGCACTTTCACTACATCATACTTTTTAAAGTGAAATATTATAAAGCAATGGATTTCAGGTTAAGGAAGTGAGTCTCAAGTCAAGAAAACACAATTTCAAACTAGATTTTAAACAGTTTGAAAGCAAACTAAATGAACCTCCTTATATATGTTTTTTGCTTCCTATAATTTTACAAAGCAGGTTTTAATCTGTCAGAGAGGGCTGTGCCAGATATTGGGGAAAGCTTATTTGAATAAGATGTAAAATGCAGAACTGCCATACAAAAACCAAAATACAAACCTGACTTCCATAGCAGGTATATTATTTGATCTTAAATTCTATGGGAAACATTCCAGTCTTAGTAATGACAATTTACTTTAAATGAAAGTATTTCTGAGCATAAAATATGTATTTAATACATATTGAATATATCTTGGATGTTTTTTTCTTTCAAATACTGCTAGAATGAAGACTATGATCCTGTGAAATATTTCCAAAATTTACATTTTGAAGTGTTTCTAAAGTTTCCCAAGTTCTTGAATCTAATATTTTGATAGGTAAAGCTAAGAGTAGTAATACTTGAGTTATGTTTTTCAACTTGTCAATTTAAACTCTTCCAATGTTTGCTATTTTTAATTCATTTAAAATATAATTTTATAAATTTCATATATAAAAATAATGCTTTCTAAGTTTGCATTAATATTTTAGCAATTACGACTACAATTTAACACCTGGTAAGGCATCTGAGAGGTACACTAAATCTACTGTTGATTTAATAGTAATTGAAATATATGAAGCCTATTTTATTTTTCTTCATTTATTCATTTATTTTGCTCTTTAGATTCCATATGTAAGTGAAATCATGTGGTATTTGTCTTTCTCTGACTGGCTTATTTCACTGAATATCATACCCTCTACGCTGATCCACACTGTTATAAATGGTTTATATTTCAGACTCATAGACACAGACAGCTGCTGGTTGCCTAAGGGGGAGGGGTTTGGAGAACTGGGTGAAATAAGTGAAGAGTTTAAAAAAATAGGGGGGCATCTCTTCATGTGTCTCTGAATGTTCTGTATGTCCTCCTTGGAGAAGTGTTTGTTCAAGTCCTTTTCCCATTTTCTAATTGGGTTGGGTGTCTTCTTAGAGTGGAGTCGTGCAAGTTCTTTGTATATTTTGGAGATTAAACCTTTGTCTGAGGTATCATTGGCAAATATGTTTTCCCATACAGTTGGTTGTCTTGCTAATTTAATACTGTTTTCTTTAGCCATGCAGAAGCTTTTTATATTGATGAGATCCCATTTGTTTATTCTTTCCTTTACATTCCTTACTCTAGGGGCAATGGAATTCTATGCTGCAGAGAGAAAGAAGGAGCTACTACCATTTGCAACAACATGGATGGAACTGGAAAGCATTATGCTGAGTGAAATAGGCCAGGTGTTGAAAAACAAATACCATATGATCTCACCTTTAACAGGAAGCTAAACAACAAAACAAACAAGCAAGCAGAAAAAAAAACAAAAAACAAAGACACTGAAATAGAGAACAAGGGGATAGTGACCAGAGGGGAGAAGGAAGGGAAGTTAAGGGGAAAAAGGGGGAGGGATTTGGAGGAACAAATAGGAAGGACACAGGGACGAGAACTAAGGGGGGTGGAAATGGGAGGGAGGTGGGGAGCAAGGGGCGGGGGAGGCTGGAATGGGAAAAATAGACAAAAAACTGTACTTGAAAAATAACTAAATAAAATTTAAAAAATAGGGGGGCAAGAATAGTATGGGAAATATAGAATCTAAAGAACTTGAGACACATGGTCATAAACTAAAGGGTGGGAACGGTGGGGGCGGGGGCGCAGGGTGGAGGGGAATGAAGGGGGGAATACTACAACTGTAATGGCATAATCAATAAAATAAAAAAAAAGAAATAAAAGTACAGGTTGACAGCTACAAAATAGTCATCGGGATGTAAGGTGCAGCATAAACAATAGAACAATATTGTAATAACCATGTATGTACAGTCAATAATATTGTAATAACTATGTATAGTATAAAGTGGGTACCAGAAATATTAAAGGAAACACTGTATAAAGTATAAGATTGTCTAATGCACACCTGAAAGTAATACAAAATAATACTGAAAGTAACCTATAATTGAAAACAAATATATGCATATAAAAAGCGAGACTCAATAAGAATGTCTTCATAACTTCTGAGAATCCAATACTTCCAAGAACAATAAACTTCTCAAAAATAACAATTAAATTATTCATAATTATCATCTCAAGTGTTTGCTCATAAATTAATAAGCAATTACTAGCCAATAATGATGAACTCAAATGTTTCAAATCATTTAAATACCTTTTTATTGATGATTTTTGTTTTAATTTTATGAATTTGCCTTTATAATATTTTCATAACAGCTTGAATGAGATACAATTTATATATTATACAAGTCACCCATTTAAAGTACACAATTCAATGTTTTCTTCCATATTCTCAGAGTTATGAAACTGTCACCACAATCCCTTTGAGAAGAGTTTCACATCCCAAAAGAAAGGCTGTCTTCTTTAGCCACTGCCCATTGTATCCCCTTAAACTCCACCCAGAGGCAACCACTAATCTACTTAACTGTCTATATTTATTTGCCTATTTCTGATCATTTCATATAAAAATAATTATACAATATGTGGTCTTTTGTGACTAACCTATTTTACTTAGCATAATATTTTCAAGGTTTACTCATGTTGCAGCATGGATCAACAATCCATTTTTTTTTTTTTGCTTTTAGTTTTTTGCATCTTTGTTGTTCAGGTATAGTTGTGTCCATTTTCCCACCACCTCTTTCCCCCAACCTATCCACTCCCACCTCCCACCCTCAGCGCTTCCCCACTTTTGCTTTATCAATGAGTCCTTTTACATGTTATCTTACAACTTTTCCATTATCATCTTCTCCCCTCTCCTCTGGTTATTATACATTTGTTCTTTATTTCAAAGTCTCAGGTTATGGTTTGCTTCCTTGTTTATTTTGTTGACTAGGTTCCACTTATAGGTGAGATCATATGGTTTTTATCTTTCATCTCCTGGCTTATTCCACTTAATATAATGCTCTCCAGTTCCATCCACACTGTTTTGAAGGGTAGGAGTTCCTTCTTTCTTTCTGCTGTGTAGTATTCCATTGTACAAAAGTACCACCGTTTTTTGATCCACTCATTTACTGATGGGCAATTCAGGCTATTTCCAGTACTTGGCTATTGTAAACTGTGCTGCTATGAGCATTGGAGTGTATAGGTTCTTTTGAACTGGTGCTTCAGGATTCCTAAGGTATAATCCCAGCAGTGGAATTGCTGGGTCAAAAGGCAGTTCCATTTTTATTTTTTTGAGGACATTCCATATTGTTTTTCACAGTGGCCGCATCAGTCTGTATTCCCACCAAAAATGTAGTAGAGTTCCCTTTTGTCCACAACCTCACCACCACTTATTGTTTGTTGCTTTGTTTATGATGGCCATTCTGACTGGTGTGAAGTGGTATCTCATTGTGGTTTTAATTTGCATCTCTCCGATGGCTAGTGATGCTGAGCGTCCTTTCACATGTCTCTGGGCCCTTTGTATGTCCTCCTTGGAGAAGTGTCTGTTCATATCCTTTGCCATTTTTTAATTGGTTTGTTTATCTTCCTAGAGTGGAGTTGTGTGAGTTCTTCTTTATATATTTTGGAGATCAAATCCTTGTCCCAGGTATCATTGGCAAATATGATTTGCCATATAGTTGGTTCTTTTCTCATTTTGCTGATGTTTTCTTTAGCTATGCAGAAACTTTTTAATTTGATGAGGTCCCATTTGTTTATTCTTTCTTTTATGTCCCTTGCTCTAGGGGACATGTTGGTAAAAATATTGCTGCATGGAATATTTGAGATTTCCCTGCCTATGTTTTCCTCTAGGACTTTTATGGTGTTATGACTTATATTTAAATCTTTTATTCATCTTGGGTTTATGATTGTGTATGGTGTAAGGTCAGAGCAGAATTAAATGACAGAGACTGAAAGAATAATTCAAAGGATCAATAAATTCAGGAGCAGGTTACTTGAAAAGATAAACAGAGCAGACAACCTTTTAACTAGACTCATCAAGAAAAAAAGAGAGAGGACCCAAAAAAATAAAATCAGAAATGAAAGAGGAGGAATTACAACTGATAGCACAGAAATACAAAGAATTGTAGGAAACTACTATGAACCACTATATGCCAAGAAGTTTGAGAACCTGGGTTAAATGGACAAATTTCTAGAAAAATATAGTCTTCCAAAACTGAATGAAGAAGCAGAAAGCCTTAAGTGACCAACAATATCTGCTGAAATTGAAGCAGCAATAAAAAAAAAACAAACTCCCAGCACACAAAAGCCCTAGATCAGAGGGTTTCACAGGAGAATTTTACAAACCATTTAAGGAAGAACTAACCTCTAATCCTTTTCACACTATGTCAAAATATCCAAGAAGACCCCTATACTCTTTTTATGAGACCATTTTTTTTACTACCAAAAAAATTCATTTTATGAATACATCACATTTTATTTATCCATTCATGTACAGAATGAATATTTGACTTTTTTTTTTACTTTTTGGCTATTGTGAATAGTTTTATTCAGAACATTTGTGTACAGATTTTTGTATAGACATTTTTTGTTTCCTGTGGGCATATGTCCAGGAGTGGACTGCTTTTTTTCTTTTTTTTTTTTTTAACAAAAGACTGCACTGTTAACACACATTGTTTGTACTCTATTACTTTCCTATTACCTTCATGTAATTTATATTTTCTTAATAGCTGAGAAAAACAACAATTGCCTTGTTTTCAAGAGACAACACTACACTTTATTCTTCTGAAGTTTGTAAGATATAATTTCAAATAACAACTTTTGTCTTCCATTGTACAAATCCTCTAGTGTTTGAATTCAAGTAAGTAGTGATTTAGCTCTTATTTTAATTTGGGACCCTGTTTAAAAAGTCAGTAAATTAAGTAAACTCCTACTCAACCTGACATTTATAAACAGAAATACTGGCTATTTAAAAATTTAACATATGGTTAAGAAACTGAGTATTATACTATCACATTGAATCATTAAACTCTTTCCATCTTAACTTCTAATAAATGTCTTTCTTTTGAAGGATGAGCCATTGAAATGTTATCCATCAGTATTGTTTCAATTCAGTAGAAATGAAAAATGCCTGATGTCACTGTCACACATACTCAAGAAGATTTGATGAGCAAGCCCACAGGAAAAATTGTCTTTCCTCAGAAATGCTCTGATGACTGGCACAAGTTATGTGCAGATGTTTTCTTTTAATTTACAATTCTGATATTCATAGAAGAACTCACCTTTTTCAGATGATGTAGCCATAATGTAATGATACAGAATTCTGCATGGGAATCATCAGTAAAGAACTATGATGTGTGTGAGAGCTTGGAAGTACCCTTTTGAGACCAAATATAGCTCTAGAATATATTTGTGTCCTTCTTTGGTTCATTGGTTTATACATTCCCTGATTTCACATTGCTACACCATGGGACACATATTAGATTTTAAGTACAATAAATATCGATTGAATGACCATTGTGGAGAATAGATTTTTTATAACCCTATGAGAAAATTATTTTACTACAATAGTAGAACTTAGGAATTTTAAAGTGTCAGGCTACATTAGATATGGTACATTAGAAGTAGAAAAAAATTAAAAGAAAAAAGCAGATGCATACAAATTAATGTTTAACCTCATTAAATTTCAAACCAAAAATTCCAATTCAGTATAAATGCTTTTATTTTGTCAAAAGTATCCCAGTGGTCCTCCTAGGGATAAATCAAATTTTACAAAGGTCATATACAATATATAATATCTAGTCCATTATAATGTAGCTTTAGTGAGATGATCAAAATGCAGATGGTGCCCTGGCTGGTGTAGCTCAGTGAATTGAGCACGGGCTTGGGAATCAAACAACCATGGTTCAATTCCCAGTCAGGGCACATGCCTAAGTTGCAGGCCAGTTCCCAGCAGGGGACACACAAGAGGCAACCATACATTGATATTTCTCTCCCTCTCTCCTTCCCTTCCCCTCAAAAGATAAATAAAATAAAAAAAAAATGCAGATGGCTCCTCTATCTACAGAATTACTAAGAAGAGAATGAAGTACCAACTTGCCATATTAATGCTGCTGATACCTAGTGTGCAAATGATGGTGTGATAGATTGTGGTTTCAAGATGAAATTCCTTGGTACCACTAATAATGGCTACTGGTCAGTAGTATGCTACTAAGGGCTAGACATACAGAGGTTATGTTAATGTAGTTCATTAAGGTAGTAGAGTAGTATTACCACTATTAGTATAATAGTATTATTATCACTATTTATTTAGAAATGTATTATGCTCCTTTCTAAATTAAAAAAATGAAATAAATGCAGTATAATTTTTTAAATCCTGGGCTTTCAGTGAAATCTCTGTCATTTCTCTTGACAATATTTTTTCCTGATAAATCTGCTCAGGCAAGGGAAGCAAAAGAAAACAAATAAACAAATGGGACTACATCAAACTAAAAAGTTTTTATGCAGTTAAGGAAGCCATCAACAAAACACAAAGACAATTACTCAATGGGTTAAGATATTTGCCAATAATATATCTGATAGAGTTCACCAGTAATAGCCCAAATTAATAAAGAACTCATACAACTCAACACTAAAAAAAAATCCAATTAAAAAGTGGGTGGATAAAATGAGTAGACACTCCTACATAAAGAACATATAGATGGCCAGCAGATACTCAATGCAACTATTCATGAAAGAAATGCAAATTAAAACCACAATGAGGTACCTCCTTACACCAGTCAGAATGGCCATCAACAAGTGTTGTCTTGGTGAGGATGTGAAGAAAAGGGAACCCTCATGCATTGTTGATAGGAATGCAGCCACTATTGAAAACAAGGTTTTCTCAAAAAATTAAAGATGAAACTGCCTTATAACCCAGTGATTCCACTTTTAAGTATATACCCAAAGAAACCCAAACACAAATACATAGCACTGTTATTTAAAATAGCCAAGTCATGAAAGAAACCCAACTGCACATCAATAGACAACTGGATAAAGAAAGGGTGAGATTATATATATATATATATATATATATATATATATATATATATATATATATGTGTGTGTGTGTGTGTGTGTGTGTGTGTGTGTAATGGTTTATTACTCAGCCATGGAAGGAATGAAATCTTACCGTTTGCAACAGTATGGATGGACCTTGAGGGTATTAGGCTAAGAGAAATAAGTCAGTCAGAAAATCAAATACCATATGATTTCACTTACATGTGGAATCTAAAGAACAAAATAAATGAACAAGCAAAATAGGCAGACTCAGCCAGAGAGAACACACTGAGGGTTGCTAGAGGCAAGGGAGCTTTGGGCAAGGTGAAAAAAGTGAAGAGATTAAGAAATACAAATTGACAGTTATAAAATAGTCATGGGTATATAAAGTACAGCATAGGGGATATAATCAATAATATTGTAATGACTATGTACAGTACAGGTGGGTATTTGAAATATTGGGGATCACTTGGTAAAGTGCATGCCTACCCACTATGCTATATACCTGAAACTAATACAAAATAACATGGAATATAAACCGTAATTAAAAATAAAAATAATTAAAAATTGTAATTGTTTTTAAAGTTAATTCTAGCTTTAAGTTGTAAGACAAATGTTCTAGTTGTGTCCTCCCATAAGAAATGTATTCAATTTCTCTTAGTTTTGAGACATTTATTGAATTTCTCTTAGTTTTTGTTTCTTAAATGCTAAAATGAAAGCTCTAGCCATCAGTTAACTTCTAAAGTATCCAACTCCGATATACTCCAATCACAGGAAATAGCATGGTATAAAAATGGATGGTATGTGAGTCATATTAAGATGTGATCAGTCCAGACAGAAATGCAATGTGAGCTATTTATGAATGACCTTTGTGTATGGGTTGGGGGGATGAAAATGGGCTGCCTTACTAGGACACTGAGACAAAGGGCTGTGGTTAACCTGTGACTGCCTTGTTTCATGGTTGTAGTCCAGTCAGAGGTGTTATGACAACAGGAGGCTATTAGTAAACATAGTGCCTCAAAACCAATAGTCTCCAAATAGTTTCCTGTGACCGATCTGTTTATAGACCTTCTTCAAGTTAAAATAAAAGAGAATATGGTTTGAACTAGTGTGTATTACACTGATATTCAAATTAGCTAATAAGTGAGACTCTTGGAAGCACAAACATGCTACACTGACTAAATATCAGACTTGCATTTACCCCCATTTAAGAACTCTCTATCTTTATGTTTTTGTTCATAGTTCCAAGTGTTCAGTAGCTTAAACAACAATGGAGTATGATTCGGTCTTTATTTTCTTCCATGTTGTACTGAGTTCTGACACAAGAAAAGGTATTTTGCTTAAAAGTTTTAATATAACTTAGAAGTCAGATTTACATTTGGCCTTAATTTCATTGATTTTGTCATCTCCCCTTCTGCAGTTTCTTTTGACCTCAAAATGTTCAGGAGGTAGATGGCAACAGTGCAAATGTGCCCTCATGATAGACTAGCAAGCAGCTGGGCACTGAAGTGACCAGGGGTGTGGGCAGAAAATACTAAACAATTTTACCTAAAAATTTACATATACAATGTGATTAGGTCTTTCTCAGATATTTCTAAAGTCTATGGCATGGTCAAGCAGAAGGTCTTTAACTCAGGGCACTTGTGTTCACATCCCAAAAGGGCTGCCACAAATGTTTATAGATACTTGACTTCACAAGGATAGCATATCTTGGGAGATACCACTATGTGGTAGCCATTATAGATTATAATAAAACTTTCCTGAAGATGGCAGTGAAGTATCTTTTTATTTTAAAAATATATATTTGTTTTCTGCTAATTTTTTGAAAAATAGAAGTATCTTGAGTAAAGGGAGCTATTTTTTTCTTTTATAAAGGAGTTTCTACCCCTTGCTACAGCATGAATGGAACTGGAAAACATTATTCTACATGAAAATAATCCAGGTGATGAAAAACAAATACCATATGATTTCACCTACAAGTGGCACCTAATCAACAAAACAAACAAGCAAGCAAAATACAACCAGAGACATAGAAATAAAGAACACACTGACAGTAACCACTTAACTGTTGGTTAGGGGAGGGGGAGGAGCATAACAGGGGAAAGAATGTGAAAGGCCATCAAGGAACATGTATAAAGGATTGATGGACAAAGCCAAAGTGGGGTAGGATTGAGAGTGGGAGGTGGGTATAGGTGGGTGGGGGATAGCGGTGGGGAGAAAATGGAGACAACTTTACTTGAACAACAATATAAAAAAAAAAGAAGTAGCCCTTAATCTGATATATACTATTTTCAAGCAACAAATCTTTAGACAATATATTTAGCCTTTTTAAAACTTACTTCTGCCCTTGGTTCACAAAAGAGAATGAATGTTCTTATGCTATAGGTTTATTTGAAGATTAAATCATATTGTCTGCACACATTAAGTCTTCCATAAAGTGTTTTATTATCTGGGGTTAGTAATAAATAGTATTATAATCTGTATCATTTTGGGAAAACAAATGAAGACTACATTCTCTTTCACTATTGGAATAGACTGCCATAAAGAAGGCAGCATCCCTTCCCTCTCCTTCAAGGTCATATGGAGGTAGTATCGTGTGCTGGCATTTAAGTCAAGGTCCCCTCTCCCAGAATTACAGGGGATGATTAGTTGAAGCATTAAAAGCACCCCTTTAGCAAATCAGAGAGATTAAATTTGGATCCAGGAAAAGCCAGAAGTATAACATGATTCAGGAATATTTTGAAATAAGCCATGGAAAAAATCCATGAAGGATATTATTATTAGAAAAGAGAACCTCAAAATCAATATGGTGCATAGGGCTTTGGGGCCAGTATAATTTGGGGAACAAAGAAATTAGTGGGTTATTTTGTCTCTTAGGCTGTAAAGTTGAGAATGTTTCTCAATGTTTGACAGATTTCCAGTTAGTTAACTTGCCACTTTCAATTGGACCTTAGTGACCCTGTACCATGCTTAGTGCACAGGCTTGTGAGGTCCACCTAAACTTCTGAATTTTGCAGCAATGGCATCTAGATGAGTAACACCAATAAACAATATTTTTGAAAGTAATTAAAATAATTTCTACAGAGGATCTCATGTTAAACACATGGAAAGGCTTTAATTCA
Source organism: Artibeus jamaicensis (assembly GCF_021234435.1). Lineage (NCBI taxonomy): Eukaryota > Metazoa > Chordata > Mammalia > Chiroptera > Phyllostomidae > Artibeus > Artibeus jamaicensis. The sequence goes on from NW_026522030.1 coordinate 47,869,703, forward strand.
GCCATTGCTTCATTTACATATTTGATTTCCCTTGAGTAATGTCATGGGTCAGCTCATTAACCTCTACATGACACAAATGCATAGTTCTGGACTTTCCTCCCTCCCTTTGATACCTCCCTCACTTACACCCAAAGACAAGGCAAGAAAAGAGTAGTTAATTTTCTCATTTAAAGGAGAATGTAGGTGAAAGTGATAACTAATTCCAATCACTTGAGAAATGATCAAATCTCTGTAAGCATAGTACCTTGGTAAATCAAGACAAAGTCATTAAAATCATTGTAAAAAATTCATTTGAGCAACAAATCTTTAGACACATTCATTGCATTAGCCTCTAGGTACTTCTATAATCTAATATAAAAATTCATAGCAGATAAAGGTATGAATTTTAAGCCTATAAAATTTACTCTTGTACATCATACACCTACTGAATTAATTAAAAAGTACATGTATTGTATCAGGCATATGTCTAGAAAGTAAAGTATTCCCATCATTGGAAACAGCAGGTCTGTTTAAAATTGGGGGTGGGGACATTTCAAGTTACAGTTCTTGGCCAGATCACCATGACTGTCTCTACTCTGCTTTATCTTTGCTCTTTGTTTTTACAAAGCTAGGTCTAATCAGAGTCTAAATGTAATATAAGAATGTATCAGTGGGATATGGTTTCATACAGAATAAACAAATTATATTGCCCTTGATTCTCTGAGCACGGCACTTCAAGGGCTGGACATGGAAGGAGGGCTGAAAGGAAAAGAAGCAGCAGAAAGCCATCCATCAACCAGGTACAATTCAAAGGCTCAAGTTGTGTTTCATTGTGTTCCTAACCCTCTGATAACTGACCCAAAGTTTAATATCTCATACAATGTCACTTATACATTTTATAAACTGGAACTCTTAGAGTAGTTTATATAAACCTTAAAAAGTAACAACATCGAAACCCTGAATTATAAACATACTGAACAATATAAGATAACAGAAATATCTTTTATTTCAAATTTGGATCTCAACTTTAGTCCCAGAAATTTAGAGCAATGCATTCCCCACAATTTATTCTGCTGGTTAGTTAAATCCATGCTTCTTACACATTTTCCATGCGAATTCAGAATTTAAGAAGGGAGAAAACCACAGTGATTAATAGCACTTGTGTGAGGCACGTCTGGCAATCTGTCCCACAATCTGGGAGCTTTCACAAAATCCCTTTACTTCTCCAAGTACCAGTATTCTTGTAGATTGGAAATAACCATACAACCTAAGATATAAGTTTGAATAAAATACTGATATAAATTGATTAGCTGTGTGTCTGAAGCAGAATGCTTAACACATGTCAGCTAATACTACCATCACATGGGGGAATTAGAAAATCTCAGGATCTTGTAAAGGTGCTATCTGAATTTGCTTAATGTCATCTTCCTGATCAAAATTTGTTTCCAATATAATTACCTAAAGCTTTCCACTACCATATCCTGAGATTTTCTTGTTCTATCCACCGTGAAGAATCTGAAATAATTTCTCAAAGTTTCAATGCCAAAAACTTAAGCAGAAACAAGTTCCCACGTCCTTCCTTTTAAAAAAGGAGTACAAAAAGTGTAATAGTCCAAATTCATTGTTTTGATATTTTACACTTGATAGTGTTAAGCCTCACCACTTTCTCTTCTGCTTCTTTCCCAATTTGGGCAAACTGAGAAGATCTGGATGTTCCATTGTTTGACACCGAAGGGTGTGCAAAATCACACAGCCCTGACTTACAAGGGCAGTAACTCTCACCTTGGGCCCCTCCCTAACCACAGTGAACCCCAAGCACATGCTTTTTTACATCTCTCAAGGCATTTTTGGGTCAATGAACATGCCTTGCTCTACTCATCTCATTCCGTAAGTAATAAATCAGTCACTCTATATACCACTGGTATGTGTGAGTGTGTATGTGGCGTGTCATCAGTCTCGACACCTGGACCAAACTCTGGGTAGGGCGCATCCTGTGTCTAGTGAGTGTCCACAGCGGCAACCATACTCAGGTATAAAGCTGAGTATGCTTGGTTATTCTCATATATGTGGACAAGCAAATTTTAGGGAACTTTTCCTAGTAATCTTTCATGTCCATATTTTATGAGAGATTTCCAGAAAGTCTATTTCAAAAACCCCATAGAAGACAGTATAGAATGCAGTAAAATAAACTTTGAGAAAAAAAACCTTGATAAAAGCTTTTATTTAAACTGATTTCACTCAGAGTATAAAAAGGTTAGTTTTCTATATCAAACATAGAAACAAATTATTTAATGGATTTATTAGATATTTTTATTTCACCCACTATAAAGTGCTTGAATGGGCATTATATAAGAAGGGTATTTAAAATATCATTGCAGAAGTAAAGGTGTACAAGACTTGTAAGATCATGTATATTCTACCATACGTTTTCCACCTAACTACATCCAGGCAATAAATTTTACTAACTTTTGCAAACTGGCACTATGCAAATTAATTTGATTTACAAAATTCTGGTTCTCTAAAATTTTAGGGATTGATATATTGTTAAGGGTGAGATACATGTGTATATTCCCCATTTGTAAAATTATGGGGGAAAATAACATAAATTTTCATATTCTATAAACTATACATTAAAAGTTTAAAATAGCATTTTATACTTATCATTCCAAAAAATAGCTATAAATTTATAACATACAAAAAAGTGATATATGATACTTCATTCTACTTCCAATCATTTGTTGAGTGCCTCTGCTATGCAAAATTCTGTGTTGCAAGGTGAATGTGAAGGTCAGGAATGAACAAAGGGCGTACTCCTAATGAAATGAAAACAATGGTGGAGCAGTGCTGCATCACCCCAGGTTCCTTTTCCTTACACTGTTCTTTAGATTCCATCCCTAATTTAGAAAAATCCTCATGATTAAACTAAAATACACTTGGTTGATATTTCTGTACTCTATTTATCCTAGCTTGATTTCTGGCAACTGGTCCTTAGGTAAAGTGCCTTAAAGATAAACAAACAAGCAAGCAAAATATAACCAAAGACAGTAAAATTGAGAACAAGCTGACAGTGACCAGAGGGGAGAGGGGAGGGAATTTCAGGGGAAAAGGGGAAGGATTCACAGGAACAAGTGTAAAGCACACATGGACAAAAACTGAGGGCAGTGGAAATGGGAGGGAGGTGGGGAGCACTGGGGGGGTGGGCTAGGATGGGAGTAAAAGACAGAAAACTGTACTTGAACAATTAAATAAATTTTTATTTTTTTTAAGATTTTATTTATCTTTAGAGGGGAAGGGAAGGAGAGAGGGAGAGAATATCAATGTATGGTTGCATCTCATGGGTCCCCTGCTGGGAACTGGCCTGCAACCCAGGCATGTGCCTTGACTGGGAATCAAACCACCACAATCCTCTGGTTCGCAGGCCCATGCTCCATCCACTGAGCTACACCAGCCAGGGCTAAATAAATTTTTTAAAAAGATAATTTAAAAGGTCATTTTTATTTCCTCATAGACTCTAGACAAAAAAATCACAAAATTTATTAAAATATACATGAGAAAATAACTAAAACATAGTTTTTATCTCTCATATTAGGCTTCTGTTTCATTGATGAAGAATAGATAGAATAGTCCACCTGTATATATTAATTTTAAAGTTATAGGCAACAAGTGTGAAACATTTACCATGAGTGTTCCTAATTTGATACTTTTATACTTTTATTGTTATGCCCCTCTCTAGAAATGTTCTTCTACCTTCAGCTGTGGAGAGTCTTAGCTTTTAAAGTTCAGGGGAATTGGATCCCATCCACAGCCCCCCAGCTGACCACATCCTTCCACCAAACTATTCAGTTTTCTAAAATCCTGGATTTCAGTGTACTATGATAATATGAGAAGGAAGGCCACATTCTATATTTAATATAATTTTATTACATATATGTTGAGTATGATGAACAATCATAGGGCCATAACTAAAGAAATCAAATGAATCAGGAGGTCCAAATGGAAAGCCTTGAATTTTTAAAATTATCTCCAGATGAAATTTTCTTTTAGAATTATACAGAATTCTAATCAAAAGTAAACTTGGTTTAAATCACTAGTTATTGATTACCTGCGATCTGGGGTTTTTTTCCTGTTTCACAGACGCTTAGTTGAGAAGATGAGAAGGAAATTAAACAGAAGAAAATATTTACATAATCTAAGATGCCTAAAAACATACAGCAATGCCAGCAGGTATGTGAAAAGCTGCTCAGCCTCCCTGATCATTAGACATACGCTACTCAAAACCCCTATGAGATATCACCCCCTCACTATTACAACGGCGGCGTCAAAAAGGTAACAAAGGCTGGCTTGTTTCTGTAGAAAAGAGAACACTTATGCACTGTTAATTAGATGACGAAGTGGTACAACCACTATGGAAAAGAGTATGAAGTTTCCTCAAAAAATTAAAAATAAAACTACAGTATGATTTGGCAGTCCCAGTTCTGGGAATCTGAAGGAAGCAAAACAAAACACTGTGCTGAAGAGGTATGTGGGTGCCCACGATCACAGCCGCATCGCTCACCACAGACACGGCGTGAAAACCACCGCAGGGTCCACTGCTGGGCTAACACATGAGGTTGAGGCTTATATACAATGAAGCATTATTCAGTCATAAAAGAGATGCCATTTTCAATGACACGAATGGATCATGAGAGCATTATGCTAAGAGAAGTCAGAGAATGATAAACAGAGCAAATCTCACTTGTATGTATAATCTCAAGGAACAAAATAGAACACAACAAACAAAAAAATCAAAGGAAAAAAAGGTGGTTACCAGAGGTGAGGGTTTAGGGTGAGAGAAATTGCATGATGGTGATCAAAAGGCACAAACTTCCAGAGAACAACATGAATAAGCCCTGAGGAGGTAATGCAGTCCATGATGACTACAGTTAACACTGCTGCACAGCACTATGCAAGTTGTTAAGAGAATACATTTTAAGAGTTCTCACAAAGAGGAAATTTCTTTTTTTTTTCATCTACGTAAGATGCCAAATGTTAATTCAATGTTGCAGTAGTAATTTCACAATATATGCCCGTCAAATCATGATGTTGTCCATTTTAAACTTAACAGTGTTGTATGTCAGTTATATCTAAATAAAACTGAAAATAGACTAAGCCTTCACCAGCTTCAAATTAGAGTAAATATTAGTTCAGAATAATTAAAATAATAGAAATGTTAAAAACAATGCCCGCAGTTCCCAAACTTTTGTTATTTCAGAATCACTTTGAAATTCTTCTCAATCCATCCACCAGAATTTCTGTTTCAGTATGTCTGAATTGGGGCCCAAAATACAAGGGTGACCAAAAAAAACTGCAATTATCTTCTGGAAGGTAGGTCCCTTGTAATACAGGCTTCCTCCACTAGGTGAGGAACCCGTCTATATTGGTACACCAGTTGGCATTGTTGTGAGAGGCTGCATTTGGCTTCAGTGAATTTTTTTGAAGACTCTTTCAATGTATTTGCTCATTCACAATGGGTGATTTACCAGCACAGCTGCCCATACCGCACTGAGTGTTCAGCAGTTTTTGACCAAAACTGGCCTGACCCCAAGTCCCACCCTCCCTATTCATCCAGTCTCATACAGAACAACTTTTTTTTGCTTTCCCAGATGAGAAAAAGTCCTTAAAGGGAAACATTTGCCACTGTGGAAGAGGTAAAACAAAAAATGGCAGAAGCACTAAAAGGCATCACAATCAACTAATTCAAAAACTGTTCTGAGCAGTGGAAAAAATGTCTTGATAGGTGTATTGCATTAAACGGAGAGTTCTTCTAAGGTGACTAAAGCATACATATGTAAGAATAAACACACAATTTTTTATAAACAAATTCTGATTTTTGGGTTCCCCCTTGTATGAATTACAACAAGTCCTAAGATTATGTAGGTGCTGCCAGTTCAGGAACCACATTTGATTGAGAATCACTAATCTGAAAAGAAAATACTACACATACAATTTAGCACATTTGTGTGGTAGTTTTTTCTTCACTCATGGTACTCTCATTTTCCCAAAGAGATAGTGGTTTTCTGGAAGCTTTCATTTCTCCAAGATGTTCTCTACTTAATATCCTCTACAGATAGAGGAAATAAAAACTATGTGTGAATTCTTTAAATAAATTATGAGCCAGGTGATTCTTACATATTTACCTTGGATATACAAAATTTTAATCACTGTCTTATATTACACTAAGCATTTTAGTGTTTGTTTGATTACTATGCCTATTATGATGCCTTTAATTCTTAGGATGGCCCTGGAGCCTGCCCCAGCTCAGAACTGAGTGTATATAAATGCATATGTATTCATATGTATATTGCAGTGCACACATACATATATGTACATGTATTTATAAAGTACTAGGTTAAAACCGAACTACCAAATAAATATTCTGATGAATGAATAATAAATAAAAACAGTTTAGAACATCTGTGAGTGAAGAAAAACAAGTCAGATATAATAAAGGTTAAAGTTACCCAGGCAATGAGATACATACAGGGTCTGGAAGGAGCAACTCCTGCCTTACTGTGGTTGGTAGGGTAATAATTTGGGTGTAATATTATAGTGTTAATTGGAGCATTTCACCTAAAATGTCATATGGTGTGCTTGAGTGTGATAGTGTTATGTTACAGATTACATGCTCATGATTTTGTCACAACAGATTTTGTCAGAAAAAGGGGTGTTATTTGTGCCAGACCCTTCATTTTGGTGGTAAATGGTGGTTAGTTTAGATGCTAACTTAACTAAAGCTCAATATTCATACCAATATTCTATTTTAAGTTTGATTGATGTACTGCATCTTGAAATAATGATATACATGAATTAAGGCTACCTGCTACATTTTATACTCTTAGTAGATGAGATGGGGTAAGAGGAAGCCAGCACACTTTGCATGCTTTGTTTTGTCACGGTTTCCAAAGTTCACCTAATATTCAGCAGTTAAGGTTGTTGTTGGGAAGCTACTCCATAAGAAAAAGTGGCAGAGAAGAGAATGCAGTTTCCAACCATGATTCATTTTAGACTATATATTTTCTTTCAGTTATAACACTTAAACAAAAAAATTGGATGGGATCCCAATTGAATTTTAGACACCACAGATATGCAAAATTTAGCTTGAGCTAGTCTTCAAGCATACATATGTAACACATTTTGCTATTTTATACTAAAATTGTTGAATCCTTCACAAGTCTCTGAATTAAAATGACTACCATGTGAAAACGCATCCTCATTAAATTTTGAACAAACCTGTTTAACACTTACTAAAGGTCAAGATTACAATTTCAAAATGGACTCAAAAGATTTGTTTAAGTGAACACTCTGATATGTTTGAGAACAAGGATCACAATTCTGTTGCATTTATCCTATAATACAAACTATTGTACAGCCAGTGACTCCTTTGAAACTCCTGAGGACACAAGCTTTTATGAGTGTACATATACAAAGATGCTGGGATTCAAATTAAAAAAATTTTAAAAACATTGCAAAATAGGCCTTGAGGAAAAGCTGAAGGAACCAGCTAAATTAACTATAGGTAATTGTAAAGCTATGAGGAGAAATTGAATAAGCCCATGTAAGCAGTCACTGAAAGAAAGATACAACCTTCAAATGTGGTAGAACTGAGTTTGAATCTTGATTCCACCTCCTACTGGCTCCATGATTTAGAAAATTTACTTAATGTTCTCGAATCTCTAATATGAAAGTTACAATAATTCTTGTATAGGATTAGTTAGACTTAATTGACCTAGAACAGTCTGCCTCATAGTGAACACTGACTTATTTTTTTAAATGTGTTTTAATTGTTCAATATGGAATTTCATATGTACACTATGCTTAAAATAGGCTTAACTGAAAAGAAACAAGGCTACTTTTCTACCCTACATAAGTTACTTAGACAAGATGAGCCTTAAGATTCATTTAAAAATTAGAGGAATTAAATTGGATGATTTCCCAGGGCACTTATTTATTATTCTATTATATTCTAAATAGCTGCTCTAAGAAATTCTCAATTTAAATTATATTAAAATTCTGCACCAGATAAATTACCCTAACATTAGCTAATAAATGTCTAATGTCTGTGGCTCTCAACTCTGGCTGTATATTAGAATCAATTGAGTGCATTTAAAAAATACTGACACCCAAATATTAAATCAAAATCTTTTGTGTGGTACTGAGTATCAATTTTTAAATTTAATTTATTTTTCAGTTGCCTGGTAATACACATTGTAGTTAGAGTTGTGAACTAACACCTTAAAGGGAAGTCATAAATGCTCCAGGCATGAGGGAAGTTAAAAGCAGATTTAGCAAGAATCTATTTTTTCCCCAAGCTAAAGACTTTCTGAAATAATCTATTGTTTTCCAGCTAAGGATTCTCTGTACTTCACAGAATCCATTCAGTTTCCTCATCCAAAATCTATTCTCTTATTTCCATCTGTCTGGATATCACAAAACCCCTTCAAACTCAGCTTGTTCAAAACTGAATTCATTTCCATTCATTAGTGCCTGTTCTTCAGCAGTATTTTTATATATCTGTTAAACCTCCATTCTCCAACTTCCCAAGATCAAAATCACATCATGAAATTTAAAACTTTTCCTTCTATTAAATTTGCAGGTTCTCTCTCTCCGTCCCCTCCCCTTTCTCAATTTCTTTTTCATCTTTAAAAGTCACTAATTCAGAAAAGCCTCCTTTGAACCCGTCAACACTGGGTTAGAAATGATGCTACAGGTGTTCGTAAGACCCCTTGTCCTTTCCGCCATAGGAGTTAATATGAATTCAATTTTGGGTTTATTTATGTGATCTGTTCAATGTAGAACATGAGTTTCAAAAAAGCAAGACAAAATATTTCCGCTATTCATATTCAGAAGCAACATAAGCTCTTTAACACACAAGAAGCATTTAGTAAATAATGGTTAAATAGTGAAAAGTAAGAACATTCTTTGTTATTGTTGCTTTGTACTTATTTAGGCACAACATCTTTACATGAGTCTAGTGGTATTGTGCATTTTTTCTGTGAATTAGTTTCACTATAGTATAATCATCCTGACTTATTCAAGTACTGCAGTCTGTTCATCGGAAGACAGAGATTGGGTCTTGATTGGCATATGTGAGATTAAAACTATCTCTTTGGTGTCAAATGTACAGTTCATCACTGAAAACTGACATATAGCATAAAAACATCCAGCAAATTGACCTAATATCCTTAGGTTGTATATGTCATGAAGTAAAATCCTTTCAGTCCTATTCATTACAAGATTACAGAATCGTATTTCTACAGATCCTAAAGGTGAGTGATCTGTCCTATGCATGGGTTAGGTGCTATCTCACTAGATTCTGCAAGTTATACCTCTGGCAATCATACCAGGAGGAAACTAGGTCTGGTTCTGGAGACAGCCTGGGCTCTTACCCCAGCAATTCCTCTGTGGACTTGAGTGACCCTGAGAAAGTGCTTCACTTTTTTTTGCAGCTCTTATTTTTTAACTGAAAAAAAAAAAGAGTTCAAACCAGATGTACTCTCAACTATTTCTTTTGTTCTAATACACAATGATTTTTAGAATTATTTATGTATAATTATTGAGACTTGATTTTTCCCTACAAGTTCTGAGGAGTTAGATGTGTTACTCTTGCATGTGTGCCTGCATTTGTGTCCACGCGTGTGATAACATTATCAAAGTCAGAAATGAGTTTTATTAAAAAATATTTTACTTTTGCCCCTAACAAAAGTAAAGGTATTAGTTTAAAATAACACTAATTTTTTTTTAACTCTTTTAGTTCTAGTGTGTCAGAAATACAGGCACAGCTTAGCTGGATTCTCAGCTCAGGGTCTCAAAAGGTTGGAAGCGAGTGTTGGTTGGGGTTTCGGTCTCATCCGAGGCTCAGGATCTTCTAGATTCCTGTGCTTGTTGGCAGAATTCATTTAACTTTAGTGGACAATTCATAAAACCTAGTTTCTTCAAGGCTAGCAGGATAGAGTTATTCATTCTTCCAGTCTATCTCCTTTTGAGCCCTTTTAAAGATCCCAACTAATCAGGCTTCAACCAGTGTGGTTCAGTTGGTTGGCCATCATCCTACAAGGTGAAGGGTCACCAGTTAGACTGCCAATCAGGGCCTGTGCCTGGGCTGTGGGTTCTGTTCCCGGATGGGGCATGTGCGAGAGGCAGTCAATCAATGTTTCTCCCCCTTCCTTTCTTTCTTCCTTCCCCACTAACAAAAATAGCTAGCTAGCTAGCTAGCTAGCTAATAGATAGATAGATAGATAGATAGATAGATAGATAGATAGATAGATAATAGATAGATAGATAATAGATAGATAGATAAAGTTTAAAGGTCCCAACTGATCAGGTCAGGTCCATCAAATAACCTCCTTTTTCATTAACTTAAAGCCAACTGATTATGGGCTTTAATTACATCTGAAAAATATCTTCACTTTGCCATCTTCAGTGGATTGAAGCATTTGAAGGACCAGCTTATACTAAAGGAGAGGGATATTATGCAAGGTATGGGGCATGAGGTTCATCTCAAAATTCTGCATACCACATTCATATATGGTCTACAATATAACCCAAATAAATCTGCTATATAAGACCTCTGTTTTAGACATATTTCAAATGATATTAATGTTTAACTTTAATTGTCAACCTAAACATTTTATGAAAGTTATTAATGTTTAATTTTAACTACTTACTAATTTACTTTTAATTGGGCTAATTACTATAATACAGTTTTTTATCAGTTATTAACTATTATGTACCTCTTGAAATAGGCTCTCAAATAAAATATAAAGAACTTAGTTGCAAATATACTTATTTTTATCAATTCTACATGACATTGAAAGAATGTAATGTTTTAAAACTCAGAATTGGCAAAAGAGACAATTTATTTGTTTTCACATAATAAAGAAACTAAAAGTGCCAAAAGAAATTATTTGCAAAAATGACTGTTTTGATTTATTTACCCTTACATTACAGGCATAAAGTTCTTTATAGAAATTCAGTATGTCAGAATGTTAAATAATCTCACCTGGATTTTTCTTTCTTTAGGATGAAATACCCAGAAATAATATATTAACATGAATCTAAATTTAATTCTTATAAAAACATTATAGAATGATTAACAAAATCACAGCATTTGGAGCAAGACGCCTGGGTTTGAATCCCGGTACCATCAGTAACTCACCAGTTCTATAACATTGGAGACACTACCTATCATTGTGGGTTTCATTATCCTCATGACAGATGTCAAACTCAGTAGGGTTATAGAGAGGATTAAACAAGTCATTTTGTTTCTACATGTATAGAAGAGCTTGGTGGGAGGTGTGTATGGGTGTGTGTGTGTGTGTATAAAATATATAGTTAAATATTTTAATCCATATTAACATAAAAGTACATATTTAAATTTTAGATGTATATATATATGAAACCCCTAAACAAATATTAAAACATAGAGGGACAAAATAATGAAAAATATATATTTTAAATTCTTGATTCAAAATATTCCTGGCCTTGAAACTGTGGAATAGATATATATTCCAACACTCTACTGCAAGTAACAAAATTCACATTATCATACCAACCTGAGTGTTTTAATGGTTAGGATCAATATATACACAGGGTGCTAATGACTCAAACATGATGGAAACACAGAATATATATTTAATAAACTTGAAATGTAAAAGCAAAGTTAGATCTTCCAGAAAACAAGTAAAGGGTAGCAAGTGAAAAGAAGTGTTGAAGAAAGTAAGAACACTAGTAACCTCCCTAAGGATATTGGGAGTTCTCAATATGCTGCACAAACTGACGGCACAAAAAATCCAAGTTCAAATGAGGCATGTGTATAAGCAAAATTAATCGAGAGAATAATTATAAAAAGTATCTCTATATCACATACTGTGGGGAATGAGGAAGATTGGAAGGATAATATAATTGCACAGCAGTCATTCTTCATAGGTGTGTGCCAAAATGTTATCATCACAAGTTGATAAATTGAGAAATAGAGGTATATGCTTATTATTTACTGGTAGTTCATGAAAGAAATGTAAACCAAAATTTGCCTCTGAAAAGTGAGATTACTGTAGAGAATTGTAGGGGCAAATGCTACTTCTGTGCTATTTTGTGCCATGCATATGAATATAAATACATATAATACACAAATATATACACACATATATGAATAGTGTGTGTGCATACATAGGCATGTCTCTATATATCCACACACATACATACATATCAGGCTATCCATATCAACCTGTAGCTAGCTAAATATCATGAAAGAGAGGCAGAGAAAGGGGAAAATGTAGGGAACAGTGTTCATGTCAGGGTGTTTTACCCAAGTTGCCAGCTTACATATGTAATCAAGGAGCTTGTAAATTGTTCATTGCACAGCAGATATTCTATGGTTCAGGCCTGAAAATCCCTTCTTTGATTTTCAGGCCTAAGATAGTAGTTAACAAGGGTAGGACCATGATTAGCACATGGTGTGGTGTGGCATGGTGTGGCAGTGTGTGTATGTGTGAGTGTGCGCTTCCTTTAGATAAAAGTGCCCCAAAGACTAGCCAGATGCAGGCCTAGGTCCTGTAACCAGACTTGGTGAGTGGAGCTAAACTGACTTTTGGAACCACTTGACCACTCAGCTGGTGTCTCTGCATAGTAAAACCTGAACAATCAGCAGAAATGAATTGCCTCTTAACACTTCATATTCCTAATGCATGCAGCCCTGCGCAGAGACTGTTTCTGGTTAAATGATGATGTGCCCAACTGAGACTCTAAGCACCATCAAAACAAAATCCCTATGCCGATGCCCCAGTGCTACTGCACATGCCCTACCTCAGGCTTCACACTCCCCTCAGGAGGGTATACAGGCACCAGGCAGGAGCCAGGAGAAATGCCATAACATAAGAGGAAGCAAGAAGACACATAGTGCTGATGGAGTTAGTCCCCCTTCCACTGGACAGCTCTTTATTGGTGACCCATTTGGTTTGGGCTCCAATTCCTTCCATGTGCCCATGCCCTCTTCCTCTCACTTTTGATTTCCTTTCTTCTATTTTTTCATGAATTTACAAGCAGCTGTTCCAATTTAGGAGAATCACTTCTAGATGACCATACAATATCCTACAGGCCTCAGCCCAAATGACTAACAGGATGTTTTGCAAAGCAGAAGAAAATCTTTCTCCTAAGAGATATTCTTCTCCTGACTCAAGTTTTACTCCTTCAGTGCTATGGTGTATGGCTTATGTTTATAGAAATGTAAATAACCTAGGAAGCCTCAAATTCAACACTGACTAGAGCAATCCTATATTCAAAGTCAGAAGACACTTATGAATCAATTAAAAATTTGAGAATTTACTCTACAATATTTTAGTAATTTGACCATAAACCTCTTTTAGAAGACATGGAAAAACAAAATTGATCTCCACTTAAAAAATTGTGAGGGGAAAGGTGATTGACTTTGCTTTCATCATCTTAAGAAAAAAATGAATTAGCTTAAAACTTCCATGAAAATTGTAAGGGAAAACATAAACCTGTTTGTATTATTCTTTTAAAACTACTTTAGAAGCAGAATTTTCTGTTCATACTCTCTAATGTCTCAATTAGCTCCTGAGGTATTAGTTTGAAAAAACAACTCTACAAATTGCTCATTCTCAAATACATTACAAGACCATTTCTTTTATTTTTCCACAGAATGTAAAAGACCTCAGTGTATCTGTTAATTTACTGATACAAGTAAAAAAACAATACAATGTAACTTCTTTTTTGTTTGTTTTTGTTTTAGGAACACAGAAAATAAATCTTACTTCTAGTTGGAGGATAAGATGAAAATACAAAGGCTACAACTGATGAAAATCCATTACAAATAAAACATGATGCATACAAATACAAGATCCTCCGGAGGCCAGGGAAGAATAGCAGGAGAATTGGCTTAAGAGATGCAGTTCTTATCATAATTAAAGAATTAGGAGGAACACAGAACTCTACAGTAATGACATGCACTTGGTATTTAAAAGTGTCTCTGGCACGAAAGCTTCATCATTGCCTCATTTACTTTACAATTTCTAAAATATAGATATGGCAACAACCCAGATCAGAACTGGGAAATTAAAAACATTCCTTCCTTCCTGTGGGATTTATTTCAGAGATGCTAAAATATGGTTGTAAGAAAATGTACCATGGTGGGGCCCATCTCACTCTTATCTGTACTCAAAGATACTGACCATATGCCAAGGCATCAGTAAGACACCAGTTAGGAGTGTATGGTGAGGGATAACCAAAAGATTGCTCATGTACTTAACTCTGAATCAGAATGGAAGTTTTTGTTATCTTCTTTTTTTATTTCTTGCAGTCTTTGGAAAAACAAAAGCGAGATTTGAAGAAAAGATTGTTGCCAGGATGTGACTAATTTAAGAGTAGTTATAGTAATTAAACAAAGAATCTATTAGACTGAAGTGTTGCTAGTGATGTGGGAGCTACATAAGCAAACCAAAAATTTAGTCAGTAAATGTCTCAGGCTTATGAAATAAAACCTACAGACAACCAATTGAAAATGGTAATTAGGCGTTAAGGTCTAGCCAATCAGTAGCGCCTCTGCCTGAGCTTCTGTCTTGGAGCTCCCCTAACCGCTTCTGGCTGGGTGCTGCCCAATGCAAACCAATATTTGCTCAAATAAACTTAAAACTTGTAGTATGTTTTTATTTTTTAGGATTCCATGTTATAAAGTATAAAACACATGTTTCTACTCAGTACACACCTATGGAGTGTGAATCATGAAGCAAGCTCCAGTTTTAAGTGCTGGAGATGTGAAGGTGAGCAGAGAAATAAAAAACGTGCTATTATTGCTATGACTAACATCAGGGATGGTACAAATAACTTTTTTGAAACAACATCTTTAATCATGATAATGACAATTTTACTTGGTCTTGAAATCTGAAGAAAAAGTGGGAGTAATTCTGGCAGGGATAGTCCCCTTCACTCCTGACCATTAATAATACTGCAACTGAAATTCGATTAAAAAACTATGGGAAAAAAATCCAGTAAATGACTTCTTGTGTAGACAGATTCTTTATTCATCACAAGAGTTAATTAGGATGTTGTAAAAATGGGACTGAACAAGAAATACTACAATATGATTTGGAACCAAACAGTTATTCAGTAGTTTTAAAGTACCTGTTGTATACAAGACTCTCTCTCTAATAATATATAATAAATATTAATATATAACATAATATATCATTATTATATAAATATAGTCATATATAATACATTAGACATCACACATAACACATCTATAATTATATTATAATTCTATGTTACATATTAATATATTATATCTCTACATATACTCACACATACAAGGTTTAAATTATAGTAATGGAAATAAGATATGAATAAGACAAACTGCAATGAAGTGTGGGATGCAACTGGTAGGAAGAGAGGTGAAAATAAAATGTTCGGGAGTATTTGGAGACAGGGACCTCTTACGATGTATGTGTGGGTATTGAGGAGGGGCAGGGGAAATAGGGTTATAGTTATATTTTCACAGAAATTGTTTCAGTGAAATTTAAAAATGGGCATTCTGGTTCACTTGAATTTATTATAAATTTTAGCACTTAATAAAAACTCAAGACAAGCTAGTGGTCAAATCTTTTTTTGTGCTAGAACAGGCATGTTACATTCCTGAACTTGCAATATTCTAATAAAACCTAGGAATCTCCCCAAAGCCCTGAGAAAACAGCAGTAAACATGGAGTGCTGGTTGGGCTTGTGGCAACTTTCACATTGTAGAACATCCAAACTACTTTTAATTTGTTCGAGAGAAGTCAAGATTTTTCTTCCTCTGTACCTCTTCTTTCTTGTTCCCTTTGTAGGGTAGGCTGGTTATTATTTTTCAGAACTGTTAACAAAGACAATCTTTAGCTGGATGGTTTGCTTTTTTTCAAACTGCAATGATCTGATGGAGGCATCGATGCAGGCATAAACCCATAAATCAGCTTCCAACTTAAGGAAGAGAATGTCAGACATTTGCTTTGGGGATTATAGTATACATGAGAAAGCTGCAGTTGTATCACAGTGCAGCTTCGTGCTGGAAAGCTTCTTTTAGCTTTCTCCCATATGTTTAAAACGACACATTTCACTAAATCACATAATAATATATAAATCAAGAAAATAAGTTATATTATTGATTTCTACATTGGGTTAATCTTCCTAACACTCTAATTTGAGACAGGTTTTAAACAATGGGACCACAGAAATATGTGTTATTTCAAAATATATTTAAAACACATTCATAATAACTGACACACATTAGGTGCCGAGTGGAAGAAAAAACACCAAAAGGCAGCACTCTACACATGCTGAAGTACAATGAGTAAGTGTCAAAGTCACAATGGGTCAGTGTTATTATGGAGGATTCAGTGTCAGCTAGTTTCATAATTAAATGATAAATGATCTCAACAAAGGAAAACATACACATGCACAAAATCCTACCGATGCTTTTGCAAATGAAACAAGCTATCTTGGTATAGAAATGTTAAGCTAATGCTAAAGAAATGTAAGAGAGGCGTTGGCTGTTTACCTAATGTTGACAACATCTAACAGTCTGACCTATTTTTTCTAACACATGCAATTGTTCAGGAAATCTGCATTGATTGTCCCAGTTAGTGATTTATTTAGGAATAAGTTTGTACTTAGATTACTCTTGAGTTATGAAAAAATCTACCTGGAGGGCACCTGTGAAAGGTTTCCCTGGTGATAAATAGGGACACTTAACACAGATGGAGCTATTTTTTGTTCCCTGAAGACTGATGTCTGCGTGTCCTTTCTAGACTGTGTGACCATCATGCAGCCACAATGAATGGCATGTGAATGGTGAAGCCACCGGACTGCAGAAGGCAGAGTAAAAAGGTTGTGCTGTAGGCTGAGTGATAGCTCCAAAGATGTCAATATTCCAATCCCTGTAACTTTCAATGTAACCTTCCTTATATGACAAAAGTATCTTTCAGTTACAATTAAGTTTATGATCCTGAAATGGGGAGATGATCCTGAAATATCTGTGTGGATTATAAGGAAATCGCAAGTGTCCTTGTAAGAAGGAGTCAGAAGAGATCTTTTCACCGAGAGGACAATGTGATGTGAAGGGAGCACAGAAAGATTTGAGGATGTTACAGTGCTGGCTTTGAACACAGAGGAACCAGCCAGGGGCCAAGAAATGCAAGCAACACAGCTCGAGAATCTTCAAATACCAGGAAACAAATTCTCCTCTGGAGAACCAGAAGGAAAGGTGGCCCTGTAGTTGCCTTCGTTTACTCAGTAAAAAATGATTTCAGACTTCTGGCCTCTAGAATTGTAAAATATTAATTTTGTGTTGTTTTAAGACACTAGATTTGTGGGGATTTTTTTGTGGGAGCCATGGAAACTAATACAAATGGAAGGATTGAATGAGCCATTAAATTACTCTCTATTGGAACCACTTAAGCACAGTAGAGCAAGGTGTATGTGAGGATTACCTTAGTGGCATTGGTGGTTATTTTCTCTGGTAAATATCTGTTTATTGGATTGCCATTTTTGATGACTTAAGTGAGTCTTGTCCTAAATTTTCATTCAAATGTAACCTTAGACCTCCTTAGTTAGGTTTATTCCTAGATATTTTATTTTTGGTTTTGCTATATCGAATGGGATTTTTTCCTGACCTGTATGCAGAAAACTACACAGCCCTAAAGAAAGAAATCAAGGAAGACACAAACAAATGGAAACATATACCTTGTTCATGGATTGGAAGAATTAACATAATCAAAATGTCCATACTACCCAAAGCAATTTACAGATTCAATGCAATACCTATTAAAGTACCAATGGCATATTTCACAGACATAGAACAAACACTTCAAAAATTTATATGGAACCATAAACGAGCTCAAATAGCAGCTGCTATTTTGACAAAGAAGAACAAAGTAGGAGGAATCACAGTACCTGATATCAAATTGTATTACAAGGCCACTATAATCAAAACAGCCTGGTACTGCCATAAAAACAGGAACATAGATCAATGGAACAGAATGGAGAGCTCAGAAATCAACCCAACTCTCTACACTCAATTAAGGGGGCAATAACATAAAATGGAGTAAAGATAGCCTCTTCAACAAATGGTGTTGGGAGAACTGGTCAGCTATGTGCAAAAAAATAAAACTTGAGCACAGACTTACACCATACACCAAAATAAATTCAAGGTGGATAAAAGACTTAAATATAAGCCTTGAAACCATTAAAGTCCTAGAGGAGAATATTGGCAGGAAAATCTCAGATATTTCACACAGCAAAATTTTTACTGATATGTCCCCTAGAGCAAGGAATATAAAGGAAAAAATAAACAAATGGGATCTCATCAAAATAAAAAGTTTCTGCATGGCTAAAGAAAACAGTATTAAATCAAAAAGACAACCAACTGTATGGGAAAACATATTTGCCAATGATACCTCAGACAAAGGTTTAATCTCCAAAATATACAAAGAATTTACACGACTCCACTCTAAGAAGACAATCAACCCAATTAAAAAATGGGAAAGGACTTGAACAGACACTTCTCCAAGGAGGACATACAGAAGATCAGAGACACATGAAGAAATGCTCAATATTGCTAGCTATCAGAGAGATGCAAATCAAAACTATAATGAGATACCACTTTATACCAGTCAGAATGGCCATCATAAACAGAGCAACCAACAACAAATGTTGGAGAGGTTGTGGGGAAAAGGGGACTTTAGTTCACTGTTGGTGGGATTGCAGACTGGTACAACCATTATGAAAAACAGTATGGAATTTTCTCAGAAAAATAAAAATCGACCTGCCTTTTGACCCAGCAATTCCACTGCTAGGATTATGTCCTAAGAACCCTGAAACACCAATCCAAAATAACCTATGCACCCCAATGTTCATAGCAGCACATTTACAACAGCCAAGAGATGGAAGCAACCTAGGTGCCTGTCAGTAAATGAATGGATAAAAAAATTGTGCTACATATACACAATGGAATTCTATGCAGCAGAGAGAAAGAAGGAGCTACTACCCTTTGCAACAACATGGATGGAACTGGAAAGCATTATGCTGAGTGAAATAAGCCAGGCGGTGAAAGACAAATACCATATGATCTCACCTTTAACAGGAAGCTAAACAATAAAACAGACAAGCAAGCAGAATAAAAACAAAGACACCGAAATAGAGAACAGGGGGACAGAGAGCAGAAGGGAGAGGGGAGGGAATTTAAGGGGAAAAAATGGGAGGAATTTAGAGAAACATATATAAAGGACACGTGGACAAAAACTAAGGGGGGGTGGAAATGGGAGGGAGGTGGGGTGCATGGGGCAGGGTGGGCTGGGATGGGAGAAATAAACAGAAAACTGTACTTGAAAAATAACTAAATAAAAATTTTAAAAAAACAAACGTAGCCTTAAACTCCCCATTAATTGAAATAATTTTAGGTTTTATATTATCAGAAGTTATAGAGCACAGATCACAGCCCAGGAAAAATTAAAGCATTTATCACAGCTTTATGTAATTAATATTAAAACCTATCTCCATAATAACACCATACTTTCAATTGCTCCACTGAAAGATGCCGAAAACCATCTTGAATGAATTTCATCTCTCACCCCCCACATATAATCAGTCAGCACATCTTTCCACTCTCCCTTTACTATCTCCAAACCCAGATCACCAATTGTCCCCACTACCAGTGCCACCATCCTAATCCTCACTACTGTGTTCTTGTCTACACACTGTAAGCCTGGCAACCACTCTTCTTGACACTACACTTACTACACACAAAGCAGACGAGCCTTTAAAATATGCAATGGATCATGTCACTTCTCCTCTCAAACATGTTAGATATTCCTATCTCTCTTGGAATAAAAGCCAGAGTTTCCAAAATTGGCTAAACGTCCACATAAGTTATGCAGCCAATATTTCAGAATAAAGAAGACACAAGCCCAGATCTGAAACTGGCCCAAAATGCCCACAGATGACACATAACATAAAAAAGAAAGCCATCTTCACTTTTGGGAAATTTTAAGACTGGCTGCTATCTGGTAAAATCTAATAAAATGCAGGAATATGTGGCAAAAATATACCTTTTTATTGCTATTTTTAGCACCTAACATTATACATTAAATTATTTATTTGATTTTTGCCCCATGCATATAAACTCTCTGAATGTCTTTTCTTCACTACTGAGTCTTCACGCCTAAGACACAGTCTTTCTCATTTATGCTACATGAATGAGGAACACTTACTGAGAGTTACTATGCTTGCATATAAAATAATGTTATATTAATTATTATATGATAGAATAAGTGACTTCCTTAATACTGGAAAAACCCTACCTACTTTTATATTTCAGGTGTTCTTGCTTATATTCAGGTGTTCATTTCATATTTGCTGAGTGAATGATTTCTCACAAATTAGACACAAAAATCTCATATAAAAGAAATAGTAATAAAAAACTCTGTTGCTATGGACTGAATGTCTGTGTTTCTCCCAAATTCACATGTTGATATATGGAAGTAGAGCTTTTGGGAAGTAATTAAGTTATGAGAGTAGAACCCTTATGGATAAGATTAGTGTGCCTATAAGGAGAGATATGAGAGAGAGATATTTTTTCCCTGCTATGTGAAGACACAGCAAGAAAGCAGCTGTCTGTCAACCAGAAGAACCAATCACCCTGGCAACTCCCATCTCTGATGTCCAATCTACAGAACTGTGAGAAATAAATATTTTTTTGTTAAAGCTACCTAGTCCATGGCATTTTTGTTATAACAGCCCAAGCCACTGAAAACACCTATGAAGGAGGTGTTATTTATCTCATTTTAAATATTAGAATTGAAGTAGCATAGCTAAGATCATGCAGACAGCAGCCGATAGGAGGGTCCATTCTTAAAATTGCCAGCCTCAAATTCTGTTTAAAGATTCCACATCAAAATGAGATAACGTGGCCAGAAAAATTCAACAAAGTGTTGGGGAACCCCTGAAAGAGCCACGGGCTGAAACACTCAGTACTTCTTTACTTTGTAAAAAATAATTTTATTTTTCCTAGACCAACACATAGCATTCTGTCATCTGTATTTCAATGAAAGCATAATGAAAATGGCAATTGTTTCAAGGTATACACAATTATCAAAGTTTTGTAGGTGAAGGAACTAACATTTGACAAGAGACTTACTTTAGACTCTTCAGAGAGGAATAAACAAAAGGGCTAAAAAGATAAGGTTGAAGAATATTAAATTTTGTTACACAAATTTTATTTACTAACTCTTGCTCCATCATTAAGGGCACTTCTTAAGTGTTTATAAAATCTAAGACTAAAATGACAGGAAGCACTCTGTAGTAGAATGGGCAGTGGCGTTACAAATCTCCTCTCCTCAAATTCAGCATATGCTGAAGATGTACATTCATTTTCAAAAGTATAGAAAATTCACGGACAAATTATGTTACTCAGAATGTT
Source organism: Artibeus jamaicensis (assembly GCF_021234435.1). NCBI lineage: Eukaryota > Metazoa > Chordata > Mammalia > Chiroptera > Phyllostomidae > Artibeus > Artibeus jamaicensis. The sequence goes on from NW_026522030.1 coordinate 47,891,180, forward strand.
TTTTTAATATTTTATTTATTTTTAGAGAGAGAGGAAGGGAAGGAGAAAGAGTGGGAGAGAAACATCAATGTGTGGTTGCCTCTCATGTGTCCCCTTCTAGGGACCTGGTCTGCAACCCAGGCATGTGCCCTGACTGGGAATCCAACCGGAGACTCTTTGCTTCACAGGCCCGTGCTCAACCCACTGAGCTACATCAGCCAGGGCACTCAGAATGTTTTGAGATATGACTTTAGCCCTTTTTGGTTGAGAGAACAACTGTACAAGTCACAAGGGTGACTTTTTCAGAGGCATGGGGGGATATGTGGAGTTAGATAGCTCTTAGCACTACTGTATTTTTCAGACCATAAAATGCACCTAGGTTTTAGAGGAGGAAATTAGAAAAAATTTTGAAGCAAAAAATGTGGTGAAATATTTAATAACAAAAAACATAATATTTCACCAATGTAAATGTAAACAAAACTCAACAGCAGCATTAACAACCATTATTCCTCCCAAATTTGGGGGTGTGTGTCTTATAGTCAAAAATATGGTAATCTAGTCAGAATGTTCTACATTCTTAAGAACAGCATGGAAAAATGTGATGAATTTTTTTTCTGCCATTCTCACTGTGAATGCTCAGTGATCTGCTTTAATTGTGTAAATACACAATTAAAAAATTATATGTTCCATTGATTTTCTCATTACTTGTGTCATATTATCCAAAGTATCAAGTTTGTAAGTATCCATGAATCTATGAAACTCTCTCAAGTATTGTTACAAAATAAGTGAAAAGTTTGACCAAAATTTGGTGCCTTGATAATAAATTATCCATGCCTCATTTTTATATTGAATTTGTCAGTAAACATTACCCAAACATTTTTTGCCTCTTTTCCCATGTTTATCCAGAGAGTTGGAGACATATTGGGCAGTCTAAACCTCAAATGAATTTGATGATGTTCAGTGGTTATAAACACAGAGATGCCCATCTACTGAAAACACAGGGAAAAAAATCCCATTAAGATAAAGCATTTAACTTGAAAGGCAGAAAGAAAAGTCTCATTATTGTGGGTGGTTACAAGCTAAAGTATAATGACCATTAAAAACAATTACATTATGTGGTGTATTCCCCATTTTTGAAAATAACTGAAAATCAACCCAACATAAAAGCTTTATTTTTCTGGAAACTATTTGCATTTTTAATGGAGAAATAGTTTTTGAACTCTTAAAATATTCTTCAGAATTTAATTTTCTTTTATTTTATGCATATATTTTCCTGGACATTTTATTACTGTATTATAAAGTTCTAAGTATTTATAGTATGGAAATACTTTAAAGTTTATTTAATGCTCTCTTTTATGGAGCTATGTAAATATGCTCAGATTACTTAATAGGTAAATTCTGGATTTAGAACGATCAGAAATTAGATAGTTTTAAATTCCTATCTTCTGATTGAAGCCCAGTGATATTTTGTAAGTAATAAATTGCATTTGTACTTACTAATCATAAATGAATAAAAATAATGGAGAATAGGTTTTGTTATACTATGTGAGTATATTGAATATTTTTATCTATTTACCTTTGTTAATAATATATAAAATATGAAGGAAAAGAATATATCATTCTAGTTGGATTAATTTTGCTTTAAGATTTATAATTATTTAATATGCTAGAAAGAGAGAGAAACTTTTAATTGCTGAAAAATCTTTCAAAGAACATTGTATGAATATGGATATTTGAAGATTTCAATGATCCCTTCACTTATATAGTTAAAGATATAAAATTAGTTTTGTTGCTCTAAAAATATGAGTAATAACATATACATTCTAATTTCACCTAAGCTTTAGGTGCCTTCCAGAATCTTTGAGAATTGTGCTAATAACCATTATCACACAGAGAAATTACTAAGAAAATCAACTACAACCATTATAAAAGAATAATATAAAAACAATCTCAATGCCACTAGCTTGACTGAAAAATGATTTCTTTTTTTCCATTTTCTAATTTAATTCTTTTTCAAGTACAGTTTTCTGTTTTTTACTCCCATCCCAGCCCACTCTGCTCTGTGCTCCCCACCACCCTCCCATTTCCACCCCTCTTAGTTGTTGTCCCTGTGTCCTTCATACTTGTTCCTCTAAAATCCCTCTCCTATTTCCCCCGAAATTCCCTCCCCTCTTCCCTCTGGTTGCTGTCCCCCTGTTCTCCATTTCAGTGTCTTTGTTTTTATTTTATTTGCTTGTTTGTTTTGTTGTTTAGCTTCCTGTTAAAGGTGAGATCATATGGTATTTGTCTTTCAACTCCTGGCCTATTTCACTCAGCATAATGCTTTCTTTTAGGTTCACTCCAAAACAACAGTAGGTCCTTGTCATACCATGTTATTATCAGAATTTAGAAGTTTTACTTTCCATCTACAGTTTTATTTTCTGAGTTTGCTCTAGTACAATAAGTAGAATGGTTCCTGAATATATCCCTATTCTAATTCCTGAGTCCTGTAAATATGCTACTTTACAACGGCTAAGTCCCTTGGCTGATGTTAAATTACAGATCTTATGACATGGAGATCATCTCGTGCTGCTTTTAACTGGGTGGGCCCAATCTAATCACAGAAACCCTTACTATGGGAAACCTCTGGCTGAAGCAGAAGAGTTGTCAAGTAAAAGAAATGTGAAATGTAATAAGGGCTATCCATCTTTGTTCTTTTGAAGATGGAAAGGGAACTATAAGGCTAGGAGTGCAGAAGGCTCTAAGGAGCTGAAAGAGGCCTCCAGGTGACAGCCAGAAGGAAATAAAGAACTCAGGTCAAAAGCCCCAAGGATCATCCTTCTGCAAAAAATCTGAATAGACTTGAAAAAGGATTCTCCTCAACAGTTTCCAGATAAAGAGCTCAGGAAAATGCCTTAATTTTGACCTTGTGAGACCCAAAAGAAAGGAACTAATCAAACAAACACACACTTTTGATCTACAGAATTGAGAGATAACAAATTTGTACTGTGGTACTTTGTTATGCTAGCATAGGAAACCAGTTAGCTTTACAAAATCACTAAATATGGGCAGATTTACTTCATGGTCAGAGATAATTTCTTACTCATGATAATATCCTTAGTCTCTCCAAGTGCCTTTCATATAGGATATGGTCAATAAACTTTATTGATTGAATCTAATGCTCTGTTATCTACATCCTTGATCTTAAGTTGATTTATTTATAATCTATTTTCAAGAAGGATATAACATAATTTACAATAAAAGCAATGGAAATGAAGACCCAAAGATGGAAGCAAACAAAATAAAAAGATAAAATGGGATACAAAGAATAGTGGATCTCTAACTTGAAAAAGCAAGTAATAATTTTTGAATCTAAGTTTATCACCAAGTATCCTATCAGTCAAAACAAAAGAGAAAATACAATTTCTTACACAGTTTTCACCACCCATAAGTATGAAACTACCCAAAATCATCAAGAGACAGGCTTCTCTTTTTTTTAACCCAGTGTCTGTTATGAACAGCATTGAATGTCATCATGAACATTATCTTTTGCAATGCATGGCAGAGGCCTAACATACACTTCTATTTCTGATATCAGACTTCAGTTACAGCTGGACAGTTTGAAAATATAAGCACATCCAAGAGGAGCCAGAGTGCTATAGCTTGCATTTGTGATGTTCAGATTGCCAACATTAATAAACAGAGCATGCTTAGAAAATCCTTGGGTGTGTTAACATGTTTGTTGCCACTACCTTTCAAGGTTGATTCTCTGGGCAGGGAGAAGAATTAGCAGCTTGCTTTGATCCCAGACTAATTGTGTGCATTGGCCAACAGAATAATCTTCAGTTTCTCCGTCTAAGACTTATAAACAGTGATTCCAAAGGATAGAACCTCACAGCAACATAAATACACAACCATGTACCTGATTATCTGCATTGAACTTGGACCACAGACAGAGGAGAAACAATAAGTTCATGCTTTGTACAGAGGATTGAAAGTATATATACCCAACTAATGTCATTTGCAGATAAACTCAAATTATTTCATCCCCGACTTTATTCTTTCCTGCTCAAAAAATACTGTCGGTGGGAATGCGGACTGGTGCAGCCACTGTGGAAAACAGTATGGAATTTCCTCAGAAAACTAAAAATGGAACCACCTCTTGATCTAGCAATTCCACTGCTGAGAATATACCCTAAGAACCCCAAAACACCAGTCTAAAAGAACCTATGCACCCCAATGTTCACAGCAGCAAAATTTACAATAGCCAAGTGCTGGAAACAACCTAAGTGGCCACCAGTAAATGAGTGAATAAAAAAACTATGGTATATTTACACAATGGAATACCATACAGCAGAAAAATAGAAGGAGCTTCTACCCTTTGTGACAGCATGGATGGAACTGGAAAGCATCACACTAAATGAAATAAGCCAGGTGGTGAGGGGTAAATACCATATGACCTCACCATAAGTGGAACCTAATCAGCAAAACAAACAAGCAAGCAAAATAAAACCAGAGACATTGATATAAAGAACAAACTGACAGTAACCAAAGGGGTATGAGGGATAATGGAGGAAAGAAAGAGGAGGGTTGTCAAGGGCCCCTGGGCAAAGCCAAAGGGGGCTTAGGATTGAGGGTGAGACATGGGGATAGGTGGGGCAGGCCAGAGTGGTGGTGGGAAAATGGAGACAACTGTATTTGAACAATAATATTTTTTGATCTGTAAATTTCTGTTTACTTAATAAGATAATATTTTTAGCACAAGAAGGGGCCCTAGCTACAGATGTCTGGGAGTGAGATATAAGCAGGTCAGCCTCTGTAGAACTCTCAGTTTAATACAGTAGACTTCCAAACATGGCATTCACTGGCTTTGCTTCTGAGGTAGCAAGAACATGAATATTGTGACCTGTTTTTGATTGCTTCTTTCTTCTTAAACTGTTGTTAAAGTCTTTATATTCTAAATCACTGACTTTATCCATTGTATTTCTATTATTTAATCCCCTAGTATTTCCCACCCTCATTAGAACAATATGTAATGATAATGCCTACCCACTTAGATCAATGGTACTCAATCTTTTGACTGATTAACTCCTCATAATAAAAGTGGTGTATATGAGGTGCCACAATATCTGGAACATACCTCGATACAGTGTACACGAGGAAAATATTTCATTTCTTATCTTTTTTAAATTTGTGAGACTATCTATAACTTTATTTCCCTTAATTATTGAGTGTTATAAATAAAAATAAGTTACAAAAAGATGCACTATTGTTTTTGGTTTTTTTTTTCAGTTTTACATACTCCCTCACACACCAGTGTGCAAGGCATGGACTTAGATTATGTGCTTTTAGTTGCCCTATAATTCTAAGAGAAAAACAGGATTCAGGCAAACCTACAATATCTGGGCTAGATTTTCCTTCCAGGATGTATTTTCTGCCAGTAAGGGAAGTGAGTTAACCAGGGTTGGCTTGAGTACTAAAAATGCTTAAAGTATGGATATAGCCCACTTCTGCAAGGAGTTATTCTCTTAAAGTTTGGAAATAGCACACTTCTATAAACAGTTATTCTATAAAAATTGCTGATGCATACTCCAGAGTAATTCAGGTATAAATAAATAAGTAAATCAATAATCAATTTGTCAAACAATAAATTGGATTTCTACAGGGCTGTATAACTAATACTTGGCTATGCCCTGAGGGTAAAACCAGAACTTTCATCCTTAGTTGTTTAATGAGGCCAGTGAGAAAGTGACAGAGGAATGTTGATACAGTAAATATTGCTTGAATATTTACTTCTGGTTATGTGGATTTTACTCCAATAAATTGAAAATATTTCAGACATAGAATATGGCATTCCCAAGTCATCCTTCATATTAAAATGTTCTATTGTCAGAGTTGCCATTTCCTACAACACAGTTCTGAAGCAAGCAGGGCTAAAGGATGCAGGCATGAATAAATGCAGTGATCTAAATCATCAGGCAGAAAAATGTTTCCCAAAGTGACAAAATATATGCAAAGCACAAAAAAATGCAGCCTGAAGTTGTTCTTCGATTTTGGGGTTCTTACACTAGAGAGAAGAACTAAAAGGTGATAAATACATATCTCATGAAACTAGTTTGATTACTAAATTAAATAGCCATTTTATTTATTTAGTTATTTAGATAATTAGTTACCATGTTTGTTTGTCATAATTCTTAATAGATTTTTATCCTGGTGGCTAAAGTAACAATCTCTGTCCTAAAGTAGGAGGCAAGTTTCCTCCTCTAAAAAGTTAAACCCAAGAATGCATTATAAGTTCTAATAGCAATATACTCTAAAAGATCCATTACTCATGAAGGAAGCCTATTTGCCAAATTAAAGTTCCATTGGTTCCAATTATAGCACAGATATGTTCCTTGCCAAGCCATGCATCCAGTTTTTAATAATGATAAAAGAACTTATTGGTTAAGTTCAAAGAGAATTCCTGGTGCTTGCAATTTTAAATGCAACTTTACCCTCTGCTCATGTAGAATCATTCATTTTATACTTTTCAATCAAGTGTAATAATTTTTAGACAACATGTTTAGTTTTTACTATCACACAATAAATAAAATTTAAAGATCTGGATAAAATGCTAAAGAGGCCCATTGAAGTACTCTCATAACTGAGATCATTTGGTATTTGTTTTTCACTAACTGTTTTTTTTTTAAGGTATATTCTCAGCAGTAGAATCGCTGGGTCAAATTACTAAGTTCATGCAACATAAAAAATTATTACTTCATTTTCTAGAAAAGCCACGTCATAAGTACTTTCTTCAAAGTTCAGCTAATACCTTTCTGGCAAGAGTTTTTCAACCAAATGTGTGTGTGTGTGTGTGTGTGTATGTGTGTGTGTGTGTGTGATATTAATTTCCTCCACAAAATATTGGAATTAAAATAATTTTAAAAGGAAAAGAAGAAACTTAAACTAAGAATGATAAAATTTCACAGGTTAACACTACTGTATTTGACAAAACTTTTTGGAATTGTTTTCCAAATAACACCTTATCACTGGTTATTACTGATTTGGCACCTTTCTTTTGTTCCAAAAAGCGCATCATGAAATAAAGCTTTTAATGAAATATTAGGTTGAGAATCTAATGCTTAGGAGACAAATAGAGATATCTTGGCACATCACACAATTAAGACGGAATTTTTCACAATTGTGAAATAATATTTCACTTACAAATTATTCTCTTTTTAAAAATACAAGTGGTCTGTATGGGTCTTAAAATGAAGCAAGAATGGTATAAATTAGTAAAATCAATGCTAGAACATTTGAAGTTGTTTTAGGTTCAGACCTAGGAATCTAAAAATGGTATGAAGAGAGATGTATGCAGAATTTAACAGAACATGCAGTAAAAGACAAGCACTGTTTAGTAATGTGTAGTCAGAGAAATGTTAAGAAATTATACACCTCCTCCCAATTCCTGCTAGCTGAAACAAAAATAGAGAGAAAAAACATGTAATTAAAAAATTATAAGACCATATAAAAAATAAACTACCATCATCATTATTAGTCATTTCTATTTTAATAAACAAGTTCAAAGTTGATTAAAGTTCCAGAAATAAATTACAAGTTTTGTAAACAGGATGATAAAAAAAAATGATGTGCCTGTGGCAGGAAGGGAAGGGAAGGGAAGGGAAGGGAAGGGAAGGGAAGGGAAGGGAAGGGAAGGGAAGGGAAGGGAAGGGAAGGGAAGGGAAGGGAAAGGAAGGGAAGGGAAGGGGGAAGGGAAGGGAAGGGAAGGGAAGGAAGGAACTAGAAAGAAAAAAAGAAAGAAAGAACATACTAACTGAGAATTACACAACAAAAAACAAAAAAAAAACTGCAGTTGTCTTAAAGGGAGGATGTAATGGAAGTTTGGATCTTCCCCAGTTGTTCGGAGAAAATATTTCCACAAACCCCAGTGGACTCTAAAGCTTTTGGCTGAAGCTCCATTGTGTTCCATTTGTCAATAAGCCATTGGGATATTTATGAATTCCTGAACAGACATCCTTGTAACATTGTCTTAAAACAATGGGCAACTACACTGGAATTCTGACAAGTCTGAATGATTCTTACACACAAAAGACTGCAATGATAGTCTCTCCATTAATATATTGTTGCTTTGGGCAAAGGGCAGCTGAGCACAAAAAAGCTTTGAGAATAAGCTGCTTCTTTCAATCGCCTGCTGTACCTACATTTTCAAATCTCTCTTTGTCACAGAAGAGCCATGAATGGCAAATGGGAACCATTTTCTTTCATGGCAAACTCCATCTGGCCTTTTTCCCATAAAATTGGATACAAGATCCAATTTTGGATATTCGAGTTTATTACATTTATTCTGTTTTATTTTGCTTTTTATTTTGCTTATGCTTTATGTAGATGATATTATACTTTAAATTTGGCATGAAGCCCTTAGCTTTCCCTTTCCCCTAGTGCATGGTGATGTCTTTTTCTTATATTGTCTTGACTTTTCCCTTTTAATATTCTAAACTTGGAGGGAAAATATTTAGCTTTCACAGTGACTCTTTCCAAGCTCAAAGCAAACCATCATACTAATTATGAAAGAACTAAAGCTCATAAATACATGTACCTGAAAGATAAATGACAGTCTTAAAAACTGGTGAAAATCTAAACATAAATGCAATATGCTCTAGAAATGTAAATCTAAATGCTAGTTTTGGTCTTGCTACTCATTTTATCAAGTATCCTTCACAACATCTTGCCCTCAACACATCTGCAAAATGAAAACAAATGCAACTGCACTGCCTATCTCACTGAGCTATTTTTATGATCATCCCATTCTTTATTTATAAATGTATCATTTACTTAATGAGTGCCTACTGTATGGAAGACATCGATTGGTTGTGAGAATGAGGATCACATGAAAAATAAAACATATATAACTCACAAACTGCAAAGAGTTATGCATTTATCAGATTAATAGACATTAATGTAACCAATAGGCATTAATACAACCATCACTGTGCAACTACAAAAAACATGTGAGAGACAGCAGAGAGAGACTGCAGACTATAGTTGCGTTGTACCATTCCTTATATAAGAGGAGATTACTTCAGGCAATGTAACAGGATCAGTTTACCATATAAGGACAACTAGGCTAACCATAATGGGCTTCCCAGTCCCAACAGTTAACCACTTACAGTAATACTGGTACAGTAAAATGCTTTTTTTCAGGGATGGCCACTGGGAGAGATATCACAGCATTTCATTCATTACCTTCCCTTTCTCTGAATTCCTTCCTTCTCCATGCAGAGACACATCTGGTTGTGAAAGGTGCTCACCTGGATTATCTCACACAATGAACAACAGAGAGGTCATGTGCCACTGTTAATATGTACCTCTGGCCTCTGCTCCTACTTAAAAGAATTGAAAATAACTGGAGTCTTGTGATATGGAATATAGTCAGTCACCAGACTGGGTTTTGTACTGTCATTTGATGAGAAAACACTTGAATGCCGGTTATGAGATTTTATGTTATAATTGATTTTTCATTACATACCCCTGTACTAACATTGATATAGAAAGGTAAAGTCAATTCTTCCCGCATATTTGTGCCATTCACTCTTCCTCATCCATTTGAGCCTATTTTGTAAAGAACATTGATCTTAAAAGATCAATTTTTTTCTTGATAAAGTAAGCACATATACAACTAAAACAGCATTTTACATTGTAGGGCTATGGCGGTATTGACCATGACTAATAGAAGGAGAGTACACAGCTGCCTTCTGGTTTTGTTGGACTAGGAATGGAATCTCAAAAGAGAAACTCTTAGTAGGCCTCTTCTAACAACTTGGTTTCAGAAGTTTTAAATTTTATAAATTAATGCTGTAAAGAAAACATTCATCTATTCAATACACTCTTTACTTGGTATGGAAATGAGTGACCAGTAGCACTAGCTAGTATACATCCTTATAGTAGTATATATCAATATAAATATAAGAGCCAATGAAAAAATAAAAACAGGAAAGAGTCAGAGCAAGATAATAAAAACAAAATTAAAGTAGAGATTCACAAGGACAGTCTAAGAATGGGAATTGAAGGTACAATTTCACTGACCTTGGACACAGGATTTTATTTTTTTCATTTGTGGTAAAGTTTGGGAATAAATATGAAAGGTTTGGAATGCAATTGTATAAAATAAAATTTTCTTGTCCTTTTTATTGTTCTTGTGCAGAACAAAAGCATTCTTGCTAGCTTTAAAGATGCATGTATTTTTGTAAAGGACTGTTTGTCTATCAATGCTGTTGATTGATACATGGTAGTTGAAGATAAACAGCCCTATCATGACTATAAATACTGATTGGATATGTGTCCTCTACATTATCCCTGTCTCCTAAGCAGTTTGTAATCTCCATGGTGAAACTTTCTGAACTAGATATTTGGACAGGGTTTTGAAGAGGCACTTCAAGATGAAGCAAAGTAGTCGAATTTTCATCATTACAGAGTTCAGTCCAGAAACCCATCCTGATGCTTATACGCAGCTTCAGAGGAATAGCCTAGATAATATTTCCCTTGCACTATTCATGTAGGACACTGTAGCTAATAATTAGAGATTTGAAGAACTGGAGGACTAAAACCTGTAAATGAAATGTACACCATGCACAGAGATGAGGACAGGGCCCTATATACAGCTCTCTCCCCAAATGGGAAGCAATGTAAAATGCCCATTTTGCTTACCTTCACTTTATGCTGTCATTAATATGGTTATTCTAAAATACAACAGCTATTGATGTTTATTCCAAAATACAACTATTAATCATGGGCCTTCAAATTTCAAAATCCTTCAAATAGCTCTTAACATGAAATAAATATTTCTTAGCAAGAACTAAAAAGCTGTCTGTAGCTACCAGGTTGGAGTTTTGTACCAGTTCCCACCATATCCACCTACATTAACCATCAAAATCAAGTTCTAGGTCCTGAAACATGCCACTCTGATGCATTTGCAAGTATTGCTTGCTCTGTGTCCAATATGCTTTTACCAATCTTCTTTATGTATTGAATTTCAGTTACCAATCAAAACCCAGCTAACATAATACCTCCCAGTGGAAGTCTTCCATAACAGTTTCTCTTCTTACGCTGCAAGGGACTTTATAAAATCTCTAAAGACCATTGTGGTAGCTGCCATAAGAAAGGTATAGCCAAAACCTTCTGGTGGTTCAGATTAGATCATTTCTCACTTCAGTGACTTCTGGTGCAAAGCCACAGAGCAGGTCTTTGAGCTGTGGTGACTTTGTAAGAGGAGCTGAAGATACAGTGGTAGAGACAGAAACCTCTGAGTTAAAGATAAGGTTGAAAAAAGTCTGGTTTCAGCCAAAGAAATTTGAATTCTGATCTTGAGGTTAGTGGGGAAAATTCTGAACGTTATGGAGTAGGGAAAAGACAATCATAATGATCCTGTAAATATAGTAATATGGTAGATGCATACAAGGTTTATTTGTATAGGAAAGGATATGTTATGTATGAAGACCAGATGCAGAATTATTACCATATTATAGAAAAATATTATTTGTACTTGGCCATTTTCATATTATCAAAATGTCTTGTTTTAGTTTGTGGGGTTTTTGTTGAGGGGTGTAGTGATTCTGTGGCAAAGCTGGAGGGTTGGTGTGGGAATTAATATCAAGTCTGCTATAAAGACTTGGTACCTGGCGACAGCATTTTCTATGAAATCTGCTTGGATCCCTTGCCTGAAATTTGGAGGCATAGGTACAGAAATCATTTTTACATTTTATTTTTAATAAATCATTGTTTGTTTGTAAAGAAGGGTAACACTTCTACAGGTTTTAGAGACTGAATCAATGGGATTTATCTTAATCAATGCGAAAACTGTGATTAAAAGCATAGAGAAAATGACATTATTTTGAGTCTGAATGAATAACAATATATCAGAGGCAAGTGAAAAATAATCACGGATCTTTGAGCAGAGAAATAGATGATGAGTTTAGTTCTTGTCAAGGAAACTGAGTTTATAGTGGCACAATTCGAGTAGGCGGATGAGACAGGGACCCAACTGGAAATGCATTTCTAAGTTTGGAAAAGAACTCAAAGCTGAAATATATCCACATATCCACACATTATATTATTTTTTAAAGATTTTATTTATTTATTTTTTAGAGAGAGGGGAGGGGAAGGAAAAAGAGAGGGAGAGAAATATCAATGAGTGGTTGCTTCTCATATGCCCTCTACTGGGGACCTGGCCTGCAACCCAGGCATGTGCCCTCACTGGGAATTGAACTGGTGAGCCTTTGTTTCACAGGTCTGTACTAAATCTACTGAGCTATACCATCCAGGGCACATACATTATATTATAAAATAAATATGTATTATATGTGTGTATATAATCAAATAGACACATACATTTGATTATGGTTTTCATAGTGGTGATGAGAAATTATAAAGAGAGAAGAGACATAAAGGATGTAAATGTAACTAGGTGAAGAACGATGACCATGCAGTGTCACAGAAGCCATGGGGAAAACTTTCAAGAGCACGACTCTGGTTAATACTATCCAGTGACCAAGGTACCGTCCATCATTAATAAAATACTTGAAATAAATGGTTAAAACAGAATGAGAATTCATCTCTCTGGACTCCAAGCTCTCTGCCTTTTGACAATAGCACACTGCAATATCACACCTACCCTTTCAGAATTGTAGGTTTGATGTGGAATTTGAGAACTTGGTTATAAATTACTTCTGAGTGCTGAGATAGGTTAATGGAAACTTGTACAGTCGAACTGTAATTCTTTGCCATTTAAATGCATGTGGGGATGATGTGAGAGTTAGTAGGTAGAGGAGATTTGCTAACATATGGAAAAGAAAGACCAATATCAACTTGATATTCAAATATATGCACATATAGTTAATTCTTATGACAAAAATATATAATTGTAATTCACTTCTATATGAGACATCCAGAATAAATGCCTTTATGTTTCTGTTAGTTTTATTGTATACGTTTTTCAAATTCATCTTGGGAATATTTTTTTTTAATTTTTATTAGTTTTTAATTTTTAATTTTTAATTTTGTATTGATTTTTTTACAGAGAGAGAGAAAGGAAGGGGTAGGAGGAGAGAGAGAGACAGAAAGAGAAACATCAACTTTTTGTTCCACTTATTTATACATTCATTAGCTGTTTGTTGTACGTGCCCTGATCAGGGATCAAACCCGCAACCTTGGCGTATTGGGACAACACTCTAACCAACTGAGCTACCCAGTTACTTTTTTTTAAAAATTTTTTATATTTTATTTATTTATTTTCAGAGAGAGGGAAAGGGAAGGAGAAAGAGAGGGAGAGAAACATCAATGTGTGGTTGCCTCTCATGTGTCCCCCACTGGGAACTGGTCTGCTACCCAGGCATGTGCCCTGACTGGGAGTTGAACCGCGATCGCATGGTTCGCAGGCTCACGCTCAATCCACTGAGCTACGCCAGCCAGGGCTACAGTTACTTTTTTTTTAAATAAGGTCAATCACAGATTCCATGATTTGGAAACCCTGATGGATGCCATGCATACAAATTAATATGAGATAAACCTAAATAAAAAGATGGATAAAATTAATTTACTTTTGTAAAATCTAGCTGCAAGCATCATAAATGGCCTGACTCCATTACACTCACCAACACAGCACTTCTGATATCATAATGCACATATAGAACTATAGATATAAATATAAAAATATTTAATTAAAGTATTAAAAGTATAGGTTTTTTATGATATGTAATATAGAAATAATTCAAAACCAAATTTGTAAAATTTTCCAACAATGTACCTACATTATATTTCTATGTTTCAATCTTACTATCATAACATCTTTTTGATATTAAATTTCTCCTTAAATTTCCCTACGAGGTAATCCAAATAGTCTGTGTGAGTAAAAATATAACATACCCTGTTTTATTAACCCTTTACAGTTGTGCAGGGCTCAGCAATAGGCCCCATGGAAATACAGAGAAGAATTAACCTTCTTTCCCAATTTTGCCCTCAGGCTGGTTGATCCCCAGAAAATGGCTCAGCTGTTAGCTGGTGGCTTATGCCATTTTTAGAAGTATATTCATAGAGCTGATTCTTGCTCAGGACAACTTCATGCTGCATGTGGTTCCTTACATTTTACTTTTGGGATTTTCTAAAGTTTACAGCCCTGTCATCAGAATCTCTTCTGGGCCCAGATAAGCCACTATGAAATTTCTAAGAAAACAAGAGGTACTGGTAGTTTCAAACACAAGGTATGCTGGACGTAAGATCTGGGGTTTTGAATCTACATGGTGATATATATTTTATAATTGTTTTAAATCACTGTTAGTCACACTCCCTAGTTGTTCCAGCGTAATTGTCAGACTGTCAAAATGTCTTCATTTGGAGATAAAATCTAAAATACTTAATTAATATTTTTCTCTACAAGCCAGAGACACACCTGACTAAATTATGTAAAAGAAACCAACCCAGGACAATTCCAAAAACAGGAGACAGGACAAGCTTAGACATAGATAGAGACAGAGCTTGAGATGAGAGAGAAAGAGAGAGACAAATATGGATAGAAACAGAGACAGACAGACAGACAGACAGAGATCAGATGAGTATTACCTTACTACTACATGGTAAATACATATGATTGCCACTGAATTATTTTACAAAGTAGAAAAATAATACCGTAGTATTCCCAATAATTTAGCAAACAAGCATGCTGTTTTTAACCATAGACATTAAGTGTCTTTGGAATTTAGAAAAAGACAACTGCCATGAGAATAATAATTGTATTTAAAGTGTAAATAACTAAAAAAGGAATGTCAACATGAAATAGTTCCCACATGGTGGGTTACATATTGTGTTTCATGTAACTGCAGATCAAGTAACGTAGATGATTAGCCCTGGCTGGTGTGGCTCAGTGGACTGAGCACCGGCCTGAGAACCAAAGGGTCACCAGGTCAATTCCTGGTTGAGGCACATGCGTAAGTTGCAGGGCCAGGTCCCCAGTAGGGGGCATGTGACAGGCAACCACAGTTTCTATCCCTGTCTCCCTTCCCCTCTCTCTAAAAATAAATAAATAAAATCTTTTAAAAAACTAACGTGGATGATTAACAGAAAATAGAAAAAATCATAAAGAAGCGAGATTCATTGTGTATGTTTATATGAATGTGGAGAGGACACAGAGAACTAGGAATAATGCCTTTGGTCATATTTACCTTTTTTAATTGTGAAAGATTTAGTGTAGTCTAATTTTTTGTAGGAAATTTACTATTATGTTAAAATTAAATTAGATTAGGTCATTACATTATATCTCAATATAGTGTTTATATAACATATACACAATGTATATATATATTAGATTACTTTTAGGTCAATACATTCCTGAAAATGTTAAATTAGATGCCTTTTTAATGCACCTTTCCCGCATATATACTAATAACAGCAATTCCTATCAAAGTTATGAGTAATACATTACTCTAAATGCATAAAAAATCTTAGCAGGGCAGTTAAAACATTTTCAGTCTTGGCAACATAAGTATAGATTCAAAAATGAGGAAATAATTTCTCAGGTGAATAAGAAGCTAACAATCTGCATTTGGGTGAGTGTTTTAATTAAAGGTTTTAAACCTAATCCCAGGTGCTTCTTTAGATAGTCCTAACTAAGAAAACAAAAACAAAACAAAAACAGCAATACATGCATGCATTCATAAGACAAGCATATTTTGTTTCCAGCACAAAATCCCTATTAGCTTACTAATGCATAACTTAAATGTAATTTCATACACTACGGGTTTATTTCCCTGTTGACACTAGCTACAGAAATTCACACTTGGAGTTGTTCAGAAGCACAAATGCAAAAAGCTAAACTATATACAGTGATTTGACAACTGGAAGGGGAAAAATAACCAAATAAAAGTTATCATCTACCTCAATTATTAAGTTTTATGCTGTCACTTGAAATTAGGTTTGAATAAGTTTCTCCATTTTAATGATAACGTGAAGACTTGAAGATTATACTATTAAAGTATGTCAATTTTACATTATCTTATAGGCCAAACCAATAATAGCACCTTTAAGTAAGAAGTTCTTTTGGCAAACCCAATTTGCAGCTTTGAATGTCTGTATAAAACAAAAAGGTAAGTAAAACAGTCTGGGAAACCAGAGCCAGAACCAAGAGAGACTTTAAACAGGTCATATAAATCCTATATACAGGAAACTAAAAATAGCAGGCAGGAGTTGCTTAGTTGCAGCTAAACTTCACTGGAAAATGGCCCAGTGTTGCTCGGTATTTTAATATACTAAGAGAAAATTTAAACATCTGGATTTGTGCAATCTGTTGATTTTTAAATAATGTATCTTGTTCAGATAAAGTTGAAAGTAACAGACATAAAAAAACAAACAAGCAAGTAACTCACTAAAAATCACTTTTTGACCTTCAAGCTGGCAGCACACTACCTCTGACTATACTATCTAATGTACAAAAGTCACCTTTGGCTTCTGCATGTGATACATGCATATAACGACGATTTTCACTATTCTACAGCTAATATTTCTAAATTCCAGCTTTAATTCTCTAATTTTCACTGTACATGTGACATTTGAATTGTAGTATAAAAATATCTTCCTTGATAAACTGTCTAAAACTCAGCCCTTTAGTAATTTTACACCTCTAGTACCTAATAAGTAGCTATTGCTTTTCTTGTGAAATTTGGTCTACCATTTGTAAGCAAACAGGTGTCTGCTTACAGGGCGTGCCCTTCGAAAAATGGTGGGGCATGTGCTGCGCTTGCCGTTTTTCTCTGCCACATGTTTGCATTCATGGGGATGGTAAGTGGCTACATTTGGTTATGCCACAGTGTTATAAACAGAGAGGCAGTTAATATTCTCACATGAGAAAAAGCCAAGAGATGTGGAATCAGAGTTTGCTCAGAAAATCACCAGAGATCTAGATTATATCAAATTTCATGCTTTGGTATCCTTCATTTTGGAATTGTTATGACCACAACACAGCACCTCCATCTCAGGTATGAAGAAGCAAAGATGTTAGGAAGTAAGATGGAGAGTCTCGGGAAGGGCATAAGGTTCCTGGCAGACATTGTTAGAGTCTCTTTCAGTCAGGAAATCAACAGTTCTACTGGGATCCCTACGCAGTATATGTCCCCCCTTATCTGGTCAGCTAACTTGCGTTATAGGGCCAAACTAGGTGTATCAAAGTCTGGGAAGGGGGCATTTTTTAACCGTGTGCATTGCTGCCCAAAACAAGATAGATTTCTGTAGTAAGAGAGAACATATCCTTGTCAGGCATCTACCAACATCTGCGTGCCATGGTTCTTTTACTCCTACATCTGGATGTGGGGCTGAGTTTCAGCACAAGAAGCCATCTAAGAGCTATCAATCCCACGAACATGTTGTTGCTGCTGCTGCTTCTTTCTCCCTCTTCTCCTCTAACTTCTTTTTTAGTCTTATAATCCACTCTTAAGAAATTACTCATTAAGGACAAATGGAAATAAAGGTGGTAAAGCGCACAGTTTCTATTGGCAAACTACCAGCATGAGCTACTGTAAGATGATTCAAAAGGATGGGCAGGGGACAGTGCCTACCTAAGCTGTAATGCATTATTAATCTGTCTCTGAAACTGTAATTACCTTCTCACTCTGTCTCTCCCAGCTTACAAACAACTGCACTTAGCCTTCTCCTTTGTGGATAAATTAGTGATCATTTCATACTGTGGTTTACAGTCTGGTACTACATTAGATTTCACATTGAAAATTCCTTTAGCTTGTAAACACATCTGAAATGTATAATATATATGAGGCAGTCACTATCTACCGCCCCCCACATGGGTGACAGCTTCTATGGGTATTTTCTAGAACCCCACTTTACAAGCTCAATTATTAAATTAATTTAGAATATTTCTGGATTATATTTATTTTGCAAGGGGAAGAAACTTGTGGAATTTAGGTATTTTTCTTCAATTATTTCATAAAGAAAGTCACACATAACATAAAATCAGCCACTATTTATAAACCAGTAAGCTTTTAGATTTTAATCAGTAATAACTATTTTATAATAAGAAAGCATATTTAAAGATATATAATGAGAGGAAGCTAAAATATTCAAAAACTCAAAACTCAAATGATGTGAAGACAGGGGTTCTAGATGAAATATTACACAATGGCATATTTTCCTTTCTCCTATAATTTCATTCATAATGTTATCAACCCCCTCAGTTCAATCAGTGCTAACCTAAAATATATACTTTCCAGTGAATTATTTTCAGCCACCGAATGTTATTTCCCATGGAAATTCTAATAAAAATGCCTGGAATGCATTATCTGACATTTCAGTGGATCAGTAAGTAGCTTGTCGATTGTGATTCTACAAATCTTTACATGGTATGGATTTCTGCTTTCTGTCCTAAACTCTTGACTTTTTACAGAATAATTTACATCTCAATGCAGCTATTTAGCCAGGGATGTCTAAAAAATCAAGTTCAATTATAAATAACAGTTTCAGTTACACATGTACACTGCATTATGAAAAGCTAGCAATTGAATAGTTCTGCACTTAATATTGATAAATAATGTCTCAGACTTGCTTAAGTCAGCAATGCCTATGCTGAGGAAAAAAAGAGCTGACTATATAAGCTTGAAATTCCACTCTCTTAATCACACTAAGCCTTATTAATATAAGGATAAAGAATTTAGCAAAGCTTGGCCAGTAGTCCCTCCAAAAGTTTGATTAATTTTTTAAGCACCTGGTTCATCATGTGCTTGGTAGATACCTTTTGCAAAAACCCATGGATCCTTTGATTTTGCATTATCTCTTTATTATTACAGAAATTCAGCTTATTACTAACTAAAGCATTCAACACTAAAACCACAGAGATGCCATATATTATTGCATTGTTAAAATGCAAATTTGACTGTTTTCTCTTCTCGAGTTTTTAGAAACTACTATCTAGAACATCTAATTAAAGGTTCTTCCATTCATTTATTCACTCACAAAATATGTATAAGAGTAATAGTTAAAATTTAGACATTGGATGGAAAACAAGGCAGACAACTTCAGCCCTCATTAATCCCTAGTCAAATAATGGATTGTACACTAATAATCATTTAAACCAACAATTAATTAGAATTATAATAATGGCACCAAAGAGAAAATAGTAACCGCTATAAAATTATATTCCATATAGTTCTAACAGAATCTGTAGAATCAGAGAAAAACCACTCTGAGGAAATAACATTTAAACTGGAATAGGAAGAGGGGAAAGAGGGTTGGTGGAGAGAGTGGTTGAAGAAATTATCATCAAAACAGAGTGAACCACAGATGCAGCAAACAAACAAAATAGAATTACAAAGAGTCTGAAATAAAGTGAGGGCATCAAAGAAACTGAGAGAAGCTTAACGTTTTAAAAGACAAGAGATACAAGATTACGATGGAGACACAGCAACACCAAACAGAATGTTACATGTAGAATGTTAGACTATAGACTTCAACCCAAATTGGAGCAATCAGAGGAATTAGTGGGAACTTAGGCGTGGTAGTCAAGTAGGTGGAAATGTAATCTTTTAACTATTGAAACAAAAGCAGGTCTTTTATTTATTTTCGTTCATTACAAAATTTTAAAGGAATTATGATAAGATATAATTTCCTAAATATTTATGCCTGAGATTGACATCCAAGAAAATAGATAAATAGAATCAAGAACCACCGACTAAAACAGTTAACTCTTAAGGCACCTGCAGGATCATAACAAAAACATTACACAATGCCATACATTAAATGTTCCAAATTTTTCTAAAGATGAATTGATTCCCTTTACTCCTTTAAGCATTTTATCTTTGAAATAAATGTGTCAAAAAAAGGAAAGAAGGAGGATTTATCAGTTAGAGATGCATATTATCATAACTGAAGTCTTAAATATAATGACAGAAATGGCAGCATGGCAAAGACTATGTCCCAGGAATCAAAATACATTCATATTAAAGACAAAGTGAGAAAAATGTATGTTTTGAACAAACTGCGCGAGGGGTATTGAATCACTATTTCCAACAAGCTCAAACCAAAACCCTATTAAATACTTGATCAGTTTGTGAAAGACCAGTATGTACTCTTCACAACCATGAATATGAACATCTTGCAGACAGTTTAATACATGACAGACCCATAAAAAAAAGATTATGCATGTTAAAGTAGTGTAACGTTGGCACATCCTAACTGAGTGTAAAAATAAAAGTGATGAAAACCATAGAACAAAAAATGAGAGCCAAAGTTAGTTATAAAATAAGCCATGTTTGGGAGACATGATTGCGGGCTGAATCAGGGGGTTAACAAGCTAACACTCAAATCACACAATTTCAAATATAGACTAAAGATTTCTCCATTGTCCTAAGCCAATCTCTCAAACCTAGTATAAACAGGTTTATATTGTACCAAAAAGCCAAGAGAACACACATGTTTACAAGTCCCCTTGCAGCTAACCACCAGAAAATTATTTTCGACTATATGTAGACAGGTAGATCAGAAGAGTACCTATTCTCTGATGGAAAAAAATAGTCTGGAGAGTGCATTGGTATGAATATTTAAGAGAAAATCAAAATAAATTGCAAGATTGCCTTTCAATGAGTTAAGTTAGCAGAAAAGAACTCATTTTAATGGGTAGATATTGAAGTTCTTCTATAAACAAAGCAAGCTCTCAGTAAATTACAATGCCTCCTCTCTCGCTTTCTTATAATTCAGGTTAAAGTATGAGAGCCCCTCTATAATCCTGGGAATTGACTGACTCTTCTGTAATGAGAAGGAATACAGCATACACCAAGGGAGTCTATCAGTACACAATCCCTTATAAGAAGAATGTCCAGTTCTTAGATACCCTGATAGATCCTCCTCTCAGTGGAAAAATAAATACACTTTTAAACCAATATCAATGTAGATTTTTAAAAGTTTTCAGAATGTTTCAGTGACACTAATTTGAACAAAGATTTTGAGCATGGCAGGTTTACGAAATATCATTCACTTTTAATGTAAGACACAATCAGTGATAATCAGGTGGATATGATTTCACAGCAAGAAAAAATTCAAAGATAAAGTGTGTTTCCTGCTTGTTCAATAGGTAGGTTGTTGTTATTGCTAATATGAGAAAAATTAAAGCATATGCAGAATCTCTCTGTCTGAGAGCTGTCATTCCACTGTTTCCATGTTTGACTGAGCTGATGGCGTCATTTAGTCAGATGACCCGGTTTTCTCCAATGGCTTTGGAAGAATCCCTCCCAACCCCATATTCCACAGAATGCAACACACGTTCTGAGGTATAACCTGCTGCAATCAGGACTAGCCTACTGAGAGTCTTTGTCTTCAAAGAAGCACTCAGTCTCTTTTTGTCAGACCACTATTAGATTTTGAAAACATAACTTATACTTCTAGCTTTTGAAACACTGTATCAATAATGAGGTCTCACCAACTTGTAGGGTCTACTACCAGAATTCTGCATGTGGCACACTCAAAACTTTATTCAAAAATAAAATATTCAGTTCAATAAGACATCTGAACTGCAATTTATGCTAACATATCTATAATCTTAATATGCAAAATACCTTTTTGTATTTTACTTAAACGAGGCTCACAACAACCATTTTCAGTGGGTTTTGCTATTAATGGATTTTTATCAAGGAGACTCAGATTAGTTAAATGACATGGCATTTAGGTGCTGCACATTAAAATCAATACTTGGTCTAGAGTGGCTCTAGATTCTAGAGCTACTTTCTTCATCTCCAAGCTAGTAGTACTCAATGTCAAATGAAGGAATGGGTATTCTAGAACTGGGCTTCTCAAACTTTAAAATGCACCAAATCACCTGAGGGTCTTGTTGAAATGTAGACTGTAACTCTTAATAGGTCTGGGGTAGAGCCCGTGATTTTGAATTTCTAACAAGCTCCCAGATGTTCCTAATACTGTTTGTAATACTGATAGCCACACTTTAACATGCAAGGATAATACACTTTAAGTAATTTAAAAAGGGTTATGTTATATTTATGCAGCACTGGAATCTTTCTTCTGGCAATAGTTCTTTTGTTTTAGGGGAAGATAAATTCTGAGTAAGTACACAGCAATGTGTATGTTTCATGCTATATATAATTTTAGGCATATAATCTTATCCTATTATTAAAAAGAAAGGTGTTGATAAATGAGGAATCGCACACTGCCAAACATTATCTTAGATTGTTTTTACGTTTCTGAAATTCTTTGCTTTCAAAGCTTCCTTATAAGAAATTCAAAGAGAAGAAGCATTGAAAAAATATTTTAAAAATATTTTTATTGTTGTTCAACTTTAGTTCTCCACATTTTGTCCCCATCACTCTCCCCTGTCCCACTGACCATACTTCCCACCCTCAATCCTTCCCCTGAGTTGTCTTTGTCCATGGGTCCTTTATACACATTCTTTGATGACCTTCCTTTTCTTTCCCCCTTTATCACCTTCCCCTTCATCTCTGGTTACTATTTTGTTCTTTATTTCTATGTCTCTTGTTATATTTTGCTTGCTTGTTTTGTTGATTAGGTTCCACTTATAAGTGAAACCATATGGTATTTCTTTTTTACTGCCTGGCTTATTTCACTTAGCATAATACTCTCCAGTTCCATCCATGCTCTGTCATGAAGGATAGAGGTTCCTTCCTTCCTTCCTTCCTTCCTTCCTTCCTTCCTTCCTTCCTTCCTTCCTTCCTTCTTTCTTTCTTTCCTTTCTTTCTTTCTTTCTTTCTTTCCTTCTTTCCTTCTTTCTTTCTTTCCTTCCTTCCTTCCTTTCTTTCTTTCTTTCTTTCTTTCTTTCTTTCTTTCTTTCTTTCTTTCTTTCTTTCTGCTGCATAGTATTTTATTGTATAAATGTACCACAGTTTTTTGATCCACTCATTTACTGATGGGCACTTAAGGCTGTTTCCAGCACTTGGCTGTTGTATATAATGCTGCCATGAACATTGGGGTACCTTTGACTTGGTGTTTCAGAATTCTTAGGGTATAATCCCAGAAGTTTTCAAATACATCAAACAATAATAAAAACTTTTGAAATCAAATCAAACCAAAACTCCTAGCTGAGAATATTGTTTTCAGCCTATAAGATTAATCTCACATTCAGTAATAATTTGTTAATTATCTTATTTTTTCTACATAATGACTAAAGGGATATTGGCCTAGCTAACAAACTGACTATTGATGTATGGTACCACTCTCATGAAATATTAAGTACATTTTCATTAGTTAAACTGGTAAGAAAAATATGAAATTCACAATCTGGCATTTAATAATTTTTATGCAACAGACAAAAACTGCATTGAGGTAATTTTCTTTTCAATTGGGGAAGTATTAGAACAAATATCCAAAAAGAAAATTTTGTCCAAACCTGGAATTTGCTAACCAATTAATTCTTAGGTAGACACATTTCATCCCTCTCTATAAATTTTCCCATTTCTCTAAGCTAAAAACACAAAACAAAGCAAAATTTAAAAAGTAACCTACCATGTTTGACTGGAAAAAAAACATTTTTTTTAAATCTTAGTCCATATAAGGATGCTGTCAGCTAGACTAAGAGATTTTTATGTCCCCCAATGAAAAGCTGCCAAATAATTCAGGTGAAATGCTAAGATACTAAAAGGAGCCCCTCTGTGCTTCTTTGGCCAGATAGAAATCTGATTATGCACAGACTTAAGGGCACATTTTTAAGGCATGTATTTGAAGTTCTTCTTGTGAAAAAAGTAATTTATTAATTAAAGTTCAAAGTACTCTCATTTTAAAGAACTTAAAATTAGGAATAATAAAATTTAATAGGATATCATAAAATGTGCTAATGTATACAAATCTCAAATTTGAATTTCTGTTGTTGTTGTTGCTACTAGAGTTCTTAAGACAATTCATAAAAGCACCTTATAGACAGACAGGCTGGTGTTGTAGCAAGCCTCCACATCAGTCTGCAGAAAACCAGTTACAGCCACAGTATTGAGATCCTGGTGTTAGAAGGATAAATCTTCTTTGTAGACCTTAAATTTCCCACTATTGAATACTGACTTATATGCTACTGGTTAGAGACAAATTCAATTTTATGTCATTGAACTATTTTAGCTGAGACTGGCTTTGCTTATAAACATTCTTTAACAAGATTCTCAATTTATTTCCTGTCCACTCTTTGTTTTCAAATAGTCTCTCATTTTGGTCTTATTAGCATATTTATTATGAAAGTAAACACAATAATTTTTAAATCTTTAGGAAAGTGGAAACATGTGAAGAAAAATATCTACTATAAATTTTATTATCAGAAGAATATCTCTTTCATTATACATGTGCGTTAGAGTATCTGTAAATAAAAACATGTACTCTATGTTGCTGAATTTTTTTTTTACTTTAAAATGTATTCAGACCAATTCCCCATTTAAGATTATAACTGGCTCATTTGGGTGGTGCATCAGCCCATACACCAAAGTATTGCGGGTTCAATTCCTGGTCAGTGCACATACCTAGGTTGTAGGTTTGATCCCAGTTCCAGAAGCATATGGACATAAAACATCAATATT
Organism: Artibeus jamaicensis; assembly: GCF_021234435.1. NCBI lineage: Eukaryota > Metazoa > Chordata > Mammalia > Chiroptera > Phyllostomidae > Artibeus > Artibeus jamaicensis. The sequence continues at coordinate 47,915,695 of NW_026522030.1, forward strand.
CCTCACATCAATGTCTCTCTCACTCCCCTGCTCTAAAATCAATAAACATATTTTTAAAAGATTATAACTGAAATATCAATAAATGAGTTCCATAATGCAATGTCCATCTCTTCAAACTAAAATTTCTTTGGAATACAATATAACTATGGGAATTCAAATGTCAGTAAGTGCTGTGACATGAAATACTTGCATGCCTGATAATCCACATTCAAATAACCCCAGAGTTTTGTGATGCCTATAGATAATGTTTAATTCATCAGAATACCAATTATTGTTCTTATTATAGGCAATTTGGCAGATACCGGGAAAAATATATATATTCATGTTCTTCATCCTATATCATCATAGTGATTCTGCTTCCCTGACCAAACATGAACTGATACAGACATTAGTATGGAACATGAGTACTATTACAATAAAACCTAACCACATGATAATGTCTTTGGTCCCTGTGATGAAGAGAGCTCGAAGGACTTATTTGAAAAGACCATTAGCAGAAGCTTGGCTGGCCTGCAGGAGGCTGTCAGTGAGGTTTTAAAGATAGGCCAGACTGTAACTACCTGAATTAAAGCCAGCTGCTCAAGTCTTCCAGCTGAGAACCCTAGCACAGCAGAACACAGGCGACCTGTCCCTTCCATGCTCTGTCTGAAATTCTGATGCACAGGCTGTTTTATGCCACTCAGCTAGAAGTAGTTTATTTGCAGAAAAAGAGGATTTTTTTAAAAAAATGGCTACTGAACAGGCACAGAATTGCATCTGCATTCCTGATCTCGAGTTTTGTACTATGCTTCTAGAATTCTCTATGCTTATAGAACTCGCCCCCACTTTTTATTCATTAGTCTAATTTGAGTTTCACTACATAGCAATCAAAGAATCTTTTCCAGTCACACAATGAATAGAAATAAACATTTTTTAAAGTTTGTCATGTACATTGCTTTCAAAAAATTACCCCTTCCCAATTTCTTTCTCTGTGTGTGTATATAAAAATAAATATAAATAATGTAAATATAACCACAACCACAACCATAACCATAACCATAACCATAACTATAACTATAAATATAAATGTGTGTGTGCATGTATGTATGTATATATGTTGTAGACCACTCTGCCTGGTTCTAGGAATTGTATCTCAACCCACTGTGGCTAAGGGTGAGGGATGACCTTTGGGATTTGAGCCGCAGGAGACAAAGCCTGTCTCTGGTAGCAAATGCTGCCTCAGTTTCCTCCCTGCCCCCAAAGCTTGGTCGGAAGTCAATGACAGGTAAGACCCCTCACAGCAGGGGGCAACCTAAGCCAGACTTGATCACTTGGGAGGCCTTCATGGAAGGACTTGGGGGCTGCAACAAAGAGGGAGCAATGGTCTCTTATGCCCCCTCACCCCTCGCCCAGCTTTGACATAGCCTGAGTCCCCATGTTTTCTGGGAGAAGGGCTTCCTGGCTCTTACCCCCTTAACCCTCAATGCCTGTTGGGGAGAGGTGCAGCTCCTTGCCTTGCTAGAGTATTTCCTGGGGGAAAATCTGGCATCACAAAGACTTCCTGATAAACCTGTGAAATCTGCTCTGCTAAGAGTGCTTTCATTCATATGTTAAGGGTCTCAGCAAGAAACCCTAAAACTCTGTTCCTGACAGACTCTGACTCATACTAAGCCCTCAGATTTCTTCAAAATGTTATCTACTGTTTGATCCTTGCTGCCCTGTATTCCTGTGTATTACAGCCCAATAAAAGCCCCTAAAGGAGTGGGCTCAAGGCCTTTTTCCCCTGAGAAACTGGCCACTGCTCACAGCCTTTTTCCTCTGAGAAAATCGCCACTTCTCCTCCCCAGGCAGATCACATCATGTCTCAGTCATGATTACTCTCATCCATGGTGGCTGGGGGGACTTGTGAGGAAAGTATACACATACATACATACATACATACACACATGTATGTGTGTATATATAGTGTGTGTATATATTCACACACACACTAGGTATGTATGTATATATGCATATGTAAGTAAGTATATACTTATATAACTATATATATATATAGTCACACATATATATATATAGTTATATATACCTCTTTAAGAGGTTTGTCTGGAAGAAGTCCAGCCATTGTTAATACAATGAGAATGGTTTGCACTACATCAATATAACCTGTCAGCCAAGGAGAGTGGACTGGAATGCGCTTGTGTGAACAATAATGACTTCACTGCACTAGTCAGTGGGGGCTGTAGATGCTGGTGAGTGAGCATGTGTACTGTGTGGCTGTCACATTAAAAAGAACTGAGCGAGTAGAGCAATGGAACTGAGCAATGGATCCGATTTTACATTAAGCTTAGACATCTTCTGTGGAAACTACTGAATGACTCAGAAGGCTGCAGCTCTGGGCAGCTGGTGATTGGCAGCTGCATCACGACAACACACCTGCTCACATGTCACATATCATGCAGAGTTTTTCCCACAAAATATCAAATCAACCAGGTCATTCAGCCTCCCTACACCCCAGATTTGGTTCCCTGAGACCTCTGACTTTTCCCAAAACTGAAATAATCTTGGGAAGGAAAGAGACTTTAGACCATTGGTGAGATTCAGGAAAATACAACAGGGCAGCTGATGGCAACTGAGAGGGTTGTGTGAGCCAAGGTGCCTACTTTGAAGTGGACTGAGGTTTCATTGTCCTATGTACAGTATTTCTTATATCTTATATCTTCTTTAATAAATGTCTCTATTTTTCATATCACATGGCTGGATACCTTCTGGACAGACCTCATATATATATTCTTACTATTTATATAAATTTTTGAATGAAGAATGCACCCTAATTGAAAAACCATGCTCTGCTTTCATTCAGTATTTATGTATAAACTTAAATCAGTTATTTTGTTCAAGGAATTGTATGGTCATCCATTTAATCATCTAGGAAATATTTATTGAGGTCCTCAATGTGCAAGGTGGTAGATTTAGAAAATAGAATGGTGCAAAGAATTTCATAGCTTCTAAGTAGTAAATCCCATAGTAGCAGTAATGAGTTATAAATAGAAACAAACACATTTTCTTGATTCCATAAGGCATTATCTTTCACATTATGAAATCAGGGCACGGTGTATAATTGAAGGGTGAACTTAATGTGAGATTGTTTCTCCCCCCACCCTTGAAAAGCTGCTATTCAATCAACAGGGTAATCATCAATGGTATTTTAGAATGAAGGAAATCCAATATAGCACAAGCTAGTATGTGATAACCAACATGAGTGATATTAGGAGAGTTAAGCTTTTCACTCACTGAAATAATATAAGGCATCAAAGCATTTCAACTGGGTCTAGGAGAAGAAAAGGCATGGCATTTAACCAAGATCTCCTATGAACAGATAATAAAAACTCTGTTCTAATCCTGACAACAACTCTAAATTGTAGGAATTATCTTAATTTTCATGATCATAAATCTGACAATTAGTTTAGTGAGGAGGAAAGAATAATCGTTGGGTATTTACGCTCAGATGTTTTTAAATTGAGGCCTATACTCTCTTCAGAAGTTGATAATGAGACAACTCATATTGTACTTATTACAAATACTATGTAATGTGTACTCCACACTATGTTCCAAACCCTTCCCATATAACAAGATTCCTTAGGTACTAACACTATCCCTGTGTTAGAGATGGGCACACTGAGGTCTTGAGAAATAGAGTGAGTTTCCTGGATTACAGGACTAAAAAGGGATAAAGCTGGTTGGATTAAAAGGCCCAGGAGTCTGGCTAAGAGTTTGTTACTAACCACTGTCCTATGAGCCTCTCAGGACCACATAAAACACTTTCTCCCACAGTCTGACCACCCAATTAAAAACTGAACTCCCCTGAATCTTGATTTCCCTTACCCACCTGTATAATTGACAGATTTAGGATGCACATAATTTACTGTCTCTTTCTACTACCTCGAAGCAATTTCCTTAAAAACAGGGTTTTGTTCGACGATGTAGCTTAGTCTGGATTTGTCTCGAAAATGAGAAAAGAGTTCAATAGGTTATTTGTTTAATAAATAAATGTATGGATTTTTTAAAACAGGAGATAAGAGTGCATTCCATGAGTGAACAGTAATTGGAGAAAAACAGAAGCAGAGTGAGGGAAATTGTATCCTGAAACATTGATCAGCACCATCCACCTAAAGCATTGAGTGTAAAACCGGGGAAATTAGCTCAAACCTCCCAGAAAGGGAGGTAGAGGCCCTGCAGGCTCCTACAGGCCAGCCTTTGCTCCCGCCCATTTTGCTTGTAGCTTGTTCAGCAAGAGACACTGAAAAGGAGGTCAGGATGACATCAAAGTAGCTGCACAGTTCATATTTTTCTCCCTTTGGCAGCTATTTGCTCTATTTACTGCTGACACTACAAGTTTAGCAATTTAATGATACAATTGTTTCTGAAAACAACACAGAAACAGACACCCTCAGCCATTTAATTGGCTGCCTTGATGAAGTGGAATCTGCTATTTTCTAATTTCATTTTGGAGGATGTAGTATACAGAGAGGCTGAGAGAAAGATAACATTTACTTCCATTACAAAAGGTAAAATCTTCAAGAAGAATATTAAACTCGGCCTCTCTAATTAAGACCTGCCACTTCCGTGCCGCACACCAGGACACCTACGAAGATCACTCAGTCCCTGCAAAGGCTTTGCTGTACTTGTTTATCTTCCGATTCAGCACGCCTCTCAGTTGATGGAATTTCACTTGCCATAGGAACGCTACATTATTTCATGTCAAGTTTCCTCTGAAGTGGTTTCCTATCCTTAATAAATCATAGCAGGAAGCAAAACACCGTTATAAATGTCTGATCCTTTCTCCTACACAGTGGAAGGTCGCTGTATCCGGGCTTCTCTGTGTGCTGTGCAATCGGCTCCTGGATCTGTGCACTTGAGGGGGCCTTGTTGCCTTCTCAACATTTTTAAAAATTTCTATTTATTTATTTTTAGAGAGAGGGGAAGGGAGGGATAAAGAGAGGGGGGTAGTTCAATGTGTGGTTGCCTCTCACCTGGACCCACTGGGGACCTGACCTGTAACCCAGGCATGGGCCCTGACTGGGAATCGAACTGGTAACCCTTTGCTTCACAGCCCACACTCAATCTACTGAGCTATACCATCCAGGGTCCTTCTCAATATTTAAACTAATGCATTAAATACAGTGACATTTATATTTTATATTATTGCAAAAATTTGTCCTCCTTCCACCAACCATTACAAATATATCAAATTTGACACAAGACTTTCTTATTTTTATTTTTAACATACAAAATAAAATACAGCCATCCCTTGGTACTGATTGGCCTCAGAACTTGTCAAGCCCTGTATTTATTTTGATGAGGTAAATGTTTCAGCATTGGGTGCTTGGTTGGCACCCCTTGCACTTTCTAGAACTTGTATGAGTCACACTGCTGCACCGCAAGAGTGACTCATTGTTCTTGTCAGGAGTTGGGGAGCAAATTAATGACAAGTACCACTGTACTAGATTTCTAAAGAATCCAGTTTACATGGTGATGAAAAACATGGTGCCCTAACTGGTGTGGCTCAGTGAGTTGGGCATTGTCCTGCAAGCCAAAAGCTTACTGATTAGATTCCTGGTCAGGGCACATGCCTCAGTTGTGGGCCACATAGTGTTATTCATGCCAAGGTGCTAAAGCTAAGTATTGTGCCCAAGAGTCAGTGTAAAACTAAAGACTGGAGAAAGTATGAAATCAGGTCATTGATTTACCTATTTTGCTGTGTATAATGAGCCCCTGTGTATGGTACCCAATCATGTTTTTGGCCCAAACTTTCAGTGAAAAAAATAGTTTCATACTAATTTTAATGCATTTATTTGTTTGTTTGTTTTATTTAGATACTTGTTTTTTTGTATTATGATGAAATTTTAGCATTTATTTTTGAATATACTAGGGTACAAGAAATTTTATATAACAAATAATTATAAAACATAATAACAGATATAAGGTATTTCAGGTAACCCATGGATAATGCACATCCTTATTTTGCCCTAAAAAAATGTGGACAAAAAAGTGTGCATTATACACTGAAAAATTCAGTAGTTAATGAAGATTATAAAAAGAGGCTACAAGATGATAGGCCAACAGAGCTATACTTTAAATCAAAATTTAAATGTAACCTTTCCCAATCCAAAGGAAATACTTCCAAACTATTTTTTTCACAATTTGTCTAGTATTAGTTCTCCTCTTCCTTCCAGGAACCTGGAACTTTTTAAAGCTATTGACTCGAAAGCTTTTGTCTCAATGTTCCTTCTCCTAATAGCCTCATTTTAGGTGCCTCAATTTTGCCCCTGCAGGAAGTCTTACTGAAAATGATCTGAACTTAGTTTTAGTAGGTTCCCCTTCCTAGCAAACTAACTTTGTCAAAAGTACATATGAAAATTCTGTGGAAATATAATAGGCAAACACAAATAAACCAGTGCTGCACTCAGCAAAAGGCTGGCAGGACATCATTCATTATTTGTGTTTTTGTTTTTTGCCCTTGTAATTAAAATGAGTATGTGTAGTGCTTATTAAATACTGTAGAATTCAAACCAATATTTTGCCAAAAAAAGAGGTGAAAGCCAAGACTGAATCCCAGAGTCTGGGTGGAAGGAGATTAGCAGTAGTCAGAGAAAGGACACAAAAAAAGCAGAAGAGTTTTGAGAGAGCACTAATTTTACGTGGCTCCCCAAGTTATCACGGGAAGGGAAAGTGATTAGAGGACCAAGTGTGGGAGGTCAGTATGGGCTGGGAGTGGGACATGTAACTTTAAGTTTGTTCCATTGGGCAAAATTCAGTCCCAGCAGGAGCTTCATAAGGAGAGAAACTGGGGTCAGTGGGCATAGGTGCTCCAAAAGTAAAGAAAATTATGTTCAGAAAATCTTTGTTTGCCCCAGGTGATATGAGATTTAAAATTTTTTTTTAAGTTTCCTTTTTTTTAAGTGGCATCCCCCTGCAAAAAGTTTGCGAATAAATATAGGGCAGTCATTGACAAGAGCTATGTCAGAAATAAGACAGTAAGTCACTGGAGGAAGGGAGACAGTGAGTTCCAATGAGGAAATCAGGGAAGTAATATTAGAAGCAGACTGTAAAGGACACTGGAACCATGGCTAGTGTAGCTCAGTTTATTGAGCACAGGACAGTGAACTAAATGGTCGCCAGTTTGATTCCCAGTCAGGGCACAGGCCTGGGCTTCAGGCCAGGTCTCCAGTGGGGGCCACACGAGAGGCAACCACACACTGATGTTTCTCTCCCTCTCTTTCTCCCTCCATTCCCCTCTATTTAAAAATAAATAAATAAATATATATTTTTAAAGGACACTGGAGCTTTAACATTTTGGAGACAGAGATGAAGGTCCTTCTCCACGGAAACAGAGATGAGATATTTCCTGATGTGCATTGAAGAAATTATTTCAGTCCAGGACGTTTCAGATGGAGGGGTAGGTGAATTAATTGGCTTGCAAGCACAACATCAACAAATACAAGTATGTACTGAACTTCTCTGGAGTATCTCATTCTTTTAACAAACAAGAGATCTTTCTTTTTTAATTTTATAAATTTAAAATGCAGCGCCCAACTGTTGGTTTATTAAATGTGTGGAAAAGTACTATATTAAAATTGTTTTTAAATCTGTTTATCTCTTTAATAAATGCCATTTATAAAACAGAATTCTCCCTCAATATTCCATTATATGTGATGCACTTGATTATAAATTCAAATAAAATTTTAATCCAAAAATTTGTAATAAATTAGGGTTAGAAACATAGACTTATAAATTTATAAATGTAGATATACTTCCAACATAACATGCTTTAATTTTTTAATATCATATTCCAAGTGGATTTAGATATAATTTCAAAGAAATTTATCTGTCAACTTACTATGCATTTCAATAAAAAATTTATGTGGAAAATATTGGGCAGAGTATAGCTGAATACATATTAAGTAAATTAGTAATATTTTAACATAAAAAGCTGTGCTTTTACAAAGGTAAATACAAAACAAGACTTTGAATATGTGCCGAAGAAACCAAAAATTTTACCTGTAATTAATATTACAGTAAGTCTGCAAACTTTTTAACAATTTAAAAACAAAAACTTATATATGCCTCTATATCAGAAACTTTACATGCATTTAATGCTAAAGAACAACTGTGTCAGTTAGATGTTTTTACAGGGAAAGAAACTGAGGCACAGAAACATTGGAAAACTCTTAAGATCCTACAAATAATTAAAAGTGGAACTCTTATTTTACATATATTGTGTTTCCCCATAATCTATACTCTTTATCTCTGTGAAAAATTACCTCCCACAATATAATTTTATATTTTAAAAGTTTTTACCAATGCTTTTGCTTAAAACTTTTATAGTATTATAACATTGATGAATTTATCATCTTGGGAAACAAAGCAAATATTTTCCCCTATTTCTCCATTCCAGACATTATAGACCCAGGAAATAACACTTTGCCTCTATTATATGAATGTCATTCTATTCTCAGCTCAAAGACCAACTTGGGATGTATGAAAAGAAAACCATAAATAGAGTACCACTGAGTCCTGCTAACAGTATCATAGCCACAATCAAGACACAATGCTGAGAATGCCATGTTCATCTCTAATTCTCAGCACAAGTGGCCCCTCGGAGTCAGTCCCTGCACACACAAACCTTTTGAGCTAATCAATGGCATTCAGCAAGCAGAGGAGTAATGCTTGAGGCAGTTGCCTAAAATCTAATCCTAGATATGTGTCCATACCCATGTAACTTTTTTTTTTTAAAGATTTTATTTATTTATCTTTAGAGGGGAAGGGAAGGAGAGAGGGAGAGAAATATCAATGTATGGTTGCCCCTTGTGAGTCCCCTGATGGGAACTGGCCTGCAACCCAGGCATGTGCCCTGACTGGGAATCGAACCGTGGTTGCTTGGTTCCCAGGCCCGCGCTCAATTCACTGAGCTACACCAGCCAGGGCCCATGTAACTTTTAATTGATAGACCATATTAACAAACAGAGAAGAAAAACAAACGAAAGAATTGTTGACTGTGAGTCAACAATACATTAGTCACCCAACAAATAATATTTTTGTGTATCAGATACACTCGTATTGACACTCAGTGCTCACACCAAACCTGCACATGTTTGGCCTATTTTGATTTTTTTACATTTATAATAAAGGTGTAAAGCTACTTTTCTTTCCACCCAAAACACTAAGTCATCTTTTCACTGCAAATACCTGCCCCCCCAAAAAATATTGCATCTTATAAATAAAATTGACTTGAATAGCCCCTACATCATAGTGCTGCTTTCCCAGAAGTTCAGAAATGTTAACCTGTATCAGTTTGGCAAAAAAAGATCTCTACTGGCAGAGGTATTGCCTTCACAGGGATAGTCCATATTTGGAGCAAGAGAAAAAAAATTCTCTAAAAAAGCAGCCCAGAGATCCAACATAGTAGGAATAAATTTCACAGATGTATGTGCATTGCATAAAGACAAATTAATATAGATTAAATGAAGTTAATTCTTAAAAGGTGTCTGAGATCAAAAATATAATGCAGGACAAAAATTTCTTAAGAAATTTTCATAGATATGGATTCAACGAAGCAAGAAGAAAGAAAATTGTTCAGAGCGTAGTTTCCATTTCTTGAGAGATTATAGTTAGGAAGCTATGGGGTTGTATCGTTCATGTGATTAATGGATGCACATCATTCTTGGAAGAGGAAGGTTTCTAAAATGCCGAGATTGCTGTTTGAAACGAAACTAAGCGCAGGAGTTGCCCTGAATTGTTCGTCTACCAGGGGAACAGAGCTTTCAGGGCTCTTTCCTCCCTGTATGGGTATTCAAACAGAACAGTTGACCTTTAACAAGCTAAATGATTCTTAATTTGCATAGGGAGTTTTCCACTGCTATTGTTCCTTTGTATTCCCAGCAAAATGCTTCAGGATACTTCCTCTTTGTTTATACCCCTCAGGAGAAAAACAAGTGTCCTTTACTTTTATCCTCTGCCATCTGAGTGAAAATATTAAGAGGATCTTCAAAGGACAAGGGAAGTTTTCACTCAGAAAGGCCTCTCTTCTAGGTATAGCTAGGATTCGATGATAATAAATAATAATATTATTAATAAAAATAACAAAACAACTTTCGTGGTATCTTTTTTCTCCCTTACATAACAAAATTTTAGGTGAATAGGGAGACTGTAAAGGAATTTACGCAATATACAGATGATATACTTGAGAATTGTATACTTGAAACCAATATCCTCCCAATAAATTTAATTTAAAAATAATCTGCTGTAAACAAAGGCATTTATTTATTTATTCATCAAATATTTATCAATAAAAGGGCAACTGGAAAGAAAATGATTGGTGGATTTACACAATTTTATGGAAGTTTGTTTCTTTGAGGAAAGACTGACCTAAAATTTATACAAGAGATCAGCAACATTTTCTCCTGAAAGTTACCACAGAAATCTGAGTGATTACACCTGCTGTGAAAGGGAAATTTATTATCTTTAAGGGATAAAAAATTAACTATGGATATATGCCATTATTATTTTTATACCCTCTATTTGTTCTCCTCACTTCTGATTTTTTAGCTATATAGTCCACCCATCATAATGCTATCATAAGTTCCCCCAAGACATAGTTTTGACTATAGCATCTTACAGATGAGAGAAATAAACAAGTGTAAAATAACAATGAAAGACCAACATGATCAATAACTAGTTATTGCTTATATGGTAAAATATATTTTAGATCAGACTTCAAAAACTTCTACCAATAAATTCCAGGCCAATGTTTTAAAATAATGTCTCATTCTCCTTATCATATTCTATGATTTACCCTAGCCCCTATTGCTAAAATGTCCCTGCTCAGTTCTACCTCCATACTTCTGATACTCTCCTCTTGAAAGAAAATTTTATTCAACCCCATCCATCTATATCCCATCCAACTCAAAATGCCTCTTACTTTAACAACTATTTCCTATTTCAACTGCTAAAGTAAAATCTCCCTCTTTTTAAAACTCTCATTCTCTTGATCTTAACAAGTTATCAATCTCTACCATTAGTGTCTATGTATATGTGTTGCCAATATTTTCCATTCATATTGTACAGGTATCATTACTTCTAGTATCTACCTGGTAACAAGCTTTAAAAGAATTTCTAGTTGGGAGTCAATAGCAAGAGCAGGTCAGTTTTTTCAGTGTTTGCCCAAACTGACTTCCACTACTTAGCTTTCTCTTAACACCTCAAATGATGCGCAGTATTACTCAACTGTTATATCACACTAGTTTTGAATTATGTACTATTTGTATTAATTCCTGCATTTGCTTGTTTAATTAGAGAATTTTATATTACAGAAAGTGGGGGTCTTGAATTTAGAAAGATTTAGATTTGAAACTAATCTGATATTAAGTTGCTTTATAAACTTGGACATACCATCAACCATCTTAGAGGTTTAGCTTATTTCTAAAATAAGGATAAAACCATCTCTCTTAGATATTTTTCTGATGATTAAATGGGATGACTCATATTAAGCACACAGGACATGAAAAGCCTTCAAATGAATTCCCGCATTCTTCTTTTGCTACATTATTTTATAAACTACATTCTTTCTTCTTAAAAATAAAGCCCTTATCTTCCAAAGTACATAGCAGAAGTGAACACAGGTGACATGCAATTAGTGCCATTGACCACATGTGATCTAACCAGGGATGGAAACAGAGTTTCACACGGAATTTTCAACACTGTGCCTGAAATGAGGAACTATAATGCAATGGATACAGCTTGGGTCAACGTCCAGCATCTCCCTCTAGATCTCCAGATTTTACTTACTAGTAGTGTGATTCTGAGACTGGTCCTTTACTTCTTTGATTCTCCATATCTTCACCTGCAAAAATGAGGACATTGGACTAGATCCATGATTTTAATTTAATTAATTTTTAAAAATTTATTGACATATATTTATTATGCAAATAAAAATGTATGGAAGTAAAAAAAATGAAAGCAGAGCTACTCTTGATGATATGAAGAGCAGGTTTAGAGCTTCCATGTGTTGGCCCCTTCCTGTACACCAGTTTCAATCTACTTAGCAATGAAAGGAGGATTCATGGAGAACTTGAGAGCTACTCCATCACGTGGGCCTACTCAAAGGAAATGATCATTTTTATCCATTCATCCATCAAGGGATGTTTAGGTTGATTCCATCGCTATTGGGAAAAACACTGAAATGGTCATGGAGGGCAGATATCTTTTTGAGAAGCTGATTTTGTATCTTTTGGATACACATCCAGAAGTAAAGTATTGGATCCTAAGATAGTTCTATTTTTAACATTTTTGAAGAACCTCCATACTGTTTTCCATAATAATAGATAAATGCATTTAAAAAAGAAGGAAATACTGCCATTTGTGACAACATGGATAAGCCTGGAGACTTTATGCTAAGTGAAATAATCCAGAAGCAGTAGGACAAAAAGATTATGTTCTAAATTACATATAAAAGCCAAAATGTCAAATTAATAGAATAGAATGGAGATTAGCAGAGATGGGAGGGAGTGGAATACAAAGAGATATTAATCAAGGGATATAATTTCAGTTTTGTTAGATAAATATGTTCTAAAGATGTGATGTACAGCAATGTGGCTGTATTTAATATTGTATTACAGACTGGAAAGTTGCCAAAAAAGGTAAATCTTAAGTGTCCTCACTACATACACACACACACACTCAAATGCTACCTATATAAAATTATAGATATGTTAATTAGCTTGTGGTGAATATTTCACAACGGATATATATGTCAAATTATCAATTTGTAACTTCAAATATGTGTAATTTTGAGCTGCCAAAAATTAAGACATATAGCCTTTTTAATTTGGGGGAAAATAATGGAAATACTAAGCTTTCGGCTACTCTTTATATTCATCAAATATTTCCTGAAACTTCTTTGAAACTATCAAAGTTATAACTTACCAAGTATGCTGTATATATTATCTAATTAGCTGTGAAATTCCACAATTCTCAAGTATAAGTAAGGAAAAATACCTTGGCATATGCAAAGTAATACAACTAACCAATGAGATTGATTAGGTCTTGATGTGTTGTATTTTAAAGACTGTAATGAGCACAAAACTCATGTAGGTGAGCTGTCTTTACACTTTCAATAACACATAGTGTATATTAAGATAACCACAATATTGTAGAATGGTTAGTGTGTCAAAATCTTGCAAGAGGTCATGTAAGAAATGAAACATGTACTTTGGAGTCATATAAATTATTTTAACATTTAAATACACAGTTCTGGGTTTTGGCTGGTGTGGCTCAGTGGATTGAGTGCTGGCCTGTGAACCAAAGGGTTGCTGGTTTCATTCCCAGTCAGGGCACGTGACTGGGTTGCTGCTGGCCAGGTCCCAGTAGGGGGAGTGAGAGTGGCAACCACACATTGATGTTTCTCTTCCTCTCTTTCTCCCTTCCTTTCTCTCTCTAGAAAATTAAATGAATGAATGAATGAATGAATGAATGAATGAATGAATGAATAACAAATATACAGATCTGGGAAATTTGCTTGTTTTCTAAGCTGAAGCTTATCTATAAAATGTGAATAATAATATTGACCTTCCTTGCTTTTTTGTTTTGTGATTCAAGTATTTTTCTGTATAAGAGAGCACCAGATCATACTAAATGCTTAATAAACACTAGTTTTTTCCCTCCTCCTCTTATACAATGTAATTTCATATATATATATAGTAACATTGCTCAGCATAAAATGTGAAGCAATGTTAGCAAGGCAACTTTTTAATGATCTCTTTCACAGTGGTTTCTAACTTTCTAACATTTTGAAGCTGTTAAAATAAAGTCAAATAATGATACTGCTGTGGCATTAAGTGTATGCCTGAATCAATAAATTCTGGTTGTTGGAATAAAATGCAATTAAAGGGGTAGTGCTTGATTGCCTGACAGTAGGTAGTCTTTCTGGACCAAATAAACTCAAGTATCAGTCTGATTTATAAGCTAATTAGTATGGACTTCACATGCTTTTCATTGGGAGACCATCAGACTGTATTGACTTCAGTCCCCATCGTGGGCATGCCTTCGACTTTGTTCTGTGTCACACATGACAAAACCTCTTTACTTGTTTACTTTGTTATTTAAAAATGCAGTCACCATTTTAATAAAGTGGAATATGGAGGAAATTTGTAGCACATTTGTAAATAGGCACTCAAATATTTAAAAAACTTCAGTATTGCTGCTGGCTTCTTTCTCTACTTATTTCTATATATTTAAGACAAAAATATATGCCAATTCAGAAATGACAAAAACATCAACATTGTAAAGAAGGGTGATTATCATAGCAATAAATATACATATAAACAATTAATTTATAGGATAGAAAAATGTTGGGAACCTTACACCTGGCTTCTAGCTAAAAACATTGCATTGATTACAGGAACCTGTGCGCTCCACAAGCCAATCGGCTACAGGCACATGAGGTGTCCACGAGTACCAGTTGCACCCAAGTAATCAATAAGCGGGCCCTTCTTTGTCTCAAGCTAGCCAATAGCAAGCAACCTAATCTCCTTCCTCTCCCTCCCCCCCATATATATACCCAGTTTGGAAAAATAAAGTTTGCAGCTTGATCAGAATCTTTTGTCTTGCTGCCATTCTTCACGCCTCTTGTCCCCCCAGCTCATTTGTTCTAGGTAGGTGGTCGAGCCCTAGTTGATTGCTCCGCGGGCCGGAGCAGAAAAACATAGGGTACATATATTTCCTAACACGTTATTTGAATAATTCATTGAAAAGCTGATTTTTAGGGTATAGTCCTAGCAGTGGAATTGCTGGGTAAAAAAGCAAATTTATTTTCAGTTATCTGAGAAAATTCCATATCTTAAGAACCCTGAAACACCAATCCCAAAGAACCTATGCACCCCAATGTTCATAGCAGCACAATTTACAATAGCCAAGTCCTGGAAGCAACCTATGTGCCCATCAGTAAATGAATGGTCTGTCAAAAACTATGGTCCATTTACACAATGGAACAGAAAGAAAGAAGGAGCTCCTACCCTTTGCAACAGCATGGATGGAACTGGAAAGCATTATGCTAAGTGAAATAAGCCAGGTGGTAAAAGACAAATACCACATGATCCCACCTTTAACAGGAACCTAAGCAACAAAACAATCAAACAAGCAAAATATAACCAAAGACACTGAAATAGAGAACAGGCTGACAGTGTCCAAAGGGGAGAGGGGAGGGAAGAGAATTTCAGGGAAAATGGGAAGGGTTTATAGAAATAATTATAAAAGACACAAAAACTAGGGGGGGGGGGTAAAAATGGGAGGGAGGAGAGAGGGCTGAGATGGGAGTAAAAGAAAACTGTACTTGAACAACAATTAAAATTTAAAAAATAATAATAAAATTAAAAAAGAAAACCCAGTTTTTGTCTTCAAATAAATAAATATGCTTACCTAAATTATAATTTTGTCTATCTTTAATTTTTCTATTCAATGTGTCATTTTATATATAATAAATATCAATATATGCCTGTATAATGATCTAATGAAATGAAACATTTAAAAATTAAAGCAAGTAATTTAAGTAGTCCTTCAGATTGTAAATTCCATTAAGGCATATACTCTGTGTTTCTTTTCCTCCAGTAGGTATTTACTCACAAGCATATTTCCTATTTGAATTTAAATATTTTTTTACTTAAAATACAAACGAAAATAGCATGATTCCTCAAAAGGCATAATAATATATATGATATCACTGTTTTACAATAAATCATTCTTCTCATTTAAATGGCCCTACCCCACTTCTCTTATACAGGCCACAACTTTTATTTTAAAAAGCAGATTCAAAATTATATAAAAAAATTCCCTGATGCCGCCTTGTCTGTTGTCCTATATTTATGCTTGGTATTTATTTTAGGCACTTTTCACCCAGTAAATCTCTCATCATACTTATTATAGTACAATTATGTAATTTTCTGTTCCTGAGCTCTACTTGCCATTTCTTACCTCTTCTGGAAAGTAAGTTTGTGAAGTTTAAAGCTAAAAAGACTAATCTTTTCTTTTCTTTGTACACTGATGAATTTCAATCACCCAGCAGGGTTTCTGACTCATAGCAAGTACTTGATAATTACTTCTTAGATGAAGAAACTAATAAAAATTATTATTATAAGTTATAAATTACAGTAATATATTTCTGACTTTACACCTAAAATGTATTTTGATAATTTTTTAAAATCTTTACCCAAGTATATATTTATTTATATTAGAGAGAGAGAAAGAGAGAGAGAGAAAGAAAGAGAGGGAAAATCTATGTGAGAAACATCAATCAGTTGCCTCCCACGTGCTTCCTGAGTGGATATCAAACAAGCAGCCTAGACATGAATCCTGCCAGGGATCCATCTCACAAACTTTTGGTCTATAACATGATGCCACCCATCAGGGCTATATACTGATAATTTTCAATAATCTTTTAAGAGCTTTTATATATGACAATACAAACATATATTAAATTAAAGAAATTTTACCACAAAAAAAACATATGAAACACTAGAATCAATGATAGCTTGTCAAAGAACAAAATAAGATTCTAAAATCAAATATTGAAATAAATGTTTTAATATAAAAATTAGTAAAAGTCCATGGGAAAAATGCAAGAAAAAACACATTAAAAGCAAAAGCCATTCCCTTGCTCTTAGTTCATGGCATGTAAAATAAGAAATTGTGTGACTTCCAGCTAAGATGGTGGTATAGGCAGATATGGCTCACCTCTTCACACAACCACATCAAAATTACAACTAAAACATAGAACAACCATCACTCAGAACCATCAGAGATCAAGATGAATGGAAATCTAACAATTGCAGAATTAAAGAAACTACCATCCACTGGTAGGAGGGGCGCAGAAGTTGAACTGGCTGGTTGCTCACCCACATGTGGTGGATAAAAATTTGGGAGGGACATCTTGGGAGTGATATGCACACAGCCCAGGATTGCAGTGGCAAGATAAGTCCCCACAACATTGGCTGCAAAATCTGGCAGGAATTGAGTCTGTGGAAGAAACTGTTGGAGCCCCAAGCAGTTTCTCTTAAAGAACCTACACATGGACTCAGCTACTCAGACTTGCTCCATCTGAGCTCCAGCACTGGGGTAGTAGCTTGGAAGACACCGGAAGACACCGAAGGGATAAAGAACTGAACTGTCTGGCATCAAGGTGAGCAGAGGCCATTGTCCTTTTTCTAAATCCTCCGCTCACAGAGCCAGCAAGCTGCTGCCATATCTGAGACTCCACCAACCTGGCTAACACTGTTTGACCCCCTTTTGAGATCCCCAGAGACTCTGCTCCAACCAACTTACCGGCCCACGCAAGCTGCTTTTCCGTATGAAAAGCTGGTCTTAGGTCATGCTCCACAACTTCCAAAATTCTCTCAAATAAGCAACACCTGGCCTCAGTGGGCCCCAGGCGTGGCACTAGCAGCAGTCAGCTTAAATTCATAGTTTGGTTTCACCTGGGAACCTCCATGCCCAGCACAGGTAGCGACTATCTCAGATCACTTTATAGATCAGGCAGGGTGGTTCTGGGAAAAATACAGGTGGGTTTGACCTTGGTCTGCACTGCCTGAGAAACCCTAGGACAGGCATACCCATTGGACAGCTACAGACCATTATGGAGCACCACTATCATGCCCAGCACAGCTGATCCTCCATGGATGGCGAGGTTGATGATAAGTGGTAACAGCCAATCCTTCCAGAGGATAGGCCTGAATAAATTCCTTCATTGATCTGCCAATCGCAACCAAGGCTCAACTACAGGAGGAGGGTGTACTCAGCCCACATGAAGGATGCACCTTGTGTACCCATGTTTGGTGATAGCGCAGGCTGTGCCATTGGGCCCTACAGGATGCCTACTACATTAGGCAGCACTACCAAGACACTGAATCAAAGAAGCTCTATCTAATACATAGAAATAAACACAGGGAAGCTGCCAAAATAAGGAGACAAACATGGCCCAAATAAAAGATCAAAACTCCAGAAAAAAAAAAAAAACTAAACTAAATGGAGATAAGCAATCTATCAGATTCAGAGTTCAAAACACTGGATATAAGGATGCTCAAGGAACTTAAAGGGCCTTAACAGTATAAAAAAAGACCCAGTCAGAAAGGAAGTATACACCAATTGAAATAAAGAACAGCTTAAAAGGAAACAACAGTAAAGTGGATGAAGCTGAGAATCAAACCAAAGATTTGGAACATAAGGAAGCAAAAAAAATCATAACAAGAATTAAAAAATTGCAAAAAACGAGGATAGTATAATCAGCCTCTGGGACAACTTCAAGAGGTCCAACATTCACATCATACGGGGTGCCAGAAGGAGAAGAGAAAGAGCAAGAAATTGGAAATCTATTTGAAAAAAAATAATGAAATAAAACTTCCCTAATTTGGTGAAGGAAATAATTATGCAAGTCCAGAAAGCACAGATAGTCCCAAACAAGATAGATGCAAAGAGACCCACTTCAAGACACATCATACTTGAATTGCCTAAGGCTAATGATAAAGAGAGAATCTTAAAAGCAGCAAGAGAAAAGCAGTTATTTACATTCAGGGGAGTCCTTATAAGACTATCAACTAATCTCTCAAAATAAATTTTGCAGGCTAGAAGGGACTGGTGAGAAATATTCAAAGTCATATAAAGTAGGGACCTATAGCCAAGATTACTCTATCCAGCAAAGCTATCATTTAGAATCAAAGGGCAGATAAAAAACTTCCCAGATAAGAAAAAAATGAAAGAGTTCATTACCTCCTAATATGAAATGTCAAAAGGACTTATTTAAGAAAAAGAAGACCAAAATTATAAACAATAAAAAGGCAAAAACAAAAGCCCACAAATCTAACAACAATTGAATCTAAAAAACAAACTAAGCAAACAAAAAGAACAGAGTCATAATTGTGGATACAGAGAACATTTTGATGGTTGCCAGACGGGAGGGGCTGGGTAACAATGAGTGAAGAAGCAAGAGGATTAAGAAGTACAAATAGTTACAGAGTAGCCATGGGGATGTGAAGTACAGTATAGAAAATAGAGTAGCCAAAGAACATATACCCCTGTCCCATGGACATGAACAATGGTGGGGGGATAGCCCGAAGGTGTGGGGAGTGCTGGAAGGAGGGCAGCATAGAGGGAAAAATCAGGACCACTGTAATAGCATAATGAATAAAATAGAGTTTCAAAAAAAAGATAATCTCCTGGAGGATTCTGGGTGATAGAGAAACTAATGAAGATCCTCCCCCCAATTTTTAATACTTTTGTACTTTTTAAATTTATAAAAAAGCATGTTATTTTTTAAAGAAAATATAAAAACTGACATAAACACAATTCTCAGTCTATAAAATAAAATTGTTCTTCGAAGGAAAATATATGTCTATTGAGCTTCTTATCCCCAGGATTCAGCACAATACTTTATTCATTATGAATACTCAATTCATGTTTTAAGTGCATCAGCCAATCAATTAATTACCTGATCCAGAATGTCTAAAAATCTTAAAATTTTATAAAGTATAAAAGATATTGTACATGTATAAAATATATCATTTAGTAATTTAAAATAATATGGCATAGAATATCTAGGCTATAGTTTAATAAGACGATGATATAATTCTAACTGCAATTGATATGAGAACTCCAGAAATATAAAGTATAGCTGAATGGATAGGTGTGAAAAAGAAATTCCACGATGAACCACCGCCCTTTTCCATTCTAAATTCAGTGTCATAAGGATTAGAGCTGAAGATAGTATTTGAGAGCACCTTTTGTCCATCTCTGTAAGCTGACCTGGTGAAAGAAGGGGGCATCTGGCTTTAGAGTTCTTGGGTAACATTTGAAAGCAATAGTAAAAAAGGATGCTAAGCTGTGGACCTGAAATCGAGAGGTACTATAATTCCACAGAATATATGTTCTTGCAGAAGTCTTATAGCAACTGATGCACTCTGAGTGAACTGGGGTATGTCCATCTGTCTAATTCTCAATTTGCTTGATATCCTGCAATAGAGTTACAGTTTCCTGTGCCACATAACTGTGATGTCATCAAAACAAATACCACTTTTAAATTCTTATATCTGATAGGTGGTCGAATCCTAGCCACGGGGCAAAGAGACAATTCCCTTTCTCCTCACTGTAGCATATGCTGTCCTACCAGTCTCTGTCCATTTTCGTTCTCAGGAGCCGCAGACTACCCAGCTGATCTTTGCTTCCCCTCCTTGCTCCTGCCTCTCTTTACACTCTTATGCCTTTGCTAGGGCTAGTCCAGACCAATTCTGCATTTCATGAGTGCACTTTTTAATTTAGGTTGTTCTCTTTGATTACTTTTTATGAGGCAATATTAAGATTGGTTTGAGCTTCCAACTGTAAATCTTCTAAAATTCCTAATCATATATGTCTGTGATCCTCCTCCTTAATGTAAAATGTTATCTAGATTTTTTAAAGCCTAATTTAATTTTAGGCAAAAGGAGTGTTACACAATAGTGTTTGGGATAGTAATCAGAACCCTACTGCTTTAAAGCAAGTGATGAGCACATACTACGAGTGTGAAAGTGTGGCCCCATGCACAGCACTTCTTGCCATAGTCACAATTCTCTCCCTCTGAGCAACGATGAGGTCTCTGCATCCTTCTTAATAACATGTTATTGGTCAGTTATATGACACAGGACAAAACTTTGTTCCTTACTAAAAATATACATTTTGCACATGCTATTAAAAAAGAAAAATTGGTTACCTACTTCATTTGGGTATAGCATGTGGTATATTATTTTGTCAATTTCAAAATCTCTTTAATATTTTTGTCTAATAAGAGTGAAATGCAATTACTGGTAAGTGGAAAAGCATAAATACACATGTGCACATCTTCACACAAATATGCACTGACATATATTTTGCAGTTTTAATTCTAGTCCCTGAACATAAATCATTCCAGCCAACATTGTGGTCTTTGTTCCTATCTGTAATCTCCAAATAAATAAGGTACTAAATAGTAATATTCACCAACACTTACACACAAATGCATTTGTACAAACCTCTCTGTTTGACATATTATGGATTTCCCCAGGTTCTTAAATATTTTTAGAATGTCACTGAAATGGGTCATTAACTTAAAAATTAATTTATGAATATTTGAATACGTAATAAATGTTAATGGTCAGTTTTATTTAGTAATATCTGTTGAATTGAGGCTTAATTTTAAAGTCATCATTTAGAAATAAAAATGAATAGAAAAAATAGATCATATTTGGTAGGTAGAATAATTGGTCCCTAAAGATGTCCATGTTCTGCACCCCAGAACCCATGAGTATGCTATATTTCATAGCAAAGGGGGAATTAAAATTGCAGAATGAACTAACTTGCTACTCAGCTGACCTGAGATGGTGGGCGTGATCCTGGATTATTCAAGTTTGCCCGGTGCAATGATTAAGTGTCGTTTGAAGTGAGAAAGAGGGGCAGAAGGGTATGAATGGGAATGATAAAACTCAACCAGCCATTATTATGATTGGCTTTGAAGATAGAGTTGTGCATCTGAAATTCAGGCAGCCTATAGAAACTGAGAGAGATGGGGGAATAGATTTATTCTAGAGTTCCCAGGAAGAAGTGCAGACAAGCTGTAACCATGTATGTACAAGTTTTTGTGGATGTATGTTTTTATTTCTCATGAGTAAACCCAGGACTGAAATCACTGAATCATATGGTAACTCTGTTATCCATTTAGAGAAACTGTTCAGTTGTTTTCCAAAGTGGATGTACCATGTATTCTCATAAACAAATGTATGAGGATTCCAATTTCTCCACATCCTCAAGAATACTGGCTATCATCTGTCTTTTTAATTACAAGCATTCTACTGGGCCTGCAATGGTATTCATTGCAGTTTTGATTAATACTTCTCTAATGGCTAATAATGTAAGCATCTTCCCATGTGTTTAGTGGCCTTTCTTTTCACACTTACATTCACAGAGCAAAAAGTTTCAATTTTAATGAAGTCAAGCCTATCAATTTTTCATGGAGGGAATATTATTTAATATAGTTCTTTCACTTATAGAAAATAAACCTATATTCAATGGTCTGTCTGGAAAAAGTCCAGCCATTGTTAATATAATGAGAATGGTTTGCGTGACATCGATGTAACCTGGCAGCCAAGGAGAGTGGACTGGAATACACATGTGTGAACAATGATGACTTCACTGTACTAGTCAGTGGGGGCAGTAGAGAGCACTGAATTGGCATATGTACTGTGTGGCTACTGCACTCAAAATGACTGAGTGAGTAGAGCAATCAATCTGCATCAAATTTTGCATTAAGCTTGAACATTCCTTTGTGGAAAATATTCAGGTGATTCAGAAGGTTACAGGTATGGGCAACTGGTGATTGGCAGCTTCATCATGACAACATCTCTGCTCATTCATCATGTCTCATACAGAGATTTTTGTGAAACAAATCACCCAGGTGACTCAGCTCTCCTATAGCCCAGATTTGGTGCCCTGTGACTTCTAGCTTTTCCCAAATCTAAAATCACGTTTGAAACGGAAGAGATTTTAAACTGTTGATGAGATTCAGGAAATTACAGCAGGTTACTTAATTGCAATTGGGAGAGTGTATGAGGTCCCAAGATGCCTAGTCTAAAGGGGACTGAGGAGTCATTGTCCTATGTACTTGTTTCCTCTATCTTCTTCAGTAAGTGTCTCTATTTTTAATATTACATGGCTGGATGCCTTCTGGACAGACCTCATATCTTTAATATGGCAAGGACTGGAAAAGGGAAAAACAGTGGATTAGATTTGGATATTATTAGAAATTTATTCTGGTTAGATTGAAAAATTTCCAAGATCATGTTGCTGTAAATACCTCAGCATTCAGATCCTTTATCCTTCAAATAATTAAAAGGGAAATACTAATAATGCTTGTTAAAGCAGGGAGACAAGTAGAATTAGCTGTGAGATGGTACAAGTTCATAGGTTATGGAACAATATGCATTAGACCAGTGATTTTGAACCTTTTTCATCTCATAAACTGATTAATAAACTCTGCCACACACCAGACAATACATATTTTGCCAATCTCACAAAAATGGGTATAATTTTGATTAATCTACAATGAGCAACTATTTTTGTGTTCGCTATTATCATTTTTCAAAATTTGACAACCTAAGGCAGGGGTGTCCAACCTGCAGCCTGTGGCCTGCATGCAGTCCAGGACAGCTGTGAATGTGGCCCAATATAAAATCATAAATTTTTTAAAAACATTATGAGATTTTTTTGTGTGATTACATACTGTAATATATTTAATGTGTGGAAGAAGAAGACAACTCTTCTTCTTCCAGTGTGGTGCAGAGACACCAAAAGTTTGGACATCTCTGAAGGGAAAAAAGTTCAGTGCTCCTGACAAAATAGTCAGGTATCGAATATTCTAAAATTTTTTGTGACACATCTATATGCCTCGTGTGGCACACCAGTGGAAAATAGCTGGATTAGATAATACTTGATGGATTAATAAATAGACCTATTATATTAAGCCTACAGAATATACTTTTCCCTCTTTACAGTTTATTATAGGAAAAATGTACCTTGAAAACCTTACCAGTTTATAAATGTTTCAGCAATTAATCAGCAAAGAATTTCCTTTTACAGTAAATTATAGTCGAATAAACTAAAAAGTAACATTCAGAACCAAGTCAATTTATCTTGGAAGTAGGCATTCTAAAAACAATTCTGTTATGAAAAATACTTCCTTTATATTACATAATATTTATTTTACATTATATTCTCTAGGATGGCTTATCTGAACATTATTAAAACCGATGAATCATGTATTTTCCTGGGTCTCCGCAGTGCCTATCATACAGTGGAAAATAACCAATCTGTTTCTCTCACTGCCCAATTACACTTTGATGAAGATTAAGAGTCATACACAAAACCTCTCTAAATAAAGTGCTGGATTTGTTCATACAGAATCTGTTATTCACCACTAAGAAAGGACATTGTATTGAAGCCATGAACTGATTACAGGGTAATAAATAGCCGTGTTAGATTCAGTCAATTCAGTCATGGCTGGGACCCTTAGCCTTTAACTGTACAGGGACTTAGATCAACAGTTTTAATGTATTCAAGAAATAATACCGTGAAATGAGGGCTTAGCATTTCCCAGGTGTTTGAAATTCAATTTGTCAAGTAGAGGATTCCTAAAATTTTGTTTTACACTTGCACAAAAAAAGCGTCATGGTTCTCCCTTTGTTTATTAATTTTATAAGCTTTTGGAGGGACAAATATTTGGGGACGTATAAAATGCAAGTAAATATCCAAGATAATATACATGTTCATTTTCCAGATGGCATTTTGATAGCGAAGCTAGAGGATCAAAAATGAAGGTCAACAAAGATGGATAAGAAACTCTCTCCAGGGGAATAGCAGCTTATGCCTTTCACTAAGCCTCACTCTGAGAACAGAATGTGGTGGGAAGAGGACAGAGTAAGGTAGTTCCTTATTTCATCAATCCGTGGACTCTTGTAGTGCCAATGCAACTCATTTGTTCCTCATTAATCTTTGGCAGGTGGTCCATTTTCACCTATTTTCACCTCATTTTGAAACAAATTGAGTTGTATTCACTGAATTTCTAAGAAAACACTGCACCAAAATCAAAACATACAAAATTAGTTTATCCTGCTCTGCTATGAATAGATTATTATGATTATATGAACACTCCTGCTGATCTGAGTTCTTGTTTCATAACTGGAAGTACTTAACCCAATATTATAGCGCATCATGTCAACAGGGACGCTTTTTATCATAGTTTGTTTTGGCCACTCTCATTTTTATTCATTCTTCATCCTCTCTACCATGTTTCATTTGACTAGAGCTGAATTAACATGATATATTGCTATTCGAGAAGAAATTTTACATAACCTCTGTAGACAGAGCAGCTAAGGACCTGCATATAAAACAGACAATTGTCTTACATGTAAGGTTAAACAAATGAAATACTGATCACAAGCATTAATAACTGTTCATATGTATGTGTGGATTTATAATTCCAAGAGCATATATAATTCCAAGAGCATATATACTGTAATTGATAGTGTGACATCTTCAAGCATTTTGAGGTGTTGCTCAGAATTTATTAGTATTTAATTACATAATAATGACACATTTCTATTATCAGAGTCACTAAAATATTTATATTTAATGTGCTATCTAAGTTATTGAAGGTAAGTACACAGTTTATAAAATGAAATAAACATATTTTATGCAGTATTTTAACTAGATAAATCTGTATTAGCTTTTATTTATCTGCTTCTCTTGTACAATATACATAATACTGATTTTTAAATGCTGTACTATCTTTAGTGACTTTTAAATCATGAAAGATTAACTTATATTCAACATAGTTTAGAGTTGAGTAAAATACTAAGTTAATAAGCCACCAGAGTGTGTATGTGAGGTAAAGTATATATGCCAATTTTCCTTTTAAAATACCCATAAAATTGTCAGAAAATACAATTTTATCAGCCTGTTTACTTGAATCCAAAATTGGCTTTCATCCTATTTAGTAAAATTTATTTCCTTTCTATGTTAGGAAAAAAGCAAAACACAAAATTTTTTTTTTTAGTCAAATAAATGTGGGAGGTATTCAAAATACTCAGATTTCTCAGGTTCAATGCTATGTTAATATGAACATATTTTATATTAAATTATAGAAATTATAAAAAACAGAAGAAATTCTGTTATATACCTACTTCACTATTAATATGTTGATTTGAGATATTAAAATATAGGTTAATATCATTAGTAGAAATTTACTAATTATGCTTACTAAGCTATAGCTAAAGTGATATTAGAGAATACATTAAAATTGTATTGGCTGGGGTTGGGGGGTGGAGGGGCAAAAAGGCAGACAAAACTGGACCTGAACAATAATAAAATAAAATAAATGTATTGGGAATTGTGTGGATACTTTCAGAAAAAATATTAAAATCAATTACCTGAATATGTTCACATGTCAAATTATGAATTCAACTGATTTTTCTTTTTGATTTTCAAAGGTGGGCCTTTAAAGAAAAGAGAAAACTACTTTATTCCTTTTTAGATTTTTAAAAAATTTGTTTGTTTGAACCAAGCTCAAATCTGCCTGGCCAGAGACTAGTGCAGCTTCTTAAAATCCTATTAATGCACTTCAGAAATACCAGCAGCAGGAAGTCGAGTGGCAGAAATAATGCCTCTAGATTATCTGTCTCCTAGAAATTGTCTGACTTTACCATAAAGGGGCCCAGAAGCCTCCGTGTGTAAAAATCCCTCTCCTACGGACTTGTTCCAGAAACTCACAGTATCATTTCAAAGTGTTGGTGAGTAATAATTGAGTGATTAGCCATTGTGTAGACTTATGCTTTTAAAAAAATTCACATTTTATTCCTTTAGTCATCACAATAAAACTAGAAAGTACTTAATATTCTCATTACATAGATGAGAAACAGAGAAAAGTCAAAACAAAAAACAAAAACTACCCTTACATACTCCACCAGAGACTGACTAACATATGCCTTATTGCCACAAATATTATTTTTCTCTGAATTCTAGGTAGTTTCTTTAAGGTGATTATTTCCAAACTTTATAGCTAATATACTAATAAAATATTTTAAAAGTATAGTAATCACATGCTTGTATATTACTTATTTATGAGTCATGTACATATACTACTATACTATATTATGTTTTAACTATTTTATAAAATTAAAATATCCCCCAAATTAAAAAGGCAGAACTAACAAATGTAATTTAAAAAGAAATCCTAATATTTTTTCCTTCATCCTCAGTGGTTCATCTTAATGTGTCTCTGTATTGTATACCAGTCATTTTTGAGAACACTGCTTTGCGGGGTTATATGCATTTTATTGTGTGTGTGCATGTGTGTGTGTTAGATTTTACTTAATCATTGCAAAACTACATTTTTGAGAGCTCTCTGCTAGAGGTACATATTTTTAGGAGGATTCATTCCTCAATCAAAATGGGCAATATTACATAAGATAAATTGTGGTGTCCAGTGACCCGATTTCAAAATATTGCTGTTACTTGTTGTCTGCATCTGATTAAATTATGTATTCTCTTTGCTCAGTTCCTGTAAAATGTGATAAAATTAACATCTGCATTAGGGAGTTGTGAGGATTAAATCAGCTAACATATATGTAAAGTGCTTAGAGCAGATCTTGGTATAGTAAGTGCTGCAAATGTATTTGTTATTACTAATCACAGGGTTATTACATCATTTTGTGACAATTGGAAAGAGGAGGTTGTTTTCAAATAACTAAAAAATGCCTACTACATACAAAACACTGATGGAAGCACTTAGTGCATGCAAGAATAAAAAGAAAGTTCTCTAACATTAAAATAACATAATTCAGTAGAGGTCTGTGAGATTACTGGAAACCTTTCCATTAACCAGCAGTTTGTGTTTAGTGTCTAGTTATATTAAAAAATAAAATTTTGTGAAAAGAATTTAGAAAGACATTTCCATGCAAAAACCACTTTCACAGTAATATCAACCAATTGACACAATAACAATAATAAATCAATTCCTGATGCTGTATAGTCAAAAGCACCAACTACAGTGGAGCATTAGATGAGAAAAAACCTGGTTAAAAATCTAGTGGATAAAAGTCAAGAAAGCAATGGAAGAGAATAAAAAAGCAGTGGGATGATGAGATTTCACAAAATGGATTAATACAGATTTGTCTTCATCAAAGGATCACACTTTTGTTCAGAATTTTTTTATTTTGTAATTTTATTTATTTTTTTTCAAGTACAGTTTTTTGTCTGTTTCTCCCATCCCAGCCCCCCCCCCCCCGTGCTCCCCACCTCCCTCCCATTTCCACCCGCCTTAGTTCTCGTCCCTGTGTCTTTCCTATTTGTTCCTCCAAATTCCTCCCTTTTTTTCCTCTTAAATTCCCTTCCCTCTCCCCTCTTGTCACTGTCCCCTTGTTCTCTATTTCAGTGTCTTTGTTTTTATTCTGCTTGCTTATTTGTTTTGTTGTTTCTTGAAACAGAAAAGTCAGTGACCTTTAATGGTGCAAAGCGGAATAAAAAGAATTCAGGGTAAATTTTTCTGAAGATAAAAACAGTAAATAAATAATGTGCTAATATTATTTTTACAATCTCCTTCTTGTAGGATTATGCTTTCATTGATCACTGAAGCAATCTTTAAGCATTTTTTACATGCAATTAAATTGCACATTTATTTTAGTTTCTTATTCTTTTATGTATAAAATTCCTTAGTGGTTGCAATGTCTGTAGGTTAATTTTGAGAACTTTGTGTGTATTAACATCATGCTCAATATAGCAATGTATCTGAAAAACCATATTTTAAATTTTTTCCCTTTGGATTACATTTAATAGTCACACTTGCTTCCAACTCTAACCCCCTTGTACCACTGATCTATATTCCAATGCTATATAGTCCAATGCTATACTTTTGTCACATATAATGTTATACAATATGCAATCTATGTAGTTTCACTGCTATTTTTTTGCATTTGTGATGTCCCAAATGTCTTTCCATTATTTTTATTGTGTGTGTGTCTGAATGACTACTTTTAGCCATTTTTTTTAGAGATCTGTTGGTGACAAATTCTATCAGTATTTCTTCACCTCTTTCCTGAAACATATTGTTTACTTGCTAAAGAATTCGGGGTTGACAATACTTTTCTTTCAAGATGTGGGAAATGTTTGCCTCTTTCTTTTGCCCCCCAAGTTTCTGAGAAGAAATTTGTTGTCATTTGAATCATTATTCTCAAATTGGTAATTAACTGTATTTCTCTCTTCTCAAAAGTTTTTCTTTGTTTTTTTTTCACCAGTTTGATTATGTGTCTGGCTGTCAATTCTGTAAAGTTTATTGTTTGGGGTATACTTCATTTCTTGAATCTATAGGTTTATATCTTTCAACAAATTTGAGGAGTTTGAGCAATTATTTTTTCAAATATGTTTAAGTTCAGTATTCCTTTTCCTTTTTATTTTACATGTTATTGCTTATGCTATTACAGTTGTCCCAATTTTCCCTCTATGGCCCACTCCCCCCACTCCCATAGTCAATCCCCACACTGTTGAGCATGGCCATGGGTCCTTCATATATGTTCTTTATCTTCTTTCAATCAGTCCCTGCCTCCCCACCTTTCCTCTTACAGCTGTCAGTCTGTTCCATGATCCCATGCCTCTGGTTTTATTTTGCTTATTAGTTCATTTTGTTCATTATATTCTTCTTATAAGTGACATCACATGGTATTTGTCTTTCACTGACTGGCTTATTACACTTAGCATAATAGTCTCCAGTTCCATCCATGCTCTTGCAAAAGGTGAGAATTCCTCCTTCCTTTCTGCTGTGTAGTGTTCCATTGTGTAATTGTACCACAGGTTTTTTGTTTTTTTTTTTATTCCACTCATCTACTGATGAGGTAGTTTCTAAATCTTAGCTATTGTAAAGAGCACTGCTATGAACTTGTGGATGTATAAGTTCTTTTTTATTGGTGGCTCAGGATCTTTGGGGCCTATTCCTAGCAGTGCAAACACTACAGATTTTATAACATGAAAATATTAAAAATATCTTGTATTTAATTTGATTATTATATTTCATTAGTGGTACAGCATACACTAAGTACAACACACACTACCAAAAAGATTCTTTAATCTGAAATTTTATTTACTAACCTATTTGCATTCTATTCTTTAAAGAACTGTTTAATAGTAGGATAATGTCACTAAATAAAGTAGTCTACTAAAATTATATATTTTGAAGCTTCATTGGGTAAAGCATTTTTCTATCATGGAATCTATTGTGCTCTGTATAAGTATAGTATTAGGATTTTCCACTCCAAGGACTGAGGTTTGGTGTACACAAGGCAGATGCATAGGCCACTGGTAAACTGGGCCAGGAATGGTCACTTTAATACCTTATTATTATTGAAATGTGCTGGCAAAAATGTGATTTTGTTACTCACATGTATTTACATATTATAAAGCTGATATTAATGTCAAACGTGAAAAAAATAACCAATGAAAAGAGTGCTTTTTTCTAGATTCTAGAAATTCTTATATTTATTTATATTAATAGATAGGTCTTCAACATTTGAACACTCACTCTTCAGCCATCTTTTCTACACACAAATCAAAATAACAGAAATATGTTGTACCAGAAAGATCATGGGTGAAGACTGTTCCTCACTATTTTTTATATATATATATATATATATATATATTTGCATTTTCTTACATTTATTTTTAAATCAAAGTAATATTAATATGACTAAAATCACGTAATAAAGAAAAGCTTAATCCTGGCTGGTGTGGCTCAATGGATTCTGTACCAGCCTGGGAACCAAAGGGTCACCAGTTGGATTTCCAGTGTAGGTCACATGCCTGGGTTGTGGGTGAAGTATCCTAGTAGGGGAATCTGAGAGGCAATCATGCATCGACCGTTCTCTCCATCTCTTTCTCCTTCCCTTACCCTCTCTAAAAGTAAATAAATAAAATATTTTTTAAAAAAGAAAAGCTTACAATAAAACAAAAGTTGTTATTTTCCTCTTTATCCCTATAGTTTTGCTCCTAAGAGGTACATATTATTGCATCTTTAATCTGATTCTTCTGTTAGTTTTCTTACCATCTCTCAGTAATAGGTATGTATTTTAAATAAGGTCCAAATAGAATCTGGTAGCTTTTAAATCCTGGAGGATGTTAACATTAAAATATGCATGAGCTTTTCAGAAAAGGGGACTATTCTGGCACAAATAATTAATATGTTTTCTTTAGTTTATTTCTGGAAGCAATGAAGAAAAGTGGTATTAACTAGCAGTGCAATGGGTCAAATATAAATCTCTGAAATATCTGTTTTTTTAATTAAAAATAATTGTGTGCTCTGCAGCTAAGTTCTGCAGTAATTAAACATATTTAACACATATTAACTCTATAAGTAATTTGCTTAAATTATCTTGCTTCACTGTTTTAGTGCACAACAAGAGGATATTGTGATTTTTATCAATGCAATCTATTATCTGAATGGATAATGATATGGTTTTAAAAGATGAGGTATAATTATAAGACCCTAAAGATCCCCAAATGACGGTATTATAGGCTAATAGAATAATTTGCAAAAATTACAAGGGAGAATTGCATGTTAATTTGAAAGTTGAAGTTGATCCTCTGTACCTAACCTTTTAACCAATACCAGCATTTATATTTTCCCAAATGTTCCTTTCCAGATTTATTAGTTCACATTTTAGCTTTTACTTAAAGAAATAGTATTATGCATGCAGTTCTCCATAACTGTAGACATAATTTGTCCTGATTGAAAACATGGATAAATATTCACTTTTGTGAGGTAGATAGCAATATAATAAAACTAGGAACTGAAAATTTGATTTTTGATTCTCTGTTTGGTTCCTAAGAGGTAGCGACTCAGAGGAGGTCCTATTGTCAAAACTGGCTCCAGTGTCTTTGCCATAAAATGCAATGGACTTGGACTCATTATAATTCAAAGAGGTTCCTTTAAGTATTTCACAGTATCGGTCACAATCACACTCAATTAGTTGAGTTACTCTACCTATTTTTACTAAGTCAGGAAAAATTGCTTATGTCCTTGTGTACGGTACTGTAGGCACCTGATTATCTAGAAAGGAGCCTTATCTGCATAGCATCTCATATTTTCTTTGGCTCACTCTGTTGTTCTCCTTCCCCTCTATCCTGCAAAGGCAAAACATTGGATAGGATAAAGAACTGCCCAAGAGTATACGAGAGGGATGCCTACATGCCAAGCATCACCTTTCCCCTTGCCCCACCCACACCAAGGAGATAGTGTAGTTCAGAAGTTTCTAGTCATTTCTAGTCACTTGGACCCTTTACACTCTTAGAAATTACTGAGGACCCCTCAAAAGCTTTTGTTTACATCTTTTATTTTTATCTAGTGATATTTACTAGGCTATATAAATGAAAACCAAGAGAATTTTAAAAACGTTTATCTTTATTACCATATTAAATAAGCTCATTAAATGCTAGTATAAAAACATGTTCACTGAAGAACTTTTTAAAGAGGAAGAAATGAAGAGTGGCATTATTTTACATTTTAAAAAATATGTCTGATTTAACAGTATTCAAGTAGATTCTTTTATCTGTTTTTGATCTATTGTGACATGTAGCCTCCTGAATATTTCACTGTACACTAATAAGAAAAAAATTAGATTGAGAAAGACACGCAGCTCACTAGTATCATGAAAACATGTGACCTCGTAGATATCCTGAAAAGGTTTTGTCTTCAAACTGCACTTCTGAGAACCACTGGTATAGACAAAGGTATGGGGATGAGATACAAAATGCTGTGTTTGAGTATCACAGTGACCAGGTGGAAGTGGGACTGGGAATGGGGGGCTGGTTGACCAAACCCTGACCATGTGGACTTGTATATTGTATATGTACAATTCTATATACTACATACTTGGTTCATATTATTCTTTACGTTAGTGATTTCAAGCAAAAGCTACATCAGGAATAAATATTCTAAATATTTGAAGAAAAAATAAGGAATGCGAATTAATTGACAGAAATCCTATTTCTCCTTGTACAAGAAGAACAAGCAATTCCTATGTATGGAAATATATTATGTGGTTACTTAAATGGCCTCACCAATTTTGTTAGGTTTTTATTACTATACCACTTAATAGGAAAAAGTCATCACTTGGAGAGATCTCATGAAAGCATGTGGGAAGATAAGAAAAGAAACCAAGATAAGCAAGAATTAACTTCCTGGTTATTTTCCAACAAACTATACCGTATGGAAGCTGATTTAAAGAATAAGAGCTTGGATGCATGAGTGAGGCTCCAAGAAAATCAAGTGGGCACATTCACTTTCTTGTGCAGAGCCCAAAACCAATCAATCATCAACACTGAGGACAATGAAGGAAAACATAAGTGTTTGAAAGCCAGTATCTTGTTCAGGTTTTCAGCCCAGGATAAAATATGTGGAAGTTAGTCTCCTCCATCAACATTTTGTCAGCCCTGATCGCTACTTAACAAAAGGAAATGTTTCAAAATCCACTGGTGACTAGTTTTTACCACAGACTTCCCAGAAATTCCAAAATGTGAACACATTTTTTAAAACTCATATTCAGAGATGAGAAAGGTGCCACTATTAATTTTTCAGTAAGAACAACAGTAATAATCTCTGGCACTCACACAGTCTCCCCAGATGCCAGGAACTGCCCCGAATTCTGTGTGCACATTAATCCTATCAATTCCCCCAACAGTGACTTAATGTAGACATTGCCATTCCTTCCACTGTTCAGATGAGGAAACCGAGGAACAAAAAGTTTGAGTGTTTTTCTCACAAGTCAGGGAGCAAGAATTTGAATCCAGGTAGTTAGTCCCAGAATCTGAGCAAGATTTAAGCAGCAACTGAATCTGAGCAGTTCTGTACAGAAACAAAATTATGAAAGTTTTTCAGGGAAAATTTTACATGTCTGGAGAAGCCTACATTTTTAAATTCTTGCTCTTAAATAAAAATTTCCCCTACTTGGAAAGCATTAAAGTGTTAACATGCTAGTATAAAAAAGACCTTTGCTGATTTAGTTCTACATTGTATCTTTAGAACCCATAAAAAGTGGCTAGCATAAAACAGGGCCTTAACAAATATTTGTGGAATAAAATTAAGTATAATTTTTATACTTATAAAGTATGTTTGTGTCTGAAATTCTGTGGAGTGGAGCTAGAAGGAGGGTGGTTTGTTTTGTGTTTATTCTCCAACAACTTGATTTACTGTTAATCTATTAGTGATTTCCAGGAGTCCTTACTCAGTTACTCTCAAAGCTTAGTATTTATAAAAATCACTTGGGAATATTGTTAAAATGCAGATCGTAATTCAGAGGGCCTGGAGTGAAGCCTGTTGCAGTCAAGACTATTGGATTAAGGACCACTCTTTGAGTATACACGTTTTATAAGCACCTGATAGGCGTGTCTTTCAGATTTAAGTCAGTAAAGTGATTTAAAAGCAATAACAAGGAATAGAGAATACGAACATCATGGGCATCATGATTCTATTTTTTTACACCTCCCCCTTCTTATTTACACTGTTGTCATTATTTTAGGGCAAACTGAAAAGTGACATTTCTCACTGCTACTGGAATGATTGTCACATGGGATGCTAAATTCTTCAGGCTTTACTGGGGACATGCTGAGACACTTTGTTTGGATGTCTCCAACTGTCAATGTTTTTCTTATGGCCTTCCTATGGATTAAACACAAACACAGATTTAACAATTTTAAAAGGCCAGCTATCATACAGTTAAATTAGAATGAAGAGTGCAGAAACATCCCCATGATTTTTGATTTTGGGGGTTCATTTACCATTCCAGGATTTAAATAGATTAAAATTTTCCAAATGAATTAATAACAAAAGTGATTCTTTACATTTTTGCAATGAACATGTCAGAGTGGATTCCCTTCCTTCCATACATGTTGACAGAGGCCATGGAAAGTCACAATAAAATGAACGGTATTTATTTAGCAAATGCCCTTATTATATTAATTAGTTTCAGACACTCTTCTGTGTTATATGAATATTAGCTTGCTTAAAATGCAAACATCTCAATGAATAAATACTCTTATTATCTCTTTCATATGTGATAAAACCAAGTCATAGCTAAACTAAATTTGTCACCCAAGTTCTAACATTTATTTGATAGAGTAACCAGGATTCAAACTCAGGCAGTTTGGCTTCAAAATCTGTGCTTTTAACCACTGTATCAAACTGCCTCCCATTATGAATTTCTAAGGGAAAATATATACAATTTCCAAAGAGTTAAAATATTTCACTGAAATATCTTTTCAATTATTTACAAGAATCATGCTTATTCCAGAAACTTACAGTATCACTGGCAGAAAGTGGCAAGTACGTACTAA
The DNA here is from genome assembly GCF_021234435.1 of Artibeus jamaicensis. Taxonomy (NCBI): domain Eukaryota; kingdom Metazoa; phylum Chordata; class Mammalia; order Chiroptera; family Phyllostomidae; genus Artibeus; species Artibeus jamaicensis. The sequence continues at coordinate 47,950,645 of NW_026522030.1, forward strand.
ATTAAGACATAGAATTATTGGGGCTTCAGAGTGCCAAGGCACTGGGCATGGGACGAGCAGAGGAGGGCTGGGCTTCTTCTTCAGTGTTTGTCTCCTGGATTCATGTTGCTTTGCAGGAGCATACTCTGCCACAATAAAATAATCTACTACCTTACCTCTGTCATAGGACGATAGCTCTATATTTTGTAGGTCCCTGGAATTTTATATATATATGTGAATATATATATGAATATATATTTATTTGTATATTAGACCTCCTCCCCTGGCTTTGCACAATGGTAATGGAAAGCAAATATGTCAAAAACCCTGTACAAAAATGTTCCTTCTCCTGAAGTCCTGTGTTGGATAATGATATTCTCATCTCGTCATTAATACATTAGGAACTGCAAAGACCTTCTCAACAATCATCTCTTTCTTCCATATTGTATTTAATTGTACACCAACTAATATCGTACCTCAGTATGCAATGCCAGCTATAGTCCTCATCATCTCCCCTTTGTGCTAATGCAGTGCCCTCCTAACTTCTCACGACTTTCACTTCTCCAGTTATTCTTTGATAATAGCCTCAGACCTGCTTTTCCAAAGCACATATATATAGTCTGCGACTTGCTAGTTTAAGACCTATGTTTGCCACTCTCTGCTCATAGACTTAAGTCCAAACTACTCAGTGAGGTATGTGAAGCCATTTCTAATTTAACCCTATGTTTCAAGCCAGTCTCAACTATCTCTTTTTCAAGCAGGGACCTAAGCTTCTTATTTCAACAAATAATGCCTTTAAAATCTTCTTAATAAATGTTTTTGTTCTGTCCAGAATGTCCTTGTCTACACCTTACCTTGACAATTTGCATTCATCTATCAAGGGGATGCCTTATACACTAAGCTTTTCCCCCCTTCCCAAGAAGAATACACTGTATCACTCTATTTTCCATTATACTTTAAATGTACTTTATGTGTCACTCTAGATTAGGGTTTTCTAGTGGGTAAGGAAGTCTCTCACAGTTATTTAGTCCATTAAAAGAGTTCAGTATACATTTACTGGATAAAAAAGCTAAAAATAAAGAATTGGGCTTAACCAGTTATTTCACATTTATAATATATTTCATAATTTTGGACATAGATAATTAAATAATTAACACGAGTAATGTACATTATGTAATTAAATAATAGTACAACATTTCATCTTACACATCCTATGTCAATGATTTCTTTCTCCCTTTTGATGAAAAACAATGTTATATGTAGCTAGTATAACAATGGGAGTAAAAAATATTATAGTCTCATAAACCCCAAGAATATTTCCTACTCTATCCGCATAGTCCTGCCTACCCAGAAAACAGAATAAGCTAAACAGTCAAATACAAATTGGTATAGGACATTAAGTGTCAAGAGAAAATAAAAGCCATTCGTGTTCAGTTCAACATAGGTTTCATTATCAAGAATGTGCTAAAATCACTGACACTGCTGTGTGGTCCGCATGTAGGTGGCTTGTCTGACACAGGCGAGGCTCGATTTGGTAGGAACTTGCTGAAGTGCGGCTGGTACATGACTCTATGATATATGCTTCCCCAGGCCATCTGCAAATACGGGTGGTTCCTGCTTTGTGCTATAATCTCTTTCTGGATACTCAACTGGATAGAAAACGATAGCAAACAATTTTTCCACATTCACATAAACAGCTATGTATGTATATTCAGATTTGAAAGCTTATATTTCAAAGGCTCATTGAAGTGAGAAAGTTTGCAGTTACCATCTCGACCTGTAGATGGGGATGCAGCACTAGTTTGACACGTGTACTTCTTCAACTACATTCTTCCCCAAGGCAGCCAGAAATTTTCCAATGAGCCCCTACTCCAGACAAAGTGGAAGAAGATCTATTAAGTGTTTTGAGCTGAGCAAAGTAGAGAGCTATAATGTAAACTAGTGAATGACTGTACTTATATAACATTGAATGGTGGTGTGACTAATATATGCTAAGACTATATATAATAACTATAATTTATATAATTGATATTTGAATAATTATAATTATGGAAATTTAAATAATTTCAAAATGATGTAATGTAATGCATCTCCATGTATTCATTACACAACTTGAGTAATTATGAACACACAGACTATCATGTTCATGTTCACACCCACCTAGCTGAGACATGCTTTGATGCCACATATATAAAGGCTTAAAAACCTCATAATTTAACAAAATAACTTTGTAAAATATTTCTACAGATATAATGCTTTGAAGGGAAGACTAAAGGTGTACTGTGTAGTAACAAGCAAGAGGGTATCTTCTTGGACCTATTTACTGACCTAGGTAGGAATACATAGATATCTCTTTACTATAATTTATGAAGAAATAAACTTATAATTTATATATTTTTATATATGGATATTTTATTTTCAAGAAAGAGGAAAAAAGCAAGCAGGAAAGGGGCACAGATCTTGTAAGTTGTGGCCTCTTGACAGAAATAGGCTTAAGAGTGTGGAATAGCTCCTGCTTATTGACAATTGGAATTATACAGAGGAATGATGGGAACCTCTAATTAAATTGCAAAATTTAAAGAGAAATTAAGGAGAAAATTCAAATGCACCAAAGCCCTACACAGAGATTCTTGACATTTATCTCTTGAAAAGCACTTAAAGGTTCAGAAAGTTCTCGTGTTATCTTTCTTTAAGTGGGAGATAGAGTAAGATGAAGAAAGAGCATGCACACCCATTTGCCTACACCTTTATCCACTGTGCTCTCTTTTGAGCCTGCCTCTTGCACTGGAGTGGAATGCAACTTTATGGGGCCAAGGACACAACTGTTTCAATTAAATGAAATCATGATGGAAGTTCTACCTCTTGGAAACCCAACAGGAAAATAAGTAATAAGTCAAAGGAACATAAAAGTGTGATCACTGAAAAAGTAGGAAGAAATAAAGGAGATAAATCTATAAGAACAAAAGAAGAAAGTGAGAAGGTGGGGTGATCAAAGTATATAGAAAGCTTTTCTCACTGACCCCAGAAGCCTTTCTTTACTACTCCATTTATTCTCCTCTGCTCTGAACACCCAGAGGGCTCACAGAACTATTATGTCAAGAAAGATATAATGAAGTGAAGAGACTACCTGCTTTAAATTCTGACAGGTCTTGACGGAAACTTTGAGGAAAGTACTTAATCTTCTTGTTTTAGCTCACATATTTGTAAAATGAGGTGAAGAATGACTGTTTTACAGGGATACTTCAATTATTAGAGATAAGATATGTAATATGAAAGCATACTGCTGTTATCAATTAGTTATTATTATTATTATTATTTCATTTTTAGTATTTCTGTACTTGGAAATAAACCAAAGGTTATAGTAGATGTCCATCAATACATTTTCAGCTGTATAGAAAAATGTGATTTGAGTATAAACAAAAATAGCCTTAGAAACTATAAATGCTGTCTTTGACACATGTAAGTCTTCTCTAGAATATCTAAAAGTATGAGTTTTCCTGCTATATATGATGTTCTATCAATGTATATGGCTAATAATGACTCATTTACATTTCACTAAGAATGAAGGGCAGTAAGTATAATTAAAAAGGATATCACTTGGCTCAGAAATATGAGATGTTATAGTATCTTCTACAAATACCTAATGGGTTACTGAGGGACGGTTTGTCCCCTAGAGATATAATAACAATGAATATATATCAGTTTTCTCTCTATTTCTTTCCTAAGTTCACCTACCAAAATTCAAATAACACATAATTGACAGCAAACTGCACTCTCACCTTTCTAAGAAATCATTTCAATCCAATAGATTTTACTTAAACTAATCAATTAGAGGTGATTCTATGAAAGCAATATGATTAAAGTAATATGGTTTTAATTGAGAACAGAGATACATTAGAAAGAGCAAAAAGTGTTGCCATTCAGTAGTGTTAGAGATTTTTTGCTCTCTTAAAGTTAGATTGTGATCACTAGATGAAAAGACCATTATAGTTAAGCTTGGACAAATCCCTATACAGACATGGTCATGCTCCAGTTACAGAACAGAGCCTGTACATAACTTAGACCTGGTTTAAAATGGCAAGGAAAAGGTATGTGAGATAAGCTACAAAAAATTACAGACTCATGGAAGGAACTTTTACCAACATTAGGTTACTTAATTAAATTAGTGATTTTCTTGATTATTAAAAGAAATAAGTAGCCAGAAGGGTATGATTAAATAATAAAACACAGAAAGACAAAGTTATCTTACTCATCTTAGTGGCTTATATAGTATTTGTTGTAGAGAATTGTGAGGGTTTTTTTTGTTGTTGTTATATTTAAAATTAAAACAAAGCCATAGTACTCTATGTCTCAACTTTGATGTGCTACATTGTAAAAAACTGTACTCAAGTCGTACTCAAAAGATGCATACACTGTTTCTGGTTTTGTTACTTACTAGGTATTCAAACCATGGCAAACTATTTTTGCCTTTTGGAAAGCATTTGGGCAAGAGCAAATAATATCTAAAATTCTTAGCAATTTTAATATCTTAGGATCCCGTTATCTTCTGTGCTATATTCAAATAGCACATTGCATCTATTTTTCTAAATGATCAAACATGAAATGACAGGTATGTTTCAATTTCAGTAGCACAGAATCCCATGTCCTGGCCTTGGTGATGTGCTGGCAGCTAAGGGCCCTGACTGGAGAGAAAGAAAGAAAAAAAGGAAGCAGTTGAGATTCAGCTGTTATGTCTACGAAGGACTGTGATTGTAGTAAAAAGCACCTAAAAGTTCCTTTGAACGCCAAGTTTACTGATCTGTCTAAGAATGAAGCTAGTGGAAATGATTAAGACACACACTTTCGGAGAGACTACTCTCTTCTGAGTATCAGCTCCTTTAATTTGCTAACAATTAAGTAACTGCTGCCAATGAAGGACTAACTGCTGCCTAACCACTGCTATTCTGTTTGTGTGAACATAATATTTCACAGGAATAAAAGGTTCTAGATCAAACACTAAACATGGAAAATCAATCATCAACACCACCCAAAACAACAGCATTAAGTGAGCTACACAGTACTTCAGACTCTTTGCAAATATTCAACAACAAAAATTATATTAAGCCGTAAGAAAGCACACTTAGCAAGTCATATCAAAAGGTTGAAGAAAAGAGTAGGAATGATAACCACTAGCAAGTAGGGCTTAATTATGTGCCAAGCACTGTCCTAACACTTTGCATATATTATTTTCTCAATAGTCATAGCCACACTGTGACAGACACTGATATAAGCCCTACTTTACAGGTGTGGACACTGAAGTGGAGAGAGATCAAGTGCATTGACTGAGGTCCTGCAGCTCAGAAGAGCAAAGGCAGGACTTCAGTAAGAGAGTCCAACAATCACACCACACTGCTCCTCAGCAGAGTGCTGTCAAGTCACGTATTTCAGATCATTCTTTATTTTCCTTGTTCTTCATATGCTTGAGCCTCTGACATATATTTTATTCTCATTACAAAAAAATTAGAGTAATCAATGAGAGGAAGATTCACAACACATGTTCACTAGCAAGACATATAATCATTTTCAATAAAAATGTCAGAAAAATGTCAACTTAGAGTTAATGTATTAATTTAACTTTTAATGGAAACTACTAACACTATGATACATATTATTGGGTTTCCCAAAAAAGTCTATTATGTTTTTTCCACAAAATAAAAGATGTATTTCTAATTTCACCAATAACTTTATTAATTTGGATATATTGAGTATTTCAGCTATCTTCTGCTATTGGCTTCTAGTGGGTAGAGGCCAGGATGCTGCTAAACATCTTGCAAAGCAGGACAGTGCCACACCAAAGAATTATTGGCCAAAATGTTAATAGTACCAAGCAACTTTGTAAACCACTTTTGACACATTTGGCCAGTCACAACACCTTTTGCATACACTAAACAAATCTTTTGTTTCATTTCAGTTGCATTTTTATCTTTCTTGAAATAAGAAAATATAATATGCCAGAAATGTTCCTTATTTTCTTTCATCTTCAATATTAAAATGGCTGCATAAAAAATTACTAATTTTGATTAAGTATTTTAATGCATGCTGATATGACAGCTGTCACAATACGATCTAACAAAATTGTTTCAAATGAAATTAAAGACAACTAAGCACTATTAGAGCCATTGTAGGGGGAAAACATGAGACTTTTTGGCCAACCCAGTACTTTTCTGGGCTATTCTATTTCTAGTGTTATTATTCACTGACATACTACAATGTTTATCGTTCCATGTCAACCTAAAAATCAAATAGTTCTTTACTAAACTTCTTCATGTTTGGCTTTGGGAAACATTTATGCAGAATTTTAAGTTATGTTATTTGGACTAAACAAATCAATAATTAAACAAGAGTAAATTTGCATTGAAGTCTCTCTTATAAAATTTCTGTTCACAGAATAGGGTTCACTTATCTAACAGTATTTTAACTCCTTGGAAGTATTCTATGCTTAAATAACATTTAATATATTAAGAAGCTAAGATGTTTTCTTAAATAGCAAGCATATTCCACCTATATGCACCTCTGTTTCAAGTGAGTCTGAAGAATTCATCGCCCACCTAACTGTTGTCTTTCAATAAAATATCTTTCCTCTTCGATCACAAGTACAGACATGTAATGAGTTTTTCCCTAATCAATAAGTGCTCCTCCTGATCAGAGTGAGTGTTCACAGTGTTTTTGTCTGATGGAGCTAGAAGAAAAATTACCTTTTAAAAATATACATTAGTAATTATTTTTATTAAAGTAAGAGAGAGAAACATTTAAAAGTTAAACTAATAATAAAACTTATACTGAAAAAGAGCAGTCCTCCAAGCCAACTATCTAACATAAATCATACTTCTCAGTAACCATACCTTCCAATGTTTTTAGTGCACATATAATAAACATACATATGTATCTCCATATCCACATTTCTAAGTGAGAAGCTTATACTCTTCTTTTTAATTTTTAATGTTAAATATTATATATCAAACATAAAATGTCAAACATAAAAATATCAAACAAAAATAAACATTTAAGTATCACATATAGTCTTGCCCACATATACATCTCCTCCACTCAGACAATACAGTACGGTGGTGTAATAATGTCAGGTGACTTATTCAGTGTTTATACCATTAGTTGGCCAAACATTGCTCACAACTGAAGCAGCTGCATACTATATTTGTGCTTCTTTTTTATACAACATTTTTCTCCTGCTTTGCCCTGCTTTTTATATCATATTTAAAAATATAAATTAGCCTCATACTTTTTGATACCACTTAAAACTCCCTTGGTTATCCACTTTTTCCTCTCTAGAAAGAAATCCTTTCCTTGGAACATTTCCAGAGACATGGTGCCTATTTAGAATTATATACCTGCTGCTTTCTGCCTCTCAGTGTTGCTGGTGAAATGTCTGACTTCATTTGTTTACTGACCCTGTTGTATTATCTACTTTACTCCTGAGTCATAAATATGACCTGACTATCTCTTCATTGGAAGACATGACACTAATGGCTTAGCAGCCATTTTATCAACCACATTCACTGTAAAGAGTGATGGTCAGGGGAGGGGTTTGGATTGTGGTAGGAGAAGATATGGCCAATACAAAATCAGAAGCAGACCTGGAAAGGAAAGAAGGAAAGATGGAGAGAAGGAAGGGGAGAGAAGGAAAGATGGAGAGAAGGAAGGGGAGGGGAGGGGACAGAAAAGTGTGCAACCCATCAGCGCCAATGTGTTCTCCGTTTTTTGTTATCAGTTAAGCTAGTTTCAGTTGAGTGCTAGTTATTTCAGTTAGGAAGAACCTATGTTAATATTTAAGGGTACACTAAACAGTAATTTACAAGAGAGCCACCTTCTTGACCAAAAAAAAAATTGTCTTCACAACTATTAGATTAATGAGGAAAGGAAGGATTGAGAAATTATTAGGAGCAGGTTATTTGGGGGAAAAATCAATTTGAGACAGTTTGGCAGCTTTTGGAAACTCATTGTACAGGTAGGTATATGTGTGTGTATGGGTATATGCACATTCAGGGCAAAATCTTCAATTCTTTTATAGATGTAAATTGCCTACATTTTCAATATTTAAGATTTAAGGGTTACCTAAAGCTTTATTTTAAAATTTACTATTTACTGGAAAACTAATCTTAATCCATTCCACTCAGTTTTTTTTTCCATTTTAAAATGCATTAATGAATCTGCTTTATTTAAATTTTTAATCCACTCATTTTTGGTTTCTTTAGTAGAAATTTGCTTATTTTTATTTTTTACTTCATATTGAAAAATGCTTACTATAATTTGCTTATATCCAACCTTGGGTGCACCCTAGAAGCTTTGATATAGAGTAGTAGCATTAATGTTCTTTTTGCTAGATAGCTTGTAAGTGAATGAATGAATAAATTAGTAAATTCCTTTATTACTGAATAATTGCTTAGGATAACATAACAATTTTAAAACAGTTAGTAGTTGATAATTGCTTTTTTAAAAAACATTTAAAAGTTTATTCATTTTTTGTCTTTTGAAAATTTTATGGTGATTTCTTTGTGCCCTACTGTATAAACCATCCTTAAAAATATAATGAACATATTTTCTTCTTTGCTTGGAGAATAGATATTCACGTATTCTTATTAGTGATAGCAATGTGTTAAATGTTATCTATTTTTAATGACATGATATTTCATTAGTTAATGATACCTATCTGAATCGTAGTCATACCACTTATTACTAAAGGAAACCTGCTTATTGCTGTTTGTATTTTTTGTCTACCATTAAAACACTTCATCCCTGTGCCACTTTCTTTTTGCCTTTTCCTTCCCTGTCTATCCTTTAACTCTAAGCCTTTACATGTTCTATTAAATACTCAGTATCCAGCACAGTGCCTGGCTCATGGTGAATACACAGACAGTATGTTACAAAATGAATGAATGAATATAAGTTTGAGTCATTTCATAAATTTTCAATAAGCTAATGCTCACATTAGTGTTTATGTACATAAAGTCTCATTACACAAAATGAGTAGATACAGGCCTACAGGTAGAACTAAATGCTTACATTATGTTTACCACCATCACTCAAAATTGATGCATTTTATAAAAATTCAATACAAAACAGTACATGTCTACAAAGTTAAAAATGAGGTTAACCAACTTAGATTGAGTAAACTTGACTGAAGCACTCAACTTCACAGACTCAAATACAAGATTTCACTTGGTGTACTGATGTAAATTTAGTCTCTACCCCAAATTCATGTTTTTAAATAACTTTCCTGCTTTTGGCATTTTGACAGAATTTTTTCATCTAATTTACAGATTATAATATATTTCAATACAACCAACTCTTTTTTTATGAAGAAAATTTTTATTTGAAACACATTCAGTGGTACATGTGCTATAAGCAAAGGCTTGTTCTAACAGTTTTATTTGAAATTTGAATTGATGTGCTAATTTGATGCTGTTTAGCTATGATCAATTTCTGCTAAAAGTATGGGTTGAATTCATCTATATATTAATTTGATATTTACTGTAAATCCTATTTTTATTCTAGCAGTGGGGACTAAGTTTTCTTCACATATGCACACACACAAATTAGAATAACTTTACATCTTCTTAGGTAGCACACTGTGAAATGTATTCTCTGGGACTACTTTGAAATTATACCTTTAGGTTAGCAAGAGAAATCTGACTTCATCATATATATATATATATATATATATATATATATATAAAATATATATATATTATATATATATTTTTAACTGATATTCTTCAGTCACCATCAACTGTTGGCTTGATGGTTACTCCTCTTCTTATCTGACCCCAACCAATTAAATGCCACCATTTCTCAACTCTTGGGCTAAGGGCAATTTTTAATCCTACTTCTGTGCCCACGGGGTTAGTGAGAACTATTTTGCCAAAATCAGCCTTGACTGCACAGACTCTTCCTCCTGTAGACAGGGATCCTATGTGTACCACAAGCACTTCACTCTTAGACAGTTTTTGCACCTTTGCTGCTCTTCTGCCTCCTTCAATGTGTACACCAAGAAGCTGTCTAAGGAGGGAGGAGGAGATTTCCAATCTTGTGAAAATCTCTGGTAATGCTCCAGCTACACCAACCACCTGCCCCACTATTCTGTCAGCCTGGCACAAAGTGGGGTTGCTTTTTGTTCCAACACCAATAAGACTCACTAGAGCAGCATATTGAAGATGATTAATTATGCTCAGTAAATAGTGATATGATCTTAGAAAAGATTGGTTTACACATAAGTTTTTCTTCACTATCTTTGGAAACAATACTAGGTTGAACTTCTTTCTCCTGGCTCACCTTTAATACTCCTTTTAAAATGCCCGCCATACCACCTTTAAGGACATCACGCTTACAGCCAGGTTTATTGACATCAAAGGACCTAATAATAATAAGTTGGGGTTCTGATAGAAAGTATCTTATAGGTACTGGGATTTCCTTTAAACTATACTCACAGACCACTTCAATATTATATTGTAGAGGAGCAGAAATTAGAATAATAGGAGCTCCTTCTGCTACTCTACCTTGTACAAATGCAAGGATTTGTTCATATTGTTCTTTAGCTTGACTTTCTTTTACCAAATCAATTTCATTTTACAGAATCAAAATATGTTTCAGTTTCATAACTTCTATGGCAGCCAGGTGTTCAGCAGTCTGAGGTTGAGGACAAGACTCATTACCAGCTATCAGCAGAAGAGCTGCATCCGCCACTGCTGCACCCTTCAGCACAGTAGCCATTAACATGCCGTGGCCAGGAGAGTCTACAAAGGAAACATGTCTGACTACTTTGAAGTTCCCTTTGGTCCCTGGAATGTCTGTAGGAAACACATCAGGTGTACTACTTTCATAGGATCTATAGCAGAGGTGTCAAACTCATTTTCACCTGGGGCCCTATTAGCCTCTTAGTTGCCTTCGAAGGACTGAATATAATTTTAGGACTGTATAAATGTAACTACTCCCTAACAGTTAAGGGAGAGCTTGGGGCTGTTGCTGGGTAGAAACAAGGTGCCAGGCTGGACAAAACAAGGTAGAGAGCCGGATTCAGCCCATGGGCCTTGTATTTGCCACTTGTGATCTACAGCATTCTGGCCAAGGACAACTTGCATCATCAAGTCTATAAATGTTGGCGTTAGCATACCCAAGTATGATTGTGATATTTCTTTCTCACTCATTTTTAAACCTGACAGTGTGAACTCCAGAAATGGCTTTGACGACTGTAAATTTTCCATTACCAACATGACCAGTCGTACCTATGTTAATTGTGCCTTGTCTGCTGATAACTTCCTGTGAGAGTGGAGTCAACTTGGTAGCAACCAAGGTGGCCAGAACCTGAAGAGAAACATGTGGCTGTCCCAAAGTCACACTGGCCTCACCACCTGCCATCTTGTCTGGAGAGGAAGGACAATACAACTAACTCTTGAGCAGCTAAAATAGTTTCTCTTTCTGGTGACTAGGCCTTTTTTTTTTAGTTAATGTATTTTTTCCATTACTATTTAGTGTCCTTATAATTCCCCCCACCCCTGCCCTGCAATCATCACACTGCCGTCTATGTCCATGAGTTCCTTTTCCTTTATAGAGCAGGATAACAGCTAAGATGGGTGGTAGGGGTTAGTTGATACTATTACCTCTAAGTCATAACAAGGTGGTACAATTGTGTTAGAATATAGACGTTTGAATTGTCAGGCAAATGCAATAGGAGTTATGACTGCAGTTGGTTTTAGTGGCATTGCTTTATCTAGGTTCATTGCGCACAGAAATACGTGGTTGCTCCTGATAAATATCATGACTGGACGGACAAGTTGGCTACATAAAAGGGACCCCTTTCATGGGAAGACCAATTCAACACAAGAATTCTGGTCCATGGTCATGATGCCCCACCTGCTAAAATCTGCCTTCAGAATGACAGTCACTCCCTTGACCAGATGACTGAAGATTCCCCAGGGTCTCACAGACTGCTGGATGAATACCTGGTTTAGGAAGACATGGAACTCTTTTTTATTTTTTTTAAAGATTTTATTTATTTATCTTTAGAGGGGAAGGGAAGGAGAGAGGGAGAGAAACATCAATGTATGGTTGCCTTTCGTGAGTCCTCTGCTGGGAACTGGCCTGCAGGGAACCTGCCTGCAACCCTGGCATGTGCCCTGACTGGGAATCGAACTGCGATTGTCTGGTTCACAGGCCCGTGCTCAATCCACTGAGCTACACCAGCCAGGGCGACATGGAACTCTTAATCCCACCAGAGCTCTGAACCCTTCCCTTCCTCCCTGTTCATATAAAAAATAGGGCGCTGGTAATATATTGTGATCCCACCCCCCAAATATCTGCTAGCAACACATTCCTTGTGTTAGGTCCTACTCGATTAAAAAAGGAAACTCTCCATAGTTAATGACTAGGGCATCTGTATTTTATAATCAATTGATATATTTCTTGGTATATATGACTATCTGAAGTCATTACTAAAGTAATTTGTGAGCTCTTACTAAATATAAAAGTTACTAAATTTTTCAGATCTGAAAATTCACTCTGTGCCCAGCTATTGGAAAATGCTGTGAAATATTGGGTTGAAGCAAAATGGGCAACTTATTTTATGTAATTATTTTAAACTAAAAAAATATTGAACTACTGGAACCATTTTTTAATGTTTGGAAATACGGGTTGCTTATATTAATTGGGGTCTTTATGTAAACTGGAAGAATCAGTAACTGAAGTTCTAACTGTGAAAAAAATACATACTACTATGTTTTTCTTCTTGACAAGACAGATATTGCCAGATCACAGTTAACTGAGGTAATTCCTGGGTAAGTGACTAAGTTTTCATTCTAAGCAGATCTCTGGACTTGTGTTACCATGTTGTTGTACCAAAGTGATGCGTGTGCTAAGGTTATGTTCAGAATGCTTTTGGGGGTAAGTCAATGCATACAAAATTACACCTATTTCAAAAGTATAATTCTGATCTCTTTATTTCTTTTTACTGTCTAAATGATTATGTATATTGTAGTACAATTTCACAAGTTACAATGTTCCTTCATGCCCTCCAAATTTTATAATTCTGACACTACTTCATTGCCATCTCAACCTGTTTATTGCAAGTGAGGAGAAACCAAAATGTATTTTTAAATACTCTCTGATCAGACATGTGATGAATCCCAAAGCATAACCATGTTAGCATGTTTTATCTTTGCTAATAAGATTCCCTTGGAAATAACAAGCAGAATAGTTCGGTAATTTAAAAACTAGCACATTATTACTTTAATAGGAACTGTGAATATTTTATCATCATAATCCCCAATGAATAATTCTGCTTTGTTGCATTCCCTTCAAGGAGAAGAATATGTGAAGTTATGTGTGACGATAGACTCTCTAAAAACCTTTGAGATTCTTTATAAAGTGACTCTGAAAATTTGGGGTATTCTCCTCAGGCTATTAAAAGATAGTGTTCAAAATGTGAAGCAATTATTTGTCAAAATTCTCTAAACATTGAGATTAGCTTATCATACCCCCTTTTGAATTTGTATTTTTATCATTTTATTTGTGTCAAATCTCTTGCATACTAATTAGCCATAAGTCTTTAGGATTCCTTCATTAACATCAGTTCTCTGCTTTTTGTTACAATGTCACACACTCTTATTTGCACAACAGTTTCACCAAAAACTATTGAGTACCTACTATGACAGAGAAAGCAAAGCTCACCAAATGTTGCATTTGCTTTCCTACATTTCTCAGAATATGTTGCACTTAGGTAGAGGTAATGAGACTAGTTATGGCTAATGTGTGATAAGCCAAAATGAATTTCTTAGTAATGTCTCTCGTATTAACTGTCATGGTACCTCAGGGCCTGTGTTTAATGAAACCTTATTTTACTTAATAATGTCCCCCAAATCATTCATATAATTTTTATGGCAGTGTACTATTTTAATGTTTCTACTTTATTATTAGTTAATTTTGTTAATCTCTTACTGTGCTTATCAGATTATACATGAGAAAACTGTTTTCTCTGTTTTTCTCCAGCTTTACTAAAATATAATTGACATTAACATTGTGAAAGTTTAAAGTATATAAGTTGTTAATTTGATATACTTATACACTGCCAAACTATTATCATTGTGGGTTTAGTTAACACATACCTTCACCTATAATTACCATTCCCTTTTTGTTGTGAGAAATGTTAAGATGTACTGTCTTTGCAAATTTAAAGTATATAATAGAGAGCACTGTTGACTGCAATCACCTTGCTGCTTTCCATACCCCAAACTTATTCATCTTATTACTCTTATTGTACACTTTAACCAACTTCTCTTTATTTCCCCCACCCCTCAGTAGGTAGGGGAAATCACCAGCTTATTGTGTTTCTATGAGCATGGCTTCCACAGATTCTTTATACAAATTATATGATACAGTATATGTCTTTCTCTAACTAATTTCACTTAACACAAAATCCTCAAGATCCATCCATGTTGACACAAATGGCAGAATTTCCTTCTTTCTTGTGGCTGAATAATAATCCATTGCATGTATATTTGTATGTATATACTCAAATATCTATTTAACACAATCTTCAAAATCCTGATTTATTTTCTCTGGATATATAGCCAGAAGTGAAATTCCTGGATTATATAGTATTTCTTTTTAATTTGTTGAGGAATATCCACACTATTTTCTATGGTATCTGTACCAATTTACATTCCTTTTAATAGTGCACTAACAGTTCATTTTTTTCTCCATGTCCTTGCCAATAACTGTTATCTCTTCTCTTTTTGATAACAGTGATTCTAACAGGTATGACAGGGTATCTCATTGCAATTTTGAATTGCATTTCTCTATTAATTAGTGATGTTGAGCATTTTTTCATGTATCTGTTGGCCATTTTTTAATGAAATTTTTGAAAAAATATATATTCATTTTGTTCATTTTTTATTAGATTGTCTAATTTTCAGTTGTATAAGTTTTTATTATATTTTGGGTTATATGCCTTTATCCAATATGTGGATTGCAAATATATTCTTCCATTCCACAGTTTGCCTTCTCATTACATTGATTGTTTATTTTGTTGGACAGAAGCTTTGATGTAATGCCACTTGTTGATTTTTGCCTTTGTTACCTGTGCTTTTGTTGTTGTAACTAAAAAAGTCACTGCCAAGACTAATGTCAATAATTTTTTCTCTATATTTTCTTCAGGCTGTTTTTTGGTTTTGGGTCTTATATTTAAGTTTTTAATCTATTTCAAAATAATTTTTGTGAGTGTTGTAAATTAGAATACCATTTGTTTTCTGCATGTGGTTATGCAGTTTTCTCAACACCATTTGTTGAAACACTGTCCTTTCCCTATTGAGTATCATTGGCTCCTTTACCAAACAGTTTACAGTATATGTGAGGGTTTACTTCTGGGATCCCTATTTTATTTCTTTGTTCTATGTGTCCAATTTTACTTCAGAATCATACTGTTTTGATTACTGTAGTTTTGTTGTATAATTTGAAGTCAGAAAGTATGACCCTCCAGCTTTGTTCTTTCTCAGGATTTCTTGGCTATCCCAGGTCTTTGTGGTTCCATTAAAATTCTAGAAATTTTTTTACTCTGAAAAATGCCATTGTAATCCTCATAAAATTTACACTGATCCATAGATGGCTTCAGGTAATATGAACATTTTAAGAATATCAATTCTTCTGATCCATTAATACAGGTACCTGTCCACTTTCTTTTGCCTTTTTATTTCGTAAGTCAAAATCTTATACTTTTCCATATATAGATTGTTAACCTTCTTAAATTTATTCCTGAACGTTTAATGCTATTGTGAATAGAATTGTTCTCTTTATTGCTTTTTCTAGATAATTGTTGTTATTGTATAGAAACACAAATGATTTCTGTGTGTTGATTTTGTATATTGCAACTTTAATTTATTGATTAGTTCTAACAGTTTTTGGGTGGTCTTTAAGATTTCCTATGTATAACCTTACATAATCTGTATGATAATTCTTGGTTTTGTTGAACTTGACACTGTTTTTCTGTATCTATTTCATATATTTTCACTCTCAACTTTGTTATTTACTTCCTCCTGTGAACTTAGGGCTTAGTTTGTCTTTCCTTTTCTAGTTCCTTGAGGTGTAAGCTAGATTGCTTATTTCAATTTTTTTAAAAGTAGGCATGTATAGCTATAAATTGTTTCTCTTAAAAACTGGTTTTGCTGCATTTCATATGTTTTGTACATTATCACGCCATTTTCATTTTTTAAAATTTCTTCTTTGGCCCATTAGTTGTTCAGGCATTTTTTTAAAATTTCATATATATGTGAATTTTCCACCTCTTCTATTACTCATTTCTAGTTTCAAACCACTGTTGTTGAAATGGGTGCTTGATATGATTTCATTCTTAGATTCATTAAGACTTATTGGCCTAACATAATCTATCTGAAGAATTTTCCCTGTCGATATAAAAAGAATCTGTGTTTTGCTGTTGTTGGATGAAATGTTCTGTATCTGTCTGTTGGGCCCATTTAGCCCAGCAGGGGTGTCCAAACTTCTGGTGTCTCTGGGCCACACTGGAGGAAGGTCCATTTACTTGGACCACACATTAAATACACAAACGCTAATGAAAACTTATGAGCAAAAAGACTTTTAAGTAAATGTATGGTTTTGTGTTGGACGCATTGATAGTCACCCTGGGCTGCATGTGACTTGCGGGCTGTGGGTTGGACACCCCTGGTTAGAGCACAGTTCAAGTCCAACATTCTCTTTTGATTTTTCTGTCTGGGCAATTTATCCATTGCTGGAAATAAGGTTTTAAAGCCCTCTACTATTACTGTGTCATTTCCTATTTCTCCCTTCAGATCTGCCAGTATTTAATATATTTAGGTGCTTTGATATTGGATGCATATATACTTATGATTGAATTATCCTCATGTTGGATTGGCCTCTTTATCATTATATAATGGTCTTTTTTGTGGCTTCATAACAATTTTTAGCTTAAAGTTTATTTTGTCTTTTATAAGTACAGTTATCATTGCTCTATTTTGGTTTCCACTTGAATAATTATCTTTTCCTCCACTTTGAGCTTTTGCCTGTCCTTAAAGCTAAAGTGAGTCTCTTGTAGGCAGCATACATTTGATGTTGTTTTTTTTTATCCATTTAGCCACTCTACTTTTCCATTGAAGAATTTAATCCATTTACATTTTGAGTAGTTATTAATTGAAAAGGACTTAGTACTTGCTATTTTATTAGTCGTTTCCTGGCTGTTTTGTAGTTCTCTGTCCCTTTCTCTCACTCTTAATTCCATTCTTTGTGAACTGATGATTTTCTATAGTGATATGTGTTGATTCCCTTTATTTTATGTGAATCTATTACCAGTTTTGGTTTGTGTTTACCATGAGACTTAAATAAATATCTTATAGACGTAATTTTGTATTTTAGGCTGATAACAACTTACCTTTGATTACATACAAAAACTCCATCATTATATTTCTCTTATGTTTTAATAATACAATTTATCTCATTATATTGTATATCCACTAATAAATTATTATAGATATAATTACTTTTGACATTATTGTCCTTGAACCTAATTCTAGACTGAAGTGATTACCATACCACCATGTTACAGTATTAGAGTATTTTCAATTTGACTCTATGTTTATCTCTATCAGCATGTTGCATATTTTCATATGGTTTTATGTTACTATTTAGAGTCCTTTCACTTCAAGTTGAATAGCTTCTTTTCATATTTAATTTAAGGCAAGTCTAGGGGTGATAAATTTGATTAGCTTTTGTTTGTCTTGAAAAGTCTATCCCTCATTCTGAGGCCAGCTTTGTCAGGCAAAGTATTCTCTGTCTGCAGTTTTGTTTTTTTGTTTTTTTTTTGGCACTTTGAATAGATCATCTCATTCTGTCCAGGCCAGTGACGTTTCTGCTGAGAAATTCACTGACAGCATTATGGGAGTTCCCTTATAAATGACAAATTCTCTCTTGCCACTTTTAAAATTTGTTCCTTGTTTTTTATTATTGACAGATTTTTTTATATAATGTGTCATGGAGAATACCTCATCATGTTACATGTGTTTGGTTACCTATTAGCTTCATGAACGTGGAGTTCAAATCTCTCCACAGATTTGGGAAGTTCTTGGCCATTATTTTCTAATAAGCTTTCTTCCTTCTTCTCCCTCCCTTTTTATTTTTGGAACTTATTTATATTCCATTTTTTTTCTTCTGAGGGTATCCCACAGATATCCTAAACTTTCTTTGCTCTATTTTATTCTTTTTTTCTTTTATCTTCTCTGAATAATTTCAAAGTTTCTGTCATCACTCACAAATTCTTTTATCTTGCTTGATCCATTTTTTTGTTGATGCTTCTATTTCATTTTTTAATTTCATTTATTATATTAATCAATTCCAGAATGTCTTTTTTGGTTCTGTGTTTTTGATTTTTATCTCTTTGTTAAACTTCTCATTTTGGTCATATATTGTTTTCCTGATTTGCCTTTTTTTTCTTATAGCTTATTGGGATTCCATAAAGCAGCTACTTTTAATTCTTTGTTAGATAAATTGCAGATCCGTATCATTGGAATCAGTTACTGGAAGAGTGTTCTGATTCTTTTGTGGTACCAGGATTCCTTGATTTTTCATGTTCTATGAGATTATGCATTGCTGTCTTGTATTTGAAGTAGCAGTCACCTCCTCTTGTCTTCACTAACTTCCTTTAAGGGAGAAACACCTACCATCGGCTCTGCTATGGATTCTGAGACTTCTCTGGGTATATCTGATGCACACTTCTTGCTCATTTTTTGGTAGCATTCTTAAGCTTGTACACTTTTTCTTGAACATGCAACATAGCATTCTGAGTGCCTTCTCTTTGTTTTCGTAAGGGTGGCACTAAAGTTCAAGTTTGTGGTCTCTACCTAACCCTTATATTCTGGCAGTCTTTCTGTGAATGCTCACTACCCATCTGCCAAAGGTCATTCTCACTCCCATCAAGAATAAATGCAAGAAGCCAGGCACATGGTGTGTGTGTGGGGCACCATTGGGGGTGCACATAAGTTAATATGGGAATCTGCAAGCTAGTTTTCCTCAGCAGCTCATAGGTGGGCTTCTTGTTGGAGTCCACAACACAGTTAGGCTCTATATCACTTTAATTCTCTCTGAGTCCTATCTACTGCTTGCCCAGCCTTTTCACTTCCCTCCAGTCATGTAGCTAATGATTCAGGACTCTGGAAGAGGCGGGAGAGAATAGGCTTCTTTTTTTTTGGCTTCATCACTTGCAGTTGGGGAAGCTGAGTACTCACACACTTCCTCTCACTAATCCCCTTGGAGAAATCACAGACCCAGAAGATCAGTGCTGGCTCTGAGCTATACTGCTTTGGGGAGAAGCATAATGTCAAATAATCTGTCTTACTCTCTCCATATGTCCAAACTCATTGCTTGTTTGTTTGCTTCCAAGGATATGTTGGAACTTCTACACTGGAAACTTGGACTTCTACAAAGGCTCTCCTGTCTATGTGTGATTATTAAGATGAAGTTTTCCAGTGTCTTCTGTACCACAGCTGAGAGGGGTTACAGATATTTTATGGGTCAATTCGGGGCCTAAGGCCAGAACTGAGTTCTATATGCCTCCCACTTAACACAAAGGCAAGTGAGACTCTTACCTAGGACCTCAGCATATGATGCTGAATTCCATAGCTGTCACAAAGGCACTTTCGTCTGTGGATGAATGCCAAATTTTTGTCGAGGAAGGGACATGAGGAGAGACATCTCACTCAGCCATATCGCTCATGTCATTTACTGTACGTGCTCTTTCTTTCACTGCTAATCAATCTTGGGAGATTAGGGTCTGAACAGGGAAGCTGCTATGGACTATCCTAATTAATACAGGATAGTATTAATACATACACAGTATAAGGAAATCAGAGCAAAGGGAAAATTATAGAACAAATAAGGTTATTTAAGAAGCAATGTTAATACATTAAATATATGCCTTGATATCCTAATTATTTGTATAGGTAGGCCTCAAAATTAATTCTGAAGTTTTAAGTCATTGTAAAAGAAAACCACAATTGGTTACCTTTTGTGGCCATAATATAAAAATAAACCAGTTGATTGGGTGAAACACCTATCGTTGATGTTAAGACAGACAGAAACTGTTCCCTTAATTTTCTTAGACAGAGTAATGTGACCTAATGAAGTAATTTATTCTTGATGCCATTTAAATGCAGGGCCATGTACTATTCCCGTCAGAGGAGATGTTTCTCAAATTTACTTTGATTATGTAAATTCTCAAAAATGATTATTCTTGAGGTCAGGTTTCATTTATTGCTTATTTGATAGGAACTTGTCGACAACCTGCAAATAGTCCAACTTTGAAATATAATGTCCATATAAAATTCTACTTGAAATGTTTATAGAAATTAAGACATTTTTATGTCCAATCAATTGGTGTTGTATTAAAAATTTAACTGAATTCAAATTAGAGTACTCACTTAAACACCATAAATTGTTTCTCTGCATAACTTTAAAAGTTGTTCCTTAAAATGTTTTTGTTTCTAACTTGTTTATTAAAAGGCATGTTACATCCAAGATTGCTCTATCCAGCAAAGCTCTCATTTAGAATGGAAGGGCAGATAAAGTGCTTCTCAGATAAGATCGAATTCAAGGAGTTCATCATCACCAAGCCCTTATTATATGAAATGTTAAAGGGACTTATCTAAGAAAAATAAGATAAAAAACATGTATAGTAAAATGACAGCAAACTCACAATTTTTAACAACCACACCTAAAACAAAAACAAACTAAGTAAACAACTAGAACAGGAACAGAACCACAGAAATGGAGATCACATGGAGGGTTAGCAACAGGGGAGTGGGAGGAGGAGAAGGGGGGAGAAGGTACAGAGAATAAGTAGCATAGATGGTAGGTAGAAAATAGACAGGGGGAAGGCAAGAATAGTATGGGAAATGTAGAAGCTAAAGAATTTATGACACATGAACATGAACTAAATGGGGGGAATTTGAGGAGAGGGTGTGCAGGGTGAAGTGGAATAAAGGGGGAAATGGGACAATTGTAATGGCATAATCAGTAAAATATATTTTTTAAAAAAGAATGCAATGTGATTTAAACTTCATGAAAAATTTCACATAACTCCATCTAGGAATTTCAAAATAACCTTTGAGTTGTTAGTGAGAACATATTTTATGCCTGATTATTTTTTAGTCACAGTGCTTCTATTTATATGGGCAAAATATTGGTAGAAAATACAAGAATCATTTTCTTTTTGGGGGGATAGAGCTATTTTGACAATCTGATTTCTAATTAATTTTTAAAGAGAACCACAAAGAAATACTTAGAGAGGTTGCATATTTTTTAAAGCATGCCATCAAAAATGAAAACATCATCTTTCTTGACAAAGCTTTGCTCTGCAAACATGAGATTTCATGGACGCTTTATGGGAATCAGTGCTCCACAAGGGCAGAATATACACACTGGGTTCTGGGTCAATGTAAACACCGAACATCAAGAAATGAGATGAAATGGTTTTGAATACAGTTTTCAGGTTTGTTGTACCCATTTGAACTTCAGGCATATGTCTAGCTACCTTCCATACAAAGGTTTAGCAGCTCTCTTAAAACAAAGCAACCTGAAAAATAGCCCTGGCTGGTGTAGCTCACTGGACTGAGCGCGGGCCTGCAAACCAGACAATCACAGTTCGATTCCCAGTCAGGGCACATACTGGGGTTGTGGGCAGGTCCCCTGCAGGCCAGTTCCCAGCAGGGGATGCATGAAAGGCAACCATACATTGATGTTTCTCTCCCTCTCTCCTTCCCTTCCCCTCTAAAGATAAATAAATAAAATCTTTAAAAAAATGCTGTAGTGTTTATCAGAAAAAAATATTTAAAAAAATATTTAAAAATAAAAATAAATAAAAATAAAAAAAACCAAAGCAACCTGAGAAATATATCCTTCACCAGTCACCACAATGTGTCTCTACTATCACCTAAGAGAAAAAAAGTGCCATCATATGTCTTGCAGACTTTATTCAAAAAGAAAGTTGTGTTTAATCCAATTTAATGTAGCATTTTTTATGATGCTGAGAAATCACTGCAATGTTTTGAAAGTCATTGAAACAAAACACCCTACTGATTTCTGATTAAAAAGTTTGAAGATTAATAATGAACCACCACTATGGAAAAACGGTACTGAATTTCTTCAGAAAACTAAAAATGAAACTGCCTTTTGACCCAGCAATTCCACTGCTAGGATTACATCTTAAGAACCCTGAAACATCAGTCCAAAAGAACCTATGCATTGCAATGTTCAAAGCAGCAAAATTTACAATAGCAAAGTGCCTGAGGCAACCTAAGTGCCATTAGTAAATGAATGATCAAAGAACTATGATACATTTACACAATGGAATACTATGCAGCAGAAAGAAAGCATGATCTCCTACTCTTTGTGACAGCATCGATGGAACTGAAAAGCATTATGTTAGGTGAAATAAGCCAGGCAGTGGAAGACAAATACCATATGATCTCGCCTTTAACAGGAACCTAATCAACAAAATGAAGCAAGCAGTGTAGCAAAGACACTGAAATTAAAAACAGGCTGACAGTGACCAGAGGAGAGAGGGGAGGGGATAATGGGGGAAGAGGGTGAAGGGTTTACAGGAACAAGTACAAAGGACACATGCCCAGTAACAGGAGGGAGATGGGGAGGGCTGGGGTAGTGAGGAGGGGTCGAGGGAAAGGCAGAAAACTGTACTTGAGCGATGTTAAAATAAAAAATAAAAGTAAAAAAATAAACATAAATAAAAAATAAACATACATATGGTAAAATTATTTCTAGGAGCCTTGTTATCTTAACTCAAATATGCCAATAACCTTCCTTTTTTTTCTAGTTTGATTTCCAGATATTCTGTGCCACGTATATTTGAATTCAATTGGGGCCAGTCCACTGTGCTATGATTAGAATATTTTTATCATCTTTATCAGTTTTAAATATTCACTTCACACATTGAAAATAGTTTTTCACAGGTAGGTTTCACATGCAGACAGTTATTCTAAAGAGAATTGACAGATGGTGGAGACTTTTAAAAATTCATAAGCTGCTTAAAATAGAAAGAGATTGGTAGAAAGATCAACTTGATAATTGTGAAATACAGAATATTAAATCAACTGATTAAAAAATTAAAATTTAAAAATAAAATACAGTCCCTCTAAACCTTTATTACTTTTAATAATGCTTTCAATTGTATATCATGGACAATTATTAACTCAGTGAAATCATTTCTTTTTATTTTTTTATTTTAGTATTGTCTGGACATACATCACCTTTTTTTAAAAAAATGCTTTTTTTATTTTAGTTGTAAAGTGCTTTCTCACATAAACTGTCACCATTTCTGAGGTATTTAGCTGCACAGGAAATGAGCATAGGTTTTACTGCAACGGCAGGAATTCATTTACCCAACAAATTCTCTCTGTAAGCCAAATCCATCATTATATTAAAGAAGTCTTCAACAGAACACTAAACTGAATCCAATTGGGCTGTCGCTATAACCTATTTCCATTATAGTAAAATGGGCCAAACATTCACAGAGAAGTGAAGCACAGAGTTATGGACTTTAGAATATAATCCACAGCACCATTTCCTTGAGATTATAAAGTCTGTGAAACCAAGTGTTTATTTTCAGTTCTGTTAATCTAATCTGTTATCTCACCTACAAAAGCACACATTGGCATTGGAGAGGAATCACTATTCTCTCCTCATTTTTTGTAAGTAATTGACTCCTTCAGGAAACTAGGATACTGTTTATCATATACAGAGTGACCTTCTATAGATTTGATGGCTCTTTTATTTTTATCTATTATATCAGTATAGCATTGATTTTGGGGGGGAAATGGTCGGTTTGGGGTCATACACAAGTGATTTATTATAGAAGCTAGAAATCTTTCTGGTGAAGCTGTAGGAGAATAATTTAATTAATCTCTGTTGCTCTTAGGTTTTCCAATCTAGAATATGATGAAAATAAGACCTAAATTCAAAGGTCACTGTATTATATTTAATTTATATAAATGATCCCTTCTACATTTTTATTTCATAAAATAGTGTTACCATCTTTCTTGTTCACAAGTAAGAAACCTAATTATTACTAATTATTCTCTCTCTTCATCATCCAAACCAAATAAGTCACTTAATCTCTCTACCCCACTACGACTGTCATTTCCAAAACTGATAGTTATTGGTCTCTAAGTCTCAGCTTGGGCTGCTTCAATTCTCTGCAATGATGGCAGATTGATCTTTCTAATACCTAAAATCGAATCCTGTCATTTAATTTTAGTGACTCCACATAAATCTCATGTTTCTAATACGACATTCAAAGCCCATCTCCCCCAATCTCCGGCTGTATTCTTCCTCCTGTAGGACTAACAACCAAACACACACATCAATCTAGCTACACTGAATTATTTCTAGTTCCCTTAATATTTTATGTTTTCCTTCTCACTCTAGCATCTCTTCATTGTAATTGTCCACCTGGAACTTACAGATTTCACAAGAACTGATTAGCCATTACCACTTTAAATTCCACAAATGAAACCTCACCTGGTGTATGAAGAATACTTCAGTGAGCATCTAAGCTGGGTATTGCTGCTTTCATGCAGTAGGACAGTATAAAATAGACATTATGACTCCTTCACCATATTATACTCATGACTAATATTCCATGGGACAGACATTGACCATCATACTGGTATACATGGTAGAAAGTGAGTCTCAAATTAAAACAAGATGGAGACAGACATGTCTGGGAAAGTAGTATTTTAGGCAAACTTAAGATATGTATTTCTATCCATTGATTAACATGCATTAAAAAACCAGAATGGCCTTTTGTCAAATGTTTTTAAAATGACAGCCTGTACACAGAATGCCAAGTGCTCATAATGTGGCTTTTTCCCCCCATAAAGTCCTCTAAGAGGATGTGATGTGGGCCTCCGGTACGGACATGTGGTGTCACACAGGGAGAGGGACAATTTGTCCAGTTGTTCCAGCAATGACTGTTTTAATAGACCAGAGATGGCAAGTAGCAGTGATATTTGCATTATTATTGTTAATAATACAATGTGATCACGTTTGTATGCACAAACTGGTGATGCTTCAAGGCATAGGTTATATTTTTAGTTAAATGTCAGACAAAAGGGGGGCATGCAAACATATTGTGAACACACTCACTGAGTTTAGGTTTATATATATACTTAGTCCCTTTACACATGCTAGAAACTCTGGGCTTTCTGATTTGGCCAGCAGACAGTATCCTCAACCTGAATACCCTCTGCTTATTCAGTTATTTTAAAAGACATTCTTATCAGGTGAAATGTCTCTCAATGAAGGCCTGTAAGTTTGCCTGTTTTAGAAATGACACTATCAGATGGAATGTTACTGTCATTTTAAAAGCATTTTTGTCAAGCATAAAAGACTTAATATTCCTGATAACTAAGCAATTTTAGGTGAAAGAGATTTTTCAATAAGTTCATTCTTATTAATGTCCTTATGCTCATGTTCTAATTTTCTTTTCTCATTTAAAAGGCATTTAAAGGGATGTGGCTTCACTTCAGGTTGCCTGTGCTCCTTCCTCTGTAGAGTTCCTGGACAGTAAGTCCCATGTAAATGATGGATAAGGCTAATGCTTCGTTTCATATATGCAGAACCATGTTTCAGTAACACAATCTAGTCTACACCTTCGTCTGTTCTCATTTTAGGTCACTTTTCTTTTTTTGTCACATGTTGAAAACGGATGACATCAGATTATCCGAGCACTGGGTAGCAGTTACAGTGTTGCCTGCGCTTCATCTGTGCTATACATGAATCACAGTTCATTGAAAATGGGAAGAGGAAGTCTTTAGTAATAAGATTTGAGGACATAGTCATTCTACAGCCCTTGAAAGATGCATAGGCATTCAGCTGTCTGGCTGTAATCAGAAGTTAATATAATAGAAAGAATTGTACTATAAGAATACACATTAGCTATTATCATTTTGGAAATGGGAACATCAGCAAGTAATAATCATAGTATAAGGAAAAGAGAGGCTTTATCTATCTTAAGAATATTAACCACAGGATTAGCCTACTAAGGAGGTTTTAAAAGATCATTTCTAAGCCTTCAGTAAAGAGGGTGGATATGATTCTTATCATTCTGGATCAGGTAATTTTCTAGGATTCCTTACAGCTTTCTCATACTATGTGATCAAAAAAAGATAGAAACAAAATGGTAATAGAAACAATAATGCATATTATGAGTAAAATCATGTTTTTCAGAAATATATTATAATACAATTGTAAGGGAAATATTGAGAACTAAATTTATGCCCCCACAAAGTTCAACAGGGAGAAAAGAAGACCCCAATCCTAGTCGATAAAATAGAGAACCACACCATTTGCTGGGGGGGATAAGACCAAAGTAGAAATTAGTAAATAACAATATAAAAAAATTTATCAAGGTACATTTTAAAAGCAAAATCCTTCTAAGCATGCATGACATAAATTTATTAGTTTTAAAAAAATAAAGAAATAGCCTCTAAATTTGTCAGAAGGGATGCCTTTCCTTCTTAAAGAGGTAAATTAAAAACAATTTTAAAATATAATCTTTTTATTGAAGTGTTAAAGTGCTGCTTTTGTTTTTTTCAACCATAATTTGAACTTCTATTTTAAATTTTAAATATGGAGTCTCCCTTGGTTTTAACTCAGTCTTATCTCAGAGACCCACTTTCATGGCTTCCCCTTTTTCTGTTCACAATGGCTCACACACATGCTCTCTCTTTCCTCACCTGCGTTGTTCACCAGCCCTGGTCTTATGAGGCTGATTTTGTCTTATGAGCTGATTTTTAATCTTGCATCTCATTGGAGTATTTGGTGTCCTTCAAAATTGACAACAAATACCCTTTTCTCCAAAAAGGTCATCACTACAGCCAAAGGTGGATCCATTCTCTTTCTATTTTAAAGTTCTTTGTGCTTCTCTCTGGGAAAATATAACACTCTCTTGTACTGGTAATATACATGTGTGTGTGTGTGTGTGTGTGTTTTATCATTACCACTGAAGTTTAAAATCTTCAAAATAAAGTAAAATCAAGTTAACAGTTTTTTTCTTCTGCTGCCTCCAGGGTGTGCCCTGCATAGAGGGGTGCTCAAATCTGTGAGTGATGGAAACATAACACATCGCATTCATTTATTCGGAAAATATCTGTCTATGTGCTGAGGGTCCAAGTAAAAAGAGCATACATTTTAGTGACTGGTCATTTAAATTAGAAGAATTCAAGCTTTGCGTTTATATTTAATGTATTATTTTACCTAAAATTAAGGGATATCATTATTACAGAAAATGGAGAGGTGTTTGTTTATTTGTTTGTTTGTTTTTGTCAGAGAGATCTGGCTTCTACTCAAATGCTATGTAATGGGAGAGAATTAATCTCTTTGAGCTTTAGTTCATTCATTTATAAAATACAGAAACACTGAGATTACAGTTTATTGCAAAGGACAAATGGCCAATACATGAAAAGTGTTTAGTTTGATGCCTGGCACAGATGGTTATCATGAAATTCCCTTGTAGTGGGTGGATGGCCAATAAGGTGAACATTAGTTTGTTTTCTTTAAAGTAAACCCTAGGAGACTACTGTCTTATGATTATAAGAGAAAATTAAGGTTTTATACATGAAAACTGACAAGGAGAATACATATTCCATTTTCTTAAAATAGTATCTTTCAATTATTTACCCATCTAAGTCAGCATAGTATGTAACTTTGGGACCCTTTTTTATGCTTCTTTGAAAAATACAAAAGTAAACTGACCTAAATTTTGAACTTTCTGTTTTACTTTAAAAACTTACAGCATGAAATTTAATTTTAGCAAAAGATTTTTTATTATGCAGGATTTAAAATGTATTATATATAATGAAACATATGGACATAAGCTAAGATCCAAGTTTTATATAGCGAGTCTATATTTCTCACTTACCCTGGGTGGGCAGACCCCCAACACAGACATGCAGAGAGACATTATTTACCCCAAATAGACATGTTTTCCTACAGGAACAGGATTTACCCCCCTTTCATTGCTCTGAAGCAGACATTTTCATCTCCTGGTTTCCATATTTTTTTAGTTTAACTGGCATGTGGGGTAACATCCCTTTCACTATGTCTCCCTTCCCCAGATCAGGAGTCTACATCACATGGGGGTGAAGGATGACTGAGACCCAGGGATAAAGAGTATCTCATTCTTCTTCCCAAAGAGACTGTGCACATGAAAAACTGAGAAAACCACACCCCAGGAAAACGTTCACGCTAGTGGAGGAAGGAAAACTTTTTTCCTAGTGGAACCTAAACCTGGAAGGCTATAGCCTATTGCAGACGGTAGCCATCTTGCTGCCTTGTAAATCTTAATAATAAAGCCCTAAAACAATGAAAGAGGGCCAAAAGAAGATAAAAAGAGAGAGGCATCTTTGGGGTAAGCATAAAAAAATGATCCCCAAAGATATTCATATTAAAATCCCCAGAACTGGTGGATATGCAATGTTAGTGTAAGAGGGATTTAAGGCTGCAAATGAAATTAAGGTTGCTTATCAGTTGACTTTAAAATAAAGTTTATCCTGGTGGGCTCAATGTAGATAAAAGGGTCCTTAAAAGATGAAAGGGGGATGCAAGAGAGTCTGTTTCAGAATGATTCATGATGGGGATGACTTCACCAGCCACTGCTGGTTTTGAAGACAGAACAGGGCAACAAGCTAAGGAATGTGGATGACCTTTACAGATTGGAAAAGGAAAAAAAAAAAGATGGTTCCTAAGAGCCTCTAGAAAGACATGCAGTCATACTTATAACTTAATTTTAACCCAGAGAGATCCATTTCAGACTTCTGACCTTTTCAGAGAAACAAGATAACAACTCTGCATTGTTTTAGCTACTAAGTTTGTAGTAATTTATTACAGGAACCACAGGAAACACAGTGCTCTTTCTCTAAATTCTTCAATATGCCTACTAGACTTTTAGTGAGATGAGCCACACTTTTATTTTTTACAGCATCTATGGTTAGTGTGTTGTGGTTTACCAGTTAGGCACTTTGGCTATAAATAAGGATTAAGGAGCAGGCTTTATTGGGGAAATGTATATGCCAGGATTCAGCCAGAACAGAAGGCCTGGGTCCCCTTATTCTCACTGACTTTCCACTGTGAGCCTTCCTAGGGCTAGCTGGGCACACAGTACAAACAGGTGTTCCACAGAGGGACCTGGCCTCATCTTACCTCCTTGGGAAATGATATTGAAGATTAGAGTAATCAGGTGTCCTCCTCTTACTGACCGCTGAATGGTACCTTTTCCCAGTAAAGCCTATTAGTTTAACCATAGTTTGTGTTATTGTGCAATTCACTGAGCTGTGGCACACGCAGGTGGAAGCCTCAGACAGGACTTTGCCTTGCAGGACAGCTTAAGCACATTTGAGGCAATTTCTGTCATTTCCAGCTGAGGTAGCTGGTACTGAATACAGTGATATTAGAATTGTATCTTCCTTTTAGGATTTCTTAGATATTGATCCCAAATTCTCTGGAGTACATTAGAATTTCACTCACGTATTTGCTTATTCAATCCTTCTTTCAGACAATGCAATTCATTAAATACATGATCATAATCTACATGCTGAAAACATAAAAATAAATAGCATATAGCTCTCTCCTCAAGAAATTTGTGGATTAAAAGGGCAAATGGATAAATAAGTAGAAATCACAAAGTAATATGATATGTGCTATAATATGGACATTTTTATGTAAGGGAATAGAAAGATAACACAAAGAAGGATGATTAAAAGACTCATAGATTTTAGCTATATATACAATCTGTACTCAACTATAATTATTCTCTTTTCAAATGGGAAGGAAGTGCATTACGAGACGAAATGATTAGAAAAAAAAACATGCTTCCTGACTAGAGAATACACGTCTGCATTTCTTGGCGGGAGGAACAGCTGAATATGTCGATTCGAGTACAGAGGCTTCACTATAGTAGGTGCTTAATGAATACTTGTAGAATAAATGTCTAAATGGATAATTAGCAAAAAATAGCTGATGGTACCTAAATTATGTTACTAATTGTCACTGCTAATAAACATGTGCATTTTGAACTAATTTGTAATTATACAAGTTGGAAAAAATTGTATTGAATTTAACTTTGACAAATAGCATATTGAATAGTTACTAAAAGAAACTAGATGTTTTGTGGTTATGGAAATTAGCTCTAGACACCAGCCAATATGGTGTTAGAATCTTACCTATTTTTCTTATTGCCACTAGGACCTTAGCAGGCTACTTAACCTTGCTAAAGATTTGTTCCCTCCTAACAGAAAGCAGAACTTTGGAACAAATTTGTTAGGAAGTCTGAGGATTAGAGGAGGGATTGCATTTGAATTGATTGGCAGAGAGTATAGAATCCAGGAAGAACACAGTAAAAGTTAGCTCTAATACTAAAAAATAATAAGTATTATCCATATAAATATGACTTTTCAACATCAAGTAAGATTGCATAGGAGATGAAAGATTTAACCTGGAAAAACATAAACCATAATATAACTATTATTAAAAGAGATCTCATTGGAATAATTATTTCCTGTGATTTTGGCCCACATGTTATGTCACAAAAATGGACCATGGCCAAGGATTTTCAAGTAATTGTGTAAAATTGCTCCTGTTATGTAACATTCATTGTGGGCTTGCTCCAGCAGCTGCTGTGTATACATAGAGGCTGTAAACCCTATTAAACAGAGTGATAACCATATAATCATGTTTTTAATATATTGTTTTGTGCTAGCTCTCACAATGAAAGGTTTACAAATAACAGTGAATCATTTCATTATTATTAACACAATGGGATTCTTCCAGTGTGAATTACTCCTTAGAAATAGACATGACATTTTGAGTATTAGGTCTCTTACTTTCTATCAAAGTACTGTTTTAATATAACATTACAAACTATTTTTTTAAAAAAGATCCAATTCAATTGAAATCTTTTCAAGCTAAACATTTTCACTGGCAAAATCCACAAAGAGCAATTTGGCATCATGCTTAGCTGTTCCCTGATGACACAGCCTAAAACTCTTCTATAAACACATATAGACAAAATATTTCATATATTATTTAATAACCTTTTTACTGTATTTACCTATCTCTGCAGCACTGGTACAGAAGTCAACATTCAGATGGTTAAAACACATGAGCCCAAATCAGAACACACAACTTTGGAGTCTGTCCTGACTCTGCACCCTTGACTTTCTCTGCATTACACATCATTGTCTTCACCTCCACCTCGTTCTAATCAATGCATCATGAAATAGTGTGTAAAGTCATCTGTGCATATTAGTTTTTAATTTTCCCCATCTAACTATAAGTTGGTGGCAAGTTTCAGATCCTTTTTTTGCCTAATTTCATTTGTCTTTGAGAATACCTTTGGAAGAAGAAAACAGGTAGAGCTTACCATCATTGCTCACAAGGTCTATTTTGATTTCATGATTCAGTTTTTAATTTAGAGGATTCATATATTTTGCAGTCCATGCACAGTTAATATTCTTTGAGCTTAAGTTAATTATCTTTTTTCCTTTAGATAATTTTATGCAGCTCACAATTACAATTACATTTTAGATAAATTAACCACTAGGAACAAACATGAAAGCTGAGTATAGTTCTAACTATAAGGGATACATAAACAGTACAGTTTAAATACTGCACAATTTCATATATTATTTTACATGGTCTATACTTCTTTTCTTTATCTTGTAGCATAGGTGGGACATGATCATTTATAATGGTTGAAAGACATACCCAAAATCATAGACTGTGGTCTTATACTTGTCAATCCCTTGACTTTTATCAACTCCACTTAAATATAGTCCATGTACCACATCCTGACATATTTGAAATCTGCATTAAAATCGGCTGGAAGAGAATAGCCTTATCTCTCCTTCTCTGGATTACCCTGTGAAGACTTTGGTTCTCTGGGTGGGTAAAAGCAATTGAATGACACCCTTTATAGAAATTCAGCCCTGGCTGGGTGTCTCAGTGAATTGAGTGCTGGCCTGTGAATGGAAAGGTTTCCAGTTCCACTCCTAGTCAGGGCACATGCCTGGGTTACTGGCCAGGTCCCCAGTTGGGGCCTTGGGAGAAACAGGCCACTGTTCTTCTCTCACACAACAATGTTTCTCTCCCTCTCTTTGTCCCTCCCTTCACCTCTCTCTAAAAATAAAAAAAATAAATTAAATTAAAAAGAAGACTGTTCATAGGACCTTGTTTGCCAGAACAATAAGCATTTTCTAGAGAATGCAAACACTGTGTGTAAAACCTAAGGTAATTTCAACAATTAATGAGTGTTTGACTCAACAATTAATGAGTGTATGAAGTTTAAGGGAACCCTTGGAAAAATAATAATTAAAGAGCATTTATTTGGGGGATCTGATCTCTGAAATGAGAAAAAATTTCTATGTAGGGTATGAACATAAGTAAAAGTGGGTTTTTTAAGACTAAATAAGAATATAGGAACATGGCATATTGTAGGAATATAGCAAATTCCTTGGAGTATATTTGTACCCAAGGCTTGTTTCCATGTGATTTAATCACATAATTCATGTCTGCAGGATCTAGACTTAAGCCTGAAATCAATTTTTAAAAATTTTTATTCATTGGTTAATACTGATTGAGAGAGAAAGGAATATTAATGTATTGTTCCACCTATTTCTGCATTCATTGGTTGATTCTTATAGATGCTCTGACTGGGGTTTGAACCCACAACCTTGAAGTATGGCGACAATGCTATAACTGAATGAACTATCTGGCAAGGGCTGAAATGAAATATTTTTCTACAAGATTGAATATGGATCTCGCTGTAATTTTTTAGGCTTAAAAATAGAAAATCAAATTTCCCAAGGTGTTATAAAATGATTGGTCTACTATTAATATCTCTTAAAGCCCCAGCCAAAAGGTCCCCAGAAATAATATAGGTGAACAGAGTTTGGTTTATTGTCTCTGCAGTGGAGCAGAATGGTCACCATGTGGAACTGTGGGCTATCTCAATAAGTGGGGAAATACACTTTCAATAGTATGGGGCTCATGTCAAAGTATTTGGGGAAAGTATATGCCTTTTTTCTGGACTGGATTTAGTCAGAAAAGGATTGCACTCTTAGGTATCTGAATAATTCTCATCAGCAGAAAAGAAGGAGCAAAACAAGACTAAGGCTGTGATTGTTAAAGTAGCACCACAGAGGAACTGGGGAGCATTTTGTCATTTTAGTGGTTTGACAATAATCCTGCATTTATCTGCATTTGGATGTGTAACCCCAATAAATCCAATAAAAAGTATACACACTAGGAAGATTTTCTCTTCCATTTTCAATTTGAAATATACAAAATATGCTTCCAAATGCTTAGTATATATCAATGTGCACATGGATGCTTCTCTACAGTTACTAACTCTTAAATATACAAATTAAATACTTTCAAGACATAATCAAAGAGTGGTCTGACATTTGTCTTGATCCATCACAAGCACAGAATGCCCTATTGTGATGCAAGTCTTCCATTACCTTGTTTATGCCCTGCATGAAAACATCTGGCTAGCCTTGAATGACAGGAAAACTCCACATTTCCCTGAGGCATGGCTGACAACATCAGGGCTATTCCCGTCTGTCAATAGCTGCTTCTTTTTTCCACAGCTGAGACAGATATGGATGCCTGGACAATCCACAGCAAATCTCTGTTAGCAAGGCCTTTAAAATACACCCTGAATCTGACCATTTCTCAAAATTCTTATTGCTACAACAATTCGGATCTCTGTTTGTAGTGGGTTTCCCTGTCCCCTAATGTTTTGTTGCCACTCAAAAGCTGAAGTGATCTCTCTCAATATAAATCAGACCTGTTAAGTCTCCTGTGCACAAACTCCAATGACTTCCCACCACCCTCAGGCCACTACCCCAAATCCTTACCATGATCTCACTCTTAGCTATTTCTCAAGCTTTTGTTTTTGTTGTCACACAAGCCATCTTGGGTTTTGCGCAATTGGTGTATCTTATACCAAGAGTGCTTTTTTCCCCTCCAGGTCAGCAGAAAGCTCACCCCCATACTAAATGTAAATCTCTGTTCAGACTTTCACCTGTTGGGAAAGGCTTTCTCCAACACTATTCTTTCCACCTGTTATTTTCCCTATCATGCTTTTTTGTTCTTCATAGCATTTTTCACTACTGGATTTTAATTATTTATTTGGGTATCTTTCTTTTCTGTCTCCTCTTCTAAAATGCAAATTCTGCAAGACTTAAAGCTACAATAATTTGGCCACAGCTGTATTCCCCAGAGCTTAGAACATTTCCTAGCAATTAGTAAGCACTTAATCATGCTTAAATCTATATCCACAGCATGTTTTTTGGTCATTAACCAATAAGGATCAGGGTAATTCTATGATTAAGTGGTATTATATTAACTATTTGAAATAGCAGTTTCTGTAAGTCAAGACTGTTAAATATTAGCTATTTCATATCACCTGAGTAGATAAGAATTCCTCATTACTATGTATAAAAGGGAGCCAACCCCACTTCAAGCCAGACCAACTTGAGCAACAAAATCTGTACTACATGAATTGTATGTACCCCAGCAATGTCTCTATCCACTCTTTTATTTAACACTTATTTAGAATTTATCATCTCTACTCTTTGTGAGATACAGTGAATATAAAGATGAGTAAAGCAAGATTCTTCCTTCAAAGAAAATATCGAGTGAACATAGACACAAAAGATGCAACAGGAAGAAAATGGCCTCATGAATTTACAGAAGGTATTTTATGGTGGTCAAGGAAGGATCCTCTGAACTCTTCCAGAATTGATGTCTAACTTAAGGCTTTATGAATGAGTAGAAGTTCACCAGAGAAGCAGACAGAGGATTGGAAAGAGTGCCATTCTGGTAGAAGAGCAAATCCTGGCTATGCAAGAAGCATATTTTGTTTGGGAAAGAAGTACGGACATTTGCTTGGTTAGCAAGAACGAAGCAGATTCCCAAGGCCTACAGCAGAGGAGACAGGGCCTGATGTAATAGGTCCTGTAATACAATAAGGTCTGGATTCTGAGCCCTCCAAGTATCAGAACAATGCTGGAGCTTTAAGAGTCAGAGCCTTCCCCTGAGTCACGGATCAGCTGTATCAATGCTCCCACACCAGATCCCCAATGCCCACCTTTTACCCTCACAATAGTGAAGTGCTATTCTGTCTGTATGCTCAATACACTCACTATAAAACATTTAAATATGAAGATGAAAATTCCAAGTGATGAAGCACTTAGGAAAATAGATCTGATAATTAGTTAAACATACATTAAAAAAGAAATACCAACTGGTCTTTTCTTTTGTTTGGGGGGAGGGGGCACAACCACAGCTAGCAGAAGCTATGTATATGTATTTATTTTTAAAGATATTTTATTGCCCTGGCTGGTGTAGCTCAGTGAATTGAGCACGGGCCTGCTAACCAAAAGATCGAGGTTTGATTCCCTGTCAGGGCACATGCCTGGGTTTCAGGCCAGTTCCTAGCAGGGGCCAATTCCCAGCAGGGGATGTACCAGAAGCAACCATACATTGATATTTCTCTCCTTCCCTTCCGTTCTAAACATAAATAAATAAAAAATATTTTTAAAAAGTTATTTTACTGATTATGCTATTACAGTTGTCCCAATTTCCCCCCTTTCTCCCCCTCACCCTGCACACCCCCCTCCCACCCACATTCCCCCACCTTAGTTCCTGTCCATGGGTCATACATATAAGGCTTCTCTATTTCCTGTACTATATTTAACCTCCCCCTGTCTATTTTGCACCTACCATTTATGCTGCTTATTACCAGTACCTTTTCCTCCATTCCCCCTCCTCTTCCCCACTGCTAACCCTCCATGTGATCTCCATTTCCGTGATTCTGTTGCTGATCTATTATTTGCTTAGTTTGTTCTTGTGGTGTTTTTTAGGTTTTGTTGTTGATAGTTACGAGTTTGTTGTCATTTTATTGTTCATGTTTTTAATCTTCTTTTTCTTAGATAAGTCCCTCTAACATTTTATATAATAAATGTTAATGGATGATGATGAACTCCTTGAATGTGACCTTATCTGAGAAGCACTTTATCTGTCCTTCCATTTTAAATGAAAGCTTTGCTGGATAGAGTAATCTTGGATGTAGGTCTTTGGATTTCATGACTTGGGATACTTCTTTCCAGCCCTTTCTTGCCTGTAAGGTCTCTTTTGAGAAATCTGCTGACAGTCTGATGGGAATTCTTTTGTAGGTGACTATCCCCTTATCTCTTGCTGCTTCTAGGATTCTCACCTTTATTTTAATCTTGGCTAATGTAATTATGATGTGCCTTGGTGTGTTTCTTCTTGGGTCCAACTTCTTTGGGTCTCTCTGAGCTTCCTGGATTTCCTGAAAGTCTATTCATATTCCAGAAAAATATGTCACTAAAGGATTCTCTGAATCTTCAAATGTCTGTACTTCCTTCTCAACCCCCCCCAAAGTATGTATTTCTTATGATCCATTTCATAATGAGGTTAATAAATTAGGTCCATTTTCTTCAGGGTTCTGCTTGGTATTCATTACATTGTTTTCCCTTTGCTGTCAAGGAACATAGAGAAGGGAAAGAAAGTGCACAAAATAAAAACTAACAAAATCATTTTCTTAGTTTTCTTTATTTTGGTGTTTTTAAGCATAGCACAGGCTGAGATTGTTAAAGGAAGCCTAATCAATGTTGATGCATTCAGCAACCCTTCCTTCTTATATTTTATCTTACTAAGCAGTTAATGAGCTGATGCTTTTCTAGAATTCTCTGGGATTAAAATTTTAAATTTAGGAAGATGTTGAATTGTACTTATTTAGGTATTTTTATTTTTTACATAATCAATGTCTTTCTTGATTACTAGTATGTTTTCAAGTTCATTTTGTCATAATTTTAACCACAAAATAAGAATTCTTTGAAGATATAAAATGTAGTAAAAGAGATGCAGGTTTTACATACACACTTGCATCAGTAAGGGTAGTAGGCCTTGATGGCCACATGCATGAACAGTGAATAAACTGTTATGGTGGGCTTAATTAACTGAGCTATGAAGCATGCCCAGTATTTTAGAAATCATGTAAAATAGGGATTTCAAAAAATTGGCCACATTTCCCAGTTAATGTACTCTTTATCATGGTCCATTTTTTTCAGTAATATTGCAATCTTGGAATTTTTTATTTTTCTCTTCACTGTTTCCAGAACATGTATTATAAACACAAATCTGATCATTTCACTTGACTATAGTATGCCCTTGAATAGATGTTAATTTATTAATCTGTCTTATATGAATTAAATTTGGTTTCCTTTTTATTTACCTTTATATTAAAATTTAAAAGTCTGGTTTAGTTTATTAATTATAATATTTTAATAATTAACAACCTCTTACCCTGAATAATTGGGAAACAAATGAATAATTCCTTCTTATTAATTAAGAGTACACAAGGTTAACATTACTTGGTAGCTACATAATCTTGTCAAAGGCACCTAACACCTCTAAGGTGAACTTCCCTCATTGGTAAAACTAATAGCCACATGAAGTAAATAGACTGAGCAGAACAGAATGGACACAATGAGCACTGTGAACAATCATGATGCCAACATATTTTCAAAACCAGGTAACCCATCCAACAGTTCCCTGAACCAGTTACATGCACAGCGTAAACATGGGTGTCAGGAGATTAATAATCTTTATCAAAATAGCCTTTTGTAACACCTAGAACACAACTATAGTTACCCTCTTGAAAATATATAATTATTTAAAGTAATTGAATATTTTATTGACTTCCCCATTAGCTAAATAAACTCCCAATATAGATCTTTAAAAAATTAAATTAAATACTTGAGTAATGTTTAATATTTTAGTCATCAACATAATTGATTATTCCAAACATATAATCAATGAACTGGATATATATTGAACTGGACCTGGAAACACTATGGTTCCAGAGAGGCAAAGAGAGATGGAGATGAGGAAAGGGAAATAAGGGAAAGAATAAATAACACCTTGGCCCCTCCGGATTTCCCAGATCTTGCCTTCCAATTCCTTATGAACAGGACAGCATTCTTATCCATGAAAAGTTTTCAGATTAGTACATCTTCCTCCCTTTTTACTCCAGGTAATGCAAGGTCAAATTATTATTATTTTTTATTTAAAAAACAATAGTTTCTATTAAAATAAATGTGATCTAATGAGAATCACAGGAGCTTCTAAACTTTATCCCAGAAATAGCAATTTTATTTTAATTTCCCTGAAATCTATGTCCACAGGTAAGATGGAGAAATTAACTGTGCTCCGGGCAGGGAGGATGCTGGAGGAGTCTGGGGAAGATACTTGGAGTGGTGTCCATGGAATTCCTCAAGCTTTCTCAGTCTACTGGAATTGAACTTTTGGGAAAGGATGTGAAACATGTTGAGTATTTAAGACCTAAGTATCTAAATTATTCATCATCTTTTTTTTTTTTTGCCTCCTAGTTTTATTCTGCTGCCAATTCTTTCAAAATGAACTTTAATCCTATTAATCCCTCTGCCAGATTCTGGAAAAAGAATTACAAAGACAGTAAAACTAAAATCAATGTATATGGTTATCTCTTAGACACCTAGTAAGAGATTTGGTGGAAATAAGGGTAAAGTGATGTCTTAATGAGATCTGGGAAATAACTATGGATGTAATCTATGTCTGATCAACCTGACTAATGGAGAAGTTTACATAACAATTGTCTGTAATGCAATACTGAGTAAAACGTGCTGATTTTCCCCAGGGATACCATAACTATTCATTACTTTACACTGCAGTATAAATTGGCCCAGTGGGGAGGCAAGCATAGATTGAAGGGAACTGAGAACAAAATTACATAGCTCACACTGTAGGCACCTCCTTCATACTTGAGACACTGGAATCAGGCTGTTGATACATACAGCCAAATAGTCTCTCTTACAATTGCAGGTCACACATCTAGCATGTGCCAGGGGAAACCATAGGCAGGTATGGGGCCACTTTGCAGGTAGCTTAGAAACGTATGCCACTTGTCCCAACCCTACAGTGGCTAACTATAGTCCGGAAGAGATTCCTCTTTTACAGGTATAAAAGCATGCTATCTTTCTACACAAGGCCACAAACATAAATAGAAACCAATTAAAAGATTGACAAGAACTGCTCTAGCTCTACCGGCTAATATTTTGTGTAACTTAAGTCAAGTTACTCTCTTTGTACTGCAGCATTCATAGCTGCATAATGGGTATGATAGCAATACATTTGTCACATATTTGTTGTGCTGTAAATGTCTCAGCTAGTACCTAGAGTACAAAAGCTCTCTACCTGATACTTGGTATTATTATTGTTTTTGCTGTTACAGCCTATCATAATTCTGACCTCAGGTCTTTTGTTATTGAAGAGGGAACAAGGAAAAAATAATAATTCATCATAACTGGCACAGTTTTGAAACTATATGTATTAATTAGCAGCAGGTAAGTTTTTAAATATGCACCAAACCAGAACAGATTTTACATTATTCTAATATCTGTCAAGTCAAAACAATATTTTTCTGGCCATTCTCTGCCTGCCTAGAAATATACACAATATATCACCATTATACATTTGTAACTATTACAGTGGTAAAAAGAAGTTAGTGTGGAGGTTTATGGAAAAAGTGAGCATCTATTCAGTGAGAAAATTGAGAGGGAAACTTCCCAACTCTATCTGATTCTGCTCAGAGCAGAACTGGATCACTGAGTGATAACAGAGGCTCCTAAGAGTGATCTTCCCTGAGATGTTGGATTTAGTTTTCAGGAATGGCTTACAGAACCACCCTTTGAGTAGAGCTGGGGAAATTCAGAAGTAGTTAATCACAATTCAGAATCCCATTTCTACTTTCCTCAGTTCTCTCCTTGTAGCCTGAGATGATAAGGAAGAGTGGCCACAGGCCTGACTTGTGTTCTTATCTCTTGTGCTTTTGATGAATCAGCCTAGAGATGCTGACAGGAAACACAATTTCATTTTAAAAAACAAAATGAAACAAACAAAATTTTTAAAAATGATGAATTTTTATAACATTTTTCTATATCAACTTATTAGTACAAAAGTCCTTTATCGATCATAGCATTAAACATAACTCACTAACAGGGATTCTTGGATTTACTGGCCTATTCTATCTCCTGTTATAATCTCTTGACATCAAGATCAGTAGAGCCTGAAGTCAAGTGTTAAACTTTGGGAGATCTGACTCTCTTTCTTTCTTTGCTTGCCTGGACTCAAAAGTCTGTTTTTTTTTTTTTTTAATTCAAAGTTATTTTTCAACAGTGTGTAGTAAAGTATTAATCTTGCCCCAAAGAGAGGTTTGGCATTTGCCCTCAGTTCCTACAAGGCAATCTCTAAATCTTGTAATGTTCTGCCTGAAGAATATCTTTATATATTTGGAAAATTCGGACAGCACTG
The DNA here is from genome assembly GCF_021234435.1 of Artibeus jamaicensis. Classification (NCBI taxonomy): domain Eukaryota; kingdom Metazoa; phylum Chordata; class Mammalia; order Chiroptera; family Phyllostomidae; genus Artibeus; species Artibeus jamaicensis. Next base: position 47,991,139 of record NW_026522030.1, read on the forward strand.
GATAGTCTTTGCTAACAATGCGATTTATGGTGGGAGCTTTGAGCCATGTAACATTAGTTCAGATTCTAGCAGGGCTAGAAACTTCAGGCAGTCAACCATATCTATAACATCAGGCCCGGATAACAGCCCTGGACCTCAAGGCTTGGGTGCACTTCCTCGGTTGGCAATACTCCAAGTATATTGTTATACGCCATTGCTGGGAGAAATTAGCATGGTATATAACTCCACTGGGAGAGGCAACTGGCAGCTTTACAGCTAGAACTGCCCTGGTTTCTGCTCCGAGTGCTTTTTCCTTAGGATGACTTCAGTCTATATCCTTTTCCTGTAACAAATCGCAATCATAAGCATAATAGTTTTCAGTGAGTTATGCCAATCCTTATAGTTCATTATCAAGCACAAAGATAGTGTTAGAGACCCCCAAACTTGCAGATGGTATAAGAAGTGAGGGTGGTTGTTATAAACACCATGTGCCTGACACAATGGCTAAAAGAATTAATGAAAACATTTTGCCCTGGCTGGCGAGGCTCAGTTGGTAGGAGTGTTATCCCATAACCAAAAGATTATGGGTTTCATTCCCTGTCAGGACACATATGTAGGTTGTGTGTTCAATCCCTGGTCTGGGTGTGTGTGGAAGACAATTAGTCAAGCAACATTGCTCTCTCACACCAGTGTTTCTTTCTCTCCTTTCCACTCTCTCTAATGGCAATAAGAAAATGTATGCGCTCAGGTGAGGGTTAAAAAATTTCCTCCATGATGATGCTTATAATCAAACATAATAGCCTACTTTCAAGCAACTTCACAGTTAAATCAGAGAAAGTAATTTGTATTACTGATGATCATAATCTTGACGATGGTGACAATCACAATGGCAGTCACTGGTGCATCTCATGCCTGTATTATGAAGAGCTTGTCAGTGAGCTATCATGTAATTCTCACAAAAATATTATGAAGAGGATACTATACTAGTATTACCTTCATTTTGGTGATGAGAAAACAGGCATAAAGCAGTAGCTTGTCTAAGGTAACAATGATAGGAAATTATGAAAGTGGGAGTTAGACTGTCTGAGCCAAAAGTTGTGTTCTTACCCATAGTTTGTATTATCTCACACACGAAAATCTCCTCACATTGTGTTTGGCATAAGGGTAATGCTCAATAACTTTCTGATTTCTTCTGTTCTGCAGGACTTCCCCAGAACATGATGTCTAGTGAGGTTGCAAGTGGATGGCTACCTACAGGGGTGGCAACGTTTTTATCCAAAACAAAGAATGCTTGTTAAAGAATGTGATATAAAGAAATAAATCAAATATACTCATCAAGACCTGTACAGTAAGAAATTAAAATAACCTGAGATTTGTAAATTAGAAAACAATATGCAAGTATGAGTCAATTGGCAAAGCTGGATTTATTGTGGGAAAAGGTTAGCTACATATTTTAAATATTTTTTATTGTTGTTTAGTTACAGTTGCCCACATTTTCTCCCCATTGCTCTGCCCTGCCATATCCAACCCCCATTCCTAAAGACATCCCTCCTGCATTGTCCTTGTCCATGGGTCCTTTGTACATATGCTTGGATTTGACCCCTCTCCTTCTTTCCCCAGTAATCCCCTACCCGCTTCCCCTCTGGTCACCGTCAGTTTGTTCTTTATTTCAATGTCTTTGGTTATTTTTTGCTCACTTGTTTGTATGGCTAATAGCCTTAGGAACCTCACCTAAGGTTCCACTTATAGGTGAGATCATATGGTATTTGTCTTTCACTGCCTGGCTTATCTCACTTAGCATTATATTCTTCATTTGCAGGCATGCTGTGGTGAAGGGTAGGAGTTCCTTCTTACTTTCCACTGCATAGTATTCTATTATGTAAATATGCCATCTTTTTTCCATCCATTCATTTTCTGACAGGCACTAAGGCTGTTTCCAGTGCTAGGCTATTGTAAATAATGCTGCTATGAACATGGGGGTGCATAGGTGCTTTCAACTTCTACTATTAAGCACCTTTATATCAAAAGGTTTCAAACTTGTAGGTTATTATTCAGAAGAATATAGTAGTGATCTTAAGCAAAAATAAGACATTAAAATAGAAGTATATATATATATATTGTTTTTGAAAAAACCATATCCATTTTCAAAATTAATATTCAAAACAACCAATATGATTGTTACTACAATATGCTCAGATAGTACTGCACATACTGAGAATATAAAGAAAGAAAGACTAGCATGAACCTATCATTAAGAGGATTTGTTAAGGTATATACATACCTGAGATAACAATATTTATGGATATAATTTATTAGAAAGTGATATATGTGGAATAATAAGAAGAGATTAAATGCCTAGGTGGGGTCTGGTTCAGGGAAAATTTTAGAGAAGAAGTGATATCTGAAATAGTTTCGAAGACTGATTGGGAATATTTAGACAGACAATATGTGGGAGAAAGCTATTCCAGGCACTAAGAATTTAAGAAAAACCATGTCATGTTCAAGCAACTGAAATACTCCAGTGTTTCTATGGTAAAACCTACTAGCAGTGGGAGGACTTAGAGTGTTTGAGCAGGAGAATGAATAGCTAAAGAAATAGGTAGGATTAGAACACACAAGACCTTGTATGAAAGTTTAAGGAGCTTAGATTTATCATGTCAGCAATAAATGCCCCTAAATCATTACAAGTAAAAAAGTGACATTAGGTTTTTATTTTAAAAATATCATTCTCCCAAAAATTACATTTTAGAGAAAAAACTCAATTATCCTCTATTTTATAAAACAGAACTCTAATGTAAGTGTGTGTTCAAAGAAGCCAGAGGGAATGAATTAAATTCTTGTCTCCTCCACTTATGTACTAGCTATATCCTCCAGCAGGTCAATTAAAGTCTGATATTAGGTTGTCTCATTTCTAAAAGAAGGATAAGACTAGTTCTCCCCAATAAGACAGTTGTAAAGATTCAGGGAGATAACACATATTAAATACCTTGAACACAGAAAATTTTTAATAAGTGTTAATTTTTAATGTGGTTATGATAACATTTTCTCTACTTAAAACTAAGGGTATTTTAAATTTTAAAACAAACATAATTTCTCATTTAATTAATTTTTTTCTTTATACTAGTTTAATTCCTTGTTTTAATACACTAATAAAGATAAGCCAATGCCAACAGTATAAGTTAAAAAATTACTTCAAATTGTACTCATGGGGGATCGAAGTAAAAAAATAAATAAATCTGTAGAAATCTTCTGTTGAGTTTGTATCACTGGAGGCAGACATCAATGAAAGAGTGCTGAAAATTGAGCAAGTTTGAAAAATTAGTACTCAAATCTTCCCTAAAATTTTAACTGGATTTCTAAATTAAAGTATTTTTAAACTTGCCCTTATTAAAATAATTAAAAATTAGCCCTGACTGGTGTGGCTCTCTTGGTTGGAGAGTCATCCCATAAACTGAAAAGTCATGGGTTTGATTCCTGGTCAGGTCACATACCCAGGTAGCGGGTTTGGTTCCCTGTTGGAGCTTCCACAAGATTTTCCTGGCAGGGCCTGTACTAGAGACTACTGATCCACCAGTGTTTCTCTGCCTCTGTCTCTCTCTCTCCCTTCCCCTATCTCTAAAGTCGATAAGCAAGCCCATGGGTGAGCATTAAACAATAATAAAAATAAAAATAACTGAAAATTACAAATGCAGTTTTCCTAGTTCTGAGTTTTATACTAATGTTATAGTTAAGATAGTTGTATCTTTTGTCCCTTGTAAATGATGATCTGATAGTTTAATTAGGGACTAAATGTTTTTTCTGTGATGCAGATATATGTATTTCTTTGTACTCCTGATACAGGGTGCAGCCAAGGGGGAGCACCCCCAAAAAGATTTGGAATGGTGTCCAGAATTCAAAGTGTATAGGAATATTGGAGAGACATATAAGATGTCCTCACCCCTTCCCCCACACAGGTGTGAGCTGGGGGAAGGGACACATGGAGCAGGAACATGCAGGGCTGTTTTGTACAGCTACAGCCTTGCAGCTAATCCATGGCATGGTCATTTAACATATCTATAGCCTTTGGCAGGTCACTTGGATATGTTAAATAGCTGGGGCCATGCTTGGAGCCAGGGGGATGAAGTCACTTCCCCCAAGATGTAACTGGGGGCAGGTCCTCCAAGTTACAGGGCCTGGGTGGGAGCTTAGAGAAGATTGGCTCTAGGACATGGGGCCATACCTGCCCAGACTAACAATGGCAGCCCAGTAAACTTGTAATAATACAGAAATACTGGCAGGTGTAATTGATTGTGGGAGGAGTCGGAAATAGAGGTACAGAGGAAGATTAGCACAGGGATTTAAAAGCCAGACACGACAGCCATTGAAGGGAGAGCCATGCGGTTTTGGGCAGAGTGAGGACCCCCTCTTGGTGAGGTGAAAGAGGGAGCCACATGGTTTTGGCAGAGTGCAGACCCCCTCTTTCCCAGGTGAAAGGGAAAACCACGCAGCTTTGCCAGAATGGAGATCCCTGCAGCCAGGTGAAGAAGAAAGACACATGCTTTTGGTGGAGTGCGGACCCCTGCAGCTTTGGGGTGCCCCCTTTGGCCGCATGGGCTGGAAAGCAGGAGAGACTTTGACTGGAACTGGGTAGAAAGAACTCTTGCCAGTGAACCATGAGAGGGTACCACAGTACTTTGGAATAACTAGAGATCCTGCCTGACACAGCTGACGATTCCAGCGGCCTGAAAAACAAACGTGTGCTCTTTTCCTGATTTACGGTACCCGGAGTTGGAACAGTAGGAGAAGGGAGAGCTGTGTGTGTGTGTAGGTGCATACCCTAAAGGACTTTGACATTTTAGTGGAGGCATTAGGCCCAAATAGAATTAAATAAGTATTTTGTTTCCTTTTCACAAATCTCTGGCATTGAGAGATGTCTTTCCAACTGGCAGCGGACGGAAGAGCCCAGTAGATATTAGCATTCTGTCCTTGGGAGGGACCCCTGTTCTGTAGCAGTTTTTGGCATCCCTAGGTGGGCCAAATATTGCCCCCCCCTTGGACCTCTTGTTCCGTAACACTCCCATTCCTTCACCCAATACCTGTCTTCACTCCATACACATACTTATGCATACCCAAGTCAATACACCACAGCTATAATTATTTCCCCCCAAAGCAATTTTCAATTAAAGACTCAATAAAAACTTAATATTGTTTATTTACTACTCATAGATATATAGCTTATATAGTAAATATAAAACACTCTACTTAGCATTTAAGATTAGCCATCAAGTAGATCCCTTACTCTACATGCTGATTTCCCTTACACTCCTGCCAATGTGCTTAATGTTATATTCTACTTAATTATTATGGCATTTTATTTCCTACTCCTCCTCCCATGAGGACTCCTATCATCAATAATTTTGAGCTTTCACATACTTTGAAATCAAACTCCAGACTCTATTTCAGGAAGCTTTAACTCTCTACCTAAAATGACCATCATTTGTTCTTCATTTATTCAATTTTTTCCAAACCATCTTACTTTGCACTTAGCTATGCTACTTTATCTTATTTAATGCAGCAGCATCATGTCTAGAAATAATAAATTTCTCAAGGTCTAGGGCTAGGCTCTATTTTACCTGCAGTAATTTATCTGCAGTGATCCCTCCATGGGTAAATCTATCAAGCAGACATTAATAAAAAAAAAAAGAAATCTCTTGAGAGATGGTCAAGGACATGTATTCCCAATGAGGACAACATCATCCACAAAGGAATCATATTGGTTCTTGGGGTAAGAAATCTTAGATATTAGAATGGTTTGTGGCCATCCAGAAAACCATGTTGTATAAACAGATATACACTGCATATCTGTGATATAGCAGTATATTTTTAGTTTTTAAATTTCACAGGTATTGGGATGATTAAAAAAAGATTCATTTGGTGGTTAATAATAAAAACTAGAAGATTGAGAAACACAGATCTTAGATAATTTATCCTGTAGAATTTATTTATTTATTTATTTGTTTGTTTGTTTTTATCATTGTTCAAGTACAGTTCTCTCCATCATTTATTTTCTGTATACCTATAAAGGGATAGTCAGAGTAATTTACAAAATAAACTTTCCATATGTCCAAATTTGATAAGGATATATGTAAATATGAAACATTTGCCAATTATTCTAGGGCTCTGAGTTTAAATCAAACCCTCACCCTAATATATTTCTAATAATCATATTTTTAAATTTATCTAGTTGCCATAAATATAAAATTTAGTTCTAAAAATTAAGTATATTCCAGAGTCACAACACTGAGATTAACTACCCTCTAAGAAATACATCCAATGTGAAATTTCAAAATATGCTTTAAGTCTAAAGTCACAGATATGGAATGACTGTGGTTTGAAAGAAAAAAATCAAAAACAAAATGGTATGAAATTTATTTACTTATTATTAAAAAATTTTATTTAGTTATTTTTCAAGTACAGTTTTTGTCTATTTCTTCCATCCCAGGACCCCCGCCCTGTGCTCCCCACCTCTCTCCCATTTCCACCCCCCTTAGTTCTCATCCCTGTGTCTTTCATACTTGTTCCTCCAAATCCCTCCCCTTTTTTCCCCTTAAATTCCCTTCTCTCTCCCCTCTGGTTGCTGTCCCCTTGTTCTCTATTTCAGTGTCTTTGTTTTTATTCTGCTTGCTTGTTTGTTTTGTTATTTAGCTTCCTGTTAAAGGTGAGATTATATGGTATTTGTCTTTCAACCCCTGGCCTATTTCACTCAGCATAATGCTTTCCAGTTCCATCCATGTTGTTGCAAAGGGTAGTAGCTCCTTCTTTCTCTCTGCTGCATAGAATTCCATTGTGTATATGTACCACAATTTTTGATCCATTCATTTACTGATGGGCACCTAGGTTGCTTCCAACTCTTGGCTATTGTAAATTGTGCTGCTATGAACATTGTGGTGCATAGGTTCTTTGATATTGATGTTTTAGGATTCTTAGGATATAATCCTAGCAGTGGAATTGCTGGGTCAAAAGGCAGGTCGATTTTTATTTTTCTGAGAAAATTCCATACTGTTTTCCATAATGGTTGTATCAGTCTGCAATCCCACCAACAGTGAACTAAGGACCCCTTTTCCCCATAACCTCTCTCTGTCATAAACAAAGCAACAAACAACAAAGGGGTATGAAATATAAAAGGCATATCTATTCCTTATAGAACATATCACTGGCCAGCAATATTTTATAAAATAGTAAATTTTAAATATAACAGGTATATTCAAGTTAGCTAACAGACAAGCCCAGGAAATAAATAATTAGATGGGGATGTATAAAAATAACTTGACATTGCAAAACTGACGAAAATTACTTACAGCTCTTACACTTCTCTAATAATTTTATTGGAATTCTAAGGAAAAGCATATCACCAACCCTAAGGTATATTTTAAATGGAAATTGAACATGAACTCTGTGATCACAATGTGAATACATTCACTGATATGTATTTATATCTATTAGGCATCAGATTAGAATATTAACTTTTTATATGAGAAAATAGCAGATCCATAAGCTGATGCAAAGTATTATCCAGATACTTGAAGATTTTGAAAAAGTACCTGAAGATTTTGAAAAAGCCCCTTGTGGTAAAAAGTCACACTAAAATATTTTTTTAAGGTTTTATTTATTTTTTTTAGAGGGGAAGGGAAGGAGATAGGGAGAGAAATATCAATGTATGGTTGCCTCTGGTGTGTCCCTTGCTGGGAACTGGCCTGCAACCCAGGCATGTGCCCTGACTGGGAATCAAACCAAGATACTCTGGTTCACAGGCCCACACTCAATCCACTAAGCTACACCAGCCATGGTATAAAAAATGTATTTTTATTAACTTCAGTTTACACAAACATAAAAGTTGTAAGTAATATTACCTCTAGCAAGAATATAGTTAGCCCCTTCCCTTAATTTACATAAAGAAAGTAAACCAAATAAATAAAATACTGTGTGTGTTAAATGAAATAAATCATTTTTCCAACCTTATACAGTTTATCTCTGACAGTTCCCAATCTACCTTAAACTTATCTCATGTTATTGAGACTGAATTTTCTAAGGTCTCCAGTGAACTAATGTGGGGAGAAAAGCAAGGTCTCTCTTTCCTTCAAAACTGAGACTGACTCTATGGCCTTAGAGCCTGAGAAGCAGTACGCATCTAGACATTTATAATGTCTCTATGCAGCCAAGGGAGCTACTTGTATTGGCATGCTTGTTTGACTATACTAATGCTCCATTTCCTCATAGCAGGTCAGTTATTCAATCCTTAGATACTACTGAGGAAAACTAGTCTAAAACTTAATTCTCAGGCTAAGTTCATCAATCAATCTAAAAACTTACATCATGCCCATATACATGAAGACAAACTTATAATTTTGAATAACAGAAAAACAAAAGAACAAAAATGAAGCCAAAATATGTGTTTGTGTGTGTGTGTGTGTCACAAAAATTGCTGAAATACAAATTGGCTAAGAAGGTTAACCTTAATGTTTTAAATAGAAAAGTTGAAAAAGTTCAAATGAAAATTTAGGCACACAGAAATAGTTAAATCATAATTTATTTTAAAAGTTTAGTCTCTTTAAATATTTTTAAAAAGGTCTTATTTATTTATTCATTTACTTACTTACTTACTTATTTTTTTTTAATTTTATTTTTAGAGGGGACAGGAGAGAGAGAGGGAAACATTAATGTGCCGTTGCTTCTTGAGTGACCCCTACTGGGCACCTAGTCTTCAAACCAGGCATGTGCCCTCACTGGAAATCAAAAAAGTGAACCCTTGTTTGTCAGGCCAGCACCCAGTCCATTGAGACACACCAGCCAGGGACTTTAAATTTTTTTCTTAATTTTAAATTTTAAATAATCTTAGCAGGTGGAGCTGCTCTTATCAACCAGGGGTAGAGAGGGTAAGTTGTTTATAGATGTATCACAGCACTTTTCAGGTTGCAGGCACCAGCATATTCTTCGTGAAGTTGTGTAATATGGATATTGACTTGTTAGTATTTTGAGAGAAAGTTCTAACTTTGTGATTTTTCTTTCAAAACAGTAAAGTTTCACACTAAGTTAATTAAGAGTTATTGCATGAATTTGTATTTTGATTATTTTTACTTTTGGTCTATATCTATTTTCTCAAAGTAATATACTTGTTGCTTAATTAGTTATATTAATTCAATTAAGATAATCATAGTACTCAAAAGATACTCATTGACAAATGCAGCTTGACTTTAACCTTTAGGGGCTTATATATCAAAAATCAACTATGGAACATCAATGACAAGGGTTAAAAATTGAATATAAAATTGCACACATTATTATTTTATGTTCTAGCTCTTCATCTGAAACATTATAAATATCTGGGATAACTATTAAATATTAATAACAAGATGTTTTCAGCCCTGGCTGGTGTAGCTCAGTGGATTGAGCGCGGGCCTGCGAACCAGACAATCGCGGTTCGATTCCCAGTCAGGGCACATACCGGGGTTGCAGGCCAGTTCCCTGCAGGCTAGTTCCCAGCAGGGGATGCATGAAAGGCAACCATACATTGATGTTTCTCTCCCTCTCTCCTTCCCTTCCCCTCTAAAAGATCAATAAATAAAATAAAAAAAAAATCTTAAAAAAAAAAAAAGATGTTTTCATATCAGAAAGCAGGAAAGCCTCCGTATTTCACAAGCCAGTCTCAGGTGCATAGTCTTGGCCAAATTCACATTTTCAAGTTAGATCCCTGTGAAGACTATTTTGTGTTTTGACATAGTAAGCTAGGTTATGACTCTCTTCCTTAGCCCTCTACGGTTCTGAGGACAGTTGGCTGGACTAAATGAGAGAACAGTATTGTGAGATGACACTTTGATTTCATCCTCCACACCGATGGGTAAAATCCACCAAACGCTGAATCTATGGCATGAGCCAATCTGAGGTGGACCTAACTTTATGCCCTCTCCTTGCTTGTGAACAATCAGAAGACAAATTATATTACATCCTTGGATTAACCAGTGGTTAACTGGCCAGAGGCATGTTTTTGTCAGGCAAGTGCTGAAGAAACTGAAAACTGACCTTCCGAAAAAGAAATTGGGGTCAGTGCTAAGAGTATTCATGCTAAGATGTGAGATCACTGTTTTAATTGTGAGACCTTGGCCCACTTCTGTGGTCTTCAAAATCTGTGATGCATGGTTTTTTGTTTTGTTTTTTTTTTGATGATGGTATTACAACAAGAAGATTTTTAATGAAAAATAGCCATCTTGTTTAAGTGACAGTTCCTTCGGATTTTTAATTTTACTTTCTACAAATCTATTAACAAGAAAAGTAAAATTTCTAAACCTGGAAGGGAGAAAATAAACAGATAATAATAGTATAACCAGAACAGCAGAGCAGGCATTAGAGAAAATTACAGTTCGTACAGCGCAAAGGATAGAAATATAATTAATTCATTAAATAAGAAAATAAAATAAAGCCACCAATATTAAAAATTTTCATCTCTCCTATCTCATTCAGAACCTCCTCAATCATTTATATTAGTTTATACAATTATATTTAAAGATTAAGGAAGTATATAAAACAGAAAATTATAGCTACCCAATAGCAGGTGTATATCTACAAATGAATGCAATAAAATAGAAACTCAATACTTTAATCTCACCCAATAGAATAAGTTCAACTAGTAAATAAAAATGAACTCAACAATAATATGGTTCAGTAATACTTAATTACAGCAATTCAGAATAGGGTTGATTGGTGTTAAGATTTTATTCAAGTTAATGTTAATACAATTGCTTGAGAACAGAAACAGATAATATAAAAATAAGAACATAAAATACATAATTAAAAATAACACTTCTTCATCTACTGTGTACCACAGCATATTAATGCCATTACATGTATCAACTTATATTAATATGCGAATATTATCATAACAAGCCATATTGTTTTAAAAATTCTCTACTATATGACATGCCATTACTCTTAAATAGAAAATCTTGAATAAATAAAAATTGATATAAGAATCGTAATTGGTACTTATATGTGGTAAAGAAATTTGTAATCTCAGCAGTTTGCATAACAATCTTTTAAAAAAACAATTGATTAAATTTATTGGGGTGACCCTGGTTAACAAAATTATACAGCATAAGTTACACATGTACAATGATTTTTTAATCTTCACCTCAGGACATTTTTTATTGCTTTTTGAGTCTCTTTTAGAGAGAGAGAAAGGGGGAGGGAGAGAGTGAGCTAGAGAATGAGAAAGAGAGAGAGAGAATGAAAAAGAGAGAGAGAGAGAGAGAGAGAGAGATCAATTTGATACCTCTGGAACATGTCCCAACCTGGAGGACAGAGTCTGCAACGTAAGTATATGCTCTGACCAGGGATCGAACCTGCAACCCTTTGGTTTATGGGAGGACACTCCGACCACCTGCACCACACTGGCCAGGGCAGATGTACAATCTTATAAAATTAAAATTCATCACATACTTTCTTGCTTGTGAATAATTTAGTGGTCCTTTTAAGCTACGGTATAATTTAATCAATCATGAAACTAGATAATTTCACATTTATATAAAATATGACATATTATAGTGGAGTAAAATGGAGAATTTAGAGAGAGTAAAATGGTTATGTCATATCTATATATGTTTCATAGTCTTCATTTAAGTAAATGAAATGGTCATAGACTGTATGTGTCCTGCATGAAATCCAAACAAGATTCTGATTTTTAAAACTAGAAAAGTCCAACCATCCTATATGGAATGCCCTTCCTACCACAATCCCACTTCTGGGTATATATCCAAAGGAACCCAAAACACTAGTTTGAAAGAACATAAGCACTTTTATGTTTATTGCAGTGTTATTTGCAATTGTCAAGATATGCAAGCAGCCCAAGTGTCCATCAGTAGAGGAGTGGATAAAACAACTACAGGACATTTACACAATGGAATATTACTTGACCATAAAGAAGAGAAGAGTTTTGCAATTTGAGACAGTGTGGATAGACCTGGAGAACATTATGCTAAGTGAAATAAGCCAGTCAGAAAAAGACAAGTACCATGTGATTTCACTCATATGTGGAATCTAATGAACAAACTGAACTAACAAGGAAAATGGGGGCAGACTCATAGATGGAGAGCAGATGACAGCTAGTGGAGGGGGGACTGAGCAAAAAGGGAAAAAGGATTCATGGACATGGACAACAGTGTAGCTATTGCTGGGAGGAGGAGGGTTTTAGGGGAACTAAATGGTAATGGAAAAATACGATAAGGAATAAACAAAAAAATAAATAAGAGAAAATACTTTTCAAAAAAAAGAAAAAAGAAATTAAAAACACAATATCCTCAACTGATATGAAACACACTGCTGATGTGTAGGTGTCTGCACATACTCAGCAACTGTAGCCACAAGTATCTACAACGGGAGAATTTTCACTCTTAGTGTGTGCATTTCAACTTTCTCTAAGTCAGTTTAACCAACACAAAATCATAGGTGAGATCAAGCTTTCACACATCAGCATGGATGAGCAAAGAAAAGGAGTGCCAGAAAGATTTTGAAAGGTATTAGTCTAAAGATGTTCATAGCATCCCTTCTGTCTCATGGTCTCACGGGCTCCCCGTGGTGAGTGGGAATGGCGAGAGACAAGTGCTGTCCCTGGCTATTGATTTCCCAGAAAAAAGAGTAGGTCATCTTCAATGGCCTTAAAGCAGGTAAAATAAATGGACAATGTTCAATTATCTTTTTGCCAAAATCATCAGAACATAACCATTATTATGCATTAAGATATTTCTTAGTGTTAACTTACAATATTCATCAAAGCAAATATTTCAACACCCATCTCCTCCTCGTAAAGCAAACAAACAAAAAATACTGTTCTCATGGCAGACATCTCTTATCTAGATAGGGGGAAGCTTCATTATTGAAGGTAGTTTGAAATTTTAATGTATAATTATGACAATTAAACTTAAAATATTGTTTTATATCCAATAAGACCTTAAATTATAAATTTCAAATGCATGCAATATAGTAATTGAATGAATATTAAATGCATATATGATGAATGTATTCCACACAGACTTCAGCAAATGTGTTAGAATTGTTAGGTATCAGCTAGGAATGAGTGGCCAGAGGAGACATAAAGCAGGGCCCTTGCCATTACAATTCAACAAAGAACTTAGTACAGAAGGCTAGAAGCAGAAGGGAGACGTGTCTCACCAATTAACTCAGCAGTCCTGGGCTCGGTTTGATATGATCGCCAGGTGTCCTAAGCATCAGAAGCAAAAATAGCACAGGAGAAGGGGTCCTTGAGACTGTGCTGAGAAGGTGAGGGTGCTTCTGTAAGCTTCGGACACAATCTCATTAAGATTTCCAGGTGTCCTGAACATCACAAGCAGGAATAGCACAGGAGGAGGTGGTCCCTTGAGATTCTATGGTAGGAAAGGGGGCCTCTGTAACCATTTCACTAAAACAAAGAGTCTTTACTAACTGAGAAAGAAAGCCTTTGTACCTATACATTATTCCTCAGATTTAGAAGGGGAAGCAGGAGGGGTACCTAGAAGCTGACTAAAGTATATAACCCCTGAACCCCAGTAGTCGGCACACTCAGATTAGCTGTGTGCCCACCTGTATCTTCAGCTCAAGTGTCCAGAACAAACAACTTTATTTCCTCTACACGTGGGGCATTTAGACTAGCTGGGTGCCTGCTTACAGCTTTGTGCTGTGTGCACTTCATAAACATACTGTCTCATTTCCACCATATGTGTTGTCTCCTGATTGAATTTGTCTCTTGTGGGGCGACAAGAACTGTGGTGGCAAAGGGGGGCCTCCAGACTTGAGTCTCTCTCTGTAACAGAATGTCTCCATTTCCTTCAGAATTCTTATGTTCTGGAATTTCATTTATTACAAATAAGCTTTCAACTTATTTTAAAAACTGAGAATAAAACAGAAATGGATGAAAACATACAGTCCATCTATTAGGTTTGTACAATGCCAAGTAGTTGGCAGTTGCAAACAGTTTAATTCTTTCAGCTCATCAAAGACTTTTTGTTGGATTAAAAAAATTTACCTCTACGTTCATTACATTTATACCTTGTAAGAAGATTTTAGAAAAGCTCCAAGATCTGCCTACAGAAATCTGTTTAGTGAACTTGGTTTATGAATGATGGGGTTTCTAAACCAGAAGGTATACATGCATGGCCTATTTTCATAATGATGGCATATATATATATATATATATATATATATATATATATATATGCTTTTCTTATAAAATGGTAATACTCTGCTATAAAGGATAGAAAATGATGTTTTATGCTAGAAAACTATACCTTGCAAATGATTCATTTTGTTAAGTGTTAGCAAAATGTGAATAGTTATAATTGATCATCAACTCATATCAAACCTTCATGACGTGGGGATTTATGGAAGAGGCTGATGATTTCTTAAAGGACTGTTTTATCTAATGTACTATATCACATCTATGACATGGTATATGTGTGCATATATGGGGTGGTCAAAAGTAGGATTATAGTTGTTTGTGTGGAAAACAATACAATAATTAAAATAATAATACAAGAGTACATTGTTCTGCATACTCACAACTCTAAACCTACTTTTGCTCACACCTGTATCTCTCACACACACCACACATGCACTGAGAGAGAAGGAATAAGAAAATCATCAATAAGTCTGAAGTTAAATGGAACTGTTTTTCTAAAATTGCCCCTGGTATTAGGAAGGTAGTTAATTATTTTGATCAAAGTGGCTTTCTGAGAGTTTTTGCTAAAATGGGGGAATACACAGAATATGAGTGAGCACTTTCAGCTCTGTCCTACTCCTCTTTTCCATGGCTACATTCCTTGCCACAAAAAAGACTTAAATTTTTACAAATAGGCACTGCACTTCCTCACCCTGGTGATGTTGTTCCAGGTTTTTTCTGCCTCTCTTGTGATGCCAACTTTTCTAAGAATGAGTGACATCCAACCAAATGGGCTGGTTTGAAACAAATGAATACCTTTTGAGAATGATTTTTGGTCCAGGAATAAGGCCTTCCAAGGTAGGCACTTTCTGGCCTTTCTCTTGATCTCTGTCTCTGTCTCTCTCTTTCTCCTTCAATTATGGGCTGAATTCTGCTTATCTCAGACTCTATTTCCTTAGAAGAATGTCAGGTGAATTTTGGAGCTAACCCACCATATGAGATCATTATCTTTTATTATGTCCACGAAGAAGTAAAGAGCCGGTGACTTGTACTAAAGAGTATCTTAAGTAAGAGTGTGCATGTCAGAGATGATGTAATGGAATCTCAGCAAATTTTAATGATTCCACATTTTATCCAGCTAGGAATTGGGGCAAGACTGAGAAGGCTAAGCTATTAAATGGACTAAATGTCATGCTTCCCACATAATATAAAGTGCACCTGTACAACTATATTTCTAGCTTTTTGACTAATTAAAGCAGTTCTGTTGGTATCGGTTTCCTCTTACAGAATACATCAGTCACATGAAGAAAAGCAGTGGTTCTTACTCTTCTTTGTAGGCTAGTGGTACAGTATTTATTGCCTAAAGACCTGGGTTTAGTCTTTGGCTCCCCCCATTATGGAAGTTCCTTAATCTTCCTAAGACTCATTTAGACTTTTGAGTTTCTACAATTTAGGCCATTGTGGAACTTACACAAGTGTTAAATTTCTTGAAAAGTGCACGGTACACTTTAGTGTTCAATATATGTTAGATGTTGTTATTAACATGCTCATTTGCATTTAGAAGATGCTCTGACCACAAAGCTCCTCAATAAATGTATGCAGATAGTTAATACAAAACTAAATTAAGTGTAAGACTATAAATTGGAGAATAGCAAACTGTAGCCATACATCCAAATCTGGCATGTTGCCTGTTTTGTACTGCCAGGAAGTATGATTTTTCACATTTTTGAGAAAAAACAAAGAATATATGACAGATATTATACGTGGGCCAGAAGACCTAAAATATTTACTGTTGAGCCCTTTACAGAAAAAAGCTTGTTAAACCGTGCTATAAATAATCTAAAGAAGATGACTTCAGTTAAAATTATAGAAATATCTTTTGAGAAAATAAATATTAGAAAACTTGTTCATGAGTCTCTTGTGTGAATTAGTGCATTTCTAAAATTTAAAAATTTTAGTAACCACTGTACACTTTTAATAAACTTCTATTCTTTCCTGTAGATTCTTCCTTCTCCAAATCTTCCTTCATATCAAGGTTACATTAATCATCTTATCGTAGCATTTTTACCATGCCAATCAATTTCTCAAAAATGCATACATAAGTATTGGGTTGGCCAAAATGTTCATGTGTTTTTTTTTGTAAAATAAAAGATACATTTTTTTATTTCCACCAATAACTTTGATTTTGGGTACTTTGAATATGTCAGCTATCTCCCATGAAGCATAATGTTGATTATTCTCAATTAATGTCTCAATTTGATTGCTATCAACTTTAACTGTTCTACCCTATTGTGGAGTATTGTCCAGCATGAAATCTGCAGCATAAAACTTCACAGACCACTTCCGACACATTCGATCAGTTGCAGCATTTTCTCCATACACAATATATACATACATCAAACCATTATGTTGTACACCTTAACCTCATATAACGTTAGATGCCAATGACATCTCATTTAAAATGAGGGGGGGGTGATGAGAAAAAGAACATCTGAAGTTAAAGCAAGATGTTAATGAGCAGACACATAATTCTAATTTCTCCCTGCCAATTCCAAGCTTATATGGCAAAAGTGAGTTTATTTTTACCTACTAAAGCAAATTTCACCCATCCTTCACAGACATCTAGAAATGTCTCAGCAGGAATCCAAGGTAAGGATATTTATGAAGTTTGGTGATCTGACTTAGGCGGGTCTTTCCATGTAGGGGCTAAATTCATGTGGGGCACACATTCTGCTACACTAGTTTAGGGTCCATGAATAAAGCAAAAGGAGGATTTTTATTTGAGGGTTCAAAGAAGCTTAAAAATAAACAATCATTTGGTGCTATCAGTAAGTTGTACAGCCTGATATTCATTTAAATATGTTTTCCCAGAAGTCCCTGAGGTAACCAATTATTATAACAACCTTTATCTTCCTGGGTAAGATTTTCCTTGAATAATGAAGTTATGTTGATGAAAAAAGTAGAATTATAATTTGTGTTACTAAAGACAGTAAATTGTGTCAGCGTAGACATTTCTGTGTTTGTATACTTGTTTTTATGCAAAACTACAATAGAAATGTTTCATATATATAGAAGAATTAATCCCTTTGCTAGGAACAGATAATGTTGATATAATGTAGACAGTTCAGCCCTAATCAATCAAGTTTTACTAAGAAAAATATTAGAAATATTTAGATCACACTATAACCTGATAATCCACAAATAGAGCTATCTTTTTATATAAATTGAAAATATTTTAATGATTTAAAGAATTATTCCTTGTTATTTTATTTTGATTTTGCTATTTGCCTGATTTTTGAGATTTTAAAGCAAGGGTAGCAAACTCTTTTTCACCAGGGGCCACATCAGCCTCACAGTTGCCTTCAAAAGATCAGATGGAATTTTAGGACTGTATAAATGTAACCACTCCTTAACTAGGGGCCAGGACATTTGCACTGCTTCCCAGTAGAAACAAGGTGCCAGGCTGGATAAAACAAGGTGGAGGGCCAGATTTGGCCCACGGGCCTTGTGTTTGCCACCTGTGTTTAAAGGGATTCCAATAGAATCCTTTGTCTTGGCTGGCTACTCCTAGGCTCTTTCTTTACAATCTTGAAACATTTAGAATGTGAATGAAACTAATAAATATATTAGTACGCTATCTTTTTTGCTAAGTTATGAAGATTTGAATATTTTAGCTGAAAAGTAACTTATAGTTATAATAAACACGATATTCATGTGCCTTATAATAATTATATATCAAGAATGATACGAAGAAGTATGATGCATGAAAAAATGAATTTAGATTATAAGCACTTGGTAATGCATACTATTAGTTAATATTTTTCAAAAGAGATTTAAAATTAAAATTGGAAAACAATAGTGTCCAGGAAGACCCTTTCTCATGAGGAAACTTGGGGATAACTGGGACCTAAGACAAGCAACTCTGAGGATAGCCACCATGAACTGAATTCCAATTAGAGAAACATTCTAATATTTACTCTTAGAATATTCAAATCTTCCACCTGTTTGCTAGCAGCACTTCAGTTTTTACATCTCTTCGGGACTTCTTTAAATGACTCTAGATGCTTTTCTTTTTCTCAAGTTTTAAAACATTTATACTGAGAATAAGTCATTTTACCTATGGAGTTAAGAGGTTAGTTAATGACACTTCTTTGAGCAGACAAAAGGGAGAAGAAATGGAAAATAAACCATAGAAGACAAATGATTAAGTAATGTAGATTGTTTTCTATTAAATATACAAGGCAGGATGAAATATATGGTGCTTGCTATTGTTTTAAAAGACACTGGAAATGAAGAAAGCATAATAATGGTATAATTATAAATCACTGAAGTACTTTGGTGTCTAAAAGCATTAAATCTACTAATGCAGCATGATTGTGCTCAAATATATAAGCATGATGTATTTTACAGTGGTATACTTTAAAACACTATAAATAAAAGTATACACTTTGCCCTTGATTAATTTTTGTGTCCCTTTGCCCTTGGTTCATTAAATAGAAAGTAGCATTCATGTGTGAGGGCTCTTCCTACATAGTGGGGTCTTTTCTATCATACTATTTAAAATCCAGCCCTCTTCAACACACACACACACTTCTTATCCCTCTTTTCTGCTTCATGTATTTCCACAGCATTCATCACTATCTGGCACATCTGTTAATTTTAAATGTCAACTATTTTTTAAGGATTTCTCCCTCCCACTCCCACCCTATAATGCTCAGCTCCATAATCACAGGAACATGATTTTATTCTGGCTTCATTCCTAGGGCCCAGGACAGTGTCTACCACATAGTAGGTAACCATCATTATTAATTGTAGGAAAGGAGGGAGGAGAAAGAACTTGCTGGAAGAAAAAAGAAAAAAAATTACTTCTAAGGATAAGTCAGTAATTTGACAACAGAGCTACATGACAGAAGGTCACTGGTAGATTTATAAGCCCCTTGGAAGTGATTTCCTATTTCACTTTTGTCCCACCATACTGATGACGAAGGAGGACCTAGGGCTGGACTCCTTCAGGGAGTAGCCTCTCCTCTCACTCCCTTTTCTTTGGCATGCTTTTCCCTGTACTCTGTCTGCACTAGGATGATTTATATGAGGACTGTGATGGTCAATTTTACATGTCAACTTCAGAAATACTTAGTTAAACAATATTTTGGGTGTGTCTGTGAGATTGTTTCTGGAGGATATTAGCATTTGAATTTGTGGACTGCATAAAAGCAGATCTCTCTCCCCAGTGCTTTTTTTAGGACTTCTGTTCAGCTACATTTTAGGTAGTTCTGAATGGTGGTTACTATGTAGTTCAGTAGTAAATTTGACATGGTTGTGGGAGAATTCAAGAACTGCATTTACCTATGCTGCCATCTTAACCAGATTAAGTCTGGTTTTATTTATGAAATTTTCTTTGTTTTGTCTACACAAAAAATAGTCTACCGAGGGGTCTACAATAGTCTAGGGACAAAATTTCATAACAATATAGAAAATACATGTACAAAAATAACCAATGACTTCCACATTGCAAATTCAGCAGACAATTTTTAGGCCTTGAATTATGTGATATCTCATCAGTACTCAACAAAGGTGACCTAGTTTCCTCTTAAACCCCCTGTTATTATGTCTTCCATAGCTTTGATACTCTGCTGTTCTGTTCCTGCTCTTCTGGTCTTTTTTTTTTTTTTTTTTGAACTTTACTGATGTTCACTACACTACCAGGGAACTAAATTAGTAGAAGACACACTTAAAAAAATCTCATATTCTATCCACAGAAAAACACCTGAGCGGATTTCTGTAGTGATTTCATAACTAATAACCAACATAATAAATGCTATACAAAAATAAAATTTAAAAGATTGAGGTAAAAATAAAGTGACTATTTTAAACGCTGTTTTGTTGCAATGCCTTTATGTTAATCATTAATAAATAAAAAAGACAGAATATACATTTTGGGCAAGCTATATTGTTAATGATAATTAAAATGACAATTTCAAATAGATTTCTTGATAATTTTTTTCACTGTTCATATTTTAAAATATATTTTATTATGCCATTACAGTTGTCCCATTTCCCCCCCTTCATTCCCCTCCACCCTGCACCCCCCTCCCCCACCATTCACCCCTTTAGTTTATGTCCATGTGTCACAAGTTCTTTAGATTCTATATTTCCCCTATTATTCTTGCCCTCCCCCTGTCTATTTTCTACCTACCGTCTATGCTACTTATTCTCTGTACCTTCTCCCCCTTCTCCTCCTCCCACTCCCCTGTTGCTAACCCTCCATGTGACCTCCATTTCTATGCTTTTGCTCCTGATCTAGCTGTCCTCTTAGATTGCTTTTGTTTTAGGTGCGTTTGTTAATAACTGTGAGTTTGCTGTCCTTTCACTGTTCATCTTTTTTATCTTCGTTTTCTTAGATAAATCCCTTTAACATTTCATAAAATAAGGGCTTGGTGATGATGAACTCCTTGAACTTGACCTTATCTGAGAAGCACTTTATCTGCCCTTTCATTCTAAATTAAAGCTTTGCTGGATAGAGCAATCTTGGATATAGGTCTTTGGATTTCATGACATGGAATACTTCTTTCCAGCCCCTTCTTACCTGTAAGGTCACTTTTGAGAGATCAACTGACAGTCGGATGGGCACTCCTTTGTAGGTGACTGTCCCCTTATCTCTTGCTGCTTCCAGGATTCTCTTCTTCATTTTTATCTTGGGTAATGTAATAATGATGTGCTTAGTTGTATTCCTCCTTGGGTCCAACTTCTTTGGGACTCTCTGAGCTTCCTGGAAGTCTATTGCCTTTGCCAGATTGGGGAAGTTCTTCTTTATTATTGGTTCAAATAAGTTTTCTACTTGTTGCTCTTCTTCTTCCCCTTCTGGTACCCCTATAATTTGGATATTGGAATGTTTCAAGATGTCCTGGAGGTTGCTAAGCCTCTCCTCATTTTTTTTGAATTCTTGTTTCTTCATTCTTTTCTGTTTGGTCATTTTTTTCTTCCTTCTGGTCCACTCCCTTGATTTGAGTCCCAGTTTCCTTTCCATCACTATTGTTTTCTTGTGCATTTTCCTTCATTTCAATTAGTTTAGCCTTCATTTGTTCCTCTAATTTGTGACTAAAATTAACCAGTTCTGTGAGCATTCTGATCACCAGTGTCTTGAACTGTGCATCTGATAGGTTGGCTATCTCTTGTCTCTTAGAATTATTGGCCAATAATTAATAATTTATTTTTTTAATTAGACTGCTCTCTTGATTTTTTATCAAGTGCCAATCAAGAGGACCAATTATTATTCATAAAAAGTTCTACTATACCATTTTTGTTATTTCCTCTGCATGCAATATTATTATATATACCCTGAAATTTATTTGCATTAATATTTTAAAGATGTATTTCCCTTTAGCAAGGGGCATTTTAGTTAAGACTAAATAATTCAGGTTTAAACCTACTTCTAATACTTGGTTTTATTTATTTGGTTAAGGTTTGCTCCCAATTACTCTCACTCCCACACTACAATGTTCAGTTCATAATTGCTTGATTCAACCAGGCATAGTTAATTTGATATGTATTTCGATGTACTAATTATGAACAAAAATAGCATAATAATCTCAACACCTTAGCATTGTTTAATTTCCATTCTCCCCTAAAAATGAAGATGATGCTAAAAATAATAGTAATAAGAAAAGTAAAATGATTAAAAAGAAGAAGAGGGAATTAAAATATCAGAAGGTAATATTTTAAAAAATTTATTATATGCCAGAAATTGTTCTAAACAATTTAGATGTATTAACCTATTTAGTCTTCACATTGACCCCATGAATAGTTGATATTATAATTTCTATTTCATAAATGAGAAAAAATGAGGCATAAGGAGCTGAATGGGGCAAGCTGAACTTGCCCATTAATGTCAGTAGCTGGGATTCAAATACAAGAGGTAAAGCTAGAGAGTCTGCAACTTTAACCACCAAATAGGGTATCATTTATACTTCTTAGACTACATGGGGCTCTCTAGCATGAGATTCAACTAAAGTACCAGAGGTGACATGGTTGGTAAGTACTATTAGAATTTATGTTTTATTTATTTTTTAAAGTAGAAACAAAAATAAATATGAGTTCTGATATAATCTTTCTGAACCCCACCTTGCCAGTAAGCATTTCATACTTCTTCACTTGTTGGCTTCTAAATTTAGAGATTGTTTTTATAATTATAACATTTCTTAATGTTGAGAGCTTTACCTTTTGTTTTTTTGACTTAAACTAGAGTCAATATTTCTCAAAATAAGATTCAAGAATCATGTAAATCCTAATAACCTGAAATGTTGATGAATGGAAATCTATAGCTTAAACAAAAGTCTAGTGCTTTTCAAATGAACTAAATTTGAGAACCATATTACAGGGATCTTGTGGAGTCCCAAGTCTTAACAAAGAGAAAGGTTTAACATCATAATGGTGTAATTCAACATAACAAGAATGAACTATTTAGAACATTACAATTTAATAGGAATTAGGTCTGTCATTATATAATATAAAAGCCCTTAATGTAATTGTAAAGTGTAGTTCTGAGTAATGAAAACAATATTAATAACTTGTATGACATTTTAATCAACATACATTAGATTTTACAGACCAAGAAATTTTGCAATTATCACAACCAAGTTCATAATCAATTGTACACTTTTTTCATGATTAATATTGAGTTTACTCTCAGACAGAATTTATGCTCCCTTAATATTCAGATGAAAGGTCATTTCTCGCCCTTTGAAATTTGTTAGGATTTCTCAGGTAATATTGACAGGGGCTAAATAATTTTTCAAATTATTTCATTATCATGAAATGTAATTCACCTAAACTTAAAAAGTAGAACTAAATCAGTAAAGACACAGAGATCCTCAGCTAAGACTGAGAGTGACTGTGAATTAGAAATAAACTGTGACTATACTGTATTTTGCTTCGTGTCTTGTTTCTATCGGTCATTCAAGGTATAAATGATAGATAGGCTGGGCCAACTAAATGGTCAGGAGTAAAGTACTGTACTCTCCATAAAGTGAGCACATTCTCTGGTCATTTTCTTCTTTTGAAGAAATAAATGAACTCATGTTCTCCAGACTCATTAAATTCAAATATATTTGCTTATTACATGTTTTAAATTTAATCAAACAGCACTTAAAACTTTAAGCTACACTTTGCAGTCTTTTCTTAGTTACATGTTCCCTATTACTGAAGTATACTTTTAGGACTGGGTGAAAGAAGATGAAGGGATTAGCCAAAGAACATATATGCAAAGCCCATAGATACAGACATCAGTAAGGTAATGGTCAGAAGGAAGATGGAGTAGGGGCTGGGTGGAAATGAGCAGAGGGAGGGAAAATGGGGGTATCTGTAATAGTGTCAACAATACAAATAAAGTTAAACAAAAAATAAAATATCATTGTGCTTCTGTTATGCTCCAAGTTAAATGCCATCCTCATTTTATTTTTTATTAGTTATGATACTGAATGAATAGTATTTGATTTAGTGTTCCCTTTCTATGGGTTTCACATTTTCTTCTGTTATAGAATTTATTTCATCTCTTCTTTATCTAGGAGGTCAACTTGCATTTCCAATTGACAAGAAAACTCACTACTTCACAAAGTAAGTTCTACACCACAGATTAGTGGAGAAATTTCTTAGCAAGGTATTCAGGACTTTTAAATTTCAAACTGAATTACAATTCAGTTACAAAAGGAAGGACATCCCCCTTCGTTTTCCCTTCTTCATCTTCCTTGCTGTCTGTCTTTGCTTCTATTCTAATACCTGCAGATAATATTGGCAAGCTAAAATTAGACAGAGCAAGATTTGTAAAAAGATTTTATTTATTTATCCTTAGAGGGGAAAGGAAGGAGAGAGGGAGAGAAACATCAATGTGTGCTTGCCTCTCATGTGCCCCCCACTGGGAACTGGCCTGTGACCCAGGCATGTGCCCTAACTGGGAATGGAACCACGATCCTTTGGTTCTCAGGCCCATGCTCAATTCACTGAGCTACACCAGCCAGGCTAAAGAGCAAGATTTTATTCAGATGGCAACCATACCTAGATAGAAGAGTCATGAACTATATCTTTGTAAATTCTTTAGCCATTTCTGTTGACAACAATTAAGAAAGAAAGAAAAATTCCACTTCTATTTTTACTGAGACATTTTACAAAGCTGATGGTAAATTATAACAACAGAGCTTCCTAGCCAGTTTACTTCATGCTGTAGCCTACTTCAGTTTCTATGCATTAACTTCACAAGAAACTTGACATCATACATCAGGGCTGTTCCATTTTACATTGTCAAAACTCACAGATTTAGTTTCTGGACCAGACTTCAGCAGTCCCCTCTTTTGTAGAGTGTTGCAATTTTCTTTCACTTAATTTCTCTTTTCATTCCCAGTTGTTGCTTTATTTTAGCTATAATCTTATTTAGCATCCTTCCATTTTAATTTTTCTTATTTTGGTTAACTACCTCCACCTTGCCAGTAAACAAATCCTTTATCACTGTCCAAAAAAACTCAGTGGAAATGCAAAAAGGTTGATCCAGACACAATGTGGTAGTTTAGTATGGGGAATTAGGAAATATAAAACATCTATTCATCAGAGGCATATTCATGGAAGACCTACTATGCTCCTGACATGATGATTGAAAGGTCAATATGGCTCAGTCCTCCTCCTAAAGAAGGTCATGGTCACGCTTCCTACATAAAGATACACTAACATCATTCCTTCTTTTATTTCACTTTATTAGTAGTTTCTTCTAAGGTGATCTCTAGTAGCATTCAAAGCAAATTTATAATCAGAAGTGTTAAAAGTAACAACATTGTATATGATGGTTAAAAGACATTTTTCAAAGATTATCCCCAAAATGTAAAGCCATAATATGTCTAGAGTGGTATGTTATGGCAAAAGATAAATGGAATGGAAATTAAATGTTAAAATATCTAAAAGTGAGTGTACTCATATTTAAAAGTCATCCTTAAAATCTGTAAATCTTCAGTGAGCATATATACATGGAGAGTTGTAATGTATGATTTTAGGGTTGGAACTTATCTTCTTAATTTTAGGAAGGAGTCAGAATCTACTGTTTTATATAGATTTTTTCATTCTCTTTTTCCTTTTCCTTTATATATTAACAAGTGGTTGAATTCTCAAGCCTGGACCTCTTATTAAGATTTTCTAGTGCAGGTTGTGTTCTATTGCATAATTTGATAAATTAATTTAATGAAGCTACTCAGTTCCTGGAAAAGCCTTGTTTATTTTAGAAGCATAAAAATATACTGCATTTCGAAAATTTTGTTTGAGTAAAAAGCCTACAGTGGAGAGTTCAGAATAAAGAACTGATGGCAACATTACAGTCATATACAGGGACTTTATAAAGAGTAATTAATATTCATTGAAAGTAGTATATACTATACTAATTAAGTTATGATGCCATCACACATTATAATTAAGTATTAAGGGTTGGCAAAACAGGGTATCTAAATAAAAGTGGCCATAAATAAAGCTTAATAGTATTGCTTTCCTTTTCCCCTCATTTTTAAGCATTATGAGATCCATTACTGTATTTTTAGTTAATCTATTATTCCCACAACAACAATACTATTCATAAGCGGACCTCTGCAGCAATCATCCATCACAGAAACCTTCATTTACGATTTGACCGGGAGGGCTAAACTGCAAATTTGTCCAAAAACAAGACATCAGCCATCAGACAGGGAGTCTCAACGTGGATGCTCTCACTGTTACCTCTCTTACAAAGGGTGAGTGAATGATAACATGAGGGAAATGTAACCCAGGCTCATATAACCAGGGAGAAGCAAAGGGGGCTGGACAGCTGCAGTCACAGTTTCTAAGGTTTACAAATGGTAAATGGCCACTGGCTGAATGATTTTTTTGTGCTAAATAATCACTACTGTATTTCCTTTTAAAAACTAAAACACCCTGTTGGAAATAAATTAAACTGTAAGAGGTATTACTATACTTTTTCAGTTGTTACTGAGTAGCATGCTGGTTCTGCTTTCCTAATAATTACTTCTAACATAATATGAATAATTAATTGAACAGTCTTATCCTATCCAAAATAGTAGGGATCTCTGTGTTATATAGTACTTTAGTCTTGCATCCCTTGTTAAAATGCAAGCTGTAGTGATTTCTTCACTTCCTTTTACTTAATAAAATGAAAAGAGAGCACCTATATATAGGATTTGTATCTATACATAGCATAAATAATCAGTTCCAGAAACCAATGATTATTTTCTAGTAAATATAAAATGGCTACTGAGTTTGCTGGCAACTTATAGTCAAATCAGTAGTTATCCATATGCGAGATGGGGTAAAAGTAGGCTTACAGTTGTTCATATGGAAAATAACACAAGTGTAAAACTACTTTTGCCCCACCTTGTATTTGCTTTATAAAAAATAACTAAAATATTAAAGTGCTAAATTAAGGAAAATCCAATCTCAGTTATTCTGAGAGTTATAGATGGGGGACAAAAGTAGATTTACCATTTTATGTGAAATATGGAGAATATTTATTAATTATTGTATTAGTTTCCATACGAACAACTGGAAACCCATTTTGACCCACCCCATATACCTCATAACACATTGAAAGTATTTTCTCCTTGTATTCCCTATCAATCACCAGGTGCTCACCTTTCTCTTCGTTCACCTTTAGAATAATGTTATTTGCCTATCTTTGCAGCAAAACAGACACACACACAAACACAAAATTGCATCTTTAATGTGCTACTTTGCTCTCTGGGCACTGAGGTAAGTCCCTATAGAACACAATACCTTAAAGAGGTTTTCACCCATTAATGGCCAATTACATCATGCTCACACTAAACTTGTTTTAACCAAAATACTAATTAACTCTCGATTCTGTTGTTTTTCCACAAGTAAAAACTCAACTTTTTTATTCCTTTGAGATGTTCATCAGATTTACATTTTCCTTCTCATTACAGAACTTTAAAATGAGCTACACTTCACAGCTCAAAGTGTGGAAGATGTCATTAAACTAGCTGTCTAATCAAGAAGGTGTAAAAAATTTAATTAAACTAATAGCAGTCTGACTCAATTATTCTAAAGTATATTAAAACACATGCTGTACACGTGATTACAATAATTATTTATATACAAGTTTAGTTAATTTTTCTCAACTTATTAAGTAGTGCTATTTCTTTGCAGATAGTATATAAATTTGAACAATATATATGCATATACATACATGCATATATAAATACATGCATATGTGTAAGATATATACACACACAAAATTATAAATGCCACTATATATAAAATATGAATATTTTGGATATGGTTTATCCCACTGTGTGCATTTTTATAACAGAAAATAATCTAGCACTAATCCCAAAACATAAGAGATCAGCACATATACCTCACCTTTCATGTGGATATTGCTTTCCATATTTTAGTTTGGCATTACTGCTAAAATCAGATATTTTTTTAAATAATAAAGTTAATCTTACTAAAGGTTATTTGATGAACTCCAAGTTTAAGATAATCAGTTCGTATTTCATGAGTAACCTCATTGCTCAAAGTTATGTCAATATTCCTTTATGAAGCTCCTACTCTTGCTGTCTCAGTTGCCTTGCTTGCACTCTTTTTTTTAAACAATCCTAAGTCTTCAAAGGACTTGAGTGTACAATGCTGTGCCATTTTCCTAAGAGAACTCTGTGGTTTTCCTCCCAAACAGAAATGTTAGGGGTTTTCTTGAAAAATGGTCAGTGCTACTTTGTTCTAAAGTCATCAGTATATATATCCACCTCTTTCCCAAATATCTTACAGAGGTCCACTCCCAGTTAAGAAAGTGTCACAGCTATTTCTACTTTTTAAATTTTACTAGCAAACAATGACTTTTACTTTTTAAAATTTCAGTGCTGTTTGATCGTTGTCTGCTTTTATGTTTTAGGGAGTATTACAGTAAAAGAAAATTGTGTGGAAGAAGCCTTGAAGACTCAACTTTCTTAAGATCCTTGTCTCTTTATGACAAATACAGGCTCTGAAAGGATATTATTTTTAACAAACTAGTATTAAATGGCCAACATATGATTGGTCAAAATAAATCAGACAAAACTGTTAGGCCAAACATTATTTATTAAAATCTACATAACTATAGATTTTAGGATCTACCAGGTCTATGGTATATCACACTTCCTGGCATAGTAAGGGGGGGGAAGAAACATGAAAATCCAGAAGTGCTTTGATAATAGCAGTCCTCTTGATTTGAGGACATGCACTCTGGTATATACTATGTAAGTGTCTGGAGTCAGATATCTGTAACCTTGCCACCTACTAAGTGTAGCCTTGGACAACTTCCTTAGGGCCTTGTTTATAATATAAGAATAATAATAGGCCCTGGCTGGTGTGGATGAGTGGATTAGGCACCAGCCTCTGAACTGCACCATTGCCCATTAGGTTCCCAGTTAGGGTACATGCCTAGGTTGTAGGCCAGGTCCCAGGTTGGCAACCTATGCGAGAGGCAACCTATTAATGTATCTATTGCACATTGGTTTTCTCTTCCTCTTTTTCTCCCTCCCCCTCCCTCTAAAAATAAATAAATAAAATATTTAAAATAATATAAGGATGATAATAGTATCTGTCTCATAGGGTTAAGTAAACTAATGCTTGGGATATCAATCTTCAGTAAGTGCCAGGTATGATTATCTAATTATCATCATTACCATCTAGCTCATCCTGGGCTCACATTTTTTTCTGGAAATAAAACATACCTGTTTAATCTTATGTAACTTGTATCAGTAAACAAATGTTTATCTTGACAGAGTATTTAAAGTTTATAATAAAATTTTTAATACATTTTATGAAAATTTTCCTTAAAACACTATGAATAAGTAGGGCACTACTCCCCTTTCTCCAATGAAGTAATTCAGGCTCAGATGTGAAAGAATTTGTCTTAATTCACAAAGATTATCCTATTCCCTATGGCTCTCCTCTTACCAGCTCTCTGTGCTGACACTAATTAATCTATATGCTACTGTTAAGTACCTTCAATTACATAATAGTCTATGGCCTAGTAAGAGTGAAGTTCTATATAAATAACTTCACCTGAATAAATTCAATACTCACAATGTAGTTCCCTCCATAAAAGATATACTAATGGACAAACTATTTTATGGTTCAGAACAAGAAATTCAGAACATTTTATAATTCTTATAATAAAGCATTTTTGAACACCATTTAATATCTTCAACATTTCTAAGTGTAGGCAAATGTTGGTACTTTTATTGCAATATTATTTATTAGTTTAATAACAAAAATTAAAAAATAAAATTCAGGTTAATATAAACCTATGAATGATACTTTCCACCATTTGTGATTTTAAAGTGGTTAAATATCTTAGATGTGTGTGTGTACCTCTTCCTCTGTCTCTGCCTCTGTTTCTGACTCGAGATAGGAATATAAAGATGTACAATAGGCCACGTAAAACTATTCATTCTGCCAGAAAAGAAACAAATTTCATTTGAAATAAAATCTGTAAATACCTATAATTCAGAAAGCAGTTTTATATTTTAGGAGGTACAAGAAGCCACCATATCACTCTTTATTCTTGGTATTAATTGAAAGTTAACAAAACTTAATGAAGAAAAGTTGAAAAAGTTTTGCTTATGTGGATTTTCTTTATGTTTTTGAAAAATTGAATAGCATTAGCCACCCAAATTTACATATACATATATGTATATATGAGTGTGCATGCATATATATACACACATACACTCATATATACATAAATAAGGTACATGAGTGTGCATTTGTATATATATACATATATATAAATGTGTGTGTATATATATATATACATCTACACTAATATATACATAAATAAGAAATTAACTACTCAATGCTATTTAACTGACTCTTGCAGATTAAACAAACTATAAGTATACACAAAAGTATGAGTGAATAATATTTAAAATAATAGTTCATGAATTCCTCAATGCCATCAGTATGAGCCTCCCGAAAGAGGCTTTTTATCATTTCTCTTCCTTTTGTTAAATCCTAAATTTGCTCAGTTCACAATCACTGTTTGAAAGATTTCTTTCCAATTTCAATTTCTCAACTAATTTATCCTAGTTGTCCTCCTTTTCCTCCAACGCCAGTCCTTACCAATTGCTGTCATCTCTAGCTCCTTAAACGCCTGTTGTATTCTCTTTTTCTTCACTATGCCAACTACTTCTCAGATCAGAACTGGACTAATGAAACCATCAGTGATCCCACTCTTTCAGTTCTTCAATTCATTCTCCAAAATGTGACTCAAATGGTTTATTTAAACTTCAAACCTGATAATTTTATTAAACTGATAAAATACAAGTGTCCCTCAATTGAAAACACTTATTTAATTTGTATCACCCTAATAGCTAGTGAAGTTGAGCATCTGTTCATACATCTGTTGGTCATCTGTATGTCTTCTCTGGGCAAGTGTCTGTTCAGGTCCTCTGCCCATTTTTTAGTTGGATTGTTTGTTTTGTATTCAGATATATGCATTCTTTATATATTTTAGATCATAATCCCTTGTCAGAATTGTTGTTTGTAAATACCTTCTCCCATTCATTGGTTGCCTTTTTGTTTTGTGGGTGATTTCTTCTGCTGTGCAGAAGCTTTTTAATTTGGTATCATCATTCACTTATTTTTGCCTTTACCACCCTTGCCTTTGGGGTCAAATTCATAAAATCTTCTCTAAGACCAAAGTCCATAAGTTAATTATCTATGTTTTCTTTTCTGTAACATATTGTTTCAGGTCATCTTTGACCAATTTTTTTTTTGTATATGAGGATAAACAGTAGTTTCATTCTTTCACATGTGACTCTCCAATTTTCTGAACACCATTCATTGAAGAGGCTTTCTTTTTTACATTGTATGTCTTTGGCTTCCTTATTAAAAATGATTTGCCCATATACATGTGGGTTTATTTCTGCCCTATCAGCTCTGTTCTATTGGTCCGTGTGTCTGTTTTTCTGCTGTTTTGGTTATTGTTGCTATTCAGTATAATTTGAAGACAGGGAGTATGATGATGTTGGCAGGAAAAGTGCAGGCAGGAAAGGTGACATCTACAGTGTCAAGGATTAAAATAAAGTTAAAAACCAGTACAGGAAAAAAACATGATAACCTTATAATCACTTAAAGTGCAAAACTAAAAGGTGGCTCCCAAATTCTGTGTTTAGGAGGTAACAGGCCACATTAGTAATGACATTTATATTAACAAATACCTTTAAAATAGATAGTTAAAAACCTCTTTAAGAATCTATAAAAAACTAACCATAGAATGAATAAAATTAACTATGAGCTATTTTAAGCTGCTAATTGGTCAGAATACAATCTCTTAATCCATTACACATTTAGAGGCCCACTGGCAATTTATTGAATAAATTCAATTTTTGGAAAATGTGTTCTTAATTCCAAAGATGCCTCTGGTAGTTCAGAAAATTATAAAAACAATTAATATGCAATTTTAAATGTCAAGATAGAAAAGAGACATATTAAGACACTTGACTACATATTGTATCCCACAAAAAATATGTTTACAATGATGCTAGACAATAATTACTTATTTCAAATTTAATTGACTCTTTCTGTATTTAATTAAATATCCAATGTAGGGTTGGGACATAATATTAAAGAATTGTTTTGAAATGCCATTAAATAGATGACTCTTGCCATGTTTATTTCAAAATATATGAATTTCATGAATAAATCACCATGTATTCCAGCTATTGTGACTCTCCATTATGTTACATAGTAAATTAAAAATATTTCAGTAAGAATCTTTGAGTATCTAGTTCTCAATCTACCTAAAATATGTTCAAATAAATTCATTCTGAATCTCAATCTTCCATAAAATGTCACAAAATTTTGTATTATTTCAAAATAAAAATGTACCTCAAGGTACTTTTTAAATTAGAAAATATGATGCCAATATATTATATGATAGCATTGAGGCCACAAAATTTAGTATTGCTCTTTAATTAATAACTATAATTAATAGTCATTTTAAGACAATAAGTTAAATGATCTAAATTGGAGAATGATGATCTAAGATAAATGTATCAGACAATGGTGACCCTTTTTATTTGAGTATGCCAATTAGCATTATTTATTACAATATCTCCTCATTCAGACTAAATGCTAACAGAATCATAACAAATCCTATGTTTCAAGTAATTGATTGAAACTTCAGGGGGTAAGTAATTGCTATTTGAAATATAAACAACATTTTTCCTCATGGTTGTTATTGGTGAAGAAATAGTTTTTCTCTGCATGCATTTTGAAAAAACGTATTCTTGTTTTGCATCAGAACTTCCATACACGTAGTTGAAATCACTGATTTTTCCATGTTTCTGAATTTTGTAAATCTGGCTAGATTGTGAGTCTCAGTAAAAGTGTGCTGCTCCTTGTACTACTTTAGTGCACCTTAATATTTACACTCCCTCTCTGAGTTTTTGAGTGATGCTCAGACTCTAGGCTTTCTGCCAAGAGCTGGACAAGGATTTGAGAAGGAAAAACTAGAAAGCAAATGTAAAAAAGAAAAGTGTCTATTATTCAACTTTATTGAACTCTAGAATTAAGATATTTTTGGAGGGCAGTTTTGCTCAGTATTTCTTCCACAAGAGGCATTATTGCTTCAAGGATTCAAGGAAGCCATTGAAAACTTGAAATATGTGAAGCTAAATTTCAAAAGTACAAGCTATGTAACTGGACATTAATGATTGTTCCTTCAGTTTTAGCCAATGCCAACGGTGCAAATGAACAGGACCCAGCAACAAATCCGTATCTTCCATAAAGTACTGTCTGTAAAACAACGTAATAAGGTATCCGAAGAGCGCTTTACACCACTCAAATAGCGTGTTAGGTTTCTCAAAGACTTTAACGCTCATTTTCATAATTATCCAGTAGCTTCAATTTTAAAGAAAGAAACTGAAAAGCAGACAGGTAAAGTGATTTGCCTGTGGTCTTATGACTAATGATGGACAGAGGCAAGTTTTCAGTCCAAATTTGCCTTGTTCCTGCTGCTTTGATCTTTTTGTTATGTCAAGTTGCTCGTCATTGCATTAGAACTCTATTATAAATAATCCCTTTAAATTGTTCTTATTTATACTCTATTTTGCTCATTCTAAAAATATTTGAATATGCTTAAAGAAATATTTATAGTATAGTAGGAAAATGAATAACTGTATGAACATAAATGGATTTTCATCCATACAACATATTTTATTATCTTGTATAATTCATTACTTAATGAGAGTTACACACTTTGGCTCTTACACAATAGTCAAAACAAAGAGAGAAAAAGATGAATTCTAAAATTCAAGGCACAAAAATAAATCGGGTGTTTGAAAGTGACAATGATTTTTTGTGTGACTCCTACAGGATGTTTCCACATGTCAAATCTTTAACATTACCTATATTTTGTTTATAAATTGTATGTACACACATATTCTATATAGTGAGAATAATCCATATCTGGATGATCTACCTTCTAAGATCATGAAAGGGCTATACACTTTCAATAAACTGCTCATTCAAGATACCTCTGACAGTGACAATACATCAAAATAATGAAGGTAGTGCTTTTTCTTGAAAAGGTTAGTCTATGGTCACAAAGTAGGATTAATTCTTATCTATCTGTCTGAGTGTGTGTGTGTGTGCGTGTGTATGTGTGTGTGTAAATAAACATGTAAACCATGCACATAAATTTTTTGTGTTATCACTTAGGTTAAAAATTTACAGAACCATATCATTTCACTCACATGTGAGCTATAAAACTGAAAACAACAAATGGACAAGACAAGCAAACAAACAAAACTCATATAGACAAAGACAGCACTATGTTGGTTACCAAGAGAAAGGGGATAGTGATGGAAAAAGGAGATCAAATATATGTTGACGGAAGGCAATTCGACTATGGGTGTGAAGCACATAATTCAATATACAGATTATGTATTATAAAATTGTACACTTGAAACCTATATAATTGAGTAAACCAATAAAATTAATTCATAAAAATTAACAGAAAAGAAAGGGTGTTCTGCTCCTACCCTTTGCAATCAAATGGCCTTGCATTTAAATATCATACTCCACTCTGTGCCACAATGTATAAGACAGGAATTATTATGTACCATTTTTGAAATAGACTAAATCATTAGGAATTAGCATTCAACATATTTTGTCTTACATATATATATATCAATTATGAATTGACTAACTGTAACCTCTTCCAATGCCTAACACATGAATAATCAATTTAAGAAAAATACATTATTTAAAATTTTATTTCTCATATTATCTTTTGTGTTTCTTGTTTTATCTGGCTGAATCTCTGTCCCAATTGCTGACACAGAGGCTTTCTGTCCATGAGCTTGTCCAGCATTCAAGCATGCCATGTAGGAATGAAAATTACCACTGCCTGAGGCTTGGTTCAGGAGAGTCCTGAAAATAAAGTTTAAGAGCCAGTATATTCAGAGAACTAAACATATACTAAATGTGGTTGAAAAATGTCCACTTATATGTGCCAACTTGTCAGTTAAGTTCCAATGTGTCAGCTGAGCTTAACTGGGTAGTCATTTGGGAAGCAGTTTCTTAACTGCTGAGATCAGTAGCTATGCAGTAACCACTCCCTCAGCACAGCACTGTGACTTCATTTTATAAGTTCTATGTTTCCTTAAAGACTAAAAAACTTCCAGGACATACCATCCCTATATAATTGCTTTTCTTCATCATTAGTGATCCTTATGGGACTTTCTGAAATTTGAAATACACTTTGAAAGCCACAGTTCAATTATAGATAGTCAATCTCTTTCAAAAGACAGACTTTTTATAAGTTCATTTTAATACACTTGGTGAATTCTAGTGATCTGAAAACTTCTATTCAAAGAAAAACCTTCACTTGGGTATTTATAGCAGCTTTATTTGTAATTGCCAAAACTTGGAAGCAACTAAGATGTCATCCAATAGGTGAGTGGGTAAATAAACTGAGGTACACCCAGGCAATGGGATATTATTTAGCACTGAAAAAAAAAAACTGCTATCAAGCCATGAAAAAAAAACCCTTAAATATATATTACCAAATGATAAAAACCAATCAGAAAAGGCTACAGACTATATGAGTCCAACTCTATGACACTCCAGAAAAGGCAAAACTATGGAAACAGTAAAAATAGTCATTCTCAGTGTTGGTTGGGGTGGAGGGAGATGAATAAGCAGAGGACAGAGGACTTTTAGGTCAGTTGAACCCCACTGTATGATAGTATAGGAGTAGATACATGACATTATGTATTTGTCCAAACCAATAGGACATACAACACCAAAAGTCATCCCTTAGGTAGACTGGATGGTGATTATGTGTCAGTGTAGGTTCCTCAGTTGTAACAAATGGACCATCCTAGTGAGAGACATCAGTGATGGGGGGATGCTTTGAATGTGCTGTGGTGGAGGGAGCAGAGAAAGTCTCTTCCATTAGTTGTGCTGTGAACCTAAAAGCACTCTAAAAAGGAAAGCCTATTAAAGAAAAATCAGAGAGAAAAGAAAATCTCTGTCACTCTGAAAATATAAACCATACCGAAAACCAGTGTGAATTAAAAAATTCGATGTATCAGATTTAAATTTTTCACACAAATTGGAATGAACAAATAAATATACTCAAAGTATTCCAAATTGATAGTTCTTTTTCTGGACTTCCAGACACTATATAAGGTGTTGCCAATTAAATCTGATCAGCACTAATGTAGTATTTCCAGTCTTATTTTCAGATCATGTAGTACAAAATCGGCATGAAAATTCTAATCCAAAAATTAACACAGCTGGGTATCAGAAGTTACATCAAGGATACTAGAGTATGTGTGACTAATGTCTAATTATCCTTCAGGGTTTGTGATTTTCCTTTAAAGTTGAGGGTTACTTCAATGAACACCATAATATTTCTGTGTCTGTTTTTTAAATTTATTTCTCTCTATTTTTGAGGGCATCTAAATGCAAGACATCATGCTGAGCAGTAGTTATATTCAAAGAAGAGTGTTATGGTTTCTCTTTGAGAACTTCCATCCATGAAAAAGATTATTCCATTTTTATTTTACCAGGTAAATCCATACAGCCTATTTTATTAATATAAAACTAAGGTTTGGGGAAAAAAGCATGATTTTTTCAAAGTAGCATATTGATTAAGTTAGGGTCAACATTCAGCAAAGGTATTTCATATTTAAGTCATCCTTTTTTACTTGCTTTTATGATTCATTGGTAATTCATTTCACAATTATCAGGTGCCTATATTGTGATAGACACTACTCTAGGCATCGAGAAAAGTAAGTGGGCTCCAAGTTGGACCTCAACCTCAAGAACTTTATGGGACTTGGGACACAAGTCAATATCATTTCTAGGTTTTCTGTGAACTTGATAATTTCACACTCCATTAAGGCAACAGTTTTTATTTGTTTTTCATTGTTTACCAATTATTATTTCTACTTACTTAGTAATTCTTATTTCAGCAATTTGTGTGGATCTTTTTAAATATTTTTGTTTATTTATTTTAGACAGAGGGGAAAGGAGTAAGAAAGAGAGGGAGGGAAACATCAATGTGTGGTTGCTTCTCACACTTCCTAATGGGAACCTGGCCGACAACCCAGGCGTGTGCCCTAGACTGGGAATAGAATTAGTGACCTTTTGGTTAACAGGGTGGCACTCAATCCACTGAGCCCACACCAGCCAGGGCTGGATCTCTCTGAAGATCTCCATATTCACAGTTTTGTACAGTGGTTGGCATTAAGATTCCAAGATAAATGTTTTTGGAATCTTTCCATTATAAAACTCATTGACTCAGAGTCCACATATAATAGAGAACATAGACTGTCATCACACATATGAAAGGTTTATCTACCATCTCAGTGTTTGTTGGATAGTTGTCACTACTTCATGACCACATTCTCCCTAACTGAGCTGGAATAGATGGGAGGACAGGGACCATGGTAAAATGACCCCATGAGATCTATTTCTCTGTATCCATGACTTCTGAAGTCTCTTCCATTGCAGATGCTGGTTCAACAACATAGAACAAGGGACTTGCTTGCTAAATAGGACATTAACAAATATGACACAATCACAGATTTAAAAAGAGCTTGCTTATTGTAATTCACCCTCTCTTGCTGCTGAAGACTGCCACCCAACTCAAGTTCTCAGCTCACAGTATATTTTAAACCATTTTATTTATGTCACCGCAATAAACAACTGATACAGAGGCTTTGGCTTGGCTCAGCATGTTTTGTGGCAGTAATATATTTGAATGCTTTCCCTGAAAAGATTTCATGGACCAACTAGGGAGAAATAGTATTTCCCAAGCACTGTCACTACTAAGACTGAGCAACTGATGCTTTGGTTATAGTAAGCCATGAATAAACAAAAACCCTACATCTAGATTTCTCTTGGAAAATTATAATTTATTCAAGAAAAAAAGTGCTATCATAAAAAGACAAAACATAGGACTGTTCACACTAAAGTCTCAATGAAATATCAGTTCACTCTGTAGTGAAGTTGAACACATTTAAAGCTGGAGAATGGAATGCAAAATAGCCACTTCAATGCTTTCACTTTCAATGCAAAAGGCCACTTCGATGTCTAGTTAAATTCCAGAAACTTACTAGGACCAGGAGTAAAACCAAATGTGAGGTATTTTGTGCAAACTATAAACTGAGTTTGAAAAAGAAGAAAAAGCCCTGACTGTGTGGTTCAGTGGATTGAGTGTGGGTCTGTGAACCAAAGGGTCGCCAATTTGATTCCCAGTCAGGGCACATGCCCAGGCTGCAGTACAGGTTTCCAGTAGGGGGCGTGTGAGATGCAATCACATTGATGGTTCTCTCCCTCTCTTTCTCCCTCTCTAAAAATAAATAAATAAATATTTTTTAAAAAAAATTAAAAGAAAAGGAACAAAACAAACAAAAAAGAAAAATATGAAAACCACAGACTTCAGAAAAAATTCAACTATTATTTTCTCTTCTTTATTCTCCTCTATTCTCTAATCACCTTTTAAAAAACTCTATGATATTGTGGGAGTGAGAAAGAGGGCATGTGAAGAGGGTGGCAGTAGACATGAACATTCTGTCACAAATAATGTTTCTTGCTTGGTATATGTACTTACACTGTACTGTTGATTTTTAAATTATTTTACCCTATTAATTCAGTTGCAAATTTCAAAGTACTCCTCTCTTTGTGTGTGTGTGTGTGTGTGTGTGATTTTGTGTTTGAATAGCTTCAGCAAAAAGTTAGAAAGATAATGTAATAATTTCAAATATAAATTTTAGATCTACTAAATAAAATGTCCTAATCAAGGTTTTACTCAAATAGTAGAAAATCTATGGCTATTATACTCAATAACAACAACAACTACACTTAGGTGACATAATAGATACATTTTCACTAAAATAACTAATATTGAGTGTAACATAGAAAACTATAAAAACCAAATATCTTCGGTTTGTAGCATCAGAGGTTGCCTCAGATAATAAGTTCAAACAATATTTCCCAAGACTGCAGAAGCTTTATTTTTGTTGTCAATTGAGTTAGGTTTTAAAGTTACTGCTATGAATTTTTAAAGAGAATTTTTTACAATATAATTTGTTATAAAATATACAGTTCTGCCATATAAATTATGTCAGTATAGATATGAAAACCCCAGAGAAATATACTTTAATCAACGGCTGGAAACTTGCTGGTAATTTTTGTATAAAAACAGAGTGGAGTGTAAAATTGAATGAAAAGGAAAAAAACTGGAGAGAATATTAAAAGAAAGGTAGGGCAAGATAGTAGCAAATGAATTAGTGAGAACAGAGCTAAAATTCAAAGAGTGGAGTAGTAAATTCATAAATGATGCTGTAGAATTACAGAACAAACTCCAAAGCAATGGACAATGAGAAATCAAAGTCAGGTAGGCTTTTTCACCCAAAAGACCAATAATATAAAAAATAGCCAATTTTAATAGATTATCTTTCTGAGAAAGGGGATACTTTCTGAACTTAAAGCAAATATTAAGGTTGCAGAAAACAGACCGTCTCTCTGGGTCTGTTTACTTTATCCCCAATCACCAGGGCCATGAGTCGTTCCAAGTACAATTTAGAACTACAAGGGTCCAGAAGCACCAAATATAGACTCATGGAGATGACACCCCTGAGTTCTGAATCACTTTGTTCACACATTTATTACCTCTATTTTTAAGAAAATTATTTTTAGGCTTAAATTCAAAGAAAAACCAAAAGCATTTCAAAGAATTTAAAATATGCACACGTGCACATATTTCTAATATCATAATCTAGTTCAAGCCTTCATCATTTCCAATGCATATTTTTGTTTCTTTGCATTCTAAATTTGCTTCCCACTAGCTTAACATCCATAATGCTGCTAGAGTAATGTATTTAAATGAAAATCTTTTTAAAAAATATTTTATTTATTTGTCTTTAGAGGGGAAGGAAAGGAGAGAGGGAAAGAAATATCATGTATGGTTGCCTCTAGTGCATCCCCTGCTGGGAACTGGCCTGCAACCCAGGCATGTGCCCTGGCTGGGAATAGAACCATGATCCTTCTGTTCTTAGGCCTGCACTCAATCCACTGAGCTACGCCAGCCAGGGCTAAATGAAAGTCTTTTATATCAGTTACCTTACAATCATTCCACTGTTTTTCACACATACAAATGCATGCCTGGGATATAGGGTGAAAGACCTACTTGACTTGATCTCTGATCACCTCTGTACAAGTGCTATGAGACCAAAATGATTTTCCCCTTTTCTCTCCCATGCATCAGGTAGTCTAGCCATTCTGGATATTTTGAATTTTCTTAGGAGTTCCAGGTTCTATGGTTACTCTACTTTTCAAATGAATTTTTTTCTACTTAGAAAACTATATTTTATTTGCCATCTAACTTACTACAATTATATTTCAAGCCCCAGTTTAAATGTTTTCATTTCTCAGGAAACTTTCCATCCTTTCCAAGAAAGCATTTGTTACTTTGTGTTCCCATCACACCTTGATTTATCCTTATCATCAGATTTATCACTCTTCATAATCATCTGTCATGAGTTCATATTTCCAGTTAAGTGCCGAGTGGCAATGATAATATTCTAAAAATCTTTGCAATACCAGACCATATCCACCACATTTAAAAGAAAGTTAAATCAGAATGTATCCACATATGAATAGTATGAGTCAAATAAACATAAGACAAATAGGCAAATAAGCACATTAGTAACATAAGTATTTATTATAAAAAAGACGTATTTTCTAGTTTATTTGTTAATGTTTGCCTATGCAGTGCCATATATATTAGCCAATTCTAATCATTGTTTCCCAGTTAGCAAGACTAAATTCATCTGCTTACGCAAGACAAATTGTTTTGCTGATTGAAAATAAAATCAGAAGAAAAGTTGAAAAATTATTTTCAACTTAAAAAAAGTTATTTTTTTCTTCATTTTAGTATAGGCTAAATATCAATGTTCAAGGAACCAATGAAATCACTAACAGTAGCTGATTCTCCAGTAGAATTCTAAAATATACAGTTCTTGAGCTTGGTCAAATCCAATTGATTTGAGTTAGTGTCCTTAGCTGAAATATCTTGAATGTATAGTCATTTATTGATTATGGAGTAAATGTAATCAGAAATGTTAATAAGTGGATTGAAAAAGTGTGGTACGGATCTGGTTGGTGTGTCTCAGTAGATCTAGTGTGGGCCTGTGAACCAAAGGGTCACCAGTTTGATTCCCAGTCAGGGCACATGCCTGAGTTGCAGGCGATGTCCCCAGTAGGGGGTACACAAGAGACAACCACAGGTCCTCCCTCTCTTTCTCTCTCCCTTACTGTCTCTCTAAAAATAAATAAATAAAGCCTTAAAAAAAGATTGTGGTACATTTACACAATATGCAACAGAAAGAAAGAAGGAACTCCTTCCCTTTGCAATAGCATGGACACAACTGGAAAGCATTATGCTAAGTGAAATAAGGTAGGTGGTGAAAGACAAATACCACATGATCTCGCATATTAGTGGAACCTAATCAGCAAAACAAACAACCAAGCAAAATATAACCTGAGTCATGGAAATAAGGAACAAACTGACAGTGACTAGAAGGAAGGAGAAAGGGGGATAAAGGGGGAAAGAAGGGGAAGGGTCAAGAATAGGAATATATATAAGGGACTCATGGACAAAGACGAGTGAGGGAAGATTGAATGTGAGGGTGGGTAGGACAGGGGAGAATAATGAGGAGAACATGAAGACAAAAATGCATTGAAACAAAAATTTAAAAAAGAAAATATATTTATTCAATCTACTTTTCTATCAAATTTAATTATTCTTTGGCAAAGTCACCATTCTTTTGGTAATGGGACCGAGGAGAAAGGATATTAAACAGTCAAAAAGATTGCCTTGGTTATATAGATTTGAGCTGTGCTTTCTAATTTAATATGGTTAGTCCTAAACTACAGGATAATATATATTTAATGGGTAAGTGACTGTTACTATTGGTTTGACCAATAAAGATAAATTTAGTCTGTT
Source organism: Artibeus jamaicensis (assembly GCF_021234435.1). Classification (NCBI taxonomy): domain Eukaryota; kingdom Metazoa; phylum Chordata; class Mammalia; order Chiroptera; family Phyllostomidae; genus Artibeus; species Artibeus jamaicensis. Next base: position 48,032,847 of record NW_026522030.1, read on the forward strand.
CTCAGTTTTCAAGAAAGCATAGGGAAAAGGTAATCCAATATATTTTGAAAGATGACTGTAAAGACATAGAAAGTTTAGCAAGGGATCTCAAATTTGCTCATGTTTTTATTCCAAACAGGTAATACAGCATAATAAGCATTAATAGAGAAAAGGAGTTGGAAGCTAATAGAGAAATGAGATTAGTAGCATTTCAAGATTCTCATAAAAAAGTATTAATTTACTTTAAAATTTATACTTTTTCATCTTTTCTTTTTTAAAATTTTATTTGTTTTACATTTTAAAATTATTGTTCAAGTATACTCGTCTCCATTTTTCCCCCTACTCCCTTCATCCCAGCCATCTTCACCTCCCACTCTCCATCCCACCGCATTTTGGCGTTGTTCATGTGTCCTTTATAACTGTTCCTGAAAAACCATTTCCCCTTCCCCCTTTTATTCCCTCCCACCTCCCCTCTGGTTACTGTCAGTTTGTTCTTAATTTTACTGTCTCCAGTTACATTTTGCTTGCTTGTTTGTTTTGTTGATTAGGTCCTACATATAGGTGAGATCACCTGGTATTTGTCTTTCACTGCCTGGCTTATTTCACTTAGCATCATGCTCTCCAGATCCATCTATGCTGTTGCAAAGGGTAGGAGCTACTACTTTTTCTTCCTGCTGTGTAGTATTGCATCATGTAAATGCACCATAGTTTTCTAATCCATTCATTTATTGATGGGCACCTAGGTTGCTTCTAACACTTGACTATTGTAAATTGTGCTGCTATGAACATTGAGGAGCACAGGTTCTTTTGAATTGGTGTTTCAGGCTTCTTACTCTATAATCCCAGCAGTGGAATTGTCGAGTCTAAAGGCAGTAAAAGTAAATTTAAAAGGGAACAATAAAGGTGAATATGAATAAGCCATTAGTTCTGCTTAAAACAAATGTTAAATAAGCAGTAAAATTGGTAGCATCATGACCTTAATTTTATATACTAATTATCAGCTTATGCTATATAGAGTGACACCTACATTTGCCCTATACTTTCTGTTGAACGGATAAATTAGCCTATCTTGATATGCATTATGCAATTACTGTATGTGCTAGAAATAAATGGATACAACAGATCTGTGTTGATATATTTATAAAAAGCATCAGGCTAAAAAAGTAATTATATGAGATAATGGATATGTTTTGAAAACTTTTAAACTATATTTCATTAATTATGCTATTACAGTTGTCCCATTTTTTCTCTCCTTTATCCCTGTCTGCCTTGTACCACCTTCCCTCCAGCATTCCCTCCTCCTTTATTTCATGTCCATGGCTCACATATAGAAGTTCTTGGACTTACTCATTTTCTATACTATTCTTTACCTCCTCCTGTCTATTTTTTACCTGCCATTTATGCTTCTTATTCCCTGTACCTTTTTTTGAGACTCTCCTCCACCTCATCCCCACTGGTAACCCTCCATGGGACAAAAACAAAAACAAAGTAAACAACCAGAACAGGAAGAGACTCACAGAAATAGAAATCACATGAAAACTGTTTAAATTGAGTATAATAATGATACTTTCACCATAGGCTTATTTTTGAGGATTAAATGGTTTAATATATGTTAGGCACTTAAAATAATGTTTAACAGTATGCACTTAGTAAATTTGACCCTATTGTCAAGAAAAGTCTTATTTGGAAAGAGGAGAATAAAACTTATGAATCCAGGTCTGAAATTTTGTGACAATAGTTCCACTATTCAAATACATTCACATTTTCTAAAGAGTGAAGTCAGAGCAAGCATTCTGTCTTTAGGAGAAATGGTAGCTTACCTCTAATTAAATTTATCGGGATACAAATTAAAAATTAAAAAATGTAAACAGCAGGTAAAATCTCCTCCTTTGGCACATATTTCTACACTTTAAGATAACTAGAAAAAGGGACAGAGTAATTGAAGTCTGTCTTCCAATGTGAGCAATTTAAGAAAGAGAATAATATTCTGTACTGGATGATGTTTGTGTTTTTATTAGAGATATAGTCCCGAGTTTATGTGCTATAGTCCAGTGCTTATGTGAATTCATGGAAATAAAGTCAGTTTACAATAAAATGTTCACATTGAGGCTATATATTCTTAGAATCCAGTCACATGTGCCAAAAACTTAATGAAACCTGCAGCATAATTCTTCTACCTTGTGGAACAATCTGATAAAGCAATGTATAATGACACATTGGGTTTATGGTGGGATGCAAGATTCAATCTATGGTAGTAAATCTTCTAAACTCACTTTTCTTAGCCTGCAAGTCATACTCGATGTAGTGTTCATCAACTATCTCGTGAATCAAACTCAATTTGCCATACTAGTACCCCCCGTAAAATTTTCTTTTATATGAGGTCACAAAGAGTTCACAATAATAGTGAAAAACAAACATTCTAAGGTCATTGATATTGTCTTTCAAACATATTCCTTTACTTCAATATGTATCTATTTATATCCTTAAGTTGTGTTACTTGATGGTTCATGCATTTTTCTTTACTTGGAATACAGATAGATATTTCCAAATCAAATAAGATTTATTACTAAAGAGCTTTTCAGTGAGGTGTACTTGCCTTTTGCTTTGGATTTCTATTCAATACAGTGGATTTCTGTTCTGTTCAGTGTCCATTACTGCTAAATGCAATGCTATTTTATAAAGTGCCAGACTTCAGAATATTAAAAAAATAAGTTAGAACTACATAGAACTGTTTACTACAAGCCTCGTGAATAATATTTCCTCAACCTCTTATAAGAAATCCTAGAGCTTGCTTTTTAATCAGTTCCCTGTGCATTGCTTTGCTCTGTTTATATTAATGAGCAGTATTGTGAACTGATTGTGGCTTTCTTTAAACCAGTTAATCAAAACTCACATTCCTTCCAAGTTTAGATTGTATGCATTGAAGTCAAGGGTCAGTAATTGCCCAGTGAGCATTTAACCCAATATGTGGATATATTTTTGATAGCTTGCCAGTATACTTAGAAAACAAATAATAATCAATGAAGTCATCAGTTCATGTAGGTACCTGGTATTATCTACTGCAAAACCTTAGTTTATTTACCTCTATTCTGTTTTATTCCAAAATATGCTATTTTCTGTGACATTTAATTCACATTCAATTTAAATGTTTTCAAAATAGACAAGATGATAATTTTAAATAATAAAATAAAGATATCTAACAACTTACCAAAGGCAATATAGCCAAATGAATAATACATAGTTCTATGATGGTTAGTAGATTTAAAAAAGCTTTATAGATATAAATATTTTAAAAATATAGTCAGAATTATTCAACTCTTCTGAGGTCATATTAACAGGTAATTGATTTTTGTTTATTATCTTTACACCAATATCTTAGGACATGATATTATTACTTTTTTATATCCAGCATTCAAGGACAAATGGTAACATGTATAAAATGATTACTTTACTAGAGACAAGATACATATCAACTGTGGCAAATGCAAAGAATGTAAAGGAAGGCTGATGCTAAACTTTGTTTGAGAAAGCAGTGAAGTAGATGATGATATGATGAAAAATAACAACAAAAACAAAAACAAAAGAATGAACTAAAAGAAACTTCTAAATCCATTACAGTGAAGTAAAATGAAGTTATCTGGTGATTTTGGAACCATACTGCTGAGGCAATCTTTCTAAGCAAAATAGTTTTGTTTGTTTCAAATTAACAGATTTTTCCTTAAATAAATATTTCCCCTATATTAAACTCAACTATAATGCCATTTCTGTCACAGAAATTAGAGTAAAAGAAGTGACAATTTTAGATAGATGAATAAAACAGAAGGCAGATATTTTCTTAGGAGGAGTGCAAAGTAGCTGCTACTTCTCTGGAGGAGTGAAAAGTAGAGCTCAGCTGAGATCAGCGAAGGGTAAGAGGAATCAGGATATTGTTACAGATAGGTTCCTTGGGGAAAAGCATTTCTTGTTAGAAAGAGAAACGAAAGAGAGACAGAGAGGACAACACAGAGGGAAAAAACGTCAGAAAACAAGAAATACTTAAGATTGGAGCAGAGATTAATTACAGGGAAGCAGTACTAGCTAAACCCACAAAGAGAAATCACACCATATCACAGAAAGCTTTGTTGATTGAGAGTCAGAATATCTGAGTTGCAACAGTTTATTTTGAAGAACTTGAACAGAAGAGGCATCCTTAAAGTTACTGTTTGAGGCAGGTGTAGAGAGGGGCTAGAAACAAGGAAACTAGTGAAGAGATGTCTGCAGAAGGAGCAATGAATTAAAGGAAGACGAAACTACTGCTGTGGCAACAGAAATAAAAAGAAAGAAATAGCTTTGAAAAATATATAGACTATCTACACTGAACTCAGTAAACAATTAGAATTTTGTTGGTGTAATTGGAAATACAATGATACAATTAAAATAGAGTAAACCAGGGACAAGGAATTGCTTGAGGGCAGGGGTTGAACTTAGGGACATGATTTGGAAAGTACTAACACAACAAACAAGAACATTGTGCCTAATGATGAGTGCAGGTACCAGAGGAACAGGCAAAGTCAAGACAAGGTGAGAAGTGAGAAGAGGTTAAAAAAAAGTGAGATAAAAGTGAGGTCTACTTTTCACAATTTTAGTGTGAAAGAAAAGAAGAACAAGCATAAGGTATTTTGGACTGGGTGCAGGGTCTTAATCAGCTTGCTTTCTTGTTTTGAGTTAGGACCCAGAACCTCAAAATGGTTTTACTTAAAAGTAAAAAGGGCCAAATAGAGAGAGCAATATCAAGGATTTAATAAGGATTATTAATGACACAATGTCTAGAGGTTGAGGTATCCAACTCCGAGCCAACTAGGTAAGCCTTTAGAATCATAAAAGTCCTTTTTTTTGTTTATTTTGGAATAAAAAGAGGAGGAATGAGGTAAAGATACGAGGATGTGTAGGAAGGAATACAGGGAGCCAAAAGTCACATTTGACATCTTTAACCAAATAATGTGGCAGATCATGTCATCTTTTTAATACATTGGTGGGTGGGGCAGGGACAGGTATTGGGAAGAAATGGGGACCACTGTAGTTGAATGACAATAAATAAATAAATAAATAAATAAATGTGTGTGTGTGTGTGTGTGTGTGTGTGTGTGTAGCAACAAGGTGCAGGAGGAGATGGTGTTTTCAAGAAACTATAAAGGGTCTGGAACTGCAGCTTTGTGGAATATTCCAGGCTTCACAAAGAGATGAATGCAAGTACTATTGAGCAGTGGTACTAGTTTGGGTGAACTTTTTATTAAAACAATTCCTTTGCTCTGACAACAATTACTGAGCTAAAAGATGAAGTATTTTGAACTTGTCCTTTTTTTAGTGGGACCCAATATTCTTCCCAAAGTGTTTGAGAAAAACAAATAGTGTAGTAAAAGTACTATACTCCAGATTTTTAAAAAAATCATAGAGTTTTCTTTTCAAACTGAGGATCAAGACATCATTAAATCGAATGTGACCCGAGTGTGCCTAAGTACATTTCATGTACTTGGCAGGAAGCCATTACAGTTGATGTTTGATTTATTTGCAAAAAGACCTGCTGGCCTAATTACCCATTAGCCTCAGGAGACTTGCATATCAAGGAGACAAATAGTTTCAATATTATGGGTGTTTAAAAAGAATTCCTGTGAATCCATGGAGAGAGTGATTACTTTGAAAAGAACTGCAAACATATGTTTAGAAATGATGAGGCCTATGTTTATGCCATAACACATTGGCCACAATTATACACTTTCAATTCTATTGAATATTGGGAGAAATTTATACATGCACAAGCAAAGACTCATTTGCAGAACTCTTCACATAATTACAAAGTAGGATTATTTGACTAAATATACTTTTTGTTAAGTGTAAGCACTTCAGAACAACATAGTAACAATCTTTTTACAAAGGGGTTGAGAAATAGAGGTTCAGAGAGAAAATTCTTTCCGACTTCAATCCTATGTATCCCAGCAGGGTGATTCCTGTAGCAGTAGCACCTTTTAGGAACAAGAGTTTCCATTCCAGATTTCCTGACACTCAACAAGGGATTTGCTTTTCACTGGCAGATAAAAAGAGGTCCGTCTGAGCTTGCGTGGCTATACAATTTAGTGCTCTTATTAGCTAATTTAGCTGCCTCTTCATGAGTACATGGTATGCTGAGAAACAACTACAGGGTAAATTGATGAGAAAGTTCTAAGTGAGGCCAACCACATTCTCTATCAGGTCTTGCGCTGTTATCAACTTTGGTTGAAGGTAACTGTAGGCACTAACTGTGTGTCACTGTAAACCTCCATTTTCCACTTACCCACAGTCCCCTCCGAACGCTCTGACTTCTGTGGGGTTTGGGGGAAACATGTACCTCTGCAGCCAGGTATCATTTTTGAAATCTAATTCTTTATACATGATCTTCCCCTGTTCCCAGCTTCATTCCATAGCTTTTCACATTTTATGTTTTGGAGCATCGAGAAGCAACAATGCAACATCACACTACATATAAATATTAGCTTGTTTTTATCTTATAAGGACAGAGAGGAATACAGAAAGTACAGGCAGAGGTACAAGACTGGGAAGCAGGAGAGCTTCATACCAGTAAGCACGTGACATGAGCTTTTGACCTACCTGACAGAATGTGCCATTTCACTCTTCAAGTGAGGAAGTTGGACGCGTTGCTCTCTGACTATCCTTTTCTGCTCTATTACTTTAAGTAAAGCAGTGTTAACATGCTTGGTCATATATCAGACCATGGAAAATGCCAGTTAGGCATTTCAGATAACACATTAACAGGAAAAATTAAGATCAAGCACAAACTGGGTTCTTAGAATGGTGAGAATGTTCATGCTGCACAGCAATTTTAGAGAGTGGCACACACAGTTTTCATGACAGCTTATAAGGAAATAAGGATGTCTGTAAATATATACATGTATAACATTATATTACATAGAAGGTGTATATATAGTTGTGTATGCATGTATGAATAAGCAGAGGCTGAACTATTTTAACTCATTTGGACATTATGCACAGAGTTGGGGCTACAAACTCAAGTCTTTTTGACTTCTATGACTGCGCTGCTTATACTGCACACTCTATTTTAACAAAGCACTGTGAAGAAATCCCTACCTTAATGTCTTGAGTCCTAAAAATTGTTGGCCTTGGGTGATGAGTAATCTATAATTAGAGCATCAGGTATACCCTGGACCTTGGAATACTGGCCAGATACAGAATGGTGCAGATGTGTGTTTCTGTGGGTACAGAAAGCTTGGCACCATTCACTTTTCTCTGCACAGACAGAAGTGACAATGAATACCACAGTGTCTTAAGGCCACGAGTTGCCATGTTCTCTCTTGATATCATATAAATCAGGTAAACACAAAGTACAATATTTGGTAAATGGTGGTTTATCTGAGACATAGATAATACAAATGAAAGGAAGAGGGTAAGGTAGTAAGTTAATGGACCCCTTAAATCTACCTCGCATTGTGGTACAAGCTTTATGTGTACAGTGTGGTTTCCTCTTTATAACTATCTACTAAAATGAGAATTACTTTTATTTCTGTTTCCCATATGAGGAAGTTTGAGTACTTTTATTTCTGTTTCACATATGAGGAAGTTAGAGCTAAGAAAGTTTAATTAATTTGGCCAAGGAAGCAGCCTAATAGCTGGCAGAGATGATATCTACCTACCCCCCTCCCAATCCTGTGCTCTACTCAAGGCATCGAATCACACCCATGGGCGCCTTGCACACAGAAGGAAGCTCATTCTCTCCAAGTAAAGGGAGAAGGGATCCTCTAAGCACATTACTACCTCTTCCTAATATTCCATGCTTTCCTAAATTTAGAATCTTTGCTAAATGTTTCATTAACTTAGTAATCTTTCTACTTAATAAAAATGCACTCATCTCTTCTTAAACTTAAAGGAAAACCAACATGACTTTAGAAGGCCTCATATGTCTGTCACATGATAGACTACAGGCTTAACTCCTTTATCTAATTGTCACGTTAGCTTGCTGTTTGGAACTGTGAGCAATCGTATTCTTGAAGTCATGCAATTTGTCAATAATTCATGTTAAGAATATGCACCATAATATTTATTGCTTTATTCAAAGCCTTCCAGAATTAATAGTCCCCAGTCTATAGTATATCTTTTATGAATTCTTAAGTATGTATAAAGTAAGAGAGGAGCCCAATTCTATTTCAAATCAAGCTATTGCCCTTGGAAAGAATTGTATTATTAAAGGATGATCATATATTTTGCTGCCAGGTCTTTTGGCTAATGTACTTTTCTCAGTCCATGCACTGATCAGTTTGTAGTCATTATTTAAAACCATTTTATTAGCATTAGTTGGTATGAAAATGTTTGATTCAGAACACTTTCAAAGAGCTCTCTAAATGTTGACAGCTGCCTTACCATTAAGTTTTACTCAGTTGTGGCTGATATTGTTCGAGGAGCATTTAACATTCTTTGATAGGAAAATAATGGTTATCTATTTAGGTTTCCAAAATTTTTGTATGGGTTAACACATTTAATTTATAAAAACCTACACGTACTTTTATAAGATGTATATTTATAAGGTGTATAAAGATCAAGATGTATATTCTTGACAGACATTTAATTCACTAAGGCACAGGTGTTATACACAAGGCCCGGAGGCTGAATCCAGCCCTCTGCCTTGTTTCATCAGGACCCAGAATCTTGTTTCTACCTGGCAGAAGCACTGAGCTCCCTGCTCCTAGTTAAGGAGTAGTTACTTTTACACAGTCCTAAAATTACATCCGGCCCTTTGAAGGCAACCATGAGGCTGATGTGGCCTCCTGGTGAAAATGAGTTTGATGCCCCTGCCCTAAAGGGTTTTATAAGTACCACTTAATGATACCTGATAAATAATTTTGACACTTTATTTAAGTGGGGCTTTTTAATGTTTTTAATCCACCACATTCAATAGGTTTTAACAGCATTTAAGCATATTTACATTTTTTCTGGTCAATTTGACTCATTACACACTTTAAGCCTCTCAAAGAGCAAAATATGCATCAATTCAATACATACCAATATGGGACTCTGTTACTTATATAAACCTGTTTTAAGGTGCTCTAGGGTCAAGGAGAAGAACAAGTCATTGTTTGCTTAATTCCATTTTCTTATTTCCTTAGTTTTCTAGAGAATTAGTTTATGAAATGGCTTGGTCTATAACAGGTTATCATTCTTTAATGCATGATAAAGTAAATCCCATGACTTTTCTTTTCTTTCTTTCTTTTTTTTAATTGAAGTAGAGGTTAGCAACATGGATGAGAGCTTTCACCAGATCTCCTGGGGTTGAGTCTTGGCTTTTCCAGTTCCCACTTGCATGAGTTTGAGCATGTCTCCACCGCAGTCTATCAAGTATGAACTGGTGACTAAAATAGCTGCTCCCTCATAGTATTGTTTAAAGGATTGAATTAATCTGATATGTTCAGCACCTAAATTAGTGTGTGGCACAATGTAGGTGATATTATGTTGCTATTATTGTTAAAATCAACAAAAGTTTTTCATTAACATAATGGCTTTTGAAGGATTTATGTGTTTTCCCATTGAAATTTAGGCCCATTTTAATTACTTATTCTTAATATCAATCCTTCCTTAATACTTATTTTAAGGTTTAAGGATTGTTTTTCTAGACTCTTCTCAAATGACAATGAGAACATTCATTTGATTAAAATCAAACAAAACTGAACTTGACCCTAGTTTTGTGTTGAATAGAATAGAAATTTCACAGTAACATTTCAAGGTATTATTTTATAATTAATACTTAATTATTTCTTCTCTGAGAATAAAAAGAAACAGAAATAAAAGCATACCAAAGACTAAAGTTGTCCTTTGCTATAAACTTTTGAATTCAAAATCTCTTATATCTTTTTTTATGTATTTTCTAATTTACAATTTAGATTTCATCAGTGAGATTAGCGTAAGGAACTACCACTTCAAGAGCATTTTTAAAGCTATTCGAAGAGCCCTTATTATTAAATTATTATTTCCAAATAGAACACATTAAAAAACCCTCTGTGATCCATAGGGTGTGAATTTTTCATTAGTTAACATCTACTCATTGATTGTCCAATCTTTAAACCTTATAATAATTGGGTATCTTTACATTTAACTTACCAAGTATAATGCCTCTAAAAATCCTATGCTACAAATTACTAATAAGATGAAGTTTTCATATATTAGAATTAGTAAGGTGCAATACCTACTGTAAAAACTATAATGTGAATTCTCTTTTTTGCTTACAGATATATTTAGCACAGCCAAGAGATATTTAAACATGAAGAGAGGATGAAAGCGCATAAGTTCGGTTAAAAGGCTCATTGCAGTGACTATACTTGCAAAGAAGGATATGAATAGGTCCCCACAGAATCTAGAGGGAATATTCAAATATTCACAAACATAAGAAAACTTCAAGGAGAGAACATTTTAGCAGCAGTGACAGGGTAGTATCTCAAAATGGGAAGGGAAAATAGAAATGAATGCAAAAGATTATTAAAAGTTCAATTAACAAAATGAAAACAAGGTCATTAGTGAACTTCAAAAGAGCAGTTTTATTGTAGCATTGGGGGAAAATCAATTTGAATTTAAAAGTATGAGTAGGCAGTGAAGAAATAAGTAAGCATAACCTAATTTATCATGAATTCCCCAATGAACTCTGTCCTCCGTTCATTTTCCTGACCTTCAAGCTCTACCTTCTGTCTTGTTTTCCATACTTTCCTGACTCAAGTTGCATCTTTCTACTGGTTTCTAATGGATGGCTAAGGAAATAAGCCTTCTGGTTCTCAGGCCGGCATTCGGTCCACTTAGCCACACCAGCCAGGGCCTTTTTGTGGTTTTTGGAAATAAGTCTTCTGAAAGCCAAAGTCAAAATGGTTAAGAAAGTTCACTAGACTTGCATACATAGTTATTTAACCACTCCAGGAGGTATGCTTTCTAAAAGGCTTATCCCTAAAGTACCACTCACAGAGTATTTTCCAAAGAGTAGCATAAGGCAGGATCTTACCCACCAATCTTTAGTGCCCTTTAATAGTGAAAATCACAAGTCGTTTGAGCCTTTTTTAATGAAAAATTAGCAAACTATATCTATCAAACAAAATTCAGGACATTCCTCAATATCCGGAATCTTGTTACCTGGATTTCTGTGTTATCATTTTAGTTATTTAGTAACAAAAGCCACATATTCCCCCACTTTCCTGACCATCTGCCACCTGTTCCCAAGCCACACATAACTGTTCCTCTTTGTTCCTACCTCATGGCATCAGCTGTGGGTGATTTTGGATAAAATGTCACGGGACTTCATATTCAGATCGTGAAAATGCATGTTCTCAAAGATTCACGGGTCTAGAATCTCCTAAAATACGTTTTTAATCTAAAGTTGATGTCCTACTTTTTCATTGTAAAATGTAGCTATGCCAGGAGAAATTATTCTCAATGCCCCAGTCTACCAGCCCATCATCACTACAGGAGACCGTGCTTCCTACTTTGCTGAAAAGATACAACTGTGCATGGCCATCTCTCCTCCTCCCACCGAGCAGTATGCCATGTTTTTAATTTCTTCTCTCCCAAGGTTCCTGTCTCAGCATATTTGTTCATCATGAGACTTTCTTTTTTTTTGTTTTGATTTCTAGCTTTATTCAAAATTTGCCTCAATGTATTACTTTCTCCTCTGGAGTCTTAGTTTATTTATTTGTCTCCTTATAATCAAAGCATGCATGCCTGTTGTTTGTTTATTTTTAATTCTAAAAATCTTCACATTGCTGTTATGTTCTTCCATATATATATATATATATATATATATATACACACACACACACACATATATATATATATATATATATGGAGAGAGAGTTGTTGGATTAAATAAAACAAAACTCAATAGTGTAAAAACAGAGATCAAAAGGAAGACAGAAAATTTTTTAAGTATTTTTTTCAGAGAGGCAAAAGAGTGTATCTGAGGTTTTCTAATTGTTTAAAATTTTTCTAGACCTTCTCATCGTTCAGCTAACCCTGATGTCCTTGTCATTGGTTTAGTCTCGCTACATTGAAAGAAAACTCCTCACTCAAAGCTAACCAATGTTCCTCTTGACAGAAAATGATAATCTAATTTTTTCAGTCTCCCTCAGACCTAAGTAGCATAGCTGACCACAGCTTTATTAAAATGCTCTCCAGTAGCTTGGGTGCAGTAACTCTTGTGATTCTTCTATTTCTCTACTTTCTCTTTCTTATGACTCTTGAAATTTTTTTTTATCATTAACTTCAGTGTTTACTTCTATCATTTTATTATCCCCCTTTATAAACCTAATGCACCCAATTGCCCCATTAAGCAGAAACATCTATTCCTACATTTCTTGTCCTGAGCTCGCTTTTAAAATCACACTTGCATGTTCAAAGATCTGGGACTTTGGGTACATTCATATATTCACTCAGTGCCCCAGTCATGCCTTATGGTTAATGACAAATATGCAACCCTGCAATGACCTAGGCATTTTTTTTACCTCACTGTGGTTTTCATTGCTCTGTGAGCCCAGCCTCACTGCCGCCGCCCCTCCCTCTCCCCCTCCCTCTGCTCTCTTCTTTTTCTTCTACTACCCTCCAGCATCCAATTTAAGTAGATACTTCATGGGAAGTATTCATCTTTTTTGAGGTCCAGTAAAGCTTTGTTCACTGTTTTGTTCAGCATTGCCATGGTATAAATTCTGCTCCAGCATTCATTTATTTAAAAAAGTACCTATTACTCCTAATGAATATGATTAAATGTGATTACTTAAAGTAGATTATAAAACTATATGTGACTAATTGTGTAAGTGGTTGGTTTTTTTGTTGTTTTGTTTCTGGCTTGTACTGCTAGGAAATCACAGAATATTTAATGCATAGTTGTAAAAAAAGTATAGAATTCTGTTTCTAATCTCTGATCCTGTCTATGGTTTCTTTGAATGCTCTTATTATGTAGGTTTGTTTGCTATAAGCCCACTAAAATTTGTTTATGCCTCAGGCTCACTAGAACCATGTGAAAGAATAGCTTGTAGACTTTGTCTATTACATAAAGATGAAATGCACATTAGACTGGACTCATTAAATAAGCTACTTGAGATTGTTTCTCCATTCATAAAACCTGATAAAACTAATCAACTTCAGCATCAGGACAAATGGAAACCTATAAAAACATAACAGAAACACAGAACAAACTAGAGGGTTATAGCTTTGAAGTGCTGTTCTCAAACACTATTTCACAGCTACCATTTTTAAAAACCTGATAACCATTTTTAAAGCCCCATAAAAAAGTGAATCAGAGCCTCTGCGTAATGGATGCTGCAGTCACCATAGAACCACGGAGCATGACAGCTTTGGTTGGCGCCATCAAATGTGGAGGCACTTACATTAATTTATGTTAACTTTTTTAAGGTCAAGGGTGGAAATCTTTTTCAGATAAATTCAGAGATTCAAACTATATCTTAACAAAGTAACAATTCTTATTTTGTTCTTATTTGGTTGTTTTCATGAACAACTATCATGGTACAGTCATCAAGCAGTCAACACTTTTCTGTGAAAAAAGACATAAATTCTGACAGAATAGTGAAATGGGATTTGATGTAGTCTCAGACACACAACATATGCCCCAGCTTCAGAGATGCCTGTTTGCCATCTTCCCCTACTACTCAAATTTTGCAAGCAATGCCATAAATCAAAGCCTTTCTATTGTATTCTACCTTATTTTTTATCAAACAGCCTGCAGATGAAACAGAATATAATCCATTGCCATCTCTAGTACTCTCACTCAAAAGCCTGTTGACTTCAGAGCATTTTACACTGTTAAGTATAATATAATAATAACCAGGGCATATGGCAAACTGTGAGGGGGAAATGAGGTACATCAGTATATATATACATTGATTCCAATTAATAGTAGTACAAAAACGAACTAGGAATATCAAGTATGTTGCCTCTTCAGAATGACTTTACATAACTTATATCCATCTCAGACTAACTTAAAAAGCCAAAAGGCTTGATTTACTGAGAATTTACTAAATGCCAGTATTGTCCACTACACATAGTGTATCTCATCGTTAATCTAATCGTTTCAGTTTTTAATTAAACCAATGCATAGTCAGAAACTTACTAAAGCATGCCTGTCTTAAATTTACAGCTGAATACATTTTTTACGTATATATACATCAATACAATGGTCATTTGGATTCACAGATTGAGTGTTTCTATTACCTAAGAAAGTTCCCTTTTGCCTTTCCCTCGATACCTATCCAGAGACAGTTCCATGGAGGCGACCATTATTTGTACTTCTGTTGCCACAGATTAGTTTTTTTGCTCATGAACCTAACATCAATAAAGTTATGCATCATATCATCTATCAAGTCCGGGTTCCTTCTGAAAGATCCTTCAAAGTTCCTACATATATCAGTAGTGTAGCTTTCCATTATAGAAATAGGCCACCGTTAACCCACCTCTTGTTGATTTTGTCTGTAGCTAAAACTGCTATGAATGCTTAATATTCTAGGAGTATAATTGGTGGGTTGTTCTCCTAGAGGAAGGGTTAGTAGTAACTTATTTTTAGTGGATACTGCCAGAGAGTTTTCCAAAATGGCTCTGGCAATTTTCTTCCCATCAAAAAAAATTATAGATCCAGTTTCTGTATAATCTTGTCAAAATTTAATATTGTCAGTAAATAGTCATGCTATTGGGTACTTTGTTGTGGTATCTCATTATAAATTCGCACTTCCCTGTTGAAGAACTGATGTTGAAAAATGTTTTATGTAAATATTAGGCATCTAGATAGTCTTTCTTTTAAATATATGTTTGTAGGAGTACTTTGTATAATCTACAAATGAGTCTTCTCTATCCTAGTGACTTTTGAGAAAAATATTAGGATCTCTACTTTAATAATGATTAAAATGAGATCCCGAGAGGTAAAATAATTCACCAAATCACACACCTCGAGTAGGTGGCAGAAGAGACAGGGTTAAGTCTGCCTCATGTAAAAGCCTGTCTTCAGCACATCTTACACTATTCAGTACATAATATGCTATAAGCAGAGTATGTGGCAAACTGTGGGGGGGGAACGAGACATCAGAAACATCTCTCTCTGGAATATGTGTATGAGATGTCCTTATTTCTACCAGTACCCCTCAGAACAGTGGCAGTGGGCCATCTCTAAACAGTTCATTGAGATGAGGTAAGGTGTCTAGGAGGGAAAGTTAATATGGGTAAAGGGTGCCTCAAGGAACACTAGTTACAGGAAATATTTTTTTTTTGCTGTTCTGGGAAAAGTAGTGAATGCTGTTCAAATGAATTCTAAAAATTCAAAACCCATTTTAGTGTATTAAAGCCTCCATAGATTCCTCTTAAATTTGTGTAATCCATCATTTCTAAATTACTCGGTAAGAGAATACTTTTCCAAGGAGCACCTATTAAGAGTTTGTGGAAACTAGCATGCCATGGAAGACAGCGTCTCTTTTTCCTTTTGATTATTCCTCTTCCCCAATACACAGTGGAAATTATGAGATATAAGTAAATTCGCATACACTAGCACGCACACAGAAATATGCAGCATACACTGAAATAAGTTAAAATCCTTAAAACAAAAAATCCAGATTCGTATAAGCATTGATACAAAATACCATTCCAGTGGGAAATGGAAAGTAACAACAAATACAAGCCTGGGATACTGGCTGAGGGCAAGTTACATTGAGAATTCATGTTGTGGACAGAGTTAATGGAATGACTAACTACGTTATGATCTTAGAAACAAAAGTTTAAAGGCACCACTCCAGCCTGCTTCCTCAGTGCAAAAGATACTGCTACCATCCAAATTCCTGAGCATGAGGGGCTTGGGACTTTCATAGGTACAGAAAGGTATGTTCTCATTCTCCCCTATGGTCAGTGTTCAAGGTAGTTTGGGTTAGCTGAATAGCAATAGGCTTGTCCATTATCATGTGATAATAAACTCAGATAGTTCACTCTGTTAGCAATCAAATGAACTAGACTTAGATGGAAAGTACAAATATCCACTCCTAGATTCAGAGAGAGAGGGGAAAAGAAAGAGAGAGACAGAGGCAGAGACAGAGAAACACTGGAGCTATGAAAAAATACGCAAGGGATAGATACAACTTGTCATTTCTAAATAGCTTTCCTAAGAGAATGGGTAGAAATGCTTGCATGGATATCTGTTTAGTAAGGTCCTTCACAGCATTATTCATTTTATACACACACACACACGCTCATCCACATATACATATATTTGTACATTTATACATGTATATAGAAATAGGTAAAAAGAGACACTAATACATCAAACATTATATTAACAGAACCTTAATATTAACAGAGCCATTCAGATCAATGTAATGTTTTATTAAAGCCATGAAAATGTTTAAAGTATAAAACTATAAAAATAAAATGTGTTGGATCAATAAAATCAACAGACTATAGGAATACTATATAAATTGTAGGTATATTCTCATTGGTAATTATCAACTGAATAGTAGTCTTTGTCTTTGTTTAATATCATCACATATAATATTTTCCTCTTGCTTTTATAAAATTTCAACATTTTTTGTGATGCTGTAAGTAATATCTGTGACATAATGCTGAGTCAAAAATGAATAGGGAACTCTAAGGTATTATAATGTACGTTATATTTGCATTCATTTTTCTACTTATGAATATCGTACATTCATTAATACTTTTGGAATGCTGGTACTACAGGTTTTTGTTATAATTTTAAAATATGTTTACTTGAAAAGTCATCAAAGAAGCATATATTAGAATTTATGTTACACAAATATGTATTAGTAAATCAGAAGTTAAGCTGAAAATGCATATAAAATAAATTCCAATTTGATAGCAAGAAAAAAACACATGAGATTGACTGACTATAGAATACAGAAAACATAGAATTGAATTAATATTCAAGAATAAGCTGCATATTGCAATTCATTTTGTTTATATCTCTTCACAAAAGAACTTAAGGTGGAAATACAAAATTAAAGGAAACTTTCCAGAACTTTCAAAGAATTGAGATTGCATTCACAATGACCTCAATAAAATTACCAAGAAAACTTTCAGATTTCAAGGAAAGGGAAAAATTTCCCCTATGTCTCTAAAAGAATAAAAGCAAATATATTTCAAAGAAGGCAAAGCATTATTTTACAGGGTTCTCTGAAGTAACAATCAACATCAGAAGGTAATAGATGACCTCGGCTTTACAAAAAAAGTCATTCAAGAACTTTGCTCTACTCAAGCAGGCTGTCATTCATCTATGAAGATGAAATAAACACAACTTCAGAACTGTGAACTGTCACAAAATTTACCACAAAATACCCCTTCTACTCTGCAGAGGTTAAAAATAACATAAAATAATAAATAAGTGAGAGAACTTTGGACCTCGAAGTTGATTACACAAAGATTGAAAATAACTCTTTGTTAAAAAATAAAGGATAAGTATTTGTTGTCTTCAACTAGATATATAGTTATACATATATACAACTTAAGCATTATAAATGGGAAAATATTTTCGATCATTATAAATGCTGTGAGGGGGAATACCACCTCACAGAAAGGCATGTACCACCTACCAAAAAAAGAAACATTCCTATGAATTACTTATGATTCCATGTCCAAAATTTAATCAAATCAAGGATTAACCTTATTAGTTAACCAAATTTGTAACACTAAAATGTTACATTTTTCATATGGTAAATTAATGGTGTCATTGCCCATAGAAATGAAAGTGTAATTCAGGGAACAATGTTAACATGTCAATATGTAAAAATTTTAAATTGTTGGTCATTAAATTTAAGCTGTTGATCAATATTTTTTATTGAAGAAAGAATAATATATCACCCAATAAATACTTTCAAAGAAGAGAAGAATTCCTTTAAGTAATAACCACATACCCCAAAACCATAATAAGAGCCAAGTGATGGTGATAACTTCCTCCAGTTCAATAACAAACATGGCTACCTGCCGCTGTCCCTACTGTTCAATTAGAGAGGCTCTTGTTAATTCAAGTAGAAGACTGAATAGGGCTACTTGTTACAGAGGTGAATACTTATAGATAACCCTGAAAGCATGGGAAAGAATCAGCTAAATTCCTACTAGTAATAATAAAAAAGACTTCATCATCAATCCTGGTAAGTGATAGATAATCCAACAACTATGTACTTCAGTAAAGACCATTAAGAAAAGACAAATGATAACAGAAAATATCACAGAAGCAAATCTGATGATGGCAAAATCTTAGGTATGCCTCACATTAGCAGCAATAGTTTTTACACATAAATAAAAAAGAGGCTACTGATAACATTTTATTGATATTTAGAAGAAGATGTAAATATATATAACGGACTTGGATCCTCCGATTAATACCATACAAAAGTGGTAAATAAACAGGCTAACAAAATTTCCAAAACTAAAAACTGTGTGTAGACTCTAAATACTATAGACTAATTGCTACATAATTCCAAGTAGTAGATACTATATAGATGTAATAAATATATAGGTATAGCATAATTCTAAATACATTCAAAACATAGTTTTTGAAACTATGATTATTTATTGAAAAATATACATAGAAAAAGTAAATGAGTGAAACCTTAAGTAAACATAATGGTCTTTGTGCCATTGTTGTTGATAATAACACAAACACTATGACGCCTTTGGCCTCTGAGTTGTTGAATGATAGATCTTTTCCTCACAGTATTTGTTTTAGTCCTCCAAAAATCTAATGAGGAGCATACCGTTTTTACTATGGCACTTCCTTTTTTAAAATTTTTATTTCTTTTTAGAGAGAGGGGAAAGGAGGGAGAAAAGGAAACATCAATCTGTGGTTGCCTCTTGTGTGCCCCCTACTGGGGACCTGGCCCACAGCCCAGGCAAGTGTCATGACTGGGAATCAACCTGGGACCTTTTATGTTGCAAGGTGGGACCTCAATCCACTGAGACACACCAACCAGGGCTACTAAGGCCCTTCTTAAAATTATATGAAAAAAACTGATGCTTGTGAAATGTAATATCTTGACTGAAATAACATAAGAGCAGTAACAGAGTCAATGTCTAAATGAAGGCCGACAGACACCACCTGCTGCTCCATTATTTGTAAGTGAATAATAAATCCTATTAGAGAACAATCTTTGTGACACTGTGGGCCTGGCTCTAAGGAAAATATCTGATATGTAAAACACAATGTGGATCGGGTATCTGAAAACCACACATACAATTATTCAAATGGAAAAGTGAGCGTTGCTAAACAAAGACAGAATTACTAATAGTATTATGACAACCCACAGCAATTCAGAAAAAGAGGGAAATTAGAAGCACAATTCACAGAAAGCTTTCAAATAGTGTTCATGTTTAACATCAAAACTTACTAGACAGCAGGTGTGAATAGTATAGATGTCAAGTGTCCCACAGGTGCACTTTTGGGAAAAAAATGGAGAAAAAACCTATAAAAGTATGTAGTATAATAGAGATGACTACAGTTTTTGAGATTCATGGATGGTGCCAACCAGTCTACCATTGAAAGGTTCACCTTCTGCCCTATGCACTCTGGCCAGTGCCCAGACATTACCTATCTGTCCTCGTTCAGACCTAATGGCCAATTGCTCTCATGTCTGCCCTGCCCAAGAACTCTGAGGAAGTCTGAGAAAAGGTTCTATGCTATTGTACAATGCTAACGTTAATAGTGTAGAGTGGGGACAAGAGCACACAATTTCAGCAGCACAGAAGTGGACTAAAAACTTGGATCTACCATGAGCAGCTGTGGGTCCCACTCTTAGATCTTGCACCTGCACAAAGGTGATAATATTGCCAAATTTATTGTGTTGTTTTAAGAATCAGAATCAATTTCCATGTAAAGTTTCTGCATAATTCCTGGAATAGCCCTTTGTTCTTTTGATTTTCTTACTAATATAATGATGACCAAACTCTTTATTATTGGAAAAGTCCAAGAAAAGGGAGAAGCACTTTTAGAGATAACGTGATACAGTGGCAATATACAAGAGAGCTGATCAGCAAGATGTGATGAGAGTAGCAAATTCTGACAAGAGACTTTAAGCATATTTTATCATCTTTTACATACTAAGCAAATGTAATTGCTGCCCAGAAATACTCTTGGCCCCCTGTCCTTCAGTGACTCTGTTCCCTTAAATACTTCCTGCTTCCTTCTTCCTGGAAGCAACCAAGAGCAGAGTCTTTGCAACAATCTCTTTGATGTTATTACCCCAACCTACTCAGGAAACGACTCTTCTCCACAACACTCTTCCCCCCACACTCAGCATCCTCTCCATACTGCCAATCCTGTAAATAGATCGCAGATCTTCATAAATCCATGCTTTTTCATTTGAAACATGGAAAATAAATGCAAATAAATTTATTTCCTATATGGAAAATAAAAAGAAAAAATAAAATATGGGTGCATATGTACATGGACTGAGATAAAAGAATGATAATTGGGATTGTAAATGATGACCAATTACATCCACATACGAATATATGATAAAAATGTCAGCCCCCAAAATAAACAAATAATGCATATGAGTATATAATAACCAAAGCTGGACAAACAAATTGTACTGGAAGAAAAGGAGGAGGGAGGGAAGGACGAGGAGGAGCAGGGAACACAGAAATGATACACGGAAGGAAAAGAGTGTATAAAATACTTATCCGAGAAAAGGAAATGTAAATTCTAATCTAATGTTTTAATGGTTAAAGTCAAAAACATAAAATAAGTTTTGAAAGTAATGTATTGAAATTGAATAGTTATTTAGGAATGCTGTATCTATCTGAACAATGCTTTAGAAGACATATAATATAGGCAATATGTAAGAAAAGCCACAGAAAATGAACATGTCCTTTGACAAATAAATATTATTTTTAGGACTCTTTTTTTAGGGTGAAAAATTGAAACAAAATGATAACATGTTTGAAGATGTTTTTTGCAGCATTTTCTGTACTGTCAAATTTCAGGTGCAAGCTAAAAATTCAACATTAGGAAATGATAGTATAACCAATTACTAAAAATGTTATGGCTGTTTTTGATGTAGATTTTAAAATATACTTATAAGAAAGAGATCCGATTTTGCACAGTGTTAAAAAACACACTACAGTCATGTGCACTATAATTGCAGTTCTGATAAATTAGATATTATGTGGAGTAAAGTATGTAAAACATATCATAAAGTAACATATAATTTTGTTAGATTAATGGATTCTGGGTTTTCATAATTCACAAAAGTGTTTTATATTATTCTACTTTCTTTTCAGTAACTACATTTTTTAAAATAATATTTATTATGATATATTATTATGTGATTATACATGATCAAAGGAGTAATTCTAAATTGCTTTTTATAGAGTTCATGTTTCAGAAAGTTGAAGAACAAAACCAATTGAGAAGTACTTTCACCACAACCATATAGAAATGTTGGATAAAAGTAACTTTTTTAAATCTTCACCCAAAGATGTTTTTATTGCTTTAAGGGAAACAGAGATAAGAAAGAGAGAAACATTGATCGATTGCCTCCCATTCATGTGTCAACTGAGCATCAAACCAGTAACCTTCTGGTGCACAGGAGGATGCTGTGTTGTCCAACCAACTATTCCATCAGCCTGGAAAAACCAACTAACTTTTCAACATACATATAGCTAAATACAATATAGAAAAAATTCCAATTCAAAAGAACCTATGCACCCCAATGTTCACAGCAGCTCAATTTACAATAGCCAAGTGCTAGAAACAGCCTAAATGGCTATCAGTAGATGAATGGATCAAAAAACGGTGGTACACTTACACAATGGAATACTATGCAGCAGAAAGAAAGAAGGAGCTCCTACCCTTCATGACAGCATGGGTGGACCTGGAGAGCATTATGCTAAGTGAAATACATCAGGCCAGGCGTTGAAAGACAAATACCATATAATCTCACCTATAGGTGGAACCTAACCAACAAAACAAACAAGTGAGCAAAATAGAACCAGAGACATGGAACTAAGAACAAACTAACAGTGGCCAGAGGGAGGGTGGAGGAGAACAGGGGAAAGAAGGAGAAGGGTCATCAAGGAACATGTATAAAGGATCCATGGAAAAAGACAATAGTAGGGTGGGCTGAAAGTGGAAGGTGGGGGATGGGTAGGACAGGAGAGAATAATGGGGGGGGGTGGAGATAACTGTAATTGAACAATAAAAAATAAAAACAAATAAAAGCATTAAAGGTCACACAAACCATGAAAAAAGAAATTCCAGATGTCAGAAACAAAAGAAATAAAAACAGGAACAACTAATGAATGAGCTGCTGTTTTGACATAAGTAAGAAGGAGGAAGTGGATCCAGGGATCTGTATCCTTCAGATACAGTGTCCATATAAGTACAGGTGATAAGTATGAGGTGTGTACAAGTCTGGGAGTGGAAAGAAATTCCTACTTAAGATGGTGGGAATTAAACTGAACAGAAAAGTGTGCTCGCTGGCTCAGAAAGACCATAAAACATAGAAACTTTTGTACCTTGACTCCAAGTGAAAAAAAAAAAAAAAAACAGCCTCAGTATTGAAATCAGTCATTACTTGTCTTGGGCACTATTTTCTGATGCGAAAAGCAACCTGCCAAAAACCTAACATATAACTCAGTGTTGACCCAGCCATTCTCCTAGGATACCAGGTAGAAGCAAACATACATCCACAATACAGTAATTTATACAACAGGGCATATAATATTTACAAAGAAATACAAAAAAATATCTGTCCTGAGTATCAGCAGATGAAAAAAAAAAAAAAACCAACCAGAAACCCATAAGCCTAAAATAATAATAATACAGTACACTAAAAGTGATGATAAAGCATAAGTATAATGATTAAAAGATAAAAAGAAATAAAACCAAGTAAGAACTTTTTAATATGAAATATATAATAACTATAATAAAATTCATTATATTTGAAGAGAGAATTTGTGGATTGTGAATTTGTGGAGCCGTCTTAATCACCTAACATATAGGTTAAGTGAGATTAAGGAAGGACACATTCAAAATTTACCTAATATTAGCTACAGTGAGAAAAACTGGAAACACTGAAGAAGCAAGATTCAAAAAATAGTGGCTGAAACTTCACTGAGGTAACGAAAGATGTGCATTCTCAAACTGAACTTTCAGACGAAGTCCCAAGAAGAACTAAACCCTGACACATACAAGTGAAAACGCAGAACACCACAGGCAGAGAGTAAAACTAGCCAGAGGGGGGAAAAACACTTCTACTCAAACAAAACAAAAATAAAACCCTTAAGGGAATGCCTCTTGTCAATAGCAAACAAATTTATAAGTGATCAAAATGTATACCATACATTTATAAATAACACCTTGTGATAAAACAGAGTTCATCTCAGGAATATAAAAGTGGTTCAACATTATCTTATGTATACATTAATTTACTCAAGATAGTAGATTAAAGAAAAAAGCCATATGTTTCTTATGGTAAATAAAAAAGTCACTTGGCAAAAATTAATATCTACATATGGAATGTATGTAGCAGAGAAATCCCCTAACCTAGTGAAGATAACTAAAATCCTATAATAATATAAAACTAATGGCAAAATTAAAAATGATTCCTTTTAAAGACAGGGAAGTGATAGTGCAGTACACTATCCCTGCTTCTATTTAACAATGTACTTGATTTTAAAGTGGGCAAAAGAGATAGAACAATAAAAAAAGAAACAACTAATCAACAAATGAAGTGGTTGCCCACATAGAAAATTTAAACAATTCCAAAGCATGTTCAGCAAATAGGAACATTCTCCCAGTTTGCTTTCCTACATATAAGTAACTAAAAACCAGAATACCTTTGAAAGTTAGTATTCACACAGAAGCAACAAAGAAAGAAAGTATTGGGCACAAATGTAACAAAATAAATCTACCACCCATGGTATAAGGACAGAAGAAGATGTGCATCAGTTGAGAAAATAATTTTTGGGAGCATTGCAATTAACGAGAGCAAAAGTTAATTAAACTATAATGTAGTACTCGTGTTTAAAATCACAAGGGGATTTTTATATAGCAGGAATAGCTCATGCTAAAATTCGTGGAAGAGTGAAAAGTCAAGATAGCAATAAGGAAGGGGGAACTCACTGTGAGCTATAAATATCCATTTTACAGCTATAGTAAAAAGAAATTATCCAACAAATAAACACCAATATTAAATTTAAAACTCTTTCTACAAATTTCTATTTTTTTTTACAGAGGCCTTGGGATTTTACTCGTATGAGGAGGCACCATCCCACATCTTCGACCTTAAAAGTATGTTGCTGTAATTTTATTTATTTAAGACTGTATTTATTTATTTTTTGGAGAGTGGAAGAGAGGCGGAAAGGGGAGGAGAGAAACACCACTGTGTGAGAGATACATCGGTTAGTTGCTTCTCTCACGCCTCCAACTGAGGACCTGCCCTGCAACATAGGCATGTGCCCTGCCTGGGAACAGAACCAGCAACCTGTCAGTTCTCAGGCCAGTCTCAATCCACAGAGTCATACCAGCCAGAACAAACCTTCCTATTCTTAAAAAAAAATCAGTTTAGGACTTTTTTATTTTGCAATCTGACTTGGTTTTTATTATTTTCATGATTTTTACCAGTTTTCTATTTTTCTGAGCCTTGGTTTTCAGATCTGGTAGCTGTAAAAATTCAATGTAAAAACCCATATGACAGTCTCAGCATAGTACCTATAACATAACAGATGCTCAAAAAAAATACACACACATACAAAGAACAAAGTTCTCCTACAATTTCAATTAATTTACTTTGTTTATAAGGTCATTATAGGAGTATTCATAATATATGCATAAATAAGTCATGGTTATAGCTATAGAAATAATCATAAAATATTTTTCTTAATTAAAGAGATGCCTGAAAACATTTTGCATGGTCATTTATCTTTAAAATATAAACTAGAAAGGAACTATTTGATGGAAAAATATGACAAAAATAGCACACGAAACATCAGCAGGAGTTAAATATTGAAAATGCCACACACTAGACAAAGAATGATCTTCACTGTGATTCTTTTTGTTTGTGCCTCAACTCAGAAAAGACACACCTGGGAGGTGGGGTCAGGATGGCAAAACAGGAAGCTCCTTGATTTACCTGTTCCCAACGACACAACAAAAACACAACTATACTTAGAGCAACTATCTGTAAAAACGATCGGAGGACCAGAGGAGCAGATTCTCTATGACTGAGAATATAAAGAAAACTCCACATCCCAGTGGTAGGAGGGGCAGCAACATGGCCTGGTCAGGACCCACATACTCAGACCCACAGTGCAAATGATATCACAGCCATGAAGTTTCCCCCTGAGGAGCAAAGTGTTGGAGACCCAGATTGGGCTCCACAGCTGGGAGATGCGGGACACGCACAAAGAAAAGGAGCCCCTGGGTTATAGGTAAAGCAGATATACTGACTAAATTGGGGACATGTGCCAGAGGAATGGGTATATATTGGGACTTTCTTTGGGGTTGGAGTTAATGATGGGCACCATTTATCCTTGGCTGACTTTGTTTTATTCTTTCTCTACCTAGCCAGCCCCATGCTAGTGGGAGCTAGTTCTGACACTCTCCATTAACCTGCTAAAAATTCACCCCACCAGTGTTCCCTGGTTAACTCACTCAGCCCAACCTGCCCATCCCAGACAGCATGCATCCAAGACATTACAAAGTGGTGCTTTGTCCCCCATCACCCAGGAGTTGGTGCCAGAGCCCCTCCAGAGTAGTGCCCCACTTCATGTGGCCAGTCCACACATATCAACAATGGAAACCAGGCACTGTGGGGTCTCCACCAGAGGCCTATATCACACACAAGAGCATCAGAAGCAGTTGCAGCTGAACACCACAGATGGCCAAGCCAATTGTGTGCCCCACACAACAGTGCACTGGCAGAAGTCATGGCCTGACCTTGCAGCCAGCCAGGTGTAGGGCCAGCCTCCCCCAACAGCACCTTCGCAAGAGTCCTGGCACAACCACAACAGGAGTGTGCATTCAACCCACAGAGGGGACAACCTTGAAGTACCTGGCTCTGATGACGGGGTGATTGAGCCACGGAGGCCTATAGGACACCTTCTTCGTAAGGCCACACATTCAATATTGTAAGACACTGCTGATATACCTCATACCCAGAAACAAACACAAAGAATTAGGCAAAATGAGGGGAAAAAAAGAATATATTCCAAATGAAAGAACAAAATCAAACCTCAGAAAAAGAATTAAACAAAATTAAGATAAGCAATTTACCAGGTAAAAAGTTCAAAATAATGATCATAAGAATGCTCAATGAACTCAGTAGAAGCATGTATGTAGAAATAACTTCAACAAAGAAAATATTAAAATGAACCAATAAGAACTAAATATGATAATATAGTAAATTAATAACAAAATACCCAAAAGAGAAATGAGGAAAACAATTCCATTAACAACTGCATAAAAAAAAATACTTAAGAGTAAAGTTAACCAAACAGGTAAAAAACCTCTGAAAGCTGTAAGACACTGATGAAAGCAGTTGAAAATTATGTAAATAAATGGAAGAATGTATTGTGCTCATGGATCAGAAGAATTAATGTTGCTAAAATGTCCATAGTACCCAAAACAATCAACAGATTCAATGCAATCTCTATAACAATACCAATGACATTTTTCACAGAACTAAAACAAATAATTCTAAAATGAGTGTAGAACCACAAAAGTTCTCCAAGAGCCAAAGTAATCCTGAAAAAGAACAAAGTTGGAGGTATCACATTCCCTGATTTCAAATTATACTATAAGATATTGTAATCAAAATAGTATGTATTGGCACAAAAACAGACAAATAGATCCATGAAACAGAGTAGAGAATCCCTAAATAAGTTCATGCTTATATAATTAATTAATCTGTATCAAAGTTTGGAAAAATATAATAATGGAGAAAAACAATCTCTTCAATAAATATTGGGAAACATGAACAGCTACATGAAAAAAAAAAACTGGACCACTTTCCTATACCACGTAAAAAAAAAAGAACTCAAAATGGAATATAGACTTAAATGTGAGACAAAGCCATAAAACTCCTAGAAGTAAACATAAACAGTAAAATGTTGACATCATACTAAGATAAATATTTTTATGTCTCCCCAAACAAGGACAAAAAAAGCAAAGAAGAAGGAGGAGGAGGAGGAGGAGGAGGAAGGGAAGAAGAAGAAACAACTAGTGGAATTATGTCAAATTTAAAATATTTTGCATGGTGAAGGGAACCATCAATGAAACAAAAAGCTCACTGAATGGTATGATATATTTGCAATTAAAAGATCTAGTAAAAGGTTGAAATACAAAATATACAAAGGATTCATATCGGCAACATCAA
This sequence comes from Artibeus jamaicensis, assembly GCF_021234435.1. Taxonomy (NCBI): domain Eukaryota; kingdom Metazoa; phylum Chordata; class Mammalia; order Chiroptera; family Phyllostomidae; genus Artibeus; species Artibeus jamaicensis. The sequence goes on from NW_026522030.1 coordinate 48,060,218, forward strand.
AAAAATTAAGTTTATAACTTAACAACCATACCTAAAACGAAAGCAAACTAAAAGGACAGCTAGATCAGGAGTGGAAACATAGAAATGAAGATCTCAAGGAGGGTTAGCAACAGGGGAGTGGGAGGAGGAGATGGGGGGAGAAGGTACAGAAAACAAGTAGCATAGACAGTAGGTAGAAAATAGATGGGGGGGGGCAAGAATAGCATGGGAAATATAGAACCTAAAGGACTTGAGACACATGGACATAAACTAAAGGGGGGTAATGGTGGGGTTGGGGGGCAGGGTGGAGGGGAATGAAGGGGGGAATAGAACAACTGTAACAGCATAATCAATTCAAAAAATAAATAAATTTAAAAAATTAAGTTTAAAAAATGGGCAGAGGACTTGAACAGACATTGCTTCAAAGAAGAAGACACAGACGGCCAACAAGCAGGATGCGTGAAAAGGTATTCCATGCCATGAATTATCAGGGAAAGCAAATCAGACCATAGTGAGATGTCCCCTCCCTCCTGTCAGGTTGGCTGTTATCAAAAAAGACAACTATAACAAGTGTTGGTGAAAGTATGTATAAAAGGAACCTGGGCACTGATGGTTGCATTGCAAATTAGGGCAGCCACTGTGGAAAACAATATGGAGGTTCCTCAAAAAACTAAAGGTTCAACTAGCATATGACCCAGTAATTTCACTTCTGGGTATTTATCCAAATAGAATGAAACTATAAATACACTCCTATGTTATTGCAGTATTACGTACAATAGCCAAGATATGGAAGTAACCTAAGTTCTATTGATCATTGAATGGATAAAAAGTCATGGTCTATACATACAAAAGAATAGTACTCAGCCATAAAAAAAGAATGATACATTGCCATTTGTGACAATACAGATGTTGGTATTCATGAAATAAGCCAGAGAGAAAAAACACAAATACCATATAATTTCACTTATTAGTGGAATCTGAAAAACAACATAAATAAATAAATGAGTCAAAAAAGAAACAAACTCATAAATACAGAAAATAAAGTGATGATTGCTAGAGAGATGGGAGAATGAGTGAAAAGTGTGAAGAAAAATAAGCAATATAAATTTCCAGTTATAAAAAATGTCATAGGGATGAAGTGTACATCATGGAAATATGGTCAATGGTGTCATAATAACTTCGCTCAGTGACAGTTATCAAATTTATTGTGGTGATCACTCTGTTAAGTATATAAATGAATAACTATGCCATATACTTAAACCTCATATAATACTGTATATCAACCATAGTAAAAATTTTAAACACACCTGACAAACTTTATACAGTTTTTTAATATACTTTTTATTTAGTTAATTTTGAAATATTATAAAATATAAAAATCTTGTGGCATGGTATTAAGTGAAAGATGTTTAACATACATTTTAAATTACAGAATTCATAACATTAATGAGAACACGGTAAATCAACTGGTGTTCATTAGTCCTTATTTAGAAGATGTTAGAATAAGGTTAGAAAAAAATAACATGTGAAAATAATATTTGATTTTCATACTTCATAAACATAAACCTATTTTTCAACACTTCTTATTTATTTATTTTTATTTTTATTGTTGTTCAAGTACAATTGTCTCCATTTTCCCCCACCACTCCCCCCACCCCAGCCATCCCTGCCTCCCACCCTCAATCCTACCCCCTTTGATTTTATCCATTTGTCCTTTATAGATGTTCCTGATTTGTTAAGTCAGTAATACAGTAATTTATATTTTTAATCCAGAATGACATCTTAAACTTAAATGGTTGTGCTATTAAGTTTTTGTTGAGATTCACATTACAGAAATCAGGAATCTTGCTTTTAATAATTTAAACTGTATTCCACAAACCTGGAACTTACTTAACATTAAAAAAAAACAAGGAAATAATTTTTAAGCAAGTAGGAGTATGTAGTCTGCAAGGAGGGATATATACCAGTGGCAGTGAAGTATCAGTATCCATATCCACAGGATACTGTGGCTTTGACAAGGCTGAGCAGGAACTGCTGGGCATCTTCCCAGTATCAGGATTAACTGTGCTATATACAGTAACAACCTCCTTTGTAACATTCATTAGCCAATGTTGCGAATAACATGAAATATTCAAAAATGTATTGTTTTTCCTTTCCTTCTTCCTGTGCCTAGGTGGCTAGAGTTAAGCCAGTCAGGGAAAGACAGATACCATATGATCTCACTTATATATGGAATCTAATGAACAAATTAAACTGATGAACAAAACGGAAACAGAGGCATGGATGTGTGAGACAGACAGCTGTCAGAAGTGGGGGACTGCAGGAAGAAGGTGAAGGGATTAGTCCAAGAACATACATGCATGACTCATGAACAGGGACAACAGTGTGGTGATGGCCAGAGGGATGGGAGGGCGGGGGCTGGATGGAGGTGGGCAAAGGAGGGGAAATGGGGGGACATCTGGAATGGTGTCAACTGTAAAAGTGAAGTCAAAAAACAAAGAAAACATCTATGACATCCTAGAAGTGACTCAAATTAAATGCAAATCTGGTAAAGAATATTTAAATATTGTTCTTAAGGAAATAATCATATTCACAACAAAAATCCTATCTAAAAGTATTTCAAAAAGAGATGCATGGAGAAAAAAATTCATGTAAAATACGTTTAACAGCATTTTCAATAATTAAATGTGAGTAAATCAAGATATTATATTACAAATAAATTGAGTGCTTAGTGCATCTAATATACTGATTATTTTAATATGTATGATCATAAGAAATTTAAATTGTTATTGCCTTCTATAATACCTAATATTTATTTAAGCATTTTAAATTGCCCAACATGAAAATTTGGAACCAATTGTTATCTGGCTCATGTGATCACATTAAGTTCAATCAGCTTTGGGTAATTTTGCCTTTGGGTAATTTTGTCTTTTAGAAGAAAAAATTGGAAATAGCAGAACATAATAAATTTATCATCGACAATAAAAGGTATAATAATTCAGAAAAAGTTCACCTTGAAACTAGCAAAGTTTCTCTCAGATTCACATACGAAAGAGTAAATTTAATAATTACTATAATGATTTGTGAACTTGGAAGAGCAGCTTTGTTCTGTTTTTGTAACTTCTAACATCGGCATACATTTCTTTTATTTAGAGATATTATGATATTAATTTACAACAGTATATGGAGAAAAGTAATCTGACAAAATCATTTTTGTAATATAGAAATTAATGAAAAAGATAACATTGCATATACCTGCACATATGTGTATATGTATCAGTGTGTTATATTTGTCACATATGCATTATATTTATTCACTTTGTAAATAAAGTGACAAATTCTAATGTTTGCTTATTTTATCAGTAGCATCATTTCTAATTGACATTTTATTTTATATAAAGTCATTATTTTTAAAATCTTATCACTTATGACAAATGGAAACAAATAAATAATTAAAAAATAAATTAGTGCTTAGTGATCTTAAGGTTTGAAAATTTCCAGGCAATATGAATGGACACTAAATATTATTCTTGAAAGTTGTGAAAATAGGTTATAATAAACTATCATTGTTGTTGTCTTTACAAAATGAGTAAAGTGAATAGCTTTTCTTATTATGGTATTTAACATTGTAATTTCCTTGAAGGGAAAATTTTAACAGTACAAGACTTCAATCAGAATACAATCTAAAAATTACAGTATATTAAACTAGTTAAAGTATGTAAATTAGTCATCATCACCCATTTAAAACCTAATAAGCATTGTTACACATTCAAGAAAAAGGAAAAAAACTCTCTCTTAATTACAAATAACCCAATGTTGTACAGAATATAAAGTTCTAATTCTAGTCTGGCCAATTACTGTGTGACCTTGGGCAAACAATGTCAATATCCCGAGAAACAGCCTTCACATATAACACTGGGGGATATTGAAACCTGTAGAGCACTTCAAATTTTTCAATGAAAGTTATCCATAAAAATCCTATTTAGATTCCTTCCTACAAGATGTATGTTTCCATTGCACTGTGCTCACTATAAAGACTAGAAAGTTGAGGAACAGATAATTAAATTATACAAGTCATATTTTATTAATGAACTACTGAAGTTATTCAGGTTGATTTCTTTTCCAGCTGACAGAAACACTAACCTTCCATTCAACGTTTTTGGTGCTCATCTTTAATTAAATAACATATCAAAAGCCACTTATCATATCTCCATAATAACTTTCAAATATTAATTCATTCAATCAAGTTGAGGCAAATTTCATAAATAAATTCTGTTGTCTACAGATTCAAATCCTATATTTACCTTATGATAAGTGCAATGTAACCAATAAAGAAAACTGAGCAAAATATTGGCATATATTTTACAATAAGATCCTAAAATATAATTCTGAAATTAGTGAATGAATTACTTGAAGTTTACTTAAAGTAATCACTTAAGTTTACAGGACAAAGAGTTTTTAAAAGCCCCATGGAAACCAATAAATGCTTTTTAAATTTTAAAGGAACTTCAAGAAAAATGCCCTGTAATTAAATCAGAAATAAAGCTTCCTGGTAATAATTTTGTTTACAGAATGTTTGAGTAGGCTAAAATAAGTGGAATGAAGAGCATACTCATTGTCTGCGAGTCCTTGAAATGCTAAGAACTTACACACAGGTTTTTCAGCCTTCAAATTAGCATCCAGTTATGTCACATTCCAAATCTGTGTTCTGGGCATTCACGAATGGGATAGAACAACTACCCCTACAATCACTGGTCTGTTATCAAGACAACACTGGCTAACATTCAAAATTCAGGATTTTTTAAAACATTTTTTATTGTTGTTCAAGTACAATTATCTCCTAGAGCAAGAGAAATAAAGGAAAGAATAAGTGGATTTCATGGCTTTAAACACACATCTTTCAGGAAACATGGAAGCAAAGGGATGCATATAATAAACCATCTTTGAAAGATAGTGGAAAAAAATAGAATCCAAAACTTGATTTGCATTTTAACTGGGCATAACTTCAACCTAATACCGCAAATTCTGAAGAATCACAGGCAGATAGAGGATATTTTAAAAAATACTGAACATCACATCACAAATCAACTCAAAACTTCATTAAGAATCAGTTGTGGTGGAGAATAATATAGAACATTCTTGAGGACTCTCTCAAGGCTTTTGAGTTTCAGGCTTGTGTTTGGCAGGATGCTGAAGAAAACTCAAGGCCTTAAGTATTGGGGGATTTTGAAAGAAGGGCCAAGTCTTGAGGCAAAAGGTGGCAGAAATACTTATATGAATGAGTTTTCATTCGGATGAAAGTGGACTCCAGTAAATAAAAGTCCACCTATGTATATGCTAGTTTCCTGAAGATACAGGTAAAAAAAAACAGAATGTATTTTCCAACTCTAGCCCCCACTGACAAATGCTCCTGAATGACAAACCATTGCAGGTGCAGCCTGATGTGGCCAGAGGACAGAAATTTCCAAAACCAACAAATACTAGAATTGATCCCAGTGAAGCTTCAGTGGACCTAAGTCCTACCCATGCAGCTATTAGCTGAGTTAAGCTGAGAAAGTGAGCTAAACTTTCTCAGTTAGCTGAGAAAGATGAGCAGAGACTAGAAACAATCCAATTCCCACCATACAGCTATTACTAAGAGGAGAATGAAACAGAAAAATTTATATACTTGACAGGACGAATTAATGTGATGTTACAAACACTATTTGAGTGGCAAACTTTATGCTACACTGAAAGATTAATATATAGAAAACAGCAATATTTTTATAAACTCCTGAAGCAGTAAGGAAGAAAAAGAAACATAGCATTCAGAGGACAATAAAAATAGATAACTGGAAATAGAGTCTCTCCAAGAAGAAAATAGTAAATAAATACAATGGCAACAAAATAGAACAGTGTTTTTAAAATGTGAACTGTAAAGAAACAAGGGGGAAATTGAGTATACTAAGTGAAAAATAGAGGTGGAAATTGCAAAACATAAATTAAGAGGAAAATTAATGCAAGTGGAGAACTCAGATTGAAAACAATTGTATATGGTGAACTGATGTACTAAGGAATAGAAGAGAAGCTTGAAAAGGCAAGAGTGAACTAATAGAAATAAAACAAAAATCAATACACTGAAAAACTCAGAAGAATATTGAAGTATAAAATTAAATTCAAACCATAGGTCATTTCTGTATCTGTTTGAAAGACTATGTTTGTGGTATTTGTTTTTCACCACCTGGCTTATTTCACTCAGCATAATGCTTTCCAGTTCCATCCATGCTGTTGCAAACGGTAAGAGCTCCTTCTTTTGTTCTGCTGCATAGAATTCCATTACATAAATGTACCATAGTTTCTCACCTTTAACAGAAACCTAAACAACAAAACAAACAAACAAACAGGCAAAACATAACCAAAGACACTGAACTAGAGAACAGGCTGACAGTGTTCAGAGGGGAGAGGGGAGGGAATTTCAGGGGGAAAGGGGAAGAGTTTACAGGAACAAGTATAAAAGACACATGGACAAACACTAGGGGGGTGGAAATGGGAGGGAGTAGGAGCAGGGCTGGGTGGGTGGGTTGGGATGGGAATATAAGACAGGAAACTATACTTGAACAACAATTAAATTTTTAAAAATAAAGACTATGTAAACTAACAAAAAAGAAAACATCTATTCAAAGCTATAACAATGAATAATAACAATGATAAAAAAACTCTCATGATACAGAGAAAAGATTTGAAGATTTATAGACCTACTGTAAATTTCAAGAAATGTTAATAAGATATATTCAACAGTAAGATGCTATAATGACATCATTGAATCATGACATTTAAGGAAAAGTCCTACATATAAACAAGGAAACAAAGTGTGCAGGGAGAAAAACAGTATTCAGTATTCTCTACAGTTTATTTAGATGCTACAAAACAATATCTTACTGGAGTTTTCATAAGAAAAAGCATACAACTCAAATTACAGATAATCTGTTATTCATATCGAGTATAACAAAAATATTGATAGATGTGACAGACTCAGGAAATATGTCTTCTATTTATCCTTCCTGAAAGACTTTACTTAGCAATGTGAAATTAATCACAAAAAAAGACTCACAGATGTGCTTCAAAAGGACCAGGGTTTGTCTGCTTTTTCTGTTATATCTTTTGGTTCATTGACTGACACATAACAGAGAAGTTAAATTTTATTTGTTGAATATGAGCATGAGGATAAATGAATAAGTCATGACAGACATGAACTAAGGTGAGCACTTAGTCCATAAATGTTAAATGTGAAAACTTTTCATAGGTATAGTGCGCAGTGTAAGCGTATGTTAATTACATCACACTGGGGGAAAGCACAGAGCACAGTCAACTCCCAGAAAGAGTAGCAGTGGAGTTGGAGTGAGGACTTGTAATAGCATAACTGCAGTCCCTCACTTATAGTCTGTTAGATACAGTGCACCCTGCAGATTCTCCTTGCTTCTGAAGTATAGCAATGGAAAATTAAGTAGAAGCATATAAGCTTAATTTTTAACTGGGAACAACACTATATTTCAAAGATAGACTTCGTGCTTTCCAGATTTCCAGAGCTGGTGGGGGGCTGGCAGGCAGAATTAAAGAAGACGTGAACAAAGGAAAGAGCAAAAAAGTAAAAAACAGTGAAAAATTTAAAAAATAAATAAAGAAAAAAGAATAACAGTTTTATTTATTTGACAATAAATGTAAAAGGAATCTACTCACCAAAACAAATAAACAATAATATAAGAAAAAAGGCCTTGAGTTAAGAAAAAAAAAACACTCTATGTTACATAGAAGAATAATAGGTATAGAAAAGTGAAGTGGAAAGTTTGGAATACAAAAGGGAATCAATTATATACCACACAAGTACAAAGAGAAAGATGTTATTAATGTTAATGTAAATAATAAATTTTAAAGTTTAAATCTTAAATGTGACAAAGAAACTTAACAAATAATTGAAACTTTACCAGCCATAAAATTTTATGTTTAAAAAAAAAAGGTCAACTAAAATAACAAAGTATACTCGTATATAAAGAATGATACAGCCCTGGGCAATGTGGCTCAGTTGGTTGGCCTTGGTCCCAAAAACTGAAAGGTCAACTTCCAGTCAGCAACACATGCCTAGGTGCCTAGACTGCAGGTTCGGGCACATACAAAAAGCAGCCAATTGGTGTTAGTCTCTCACATTGATGTTTCTGTCCCTCACTTTCTACCTCTCTTCCTTTTTCTCTCAATTTAAAATAAAAACAAAGAATGATAATAAATACTGAGATTTTGATGTAAATGTTGTAGTAATTAGATTCAACAAACGGGAGAGATCAAGTGTAACATATTTTTATATTCAGGATCTGAATAATCCAATCAATAAGGTTCATCTTCTAACTATCCTTCAAATAGAAAATGTACCTTCTTTTCAAACACTTGAAAACCACCCTAAACTGCTGTTGTATCTTGATGCTATAGAACACTTGATCATTGTTCAAAGAAGAACTTAATGTGTCTTGTTTATAAGGCAACACACAAGAAATTAAAAGGGAAAATAAAATGAATTCTAAACATGGAAAGTATTCCTCATTTCTTAGATCAAAATAAAATTTTATGTTTAAAAAGTGTAATGCAAAAACAAAGACATAACTACATAATAAGAAACTATTTTATATTCTTTATGGGAAAAAACTTTTGCATCATATGATATGAAAAGAAAATGTAAAAAATATTTTAAAATAGTACATAAACATGTAAACAATTTTAAGGCAGAAAATTGTATGATCAAAGTTAAGAAACAAGTTCAACAAAGAAGAAAGCAAAAGCAAGTGAAATGTTATCAACACTAAAAAAATACTATAACATATATCAGCATTATTTCTCTCTAGCCCCATTCACAATTAAATTAGGCAGAAAGGAATCTGCATGTGTGCAGCTATTACCCTCCTTTGCCTCCATCTTTAACCCTCATCCCACTCCAGGATAGGCCCCACTTCCTTCTCAACTCCTTGCAAATTGCTTCTGCTGCCATCACTAAATGCTTTCTATCCTCTTGTAAAGCAGATCAATGAGACACATGTAGTCCTCCTTCTATTTCATTTTTTAACAGCATTGTACACAGTTGACTACTTTCAATTCTCTCCACTATTTATTTAGATTTCCTTGGCACTATGCTAATTCCAACTAAAAACTCATTTTTATTTAATAAGATATTTATTGCATAAGCAGGTATACTTTTATGCAGTAAGCAAGTTAAGACTAAAGATCTTGCGGCAATAAAATATAGATCATATTGACACAGAGAAGAAATAAATAAATGTTAACTATTTGAATTAGAAAGAAATAAGGCCATATCACAAAAAAATGTACAAAGGTCCTCAAAGGAAAAAAGAAAATTGGTATATCCACCAATAAGTAATAGGAATTTATCATAGTAATGATAAACCCATGACCTCTAAAATATTAAGTGTTGGATTTTGCCCCAATTTTTCTAATAACAGTGTATGGTACATACTTAAATATTGTTTTATAATTAATTATATATATATGTATTCTTACAAATAATCTTATGTTTAGTTATATACTAGTTACATATAATATTAACAACACATTCAATTTTGCAAAAATATTCTAAAATTGTTTGTATTCCAAAGGGCTTTTAAAAAACACATTTGATATTCAAATTATTCCATTTTTAGCAAAGGTCATTCCATCTTTCCTGCCATTTTTCTCTTTATCAAATGCTAATTTAACTCTGTCAGATCCCCAATTGTTAATAACTTTACTGTGAATAAAGCAGTTCTTCTATGTCACTATGATTAACTTTACTATCATTTCACTAATAGTTCCACATTGTCATCATTAAGTGTTTAAAATATGAAATTTTACAGGTGCTATATTATTTCCTACACATGTCTACATATTTCAGATACTCATATCTAACCAATTATATATAGATATGACCCATGTGATATGATGGATATTAGTGTTAAGTAGAGATGTACATTTAAGGGAGACTTAATTATCTAAGCGACCAATCCATTAGTGTGTGTGATTTATATCTGTCTCCTTTTTCACAAGGAAACTTAAATACTGGATAGGAAAAATGGGTATTAGGAAACTATGGTCACTCTTTAAATAAAACTAAAAGCAGTATGTGATGACATTAAAATTATATTAATGCATTATTTAAATATTTGCCAATCTATGTATTAATCTATAATGGAATACCCAAAATATCTCATTTTATAGAGTTTTCATAAAAACAACCATTGCTGTCATCCTATTGCAAGATGTTATTATACTCTTGCATTATTACTTAATATTTCAGTGAGCTCTCTGCTGTGGTAGACAGTTCTCTCTCTCCCATCTCAAACCAATCAGGCATCAAACCACTGGATTCATCTGCCTAAGGCATTTGGGCATTCCTGAGATTATTTTTTTTTTTTTGGCATGAGGGAGTAGGGGAGATGGGGAATGAAATTCAAATCATTCTACAAAGTGGCCCCAATTTATTCATTATTTTTTCTATTATCTCCTTATAAAAATTATGATTTCCTTATTGTCTTTAAATTGTGACACTTTAGTTTTGTCCATGTAAAAAGACCCTGCATAAGCCATGTTACTTTTATGTTTCCTCCTATATTTCAGGCAGAGACTTCTGCTGGGATTGATATCCTGGGGAACTTTTGTTTGTGCATCAGCTGTCATTTAGCATAATCTGCTGTTTAATATATTTTTATCAGTTACTAAAACTTCACTACTTCTCCTAGTGTGTATGTTCTGGAAAAATGTAGATTACAAGTGTTTTTCTCCTACCTAGTATCATTTTCACATTCCTCTATATTAATATTCTGCATAGAACTATCATCAGCTTTATATACATATATTGACTTTGAAAATACTTTACTGTCTTGATATTCTCACTAGGTTGCAAGCTTCCTGAATACAATCTAGTGAGAATATCTTGTTCACTGTTATATACCCAGCACCTTTAAGCATACCCAGCATATACTGTGTTCAACAAATAATTGATAAATGAGTGCATAAAAATGAGTAGTCACAAATAATTCTCAAAGGTGATACATTGACAAGATTCATGCTTACAATTGAGGTTATAACATATAATCACAACCAATTAGATTTTATTTCCTAAAATTAATAGAACATTCTTTCTTGCCACTAAAAACGCACAATTCTAAATTTATCTTGCATTTTTATATCAATTAAGACATAAGAATTAGACCTCTGTTGAGATCTGTTTTGGTTTTTTTTGTAAGTCACTTTTACTTTGTAATAGTAATTGTGAAGAGTGAGGAAGTAAAAGTTAACATGGAACCTTTGGGTAGGAATGCTGTCTTTTTCATTGCAAATCTATATGAATTATTTGAGAAAGCATATTTAAATGGCACCAATTATGACAAGTCAGGTAAGTAATAACATCCACATGGGTGACCTGTACATAGAGGAACAGAAGATATTAGGCCCCATAAAAAGACATCAAGGTTTATTTTTAGAGGGAAAGTACTACTTCTGATGAATACAGCACAATATTCATAGGTTTTCTTTAATGAGCTTTTGGTCAATTGTTGAGGACTGTGCTTGGCTAATATTAAATTACCTCAATACTTCCTATGCTGAGATTATTATTTTTATTTTATATTTAAAGTTAACGATATTTTTTCCAAAAGTATGATTCGTATTTAAAATCTTTTTTCTTCTTCCTGAACTCTCAATTTTTTACATTTATTTTTGAAGTGTACAACATACACACACTCTTATCTATAATACTAGTAATTATACTTAATAACCACAATCTGTTTCAGTCATATACACTAATGCAATAATGACATCTTAAATCATCCAGCAAGTTATAGGAGACAGTAACATATCTCTTTGACATACTATATCCAACATTAGTCTGTACGTTCCTTAGCATAAATCTGTATACCAGATGCCTTCTTGTAATTAACATGTTAGGATTTGGGAGCAGTAGATTTTGCTCGTAACAAACTTTCATCAAGTTAACATCTGTGATTTATACCTCCAACTCACTTTCAATATATTTACATAATCAGTTCAATTTAAACCCAGATTATACATTTTCTTACATTTTTATAAACTGTATCCCCTAAAGACAGTCAAAAGTAAATCAAGGTAAAGTTTAATTCTTTATCCTTCTTTTCTAATCAAAACACTTATCATGTGCATGTAGTCAAATGCTCTAATTATATGCATTTATTTTAAAAGAAAAATTGTGCTAGGTATATAAGTCCATAACAGGAATACTTCAATTACTATCAACATGATCAGACAACTTATATGTGTTTAGACTTAAATTTTTAATATATTTAAGTGTTCTATAGAATTTGGCTTAACCTTTTTTTTTTTTGAAACATTCCCATTTAACCTTTAAGTAAACTGAGGTTCAAAAAGTTTGGGTGACTTGATTGTGAGGTAAGAATTTCTAGGATCATCAGAGTTTTTGTTTTGTTTTGTTTTGTTTTCCAGCTGTATGCAAGGGCAGATTTCAGATCTTTTTCTCCCAATCCAAAGTTCTTTCCACTCTAACACACTGTTACTGAATACAATTAGCTGTAAAATTTAGAAATATTTTCAAATTATCATTACTTTGAATTCTATGTCTGACAAATTGCTTATTTCAAGTTCATTTAGCTCTTCTTCTGGGAATTCCTCCCTTCCTTTTAGTTGGGGGTTGTTTCTTTGTCTTCCCATGTAAGCTGACTTTTTCTGTTTGTTTCTGGGTATTATGTTGATCTGTTTCGACTCCCTGCCTTGGAGGGTGGGTTTATGGGTAGGATTCTTGTGGGACTCAGTGGTGCAGTCTCCTTGATCTCCTGATTTGGATACTCTATGGATGCCTTTTACACAGTTTATGTGGGCTCTACTATTATATTTGGGTTTTGATTGGTGGTTTTCTGTCCATAGGTTGGTTCTCCCCTCCAGCTGCCTGATTAAGAGCTCAACCCTCACCACATCTTGAACACTGTTGTACAGGTGCTATCAGAACAAAACAACACAGAGAACAAAACACATTTAACCAAAAATACCCCCAACAACAATAGCAATTGCAATGACAAATGAGCAAACATTAATAAAGAGAATAAGAATATTATAAGAAAAAAAGAATATAAGATGACTGAAGGAAAGAAACATGATTGTGAGAGGATAGAAGGAGGAAAATAATAAGAATAAGAAATGAAAAAAAGGAATTGCCACAACAGGTCAAAGAAAAGAAAAAGTAAAATTTGTAATGAAAAATAAGAAAGGGAAGGAAAAAGGCAAAATGGAGTAAGAAAAGTGGAGAATAAAATATAAGACTTAAAATAAAAAAATAGTGAAAAAACAGGAACAACAGTGAAGAAAAAGAAAAATGTTAAAAAGCTATGCAAGAGAAAAAATAATGCAAATAATGGAAAAGAATGAAGTGGAATTTGGCTCAGCAGAGTTTAGTGTTTGCCTGCTGGCTTCTTCTGGATATGAATCTGGTGTTGTCTGGTGTAAGCCAATGTCAGATGCTCTTCCCATCGACCTCTAGGCAGCCTGTCTGAAGCTACAAGCAATCCACAGTCTGTGGCTGTCTCCTTCAAGCTTGGCTGCATCTGGGATGGTCCTTGCTGCTCCATACTGCTGGCTTTTTATCAACACAAGGCCCAGGGTGGGTCAACTAATGACTGAAAGCACTGCACCTGCCTCTTATCAGCATTCCTGCCATTAGTCTTAGCCTAGCTGCTGACTTGTCTGTTTCTGACGGGGGTTCTGGTGCAATCTGGAGGATGGGACCCCTGGATCTCCCTTGGGAGAAGCTGTTCAAGGAAGATGACGGTGTGTTCCCCCATTCCTGCATGACACATCTTGTTCTATCCAAGATTATTTCCAGTAGTGAATAGTTTCTAGAGTTAGCTGTGCATTTCCTGTGAGGGGCCAACCTGGGTGAAAGGGTCAGTTCTTTCCTGCTTAGAGCTGATGGCAGCTCTGGGTAAGAGCCAAAGCTCCCGAGGGTTAGCCTGCCTCTTTCAGCCTCGATAGGATGTCATTTGATCAAAAATTTTATTGCTGAATCTGATGATTTCTAAGATTATTTTAATCATATTATATTTAATATCAAATTCAAATAATGTGAATTACAATAGTAAAATCAACATATAATTTTGCTTCCAAAAGATTCTAGGTTGGGCAAATTATAGCATATAATATATCATTGTGAAAATTCCAGGAGACACATTTACATATTGTTAGAATACATACTTGGGTTTCAAGTATTATTGTAATTATTAATAAAGCCTACATAATCACAAAAAATATGCCTTAAAATATGTTTAATGTTTTTGTTTTTATTCAATGTAAATAACTGATAAAATGTGAAGTAAATTTTACACACATGAGAAATACCTGTTAACATTTTTAAGCTTCTTTTTGTCTACCCTGTAATTTTTTCTTTTATTTTAATTGTTGCTCAAGTACAGTTTTTTGCCTCTTACCCCCATCCCAGCCAAACCCCCCAGCCCTCCCCACTTCTCCCTTGTTTTCACTTCCCACCTTGTTATTGTCCATGTGTGCTTCATACTTGTTCCTGCAACCCTTTTCCCCTGAAATTCCTTCTCCTGTCCCCTTTGGTCACTGTTGGTCTGTTCTCAATTTCAGTGTCTTTGATTATATTTTGCTTCTTTGTTTTTTGTTTGTTGTTTAGGTTTCTGTTAAAGGTAAGATCATATGGTATTTGTCTTTCACCACCTGGCTTATTATGCTTAGCATAATGCTTTCCAGTTCCATCCATGCTGTTGCAAAGGGTAGGAGCTCCTTTTTTCTTTCTGCTGCATAGAATTCCATTGTGTAAATGGACCATAGTTTTTTTATCCATTCATTCACTGAGGGGCACCTAGGTTGTACCCCAATGTTCATAGCAGCACAATTTATAATAGCCAAGTGCTAGAAGCAACCTAGATGCCCATCAGTACCCTATAATTTTTTCTAAGAAAATTTACTGTGTCAGGTGTGCTCAGTAGATTGAGTGCTGGCCTGTGAACCAAACAAAGGGTTGCAGGATCAATTCTCCATCAAAGCACATGCCCGGGTTGCAGGCTGGGTCCCCAGTGGGGGGCATATGAGAGGAAAAACACATTGATGTTTCTCTCCCTTTCTTTCTCCCCCCTTCACCTCTTTCTAAAGATAAATAAAATCTAAACAAAAAATAAAGAAAATTAAACTAAAATAACTTCTTAATTTGCAACCCTTTTTAATATGATTATAATGAATTACTAAACTATTTTTCAATTGAAATACATTTTCAGAAGAAAAATAATTTATAATCTTTTAGTAAGAAAGAAGTTTTTTTTTGACACTTATATTCCAGTTTCTTAATGTACAATCGTAAAGAGGATTATGAGAAATGGAGTAGGTTATCAGGAACCAGCAAGAATGTCTTAGAATTAGAGTGCACTGGGGTACTTTTTCAATGAAATGTCTCTTTTCTTCAAAGCCAAGTCAGAAACCACCCACAGTTGAAAGGTATGAATCTTTACTTCAATAGTGATTTCACAAATATTCTGTTGCTAAGGGAGAATCTGGGTTTCCAGATTTCACATTCATGGTGATAAGAGAATGTCTCACCTACAATGAATCCATACCACCTTTTGTTATTCTATAGGAGGAGGGTCTGCTTAGAATTGTCCTAGTTGATAATAATGCCTGATAACTAACAGCTTTGACTGTGAAGATGCACTACTGTAAGCACTGTATTTATTACTTAAGTTCAGTAATATAATAAGTTGCAGCCATATAATTAAGATAAATTTTTTAATATTAATAAAAATATTCTAAAATACTTAGAAATACATGTGATTCCTAACAAAGAGAGTTAAAGACTGAAAAATTATATAAGCTATAAATATAAAATTAAATAATAAATGCTAAAATATAACTTGATTTCTGGTATAGAGTATTTAAAATGTGAAAAATTACAACTAGTGACAGAGAATGTCATCCAGAAGCTGGATCTGCTTAAAAACAGTATAAATAATCAACTAATTCCTTGATTATGAAAAGAATTAGTTAACATGTTTTTGATACTGTGTAGAAAGAACCCAGACTGTCTAGCTGAGTTTTCACTTTATCACATTTTTATTTTAGTATTGTGTATGCTTGGTTACATTCGCAATAACACTTAACTGTTTTCTGTGTATAATATATATTAATAATTTAACATTGAGAAAAATATTCATAAGTGCTGATGATTTTCTCAGAATCATAGTTTAATTTTAGTGATAGCTATGATGCCAAAAAACATATTTTATATAAAGACCATAAAATTCAGAGTGTTTTTAATCTTTAAAATTTTCTGTTAGGTACTTTAAGCTATTCTCTGAAACTTCTATTAAGTCAAAAGCACATTTAGATACAGAGCAATAAAATTGTCTGAATACACCCTGAACTCATTACAATCCATTGCATCAGGCAAAGATAGATGCTACTTGCTTAAGAAAATTAACTTATAGAAAAAGAATCGTCAACATTTCTGTTAAAGCATCAACATTTATTAGTTAAATAAATTATTTAACTAATTTATTTAAGCTAGTTTGAACCTTAAGAATAGCTGGCATACAAAACATTAATATCTTAAATACCTGTGTTCATTTCTGTACATTTCATCACACGCCATCTATAAGTGGGGGGTCAAAAATAATGGAATTATCTTCTGGTTGGTGGGCCACTTGTAGTATACAGATTTCCCCCACTAGGTGAATGTTCTGGGAACCCATCTGTATCAGGGTAGCAGCCGGTGTTGTTGTGAGAGGCTGCATTTGGCTTCAGTGAACTTTTCTGAAGACTCTTTCACTGTGTTTGCCCATTTCATTGTATGGGTCAGTCACAAGTGCATCTGCCCACACCACACTGAGGGTTCAGAAGTTTTTGACCAAAAATGGCATGACACCCATGCTCCACCCTCCCTATTCAACCCATCTCATCCCAAGCAACTTTTTTGTTTGTTTGTTCATATGAAAAAAAAGTTCTCAAAGAAAAACATTTTGCTGGTAGGGAAGAGGTGAAACAAAAAGAGCAGAAGCACTAGAATGCATGAAAATGATGAGTTCAAAAACCACTTTGAGCAGTAGAAAAAACATCTTGATAGTTGTACTGCATCCAATGGAGAGTACTTTGGAGGTAACTGGTTTTTGAACATGTAAGAAGAAATACACAATTTTTTAATAAATAAATTCTGAGTTTTTTGAACCCTCCATCTCATAGAGTTAGGCAAAACAAGACAGAAAGACAAATGCCAAAAATTAATTTTATTTATTATTCTATATTATTTTTATCCTAAGATTAATATTCACTATTTTACAAAAATATTCCCATTTTTATAATTGGCCATAAAAGCAGTATTAATAGTAAAAAAGTGTTTTAAATTATAAGGGGGGAATCATTATGTACCAATGCCCTGAATTGCTTACCTAGTATGTTACTTAATAACTGGACATTTTATTATTAGCTTCACACTAAAAGATTAGGTAAGAGAAGGGTCATGAGCTCAGTTAACAGAAATATTGCTAGTGTGGTGCATGCTTCATAAATAATTTATAACCCATTTGAACTAAATGGGCCGCAGAGCAGTATTACAATTAACATTCAGCCCTTCCATGGATTTCATTTAACTCCCTTTAGGAATACTGTTTGTAATGAGTGGCAACACATGATTTTCTCAGATATCTAACATGCCACTTTAAATTCTAATGTCTACCTTTAAACAAAAAGAGGCTCAGTAAATTTAAATAATTACTTCAGATAATAGCCTAGCAGGTGAACAAAGTAAAGCAAAGCATATGATAGGAAAGTTCCAAAGATGATACACTCATTTGCCTCCAACATTCTTGAAATCTGGATAAAACCTTTTAAAAATCTCAATTACTACCAAATAGATGGTCAGATTAAGGAGACACAACTTTCTTTCTTTTCCTTTTTAAAATATTTGTTAGTTACTTATTTTTAGAGAGAGGGATAAGAAGGGAGAAAGAGAGGGAGAGAAACATAAATGTGTGGTTGCCTCTCATATAAATGTGTGGTTGCCTCAACTGGGGACCTGGCCCACCACTCAGGCATGTGCCCTGACTGGGAATCAAACTGGTGACTCTTTGATTAATAGACTGGCACTCGATCCACTGAGCCAAACCAGCCAGGGCTCCTTTTTTTCTGAAAAATGTCTAGATTATTAATTTTTACAGAGCTGTTGAATGAATATTAAATGTTTAAAAACTATTTTTAAATATTTTTATTGATTATGCTATTACAGTTTTCCCAATTTTTCCCCCTCTATCACCCCTCTGCACTCCAGCATCCCCTGACCTTAATTCATGTCCATGGGTTGTACATGTCAGTTTTTTGAGTCCTCTGTTTCTCATACCATTTTTTTATCTCTCCCAGTCTACCTTATGCCTACTCATTATGCTTCTTCTCTGTACTCCGCCCCATTCCTCCCTTCCCCTCCCCACTGAAATCCCTCCATGTGATGTCCATTTCTCTGATTCTGTTCCTGTTCTGGTTGTTTGCTTAGTTTTGTTTATATTTTTGTTATTTTTCTTTTCTTTTAGGTTCATTTGATCATTATGAGTTTGTCATTTTGCTGTTCATATTTTTGTTCTTTTTCTTAACAAGTCCCTTTAACATTTCATATAATAAGGGCTTGGTGATCATCATCACTTCTTAACTTGACCTTATTTGGGAAGCACTTTATCTGCCCTTCCATTCTAAATGAAAGCTTTGCTGGATAGAGCAATCTTGGATGTAGGTCTTTGGATTTCATGACTTCAAATGTTACTTTCCAGCCTCTTGTTGCCTGCAAAGTTTCTTTTAAGAAATCAGCAGATAGTCTAATGGTAACTCCTTTGTAGCTAACTCTCTCCTTTCCTCATGCTTCTTTTAAGATTCTCTCTTTATATTTAATCTTGGGTAACTAAATGGTGATGTGTCTTGGTGTGTTCATCTCTGGGTCCAACTTCTTTGGGACTCTCTGGGCTTCCTGGACTTCCCGGAAGTCTATTTCCTTTGACAGACTCTAGAAGTTTTCCTTCTTTATTTGTTCAAATAAGTTTACAATTTCTTGGTCTTTCTCTTCTCCTCTGGCACCTGTATAATTTGGATATTAGAACTTTTCAGGTTGTCCCAGAGGTTTGTAAGTCTCTTCAATTTTTTTCGATTCTTGTTTCTTCATTTGTTCTGGATGGATATTGTTTTTTTTTTTCTTTTTGTTCCAAATCATTGATTTGAGTCCTGGTTTTCTTCCTGTAACTTTTTGGTTCCCTGAATACTCTGCTTTATCTTACTTCGGGTATCCTTCATTTGTTTTTTTTTTTTTCATTTTTTGACTAAGCTCAATCAAATTTGTGAGCATTTCGATTACCAAGGCTTTAAACTCTCCATCAGATAGGCTGGGTATCTCCTCATCACTTAGCTCTCTTTTTGAGGCTTTTCTCTGTTCTTTCATTTGGGCCATATTTCTTTGTTTTAGCACACCTGTTAAGTTGTAAGGGGGAGAAGCCTTAGATATTCACCTGGGCAGGTCAACACTCCTTGCTGCACTGTGGTTCTGCCTGTGGGGCAGGGGCTACAGAGGGAACAGTGCAGCTCCCCTGCCTGTCTAGCATACTTTTCAATGAACTCTCGGGTGAGACTGGGTGCTTCCCCTACTGCATTGCCCACAGCGGCCTCCGAGTCCCCTTAAGTCAGCCCTGTCGCACAGCCCTCCAAGCGAGGCAGCGAGCCCCACTCCCAAGGTCCGAAGCTCCGCTGAGGTTTTTCTGAGTTGGCCCATGTGGTCAGCAGCCTTATGGGGTCTGTTTTTTTTCCTTTTAATTTCTTTGTTGTCAGAGTTCCATGCAGCTTGATTTTCTGGTGCTTTTTGTTGTTTATTGATTACAGATTCATTGTTTTTCTCCTTTTGGTTGTGTGAGGAAGAGAAGGGTCTCTAACTATGCCTCCATCTTGGCTGGAACTCTGAAAACTATTTTTAAAATGCGTTTTTAAATGATCAAATTCTATATGACTGCTTTATAGTTGCCAAATAGAACTGAACTTGATTCTAAATTCATGCATCAGCCACTATAATTAAAGGTGCAATATAAACCCATTTGTAAACTCAATTTGAGGTCTGATTTTAAACATTCTTGAAGATTTCTCTTTATCTCTTTATTAAGTTTGCCACATTCTACTTCACTTTTCCTGCTTTATTTTCCATTAATGAAAAAGCTTTTTATAGTAAGCTTTTTTTCCTCTGACATGGCAAAGGGTAGATTTTTTAAAAAGCCAGTCTAATAGGTTGTAGATTTATCTTAAAGCATAAACCTTACTTTTATATTTCTGCAATGTATTTTTAGTGGTAGAGCCTCCTGTGGACAAAAAATAGTTGTATCATTAGCTTTGGAGCATTGCTCAATGAAACTCATCTTTTCCCTCTGTCCGCTGAGCAAATCTGCTGAAGACCACACACTTTTTTTCCAAGACCAGAATGTTTCTATTTTAAATCATTTAATATATATATTTCTAATAATTGATTTCTCCCACATGAAACCATGGCTGTCATGATATACGTGTGTAATGTTTACAGTTCATATTTCCTTTCATATGCGTTTTCTCACTTGATCCTTACAAGCATTCTGGGAGTCAGAAAACTAACTTTCTGGAATAAAACACATTCGAAGATCACCTAGTCCTGAGATTATTCACTTCTTTGAAGGTCACAGCCTCCATGCAGGAGACTGTGACCTAATTAAATGTACAGTCCCCTTACCAAGAGAAAAACAATGCATATAAAATGCACACACATTTAAAATTCCAGAGAAGTCAACAGCAATCTAAATTGTCATATTAAGGTCTGATCTACATAATCACTCACACCTAGCAGAGTTAAGTAACCTTAAATTTCATGTCACTTGTAAATAGTGCTGAAGATTACAGAAAAACAAGAAAGAAACAATTTGGAGGAATTGAAGGAAAAGGGAAGTTATCTTTGAGAAGATATTATTTATCTCCCACCTCAGTGAGATGAGATATTGATGTGTTTCTAATTCTGATTAGGAAAGATGGCAGGGTCTATGAGAAAAGTGGGGCTTTTTTATATTGAACATCTTTTAAGTTGAAATTACAAAAGAAAATATCCTGTAATTACTTTGTTAACAGATGTATCCCAGAGGGTGATGGCTAATACTTAACAATCCTGGAAGCACATCAGAATCTCCAAGGGAGTTATAAAACTAACAAATAAACAAAAATAAAAACACCTGGCCTTTGTCCTCACATAGTGATAGATTCTGATTTAATTGGTCCAAGATAAATTTTTGACATCTCTATGTTTCTAAAGCTCCCCAGTAGATTCTAATTAGCAGATGAAAACCACTGCTTTTAGAAGTCCCAAAAATGGGACTTTGGGCTTAATTTTGATGAATAATCAGCAGGCTATAATAAAATTAATCACAATCTAGAAGAAAATTACCATTTCATGTTGCAGTCAAATTAACAATAAGAGGTGTTTTCAAATAAATATTATTATGGTAGTCGAGCTAGGAAAATATTTTAACCTAGGTTTTTAGAACCTTATCATTTAATTAACACGTATGTTTGAAATGCTAGTATGTCAGGCACTGTTTTAGGTGCTGAAAGCATAGCAGTAAAGAAGACACAAAACTATCTTACTTCCTGGTATTTACATATTAAGGGGCCAGACAGACATTAAAAAATATAAATGAATACAACACATAGTAAAATAATTATAGGTGTCAAGGAGAAAAATAAAGCCAGGTAGGAAAAAAAAAACAGCTGTGGATTTAAGAAAAGGGACTGTAATTTTATTTTTTTATTTATTTTATTTTTTTAATTTTATTTATTTATCTTTAGAGGGAAGGGAAGGAGAGAGGGAGAGAAACATCAATGTATGGTTGCCTTTCGTGCATCCCCTGCTGGGAACTGGCCTGCAGGGAACTGGCCTGCAACCCAGGAATATGCCCTGACCAGGAATCAAACCACGATTCTCTCGTTCGCAGGCCCGTGCTCAATCCACTGAGCTACACCAGTCAGGCCTGGGACTGTGATTTTAGAACAGACACACAGAGAAAATCTCATTGAAATGGTGATTTTGAAGTTCACATCCCAAGGAGGAAGCAATTGCTAAAACAAAGATGGTACATATGTTGAACTCTCTCCTTTCTACATGTAAACAGTCTTAAAATAAAAATCATTGCAAGTCACTATTAAGTTTAACATTCAAATCAATTCTCTAGTGTTTTTATTTTATTCTTTAAAATAATTTTTATTTTTTATCTTTCCATTGTTGACAGTATTATATATGTCCTCCATTTCTCCCCTGCCCCCCCAGGCCACCAAGCTCCCGCTGCCCCGTCTTGACCACATTGTTGCCCTGTCCCTGGGAGGTTACCTCAGTACACACTTGTGTTCTTCCACTCCGCTGGTCTAGTCCCCTGCCTCTGAGATCTATCAGTGTGTTCCCTGTGTCCACGCTTATTTTTTATTGAAAGAAAAAAGAAAAAGAAAGAAAGAAAGAAAGAAAGAAAAAGAAAGAAAGAAAGAAAGAAAGAAAGAAAGAAAGAAAGAAAGAAAGAAAGAAAGAAAGAAAGAAAGAAAGAGAGAAAGAGAGAAAGAAAGAGAGAGGGAGAGAGAGAGGGAGAGGGAGAGGGAGAGGGAGAGGGAGAGGGAGAGGGAGAGGGAGAGGGAGAGGGAGAGGGAGAGGGAGAGAAAGAAAGAAAGAAAGAGAAAGAAAGAGAAAGAAAGAAAGAAAGAAAGAAAGAAAGAAAGAAAGAAAGAAAGAAAGAAAGAAAGAAAGAAAGAAAGAAAGAAAGAAAGAAAGAAAGAAAGAAAGAAAGAAAGAAAGAAAGAAAAAGAAAGAAAGAAAAAGACCTAGAGAAAATGCACTCACGGCTTTAAATGAGGGAAAACTTAAGTTTGTTATGCTCAGCAGGCTTCTGCGTGCGTTTAATTTCAGTATAAATGAATTATTTTATTTGATGCCAGCTAGTATTACTGCCTCAGAAAATTTGGACATTCGGGAACCTTTGGTGAAAACAGCCAAAAATGAGAACGTAGAGGCAGAAGCCAGAGCCCAAAGCCATACCACAGGCATAGCAAAGCACTAGCAGTACGGACTTAAATGTGCTTGGAACTGTCCATTTTAAAAAGCAGCTCTTCCAAACTGATTACTGAAAAACTCTACAAGGCAGGGGGAATAGTTCCTTTTATTAACATTTTACGAAGAAAACAACTGAAACTGATCACATAAAATGACTTAATCCACAGAAATAAAGCCAAGTACTGGGGATCTATGTACTAAAGTCTTATGCCTAACATGTGTCTTCTTTTGCATTCTCCTACCTCCCTCCGCAGGAACTACTTTTCACTCCAAAGGAAACTAGACTCTTGCCAGTGTGTCAGGAGCTTGGCTTAGTGTTGAAAGGGGTGAGATATGGGGCGGCTGAAGTGCCCCAAAGCTGAGTTGTAACATTGGTTACATTCTACAAAGTTGGCTCTGTGTACACATCAAGCAATTCTGAATTGTTCAGACGCCCTGTCAATTCTAAATACAACAGCTGTCATAGCTAGAGATGTTAGGGTACTGTCAGAAATTGTGGTCTTGCCAAAGGAAAAAAAAAGAAAAACTTTAAAAGGAACAGACATTCAATTTGAGTAGCAAGTAATATATATCTGCCAGAAGAATATAAATGTCTTCCACTCTGGTTTTTCAATGTGATTAGGTAGTCTAATTCAAATTCATTCAGTTTATGTAAGGTAATACAAAAGTGCTGTTGTAGTTGGCGGTATCAGTATTCCAAAGAGAGGCAATTAGGCTTCACTAGATTTAAAGTTTAGGGCTCATTATATATGATATTTTTCAGCTGGCACAGATATTGAAGTCTTCGCAAAAGAGCTGCATAAAACAAGAGATCCTGTTTGAGCTCCACTGATCATTGAAGAATGCTGACTGCCAAGATGCCAGTTGTGTTCTCAAAGAATAGACACATCAGCCACTGAATCAAAGAGCTGTGAAGCTCCCACCTGCTACCAGTGAGTAATCAAGAAACAATGGGAAGATGTACCTTCGGAAAGCCAGAATAAAGGGTGTTGGGTTGTATAAAGCTTACACTTTTTGTAGGCCTCACCAGGCAACCCATGACTTAAAGCAAGCATACTCTATAAAGCTGCATCTTCCTCTAATGGGGTAGCAGAAAGTTGAAAAAGTTACATTTGCAGATTCTTCCCAGCTATAAGTTCCATGCTATCAAAAAGTACAATTTTAATTGAGCTATATATCATGGGCCATTGCTATCCTGAGGAAGAGGATGTATCATCTAATATAAAAATAATTTGGAAAAGATTCATAATAAAATAAAGATTCTAAAACACTTTCACAAAAGTTAGGTAATGCTATAATCAGAGGTACTGATAAGCAGAAAAGAATCAAAAAGAAGGAGCTGTAAGATAATAGTGAAGAAATTGATAACTAAGTAATTACAGCCTTGAGGAAAGTCACATATAATTTTACTCATATTACTCCCAAGATGGTATAAATAAATGACATCATTAAAAGACAAAATAAATAGTACAAAGGTAAAGGATTGTAAGAGGCAACATTAGTTTTATAAATATTTCATAAAAAATGTGAAGATTCTCTATGAATCCAGGAAAATAGAAGGGCAAGAGGGAGTGATACTTTTAAAGCTTTGAGAATTTTTAAAAATTTTTAGATAATTTTAGCTTTCTAAAAGAGTTGCAAAAAATAGTGCGGGGAAGTCTTATATACTCTTCATCCAGTTTCCCCAGATACATCTTATAGAACTACAGCTCATTTATCAAAATTTTAAAAAATAGCCTTGGCATAATATTACTAGCCAAAATAGAGACTTTATTTGAATTTCACCAGCTTTTCCATTAGTGTATTGCCAGCTTTTTGTCACTGTTGATTAAAAGGTCTGAATTCCCCTGCTTGATTTTCCAACAACTACTAGCAGTAATTACTATATACCAGCAGACACTGTAATAGGTGTCAAGAATACAAGTATTACTTAGACACTATTCATGTCCTCAGGAAGCTTACAATTTGGATGCTTACAAAGGTTGCACTAGGCAGTAGAGCAAAAGGTAGTGGCAACTAACCCAATTATGAATAGCAGGGCAAGCTTCCTAAAGGATTAGAGAGAATAAATGATGATAGAATGGGGGTCAGGGCGCAAAGGAAACTTTATCCCAGGCAATAGTTATAGCGCCTCGAGGAAGGATGCTTAGAAAAGGTTTCCTTGCTCAGAAGTAAAAAAATGACTGTATGGCTAGAACATGCATTTTAAGGAGGACTTATAAACGATGAGGTTGAAGAATTTGGCAGAAACCGGATCATAAGAAATTTTATGCCATGTGGAAAAATGAGAATTTTATTGGGAAGGTCAGGGGATGCCCAAGGATTTAGGAATAGGATGATATCATTAGATTTGCTTGTACAAAGGCTATGTGAGCTGCAGTATGGAGAACAACTTGTAAAGAGAGGGAAAGTAGGGGAAAAAAGACCATTAACAATGAAAATATGAACATATGTATGGGAATTTATATAGTCCTAAGCTGAACAAATGGTTATGAGGAAGAAAGCAAGTGAACTGAATACATGAATCATTCAATATTTTATTTTATCTGGTACTGGTTGACCATACAAGGTAAAAGAGAATCAAGGAGTGAAGCTTGGAGAACAGTAGTTACATTCACATACACACATCCACATAAGACGTAGAGAGAGGTCATAATGGGACAAGTGTGCTTAAAACAAATTAATGTATGGATATATGAAGGCACAAGAGTAAGTATCACCATATAGAGTGTGAGATATGAATATGAGAGGATGTGAAAAGCAACTCTGGAGATGAACATACTTAGTGGTATGTAGATAAATAATATTTCATGAAGGAAAATCTAGGAAGAGGAGGCAGAGACATAAGACCACCAGGGAAGCTGTTGCCAGAGCAGGAAATGGGATGTTAATGAATGGGATGTTAATAAGGAGGTAGTTAACAATAAAGGCTATTAGATTTAGTAAAAAACAAAAAAGAGGACTGTGCCTATGTTGACAAAAATGCCGTAAGTAAAACTGAAAAAGTGCAGGACAGGTTAATAAATAAATAATGAAAAGTTAGAGATTAGAGAGGGAAGGATGAAGAAAAGAGAGAAGAGAGAGAGAAAGGAAGAAACAGGAGAGATTATATATATATTCTCTCTATATATAGAATATATATAGAGATTAATCTATATATACAGATTAAGATATATATTTTATATATATCTTAATCTATATATATCCACAGATATCTATATATCTATATATCTATATATATATCTCTCTTAGAAAGGGAGGTTTTTGTAGAATAAAGGCTCTTAGCCACGGGTAAATGGTAGTGGACAGGGCCTCAGAAAAGTGCTGAAGATACTATACAGGGAGAAAATGCTTATGTATTCCACAGTTACAGTTTGAAAAATTAACCTTAGATAAATAACTTCCTTTCACTTTCTATTTGAACAGAAAGCAGGGATCAAATATGAATGCATGAGTACCTCCCTCTTTAATAATAGTGAGGCAAGTCTCTCTTTAAAGAGAAACTATGGCAATTTGATGAGAGGGAAAGAGGAAACAAAAAAAGTTGGAGGGTTGGGGACTAGAGGACTTAGGCAAGACTCAAAATAGCTAATGGGAAAAAATGCAAGATAGTTGGCAATGATCACAAAAAAGGACTGATTGATATATAAAGAAATAACCAGGGTTTCAAGTCTGTAAGTATGAGTTAAAAAAGCAAATTTTTGTTGAAAATTCTCAAAAAGCAATAGAAATAATTTGAGGCTACTACCAAGAAAGTTGAAATGAATTACAGATAGAATATGAATTTAGTAAGTTAGTGAACTAACAGCTTGTGAGAAAATGGATATAATTATGTTGAATGGTTGTCATCAGAGCCACTGAAGTCAACCTGATGGAAAAATAAT
Source organism: Artibeus jamaicensis (assembly GCF_021234435.1). NCBI lineage: Eukaryota > Metazoa > Chordata > Mammalia > Chiroptera > Phyllostomidae > Artibeus > Artibeus jamaicensis. Next base: position 48,087,209 of record NW_026522030.1, read on the forward strand.
TAGGGAAAAAGACTGGCCTAAGTGACAGATCTTCACTTGACATTAGAGAAGGATAAAAAGGACCAAAAGACTTGTATAAAATTAGGCTTTTATTGTGTATTGTTATTGTTTTATAGTTGTTATTATTTATATTTGGTTCTGTAAATTTGTACATGTTTTAATAAAGCTTTAATTTTAGTAAAACTATTGTTTGATGGTTACATTAAAGAAAATGCATTATTAGTTATTATTATGGGGAAAACAACAGTGAATAGTTATGAGAGCAATAGAAACAATAATTTTCTTGTGAGACTCAGATTTTAGTTTAGAAGGAAGTAGAAAAATTTGAAATGAGATTATGATTGTATACTATGAGATGGAGTTCCAAAAACACAGTGGGCCTATTTATTCATTTTTTATTTTTTTACTGTTGTTCAATTATAGTTGTCTCCATTTTTTGCCTATTACTCTCCCCTCTCCTATCTGTCCCCAGCCTCCCAAATTCAGTCCTTCCCCCCACCCTTGTCGTTGTCCATGAGTCCTTTATACATGTTCCTTGACTTGACCCTTCCCATTCTTTCCTTGGTTATCTTCCTCCCTCCCTCCTTCCTTTTCTGGTTACTGTGACTTTGTTCTTTATTTTTATGACTCTGATTCTATCTTTCTCACTTCTTTGTTTTGTTTAGGTTCCAATAATAGGTGAAATCATATGGTATTTGCCTTTTACCAACTGGCTTATTTCATTTAGCATAATACTCTTTAGAAGGGAGAAAAGAAAATGGGTTTGGGAGGGATTATCAAAGAACAGGCATCAGAGAATAGCCTTTGCAAGAATGCAGTCTATAGGGAATAGGTGGATAAGTTAGTCTTTATAGCTGGTTATCAAATCAGTGCAAATTTGCTCTTCGGGACACATGGTAGGGTTTTATTTTTCAACTCCTTTGAAGTTAGGTTTGTCCAAATGATTTGACTTGGCTGATATAACACAAAGGAAAGTGATGTGTGCAATTTCCTGGTGAGTACCTTAACAGTCATGTGTATGATTCTCTCTGTCCTATCTCACTGTGGCAGTGGTCATTGATTAGGGCCTCCCAGACAGCCTGCATTGGACACAATATGCAAAAAAAAATTAAATTACCAATATTTGAGGGTTCTTAGTTCAGCATAAACTAGTCCTCCTGGCTGAAACATGAGCAAGGATACTCTGATGAGCCATATTGTTCTCAGAGTTTCTAAATACTGCAGAGAACCAATAATAAAGTACTTTAAAGAAGGCAGAGAGGCAGAATCAAATGACAATGATTAGACAATGTTTAGACTAACCTGGTTTGTAAACACTGTAGATGAGTATAACACTAGGTTTAACGTTAATTCTTATCTTCTAACAAAGCATCTTTTATTTTTGATAAATTGTATATATGAAACATGAGTAAAGTTCAGTATAACTTTAAAAATATTTATGAAATAATAATCAATAAAACTTTACATATGTATTTTTCCTTGTTCATGTTTGTAGATTAATAGATAAGTCTATGCTCAATTGTGTTTTCTTTCTCTTTTTGAATGGGTTTTCTTTTTTCTTTTTGACATTTAAAAAAAATTATTTATTTATCTTTAGAGGAGAAGGGGAGGAGAGAGGGAGAGAAATATCGATGTGTGGTTGCTTCTCGTGCATCCCCTCCTGGGAACTGGCCTGCAACCCAGGCATGTGCCCTGACTGGGAAATGAACTGGGATCTTTTGGTTTGCAGGCCGGTGCTCATCCACTGAGCTACACCAGCCAGGGCTGTCTTTTTGACATTTTTTACTTTTTATTTTTAATTACAGTTGAACTTTGAGTATCTTTATTTTTATTTAATTATTATTCAAGTACAGTTTTCTGTCTTTTACTCCCATCCCAGCTCACCCCCCAGTGCTCCCCACCTCCCTCCCATTTCCACCCCCCTTAGTTTTTGTCCACATGTCCTTTATACTTGTTCCTGTAAATTCTTCTTCTTTTCCCCTAAAATTCTTTCTTTGAGAACTGAAAACACAATTTTAAGAATTTTTAATTTCTTTTAGAATTTCAAGTGGTAAAATTATGATATATATATATTTTTTTATTTTATTTATTTATTTTTAGAGAGAGGGGAAGGGAAGGAGAAAGAGTGGGAGAGAAACATCAATGTGTGGTTGCTCTCTTGAGTCCCCTGCTGGGAACTGGCCTGCAACCCAGGCATGTGCCCTGACTGGGAATCGAACCGCGATACTCTGGTTCACAGGCCCGCGCTCAATACACTGAGCTACGCCAGCCAGGGCTTAAATTATGATATATTAATTAATGGTCTCTATTATTCATCAGTTATAACCATTTAACTATATATACAATATAAAACTTCATGTAAAACTACATTAAAATAAGGTTTTAGTAAGTAAAAAAGGTGTTTTAATTTTCTTATAGTTTAAAATGTCATATATTAGTGTAATAAATTTTCAAATTTACAAATTCAGATTACTCAATATTTTTTATCTTTCACTATTTTTGAAGTTAAAAATTTTTGACAATAAATATTTTAACAGATTAATTAACCAAGTAATTTTTTTCTCTTAGACATTTATATACATAAAAAATTGCAAAACAAGTGAGTTCCCTTTTGTATTACAAATTAGGTAAGTTATAGAATGCATTGGGTAGTATGGGCATTGTAATGTGTTAATTCTTCCTATCCAAGAACACATTATAGCCCTGGCTGGTGTAGCTCAGTGAATTGAGTGCAGGCCTGTGAAACCAAGAACACATTACATGCTTCCACTTGTTTGTATCTTCTTCGATTTCTTACTTCAGTGTCTTATAATTTTCCAAGTACAGGTCTATTACATGTGTGGTTAGGTTTCTTCCTGAATATTTTATTCTTTTTTAAAGGAATTGTTAATGAGATTGTTTTTTAATTGTTCTGATAGTTCGTTATTGGCATATATATAAAAATGTAACTGATTTCTGAAATTCTGATTTCTCATAATTTTGTATTCTGCTACTTTACTGAACTCTTTTATGAGTTCTAGTAGTTTCTTGGTGGAATCTTTTGGATTTGCTATGTACAGTATCATGTTATTTGCAAATAGAGACAGTTTTGATTCCTTTCCAATTTGGATGCCTTTTATTTCTTCCTCTTGTCTGATTGCTATGGCTAGGACTTCCAGTAATATGTTGAATAAGAGAGATGAAAGTGTACATCCCTGTTTTGTTCATGATCTTAAGAAGAATGTTTGTAGTTTTCGCCCTTTGAGTATGTATGATACTGCCAGTGGGTTTGTCATATATGGCCTTTATTATGTTTTGATTATATTATATCTATTTCCACTTTGCTGAGGATTGTTATCATAAATGGGTGCTGCATTTTATCAGATGCTTTTCTGTATCTATTGATATGATCATGTGGTTTTTATCCTTCATTTTGCTTATGTGGTGAATCACATTTATTGATCTGTGAATGTTGTACAAAACTTGCATTCCCAGAGCAAGTCCCACTTGATCATTGTATACAATCTTTTTGATATATTGCTCTGTTCAGTTTACTAATATTTTGTTGAGGATTTTAGCATCTATATTCATCAGGGATATTAGCCCACAAGTTTTCTCTCTTTGTAGTGTTTTTATCTGACTTTGGAATTAGGATAATGCTGGCCTCCTAAAATGAGCTCAGAAGTCTTCCCTCCTAAAGTTTTTGAAATAGTTTGAGAAGGAGAGGTGTTAGTTCCTCCTGGAACATTTGATAAAATTCACATGTGAAGCCATGTGAATTTCAGGGCTTTCATTTGCTGGGTGTTTTTTGATAACTGCTTTAATTTCACCAGGTGTAATCTGTCTATTTAGATTTGTTCATTCTTACTGATTTAGTTTTGAAAGATTGTAAAATTGTATGTTTCTATGAATTCATCTATTTCATCCAGGTTGTCCTATTTATGGCATATAGTAGTTCATAATATTCTCTTATAAGCTTTTGCATTCATAATACTCTCTTATAATCCTTTGCATTTCTTTGGTGTCAGTTGTCATTTCTCCTCTTTCACTTTTGATTTTATTTTTGGGGGGCCCTTTCTCTTTTTTTTTGATGAATCCAGATAAAGGTTTGTCAATCATTTATCCTTTCAAAGAACCAGCTCTTGGATTCATCAATCTTTTGTATTGTTTTTCTTTTAATTCTATTCCATTTGTATTTGCTCTGATCTTTATTATTTCATTCCTTCTACTCACTTTGGGCTTTGTTTTTTTTGTTCTCTTCAAGTTTCTTTAAATTTAAAGATAGATTGTTTATTTGAGCTTTTTCTTATTTCCTGAAATAGGCTGGTAATACTATGAATTTCCCTCTTAGGATTACTCCTCGGGTTGTGTTCTCATTTTCCTTTGTTTCAAATTATCTTCTGATTTCATCCTTGATTTCTTTGTTGTCTCCTTGTTTAATTACATCTTAGTTAGCTTCCATCTCTCTGTGTATTTTTCAGTTTTGTTCTTGTGACTGATTTCTAGTTTAATAGCATTGCGGTTAGAGAATATGCTTTATATGATTTCTATCTTAAATTTATTGAAATCCATTTTGTGTACTAACATGTGGTCTGTCCTGGAAAATTTTCCATGGGTACTTGAAAGGAATGCATATTATGCTGCTTTGGGGTCAAATGCTCTGTACATATCAATTATATCTATTTTATCTAGTGTGTCATTTAAGGCTGCTTATTGTTTTCTAGTTGATTTTCTTTCTCAAAGATCTACCCAGTAGAGTCAATAGGGTATTAAAATCCCCAACTATGACTGCATTTCTGTGCATCTTTCCCTTTATTTTCATCAAGATTTGCTTTACATATTTAGATGTTCTCACATTGGGTGAATAAATGTTTACTAGGTTTATACCCTGTTTTTGTATTGTTCCCTTTATCATTATGCAGTTCCTACTTTGTTTCTTACTATATAGCCTTGGTGTTCAACCACACCTAAAACAAAAGCAAACTAAGAGGACAGCTAGATCAGGAGTGGAACCATAGAAATTAAGATCTCATAGAGGGTTAGCAACAGGGGAGTGGGAGGAGGAGAAGGGGGGAGAAGGTACAGAAAAGAAGTAGTATAGATGGTAGGTAGAAAATAGATAGGGGGAGGGCAAGAATAGTATGGGAAATATAGAATCTAAAGAACTTGAGACACATGGTCATAAACTAAAGGGGGGAATAGTGGAGGTGGGGGTGCAGGGTGGAGGGAAATGAAGGGGGAGTAGAACAACTGTAATGGCATAATCAATAAAATAAAAAAAAATTTAAAAAGAAATAAAGGAAACCAGAAGGTGGGACAAGAATAAAAAGCAAATAAAAAAATAAGTAAATAAATAAATAAATAAATAATGACCTTAGTGGGTAAAGTAACTTTGGTTGTAGGTCCTTGCTTTTCATCACCTTGAATATTTCATGCCAATCCCTTCTGTCCTTAAATGTTTCTGATGTGAAATCAGATGACAGTCAAATGGGAGCTTTCTTGTAGGTAATCAACTGCTTTTCTCTTGCAGATTTTAAGATTCTCTTCTCTTTAAGATTTGCCATTTTAATTATGATTTGTCTTGATATGGGCCTCTTTGGTTCCATCTTGCTTGGGACTCTCTGCACTTCCTAGACTTCTGTGTATTTCTCCTTTACTAGGTTAGCAAAGTTTTCAGTCATTATTTTTTAAAATATGTTCTTGATCCCCTGCTTATTCTCTTCTCTTTTTCATATTCTCATGATAAGGATGTTGTTAGGATTGATGTTGTCTCAAAGGTTTTTTAAATTCTCATTTTATTTTCTGCTCTGCTTGGGTTTTTTTCTATCTTGTGTTCAAATCTCTAACTCTATCCTTTGCTTTATCTAACTTAAGTATTATTACTTACAGTGTATTATTTATTTTAGATATGGGTTTTTATTTCTGACTGGCCCTTTTTAATAGTATCTATGTCTTTTTTCATGTTGTTGAGTATCTTTATAATCATTACTCTAAACTCTGTATTTAATAAATTGCTTGCCTCCACTTCATTTAGTTCTTTTTCTGGAAAATCATCTTGTTATTTCATTCAGGACCTGTTTCTTTCTCTTCCTATTTTGGCTGTCTCTTTGTGTTTGTTTCTAAGTACTTGGTAGATCCACCTAGACTCTGGTGCAGTTCCATGGCAGATGCTGCGTATGCCTGGGCAGCCTGTTTGTAGCCATCAGTGATCTATAGTTTGTGGCTCCCCCTGCTGGGCCTGGGTGTGTGCGAAATGAACTAAGCTGCGCACCAAGGCCCATTTTTTTCCAGCACCAGGCCCTAAGAAGTGTCAGCTACAATCTCAGAGACCCCAGAGGCCCACCTTTGCCTGCAGGTTTTCTCTTGGGCTTGAACTCTTACGTATTCTCCAGCTGCCCTCCTCAATAGACAGGTATAAAGATAATGATTTGAGTTTTAACTGTACAAGTCAAATTATATGTGTTCTATCCAGAGGTAGTTTCATGTAGGTCCTGATTACAAAAGACATTTCTAGTTGGATATATACACTTAGAAGTCATTAGTTAATATATAGATTTTGAACAAAGAACTGAAAAATAGAAAACATAGGTGAAAGAATGTAAAAGACCTGGACTTGGAAAATTATAAAACAATGAAAAAAATTAAAGAAGATACAAATAAGTGGAAACACATACCATGATCTTTGATAGAAAGAACTGACATCATTAAAATGTCTATACTATTTAAAGCAATCTACAGATTCAAAGTAACTCCCATCAAGATACCAATGATGCATTTCACAGAATTAGAATAATATTTCAAAAAATAATATGGAACCAAAAAGGCTCCAAATAGCAACAGTAGTTGTGGAAAAGAATAGCAAAGTTGGAGAGTTCATGCTACTCAATATTAAATTATAATAGAATGCCATAGTAATCAAAACAGCATGGTGCTGGCATAAAAACAAACACATAGATCAATGGACAAGAACGGAGGGCCCAGAAATAAACCCACAACTTTATAGTCAATTAATATTTGATGAGAAAGCAAGCACATACAATGGGCTACAGATAGTTAATTTAATAGATGGTGTTGGGAAATTTGGACAGATACATGCAGATAAATGAAACTAGACCACCTTCTTATGTCAACACAAGAATGAATTCAAAATGGATTGAAAACTTTGATGTTAGACCTGAAACCTTAAAAGTCCTAGGAGAAAACATAGGCATGGTAAAATCCCAGACATTGCTCGTAGCAATATTTTATCGGATATATCTACTCAGGCAATGGAAAACTAACAAATGGGATCACATCAAATTAAGAAGTTTTGCACAGTAAAGGAAACCATGAGCAAAATAAATAAAGAACTCACCAAATGGGAGAACATACATGCAGATACATCTGATAAGGGATTAATATCCAAAATGTATAACAAATTTATAAAACTCAACACCAGAAAAAAACAAACAACAAGGAATCCAATTAAAACATGGCCAAGTGACCTGAATAGACATGTCTCAAAAAAAAAAGACATACAGATGGCCAATAGACATAGGAAAAGTAGCTCAACATCACTAATCATCAGAGAAATCATCAAATAAAAACCACACTGAGATACCATATCACACCTGTCAGAATGGTCATCATCAATAAATCAACAAACAAGTGCTGGTGAGGTTGTGGAGAAAGGGGAACCCTTCTGCACTATTGGTGGGAATGCAGACTGGTGCTGCCACTATGGAAAGAAGTATAGAGATACCTCAAAAAATTAAAAATGGAACTGCCTTATGACTCACAGATCCCACTCCTGGGAGTATATCTGAAGAGGCCTGGAGGTACTTATTTAAAAGAACATAAGCATCCTTTGTTCACTGAAGCATTATTTACGCTCGCCAAGATCTGGAGTCAGTGCAAGTGTCCATCAGTAGATGAACAGATAAAACAACTATGGGATATTCATGCAATGGAACACTACTCAGCCATAAAAAATAAGAAAAAAATTATGCTTTGCAATAGCACTGATGGACCTGGAGAACATTACACTAAGTGAAATAATCCAGTTGAAGAAATAAAATATATAAATTCACTGATATGTGGAATCTAATGGACAAAATGAACCAACAAGCAAAATTGAGAAAGTCTCATAGATAGAGAGGTGGCTGATAACTCTGGGGTGGTGGTTAGGGGGGTTGAAGAATGGAGCAAAAAGGAAAAAGAACTCATGTACTTAAACAACAATGTGGTAATTGCAAGGGGGGGCATAAGGTAGAAAATGGTAATGGAAAAAATACAATAAAAATGATGCTAAAAAAGTAATGTGGTAAAATGTGGGTACATCTACATGTACATTGTATAAAACAATAGTAAAATGTTTTGTGGATGAAGAAAACTAAAGTTAAAGTATTTGTCAACAATAATGTGTAAGTTAGGAGGAATTAATATATTCTAATATATTGTAAAGTGCTTGTGTGTATTCTTTGAATGCAAAAAGATGAAATATAAAGGATGTACTTCAGGCAGGAAAGCAAACAAAATAGGTAAATTCATTTGTAGCCAAGATAGGTTGTTTTCCTTGATATATGCATATAAGCATATATGTATATAGAGAACTATATATAATATATATTATTATAGAAATATATATAGTTCTTAATGATTCTCAAATTTCTACTACTAGAGACACACTGGTTTATGTTCATAATTCAAAAGGCAATTATTTTTTAAATAGAAATGGTTCTAGGAAAGATAGATAAAAGGATTAGACAAATGCACAAAAATTGTTGATGATTTATCTTATTAATTTTCTTTTGAAGATGAAAGACAAGGACATTTGTTAGCACACAGAGATGATATAGTGAAATCACTTAATAATTAACTAAACCAAGAAAATAGCTTTCCTACTTGAAATTTTATCTCAACCCATACTTTTTCAAACTGTATCTCAAATTTATAGGTCTCTCAAGACAAAAGTCATTGCCTTATACCACTTTTGTAATTCAGCACCAAGAACACAATAAAAAGTGGAACCTTAGCAGATACCACCTGCTAATGGCAATGTCTTCTCAGATACAAATTCCCATGAACTTTGAGAGAAGAAAAGCATGACTTCTTTATGCCCCATGTCTGTTGAAAAATGCTAAATATTAACTTCACTAGGTACCTAATTATAAAGTTCCTATGGCCTACAAAAGGAACTATGTACTACTGGGTATTTTATTACTATAAAAATAATGTATTTGGTGATAATGACTATTGATAATTGGGGAAATTACAATGTTGATGCTATGGCCTACTAAAAAATGTTTCAAAAATCAATTTATGCCTTAAGCATGATTTATTTGAGGCCCATTTTCTTTTCTTTCATTCATTTTTATTCTAATTTTCAAATCAATAACTTAGAACAAAATATTTTATACAATGTAATTGTCAAGACTCCATTAATATTTTGTGAAATATATGCAAATATATCAATATCTATGTTGATAGTTATATCTATACATTCATATGATGCCTCTTTTTTTTATGTACAATAGTATTATAGTTGTATGTGAGGGGCAGTGTAGAAGGACAAAGGTGAATGTCTTTGTTATCTAAATTCTCAATGTCAACACCAGTAATCCCTTCCCTCATGAATGCATTTCTTCATTTCTACATGCTTATGCTCTTAGTGCACACACACACACACACACACATATATGAAAATAATTTTACTCTTCTATATCCTAAAAAAGATAAACTTGTTCTAAGGTACAGAATTTTAAAAAGAGCTTATAATTTGAGCTCTCTGTTGATAAAACACACAGATATACAGGATGGGCTAAAGTAGTTTTACAGTTGACCATATGGTAAATAATACAACAATTAATAAATAATAATATAAGAATAAACTATGTGTTTTGCATACTCACAACTGTAAATTTATTTCAGCCCCACCCTGTACATCTCATAATCAGTTAGTGAGGAGGTGATAAAAATTTCAGAAAGGTGATTGGACTCAGTAATCTGAAACTAAAATCCATTGTTCTACTCTAGTAAATAGAACATTACAGGACTGTGTGTGTCTGAAAAAATAATTCACATTAGTATAGATAGTGAGAAAATTGCAAGGCAAAAATTGCATAATTGCAAAAATACATTCAATGTCTTTCAATTCCCTACCAGATACACAAATCACAAATAATGTTTTACTAGGAAAGCTGAGGAGCCTGACACATGTTCTTGCACATCTCACTTGCAAAGATTGTTGAATTCACTTATCGTATCCATTAATTAGGTACAAGTAGAAACAGATAAAGCATCACACATAATAATAATGATAATTACATTAAAAAATTAAGTATGAGATAAAGAGTTTCCATCTCTTCAAGTTAAAATAAAAAAATTAAAAGGTCATTGTGTGCAGCTTGGTCAAGGTTATATATAATTTAAGTTTAGATCATTCACATTGTTTGGCTATTTTCACAGTGGGCACTGTATTGATAATTTAAGATTAGAAAACAGACTGATAGCTGTCAAGGAAGAGGAGGTAGGAGGTTGGGTGAGAAGGGTGAAGGGATTAATTAAAGACAAAATAAAAAGAAAAAAAGAATGACTTATGGAACAGACAGCAGTATGGTGATTGCCAGGGAGAGGGAATTAGAGGGAGGTAGATAGGGCAGGGAGGGACACATGATGAGGGAAGGGGACTTGACTTGGGGTAGAACACACAATATACAGATGATTTACTGTAGAACTGTATACCTGAAAGCTTTATAAATTTATTAACCAAAGATACCCCAATACATTAAATAAAACAAAATAAAAAGGCATTTTATAATAATGAAAATAAATCATTTTCCTATGTTCGTCAGCAGGACAAGAAGAGCTCTAGCTAGTTTTCCTTTTCTGGGTAGATTTTTCATTAATGGAAAGAAGAAATAATGAACTTTTATTTCCTATTTTCAGATAACTCTTAACTCTTGCCTTCAGCTTAATTTTTTTCTTTTAATTATATCGATCCCCATACCACTGCTTATGTTCACAGTCATGTGTATAAGTTCCTTGGCTACTCCATTTCCTATACTGTACTTTACATCCACATGCCTATTCTGCGATTACCTACTTATACTTCCTTATCTCCTCACCTCTTCACTCATCCCCCTATATCCTCCTCCCATATGACTACCATCAAAACACTCTCCATATCCATGATTTTCTCTGTTCATCTTATTTGCTTAGTTTCTTTTTTAGGTTCAAATGTTGATAGGTATGTAATTTTTGCCATTTTATTGTTCATAGTTTTGGTTTTCTCCTTTTTATTAAATAAGTCCCTTTAAAATTTCATATAATAATGGTTCGGTGATGATGAAGTCCTTTAGTTTTTTCTTGTCTTGGAAGCTTTATAGCTGCCCTTTCAATTCTAAATGACAGCTTCGCTAGGTACAGCAATCCTGGGTATAGGTCCCTGCTTTTCTTGATTTTGAATATTTTTTTGCCAATCTCTTCTAGCCTGCAAAGTTTCTTTTGAGAAATCAGCTAACAGTCTTAAGAGGCCTCCCATGAAGGTAAATAACTGCTTTTGTCTTGCTGTTTTTAAGATTTTGTCTTTATATTTAACCTTTGGCATTTTAATTATGATGTGTCTTGGAGTGGGCCTCTTTGCATCCATCTTGTTTGGGACTCTACTTTCTGGACTTGCATGTCTATTTCCTTCAGCAAATTAGAAAAGTTTTATTTCATTATTTTTTCAGATAGATTTCCAACTTCTTGGTCTTTCTCTTCTCCTCTAGCACCCATGTGATGTGAGTATTGGGATGCTTGAAGTTGTCCCAGAGACTGCTTATACTACCCTCATTTTATTATTATTATTTTTTCTTCTCATTGTTCTCATTAGTTGTTTTTTGCTTCCTTTGGAAAACCAATGATGTTCCAAATCATTGATTTGATTCTAAGGTTTATTCACTCTACTGTTGTTTCCTTATAAATTGTTCAGCAACCAAGGCTCAACTGCAAGAGGAGGGTATGTTCAGTCCACACAAAGGGCATACCTTCAATACCTAACTTGGGTGATAAGGGAGGCTGTGCCACTGGGCTCTACAGGACACCTACCACATTAGGCCATGCTACCATGACAAGGAGTCATAGCAACTCTATCTTACACATAGAAACAAACACAGGGAGGCTGCCAAAATGAAGAGACAAAGAAACATGACCTAAATCAAAGAACAGATCAAAACTCTAGAAAAACAACTAAACAAAATAGACATAAGCAGTCTATCAGATGAAGACACTGGTTACAAGGTTGCTCAAGGAACTTAGTGAGGACCTCAACATCATAAAAACAATCCAGTCAGAACTGAAGGATACACTAACTGAAATAAAGAGCCTTCCAGCTTTCTGATGCTACAAGTGCAACAACATATCCACATTGCCCGGCAAGAAACTTGAAAGGGATTTTATATGGTGAAATCAGTTAGACAACTCATGAGGACAAATTGGCAAAGTAAAAATATCCTCTAGCAGCTTTGCCAGTATACAACAAATCTAGGTCACTCCATTCAGCAGGAAAACTTATTAGAACTCCTCTCTTATTTCTTCCAGAAGAAAAGCAACCCTACAAAATTGAATGACCTGTGACTTCTCTTTTAAGGGAGGTAACATGCTCTGGACATTCCATTAATATGTTCACTATTACTAAGATACATAAATATGACCATTCAAAATATATTACAAAATAACATAATAAAATAAAAACAAGAGTTTCAAGCATCTAGAACTTAATATATACCAAACAAAATGCTTAGTAAAATTGTAAAAGACTATAAATAAAGCCAGTTCCATTGTAAAGAGTCTTTTAGAGTTTAGTGGAATGTGTCTTAGCAAATATTGTTTCTTTTGTTCATAAATATATGTACTGATAGAAAAGGTGTGTGTGTGTGCATATTAGGTGTCAAGGAAATGTACAGTTGGTACATGACTTCAACTACAGACCTGTTCATCTTGACTGACTACAGAACCGCCTCTCCTTTTTCTTTTTTATGAGCTGTGAACATAAGAGGAATAATGCCATTTTGGAACTCAAACAATAAGGGGTCCTTGAAGCAATCACGCTTTGCAAACCATTGTCAAGGCCAATGTCTGAAAATCTCTGGCAGTAAAATTTAGGACTCCAACTACAGAGAGAGGCCTTGGCTGTGTGATTTTGGACATTCACAAGCATCCTCCTCAGTTGAGCTTAGATATGCTAATTCAAAATTTACACAAAGCTTATGAGAGGGCCTTTTACATTAAAGACTGAGAAACACTGTTTGCTATTTTTAAAAGTCCTTTGAACACCTGGTGTAATATGCAAAGACCTGAAATTTCTGGAGAAATAAAACTTTGGGGAACCTCTCTGCCTGGTTTTAGGAATTGTAACTGCCCCCCATGGATAAGGCTGAGTGAGCGACCTTTGGACTGAGCCACTAAGAAGACAAAGCTTATCTCCCTGGCGGGAATGCTGCTTTTGCTTCATCCATCTCTGGCCCCCGATGTTTGGTTGGTTAGTCTATGATGGGTAAGACCCCTCATAGAGAGGGGCAACCTAAGCCAGAAACTATCACTTGGGAGGCCATCATAGAAGGACTCAGGGGGCTGCAGTAAAGAGGGGGTGATAGACTCTTACCCCCCAGCTATTCTGACATAGCCTGAGTCCCCATTCCCATCTGGGAGAAGCGCTTCCTGGCTTTAATCCACTTAAGCCTAAAAACCTATGATGGAGAGGGCGGTGTAGCCCTCTGCCAGCTAGAGCAGGATCGGGGGTGATCGGGCATAAGAAATTCACAAAGTCGTCTGAAGCCTGCTTTACTAAGAGTGCTTTCATTCATATGATAAGTGTCCAAGCAGGAAATGAGTATGTCTCCCAAAGTTTTTGCAACCCCCTTACCTGACAGACACTAACTCAGATTAAGCCCTCAGATTTCTTTGAAATTATTATCTATTGTTTGATCCTTGCTGCCTGACATTGCTTGATGAGCTTTACCTGCATTCCTGTGTGTTCCAAACCTAATAAAAGTCATTGAGGAAGAGGTTCTTGATGCTTCTCCTTTGAGAAATTGACCACCTCTCCTCCTCAAGCAGATCATGTCTTGGTAGTTTTATTTTCATCTGTGGCAGACCGGGGGACTTGTGGGCAGTTTCCCCCACAAGGGGGAAACTACCTGATTACTTACATGCTAGAAGATCTGAAATCTGTATCTCTTAAAAGTAATCAGGCTAGGTGGTTCCAAATCCTACAGAAAGGACTGATTTAGGAAGATAATATTATAACTGAAAAGCAGTGGAACCAATTAAAAAGTGCAGACTCAACCTGATCACATGATGATTTAGTGTATAGTTATGTTCTGTATAATGATATATATTCAAGTGAATTTCAGGTAATTGTCAGATTGTTTTAGTCTAAGAACCCTTAATTTGGATTATTTTAAGCACAGTGAAATTGAACAAAATTTAGCAAAATTTTTAAAAAGTTAAATATGTAAATAAAAATATTGTTTTATAGCATAAATACACTAGCCTTCATCTAAAAAGACTATTTCCCAAAAGAGGGTCTGGGCATTTAATCATAATTTTTATGAATGTTCTGGGAAGGAGCCCATAAATAAGGACAGCATATGAAATACTAGTTTAAGATCAATTTTTTGATTAAATGCCCCTCTTAGAGCCAAACACCTGTTTCACGGCTGTTGCATGTATAATTAATGCAGCCTAATGAACATGCTTCATCAAAAACTCTCTGTGGTTTAAAAATAAAACCAGAGTGGTAAGTCTTACAAATTATAACAATTAAGAAATATACAGTAATATTTTAAAAGTACATCTCATGGCATTTATATCCAATGACAGTATGCCTGCATTGACAAAGTCCTCTAAGAAGTCAGGTAGTAATTGCTATGCTTTACCACAGCATATGACTATATACAGAGGCTCATCTCATCAACACTCTTGTTGCCAGCCTAGATTCTCCTGAGGGCATGCATATTTCCTGCTTGCCTTGATATATTAGGTATCAATGACAAATCAGCTGTCCCAAGCAACACTTCTCTTCCTAGCTCAGCAACTCTTCCACCATTCCTACTCCAGGCTTCTTTTTTCTCAGTCATGCTCTGCAATCATAATGAAGGCATTCATCCTCTGCAAACAAGCCAGACTTTAACTCTTTAATATAAACATGTGGAGAGAATTGTAGGAACAAAATACTTTAGAACACCCTAAATAGTTTAAAGTATACTTATCTGTGCAAAAAAATAAAAAAGAGCAATGGATTCAAAATATCTGCTTACAGGTACAGTTTTATGTTACCATTGATTTTCATTATGCTTACTGTAAAAAAAATAAGCATATAATGTGTCTATTGTTAGAAACAAAAAGTCAAACATGTGGAGTGGTAGTTCTGATTTTAGGTGAATCTAATTATACACTTATGGATGCTAATAAATCCTGGCATTTAACTAATGAAATGCAAATTGTCCTCTCAATGTGCTTGGGGTGTCATAACAAAATACAACAGGCTGAGAAGACAGAAGTCCAAGATCACAGTGCTGGCATGATCACTCTCTGCTGATGACTCTTTCCTGACTTGCAGGCAGCCACGTTCTTACACTTGCTCTCATGGCCTATTCTCAGTGTATAGGGAGGGAGGGAGAGAGAGAGGGAGAGAGAGAGAGAGAGAAGTTTCTCTTTCTGTTCTTGTAAAACACTACTCCTACTAGAATCAGACCTCACCATTATGACTGCAGTCATCTTAATTACCTCCTAAAGGTCCTCTCTGCAAAAACATAATATTGGGTTTAGGGTTTTAACACATGCATTTGGCAGGAGACAGAATTCCATCCATAGAAAATCCTGAAGCAACTAGAAACCTGGACTGTGGTGTTATGCCCATACCTACCGAATCTACATTTGCTTGGAAGCAGTGCAAAAGGTGGGGGCATCTGGAATGCAGCTTGTAGCCTATTAGCAACACATTCTGTTTATAAGATATAAAAACATGCCTGAATATCCTCTCTAAACTGAATTCTACATTAACCATTTTCTGTGAATAAAAATTATCAAGTACAAATTCTAATATTACTTACATTCTAGAAGTTTTTTAATTGCTTCTAAATTCCATTTATGTGTTTATATATTGCTTATATAAAAATTATATACCTTTCTAAGTGGTATGTAAAAACTTATGAAAAATGTCCTCATATATGAAGAGATAAAATGTTATCCCTTACTCATAAATATTTACTGAATGACTACTGTGTAGTACAACCTGTCCTAGGAATTTAGTGTAAAATAATGAACAAAGCAGGCAAGTCATTAATTTTACCAAATATGCATGTAGCTAAATAGTGTAGTTATTTATGCTAATAATGTGATAAAAAATTTGAAGCAATACTAAAAAATTCAATTAATGGTAGTTATCAAGTTTCATTCTATGAGTATTTGTTTCTATGCTTACTATCCCCACCTTCTGTGAAATAAGTGAAAATATCATTTAGAAATATTCCTCTTATAACTAAATATATGCTAGTATTCATCAAAAATATTAAAAGCATCACAACTGAGATTTATGGTATATAGTATTTAATCTGTTTCTAAATCCAGGGAAGTTGTAGATTAATGGTCTGAATTTTGGATCCTGAAAATTGGGTCTGAGACCTGGTTATGTTTCTTACTACTGTAAACCTAGAGAAGGGCTCTATCAGTAAGCTTCTCTTTCTTCTCTACAAAATACACCAATAATACTACTTACCCTTATAAAATGTTGTGAACCTAATGCAAAGTCTGACATATATAGTTCAGGGTACAATAAAATGTGCTACTACTAATGTTTAATATTTAAATTGAGGAAACTATATCTCAAGCATACATACACATATCTATTTATGTAAAACAATAAAAAAAATAAAACCTCCCTAATACCATAATATATAAAATCATAAAATTTTAAGTAATAATCATTTTACTAACCACCTAGATCTTCCATGAAATCAATATATGATTTTGTCAAATGTATTTTCAATAAGTAGCCCTGGCTGGTGTAGCTCAGTGGATTGAGCATGAGCCTGTAAACCAAAGGATCTCAGTTCGATTCCCAGTCAGGGCACATGCCTGGGTTGCAGGCCAGTTCCCAGTGGGGGATGCACGAGAGGCAACCATACATTGACATCTTTCTCCCTCTCTCCTTCCCTTCCCCTCTAAAGATAAATAAATAAAATCTTTTTAAAAAGTATTTTCAATAAATAAAATCATTAAGAAAATGTGTTACCTTTGAAGGCACATGTTTTCTTTAGCAGTTGGACTCAACATGTGTTGAGGCAGTCAATGATTTGCCCTTTAAGAGGCCTCTTTCTATGTCCTTGTAACCTATGATCTTACTCCTCAATGTAGCAATGAACAGCTACAGTCAAGTTCCACATAATGGCATAAGGACAATAAGGTCTTGGTTAGATGAACCACATATACGATGGTTGTCCCATAAGATTATCATGGAGCTGAAAAATTCCTATTGCCAGATGACGCCATAGCAGAGCACTCCTAAATTCTCGGAGGAACATATCATACAAAGATGAGAGTGTTTAGCACTGTATTACAATTGCCTGCGCTGTTCAGTGCAGGAACCTGACATACAGGTTTGTAGCCCAGGAGCCATAGGACAATTTGTCACCCCAAAATATTCCTCTTTGCCATAAGTATTATTTCAGGTTGATCAATTTTTCAAAACCACAGACATGAGTGAAGTTCTGAAAACCAAATAGAAGTTACCCTTTGTAAAGACATTTACATTTGTAAGTGCAACCACACAGATACTTCATCTCTTTAATATGCTCTTTTCTTCTTTTTTTCTTTTCATTCAAGCTGGCCTCATCTAGCACCCTGCCACCTGCCACCTTCACCCTTGCATGTTCACTCCCTTAATCATTAAGCACTCAGGACAATGAGGTTCTGGTCAGCATCAAATAATTTTAGGAACGAAATCTCAGGTCTGTTGACCTCAGAGACAGAGTTTTGGTCAGACTAGAGGCAAGATCTAGGCCTCAGATGTGTTTCAGCTCCAGACCCAGAAAAGCAGCAAGGTTAGGCAGAGGGACATCATGGCTGACATTAAGACTAAATGCAACAATTAACTACCCCCTACCCTAGAACAAACTAATCAGTAGACCCTGACCACAGCCCTCAATCCCTATTCACCATGATTAATGATTTTTCCCTCTGTGTAACCCATCCCCTGGAAGCCATCTAGGAGTTAGTCTTGCTAGCTCATCTATGACTCAAGGCATGTCACTATTTCCTCACTAATAAACCTCTTCTTTCTTTGCTGCAAATTCCTGTTCATGTCCTTTTGGCCTTTGATGCACTCAGACAAATGGACTCACTTAGTCTGGTAATGTAAGGAAAATGTCAATTTGTAAGGGTGTGTCCCAGTTGGAAAGGGATGATCTTATCTCTGGAAATTCCTATCAATGCAGAAGGCAAAGACTTAAAATTATGTAACAACCTCAACCTTGTATACTGTGTTTTTCCCCTGGTAACCTCTTGTAACTGACTCCTTCATTCCCAACATTTTTTGTTTTCAACTGAAGATGGTATTTAAGGTGGTGTGGCTTTAGCCCCTTAAGTGAGTTACTCAGTTTTTATGGGTCTCTCCCTGTATGAAGTAAGTATACACACTATTAAATGTTTGTTTGTTTTTCTCCTCCTAATCTGTCTTTCGTTACAGGAATGTTTCAGTGAAGAAACACAGGAGAGTAGAGGGAAAATTATTTGTCCTCCCCTACAGAGCAATAGGCTATACCACATAGCATAGGTGTGTAGAAGGCTACGCCATGTAGGTTTGTGTGAGTGCTCCTTAATAAGTTTGCACAGAGAGGAAATTGCCTAAGGATGCATTCTCAGAACCTATTCCAGTCGGTGAGCTGCTCATGACTGTACTAGCAAGTAATTTCCAGTGAAATTCACAGTTTAATATTGGCTACTTTCCTTCCCTATCTTTTTTGCATAAAAAGTTTTCCTGTTAATTTCTACAGTTTATAACTATAGATGAATTAAAATACAGAGGTAAACTGGAAAGGTAATTGTACTATGATAGTAAAATAAGCAATGTTATTGTAATGTATTCTTGATGGGCACATATTAAAATAGATTAGAATACTAGGACTCATATTCTAAGTCTCTTGTTTTCAGGAACATGCTTCTATTTGCAGGTAGCAGTCTCTACTTTCAATGAATACTGTCAGGAAAAAGTATTAGTTATGACAGTTCTTTGATTCCAACAGAACAAAGGCAGTATATAAATTCAAAGTATTATTTAACTCTCCAGCCTTCTAGCTATCAGATTTGTCAAACCACATAAAATATTAAATTTCTACATATCTTCTAATATGTCTCTTTATAGATTTCAAAAGAAGTCTTGTAATAACGACATTAAAAATATCTGGATAAGCCTTTATGATAGCTGTTCATTTAACCTGATGCCACAATGCAAATAACTCCAGATAATTTCCTCCCACTTAGTTCTGAAGTCCTGGTCTTGCTCAAAACACTTCTACACTGAGCCATCTGATTTTTGCACACTCAGTACAAATGAATGTCTATGTGATATGAACCCACCCATAATGTGGAATATTTCAGGTCATAACCTGAAAGCCTGAAACTGATTTATAGCCTTTTAATCACATACTCTGGTCTTGCTGTTTGTGATACTGCAGATTCTTGAGGAAATATACCCCATGTTAGAAATTATAACACAAACTTATGGATAAAACTATTCTCCCTGCATCACACAAAAGGGTAGTCAGGAATTTTCAAAATTACGAGGGGACCCACAAAAATTTTCCAAATGTATTTTTCTCCTGAAAAAAAAATACTATGAATTCAACTACTGATACCATCAATAGTTGAATGATATCATCAGCTGGTCCCTTCTTTCTGCCTTTGCTTTTATAAGCACTCTTTTCCCCCTACAAAAAGTGAGGCCCAATTATCCACACTGACTGCATTGTCTTAAGACTATGTTGTCTAATACTGCAGCCACTGACCCCAGCTGGCTATTTAAGTTTTAATTAATTAAAATGAAATAAGGTTAAAAATGTCATTCCTCAGTCCTGTGCCAATAGTTCAATTGCTCAGGAGACATATGTGACTAGTAGCTACTGTACTGAATAATGCATATTAAAATATTCCTATTTTCACAGAATATTCTTTGCAAAACATTGTTCTAAGACACAAAGACCTTGGGGCAAAATAAAGGGACATGTTTATAGGTCAATAATGACTAAGCCTTTTAAGGATGAAATACTATATTTCATTTAAATAAAATTCTTTTGGAAATGCAAGGATATACATAGTAAAGGAAAAAATGACATACAATTCCTGACAAGTAAAGCTTGAGCACATATTTCAAAGATGGGTGATTGTGAATATCATACTGATGAGGGTGAATATATCATTGGATACATTTAAATAGAGAAGTAGTATTTTTAAATAAGTATTTTATAAGTACTGGAAATGATACATTCATTATCACTATGTCACCTTAAAAGGAAAATGATGGATTTCAAACTAAATAAGTACAAGTAAATACATAATTTTAAAAATTATTATAATGACCTCTGAATCAGGGGGATTTTGAAGGGTGCTAGCAAAAGTTCTCTTGTATAATTTTCAAACCAAAAGTCCTTTACACCCAAACTCGTTCTAGGTTATT
This sequence comes from Artibeus jamaicensis, assembly GCF_021234435.1. Lineage (NCBI taxonomy): Eukaryota > Metazoa > Chordata > Mammalia > Chiroptera > Phyllostomidae > Artibeus > Artibeus jamaicensis. The sequence goes on from NW_026522030.1 coordinate 48,107,883, forward strand.
CACTACTACCTACCCTCTCATTCCCTCACCCCTGTACTTTAATTCATTTCTCTTTCACTATTACTCTCTACATAAAAGAGTCTCCTGAATTTTAAGGCAATCAGTTTCTTCATTGCTTATCTACTAGTACATTTACAATCTTCTAGTTCAGGAGGACGTACTTTGACTGTTGTAGAACCTAAATGATAGAATTGCCAAGCAAACATCAGAAAGAGGGAACTGGCTAAATCTAGCAGGTCATATCTCTCAGGAAATGTCTCATGATCTATATGCATTCATCTTGATGGCAGGTGAGTGACAAATTTAGAATCTTGGATCTGCAAATCTATACCTTATCTTCCATCTTTTATCTCGTTCCTCAGGTCCATTGTTATTCTTATTCTTCTTATGTTGCTTTAGGGAAAATCTTAATATAAATGCAGAATTAAAAAGCAAATTTATTTACTTAACATAGCTGTTCTGGACCTCAGAATAATAAATTAGATGAAAGATAATACAATTGGGAAAGGTGTTATTTATCAACAGGCTATGACATGAATAGATAGAAACTAAGAACAAACTACTCTGTTGATTCCAGGCTATGTCATTTCTTGTCTTCCTATCTTTACATCAGGTTAATGAGCTCCAAAGCCTGCTCGTGTCTTACAATGAAGAAGTACCAGGATTTCTGACATACTGTACTACTGACTGCAAAAAGAACAAAATCCCCAAAAGCTGATAGACAGACAGTAGTGACAGACCTGGGGAGTATATTTTCAAAACATATGAAGTACTATATGAAAATATGCATCATTAATATGGAAATATTAAGTATTAAGAATAAGCTAACCCATGGACATTCAGTGAAATGGAAAAAATATAATTCCAAAGAAAAGCCATAAATGGTTTATAAATCATCATATAACATAAAAAGCATCAAGATTAATAAATCTAGAAAAAAATAAAAAGAGAGACCACACTGGATGTGTAAGCCACTGCAAGTGGAACAGGAGGTAGGTACAGATTGTCCCTAAAATGCAATCAAGTTTAAGGACCTACACATAAAATGAATGTAAAAATATTTACACTGACAATTTTATTCATATCAACTAGAATGATTTACTTTTAAGTTGGTGTAAAACATAGATCCATTATATCAGGAGATACAGTATTGTTTAACAATAATTGTGTACACATATAATTCATTCTGCCTGCTTCGAGACAATACTTGAATATTCATAATTTATGGCATTGTGAGACAGAGAATTATGTGTGTCCCAAGTAAATAACATCGATTTTGGTTATCCTGCTTGTATTACACACCCTATCTTAAATTACCCATAGTAATTAGGGGAAAGATTAAAATAGAAAAATTAAAACTAGTTACAATCCAGAGTTTTTATTGATTCCATGTCCTTCCCCCCAAGCCTTGGACCACACTTCCTTCAGACCACACCCTGCATCTTATACTCACACTGTGGGGAAAGCCCAGGTGAGGCAGGCATCTGGTGCGCATGTGTGCAGTGAATCCTGCTCTTCCACCTGCGGCGGAACCCTTTCTTTCATTCACCTTCCCTTTCTTTCTTTGTCATTATGGGGATTTAGCAAGAAGGCTTTAAAAACAGACTTTGAAGCCACAGTTCCTGTGTCTAATTCCCAGTTATGTCATTTAGCTGCTGTGCATGTATACACGAGCTACTCAGACTCTCTGAGCCCATTTCCATATCAGTCAACCTACCTGCGAGAATTGTCAAACGAGAGGATGAACTGTGATCAGACATAAGAGTACTTTAAACAGTACCTAACACAATCAGTGCTACATTGTTAGCTACTGTTATTAATATACAGCTGCCTCTATTATAGATCGATTGCAGTATATTTTAACATCTATTGTGACCATAAGAATGTCAGCAGATGGATAAAAAGGAATTAATAAACAGATATATTTCCTCCTATAATATATTTAAAATACAAAATTAAAAATATAAAACTTATATTATTTATATCCTCAGAGATTAGCTCAGTAATCAGCAGACATTGACAAGTACTGCTTCCTAGATAGATGCCCAGATCCACCATTTTGGTTATCAAACTGGCATGCACATAAAAATGAGTCAGCATACAATTCATCCCATAATTTAAGAGTTAAACAACACTGGCATAAATGTTGTATGTAAAACTGTGACTTCTTCTGAAGGTAATTAAGAACCCCCAGTAACTGTTCTAATTTTTATAATTACTTGCCCCTCCATAATATTTCTCAGTATCCCTTTTTAAAAATTTATTTTCCAATTATCTTAAATTTGAGCTCCTCTATAATATTTCAAAACATCAAATGATGCTTTTATAATTATACATTTACCCTCATTGAAGTTTTCAAAACAGAATGTAATTAAAGCAGATTTATATCTTTATATGCTTGTATGAATAGAGCTAATTTTGTCTGTGTAGATGGGGAAGGGAGAGAAAAGGGCAAATATTGAGAAACCCTTTTTTCTTTTCAAGTAAAAACCATAGATGATCAAGAAAAACTTAATTGTTCAGGTTTAATAAAACCTCTAGTTTATTTTATTTTCAAATTTAACTCTTTATCCTTTAACTTAAAGTGCATTTGTTTTCATGACAATAACAACAGAAGAGAACTTTTAAATTTGATTTCTTTTGGATGGTGTATTAAAATAAACATTTTCAAAATCAATTATTTTAGTAACAATGAAAAGTTTATTCTGGCACTTTTCACCAACATTCAAGACTATTTAGGAAACTATTTAGATAATACAACTAAAATGAAATCTATGGTAAAATTCTCTTTTTCTTGTGGCCTCAATTATTTGTGGCCCAACATCATACCCAAAATAATTCTATGCATTCATGAACTATAAAATTAGTTTTATTCAAAGTTCATAATTTAAAAATGTTCAGATTGTGAAAATAGGAGCAATATACTCTACAATCATTTTTACAGGAAAAATATGGCACAATAATTATTATTTGGGAAAAACTGAGCAACGTAAAACTTTTTTAAATTCTATCAACATAGGATGCATTTTTTTTGCTATAAACTCACTTTTGTGTTTCAAAAAGTAAGTCTTTCAGAACAAGTGCCTTTCAGATTGTTCTATAGCCCCTCGTAGTAGTAATGAACAAACGTAACAGGTAGTGAATGGTGTTTAAGTATCATTATTAAATAAAAGGAATCAATATAAGAAAATGAATGATTCCAGGACTAATTCAAAGAAAGCATACATGAACCCCCAATACCTAGTCATGTGATATAGTAAGAAAGAGCTCAAAAAAATGATCAAAATGTGACAAAAAGACATATGCTTCAGATTAAAAATCATAGGGCTTATGGGAAAAAGATAGTAGTGACATATTTTAAAAAGCTTAGCAACCTAACAAATGTTAGCATATTAAGTGGTAAGAAATATACACTACTACAATAAATATGACACTTGACCTTGAGAAAGACTTGAAATTTACTTCTAGTTAGGGGCGTTTGATATATTATGAAGACATATATGGAAGATATATTATCCATATATTGGATACATGTTGGATATAAAAACATCACTTGTGGTTTATTATGAAGTGGTGGAAGGAAGGTTATTTGAAATTAGTAGGAAGCTGTAGCATCAAATGTGAAGTAGTTTGTCTTCTAAGATACATGGCCAGCTGAGGTAGTGGGTAGATGTTGGAAGTGTGCCTAGGAGTTTGTTTTGTGTATTTCTCCATGGCTTGACCCAGCTGGATACAGTTTTCTGTACTCACCTATTGTTTCTCCAAAACAAAATCACACATAAACAAAAACATCATTGTTACACTCAGGGCACTGATGTATCCATCATGTTGGAAGTGCTATTACATCATTTTCAAAAGAAGTGCTATAGCAGAACTAACTGTATGCAATTGTAAAATAAAATGAAATTTTACAGTATAGAAATCTGACAGGTGACATTTCAACCAAGGGGTCAAATGTATCATTGCTAATAATAGGACAAATTGCAATACATGTGACATCATTTGTTTAATGACTCATTTAAAAATATCCCTATGACTACAAGAACAATGTGTATGTTTTGTAAGTCCTCTGTTAAAATTCATTGTCATGATGTAAAAACCTCTTATATAAAGACTTCTGCATTTGTTTTTAATAATTGTATACGAGAAAGTCTCTCCTAAATAACACAGTATTCCATCAAACAATGAGAACTACATAATACATATTTTTTCATTTTTTATTTGTGAGGAATCTCAAAACAAAATGTAATGCTCCATCACTATAAATCTGATAGGCATTGGTTTCCTTTTATTTACCTGCTCCTACAGATTTATGGCTCCACATATAAATTTTTAGAAATCTACTCAATCATCCATATGATATTTATTTATTAAGCAATTCATTTGATGCTGACACGAAAACTATCCTCATACTCTATCTTTATTTTTACATGAGAATATCCTTTGGATATAGTTCATAGTCGTGTGTAGTAGGTAAGTACATGATTATCTCAGTGGGTCTCATTTTGTTGATTTAATTCCATTGTATTGGAAGCCTATTTTGACAGGTTAAGGTACCTTGTTTTTCTAAACCAGTGATGTGTTAAAATTAACATATGCATAAAGCTCATAGCAATACTTATAAATAATATTATATACATCAGAAAATGATTCACACTACTACCTCAATGCCTTATTATACATACAATTATATAAATAATAGGGGGTTAAGAGTTTTTTTCTGTAATTCACAGGCTTATGTGAATATAATGTTAAACAAAATTATTTTCATTTTTATTTATGTTTTCAAGATCATATTTTATACACAATTTCACCTGAATACCAGTTTCTTCTCTCACCTTGGAAACACCGTGTTATACGTATTTTACAATATTTCATAATTTTTCAACAGTAAGGAAGTTTTTTAAATTAAAAAGTGTTCAATTAGAAATTGTTACTGAAATATTTTTCTAAGTAAAAATTTATTTTAATAATGCATTAAATATATTCTGCCATTATTTCAATATACATAGTGAAATATATTTTTATTCAAAATCTATTCCATTGAAAGTTTAAATCTCAGGAACTCCTTTACAACATATTTCATTAAAGTGTATTTCATTACTGTTATCAAATTGTTTAAGGCTTATGTCAGCTCTGTACTTGATGAAATTCAAAAAAATGGCAAGACTTCTGTTTTGAAGGTATGTCTTTTAAACTGCAATGTCAGAGTTCCAAAAAGAATATCAAAATCACACCATGGGACCTGCCATCTAGAGTTCAATATTTTAAATACAGCATACTTATACTTTTTATTAGAGAAATCCCTCCATCATTTCAAATTAAAATGCAATGATTTTATCTGGAAGAAAAGAAATTACCCCCCGCCTACTAACTATCACAATTTCCTTTTACTTAAGTATAATTATGTGTGACCAAATTTTACTGTTTACTTGAACTTAATAGTTTTGTCTTTGAACTTGCTGATTCAGACAGACAACATATTTGAAGACAAAAGCAAATGTTTGATATGAGCCTTCTGGGTAGGTGTCTATAGCCCACAAACCTAAATATGAGGTTACAATCGTTCAGAGCCATTTAGATACACATTTCACAAGTGGAAACAAAACCTTAACACCACGGGACAAACATTCTGTTTAACTTATCCTTGTTAGGTAGGCAGACACAATTTATGCTGTTCAAGGTCCCCAAGGCAAATGCTACTCTCTACTAAGAAGAGGAAAAAAGGTGGCAGATTATTTTAATTTGCTGTTAATCATCTACATTCCTATTCAACTATGAGAGGCAACATTTTGTTTAATTAGTCCTCTCATTATAAATATTTTCCACAGTGATTCAGTTGGTACAAGTTTTCTGACACTGACTGTGCAGATGGCAGAAAACTGGTGTCTGGTCTCAAAGGAACTATTTGACCACTGCAGTAAAAGAGCAATAAACAAAATAACAATATTGCAGCCCACTTCAGTTTATGTAGGCAGTCAGCCTTTTATCGCTGGAAAACCTTGAAATAGATGTATGAGTTTTGCTGCAATAAACAAAGAGTTGTTTACAGCTTGGGGATGGCAGGTACCAACACTGGACTAGAGCTTCAGCAGCCTGGGTGTCAGGAACTGACTAATGTGAAGAAACATATTGTGGGTTGTTTTATGGAGAATATGTTTTATAAACCTTCAGGGACCATTTATCACAAATTCATTCACTCTGCAGCAGATTGCTGCTTTAATGTTGAATGCTGCGTTTCAGCCAGGCCTTTAAGTAAAGAGAAAAAAAAAAAGGAGAAAAAACAATTTAAATGCTATTTTGTTTTTGTTTGCTTTATCTTGATGATTCTCAAATTTCAGTGTAGGAAATTCATTTTAGCTACTAATTCTCTCCCTTAAACAAACTAAATATTTTATGAGGGAGCTAATTCATTAGAAAATTTACATCTACTTACAGTTGTGATCTATTTCAGTGTCATTTATCTGTGATAATGGTGAGTTGGCTGTATGCCAACTTTAAAAAAGAAAAAGTACCTAATAAGAACATGCTTTGCTAACATGCACAGGAAAATACACCTTGTTCCTCATGAAATCTAATAAGGAAATCACCATGGCAAGGATTTTTATAGTCTTGTTAAAAATGTACCTATAAGTAAAGCAATGGTATTTTACAGAGATATCATGTGTGGTAACCATTAAATAAAATACTATACCTGACTTTCTTCATTACATACAAAACTTCAGTGCAAGAGAAAACCGCAGCTCCTTCCAATCTTAAAGAACTATGTAGTGCAAGTTGAAAATTGATTTCTAGCATAATGTCAGCCACTCTGTATGTTGTAGGTGAATCCAAGCATGCAACATAATCTGTCCCAAGATACTCTTTTAAGTTTTTATGGCCTGCATTGTCACACAATAAGAAAGACGACATGTTTCACACAGGTGTGTTTGTCTTAGCACTCAAACAGTTGGATTTTGGCTTCAAAAATCAAATATGAGGATTTCTGGGAATAACAGTGTTGAGAATATAACAGAGTTTTTTAGACAGATGTTAGGAACTCTACAACAGAACCACCTGGAAGTGTGCAGTTTTGGTGCTGGGTACGTCGAGATTCCTGGGCCAAACCCTAATCTATATATAATCAGTAATTTTCAGGTGTGGGTCCAGAGAATATGTCTATATAGTAAACCCCTCCTATTACTGTTATAAACCCATATAGGGAAATTATTGAATCAATGAACTAGAAAAGCACATAAGTATAGGTATAACATGATCCGCTCCACGATTTTTGAAACTTTTAAAGATTGGATCATTTAGAGAAATGTTTCTCCAAGTCATAGAATTTATTTATTTTTAAAGATTTTATGTATTTATTTTTAGACAGAGGGGAAGGCAGAAAGAGAAGGAGAGAAACATCAATGCATGGTTACTTCTTGCATGCCCCTTATTGGGCACCTGGACAGCAATCCAGGCACGTGTGCCCTGACTGGGAATCGAACCAGTGACCCTTTGGTTTATAAGGCGGCACTCAGTTCACTGAGCCACACCAGTCAGAGCCCACAAGTCATAGAATTTAAACACTTTTCCTACTTCTTGTCCTTTCCCTTTCCTCCTTTATCCTGTCTAGATTTATATTCTACACCTGTTGACCCTTAATCATGAAAATATAACTTGTTGTAACTGTAAATATAAACTAATTCATGTATTTTGTTTTCATATGCATGTGTATTTTATAATACTTTTAAAAGAAACAAACTTAAGATACTTTCCTATCCTCCTAACATATGGATATGTTGAAACAGTATCTGACATAAACAATACAAGTAGAATTAGAAAGCTCTATCAGTGCTTTCTGGCCACGTTTCATTGTAACTGTCCAGTTCTGATACAAAGAATGCATGCTCTACACTAGGTAAGCAGTCTTTTCCTTGTCAAAGCAGAATGCATTGCTTGCATAAATATGGGCCCAGTAAACACTGAAGAGAATAGAAAAGGTAAGCAAAAAGTCAGCTGTCTCATTAGATGTGAAGTTAATATCTTAGAACGTCTCTTCTGTCTGAGGTTTGCATGTTACCGTCTGACTATGCCCTGTTTCATGATTCAACCAACTTTCCTTTAAATGGAATTAGTAAGTGACAATGTTTTATTTCCAGCAACTAACGTTTCACCTAAGCTAGCAACTGTTAGAAACCAGTGAAGTGTTTCAAAATGGCTTCATTTGATTTTCCTTTTGTACTATCTCATAATGGAGTTGGGCATTTATTTTCCGGCCTTGGAATAGCCTTCTGTGGGATGAACAGCTTCAGTTCCTTTTTAGAGAGAACAAATTCTAAGGAGATTAAAAAGATTGTTGTCATCAAATAAATAAAAATCTACCACATGATTACTAAATCAGGACATGTAGTTTAAACAGCACATTTTAATGTGAATGACAACTTTTAAAAGTTGAAGTGGTTCAAAGAGTTTATTCGAGAGGTGACATGATATCTGTAACAGCTCAGCCTTCTTCACACTCCAATTTGTTAATGTCAGCTCTAATTCCAAATTTTGTTAAGGTTCTCAACCCTACATTCTGTTTGTGTCCTATTTTTGCTCTTGAACTTATTTTTGCTGCTGTTAGTTTTTGCTGTTGTATTTATTTTTATAGCATTGGATATATAACTTAAAATTGGCCAAGAAATAGCTATATAAAAATGGGCATTAATCTAAATTAAAAATTGTCCGAAATGCAACTCCAAAGACTTTTAGTTTCTACTTCAACTCTCTTTATTTCAGTTGTTATTCTTTGGGCTGTGAAGCCATGGTCAGTACTTTCTTCATCAACCCTTATGTTTTTCTTTACATCTTTTCTCACCCCAAATTTAACTAATGCATCCTTGTTTTCTCCTTCAGTGAATACTTCTTCAATGAGTTTATAATTATATCTACAATTGTATTATCATTAAAATATCTTAAAATTATTTTATGACCTCCTAGTACTATATTTTTAATAATATCCTAAATGTCTAAAACAAAACAAGCATTTCGTGGTCTTCATTATTCCTGGATTCAAGTAGCGTTGTATAGAACAGTGTAGTCACCAGAAGCAATAACCAGAACAGCATCTATGGTATTACCTGGAAATACTTTAGGGATACAGGTTCTTAGGCTCCCACCCAAACTTACTAAATCAGAAATTCTGAAGGTGGTACCCAGAAAGCTGTTTTCACAAGTCTTTCAGACTAAAATTTGAGAATAGTTTAGGATATAAAACTATTTTCTTTAAAGTCAGACACACCTGAATTTACATGTAGGCTTTTCAACATGCTTATAAATCTTAAACAAATTAACTTGTGTTAGCCCCATCTTGAATCATAGTGCCCAGCCTTAAGCAATCTCTGTAGTGAGATAGTGGCCTAGGTCTACAGGGTCAGACCTGATGTCCTTGCTGATGAGCCAGCTGTGAACAGGATGGTGAAAAACTGCATCACGATCACCAGGAAAAGGAGAGATGGTTCCTTTAGACAGGGGATGCTGGGAGCCAAACTTTTTTTTTCTCTTAGGTAATATTGTCTGAGTTTTTTTTACTCTATTATTTTTCTAAGCATCTGTAATCATTTACTGTCTTCCGGATTTGAATCAAAGTCAATTATTTTTATAAAGCTTTCCTTGGTTAATTCATACCTCTCTCAACAAAATTTTACATTTCAAAATACAATCTTTATTTTATATAATTCTTTCATGATTGTTCCCATGCAAGGTCTCCTATATGATTGATTTCTTTACTAGCTTATAAATTCTTCTAGACAAGGACATTAATTTCCCCCTCTGTTCCCACCTGTGTTTTGTGAAGTGCTACATACGTGGAACATTTAACAAATATTCTTGTTATTAATCCTGTTCATCTTTTACATTTTAATCAAAATCACACAAACGATTTCAGATGTGATTTCAATTTTTCTCTAAATTCTTGACATATTTGCAGTTAAGTTTTGAGGATATGTGTCTTAGAACTGAAGGTCCTGATGGGTATTTTGAATCTTTATGTATATTCCAACAGACTGTGCTAAAAGAGATCCCTCTACTTCATTTTCTTAGCAGTTCAATACTTTTAATACAAAACTTCTAATAAAATAGTACTTGATACATTGAGTGATGGATCTTTTATTTTGAAAACAACTATTATTCTCATTTAGGGAGGTATAAATTTATACTTCATTTTAGTGGTAGCGATCAATCACTGAAGGATTAGAAAAGGTAATGACACAATTAGACTGTGATTCAGAATAGAAAGAGAAAGCCCCAATTAAGACCTTTCCTAAATGATCCCCAATAGCTCCATATTTCTTTTTTAAATATATTTTATTGATTATGCTATTACAGTTATCCAAAGTTTCTGGGTTTTCTCGCTTCCACTTGGTTCCCCCATTCTTTCTACCAATCTGCCCCCTTATTTCATGTCCATGGGTCATTTAAGTTCTTTGGCTATTCCATTTCCTATATACTGTCCTTAATATCCCCCATGTCTATTTTGTACCTACCAATTCGTACTTCTTAATCCCTGTACCTTCTCCCCCATTCTCCCCCTCCCAACTGATAACCCTCCAAATGATCTCCATATCCATGATTCTGTTTCTGTTCTGCTTATACATTTAGTTTGTCTTTTTAGATTAAAATTTTGACAGCTGTGGATTTATTGGAATTTTAATGTTCATAGTTTTGATCTTCTTTTTCTTAAATAGTTCCCTTTAACCTTTCATATACTAATGGCTTGGTGGCGATGAACTCCTTTAGTTTTTTCTTATCTGGGAAGCACTTTCTCTGCCCTTCCATTCTAAATGACTGCTTTGCTGGATAGAGTAATCCAGGTTGCGGGTCCTTGCTTTTTTTCTCTCTGGATAATTCTTGATAGTCTCTTTAGGCCTGTAAAGTTTTTATTGAGAAATCAGCTGACAATCCTATGGGAACTCCTTTGTAAGTAACTCACTGCTTTTCTCTTGCTGCTTTTAAGATTATTTCTTTATCTTTAACCTTTGTCATTTTAATTATGGTCTGTCTTGGTGTGGCCCTCTTTGGGGCATCTTGTTAGGGACTCTGTACATCCTGGACTCATATGTGTGTTTCCTTCACCAAGCTCAGGCAAGCTTTCTTTCATTACTCTTTTCAAGTAAGTTTTCAATTTCTTGTTTTTCCTCTTCTCCTTCTAGCACCCCTATGATTCAAATGTTGGTACGTATGAAGATATGCCAGAAGCTCCTTAGTCTATCCTCATTTTTTAAATTATTTTTTCTTCTTGCTGTTCTGATTGAATATTGTTTTCTTCCTTATGTTTCAAATCATTGATTTGATTCTCAGTTTCATCACCTACAATGTTGGTTTCCTGTGAATGTTTCTTTATTTCATTTAATGTAACCTTCATTTCTGCCTGTGTCTTTTTTTTTGCTGTCGAAGTACCCAGTGAGTTCCTAGAACATCCTGATAACCAATGTTTTGAACTCCATATCTGATAGGTTGCTTACCTCCATTTTATTTAGTTCTTTTTCTGGAGTTTTGATCTGGTCTTTCACTTGTACCATATTTCTTTGTCTCTTCATTATGGCAGCCTCCCTGTGTTTGTTTCTGTACATTAAGTAGAGCTTCTTTGACTCTCTCCTGGTAGCATGGTCTATTGCAGAAAAACATGCCTATAAGTTGCATGGGGCAAAGGATTAGGTGATCACCAGAGTGGGGAACCAACATCACAGCTCTGTGGCTCTGCGTGGGGGAGGGCTTGAAGAGGAGATATTACTACTGCCAGGCCTCTGGAGCTTTGCCCAGGAGGATGCAGTCTCCCAGCATTTGCCCTGATGCCATTCTCCTCAATTTCTCCGCATAGACCACCGGTGCTATTCCAGCTATTGCCCTAGTGCTGAATCCCCAAAGGAGTGGGTCTGCCTAAGTTCTAATTGCATCGAAGGCCCTTTAAGAGGACAGTCTCCTGTGAATCCTACTGTTTCTTCCACTGCTCCTACAACCACTGGCTTTTACAGTCAAAAGTTATGGGGACTTCACTTTCAGTGCTGGAACCCTGGGCTGGGTGTCTCGTCTGAGGCTGGGATCCCTCACTCCCCAGACATTCTTCCCAACTTTTATCTACCACATGTGGATGTGGGACTGCCCCTTCCATGTCTCTGCACCTCTCCACGTGTCTCCATATCTCCACCTCTCTGTACCTCCTACCTGTCTGGATAAATGGGGCTTCTTTAAATCCTTGGTTGTCAGACTTCCATATGGCTCAATTTTCTGACTTCCTGAGTGATATTTATTTTGTACTCCATTTGTAATTTTTGCTGTGGTTATGTGAGGAGGCAAGATGTGCTTACCTATGCCTCTCTATCTTCAGTTCTATATTTCTTGATAACAAAGATATACAATGTCCATGTTTTTGTCTGAGTAATCATTACATAAAAATAGAAGAAAACTAAGTTTTCTTAAGAATATACCAAGGCAGCAATAAGAAATGTATGCTTTCAAAGGCTAGCTACATAAGCACAATGACACAACTGTTTTTGAGTGACTAAGAAAGAGCTCAGAGTCTGAGTATGCAGTGTAACAAGTCTAAGTCTTGACTCTTTGATTCAACAGTTTGTGCTTACTTTTGGGATCTACATTTGCTCATCTATAAAATAGTGCCACTTTATCAGGTTATTTGAGGGGTAAGATGAATTATTATTTCTAGAATGCTTAGCACAGTGCTTGGGACATGATAAATGCTCTAAAAATATAAGTCATTTATTACCATCTCCATTCTCATCATCTGTCTTTTCTCTGCCTCAACCCAAGGCACCGCACTCAACTACACAGTCACTCCTTGGGGCACCAGGCTATGACTGCAGGCCATTATCCAAGGAGGGAGGAATTGGTGTTGTCTGCTACCAAGATTAGAACTGTCATTCTCTTCTACATTAATGCAACTACTTCTGAGAACTGGAAACTTCCCTTCCTCTCCATCCTGATCTTGTACCTATTTCTAAAGATTGAATTAAAGACAATCTTTTCAAGGAAACACACTATTTAAACATATCATATTGATTATCATGCTTGACTAATGACAGCTTTCAAATCCTACCACACACCTTCCCTTCTGCTCCATGTATGGGGAAGCTGATAACAAGCCTGGATGCCCCCCTCTGTTGGTGCCTGCTTGGAGTTAGCACTGGCCTGTGTGCACACAGCCGGCCTCATCCTGCTTACACACACTAACCACCACAAACCCCAAACAGTTGCCTGTTCCCCTCCCCTTTCAAGCCATCTTGCCTGTCTCTAGTTTCTGCAATCATTCACTTATATTCATGAGCAATAAAATTGAACCAAGTAAGAAACAACCATTAAACATTAATGTGCTGTACATATTGACATGGGATATAAGAGAAAGTGTTTTCTGTATTCTTTCTTTACTTATATGATTTTTGTTATGAAACAGAAATCAATTTACCATTTTACTCCCAAAGAAAGTGCCCAGTAAGAGGTGGAAAATGTACTTATTCTTTAAATACTGATATGAGAATAAAATTGTAATATCACTCTTAGCTGTCTATTGGATATTATGAAAAAAATAGAAGCCAAAAAGGAAGAATCAATTCCTGTCCTTTCTGTCCAATTGATAGAACTCACTTCTGAAATGTAAGCAATTTTCAGTACTATGTCATAACAAAAGACTTTCATGCATATTATATCATTTAATCCTAAAAGATTACACATCTAAAATTCTTGAAGCAAATGTATTTCCAATAAGTAACTGTTTATTGTTAAAGAATTAAAATCATGACTCTATGTGACCAGTAATTTTTTTCTGATTCTGATCTCTTTATATCTATATCTATCTATATCTATATCTATATCTATATCTATATCTATATCTATATCTATATCATCTATCTACCTACCTATGATACAATATATAATGAACTATGTCAACAAGGCAATAGTTTAAAATATCATCACTACACTTTAAATGATGTTTCAGTAATTCTACATGTTTATATTTTGCCTTAAAAAGTAAAATGTTGCATAAATAAATATATAACCACAGATAAAAAGATATGTGTAATATTTCATTCAGGGGACTCTATAGTCATTTATATTATATAAAATATAAGGGATCATTTATAATATTTAGTCCATCACATAAGCCCCCTCAAAAATAAATAAAAAATAATCAAAAAATAAGATTTATACCACTTGAGAAAAATAATAAAGTTAGAGGTATCGTATTTCCTGATTTCAGACTATACTAAAAGCTATCATAATTAAAATAGTATGGTACTGGCACAGAAACCAAAATTTTTTTGCACAATGAAGGAAACCATTAACGAAATGAAAAGGAAACATACAGAATGGGAGCAGGTATTTGCAAATGATGTATCTTATATGACTTAATACACAAAATATATAAAGAACTCATATAACTCAATATCAACAAAAATCAATCTAACTAAAAAATGGGCAGAAGACCCAAACAGACATTTCTGCAAAGAAGACATATATATGTCCATCGGACACATGATAATATGCTCAACATCACTAATTATCAGGGGAATAAAAAAGAAAATGACAACGAGCCTTGCACCTGTCAGAATGGCCATTATCAACAAGATGGTAAATGAGTGTGAGGATATGGACCAAAGGGATCCTTGTACACTGTTAGTAGGACTCTAAACTAATATAGCCATAATGGAAAACACTATAGAGAGTCCTCAAAAAATTAAGAATAGAGCCCTGGCTTGTGTAGCTCAGTGGATTGAGCATGGGCCAACAAACCAAAGGATCATGGTTCGATTCCCAGTCAGGGCACATGCCTGGGTTGCAGGCCAGTTCCCAGGAGGGTATAAACAACAGGCAACCATACATTGATATTTATCTCCCTCTCTCCTTCCCTTCCCCTCTAAATATAAATAAATAAAATCTTAAAAAAAAAGAATAGAACTACCATCAGATTTCAAAATTCCATATCTGGGTATTTATCTGAAGTATACTAAAACAATGATTCAAAAGATTTATGCACCCATATGTTCACTGAATCATCATTTATAATAAGACAAGATATGGGGGCCCATTTACAGATGAATGAATACAGAACATGTGACACAGACACACACACACACAGTAATACTACTCGGCCATAAAAAAGTAATGACATCTTGTCCTGCAATAATGTAGATGAACATAGAGTATTATGGTAAGTGAAATAAGTTGAGCAGAGAAAGACAAATACCATATGATTTCACTTATAAGTAGAATCCACAGAAATCCAACATGAATGAAATAACAAAATAAAATGGAAACCAACTCATGGATACAGAGAACTAATGCTTGTCAGAGGTTGGGGGATGAACAGAAATGCAGAAAGGGATTAAGTAGTTTACAAACTTTCAGTTGTAAAATAAATCACAAGGATGTAATGTACAGCATAGGAAATATAATTGATGATATCATAATAATGATGTATGGTGACAAAGGGTTATTAGACTTGTGGTGATCACTCCATAAGGAATAAAATGTTGAATCACTATGTCGTACACTTGAAACAAATGTAATATTGTATGTCAACCATAATTAAATAAATTAAAAATTAAATTGAACAAAACATAAATAAAATACAAGTCATTGATAACAATGGCTATTTTCACCTCTGAAGGACAAACTGAAGTTTCACTAATTGAAATAATTGTTATGTTGTTTAGCTTTGTCTCCCCTAATACATTCCAGACTTTTTTCTAAACATATCAATTGAGAAATTAATGCACATAGACAATTGCTTCTTAAATGAGAACTAAAGTCTTACACTGTAGCATTTTGTAAATCCCTATTATCTTGCAAGATTAATAAAAATACTTGTGATACAATAAATTTAATCAAAATCTACTTGTAGTAATAATGACACATTTTACTTAATAAACACAGCTGCTTTGTACTAAGAATAGCATCCTCCTGCCAATCCAGAGTAATTCTGCATCAACTCATACTGTATTATAAAACAGCATGAATTTTTTATTAGCTCACTGAGAGGATTTGAAATATGGTTTTCTACTTACTCTCCAGTCATTCCTTGGCTCAACAGCTATGTAAGAATTTTTCTAAAGAGTAACAACATAAATCTAATATATTTTAGTTAATGTCAGGGTACTGTATATTAAAATACTGTCATTTTCAACTAAGTCCTCTGATACTTTATAGAGTTATAAATACAATTTTGTTGAATTTTTTAAACATGGTCTTATGAAGTAATTTTACTATTTAAGTACTTTTGTACTAGAAACAATTAATTAGTATAATTTGAATGTACAAGCAGTCCTCATTTATTTTTTCCAAGCTATAATTAGTGTTCATTAGTTTACTTATAAGAATACCATGTATTTTATAGTAAAATATTGTAACTGATCATTATTTGCCATAAGGTTTTTTTTTTATTTTCCACAATGAAGGAGAAGCCATAAGGCTAAATATCAGTTTGTCTAATTTTATATTTAAGCAAAGTGGGTAATGTAATTTGATGTCCTTTTATGTAATTTATTTATAGACTTGTACTTGGAAGAGATCCGCTGATGGACAGCTAATCAAACTACCAAATTTTCTAGTTGATAAATAGTACTTTTCAGAGTTGAAAAACTTGGTAACAGAATTTGTGAGAAGACTAGTATCTTAGTTTACTTAATTCTAGAAGTTTCAAGAGTAAAACAAAAAACTTTTCATCATCAAAAATATCTCCCTCATCTAGCAGTATTATTGAAAAACAAGTTCAGCTATCATGTTCTTAAGGAATTCCTTTTAAGCACAAGATGGGTTAGTTCATTAGAAGAAGGATATCAGAACTGTGGTAAGTTCCAACTTTTAGCAAAGTAACTTGCCAAGAGACAGGGAACCCTGACCCTGGGGCCAAGAGCCATTAACAGATTGCTGCCAAACAACCTTCCACTGTTGGCATAAAGGAAGGTTGTATCCAACCATAATATAGGGTCTGGCACAAATGATGCCCCTTTTATTAGATATAAATTTCTGTTATAAAATTACAAGCATGTAATTCTGTAACATAACACTATCACACTCAAGCATACCATATGACGTTTTAGGTGAAATATTCCAATGGCTGTCCATCTCACGCTAGACATTCACATATTCTACCAACCACACTCAACAGTGTTACTTCTGCTGGACCACATATGTCTCAACAGAAATATATAACAGTCTTTAGACAACAGCTCTGAAGTATGCCCAGGATATAAGATATTGGAGAATCAAATAATGGTAGAAAAAAGCCAACAATGGTTCTGACTAAAGGTGGGAGAGGGTGTCAATCATGAAGAAAAGTTCCATCCTATGAATGCATGTCTCAGGATCTGACTATTGCTTCAACAGCATTTTTCAAACAGCTTTCTCTAAGGACGTTTCATCCTAGTCCTAAAAATTGCAAAAAACAATCATATAATATTTTTGTTTATAAGGAAAAATAATTGTCCTGCTCTATCAGCTTGCTTTTTCACATATTTCTATAACTATACCTGCATATAGTTATACTATATATACGCATGTATGTACACACATATATGGGAAAACTCAGATAAGTATGTCTTTATCATATCATGAGCATATATTTAAATATCATCTATTGTTTTCTTTGATATTAAAGTGGTGAAGATTAAACTGTAACAGAGATGGGATTTCAGCAAACTATGTTAGTCTTTTACAAGAGATTGAATTAAAAGACTAAAAAGTGGACAATCTAAACAGAAGCAAAAATAATACCAGAGCTTACCAGTATACTATTA
This sequence comes from Artibeus jamaicensis, assembly GCF_021234435.1. NCBI lineage: Eukaryota > Metazoa > Chordata > Mammalia > Chiroptera > Phyllostomidae > Artibeus > Artibeus jamaicensis. Next base: position 48,125,648 of record NW_026522030.1, read on the forward strand.
TATTAGAATGCCTTTGAATTTTTGCTCTTTTCCTTCAATAGTCTACTTAGGAGCATGTTTTAAATCATGCAACTTAAATGTCTCCAAATAGTAGGATGGAGTAATTTGTCTTTAGTGACTTGTACTATATCTAAAGAGAATTATCACCTATCATTTGCTATACAGACTGTAGGACTATAAGCACTTTCCACTTTTGAGTACTCATTAGGTCAGGAAATCATCTTAAAAGATTCATCAATACCAGATGTGCAGTCTGACAGCATCCTCTTTTCAAAAAGCATATTTCCTTCCTACTGACCAAAAAGCAGCTTGGATATAGGAAGTAATAGTCAACATCATGAGTTGGCTTTAGGGCTTGTATGCTAAGGGGCTAAACCTGCTCTACTTCAGCTACAAAATAATGTATTTGGACATTCCTTTATAAAAGTAGAAAACAGTTCTAATGATATATAATCGTATTTCAGAACTCAAATTCTATCCTGTATCTACCTAAAAAATAAACATATGAACCAAATATTTTTTCTGGTTTAGGGAATGGCTGTATTTCTCTCTCTCCCTCTCCACCTCTTTCTCTTCCTCTCTCTTCCTCTTGCAGTTCATAGTTTATAGTTTAAGTTTTGAACAAATAAAAAAAGTCATAAGAAACTGAACTGCAGTACAGTCACAGATGACTGGCCCACTTTAAATATGGCATGCTTCTAGAACAGTTAGGCATAGAGAACTCCCACCCTGGAGTAGTTTCCATAGATCAATCATGATACACAGCCTGTAACTGGTGCCTGAATAACAGTTAAATGTCAAGAGGCATCTCAAGAACACCACTCTTGAGGGTCAACTTTGAGGAATGGAGAACAAGGAAAGAGATTTCTTTCCTTGTTTGCCTATGGCCACCTATGAATGTGAAAAGTGCAGAAACTATTATTAGGTTACACAGTTCTCCAACCTTAGTGATCATTTATTTTAGATATTTTTAGCATGATTTTGAAAAGGCTGTTTACACTATACACATAGGTCTTAATAAATCTGATTTATAGCCAATTAGTTCACCTAGTTATAGTAAAGCGCTTGTAAACTGGTGCTTATTTTAATTCCCAGTTTGTTTATTTATTTACTTTGATCTATGTATATCTGTTCTTCTGTCCAAGAGATACAGAATTTAATTGGCTAGTACTCAAAAAAATAAATTATAAAAAATATATAGACCAAGAAAGTCTTGCACAAATTAGTAAAAATAATTAACACTAGAAAAATGAAAGAAATAGCTCAGTTTGCCAGTCATCTGTTTCAGAAGGTCTCTCTCAAATTCAAGTTGAGCAAAGTTCCTTTTCACCATTTAACAATATAATTATTTGCATTAATCTCTTCATACCCTCTATTACATATAATTTATGTTTACATGTGACTTTATCTACATTGGTACCAGTATTCCATGGAATACTAGTCACAGAGGAAACTCTTTGAAAATGGATTCTCTGATTAAATTAGTTTGGAATGGAAGTAAAGTTCCCTCTTTAAAAAATGAATATGCCCTGGCTGGTGTGGGTTAGTGGATTGAGCACTGGGCTATGGACCAAATGGTCACTGGTTTGATTCCTAGTCTATGCCTGGGTTGTGGGCCAGGTCCCCATTAGGGGGCGCATGAGTAGCAACCACACATTGATGTTTCTCTTCCTTTCTTTCTCTCTCCCTGTCTAAAAATAAATAAAGGTTTTTTTTTTAAACAATAATATAACTTATCATACTGGATTATCTAAGTCATCATACAGACAAAATAACCTTTGTTTTTTGTAGCCCAGCATATTTTTACCAGCCCTAATTGAGCAATGGACATTACTACAATTTCTTCTATCCTGTTAATAACTACAAATACATTTCAGTACCAATGGTTTTATAACAGTAAGGGATAGTTTGACACATGAGTAAATGAAAGTACAAACAGACATATATGCAAATTATATGTGTGTGTATTTATTTTTTCCATGTAGACAATATGGAAAAAGATGTTTTTAGTTTAGATCAGTGGTGCATGTAGATTAAAGTGTTTCTATGTGACATTCTCTTAAACCTTTTCTCATGTTTGTATGACAGAAGCCGTCCCTCTAGCTATCAAGTCAGCTTTCAATGCAAAAGAAAAAAACAAAGCGAAAGGAAAAAACAAACTGTATTAAAAATGTCAGCAATTCCAGTTTGTTGACCTTTGGCTAGGGCTCAGTTACATAGATGTTCTTACTACGAAGAGGGCTGATAAATATATTTCTAAATTGGGAACATTAACACCTAGGAAAAATTAAAATGTTCTAGTTAAAAATAAGGAGAACATATATATTGTTCAAATAATTCCCCGGATCAAAATACAGAAAGATTGTATGCCACTCTGAATTATTTATATCAAACATGGCTTCCTTGTCGATGAAACCCAGACAAAAATAAGTTGTCAACTAATATATTAAACAAAGCCCTAAAAATGATTTTGACAATATCTTTAAACATTACATATAAGAGGTACATGTGGATAAATTAATATTTTGCACACTGTTAGAAGCAGCAAGAGATAAGGGGACAGTCATCTACAAAGGACTTCCCATCAGACTGTCAGCAGATTTCTCAAAAGAGACCTTACAGGCAAGAAGGGGCTGGAAAGAAGTATTCCAAGTCATGAAAGTCAAGGACCTACATCCAAGATTGCTCTATCCTGCAAAGCTTTGCAGAGGAGGAGAAGTGGCCAGTTTTCCAGAGAAAAAAGGCCGTGAGCAACGGCCAGTTTCTCAGGGGAAAAAGGCCTTGAGCCCACTCCTTTAGGGGCTTTTATTGGGTTATAATACACAGGAATACAGGGTGGCAAGATCAAAACAGTAGATAACATTTCAAAGAAGTCTGAGGGCTTAGTATGAGTCAGAGTCTGTCAGGAACAAAGTTTTAGGGTTTCTTGCTGGGACCCTTAACATATGAATGAAAGCACTCTTAGCAGAGCAGATTTCACAGGTTTATCAGGAAGTCTTTGTGATGCCAGATTTTTCCCCAGGACACGTTCTAGCAAGGCAAGGAGCTGCACCTCTCCCCATCAGGTATTCAGGCTTAAGGGGATTAGAGCCAGGAAGCACTTCTCCTAGAGAACATGGGGACTCAGGCTACAATGTCATAGCCAGGAGGTGAGAGTCCATTGCTCCCTCTTTGTTGCAGTCCCCTGAGTCTCCCAAGTGATCGAGTCTGGCTTAGGTTGTGCCCCCCCAGCACTGTGAGGGATCTTACCTGTCATTGACTTCCAACCAAGCTTTGGGGGCAGGGAGAGGAAACTGAGGCAACGTTTGCTACCAGAGACAAGTGTTGTCTCCTGCAGCTGGGCTCATATTCCAAAGGTTGTCCTTTGTACTTAGCCACAAGGAGTCGAGATACAATTCCTAGAACTAGGCAGAGCGGTCTACAATAGTAAAGTCCATTTCTAGAACTGCAAAATGCTTCCACCAGGTCTGGAGTAGCACTAAGATACTACCATGCTCTGGGGCCATCTGGAGGAAAAGGAAGAAAAAAAATACCTCCTTTGGGACCTTCTGAGATGCTATAATATTGTATAACACCAACTTTTCCTTACAGCATCTTTGACTGGTTAGGTAAAAGCACTTTATTCCCTCTTATCTGAGACATTCAGTGCAAATAAGAAATCTACATACTATATTTATAATTCATGTCTCTTTCTAGTATATTTTTCTAGTGAGTAGTATTTTGTAATACCAATATCTTTTTCAAATAATTGTAGATTTAACCAACATTTGTACATTTTCAAATTTGTACATTTGTACATCAACTATTTTCAAACTTACAGATATAGAGGAGGAGGAAAATGCAAAGCAATAGAAGGAACAGTAACAGATTTCTTTTTTGTGGTTTATCAAGAGATGAATTCTGGCAATCATCTATTTTCTATCCCCTGGTACTGATGATAAACAGTATGCTATTTGGTTATGATAGTGTTTTAATAGAGACATAGTTAAATGTTAATTTTAGTAATGGATTTCTCCAAGACTATAATTAATCATGAACTAAAAATATTTTTATAACCATGATAATTCAGATTAATTTGAAGGGATACTGAGGAAAAGGCAGAGCTGTAGTGGTATCTGTGCTTGGCAAACCATTTTATGACCCTTCTCAGAGCTAGCTCTCAGACAGTAATCTTCGACATTTAAAAAGCTTAAAAGAAGAGGTAAAAAAAATTTAAATTAGAATATTTAGGACTTCTGCCAAGAAGGAGGCATAGGTGGAAGTACTGCACCTTCTCACACAACCAAGTTTAAAAACAACAAAGTTTTAGCAACAAAAACACAGCCAAACCACAGAAAATTGAACTACACAGAAGTCTGACAACAATGAACCCTTCAGCCAAACCGGTAAGAGGGGCAGAGCCAGCAGCAGAGTGGGGTCAGGCAGGAAAGATCCACCAGACTGACCTGGGCCCGTGATGCGGGTACACCAGCAGCCATGGGTGGATCCCAGGTGTGGAGTAGCAGGAGGACCCACTGGGGGCAGACCACGGTCACACATTTGCACACAGATAAACTGGTGAAGGAGCTAGCGGTGGTGAGACAGATCGTGCAGGCCCCAGCGGCTGGAAGCTGCAGAGGGAACCGCCATTGTCCCTCTCTGACCCCGCCCCCTCATACAGCATCGCAAACCAATGTCCCCGACCTGGTGAACACCTAAGGCTCCGCTCCTCATACATAACAGGCACAAACAAATAAAAACATGGCTCAAGAACAACTCAGAGTCCCAGAGCCGATAAATCTAAGTGATGAAGAAATAGCCAAACTTTAAGATGCACAGTTCAAAACACTGGTGATCAGGATCCTCACAGAACTGGTTGATTATAGCCACAAATTAAATATACATATGAAGGCGAAACTAGTTGAAATGAATGGAATTACACAGGAAATAAATAGCCATGAAAAGGAAACTGGGTCTCAAATCAATGGAGTGGACCAGAAGAAATCAAATAATGGCCAAACAGAAAAGAGTGAAGAAGCAAGAATTCAAAAAAATGAGGAGAGTCTTGGGAACCTCCAGGACATCTTTAAACTTTCCAACATCCGAATTATAGGGGTACCAGAAGGGGGAAAGGAACAGCCACCAGTGGAAAACTTATTTGAACAAATAATAAAGGAGAACTTCCCCAATCTGGCAAAGGAAATAGACTTCCAGGAAATCCAGGAAGCTCAGAGAGTCCCAAAGAAGTTGGACCCAAGAAGGAACACACCAAGGCACATCATCATTACATTAGCCAAGATGAAAATGAAGGAGAGAATCCTAGAAGCAGCAAGAGATAAGGGCACAGTCACCTACAAAGGAGTTCCCATCAGACTGTCAGCAGATTTCTCAAAAGAGATCTTATAGGCAAGAAGGGGCTGGAAAGAGGTATTCCAAGTCATGAAGTCCAAAGACCTACAACCAAGATTACTCTATCCAGCAAAGCTTTCATTTAGAATGGAAGGACAGATAAAGTGCTTCTCAGATAAGATCAAATTCAAGGAGTTCATCATCACCAAGCCCTTATTATATGAAATATTAAAGGGACTTACCTAAGAAAAAGAAGATAAAAAAGATGAACAGTGAAAGGACAGCAAACTCACAGTTATTAAGAACCACACCTAAAACAAAAGCAAACTAAGAGGACAGCTAGATCAGGAGCAGAACCATAGAAATGAAGATCACATGGAGGGTTAGTAACAGGGGAGTGGGAGAAGGAGAAGGGGTTAGAAGGTACAGAAAATAAGTAGCATAGACCGTAGGTAGAAAATAGATAGGGGGGGGGCAAGAAAAGTATGGGAAATATAGAATCTAAAGAACTTGAGACACGTGGTCATAAACTAAAGGGGAGGATGGTGGGGAAGAGGGTGTGCAGGGTGCAGGGGAATGAAGGGGGGAAATAGGACAACTGTAATGGCATAATTGATAAAATATATTAAAAAAAGAAACATGTGTGAAGGACCTAAGAACAAGGACAACGAGGTGGGGGGAGGTTTGAATGTGGGAAGGGGTTTGGACAGGGCAGGAGAGAGTAAAATGGGGGAAATTGGAGACAATGGTAATTAAACAACAATTTTTTAAAAATTAGAATATTTAACCATGTTTAACACTGGGCACAATCTTGGGAAATAACAGTTAATCCAAGCGCATATATAAAACAGGTCTCTTTTTAAATTTAGGGACTCTTTTACTCTTTATGCAGAAGTGTTGCTTTTTATGTCCTAAGAATAAGGAACCTTTGATTATCAATCACACACAGAAGTAGATACTCTCTGCCACATGGCTATTAAATGGAGAAATGTGCATTTTCTACTTCATCTATCAAGCCTACTGATGTATTTTCATCTATGGCATCAATCACGATAGGAGCTTAAGTGCTTCAAAATGGGAACCCATGGGGCTCAGCCACCACCAATGAGGACTCAGCTGTTCTGTGAAAGCCTTGAAAAGTGAAACATCTAAAAGACCTAAAAATACAGCTTAGAGTCTCATCATAAGCCCCTGACCATGTGGTGTCCCTGGCTCTAGAAACCACACAGAGGATTTGGATAACTTGTGCAAATTGTAAAGAAAAGATAAAAGTGATTGCATGAAGATTCTTACTAGTGGTTTTGAGAATGTGAACAAATGCAGGCATCCTTTGCCAGTAGATTAACATTGAGCAACATCTGTAGGATGCTGGAAGATGTGTGCACTCCAGGAGAACTGCCAATGTCACAGACAAAAGGTTTCAGCATAATTACAGAGTCTCCATGGGGCGAAAGCAGCACAATACCTCACTGGAGAAATGTAAATGATCTTTAGGACTCGGATAATGTGCATCAAATGTTGGGTAGCAACCAACTGTGAACACATAACCAATAAATCACACAGGAAAATAAAAGAAAAAGTTTGCATGCATCTGCTTCAACATTTCCCACAAGCATCTTCATTTCTGACACAACAATGGCAAATTTATATTGGTGGTCTTTGATCAACTCCGAAAGAAAGACAATGTTTTATTTATTATATAAATTTATAGCTATTTGGTTTTGGTGATATATATCATATGCAATACTTAGAATTACAGAATAGCAGCACAGTAGAGCAGGGATCACCAACCCCAGGGACAGTCAGGGAAGCTCATCTGAGCTCCACCTCCTGTCTCTCCCCATCCACAGTGGGCAAGCCAGTGAAACCCTGCCCTTCCCCAGTCAGAGCAGGCTAGGGAATCTGACCTGGGCTCAGCCTGCATTCCTTCCTCCACCACTCTGTCTTCCACAGAACTGGTCCCTGATGCCAAAAAGTTTGGGGACCACTGCAGCAGAGCACTTGACTGTCTCTCTTCCAGATTATTTAATTCTTAACCATGTATACTTAATATAAGCACTATTTTTAATAGTAATTGAATATAAGCCATGTTGTATTAGTTAACTCTGAAAGAACTTTTATACAGAGTTAACAACCTAGAATCCCTGGTTAAGGTCTAGTTTCAAGAGTTCATTCTTAGGAAGGCTTACATCTTAGCCAAAGGAAAAGGGAGAAGGTGAGAACTGGGAAAATGAAGAAAGACTTTGAACTGCTTTTTGGTCTAAATCAATCACCTGTTTCCTCCTTTCCCCCTAACCCCCTATGAGAGAAAGGGTGTGGGAAGGTCACAGTCCTGATTCCAGCAAAGATTAGGAGCATCTTGGAGCATAAAGCCAGATAACAAAGACTGACTTACAATTACAGAGAACCGGCCAAAGATCACCAAGTAGGTTTAGACCTTTGAGGGTCATGTCCTTGTCAGAAGGTTACCTCTCCTCCTTAAAGAGAATATAAATACTGAGATCTAGGAAGAGCTATATTTACCTTTATGTTGTCTGTGTTTTTTCATAGAAAGTATCTGAAAACTATTTGGGAGTTCTCTACTACACTTGGGGAGAACAGCAGACTATTTTTATCAACAATAAAAGGTAAATAAACTTATAAAATGTTAGGATAAAGGGGCATAAAAGAGACAGTGACTCATGGGACAGCCTCCTGCTCCCTCCCAGACTCCCTCTGGCTATTCATCAAAACTGTTTTATCTGCCTTATAAAGTTACCCACTCTTATTTTCCCTCTGTTCCTAGTGCATTGAATATTTTCAAGAACCCCATCCCTTTGGAGAGACTGATGAGGATACATGGGTAAGATTCCATAGGTAACAATCGCACTACAATTAAATCTAAGTGCATCACACATGAAAGAAGAGGAAACTGACCTCAGAGATTGTCTAATTAAAAATGCAAGTACAGATGAATTTGGCTCATTCAGGCTGGTCTAGTCAGTGGAGTAGTCAGTTTTTCTCAACCATAAGAAAAAATGAAATGCTGCCATTTGCAACAACCTACATGAATCTCAAGAATATCAGGCTAAGCAAAACAAATCTGATGAGAAAAAAGTCAAGGGCTATATTTACTCATTTACTGGGAGATAAAACTGAAATCAACAATGAACAAACAAAACAAACAAAAATCATAAGTGTGAAAAATAATATGGAATTTCCTCAGAAAACTAAAAATGGCATTGCCATTTGACCTGGCAATTTCACTGCTAGGATTATACCCTAAGAATCCTGAAACACTAACTCAGAAGAACCTATGTACCCCAATGTTCATAGCAGCACGATTTATAATAGCCAAGTGCTGGAAGCAGCCTTGGTGCCCATCAGTAAATTAGTGCATCAAAAAATTACGGCACATTTACACAATGGAATACTACACAGCAGAAACAAAGAAGGAGCTCCTGCCCTTGGCAACAACATGGATGGAATGAGAGAACATTATGCCAACTAAAATAATCCAGGCAGAAAAAGACATATATCATATGATCTCACCTATAAGTGGAAGCTAATTAACAAAACAAGCAGGCAAGCAAAATATAACCAGAGACATTGAAATTAAGAACAAACTGACAGTAAGCAGGCTGGAGAGGGGAGGAAAATAATGTGGGAAAGAAAGTAAATGGCCATAAACAAACCTGTATAAAGGACACATGGACAAAGCCAAAGCGGGGCAGGATTAAGGGTGGGAGGTTGGGGTAAGGATGGGGTGGTTGGGGTGGGAGAAAGTGGCGGTGGGAAAATGGAGACAACAGTATTTGAACATTAATAATACATTTTTAATTAAAAATAAATTTAACAATGAAAAAAATAAAATGTATATTTCTTTATGCCTTTCCTACCAACCCCCCAAAGAAAACATAAGACACAGACAATAGTATTATGGACACCAGAGGGAAAATATGAAGGGAAAAGGAGGTCTAATACAAGGGGGGACCAAAAAAACAATTTATTTATAAAAACTGTGTATTCATTCTTACGCATTTAAACAACAGTAACCTTCAAAGAACTCTCCATTTGATACAATACACCTATTGAGAAGGTTTTTTTTTCCCCACAGCTCAAAACACTTTATGAACTCATCAGTTTTGGTGCCTTTTAGTGCTTCCACTGTTTTTTGTTTCACCTCTTCCACATCAGCAAAATATTTCCCTTGGAGGACTTTTTTCATCCGGGAAAACAAACAAAAAAATTTGTTCTGGGTGGAGATCAGGTGAATAGGGAGGGTGGGGCATGGGAGTCATGCCTTTTTTGGTCAAAAACTGCTGAACACTCAGCTAAGTATGTAACAGGTGTGCATGTAAATCACCCATCGTTATATGGACAAAGATTCTTCAAAAAAAATTCACCGAAGCTGTATTCAGCCTCTCACAACAATGCCAGTTGGTACACTGATCCAAACACTCCTTAAAAGAGGAAGCCTGTACTACAAGGGGCCTGACCTCCAGAACATAACTCAGATTTGACTCTAGGTGGTAAACACACAATATAATATATAGATGATGTATTATAGAACTGTATACTTGAAACCTATATAATGTTATTGACTGATATTATCACTTAATTGAATTAAAATGAATTAAAAAAGATATTTCTTCAGAGAAGACATAAAATGGTCAATACACACATGAAAGAATTTTCAATATCATTCATTACAGTAACACAAATCAAAAGCACAATGAGATAACACTTTACTCCTACACGTGTTGGCAAAGATGTGGAGAAATTGTAACCTGAGTACTTCCTTGGGTGTACTCTAAATTAATGCAGCTGCCATGAGAAATGATAGGGCAGTTACTCCAAACTTAAGTGTAAAAATATCATATGACCTGACAGTTCTCCTTCTACATATAAACCCAAAAACATTGAAAAGATGCCACAAAGAGATACTTGTATATTGGTATGCACAGCTGCGTTATTCGCAATAGCCAAAAGGTGGTAACGACCAAGGTGTCCATCAATGCATGAGTGAACTAATATATGGTATGCATGTATACATATAGTGAAATATTATTCAGCCATAAAATACATGGATTCCTCATATATGCTATGACATGGATGAATCTGGAAAACATGCTATATGAAATACACCAGATAGAAAAGGGCAAATACTGTATGATTCCACAAACATGAGATACATAGAGCTGGCAAATTCTTGAAGACAGAAAGAAGAATAGTGGTTACTGAGGGCTGTGGACAGTAAAAAATGAAAATTATTGCTTAACAAATACAGAGTTTCTATTTGAAATTAAAAAAGAAAAAGGAAGGAGCTCCTACCCTTTGCGACAGCATGGATGGATCAGGAGAGCACTATGCTAAGTGAAATAAGCCAGGTAGTGAAAGACAAATACCATAGGATGTCACCTTTAACAGGAACCTAAACAACAAAACAAACAAGCAAGCAAAACATAACCAAAGACACTGAAATAGAGAACAGGGTGACAGGGACCAGAGGGGACAGGGGAGGGAATCTCAGGGGGAATGGGGAAGGATTCACAGGAACAAGTATACAGGACACATGGACAACAACTAAGGGGGGTGGAAATGGGAGGGAGGTGGGGAGCACAGGGAGGAGGTGGGATGGGATGGGAGTAAAAAACAGAAAACTGTACTTGAACAACAATTACAATAAATAAATTAAAAAATAAAATATAAAAAAAGAAAATATCATTCTTTCACTGTTTTTTTCTACTTGACTATGTTTAACAGTCAGCTCTGTCTCTGCCAGGTTTGTCGGATTCTACCTCCTGTCTCTATCCCTTTAAGAATCTCATATGTATCGCATTTAAATTTCCACCACTACCCATTCTACATCAGTCAATTCATCTTTTCTTTCTCCAACTTCCATTCTTCTGGCATAAATTACACAGATGAGCAGTAGAGGTCCACTGCAGATTTATGCCAGGAGGTTTCTGCTTTCTTTTAGTACTCTAGTGAAAAGAGATAAATGGCAATACTGTTTTTACCATGGAAGCAAACACACCCTCACACTGGAGAAGCAGCAGCATCTTCACACAGCAAGGTGATAACACAGGTCCAAGCTAACCTCAGAGTAAGGCATCCCTACCTTCTCTATGTACAGAAAGGGAAACCTACCCTATACCCAAATTGGGTCTCCAATTTATTCCGAATGAACATATTAGGTTTCTGGGCCTGTTGATTTCTTTGCTACTAGTCACCCTAGATGAAAGAGATGATCATTTGTCCTACGTTATATTTGATTATGTTTAAGGCTGGACATAAGAATTAGGCTGAGGCATAATCTGTGCTCCCTCTTCATAGTGTTCTCAGCCCAACATAGTGATGTCCGGCATTGCCTCTATCCAGAGAATCACAGGAGCACAACCAAGAGTTATCATGCCCCAGTCCATCTGGCACAGGGAGGACAAAATTTAAGAGGCACAGCAGGCTTTAGCAATGCAAAAAGCAGTACTTAGAGATGTAACAATTGCAGGTGGAACATTTATGAGTGTGTCCAGGACCTTGCTGGGAATTGAAAAAAAAGAGACTATGAATGCCAAGATAGATCAAGTCATAGGCTGTGAGCTTATTTTAACTATCTTTACTTTTTAATTTAAAAAGATTATATATATATACAGATATATATATGTACATATATGTACATATATATATATACACACACACAAACACACATAATCCAAGCAGCATAAAATAGTCCACAATCACTGATAATTCTCTCCTTACCCCTGCATTGTATCCCTAATAGAAATAGTTATATCTCATTTGTTATGTGTGTTTCCAGAGATTTTCTCCAAATATACAAGTAGAAAGATTTTCTCTCCTACAAAGATAACACTTTCTTTTTAAAACACAAATAAAATGATATTATATGCAGTGAATTTTATCTAGGCTTACTAATGTGTCAATGCATTTAAGATCTTTTCTACAGGTTTAATACAGGGTTTTGCTCATTTGTACAGATATCCCTGTTGATTAGATTTAAAGAATTGAAATTTTTAGGACAGGGAATAAATTTTACATTTTGATCATTATTTTCAAATTTCTGAGAGACTGCTGTTATTTTTTCCCAGCGATATTGTTCTCTTAATATCTCCTTTAGCACTACCTGGAGAGGTAGTGTAAGAAACACCTGTTTGACATGGCTCAAGTATCTCACTTCCACACAGAAGCAGTCACAGGGCTGAACTGCCTAATCTCCTGATCCCAACTCAAATACCCATCCCAGATATATTGGACAAAGAGCTTTAATGATCGAACCCTCTCTACATGCCTTTGAACTCCACTATTCCTAACCCTTAAATAGCAATACGGTTCCTCACTTAAAATGGCTCTTTTCTCAGAATATTATTTTTATTCTCTAATGACTCTCACTTCTCTAGAAGGGATTTAATAATCTTCTGGACCTTCATTTTTTTTCCATCTGGAAAAAATAAGGGATGAAAAGTATATATAATTTCCACATGCAAACTTCTTACTTTTCCTCTTTTTTTGCCCTGTGCAGCTGTAAAATATATTTAAGAAGTTTCAGAGTAATGTTTTACTCTTTCCTTATTGATTTCAACATTATAGTTTAATTTTCTGATCACTGAATATTGTCTACAGTTTCTGACTTCACACTGTTTACAATAGCATACAATATTTGAAGATTCTTGTTTCTGAGGATAATATAACACTTGACTGTTGGTATGAACAGGTTTATACATTTCTAAAGACCATGGCATCTACCATTTATAAAAGAAAGTGTTAAAATAGTTTTTAAATTGCCATCCATTCCTATTGCTTTAAATTATGAAATTGGTATGATTTCTCTGGTTGATTCAACTACAGTCTTTATAAAAGGTCAGTCAAGAAACCTCTATGCTATCCCAACAAATCTTCTCATGGCAAAGTTAAATGTCTAAAAACCCCTAATTTCAAGACATAATTTTTTATCCAGTTTTATTAGGTAAAACCAAGTCTAACACAGATGTTAAAGAAGAAGGTTTTTGCAGTTCCTAGAAGAAAATAAAATTGTTAATGTTAGGTACAGTAAAAAAATTAGCAAAACATTTTATCATATAGCTGAGAAATGGTTTATTCTACTTTAGTTCAAATTATATTAATAGGCAGAGAAACATTTCCTACTATACAAAATCAGTTAGCTGTCAGATGTGTTTGACACTTGACTGGAGGTATTCCCTTGCGGTTAAGCCAAGCTACTAGGAAAACTTTTTTTTTTCTGGCTGTAGCATCCTTTCTACTACCTCCAAAAATATACTTAAACAAATGGGATTAGGCTAACCCAGCCTCCAGAAAAAGCAAAATGATCCATTATTATAATAATTGCTCTCAAAACAAGTGATCTCTTCTAAACAGGAAAAAAAATGTTTTTATTCATTGATAATAAATGAGCTCTAATAGTTGGAATATTCAGAAAAGTAAGATAGTTGAAATAAAAGTTTTATAGACAAGCAGTATCAAAAAAGCCCCAGAATATCAATCATTAGGACAAACTGACCATGCTATAAGAAATTGGAGACCTATAATGTTTCTTTAATAAAAGGATATTCACTAAGAAGATTGAATACTAAGGAAATGTGAAATTAGTAAATAAAATAAAATGGACTTAGGCAGAGAAGAAGAAAGAGTGCAAAAGATATGGATAAAGAGAAAAAATAATAATTTATAGTAATAACAATGATGGCATAGCATTGTTGATGAGAATACCTATTAGTTTCAAACCTTTGGAATGTAACAATCAATTATAAAAATAATCTGCTTTTTAATTTTTAAATATTCTTCAAAATTTTGATTGTTAAAAACATTCAATAATATATAGATATCATTAGACCATTTAAAACATCTAAGGAAAAAAATGAGGACATTATCACATTAAATGTATTTTGCTAAATTTTCTTCTGTTTAATAGTTTCCATTAAACTCAAAATTTCACTGAAATAACTGTCCAACAAAACACATTTTTACAGCATATGTGGGCAGACACATGGATTAAAACAAAAGTATCAGTATAGATATATTTAGAAATTGACTGAAGCGAAGTAGATTGATACAAAATAGTAAAAAGAGATCAAGCAAAACAAGCAATTTGCTATTCAACATAATCAATAACAGTAAAAAATTGTAATTTAGTTAAGAATGCCAAAAAATAATATAAAGGAAATATAAAAGTATAGTTAGTGTTCCTATTAAATAGTGAATTATCTGGAATTGACCATGTACCAGAAAGAAATCTTCCTGCCTGGTTATAAGAGCAACAAACACCTTCTGTCCCGATATAGTAATACTTTTTGTGCTGAGCTGATCAGGTGGGCTTTGAAAGTTTGTTTATTTATTTGTTTATTGACATTTTCGAATGAGCAATAATACTAACATTGCAATGTATTCATCATTTTCACAGGAGAAAGTATTATGACTCATAAAAGACAGACTGAATTTACTTTTACTTGGAATTGCACCATAGCTTATCAAGGCCCATTGTATCAAAACAAATGGCAACCCATTCACATTAGCAGGAGTAAAAAGAGATTTATATTAAGGAAAGAAAAGCTACACGGGACTGAAAAAAATTTCATGTAAATTATAAAGTAATTAGCATCTCTGTTAGTAATTCTTTTCTCTGTCTTATTTAAAAGAATATCCCATCATTTAAGTATATAAAATATAAAACTGCCACAAAGCACAGTATCAACTGTCAAAAGCTCCAGCAGACAATGAATGTCCATCTCCCAATCAGCGTAGTTCCTCCTTGACCTCCTCTGCCTCCCTTCTTCTCTCTCTCTTTCCCTTTCTTTTTCTCTTACAGCTCTATCTGGTTTTTGCTGGCCTCCACAATACATGGTAAGCTTCACTAAATAAGTAAGAAACCTTTTACTGCATTTTTCCCCCATTCTACGAACCAATTTGTCTTTAGAATTTATTTGATTTTTTCAATGAACAGTTTACATTCAATCATATGTAAACAAGTGTCCACTAAATTTTCATTTTATGTTGAGCTCTGCAAACTCTGCACACAGTTGGCTCTAACCACACTCATTGCTTCTGAGATATGCAAGATCACGTCTGGACACAGTCAATCTGTTGAGAGAGGGCCCTTTTCATGTCTTTCAGAATCAGCACACTTAAAAACAGAGGATAAAAGCAGTCACTGACATTCTGAAACAGTAATCTAGGACTATGCTAATATGCATAATTTAATGACATATCACCAAATAACTGACATTATTAAAATCCAATCCTATTTAATATAGATCAATATAGACAAGATATTAATGAAAAGTAGATGGTGGAGGAAAAACAATAATGCTTTCAGAGTTCAGGTAAAAGTAATTTAATTTAATTTACTTTGACTTTAAGCACAATGACACTATTGCTGAATCCCTAGTGTGTAGCAAATCCACCAAGGAGATATAATAAAAATATACCTTTACACATTTCATTGCTTTTTGTCAATCTGTCTTGACCTTTTTCTCCAACCCCTTCAGCCCGAAAATATGCTTGGTGCAGTGAGTTGCAGCTATGTGGCTTAAGGGAAGTTATTTAACAGTACACAACCTTTTTATAAATTCTCAAATATAGAAATAATAGTAACTCATCAGAAAGACATGGCTCCAGGGATTATGGAAGAAAATTCAAATACCTGAATTATAGCGCAGTGCCTGTCATTAAACAGGAAGTCGATACCTCTTCACTTTTAGTTCATTGTAGCACTTACCATCATGTTTGACAATTTGCATCACTTTTTGTCTACCTACAAGACTGCTTGCTCAATTCTTGCTAAAGGGGCCATGTCTTGATTGTTTCCGTATCATTAGGTCTGAATACAGTGACCAGCAGAACCTTAACAAGTATTTAAAAAATGGATGGATAAATGGACTCAATGACAATTTTAGAAGATAATCTAAAGAACATTTTTCTTTCGAATTTACTAAAATACAGAACAAATATTTGCTTAGGAACATCAGCAATCACCATAAAACAACATGGTCTTGGTGTTAGAATTTTTTTCACATCCTGTTTGAAATAATATTTTTAAAAGGATGTAAACAGTCCCCTCTTATCAAAGTATCTACATTCCAACACCCCAGGTGAATGTTTGAAACCACAAATAGTACAAAACTCTATCCAGGCTGTTAGTGATAAAGTCGAAATGATAACTTATACATAGTAAGAGATTAACAATAAATGATAATAAAATAGAACAATTATAACAATCGACTATAGTATAATTTATATGAATGTGGTCTCTCTCCCTCTCCAATAATTTTTATACTTTTTAGTCCAAATCTATACCTGAACCCATGTAGCCAGCCATTGTTTGTTTAAATTAAATGCTTTGGTGTCACTTTTTTCAAGTGGTCCCTAGCTGAACCCTTCACATAGCCCAATGCTTTCTGGCACCACATACTACCATCAATCAAAACACGTTTTCTCTTCCACCCACAAATATAATGCCTTTTCCACTTGAACTAAGCACTTACAAGCACTGTGGCCTAACTTTTGCAGTTTAAGGTACAGCAACAAAACTAACACAAATTTATTTTTCCTTCTTCACAAATGAATGAATCTTCAAGGACAGAAGACTCATTTTTACTGTACAGCTTAGCAACCTCATTATACTTTTTTTTCTTTCTTTTTTAAGTAGAGAACCTTCACCTTTTCACTTTAAAAGAGAAGTTTTATAGTGTCACTTTGGTATATCTGAATTGCCAGCATCCTTATTCTTGAGCTTGAGGTCATTATTAAATAAAATAAGGGTTACAGAATTCAAGCATTGCAAAACCATACCAGTGGATCTGATAAGCAAGGTAGGGGCAGGAAGCTTACACAGAGTGGAGATATTGGACAAAGGAATGTTTCATGTTCAGTGGAAAGTGGGAAAACATGAGATTTCATCACACTACTCAGAACAATGTTCAGCTCAAAACTTAGGAACTACTTGTTTCTGGAATAACCATTTAATATTTTCAGATTATAGTTGACTATTGGTCACAGATACCACTGAAAGCAAAGCAGTAAATAAGAGCTGACTGATATATATGAAATACATCTGATCATGTTTTATGAGAATTATTAAAAATCCTAGTTCATTTTTATATATTGTGCTGGGGAAGTTTTAATATTCAGACACCAGAGGCAATGTTTTAGTAGGCATCAACTTCATCAGAGTAAAAACAAATACATCGTGTGCCCAGCACCCAAAGTCAAATCCTCTTCATCACCATATGAGGGTGCACCAAAAATATCTGGAATTATTGTCTGGAGGGTGGTCTCTCTATAGTACAGGCTGTAGAACCCATCTGTATTAGTACAGCAGCCTGCACTGTTCTGAGAGGTTACATCTGGCTTCAGTGAATTTTTTTGAAGACTCTTTTAACCAGTTCCCCCATTTCATGATGGGTGATTTACAAGTAAACCTGCCCACGCTGCGTTGATGGTTCAGCTGTTTTTGACCAAAAATGGCTTGACCCCTGTGCCCTGCCTTCCCTATTCACCGGATCTCATCCAGTGACTTTTCTTTGTTTCCCTGAATTCAGAAAGTCCTCAAAGGGAAATGCTTTGCTGATATGGAAGAGGTGAAACAGACAAAAAACACAGTGGAAGCCCTAAAAGACATCAAAATTGGTGATTTCAGAAACTGTTTTGAGCAGCAGAAAAAACATCTCAGTAGGTGTATTGTATCAAATAGAGAGTACTTTGAAGGTGACTGAAGTTTCAACATCTAAGAATAAATACTCAAATGTTTATAAATGAATTTTGGTGGTTTCTCCTTCCATATTGCACATAATGCAATATTCGGATGAGGTATCACAGAATTATGCACTTAAAACCTGTATAATTTTATTAACTGATGTCACCCCAATCAATTACATTAAAAAGAAATGTAATATAGATTAAATACAAGGGTTATAAATTATAAAAACATAAAGACCTTCCCTGCACGTTCAGAAAGGAGTACTTCTTGATACTTTTATGAATACTGGAGGATCTGATAGGACAGTCTACCTTAAGAAACTTTCACATGCAAACATACATAGTATTCAATTGTTTGGGTCTCACGGGCCCACTAAAATCCATTCCAACATGTTCAAGTGCATACAGACCTGAAATAGCCATTAGCCACTTCACTAGCCACTAACCAAATATTTAAATTTAAATAAAATTAAAATGTCATTTCCTCAGTGTCACCAGCCAAGTTCCAAGTCCTCAACAGGAACATAGCTATTTAAATTTAAATTATATTCAAATTAAGTTTAAATCATTTAAAATCAAGCATTCAGTTCCTCTGTCACACCAGCTTTATTTCAAGTATTCAATAGCTAAAGGAGGCTACCCTACTGCACAGTGCGAATACAGGACATGTAAAGCATAGCAGACAGTTCTACTGGATGGTGCTAACGTAGACCCTAGAGGACTTTTGCCCTAATGGAAGGAGTATGTTCATGGTGCATGCAACGCATATGAGTAGAGCAAAATTTCTTTCAGAAAGAGCATAAATGTGAATATTATCTAGTCAGCCTAAAGTGGACTTTTAAAAATTATCCTAGTTACTAGTTCCAAGAATATGTAAATTTTCCTCCAAAACAAAAATGAAAAGCAATAGCAGCTTGGTATTTTGTGTAGAGTCTAGGTTTTGAATTCACCAAGGTTGGAGGTTCAGATTTTACACTTTAAGCTGTGGCAACATTGGGCAAATTCATGACTTTTTCATCTGCAAAGTAAGGATAGTAGCATCTATCTATTAGGACTGTTTAATGAATTGTTAACAAGAGACCTGAAGGACTGATTTAATACACTGAAGTTATAAGAGTAAAGGTAATAATAATTTTGACCATGAAGAGCCTCAGATTCCATCTAGTATGTCTTAATAATTATAATTATCAGCACTAGAAAATCTTTTGTGTTATTTGTCCACTGTACCTTGTTCATACTGGACATAATGGCATGCATCTGCCATCTTTACTTTCCTAATTCCTGGAATACTATACAGCATTCAACAGTCATTCAATAAATATTTGTTGAATGACTGTGTGCTCAAGGTTACAGATGCAGTTAAATGCAGAGGAAATAACACAACCTAGGACTTATGAATCTTTGTGTTTCAGTGCAAAGAATAATAGATACATATAGAGAAAGGAAAATAAAATATGGTTTCACATTTTATTTTATGAACTTGAGCAGTCATCTAAACTTTTCTCAATTTTCTCTTCTGTAAAATAAAAAACAAAAATTGCATAATCCAAATATTCTTATTCAGCTAGTACTTTGGATCTCAGTTTTAGAGTTTATTGCTTTATTTATTTTTGTTTGAAGAAGCAGCAGTAAAGATTATGCTTATAGTTCATTGGAATAAAAGTACAACATTTGAAAAACATGAACTAATAACATTGAGAACTGATGCATATTCCGCTGTATCTTCCTTATTTTTAAGACTTTTTTTTACCAGTTTTACTGAGAGAAAAGTAGAGAAACTAAGAGTAAAATAAAGAGACTTCCTATACATGCCTTGCTCCCACACATACATAGCCCCCAGAATCACTAACATCACTAATCAGAATGGTACATTTTTATGCAGGATAAACCTACTTTGACACATCATAATCACTGCAGGGATGTCAAACCCATTTTCACTGGGGGCCACATCAGCTTTGTGGTTCCCTTCAGAGGGCCAAATGTAATTTTAGGACTGTAGAAATGTAACTACTCCTTATCTGTTAAGTGAGAGCTCAGTGTTGCCGCCAGGTAGAAACCAGGTGCCTGGCCAGATAAAACAAGGTGGAGGGCTGGATTCAGCAGGCAGACCTCGTGTTTGCCACTTGTGTCTTAAGGGTTCATTCTTGGTATTATACACTCAATGGGTTTATGAACAAATGTATAATGACATATATCCACCATTATTACATCATACAGTATATTTTCACTGCCCTAAAAACACTCTGGCTCTACCTGTTCATCTCTCCCTCCCCTTAACCCCTAGCAATCACTCCTCTTTCATTGTCTCCATAGTTTGGTCTTTTCCAGTATGTCATCTATTTATAATTGTATAGTATACAACTTTCTCAGACTGGCTTTTGTCACTTAGTGATAATGCATTTAAGGTTAGCCAATGTCTTTTCATGCTTAATAGCTTATTTCTTTTTAGCCCTGAATAACATTCTAATGTCTGGGGTACTGCAGTTTATTTATACATGCACCTACTGAAAGACATCTTGTTTGCTTTCAAGTTTTGGTAATTATAAATAAAGCTTCTATAAACATCCATATTCAGGGTTTTGCATGGGCATGTTTTTAACTCCTTTGGGTAAATACCAAAGAGTGTGATTACTGGATCTATGGTAGCAGTATGTTTAGTTTGTAAGAAATCACCGTACTGTCTCCTAAAGTAGCTGTATCGCTTTGTATTTCTACCAGCAGTGAATCAGAATTTCTGTTACTCCATATTTTTACCAGAATTTAGTTTTGTCCGTGTTCCAGATTTTCGCCATTCTCATGCATGTGCTGCAGTGGTATTTCATTGCTGTTTTTTATTTGCATTTCCCTGATGACAGACAATATAAAGCACCTTTTAAAGTGCTCACCTGCCATCTCTAACTCTTATTTGGTGAGGTGTACGTTAAGATGGTTGGCACATTTTTTAATTGTATAGTTTATTTTCTTTCTTCCTTATTTAATGTTTTATCTCATCATTTATCCTTTCATCCTATACGGTCAGTCATTCATACCCAGAATGTGTGAAACGGATGTTCTGTCATTAGAAGGAAGTCACTCTGCCCGAGTTCTTACCTGAAGACACACTCTGCAATCCACTTATTTTGAAATCTCCATTGTGCCAGTTTTTCCCTGTTGTTTCCCAGACCTGCTCCCACTCTTTTAAACTCTGCTCTAAACTAACAGCACTCACTCTGACAGGTGTGGCTCAGTGGATTAAGCACTGGCCTGTAAACCCAAAGGTCACCAGTTTGATTCCCAGTCACGGCACATGCCTACGTTGGAGGCCACATCTCTGGTTAAGAGGTCGCATATTTCTCCTCTTCTCTTCCTCCCTCCCTTCCCCCTTCCTCTAAAAGTAAATAAAATCTTTAACAAAAATAAAATAATCTGATAGATCTAGTTTCTAGTTAACTATATTCTTTAGGTTTCCTTAATAGTTGACTTTCCTCCAAATTTTGTTAATAGGAGGCACTGGAAGAAAATAAACAGGAAAAAAAAAGAGAAAACTTTGTGCTTCTAATACCAGCAGTACAGCCATTTCCTGGCAATGGCCATGACATTAGCTGGCCCAGGGTGATTTAGTCTAGATTCAGGAAAAAAAATTCCCTTTACAGTAATCCCACCTTGATGGAGGTGGCAATTCTTTTTTGAACCCAGGACTGAGTGTAACAGCATCCCAACTCACAGAGCCAGTGCAGACTCTGGGCTCACTGAAAGTATTTTTTGTTCCGAAACGTACTACTTCCATCTCCCTTTAGCCATTCACCCTTTTAAATTCTTCGTGACCAAATACACTGTACCACCCCCTCCCCTAACTGAAATCTGTAGAGTAGCTTCAGTTTCAATGGTAGACTTTGACAAATAAAAATTCAGCATTCTTTTTCACTTTATTTGTCATTACAGTCACGAGGATAATTTAAATGTTATTTAATACATAATCCACTCAACTTCATCTTCTCTTTTCCAGAAATAACTAGTCGACAATACAAGGGGTTGAAACTCAACAGAGAGGGCTAGGCCTCAATGTTTTCATTTGTTAGATGCAGAGCTTCCTGTAAAAAATGTAACATATTTCTTATAGACCATATTTTGCTCATCACTTGACTATAACCATTAAGAATGTATATAATAAATGTGCTTTATAAAAGATTAAATGTGGAATATATAGAACTTTATATACAATGTTGGCACAAATTACTATCTAAACACCTGCTTCATCAAAAGGCCTTATCATCTACCTAACTGCCCAAACCACATTTTCAGTTCCCATTTTATTCATGACTTAATTTACTAAAGTAAAATTTTAACTTGTTTCTCTGATGCTCAAATTCACCCTTCTAATATTTTTTGTACTATATTAAAACCTTTCATTGGTTCTGAATCATCTTTAAATTTTATTCTTAAGAGGGACCCCCAAAACCTGAATTTATTAATAAAAACGTGTGTATTTTTTTTCTCACATTTAAATTTCAGTCACCATTAAAGTTCTCTCCATTTGATTCACTATACCTGTGAATCACGTTTTTCTCCACTGCTCGAAACAGTTTCTGGATTCACAGATTTTGATGGCTTTTAGTGCTTTTGCTAGATTTTGTTTCACCTCTTCCACATCAGCTAAACATTTCCCTTAGGGGGCTTTTTTCATCCAGGGAAACAAACAAAGTCACTCAGGGTGAGATCAGGTGAATAGAGCGGGGCCCGGGGGTCATGTCAGTTTTGGTCAAAAACTGTTGAACACTCAGCACAGTGTGGGTAGGTGCTCTCCCAAATCACCCATCGTGAAACGGGCAAATGCACTGAGAGAGTCGTCAAAAAAAATATCCACTTAAAGCCAAATGCAGCCTCTCACAACAATGCCAGCTGGTACACTGACATAGATGGGTTCCTAGAATACTCAGCTAGTAAAAGAAGCCTGTACTACAAAGGGCCCATCCTCCAAAAGATAATTCCCATTTTACTGGGGAACAGTTATATTCCCCCTTCATATAATTGTTGCAATAATTATGTGCTAAGCATATTGTGCTAAGAATAGTGAATTAGAAACAATTCTGCCCTCATGAAGCTTATGATCTAGTAAAAGAGAGAGACATTCAAAAAAGGAAAGAAAAAAGGAGCCCAGAAAGGAATTTAGAAAACTGTGTTTACATAGGTACTCCAAGTATTAAATATATTTTTAAAAACTCCTTAGAATAATATGTAACAATTTTAGTACCCTGGCCTCCTCTCTTACCAGTACCTAACTTATACCCAATGTAGCAACAATGTTGTGTACTATAACCCTATCCTTTTACAAAATTCCTTACGTATCTTTATACATTTGAGACTTGTATATTCCATTTCTTAGCCCTGATATATATTTATTTCATCATTTTCCTTATTAATAAGGAATTTTCCTATACATATAAATACATTTTTTAATATTTTCTTCTGTTTTCACATGGCTGATTCTCACTTATTTAAGACATGTAAAGAAATTTTATTTTAAAAGATTTCTTTCTCTGGCTGGTATGGCTCAGTGGATCAAGAACTGAAGGTTCATCAGTTCAATTCCCAGTCAGGGCACATGCCTGCATTGCTGGTCAGATCTCCAGTAGGGAGTATGCCAGAATCAACAATGCATTGACATTTTCTCCCTCTCTTCCTCTTTTCCATCTCCTCTGTCTATAATTAAATAAATCTTTTAAAAAATATTTCTGTGAAATCCCCTCTTTCTTTCCTGAGCAACCTCCCTGTCACGTGTCCCTCCCAGGTGCCCCCCGTACTATGTTTCCTTTCTCACTCCTGTTTGTAATAAGTACTGTGAGTCTGTGTATTGTCTCTCTCCCAGTAGACTAGGAACAACTTTAAGAACAAAGATAAATAAAATTATCTTTATATTTCATGTGCCTGCAACTACTTTTAACATGAATGACATAATAATCCCTACTTTTCTAAATCATAATTTACTTGTCACAAATAAAAATTATTTTAATATTATTAAAAGAAAAATAGAGTACACACTTATAATTACACAAATTTTCACACTTTAGTGCTATTTATGCAAAGAATATGGCTTATTTAAAAATCAAATAGTAGCCCTGGCTGGTGTAGCTCAGTGGATTGAGTGCACACTGTGAATGAAAGGGTCGCTGGTTTGATTCCCAGCCATGGCACATGCCTGGGTTGCAGGCCAGGTCCCCAATGGGGGCCACATAAGAGGCAACCACACACTGATGTTTCTCTCCCACTCTTTCTCCCTCCCTTTTCCCTTTCTAAAAATAAATAAAATTTTTAAAAAACCTCTACTGAAATGGAGTAGAATAATTACGAAGTGGTAGTTTAAAATAATAAAATACCAAAGTTTTACTTTCTTAAGTAATAAAATTTCTGTTGCATGGGGTGGTTAGAAAGTTCATTCTGTTTTTAAATAAAAATAAAAGGCACATTTTTCATCTTCACCAATAAGTTTATTAAACAATGGAATCACCATTTTGTTCCACTACCTTCTGCCATCTTTCAGGCAACTTCACAATTCAATCTTCCCAAAACTTTCTGTCTTTTTGAGCAAAAAACTGTTCCAGGTTGCCTTTTGCAACCTTCCAGCAAATTGGAAAAAAATTTTTTCCATTAAGAGAATTTTGTAAAGACTGAAATAAATGGAATATGAAGGTACAATGTCTGGTGAACATGGCAGATGAATCAATGCTTCCCAGCCGGGCTGTAACCCTTTTGTCTGGTCCTCAGAGAAACATGTGGTGTTGCGTTATCCTGAAGGAAGATTATGGGTTTTCTGTGGACTAATGCCAGATGCTTTTCATCAAGCTGGTTTCAGTTGGTCTAACTGAGAGAAGTGCTTATTGGAATCCATCTTTTGGTATTCTGAAGGAGCTCATAATAGAGGGCTCCCTTCCAATCCTGCCATATATACACCACCCTCTTTGAATGAAGGCCGACCTTTCGTGTGGTTGGTGGTGGTTATCAATCATCACAATTTGTTTAAAAAAAATAGAACATTTTTTTCACATTTAAGTAGAGAATAGGTCCAGAAGTTTGCTTGTTTGGTTTTTTTGTTTTGTTTTGTTTTGTTTTTTTTTTTTTGCTTAACTTATGTGGACTCCAAACATCAAAGCGATTAGCAAAACCAAGCTGTTGTAAATGATTTTCAATGTTTGATTTGGGTATTTTGAGTATGACAGTTATCTTCCATGTGGTATAACGTTGATTGTTCTCAGTTAATGTTTGCATTTGATCATTAGCCTCAACTGGTTTACCAGACCATGGAGGAGCATCCAGCAAGAAATCTCCAGCATGAAACCTCACAAACTACTTTTGACATGTTCAATCAGTCAGAGCAACTTCCCTAAACATTGCAGGAATCTTTTTTTTTTTTTTTTTGCACTTCTGTTTCACTTTTACCTTTCTTGAAATAGTAAAACACAGTTTTTGCTGTAAATGTTGCTTATTTTTTCCATCTTTAATAATAACAAATTCACCAATTTCGATAAATGTTTTTCAAATGCATGCAGATATGGCAGCTGTCAGACACAATCTAACAAAATTGTTTTAAATGAACTTAAGGACAATTAAGAGTTACGAGAGCCACCTTATAAAAAAAACCACTGTGACCTTTTGGAAAACAGATTGAAGCAGTCCTGATTGCATTGGGGTAGATGCTTGTAGCCCTATCTTTTTGTCTTCTCTTGATAACCATGATTTTGTCTCTAAAGGTATCTATGTGCAACATAATGACTGAAAGGGATACAGTACAAAAATTACTAATATACAGCACAGTCAGTGCAGACTATAAATAAATATTGCTTTATAAAAAGTCTTGCTTCCTCTACTAACAAAAAAACATGATCTCTGAATTTCAGTATATATTTTGCTATTTGGTATCTAACTTTCTATATGCATGCATACAGCTGTCATCATCTAAATCAATTCAATGGTTTCCATCATTAAACTATTGGAACCAACTGACATGCTCTTTGTAGTGTGGTAAGTGTGGGTCTTGCTGTCCATTTCCAGGAGACTGAGGGACAAACTGTTACTAAATTTAACATACCAATACTCCTGGTTAACATGTATGCTCCTTTTCTCCTTCCATTCCCCAGCTCTAATTTTAATTATTATTTTATTAATTTATTTGCATATATGCCATTTGATCTAAGTTATTAATAATCCACCCTGTATATTTGTCTGTATATATGAGTATAAACAGCCTTTAATTCCATTGAATAGATGCAATAGAAATAATAGAAAATGTATCCAGAATCTGAGTTCTTATTAGGATTGGTTTCATAGCCATGTAACTCATTATTATATTCTATCTACAACCCACTTTTCCTTAATTTCCTTAATATATCAGGTTTAATCATAAATATATTTCTTTCTTAAAATTGATAAAATTTTGAAATTTTGCTTTATTTACTCATATGACATCTTTGCACGTAAATAACATTTTGCAATGATCTATATTAAATGAAAATGCTACTTAAATGAGTATTAAGCACAGGCACATTTATGGATGGAAATATTACGTCTGCAACATAGTAGATAATATAAAGCAATATAAGTGTTAATTATTTTATATCCCTACTGCCTTGATTTGAATGGGTGCTTCTTATGTTCTATGGCATTCAGTGATGGCATTATTGAATGATGGCATTATGTTCTATGGCATCGAATGCCCCTATGATGGCATTCAATGCATTGCACCAGCATTGACTGTCCACTTACTTTATTTCCAACATCACCCCAACCTTATCTACCCTATTTGGTCACTACTAACACACACTTCCTGTTTTGGTAAACTAGACTATCCATAAATATCCATATTTTACTGCTCAAGAAAAAATGCTTTCTGAGCTTCAATGTACCAAAATCTCTATAAAATATTAGCCGGTGGTCACTCTAAGAAGTTGTCCTAAAAGTCACAAATAATCATAGTGATCTTAAATTGCAAAACTAAGATTTAATATTCCAGCAATGCACCTTCCTTCAACTATGTAAGAAGACAACAAAACTGTTTACAACATAAAAACCATAAAGAGATTTTGAAAAGAAAGATAATGGTAGATAGAGATGGTGTTGAAGGGGGAAATGGAAGAGGCTTTATGTAAATTGGAAATCTGAAGATGAATTTAGATCAAGTGCTGGAAAAAATGCATGTGCATCTGTGTGCACACATACACACACATCGACACACAGACGCACACCATGGGGTGGGAAGTTCGTTTTTTTCCCCTGGCCTGCTTTCCCCAGCATTTTCCTAGCCAGGACTAGCGAGCTGCCAATTCAATTCCCCTCTTCACCTAAAAATTTGCAAAACTGATTGATCCAAATCCAGGACATTCATATGGCTACATTTTTCTGGGGGCTGCAGATCACCATGTCTTAAAGCCTGGGGCTCAGGACACATGTGCTCTTCTTGCTTATTAGCTCCTATGTGGTCATCCTCTCCATGGGCAATGCCTGGAGGCTTGCCCAGTTGTTAATAAGGTGATTTTCCTTTTTATGCGGCTTCTTTTCTTTCCTTCAGGCACAGCCCCCTTAGTCCAGGCCGATATAGTAGATAGAAATGAGTAAGATTCTGGAACCAAAACCCTGCTTCAAGCCCTTAACAATATGCAGCACAATATATGTCAAGGTCATGATGCTGCTTCCTTTGATATTTTCAGTTTTCCGCTTTGCTAGTTTACAACTACTGCATTTTAATGTGGTATTTTGTTATTATTTATGACACTGTAGACAATTTTTAAGAATATATAATACTGCCCTGGCTGGTGTAGCTCAGTGGACTGAGTGCTGGCCTTCGAAATAAATGGTAACCGGTTTGATTCCCAGTCAGGGCACATGCCTGCACTGCAGGCCAGGTCCCCAGTGCAGGGCACGTGGGAGGCAACCACACATTCATGTTTCTCTCCCTCTCTTTTTCCCTCCCTCCCCCTCTCTCTAAAATTAAATTTTAAAAAGAATACACGATACTGTTAAAATATGTGGTATTAATGACTCACTACATTTTTAAAGCTTATTTTTTCTTTTGTGAAGGTGCCAACAGATCACATTTAGTTATCAGTCAATATACAAATTTAATTTAGAAAGAGCACATCTAAGAAACTATGAGAAACTTCATTAAAAACTGATGCTGTAGCCTCCTGACATTTGCATTATGCCTATCACCAGTACACTTTAATTTTAAATCACTTGGGTATTTTCTTTATGATAATCTGATAGAATCCTGCCTTTAGTTTAAGCATTATCATCAGATATCAAACATGCTTCATTAATTTCCAAAGTTTTTCATGATATAGTAGGAAAACTAGATTTTGGAATGAGGCAGGTCTAGATTGAAATCCAGTTCCGCCACTTACTAGATCAGTGATCTTGAAATTTTATTGTTTTCTGTGAGCTTTAGTTCTTTCACCTGTTAAGGGATCATAACCACCACCCCAGCATGTTACCTTAAAGCTGCATATGTAAAAAGCCAGTCATAAAAAGAAGAGTCAGTTATTGTGCAAGCTCCCTAGTACAGAACTCTGTGTAACAGGGTGCCAGAAAACACTGGACTTGATTTTCTGGCGCTATCTTCACAAACTTTAAAAAATGAAACCAGCCATATTTTATCAGTATGTGTGATCTAAGGACTCATGTACAGTACAGTACAGGAGAGTATTTTCAGAGAATCATTAACTCTTCTGGACATAAGCTCCTTATGAAGAACTGCAGTGAAATGAATGTCTTCAAGGCTGTGAAACCCTTGAATGACCATCAGGCCAATATATCTAAGTCGTTGTACTATTGTAGGCCCAGAAAAAGCTCACAATTTATGGATTTTCCTCCAATCATATTCTGTCTGGAGGAAAAGGAGACTTGTTTAAAATACAAAGTACTGTATAGTGGAAGAAGCCACTGATGATCCAATTTTTACATTTTGGGGGCAAATGATCTCAAAACTACACTGTGAAGAAAGTAATTTAGCCAACTCTTTAAACTTGTTCCCATGAGGTAAATTTGAAGAGAATATGATGCTCTGAAGACCCAAAATGATGATGTAAAAAGCCCATCACAAGCCATACCATCAGATCTCCAAACGATAAAGATGCCAGAAGCTGGATGGAGAAGAAAAAACTAGTCTTTATAAAAAATAGTTGTTCATGTCTATCATATACCTATCACTCAGAGTAAGCAGTAAACCTTATGGCTTATTTCCATACAGCATTTTCAACTTAATATTAAGAATCAAGCAAATATATTGTATCTAGACAGGAAGAAAGTGGACACTTCCACTGATAAAAGTAATTTCTGGGGTCAAACTGCTTTCTCTCTAGAACCACAAGAAACTATTATTGTTCATCCTTAAATCTCACTTTCTCCTGTTCACATGCTAGGCTAGTTGCTGATGCCTATGTTTAGAGGACTTAC
Organism: Artibeus jamaicensis; assembly: GCF_021234435.1. Classification (NCBI taxonomy): domain Eukaryota; kingdom Metazoa; phylum Chordata; class Mammalia; order Chiroptera; family Phyllostomidae; genus Artibeus; species Artibeus jamaicensis. The sequence continues at coordinate 48,155,105 of NW_026522030.1, forward strand.
ACTGAAAACTGGTAAAATGAGTTTATTGCAGATGAGGTATTAGGCGGAACTACTGTTGTAGTCTGGGCACAAAAGTGATCACTGAGTTGCCAACTAGCATGTGAGAGAATTTTTGCAACCCCCTACTAAATTACCAGATACCTAACCTGTGACTATATACAAGTAGCCCCTGATACATCACACTTAAAGTTAAAACAAAAATAGGAGAACAAGAATCCAAATCCTGGAAATGGGATGAAAAACATGTTAATTTTATTAACAGGGTGATTTTATCTTATATCTGCATATTCAATGAGATTTTACTCCCACATTGAAGCACACACAAATATTTAATACTATTTAATCCCAATAACATATCTAGCTTCAAATGAGAGTCTCTAACTAGAAATCCTTTATTCACAAATTTATTTCTGTGTACATATCCAGTAATTTTCTATACTTGGGTTCAGGCGTAGACATATTGCACATATCAAGTCATTTTTCTTGGGAATGAGAAATGTCATTTCTAACCTAATTTTTTAGAATGAGAAATAAGAACAATAACTATATACATAAATAAGTAAGTAAATAAGAAAATGAGGAAATTCAAATATTAGGGAAAGAAGTAAGGCACATAAGAATGGAAATTCTTTTCACTGAAACCATGAGAAGGGTGGAAAAGTTGAATAAGAATAAATCTAGGACAGTAAAGTGGGATAGAGATAGATAGTCATGGATTGTGCATGGAGTTCACCACAAATGGATCTTTGTCAAAAACTTGAATTATATAAATCAGAATTCAGGTAAAAACTTAGATAATGGAGCAAACAAGGTGAAAGAAATGTTTTGTGTAAAATGTCTACAATAAATACAATGGTTTTATAAAAATGTCATTGAAGTTGGTGAGAAGGCAGAGCCTAGAATATCTTAGAAACATAGGTAGATAGGTAAGTAAGTAGACAGATGTGTGTGTGTAATTTTAACTGCACCTGGGTATTTTCTCTACACAATTATAAAATTAATTTCGATCTTGTATAGAGGTATTCTTGTATGGTTTCATGGTCTCTCTCTGCCTCCAATCCTGCTGTTTTAAACTAATAGTTTCAAGTTTTTCACTACAGTTTTTATCCAGGTCTTCAGGAATGTAGAATTGCAAAATAAACTACAAAAGGCTAATTCATTATCAATAATGAAGTAGTAGAGTATATCGGAATAATTACTATACTCTGAATCAGTTGATAAAAGTAGATTCCTAAAGCTAGAACAAGGGAGAAACCACTAATCATTTGTCTTCACTTTATTAGTAAAATAAAGAAGATGCAACTAGGAAGGCAGATAAATTATATCATTTCTAAGATTTGATTTAGATATAAAAAGTTTATAATTCAAATAAATTGATAAATTAAACTTCATTAAGATCCTTGGATCATTTAAGCATCCAAATAGGAAGTTTTTATAACAAAATTGAGCAAAGGAATCATTATATGATCTTTTTTTAAGTATCTTTTCTATATTAGCTTATATCAAATTCCTATTATATAAACTATACATGGTTAAAATATATTTCTTAGATTCTTCCTAAATCTTTAAATTATTCATTGCCTAAATAATTTTTCTCACTTTATGTCTACAAAGAATTTAAAATGGCATTATAGAAATTGCTTAAACTAATTCAAAAAAACATGAGCACCCCTATGTTCATTGCAGCACTATTTACAATTATCAAGTTATGGAAGTAGCCCAAGTGCCCATATAGTAGATGAGTGGATAAAACAACTATGAGGCATTTACACAATGGAATAGTACTCAGCCATAAAAAATAATAAAATGTATCCTTTGCAACACTATGGATGGGCCTGGAAAATATTACGCTAAGTGAAGTAAGCCAATCAGAGTAAGAAAAAATGCTATATGATTTCACTCACATGTGGAATCTAATGAACAAACTGAACTAACAAGGAAAATGGGGACAGACTGACAGATGGAGAGTAGATGAGAGCTTATGGTAGGGGGCAGTTCAGAGGTGGAAGGATTGAGCAAAAAGGGAAAAGAACTTATGGATATGGACAACAGTGTGGTGATTGCTGGAAGGAGGAGGTGTAAGAGGACTAAATGGTAATGGAAAAATATGATGAAGATTAAATCAAAATAAATAAAGAGGAGAAAAGTGAAACATACACACACACACACAAATGATATGCTCTACTTAGTCATTCATTTTATGAAGGGAATGAATGTATTTCTTAGTCATGATGTAAAGTAGCAAGTAAGTTGTAAAACACTAGTATCTTTGTTTATGATCTAGAAATTAACTGTGCACATTCCCCTTGGTAATTAAGCAAAGAACATAGTCATTTAAATCCCTCGTATAAAGCATGACTTTATTATAGATGCAGGATGAGTAAAATGCATGAATATCAATCCATGTCTCTTACATCTGTCTGCCAACAAAAGAAAGTGGCCACTTAATGGTGATTACAAACCACCTCCAGTGTCTGTATGTCACATTTTCACAAGAGTGAAAAAAGAATATTCATCATTCAGCTTGATGAATATTCTTTTTTAGCCTCACTCTCTCTGTGTCTCCCTTTCTCCCCATCCTTTTCCTGTTTCTCCCCCCAACCTTTTCTCTCCCTGGGGGTTCACATGTCATTATTACATTGCTCAGGAGATGAATCCATTTTCTGTTAATTCCTCTTCCTAACATGATGAAGAACCTCTCCATTGATTTTGACTAGGGATTTTTTTCTTTTAAAGCAGAACAGACTTCTGACCTTTCAAATGATCAAATTAGGATGGTTATTTTCACATTATTAAGTAATCAAGAAACAAATGCATTAGGAAAGAGTTCGGTTCACAGGCAGGCCTGTCGGCTTCTAAAAAAAATATTTTTCACTGACAAGCTAACCCAGATTCCATTTCTTCCTTTGCCTATAAACCACATGGGAAGCTAAAATGCATTTTAGCATTGCATTTTGCCTAAAGGCTATCAGTAAAATTTAATTTTCTTACTGCATTGATTTTTCCATTATAAGTTGTAACAGTCTAATGATATCTCATAAGAATTTTCAGTATGGAGGAAAAGATGTGAATGATTTACCAATGATAACTGCTTAGAAACACATGGAGATTTTGAATCAAATATTCTGTCTTTTTGATAATCAGTTGTTTCAAACTGTTACATTTCATACTCTCAGTGCTTAGATGATGCTTTTATTTCACACATTATAAAATTTAATATGTGATCCTCACCTTAAAAATGGAATCCCAGCATTTGAAATTTAGAACAGAATCTATTATATGGAGGTAATTCCCTAGATATGGGGCAATTACTGTTAAAAATTAATGTGCCAAACTGAAATAAAGTGACTGAATGACATTAGCATATAAGGCTATTGTCTCTCAATCTTGATTGCATTTAGGAAAGGTTGACATCTTACCCTAGTTACTTGAAATACGTCAAGTTGTCATATTTTTATTTTTAGCTTGGACAAAGCATGCATCAGAGATATTAGGTAGCTTATTTCTTTACAGAAAGAAAGGAAGGAAGGAAGAAAGGAAGAGAGGGAGGGAAAGGGAAAAAAATGAACCTGATTCTTTTTTTTCCTTTTAAATGGTTGTCTCACTTCTGAAGCTTTAGCAAAACTTAAAATAACCATGTTGAGAAAACATATAAAAAATAGAACCAGTGTCACAGTAAAATCGACAGAGGATTCAACGTGCCATATGTTCAATAGCTCCAAGAGAATATTTTAATTATTATTTCACATTGTCATAAACACTACAGGTGGTTATAAATATAAAATGCAAATTTGTGAACAAAAAATGAACCAAGTTAAATACATCATTGTTAACAAGGGTAGATGCCAACAAATGGAAAATGTCTTCATTGCTATCACTCGCTCTTATCTTTGGTACGCTCATTGCAGGGACGTCTCTGATACTTATTTTCTTGCAATTTGATTTTCACTTTTTTTTAACATTTAAAAAGGGCTTGAAATAGAAATGTAGAACATCTGTTTGAAAGAAATAAATTGTTCTTTAAAATGTCATCAAAATAATTAAGAAAGTCAATCCTTTTCCTATTTTAAAAACTCTAAATTTTAATTTTTAAAACCATTGTGCATATGATGGTAACTTTTTAAAATTTTTAAATTTTATTTATTTATCTTTAGAAGGGAAGGGAAGAAGAGAGGGGGAGAAATATCGATGTATGGTTGCTTCTCGTGCATCCCCTGCTGGGAACTGGCCCCCGCTGGGAACTGGCCCAAAACCTAGGTATGTGCCCTGACAGGGAATTGAACCGTGATCGTGTGGTTCGCAGGCCCGCACTCAATCCACTGACCTACACCAGCCAGGGCTGATGGTAACCTTTTAAAAAATAAATCAAATCACATCTTTATTCTTTAATAAAGATATCCATTTCTGAATAACTTAATAGACATTCCCATATCAAATGAGACTTCCAAACCTAGTTTACAAGTTTAGTCTTAGTAATGCATCTTGTGTTTAGAGCCAGAAAAAAAAATTCAATTACAAACTAATTATGATGCCTTCATTATTCTCTATCATCCCTGATGAACTACTGATGATTAATAGCAAATGATGAATAAAATTACAAGTTAAAAGAAAATGTCTAAGCCAGTCATATTAATGATTGGTTTGGCTTTTAAAATCTGCAACTGATCTTGATCTGGTCATTCATATTTCTATCTTGTATTCAACCCTTTTTAAAAACATTTTTATATAACACTTGTGTAGACAAGGACCACATATAATTTTGAGTAGAATACATTTAAGGTTGATTTTTCATTTGTAATGTGTGTGATTAAGGACAAAAAAAAAAACATATGCCAAGTAAGGAACAACTTTTTTAATCAGCCACTCACACCTAATTTCTTCCATCTATGCTTAGATTTATATTAGCCCCATAGAGTGCTTTTCACTACAAAAAAAAAAAAAACTGATTCAACTAACTAATGCAAAGAGAAAGAAACTGACAGAAGGATATGGGATTCTGTCTGGTTGTGTGCTGATAAACATTTAACAGGTAATTCTCTATCCCACACTGATGACATTTCCAATTTCCCTGGTGTAAATACTCCCATCATAGTCAATTTCATGCTTTGAATATGATGATGCCATTAAATTCAGAGTTGGCAATATGTGCACACTTTTGTCTCTCAAAAGGAGGTTCCACCACATTATCAGTTTGCCATAAAACTCAAGAGTCAGGCAGTATAGGCAGGCCTCATGGGGTTTCAAAGCATGAAGTAAAGAACCATGAATTGTGTTTCTTAATGGCCAAAAGAGGTCCTTTCTGTCCTATAAAATCTGCGTCAACCTTTTTTCTGGAGGCAGAGAAGCATATGTCACCCAATAGGCTTTCTTGTCCTGGTTTTCTTATAATATTTCTATTCAAGTTATAGAAAATACTGATAAGCATTCTCAGACTTGACTCTACAGATTTCTTAGAGGTACACATTATTTGCTCAGCTTGACTATGATGACCATCCTTACTTTTGACGGTGATGGTGATGATATGATTGTGCACATGTGTGTGCATGCTTGAGAAATAATTTGGACCATGGTAGCACATGAAAGTAAGAGAAATAGAGAAGCATATCACTGTAGATAGAACAGTTTTCCCAGAAAAGAAGTGACCTGGTTAAGGTGGGTACCTCTCCACCCCTACCTTAAAATATCTACTGTATTCATTGTGTTAGGCAGAACGATGCCCTTCCCATTTCCAAAAATGTCTACGTTCTAATTCTTGGAACCTTTGAATATTTTACCTTACATAGCAAAAAAGACTCTGCAGATGTAATAAAGCTAAAGATCTTGATGTGAGGAGATTATAAAGAATCATCTCATGGGAACAATGTAATCAAAAGTGTCCTTTTTAAGTAAAAGAGCTAGGTAGGAGGATCAGAGCCAGGAAAAGGTGATGGAGTAATTGCTGACTTTGAAGATGGAAGAGGGTTACTAGCCTAGAAGTGCAGGAAGCCTCTAGAAAGTGGAAGAATCAAGCAATCTGATTATTCCCCAGAGCCTCTAGGAGAAATGCAGCCCTGCTGGCACCTTGATCTTCACTCAGTGAAGCCCAGTTTGGACTTACGACCTCTGGAAATGTAAAGATAATCAATTTGACTTGTTTAGTGTCACTAAATATACAATAATTTGTTATAGCAATAGGAAACTTACACATTGATCAAATATGATTTGCTAGACTAGGTGGTTAAGTACTTATCTATACATTGGAAATCAATACAGAACCTTAGATGTTTTACTTTTTTTTATTTTTGTTGTTATTTATGTATAGTCGTCTCCATTCCCCCCACCACTCCTAAGATATTTTATTGATAAAAATGAGTTAATGTGTATATATGATGTCAATATCATCAGTAAAATAATTTTAGAGGTCCTTACAGTAATAAAAACGCAATCTAATCTTCAAAGATTATAATTTATGTTTAGAGTATAGGAACAAGAGTGAGTTAAAGTAAATATAAGTTTCAAGGTAAAGCTCTAGCTGGTGTGGCTCAGTGGATTGAGTGCCAGCCCATGATCCAAAGGCTAACTGGTTCAATTCCCAGTCAGGGCACATGCCTGGGTTGTGGGCTAGGTCCCGGCTGTGTGTGTAAAAGGGGCAAACGGTCAATGTATCTCTCACACATTGATGTTTCTCTCCCTCTGTCACTCCCTTCCCATCCCCCTAAAAATCAATAAATAAAATCTAAAAAGAAAGTTTCAAGATATATCATGAGTATTTCTTGAACACCTTCTGAAGCTTCTAAAGATAATTATGGACCCAGATGACAATAATTTGAGTTTAGGAATAATTATAATGCATATTATTTTACCATAGAAAGAAAACCAGTACAAATTCATACTTACAAAAATTTATATTAGATCCTAATACTAATAATTGGTTTTGAATATGTTAATTTTACTGTAGGGGTTTCACTTCTTTATACAAAACTGCAGAAGGAGCCCAAAAGAAATTGTTGATTACCAAGTGCTCATTTAGCTGATATGAGCTAATGTAACTTTGTAATTTAAAAAAATGATACTGATCAATAACTGGGAATTCAGAACCTTATTTCTTTTTCTGTGGAAGTAAGTAATTAAGATTTGCTTAACTGAGATTATTATTTGCCCAAATGTATGTTGTGAATCAGTAATAACCTACAGCATTGTCATTTCCATTCATACTAGTTTTCTGATCAATTTTGAGATGAATAGAAATCAGAATGAGAGTTTTAACTCTTTGTTGTTGTAGCTTAATTATATGACAGCAATGGGGTGCTTTACTTTTGTCTTTTATTAAACTCAGGAGGACAATGCCAGTTCAGCAGGGTCTGAGTATTTTATGTACTATTACCCCTCACATGCTGGAGTGAGACAACTCACTTGTGCTAATTGGGTAAGTCAACTCTTTTTTTCACTATGACTCAATTTAGTCACAGCAGTTAGGTCATTTCCGAGGTAGATCATACTAATAAATAAAAGTAAAGTGATATTTTTAAAACTGAATATATTTAAGTTCCCCATAGACAGACACTTTCAAATATAGGTTCTTATATTTTTTATTATTAGTAGTAGTAGTAGTATTTCTCATGAGATACTCACCATCAATCTACATTGCTGATAGGAAAGTGAAATCCTCTGACAGTGTCACGAATAAAAAGTTCACACCAGGAACACTGAATTGATAATACCTACCACTGAGCAATGCCTGAATTCTGAAGCTGGAGATGTTTGGGATACTATGGTAAGCTTTTGGCAGAAATGAAAAATCAAAGATCGTTTTTTTCTAGAAATTTGATCAAGTGCTTCTTAGAAGTCTTAGAAGACTTCTTAGAGGTCTTGCCCTTTATTCCTCACAGAAAGTACATCATGTTCTATGGGAACAAATTATATATAAGAGTCAAATGCAACTCAACATGCTCCTGGATTAATGGGCATTTAGGCAAAAGTATTGGTCAACAATAACCAGCATGAGCCATTATCCATTTTTCATAAATGGAGGTTAATTTCTACACCTGGAACTGAATTTTTCATACTAATCTTCTCTAATTTTTCCTTTCTCTTTTTGCATAGCTTATGCTGTTAGTATTTTGTCCCACTCTAAAAAGTATGGTTTAAACAAAATGTAAAATTGATGTTGTATTCATATTAATTTATAATTAATATTATAATTATCCAAGTCACACTACTAAAATATATATTTTATCAGTGTATTTTCTAATATAGCCATATTATGTAGATAAATTAATTGTTTCATTTTTACACAGAATGAGAACAGACTCAGAATTTGAAGAGATCCTAGCAGTCTCCTCCACTACATTTCTGGTATTTCTTCCCATGTTTTTTTGATTATTTCCATTTTAGATTATTTCCATATTACATCTGTAATATGTATCCAACTACTTAATATAAATGTCCTGAATTCTCTCTATGCTCTGAACAATTGTATATGCAATAAAGACACTTAACTTCTGACAAAAAACATACTCTAGAAGAATTAATAACATTAAACAAAAGAAAAATTACAAACAATTGGAATTGGAATAGTGGAAAGAAAGAATTTAATGCTAGTTTGAAAGTCAATAATGGGGTAATCCAACTAGTTTGCAGTGACAGAAATAGTTTACATAGTAGGAACTAATATTCTAGCTAACATGTAAAGGAAAAGTAGAAGTGAAATTAGATGGGGTGAAGGGAAGCAAAGGAAAGACCTTTTTTTGACAGACAAGAATATGGATTGATAATATCGAGTTAATCTATGATTAAGTCTAGCCAAGCAAGTATTGTGTATGGGTAATAACATCTGCAAGAAGATGGTATAAAAGAAAGTGATAAAAGTAATGGCATGTGAGATACTACCAACAAAGGACCCAAAAATGAACCATGAAATCAGAGAAGTATAGAGTAAGAGATAAAGACTGGGAGAGTGAAAAAGGACTGGTGGGCTGGTGGCAACATGAACTTGGCAGTTATGGTAGGAATTTTATAATGGATTTTATAAACAAAATAAGTACTTTCAAGAATTTTTAACATTCCCCACCCCCCCACCCCCCCTCCCTCTTTCATACTTTTCCTCAAAATCCCTCCCCCTTTTTCCCCTTAAGTTCCCTTCCCTCTCCCCTCTGGTCGCTGCCCACTTAAATTTATGAGTATAATCAATATGCCAATGATTTCAACTAAGATACTGAAGAGACTATTGAGTGATTTGTATATTATAACACTGACCCAAGCTCATCATGCAAAATGGATTGCTTATATATCCTGATATTCTGCCTAATTATGTTTTCTGGTAAGTATTTCATGAAATCAATTCTCAGTATACAAGAAACAAGCTCTGGCTGATGTGGCTCAGTGGTCCACACCAGCCTGCAGACTAAAGGGTTGTCAGTTCTATTCCCAGTCAGGACACATGCCTGGGTTTGGGGCCAGGTCCCCAGTAGGGGTTGTGCAAGAGGAAACCACCCATTGCCACACATTGATGTTTCTCTCCCTCTCTGCTTCACTTCTCTTCTATCTAAAAATAAATAAATAAAATACTTTAAAAAATGGAAATAAAATTATATGTTTCAACTAAGAAATATAGTTCATCATTCATTGAGACCTCGTTCCCCGAATTAATAGTACAGCATGAATTTATTAGTTCTCAAATGAATATAGTCATAAATGTTTATACCTATACTTTTCAAAAATGTAATTAGTAAATTATTATCATTCTTCCTTAGCATAGTGGGAAGAATAAGCTATACTCATCCCAACAAATAACATACCCCAGTAGAGATAACCCACTGAAAGGAACCAATCCTCTTCTTCTGTTTAAAGACATAACATGGAGTTGGTTATAGAAGAGTTTTGAAAACATGAATGAATAATGACTAGCTGGCTTCAGTTTTTTAACATGGGGAAACCTCTTGGACTCTGTCTGACCAGAAATTTGACCTCAGTGTCAAAGAAAGATTCATTTATTTGCTGGACCTTTGACAGCATACCACAAATGATGCTTAGGCCAAAATTAGCATGATATATAACTTAACAAATTTGAGCTTTCAAAGAAATAATATATAGTAATGATCTAAAATGAACTAATTTTATCTGTTTTGTATAACATTTTAAAATTTTGAACACCCTAAAATAAACTGTGAGATAATTTGTAATAATAATTATTATTAATATTTACTTGTTCTCCAATTCTTCACTCTTTGTGCAATTCTTCCATTCAAAGACATCCTAAAACAGCATCTCATACTCTGTACTTTTCATATACCCTTTTACCTTGCATCCAATATTATTGGCTAGATAATAACTTATTTGATTAAATAAATTCACCTTTATAAGTAAAAAATAAACATTAGTATCCAATTCAAGATGAAATATTTATACCTCCCCAAAAGGCTTTTAGAAAATGAACACTTCCAATATGAAAGAATTTCAGGGCTGAAAATTTCATGCAGAAATCTCATATCACACCATGTTAACTATTGCAGCAACAGATACACTGAATGTAGAAGCCTGTTTCATATGTTGCTTTTTTCCTTTAAATAAAAAAATGGGAGAAGTTTAAAGTGTCTCTAAGTCCTATGACTACAAAGAAGCTCTGATTAGCAGATAAAACACACACACCGGTGGCTAGGGAAGTGGACCCCTGTCAAAATATCGGAGAAATTTCAGGATAACAGCTGACTTTTCCATTTTTTATATTTTAACAGCTTTGATAACAAAAATAACATCTCACAAGCTAAACAAAAATGCATCAAATTCAAATGTAAGTGATTTATATTCAATGATGCAACTAGGTTAGCAAGAAGAACCTGAGATTTAATGCACATAACTAGAAAGGAATACCATGTTAGTACAAAACTATAAATATAAATGCTCTATGAGAAGATTTATGAGGAATGTTCTAAGGGAAGATACCTAACATGAGATATTTATTTGAAGCCATATGGGTAAGATGTGCTTTTCAAAACACAATCTAATAAGAAATTTATATAAAAATAAATTATAAGAGATTTAAATAATCAAAAAATTTTCTGAGATTAGTATTTTTGTTGTCAGACAAATAAATGTCCCCCCACAATTTTTCAATGAAAGATACAGCAGACTCACTAAAGGCACACAGTTATTTTTTCTAAGATTAAATAGCAGGAAATACAAGAATAAGATGAAAAAAATGTGAATCTTATATCTCTGTAGCCTTCACAGAGATGGGGAGAAGAGTTTTACAAGACAGAATGCTAAATATAGACTGGTATTATGCCAAACTCAAATTGCTAGATTCAGCTCAATAAAAAGTGACATAGAAAGGAACATTCATGGGAATGAAAATGTTCAGAAAATATGTCAAAAAGCACTTTTTAAGGGGGCATAAAAATTACATGACAATTCTACCTAAAGTAGCTTGTGAGAATCAATCTTCTTTAGGTTGTCATGAGGGAAACAAACCACAGTGATAATAAGAATTTTAAAAAGAATGAACGAAATTCTTATATGTATTTCATACAGTTAGCTTGTGGGCATAAAATTTTCTTGAAAACCAAAATGTAACAATGACTAAAGTGTATAGAATTCTATTTCCTCTTACGTGATATTTAGAAAAGAGCAAGATACTCTCAATTGCCAAATGATTTTTCAAAAGTTTATGGGTGCATGTAATTACAAACACACGACATTTATAAGTGAATTTTTGTTGTCAAGATAATTAAACTTTGAGATTGATAACTACTCTCAGTTTACAAAGATTTTATTTGTTTTTTAACCCTATAAAATGTTAATGCTCATTTATTCATCTTTTGCACTTTACACAACACTATCTTGGCTATATTTCTCTATAAAATTTAAAAGTAGACATTAAAAACAGACTATTTCACCATCAAGATCCTAGAAATGAAACTCCTAATAAATACAATTGGTGTTAAAATCTTGAAGCGATATTTAGCACTAATAACAGATCATCGGAGATGTTATGGAATTGACAGAGTGAAGTGGTGAAAGTGGAAGCATAAAGAGATGCACCGTGACAGATAAAGTTTGGAGAAGTCAGAGCCGCTGACAGCAAAGGTCCTACTTTCAGCTTGGAGGCTCAACAAGCATTTTCAACTTGAATTAATGAGTACCTATGGTATATAAAACCTTTTCAACTTAATTCAAATAGCATCTTATTCCTGAACATGAAAAAAATAATAATTATTACTATAAGTATTATAAGATGGAAGGGAAGTAAGATTAGAAGAGAAGAAAGAGGAGGTAATAACAGTTGGAGGCTTACAGGGTAACAGAATTTTAAATGGACCTGACCCACGTTACTGTGTTTACCCCTCCCCACAACCCTCTGATAGCACACCACATTTGCATCTATTCTTTCAGAAGAAGAAACTGAGATTTGGAGAAACTAAATAGACTGGAGCCCATAACTGTTGCCAGAGGATATAATATGTTCACTTACACTTCCCCATTTAAGCACTGTTTTCATACATAAGGGTGGACCCCCCAAAACTGGAATTTATTTATTAAAAAATTGTGTATTTATTGTTACATGTTTAAACTTCAGTCAACTTAAAAGTACTCTCTGTCTGATGTAACACACTGTGGAGAGCAGGACCTATGAAATGGCCCTGGTCTGGTCAAGGCAGAGTAAAATATACAAAACAAAACAGAGTCATTCAAATCAGCCACAATGGCTGACAGTCAGCCGTGACTCTTGGTTCAAGAAGGAAAGTACCTAAGTCGCACTAGACACATTTGGCAAGGAGACACACCTAAAATATTTGCACACACAACCAGAACAGTTGTGCCTTAAAAGTGGGACCACCCACAGACAGGCTACTGGGGAAATTCCACACTTGCAGGCAGGGTGCCAAGACATTTATCAAAAAGACCTAGAAAGATGGAGTACACCACTTTCAAGGTATAACTGAGGTAGGCTTCAGGCAGTTGAGCTGCACACATCAGGGTGGGGCTCTACACCACGCTGATCTCCCTGGGCATTGGTAGCTGAGGCTCTGCCCTGCTGGACTGAGGATTTCACCTGCCCTGCTGCCCACCTGGCTCCGGAGATCTTTCCCTGCAAGATGCTGACAACTCCCTTGTCCACTGTGCTGTCTCCCAGACCCATAGACTGAGGTTCTGGGATTCAGGTTTGTTATCCCCAACTGATTGCTGTGTGGGTGTATTATATTTCTTTTAGATTGTTAGGGAGTGAGTAGGATATTAATGTATGTTGATGTTCTATTTTGAGTGAATGTGCATTCAATGAAAGCTGAGTGAATAGCAGTTACTCCTGTGACTCATGTCTATTCCTTGGTGCTGGGTTACAACCAAGCAGTTGCCCAGCTGACTTACAGGAAAGACTATATCGTGAACATACACTCATGACACACACCTATTGAGATGTTTTTTCTAGTGCTCAAAAAGTTTTGAACTCATTGATTTTGATACCTTTCAGTGATTCTGCCATTTTTTGTTTTACATTGTCAAAAACATTTCTCTATGAGGACTTTTTTTTTTTTATCCAGGGAGACAGAAAAGTCATTCTAGGCTAGATCAGGTGAATAGAGAGGGTGGGGTCATGCTGGTTTTGATTAGAACTGCTGAGCACTCAGTGTGGTGTGGGCAGGTGTGCTCATAAATCACCCATTATGAAATGGGCAAATGCATTGAAAGTGTTCAAAAAAATTCATCAAAATCCAGTGCAGCCTCTCACAATGCCAGCTGGTGCACTGATACAGATGGGTTCTCAGAACACTCACCTAGCCAGAGAAATCCTGCACTACAAGGGGCCCATCCTTTGGAAGATCATTCTGGGCTTTGTTGGGCTCCTCGTCATATACCATGTTCTCAGCACTGAACAAGGTATTTCAGATACCGAACTGGAGATCTGCCTTCCACACTGTCACACAGTCCAGTGTGGGACCCACAGAGCTTGGGCATGGATGGAAGTGCTCCACAAACAGAGATGAAAGGTGGGGGGAACACGGGGAGATCAATGAAAACTGAAAATAGGGGATAGAACCAAAAATTGAACTCACACAGATCTTGCTGACAAAAATGGTCACATTCTTAGTTTAGTAGAAAAAAATATAGCTTATACACAAGATTTATCCCCACAGGGGAGAAATTCAATACCCATTGGGCTAACTATTTAGTGGGTCAGTGGAGATAATGCTTTGGAAGTTATGAAGTGCTATGTAAAATGTGTTTTAGAAAGATAATGAAATAACTCATCTAACGGAATGCAAATATTAATTGTTCGATAGCGCCTTTTTAAGGAACCCTTTTATTTTCAGTACATTACATAATGCCCAACTCAAAATGTGCAACACATAATTAAGTGGGATCAACACCTGGTCAGCCATTACATTTAGGAGCCAAGATTCAAATCAAAATCTAACTCCAAGGTCTGTTATATTTTTAATGAAACATAAAGAAAGTGATTAACATGGTGCTCATGACAAAATAAGAATTTCAGAAGTGGGCATTCTCCACTTGAAGGGTGCTCTCACCAGTGTTATTTAGTACCTATGCCTATATGGGACCATTAGGATGCCATTGTGGCTTGGTGTACAAACAAATACATGATTAAACAATCAAACCAAGAATAGGGTTTTAATCTCATTTTCCTGGATAAATGCACAGCCACAGAATTAGAACTCATATTGTAATACTGATGCTATTGAGGGCAGAAGAGCACCAGAGTTAGACTTGAAAGGCAGTATTCAAAATTAACATGCACACACTGAATATGGAAACATTGCTTATGGTTAAAATGTTCTACTAAAGAAGGAATTATTAGGTATATTTCAATATGGCAAATTATCACATTTAATTCTTCTACATAAGAATCTAGAAGACACTTAAACATGACTATTCCATAAACTTACCTCGAATGCCTTCTTTTCAGTGAGAGCCTCTTTGACCCCCTATTTATATTTTACACTCTATATGCCACTACTGCCTACAGCTCTTCAGTGCTTTATTTTTTCTTCTTAGTATTTAATAATAATATTCACTATATTTAAATATTATCTATTATCTATTTCCTCTCTGAAATATAATAAGCCTTATGAATGGAGAAGATCTTACTGAAGAATTAATGAAGTAGAAAACTCTCATTTGCAGATAGAGTAACTGAGTAAAGGTTTTCTCAATGACTTAATAGGCCTGGATATAAAGGAATCTCTTAAGTTTTTCTAATGTATAGAATGTTATCAGGACTCAAGCCTTTAATTCCACATGTAAATGGAGTCATATGTAATTGAATATCAGAAAACAGTAGAAATCCTCTTATGAAACTAAACAGGGACATCAGAAATGTCTGTGTGGGCCTAATACACAAGCCAAATGGATCAGGAGGAATTTTGTTATCAAGAGAAACTGAGAACAGCCTTGAAATGGAACACAGCCCAAGAGAAGTGGGAAGCCAACCTGTTAAACTTGACCAAATAAAAAAGATTTAGTCACAGGAGAAGAAAGGATGTTATCAGTGAAGTGTAGTGCCAGACTTTCAAATCACCCAGAGTTCAGTTTCACATGTGAATCCAATGAAACGAAAAAAGAGTTACAAGGGAGCTCATGAGTAAAACTGAAGGAACTCCTTCAATAAGTAGACCAAGGCATTAGAGCATAAGCAGCAATCCTATAGTAAAGTATGACACATTTTAAAAGGGGACAAGGAGAACACATTCTTGTCTAGCTTACTGATGAATTACCATGGAAACAGCTAGAGGCCTCTCCAGGGTTACAGCTAGAAGACAGAATAAAAACTCTGAGCCCAGCAAATTCCTGACAGGAGACAACAGAACCTCATGAATCCAGTGACAGCCATAAGGTGTCAGGTGGACACGGTATCACACAGTACAAGGCTTCAAATCAAGAAAAGGGGAAAGCACTGCAGAAGCCAAGGGATAGCTCATTTGTCCTCTGATTGAATGTGGATTCGTGCACATGTGAAATATCTGCCTGGAACTCACCAAGATACTTGGAATCGCTTTCCTAAGTATATGTACAAACTAGAAAAGTTCAATAAATGTGAAATTTGTTATCACTATTAATGTGACACCATTTGTAATCAGTGGACAATGAGGGCCATAGAAACTCAAGAAAAGAAGTACAAACATAAATAAAACATTAAAAAGATAATAAATCAAGTGTTATCATACGAGTTTGACAACTGTGTCAAGAGTAACGAAAGCAGTAATCTGCAATGTCATGCTTTCAAAATCAAACTTCTGAGGTGTGTTCAACTAATAAAGGCAATAATCCATAATATTTAAATTTAATGCCTTAAGAAAAGTTATATGAATCAAAATACTCAGGTTGAAACTCAATTCACATTATTTTAGTAACAGTAGGTAGAAATTGGAAAATGCCACACAATTATTGCAGATACTTTTGTCAACACCATGTCAACTAGCAAATGCATTTTCTTTTTACATTTTTTAATTTATTTTATTGAGGTATAACTTATCTACAATTAATTAAAGTGCACCCATGTTAACATGTTAATTTTTCATATAGGTAGGTTTATGTAATTACTATTCCAAGACATAGAACATTTTTATTATCCTAAAATTATTAAATGACCTTCGTAGTCACTCTTCTATATCTTCACTTCTCTCAAGAAATCATTGGTCTGATTTCTAACACTATGAACTAGTATTGTCTGTTTTAGAATTTCAGATGAATGAAAACATATTATATATATAATTTTGTATAAGCACACAATAAACGTACAACATTCTGACATTCGTAGTCATGAATAAATCTGTATTCTTTCATATCACTGTATATTCATCCATTGTGATGATGCTATATGTTTATTCATTTTCTATAAAATTCACTTTTGAAGCAGTCTCTTTCATTGTCTAAGCAACCCATTCAAAATCCATTTACTTTCAGAAATGTAAACCCACTCAATACTTCTAGTGGATAATCACATAGACACTGTTGGCCTCGATGTGGATATTTTCTATTGAAAACTGAACACCTGATACATGATGCAAATCATCTGCATGCATGCAAGCCTGCATGTGTGTGGGGGTGGTATTGTGAGTGGACAACAAGTTTAAGGTAAGAAATATTCATTTATCTTATATGTATGTAAGTAGCACCATCCATGCTCACATTACTGAGTATTTTCCTGAAAGTAAAAGGATCTTGTAGATCTCTCATTTTGTCTTGCTTTGGTTTGTGAGTTATTTGCAAGAAATAAGGAACTGAGACTGAAAGGCTTCAGAAAGGATTTCAGAAGAGTTGTCATCCAATGGGGAAGGTTATTTAAAACAATGCGAAGAAGACCCACTGTTAATTTTAATGTATGTCTAGTCTTATTTAGTGTACAATATGGTGACATTGCCTAGCTGGAAGCAGAGAACAAGGTCATATCTTGAAAGAAGACCACTTGCCAATCAAGCTGAGGAAAAGACTGTGGAAGGGAGCCCCCAAGTTGGCCCCAGTGACCCCTAACTCCTGTGACCCATTTCTACTGAATACAATCAGGTGGAAGTGATGGTAAGGATGGGAAACTAGGTTGCAAAAGGCAGCATGGTGTTTTTTGTTTTTTATTGATTTCTACCTCCCTCACTCTATCTCTCCTGCCATGTCATAAGTATTCGTAGTGAATTTGCCATTCATGTGGCAAAGAAATGAAGTCTCAGTTTAGACTCAGGCCTGAGGTGCCCACATCCCCACTATCTCTACCCCTGACATTGCAGCCTTTAAGGAGACTGAGGAAGAAGCACCCTACTGAGCCACTCCTAAATTCCTGGTCCCAGAAATACCTAGATATAAATATTAGTTACTTTAACCTACTAAGTCTGAGAATAATTTATTTCACAGCTTTTACATAATATTATTAATTTAATAGATAACCTAGATCAACCAATGAGAACTCTAATAATAAGTGTTAGACTGAAGTGAGTTACAGTCTTCTTCTTCTGCCAAAACTTCCTAGGAGTTGGGTCTCAATTCCTCAAAAAACGAAAGCCCAGTATTTGCAGAAGGGTGTTTTATGGCAAAGGGCTCAGAGCTAAGTGAGGAGGTATCCTACAAGGACCCTGGTGCCGAGTCTGAGCCTGTGGGCTAAAATAAATTAAATTAATCAGACAACTCTAAGTTATACTTTTGGTTTACTAAATGTCTTTATCCCCAAAACTTCAGAAAAAATTAAAATTACAGCATGGTTGGGAGAAAATATAAAGGGATAGAACATTATAAGCATGTCATAAGGACTGAGTTGTAACCCCAGCTACAGATAACAGCCACTTCTATTATACATGGTCAAGCAGTGGCTCATCTGTCCTTTGGCAGTATATAAAGTGGCATGGCACTTTGACAAGCAAACCAAATCAGAAGGACACAAAGTTGAATTCTAAAGCAGTGCTTCTCAAACCTTAATAGGAGCCGCCTCTATCTACAAAAGGCCCAGGCTGGGACCCTAGAGTTCAAACAAGTTCCCAGGTGATAAACATGCAGTAGGTCCACAGAACAGAACTTCAGTAATAAAGTTCTAGAGCCCATGTAAGAGTGATTGACCATGAAGAAATAAATAAAACATTAAAATGGACATTGTCTAAGACCCAAAATTCCTGCAATTAAAAACATGGGAGTTCAGAGTCATTCTTATTTGGACATTTTTGCAAATATGACCTCATTTTTTACTTATAGACTGGGTAAGCCTAGGCCATGAAGTTTTACACACACATACACACAGAGGAATTTGCAGGTCACCAGATTCCTTCAGAACTGTGTTCTTGTCCCAGATATGTCTGTATGTCTCTAAGGATCCATCATGAATAGTCCTATTTCAATATATATGACACACTTCACATTAATACAGACAGAATTGGGAATTCTTCTAAGAATTTCAGCAGACAACATTTTAGAACATGAGCCAAAGAGCTTTTAATAAACTATTTTTCAAATGAAGGGGAGCTTAAAGCAAGATATGCATTTGTATAAAAAATCTAAGCCTATTTGTAACCTTGACAAATATTTATTTTTCTTATTTGTGGAAACAAAATATAGAAAATTTACCATTTTAAAAACTTTCTTCTACCCAGGCAGGTAGGGTACCCCTTTTTCTATTTAAGTAATTGCTTTCTCATAGTTATGATGGTCCTCTTTGTTTTCAAAAACATATATTCAGCACATAGCAAAATTACTATCATTAAAACAAGGAATATTTAGATCTTCCCTTTCTTCCTAAAAAGAAATGTTAAATTCCCTATTGAGTTGTACTTCTATCTTTCCTACTTATTCTGAATCATTTATATTAGTGGTCATCCATTGTGTGGAATAAGCCGAAACAAGCAGATTGAATAATTTCCTTTACTAGTAATTACAAAAGATAATTTCCCTCTAGTTTTGAGAGAGTTTGGGTTCCCTATTTCTCTTAAAAATACATAAAGTAAAAATTATATTGCACATGTCTGAGGACTGCTTTTACAGTCTTTACTAGTGACACCAGAAATGCCTTTTTTACTTCAATCTTCATTTCACTAAACTCAAGAAGGTAAAGCACCTATAAAATTACGATCACTGATTAATATCAAATCAGTCCAAATGCAAGCAAGGAGCTTAATATAGCAAAAATAAAGTGATGGTGTTTATACTGAATTTTCAGTTAATTTATGTTCTTTGAACTGCTGATTGCTTTAAGAGAGGCAGGTATAAAAATGGCTCCAATAAATTGCTGCATTTCTCAAACAACCTGGTATGTTGTTGGATTTTACGTCTGGCAGCCTAATGAGAACAAATGGCTTGCAATCTTCTGAGACTGACCCACTTAGTCATTCACGCCATCCATCCAATGAATTCACACCATCCATCCAATAAGGGACTGCTTCAGAGGTACAAGGTTACACCCTTGCCACAATTATTCTGTCTAATGAGGTACCACAAGATGTCCAGTAGTTCAAAGGAGTGTGGTAAGGGCAGCTGAGGATAAAATATTTGGTACCTTACACTGAAGTATGGATACAAATTTCTGAGCCTGTCTTTGTCAGTATATAGTTAAATGAAAAATGCTACTTCTTTATGGAATAATTTGCACTTTAAAGAGGTAGAAGTGATGTGAATTTTACTTTCAGGTTGTCAAGACGTGAAAAAAACAACACTCAGAAGAGTACCCCCTCCAATAGCTCAATGACAGGTTGAGTTGATTATTCAAATGGTAATTTTTTATAGTAGATAATTAGACCATATGTTAACCTCAGAATTTAAAATAACTAATTTGCTTATATTGTGTGGTTCTTGTCTAACTCAGGTTACATTTTCAGAGTTTAAAAAAAGAAGGCGCATAGGTCAAATCCAAGTATCCATTAACATATTATTGTATCTACAGAAATCCCTAGAACTGTATTAATTACCTAGGCAGCTGCTTTAAAGAAGTTTTTTTAAGTTAATTGCTAATTAAATAAAACTAATGATGAAAAGTAAATTAAAAATAAAAACAGAGACAAGCTATAAAAGATAATGAGGCAATTTATGACTAATGAAATAGCTTTACATAAATTTTCCCTCCGATAACCAATAATTACCTTCAAATAAGTTGGAAGAATCAGTGACAATTCAGTAAGCTCTCCTGGCTTCAAAATTTCTAAAGTGAGGCAAACATAACTCGGGCTTTTCAGAAAGACACGTGTCCTCTCATTTGGCTCACGCAGTCAGTTGATCTTGCGTAGGCAACTGGATTTTGTTTTTTGACTCATTATGCGTAGTTCAAACCAATGTCTACACCTTAAAATGCACTTTGCTCACATTATTTAATAGATCTGTGAGCTTTTTTATTTGATTCATGAATGTCATTATGCACTTCCATAATAAACTGACTGCGTACTGACTGCATAAATTAGAACTATGTACATGTCAGTGATCTGCATTAACTGTTTTCCGAAGTCCACTTAAAGTGTATTGTTAAAACGTTTTTCTATAAGTTACGGCTACATTACTTGGAAAAAGAGCAAATACAACATAATAATTTTTCATAAGAAAATTAAGGTGTGACTTTAAACATTAAGAATAGAATAAAATAATTGTATGCAATAAGAAGGCAAAATGCATAGGCATTAATCCTGTGTATATTAATTAAGGACTATAGAATTTAAAAGGAAGAACCAGATATTGCCATTGCCTTTACCCCTTTATCCACATGATTTATAGTTTTAAAAAATCTTAATTAAAGCTATTTTCCTTTCAAATAATTTCCTTCTAGTCCTCCATAGTCACAGTTACATACATACAAATATACTTGTGCATTTATACATACAATTGCTTTCTGACAATGCTACAAAAACATATTCAGGTACATAATAAGGGATATGCGTTACAGATGAGAAAACTAAAGTTTGCTGACGCAGTAAATAGCTCAAGATCGAGAATCTAGTAATTAGTAGAGTTAAAAATGACCTGAGTGTGACCATTTCTAAAACCCAGGTTCCTTATTAATGCTACTATTAAACACTGTATTTAAAAATAGCGAGCTGCTTCTTTTGTAATCAAATGTATTAATCATTTATTTTGTTACAGAATGTATACTGAATGCAGAAAGAAAAGAATATTATTAAAATTTCCCTAAAGCACATAATTATGCTTATATATAATATATATCACACATATGTGTGAGCATATTATGCTAATTAATTTATTCATATTTACTGAGTCCCTGTCATATACAGGCAATATATTAGACCCTGATAGACTATTAATTACTGACATAACTTTTTCTTAAATAATATTGTATTTTGTGGTTATAAACAATGACCAATATCTATTCTAAAGGCAGTATAAAACAGAAGGAAACAATGAAAAAACAGACATATTGAAAGAGACTATTATGTCTTATGGGTATTTAATGTAATGTACATATTAATTATTTGTATTAATAATTTTTATTAAGTAGAGCATTGGTGAAATATATCTATACCTTCCAAGTAGGTATAGTGGTAAACATGTTGAAGAACTGGTAGATATTTGAATATAAGCTGATAGTCAAGAATGGAAGTTAGCCCTGGCTAGTATAGCTCAGTGGGTTGAGCAGGGGCCTGTGAAGCAAAGGGTCACTGGTTCGATTCCCAGTCAGGGCACACGCCTGGGTTACAGGCCAGGTCCCCAGCAGGGGACACATGAGAGGCAACAACACATTGGTGTTTCTCTCCCACTCTTTCTCCTTCCCTCCCCCTCTCTCTAAAAATAAATACATAAGATATTTAAAAAAAGATTGGAAGTTAAAGAAAAGGAATTTGCTTTGTTAGGAGAAATTAATTTCAGTATGTGAGAATTGGCTAAACTCTAAGTTAAAATTGTTATAATTGTCCACAGTATCTGTATTTAACATTAGAATAACATTTGGTTTTTCTAATAAACATTTGGATATTACATGAACATTAAGTATAGTACGTTCGAGCCATGAAATATTTGACTCATTATAAAGACCAAGCCTTAGGCCCCATGTGTAATTTTTGCCAGATAAATTAAACCAAACACAAAAAATGTCTGAGTGTTTTCTAAAAAAGGCTGCCCCAAAAAAGCTGAAAAACATTTTATAGCTTCATTTATGTGATTGTTATTAAGGAGTTTTTGCTAAGGTACATCATACTCTCTTGAGTTATTCCTGTTATTATAAATATCAAATGAAATACAAAGAATTCCTTTTAAAAAGTGCTTCTTTACCAGAATTACAGATAAAAAAGAACATAAAAAGGGCTTCCCAAATATTGTTTCCTCAAAATATGTTATTATTTGGTATCAGGACTGTCCACTAAAATTCTTTAATACATATGTGTTTATATATGCTAAGTAGTTTATTTGTAGCCTATAATAATTTAATGTTACTTTATTTTCTCTATCCAAAATAATTTTATAAGAAACTAAGCTTTGTATAAGTACACTTTGAGGACTATCAGGGGTTCATTCTTCAAACGAATTTACTGAGCTAATGCAATGATTTACCATCTGACTCCATGAAGAAACAGGTCATATTATTAACACTGAAATAGCAAATCGACAGAAATGGGAAAATGCAGTTCAATTCATTTAATACCCATTTTAAAATAATTCACGACTTCAAACATTTTAAGGAGTTAAAACAGCTCATTTTATTTTAGAAAATATGCTTAATTAAAACATCCTGCACTTCAACAGCAAGTTCCATAATGTAACTGCAATGGTAGGCAAAGATTTCATTAACTTCCGCCAGAAGTCTTAGATTCAGAAATATCAGCTGTAATTAGAAAAATTAAAGCTACACTTCAGAATTAATTGAAATTATTAAAGTGTTTTCTCTTGCATTATTTACAGCTAGAATGTCAGCAAGAAGTACTTTATACTTACTCATAAGTAATTCTACAATGTAAATTAAAAACATAACATGACTTCCATTGAACATCAGGTCTTTCTATGTGGATCTGCTATACTCTTTCATTCTATTCTAATGTCCTGGACAACTTCATAACGATTCTTCTCCGGGAAAGCACGGAGGCTAATGCATTTCTGATAGATGGAAGTGATGCAAGATATGTTCGTTTGCTGCCCTCATCGAATCTACCAGCAGGTACACAAGAAACCAAGATGGTCTTATCAGAAAACTGAATTGTGGATGAGGGACCAGCAAGCCACAGTTGAAGGTCAGTTTTCTAAAGTGAGAAAATTTTTTAAAATCTAAACAGACTTGGATTTAACAATAAAGTATTGATTCTATCTTTTTTTAGGAAGTCATTATTCGACTTCATCTTAGACATATATTTAATTTTACCATAAGTATTATGCATTTTGATTTTCCTAGCTCAAAGTAGATGTGTCATCAGAAAAAGGAATTAACTTATTATTAAAGTCATAATTTCAAGGAAATAAGACTCTGCCCATGATTTCTGCTTAGAGCTTCCCTACCCAGATTCATTAGCATGGAAAGAATGAATAAAGGTGAATGAATGAAGTTGAAGAAATAGCAACAACATTTTAGCAATCTTGTTTAAAATGTACTTCCTTGGGTAACTCTGTGTAGACGATAAATCAAAATTATAGAAAAGTCCAATCATACTCTTCATTGCACAGAAGTCTGGACTATCGGTTAATTTACCTGAGTTCTGATTTCATCTTTACTTCTGAGAAATAATTATAAGAATTTGGCATTGAACATCTTAGAGGCTCTTTTCTGTTATTAGTGAAATTTAATATTTTGCACAATACTTTTATTGCTAATATCAACTACAGCATAGATGGCAAAAGATCTTAACTAGCTAGTGAAGATTCAGAGAATGGTGCAGGATGTAAGAGAAGGGAGAAAATGTAAGCTATCACTAATTTTTGATAAGAAGGGGACTGAATGGGTAATGTGCAAAATACTGATTCCTTCAATATCTATTTTCCTCACCATCCTTTTAGTAATAGCAACTCCCAGATTTTAGCTAGGTGCATGACTACTTAGCTAAGTGCAACATTTCCTGGTTTCCTGTGCAGCCAGGTATGTTCATGTAACTAAGTTCAATGGGATTGGAATGAAAATTCTCTTAAAGCAAAGCTGTTTCCCTTGACTTCCCATAGATTAGGATCTAAATTCCACATGCAGATGGGGACCATTCTCTAGATGATAGCTGAGCAACAAAATGGAAAAGACCTGGATCCATAAATGCCCTTATGAAACAGTATTATCCCATCCGGTTTGGCCAGTCACTTCAGGGCTATTATGGAAGAAAATAATTCTATTTCATTTCAGATATTTTGTTTTGGGTTCCCATGATTACAGTAGGTTAGGTGATAATTTAACTTGAACAATGTTGAATGCTATTTAAATTATAATTACTTACTTTGCAAATGGTTTATTTTTATAGTATAGCCTGTGAGTTTATAAAGACCTTAAATTTATTTAATTTTATAGCCATTAGGAATCCTGACATATGAACCAAAATGTGAGAGATGGGATCTAACCTTCTTTGACTAGTTATTAAATGGGAAAAGACACACAGAAAGCAAACAAACAAAACAACTGCTCACCAGGACAAGTGTTGCAAATGGTTTCCAAAGTGTGGTTACAAGTGTATCACAATTTTCCCAGCTATCCTTCATGGTTGTTAAGTAACTTAATCTCTTTCTCGCATTATGTAGTTTTCATCAACAACAGAACATGTTGATTCTCTCATCTTTCACTCACAAGTTTTCACCCCTCTGAGTCTTTAATACCTTCCAAAATCACACTTAATAATTATGAGCTCTAGTCACAGATATAGAGAAGCAGGTCTGCCAACAGTATAAGTTCCTTAAATCATAGAAATATTTTAATATGGATATAATCAACATGTTCATAGTTATAACATTACTTATTGGATTTACTGTCTAAAGAAAGAGTTCATGTGATATTTTCAAAGGTCATTTAGGTGGAACCTGTGGCTATATCGCTTGCTTTGTCTTATATTACTTTAAAATCAGGAGTACTTTCCTAAGGCATTCAAAATTGATTATCTTAATAAAAATCAATGATTTTTTAAACCATTATACAAATTTTCTTTAAAAGTAATTTCTACTTGGTATTCCACAGAAAAGTGGTCATATGCTATCTAAATACTCAAAAGTTTTTATCTAAAATACAAAAAGTATTTAGAATATACGTTCTGAAATACAAAAAGTATTTTAGATAAAAGTATCTAAATACTTAGCATCATGTACTGTTACTGCTCCATCTGCAACATTATTTTCAAGACAGATTTCATGTTACACAATGTGTGCCGCATGATGCCTGGAAAGTACACCCAGATTCTTAAGATTGATGAGAGTAAATACATACATGCCATACTTAACAGATGTTACAGTAGGATCTCCAGCAACAAAGACCTGGAGCTGAGCCAGGTGTGAGCAGCAAAGCCTGTGGCTGTGGGAGCTGGGCTACTGTAAGAAACCAACACAGTTCCAGGATGGTAAGCCAAAGGAGGCTGACCACTTTGGAGTTGGCAGGGGAAACACAACATAAAATTTTGCTAGAGATCATTCCTTTGTATGGCAGATCCTGGCTGCTGCTGGGAAGCAAAAGAAACTGATCAATTTGTTGTGCAGAAGTAATGTAGTAGGAGGTTCGGCTTGAGCAATCCACAAAAAGAAAGAGGTTCCACAAAAGCTGGCATTCTGTATGCCATTGGCTGAAAAAGATACTTACAATACTCTGGAAATAGATTCAAAATTAGTGTCTGAAAGACACATACAACTAATATTACAAAATTTAAGACAGCTTTTTGAATAGGGAAAATGCAATCATAAAATTGTATCATTGCTATCACCATTTTCATCTTGAGCTACATAAATTACTAATTTTTTAACTTCAAAATGTTCATATGGATCTATTATAGAAGACATGGGGATAGAGGTGAAGGCAAGAAATAGATGTAAAGGCAGTTTGCAACTTGGGTAATGAAGGCGCCTTTATGTCACACCAAGATTTTCTTCTAACATTATACTCCTTGCAAAAAGAATCTTATCATGTTTTATGCATGATCAGATTTTCATCTTGAAAATATTCTTCTGGTGACACAGAAAAAAAAGAGGAGAAAAAACAGAGGTAGAAAAACAGGAAATAGTCATCCTGGTAAGATTAATACTATCGACTGATTTTTGTATTCCCTCAAATTTCATATGTTGCAACCTATCCCACAATTGGATGGTATGCAGAGGTAGCAATTTCAGGCGAGTAGGTCTTGAGGATGGAGCCCTCTTGAGCAAACAGAGTGTTCTTATAAAGAGATGGCAGAGAGCTTCCTTACCCCTTCCATAGGTGCAAACATAACAAAAAGAAGTTGGTTTATGAGCTAGGAAGTGGGTTCTCACCAGACCCCAAGTCTGCCAGCACCATGATTGGATCCCCCAGCCTCCAGACAGTAAGAAATAATTTTCTGCTGTATATAAGCTACACCATCTATGGAGTTTTTGTTGCAGCAGTCCAAATGGACTATGACAATTTGGTAAGACTCTGAAGCAATGTCACAGCCTTAGGGGAAAACTTGATAAAAAATAAAAGATGAATCTGACAGAGCTTTGTACCTGGTAGGCATCCTTTTATGGTAGGAAATTACTGAGGTAAATGAGGACATTGCCATAAATTTGATGAGGAAAACCAGACTTCTAAAAAAAGTTCTCTTGAAGTTGCAAATTTGCTTATTTTAGCTAAACCAATATCTATGATATCTGTTTGTCCAGAGAGATCTAACCCAAGATACCTTATACTATTTATACTGTGTAACAAAATTATATTGTATATATGAATTTATTACATTTCAAGAATAATTAGGTCTACTTTGAATCTGGGGATTATGTCTTCTTTCTTTGCAAATTGAAAACATAAAAAAGTATGACAATGAAGAGATGCTCAGTATCATTAGCTATCAGAGAGATGCAAATTAAAACCACAATGAGATACCACTTTACACCAGTCAGGATGGCTATCATAAACAAAGCAACAAACAACAAATGTTGGAGAGGTTGTGGGGGAAAGGGGACCCTAGTTCACTGTTGCTGGGATTGCAGACTGGTACAACCATTATGGAAAACAGTATGGAATTTTCTCAGAAAAATAAAAATTGACCTGCCTTTTGACCCAGCAATTCCACTGCTAGGATTATATCCTAAGAATCCTAAAACATCAATCTCAAAGAACCTATGCACCACAATGTTCATAGCAGCACAATTTACAATAGCCAAGAGCTGGAAGCAACCTAGGTGCCCATCAGTAAATGAATGGATCAAAAAATTGTGGCACATATACACAATGGAATTCTATGCAGCAGAGAGAAAGAAGGAGCTACTACCTTTTGCAACAACATGGATGGAACTGGAAAGCATTATGCTGAGTGAAATAGGCCAGGTGATGAAAGACAAATACCATATGATCTCACCTTTAACAGGAAGCTAAACAACAAAACAAACAAGCAAGCAGAAAAAAAAAAAACAAAGGCACTGAAATAGAGAACAAGGGGATAGTGACCAGAGGGGAGAAGGAAGGGAAGTTAAGGGGAAAAAGGGGGAGGGATTTGGAGGAACAAATAGGAAGGACACAGGGACGAGAACTAAGGGGGGGTGGAAATGGGAGGGAGGTGGGGAGCAAGGGGCGGGGGAGGCTGGGATGGGAAAAATAGACAAAAAACTGTACTTGAAAAATAACTAAGTAAAATTAATTATAAAAATAAAAAATAAATAAAATAAAATAAAGAAAACATAAAAAAGATATGGCTAACTGTTAACCATTCCAGGGCTTATTTGTTTTTCATTCTTGACCATTCTCCCTTCTATAAGCTTTGCAATGACAGAAGGCCACAATTCTAGTTTGTAACAAGCATTTTAACAGTTTAACAGCTCTATGAAGGTCTTTAATGGAAAAGTGTGCATGATAAAATTGCTCAGGCTCACCCTGGCTGGTGTGACTCAGTGGATTGAGAACCGCCCTGTGAACCAAAGGGTTGACAGATCGATTCCCAGCCAGGGCACATTTCTAGTTTGCAGGCCAGGTCCCTAGTGGGGTGTGTGTGAGAGGCAACCACATCTGATGTTTCTCTCCCTTTCCCTTCTACTCTGTGTGGAAATAAATATATAAAATCTTTTTTCTTTAAATTGCCCCTACTGGCTGGCATAACTTGACAAGTGTATACCTAATACATAATGTAAAACTTGACAAATGTATACCTAGTACATAAGAAGTGTTGATTCAATAAGTTCAAAAAAAAGGGAAAGATATTTAGTTTGTGTTCAATTTTAAAAGGTCACACAGCATTTCTGATAATTTTGTGGACCATCCAAGATATTTCTCATGTCCTTTCAGACCTGGGGTACCAGATTTCCATCACTATGTCTCAAGCATCTCTCATACATTATGAACCAATAAGTGTTTACCGAGGATTATTTTATTCAATCTCTCCTTAATTTGGCTAATGTAGAGGTAATAATTTATTTTTTCTGTTCTTATCATTGAAAAATTAAAGTACAACTTATGTTATAACTCATATTCCTTACATTTATCCTTAAGTTTTAATTAAGTAGTTATACAAAAATTTGAAAACAGTGATCAACTTACTGGGGAAAACAAAGCCAATATACTATTGCAACCAAATTAAACACAATGTGATGTAATGATGTAAGTAATACCTAGACTACATGGTACTGAGGCCTAAATGGTAAGAAATCACACAAATAATTGTAATTAAATAATACTTATAGGACCAGTTCTTAGTTTTCCTTTTCTCATTTCTGTACCACTTGTGATCAGCATCCCTAATATCATACTTTGGAGTTAATTATGTCCATCATCTCATCTCATTGTCACAGGAAATATGAGTTACAGGTCTCCGAATTATATTCACTGGCAGGTGAGGCCGCAAACTTCACCCTGTAGTATGTCCTGAGCTCATCTGCCCTGCATTTCTATATCTAGTCCTTTATGCCTTTTATATAAGGCAAACTGACACTAATATCTTGGTTGATTCCTAAAACTCATGGCTCTCTCACCGAGTGTAGCAAGATGATTATAGAGCTGATAGAGCATAAAATCTGTGGCCAGAAGTTACAGAAGCTTGAGTAGTGGGAGCCACATTAGTCAATGTGCTCCTGGGGAGGGACTGGAGCTTGGAGGGGGACCCCAGGGAAAAGCAGAGAGCACATCAGATTCTCTTTCTACTAGACTGAAACTTCCAAGGAAGGAAACGAATAGACTCAGTGGTCATGCCACACACTGACCCACTGATACTTGTGAACAAAAATTTGGAGATAGTTTGCCTTGATGTGTTCTTATCCATGACAGCACTTTCACAATGTCCTACTTACATACGTTCCCGTTTAACTACAGTAACTTCTGTTCATTTCATTTTACAGGAATTATAGCATAGAAGGAAAGCCTGGATCTCTCATTTTTTCCACTTTTGACATATACAATCTACGCAATTGTGGGAAATATATTATGAATCTATGTTCCAAAGTATCAATATAACAAAGCGAATTAAAATGTGGGATCGTCAGGCAGAGCATACAGGTGTTTTACTTGCTATGATACCTTGGGGAAATTTACTTACACTCTATGTACTTCAGCTCCATCATCTACAAATAAAAAATAACAAGTGTACCCTATGCATATGAAAGTGACATGAAATAACATTTAATTTAAACTGTTTGAAAAATAAAATTTATAAAAAAGGCAGTAAGTGTTCCAACTTAACAGGGCTGATAGAGGAATAAATGAGTTAATGGGTATAAAGCACTTAAAATAGTGACTGGCATACATTAAAGAATTGATAAATGTTAGCTTTGATTATCATCTTTTATGTAAAGATTTATTCAGAGCTCAAAAAAAGGAGTTTTGAGACAAAATTATTCCAACAAGCCAAGAAGAAGAAAATAAAACTCTAAGGCCTTCTCTGATTAGGAAAGAAAAAAAAAGGCTTCCTTCTTTTTAAGCCACTATAAGAAGTGAGAGACTATTTATGAAAAGTGGACTGTTATATTAATGAGAGGGATGACTGAGTTGCAAGGGAACTGCACACTGTAAACAAGGGTTATAACTATTTTTAAATGTCTACCACATGCCCTTGTATATTCTCATATGGCCAACTGAGTCAACCCTATGTACATGTGACACCAGGTTTCACTAAGGTCACAGGAAATGGGCAGAAGAGAGAAACTCAGCAGGAAATACAGAAAGAGGAAGAGATAGGTTTACTGAATAAGGTAGAAAAGGCACTTGCCCTGGAATGACCATACAGTGTCTCTGAATTTGCCACCTGAACCGCTTCATCACCGGGTTGATTCTCAGATATTCCCTGAAATAATTCCTTTCTATGAAAATAGTGCATGCATGTGTGTATATACATACATGTATATATGTGTGTGTGCACATACACACATATAAACATATAAACACACATGCATGTACACATATACATGATAGTGATAGAGATATACCAATTAGAATATTTCTTAAAATGAACTATTTCAAAAAGCCAGTAAGAACTGATGTTTCCTTAGCAAACGTGGAAATTTGTGTTATTAAATATTGGCAAGTTCCCACAGTGAAAGGCGTACAGGGACATAGGAAGGCATCAGTGCCCTGTAAAACTAAAGGAAGGCATTCCCTCCTGAAAGGCAGAAAAATGGGAAACTGAACTGCTGAATTCAATCTTCGAAAGCTCCTGGTTCTCCCACAGGAAAGCTCTCTTGTCTGCCACACAGGCATAAGTGATGGGGCTAAGCCTGTCTCACAGAGCTAGCCACACGCTTCCTAGGAGGAACACATGGGTGGCACGTGTGATGCAGAACAAACACATCCGTTCAGAGAAGAAAGCACCAGACATTCTTAAATACCAAAATTACAAGAAATAATGCCCTGAGATAAATACCAAGAACACATGTTAATTAAGAACTAATTGAGTAATTATGCAATACAATGGGAAATTCCAAATGATGGGAAAGTTTCTGTTCTCTTTTTATGATGCACACAGACCACCACTAAGATTTAAAAATATACAAGTTTCTTTGAAGTTAAAGTAACACATTACCTGGGTAATGTTTTTTTCAAACGTGTCTGTTGAATATACCATTATTGCATCTTTGATAAGGGTTTTAGGAGGCATAAAAATGGAAATTCCTTAAAATTACATTCAAAATATTTCTATTATCCCTTCTAGAGAAATAAAGAGGTAAATTTAGGGCAATTTCTTAACTTCAAAACTCTCTAACAATGCAAGTAAATTCCTAAATGTTTAAAGTACACTTTTTTCTTTCATTTTTGGTTGATTCAAAATACATATTTTATGGCCTCTTATGAAAATAATTCACACATGAAAATGTACCAGTGGAATTTCCTCTTTTCTCTGCTCTCTTTCCTAAGAAAACCAATGTTGTTCTCCTATGAAGCTTTGATTACAGGTGAAAAAAAAAACAACACGAATCTTGACTATAAGGTATATCACATCCTGTGAAATTTGGAAATATAAGGGACTGGTACATAGATTATAACATGCTACAGTGTTCTGGAGATTTATTTGTGTTTTCTATATCTTGTCAATATTAAGGTGGTATAGTAATACATTTATCA
The DNA here is from genome assembly GCF_021234435.1 of Artibeus jamaicensis. NCBI lineage: Eukaryota > Metazoa > Chordata > Mammalia > Chiroptera > Phyllostomidae > Artibeus > Artibeus jamaicensis. Next base: position 48,187,158 of record NW_026522030.1, read on the forward strand.
CATCTTACTGCTCCTTTAAAACTATAGAAAGTGAGGCACACAAAGAATTAGCATTGGTGGATAGATCAGTCTTGGATGTAGGCCTTTGGACTTTATGACTTGGAATACTTCTTTCCAGCCCCTTCTTGCCTGTAAGGTCTCTTTTGAGAAATTCGCTGACAGTCTGATGGGAACTCCTTTGTAGGTGACTGTCTCCTTATCTCTTGCTGCTTCTAGAATTCTCTCTTTTATTTTAATCTTGGGTAATGTAATGATGATGTGCCTTGGTGTGTTCCTTCTTGAGTCCAAGTTTTTTGGGACTCTCTGAGCTTCCTGGATTTCCTGGAAGTTTATTTGCTAGATCAGGAGCCAGACCATAGAAATGAAGATCACATGGAGGGTTAGCAACAGGGGAGTGGGAGAAGGAAAAGGGGGGAGAAGGTACAGAAAATAAGTAGCATAGATGGTAGGTAGAAAATAGATGGGGGAGAGCAGCAAGAATAGTAGGGGAAATATAGAATCTAAAGAACCTGAGACATGTGGTCATAAACTAAAGGGGGAGAATGGTGGCGGAGGGGTGTGCAGGGTGGAGGGGAATGAGGGGGGGAATAGAACAACTGTAATGGCATAATCAATAAAATGTATTAAAAAAAGAATTAGCATTGGAGTAATCCAGATTTGAAGATGATAAAGGATATCAGTTCATTCCAATGAATACAACATAGCCTGCAGCTGCTAAATCACTGATAAGAATTTCATCCAAGGTGCAAAAAGATGTCTATCATCTGCATCAGGATGACAGACAATGCTAGGAGGAAGTGGTAAGGGAAGGTATATACCTGGAAAACTTTCAGTGACTTGAAAAGAGAGATTCTTTGGAGGTGTCCAACCAGTGGCTCTTGAGCCGCACATGACCCAGGATGGCTATGAATACAGCCCAACATAAAATTATAAATTTACTTAAAACCATGTTTTTGCTCATCAGTTTTCATTAGTGTTTGTGTATCTAATGTGTGGCCCAAGATAACTCTTCTTCCAGTGTGGCCCAGAGATGCCAAAAGGTTGGACAGCCCTGAGAGTTTAGAGATTCTATTTTCTCTGTGGAATCAAAGTAGGTTTTTTGTTTGTTTGTTTGTTTTATTTAATAATGTTGAAACATTTCATAAGAATATAAGGTGGTCACAGTTTGGGAAGTTTTATATTGCCCAAACACAGCTTTGTACATAGGAGGCTCAATAAATATTTAGGGACCCAATAGTGTGAGTTACACTTGCCATGTGGTATGTACTGTATAATCTTTAACAAGTGATTCTGATTTGACAGTATATACAAATTGGAAAATAAAAGAAGGTATAACTTCTAAAAGTAGTGTATAATATAGCTGTGATGCCTAAATTATTGTGCTGTACTTGATTTCTGTGGCAAAGTCAAAAATAAATTAATACAGATCATAAACTGATAAAATAATCTTCTCAGTGGTTCCAGATGGATACATTATAGCCATGGCAAAAAGTAGGACTATTGCAAGGTGAAAGTATGAGCCAACTCCCCTGTTAATCTTATGACATTTACCCCAACATAAAAAGTCTTATCTCTGATTTTGAAACCCATTTGTGAGAAGAATAAGAAGTGGAAAAACATAACCTCTAGGGTGAGATTCACAAGTCTCTCCTCTCTCCACTCTTTTTTCTCTCCATCCTCTATTCTACTTTTGTGTAGAATTTCTGATCTTCATCGTAAAAACTGTAGGTCACTGCATTGGGACAACATCTCAGGAACACAAGTTTGTGTATTTTTCCTCCTAACAAAATAAACATTCTTGAACAAGTGGTCTAGACCACTTCATTTAAGAATGGTAAACACTACTTTATGTTTTCTATTTCGGAGAGGGTGATGATTAATTCTAAATGGACCTTTCCTGAGACTGAAAGGAAGCTCTGTTCTAGGCCTTTAGTCTAAGCTACCTGGGAACATCTAACCAGAGAAATGGGAGTATATCCTGTGATACAAATCCCATTTAGTGGGAAAATTATAAAAAGGAATATATGTACACAATATTAGTCTGGCTTTGTTCTCTGTTCATGTAGCTGTTGAAGGGGTCACTTTTTAAACACAAACTACATTTGAAAAATTTAACTTTGGATAGTTCTTTTATTTTTGAGTAAAATTCACAGTGGTTCCAACACAATGAATGCATTAACAGACTTTTTATATCTGATTGTTTAAATATTTAAATCCTGAAAGAGGAATTTTTATAAAATATCATTAATTCAGAGTTTAAGTGTAATATTTTTATTGTTCCCTTACAAAGCAAATCAGATGGCATTATACATGCATGAATCATATAAGCCATTACAATTAAAATTATATATATATATTTCAGTTAACTTTAGATTCAAGATGGTTGCCTTTAACTAACCAACCATGTAATAATTAAATGAGTTTGTTTCTTTCCTTTTTAAGTATCTAATGTATGTACGAATACTAATTCAGGAAAGTAAGGTCCATGAGAACTGATGTGAAAGAATAGCAGTTGTGTTCTCTGCAATTCTATACATCTCAACCTTAAGAATATTGAATTATTATAGCACGGTATTTAGAAAATACATAGAATTATTACACAAAGTCAAAGGTTTTATAATATGGTGTATTATTGAACTTTCATTGTTTTAAGAACAAATCAAAGAGCAACTTGATTCTCTACACCATTAATATATGTTATTTCTGACTATTCAACTGTACACACTTCTAAAATTTTAAGCACACTATTTTCACTAAGTTACATTTTGAATAGATGTATTTAAATGAACACACATGTGCACACATGCAAACATGCAGAATAAAAAGCAAATAAATGCCCCAAATTAATCAGTTTATTTTGCATTCAGAAGTAAATAAATTTTACATATTGCACAATCTCCCAGATTCCAATTATTTAAAATATAAACCATGTTATAGAGATGTTGGTTCACTTCTACCACCCACATTTCTACATCAGAAAAGGAAAGAATTTGCCACACTTATTTCCTTGGAAGGGAAAAAGTTTTCAATTTCACCAATTATATCATATAAATTCTACCTAGGAACAAGGTCTTGCTTTTCTATAAGAAAAGCAAGCACTTAACATTATATGTAGTAATTCTCTGTGTTAATTTTCTATAATTAGAAGTTTTATCATTACAAAATCTTTTTAGAGGAAATGCACTGTATCCTATATGATCATTAAAATCATTGTACTGATGACATACTAATAAATGTATAAATTATTGTCTATGCAATTTTTGCTATTGTGATATCTTAGATACTACTGTTCTGTAATGTCAAATCTCCCTGTAAATTTGAGAAATTCCTCTCAACTTTATAGTTTTTAATCTTGGTATTCTTCAGTTTCCTCCTAAAAATATAGGTCTAAAATAAATTTTTCTATGGTTCCTTCTAGGTGTTACAGTCCATAATATGTATCTCAAAAACAAAATATGAGTTTACTTAAACTATGCATATTTCTATAAACATGGTATGTAAACGAGCATGCATGAAGACATTGAGAGTAGAAATCAAGAAGTTAAAAGGCATTAAGCAATTCCTTTTTCTTTTATCCTCTTATACTCTCCTGGTATTAAATAGAATGGCAAATCCAAAAATACTTACACATACAATATTCTTTCAGTAGCAAAGAGTGGATAAGAGGAACTTTAACCACCCCCTTCTTTCCATAACCTCAATCCTCTTCCTCTAAAGTCTCTCCAAATAAACATTCAGTCCACATTCCAAAATGTCCAGGCCTAGCTAACCTGGCTTCAGGACAATTTCCTTAGCCTCCCTTCAAACAATATGGCTGCTCCTAACTCCTGTATGGATTTTCAAACTGCGATAGTGTAATCTGAAAACTTACTAAATGCTATAACTATATTAGCTTGTTTCATGAGATTGGAAATTGATATGGCCTCAAATTATAGGTCAATTTCTATACTTGACCGAGAAGAAAACCCAGGTACAGGGAGTCCAGGTTACCTCCCTGAGATCACACAGCCAATTATAACTATGAGAGGAAAGCTCAAAACCTTTGATTCTACAATAATGTAAGTGTTCATCTGGTGGGTAAGTTCATTTTTTTAAATCTGAATGCAACACATTTTCATGAAGAGTTTGAAAAAGCATCACCATTATTGCAAGTATAGTTAATTTGTACATTGTTTGATTATACCAATGATAATTCATTTATCCTTTATGGATGCCAAGTTGCTCTTGAACAGTATGATAAATACCCAATGAACTGACAGTTGTCATAGAGAATTTACATGTAAATATAGATGGAGATAAACAAATTCAAATGTCACTCAACTGGAGATAAAACCTTACCAACCCAATTTTTAATGTAACTGTTAAATGAGAATCAAATATAGATTATCATGTCATTCACATTGCTGAAGTTTATTAAATTCTTTATAGGTATAAATCCAAAAAGACATTGCTAAAATTAATGTATTTTCTCCAAAAAATAGAGGAATCTTGAAATAAAGTTTTTTGTTCTATTAAACATGAGAGATATTGATAAAGCAATGCAATAGGTATATTCGATTAAGCAATTGTGAAAAGCACAATTTTCAAAAATGTATAAAATAAGAAGACATTACTGGGTAAATTTAAAATGTGTAGCATGCATTTTAGGTCATCTGTTCTTAAATTACCATAAAAAATTTGTCCACTCCCCCACATTCTCTCATAATCCAGTCTTGGAATGTAGAGATACTGAAAGTTATATTAATGATTCTTCTCTAAATGTTAAATAATTAACACTGGTAATAAACACAATAATTGTCATGTATAATATTTGCCATTTCTAAAATTTTAACATCATTTTCAGCTATTTTTATAGAGCCAGTGATATTTTGGCTTTACTCTTAAATTTAACATTACTAGAGAAAAATGTCTTTTGCACCTGCAGGTTAAGCCTGAACCCTGCTAGTAATACACAGAAGAGATGGAATGTCATCCCATACAGGGGAAAACAAGATAACGTTTAACAATAACTCAGCCTTCTGATATCACACTGCTGATTAACAATGTTTTACTTTCTAAATTAAATGTTTTAAGTAAACAATAATATTCAAGGAGTTCCATAAAATATATGACCATGTGGTCTATAAGATCATCTTTAAGTTACTATAGTTACAGGACTAGACCTGTGTATTCTGTGATAACATTAAAGGAAAAGAGAAGTATGTTTACCTTCACCAACTGCAACTGTAAGCAAATGCAGGTATATAGCACTTTATTAGTTAGAACTCCTTTAGTAAGCACATGTTAGAGGAATTAATCATTCATCCCCTGAAGACTGCTTATGTATTTCATTGGGCCATTATCTGATCTGAATAACAAGAACAATTGCATAATAAAATACATTACTGCTGACACTAGCAACTTTCTTCTTTCAACTTTAAAGGTGCAACCGCCTCTGTATTGCATAGAAAGCTGGTGGCCAAAATAATGTCACAATATAATCCTCCCATTCAGCCTTGACTTTTTTCTCTATTATTATATAAATATAGTGATCATATATAATACGTGCCAGCTTCATGAGAAATGGTTTAATTCAGGGCATTTTCCTCAGCACCATGACATAATTATAACAGAAGTAGAATGTATGTTAGATGACTTCATGTTAATTGTAAACCTTTGCTTTCAGGTACTTGAACAGAGTTAAGGATTCTGTTATGCCTTTTTACTCTTGGAAACCTGTCCTATAGTAATATCTGAATAACATGTTTGAACCACTCTTAAATTTGGTTACTTTAGTACCATGGTTTTTTTAACAATTATTTTTTTTTTCAAACATCAGACATCCTATCAGCTATTTGAGGTCACAAATGGGTAGAGGTCATATGCTATAATCCAAATCTGATCAACCAAAAGCTTCGTTTTAAATTGTTTAAGTTAATTTTGAACCAATTACAGAAATGGCAGCTCAGAGCACTAATCTGTCTAAGAAAGCTGATTTGGATAGGTAATAAAGTAATATACAAGAAACAATGACATATCTTTTCCAAATGATTTCCATTGATGATAACTTTGTGTCAATGAATTCATCAATAGTCCTACAGTTATTTCATTACCCTACAAAGTTATGTCCAAGATACTCAGGGGGTTCAAAAATGAATAACCACAACTCTAAAAGATCTTTCCTTTTTTAAAAACCATTGTACATCAATGGTTTACTCTTACTTTTGTAATCAATGCTGAGTGCATATAGCTGCTTTTATATATTTATTAGAGTAAATATGAAGGTAATTTTTCACTTTACCATGATCAACAATGAAATATAAAACAAACCTTAGTTTTTATTGATAGGAAGGTGTTTTGTTGAAAAAATAATACTTATAATTATCCGTCCGGTTTATAACTCTTAAAAGGATTTGATTAGAAAAGTATATTGGTAAACTGAATGAGAAATCTGAAAGTTGAAGATAAAAACAAACTTTTTCTAATCCTTATTTTACACAAGTCATAAGAGTGGTATAGTGTCAAAGACCTTTGAATTTGCTTAAAATCGGCTCTATGCTATTTAAATGGAAATTTCTACTGTATCTACTGTATATGAAACAATGGAGAAAGAATTAGATTCGGAGTCCATTTGGCAGTGATAATGAAAAAAAATGCTGAAATGTTATTGATTCTCTCCCTCTGTGCAAAACAAACTGACTCAACTATATTTTTCCTGACATAACGCAAAGGTTTTATTTAGATACTATAAATATTGGCAAATGTTACATTATACCTATGCTTTCACAAAGAAAAGAGTGTCCTACTTGTTTTTGCAGAAATGCTGCAGCTACTGGCATGGTGGTGTTGGCCCCAAGAGGAGCAGTGCCTGCAAAAGTTTTTGATGCAGATACATTCAGCCCTAGGAGGTACCTGAAATCTGTCACTGGCTGCTGAGCCCCTGTCACAGTTCATAACCTGCTTTGTCAAAGTCACAGTCCCCACTCCTGCCCTCTCCAAATCATTTTTCATTGTCCCTCTCCGAATGCCTTGCGTCCCAATTCTCCAAACTATGCTCGGTCCAGGATTGTCCTCCACGTCTCGTTCTGCCCACAAGCATTAAGAAGCCGCAACAGGATTTTCTCCCGGTGTTTCAAAGCATTTTTATTAACTTTCCCTGGACCCAATTCTCTTTCAAGCTCGCTTCAAAACTAAAGATAAAACAAGCAACCAAGTGAAGTCCGAGAATGGTGGGTGTTGGTGGGGACTAAGGCTGAGATTGCCAGTAGCCAGAGAAGTAAACCAGTAGGGTAAAAATTCTCAAGCGTTTTCTAAATAATCATCCTTAACTCTTAGACCCAACGTTTCACAAACCAGGCTCCCAAGAGCCCTTGAACAATAAGCGTTTTAAAAGCATAACCCAGCCAGGTTGCCCATACTGAAGTGTCAATGTTCCTTCTCAAAAAAGAAAAAAAAAAAAATGCTTAGCAAACCAGTCCTCATTTAGGAGCTACCGAAGTTACATAAGTCAACTTGTGCCCCGCTGAAACGAACAAACTGGCCATGCCATTGGGGGGGCAGCCTTCAACATTTGCTTCACTTCGGAGTCAAGAAATACAGAATCTCAGTTTACTTACCAAAGCTGGCGCTCCGGTCCTCCTTGGAAACCCCGAGGAGTCTTCCCTTTTCCTTCCCACCAGTCAGATCAAGAACCGTCTCTCTATTCCACACAGGCCCCGAATAAACTGCAAGAAAGGACAGCACATGCACAAAAGCCCGTCGGGCTCCGGCTCTGGCAGGGTGCTTCGCGCTGGGTGTGTTTTTCCAAAGTGGGATCTTCTTTCCCGAAGGAAGGGGCGAAGACGGAGGACACCGGGGCGCCCCGGGCGCCGTCCCGAGTCCTGCCCGTTGTTCCGAAGGCAAAGTACCTGCAGCCCGCGGCCGGGGAGGAGGAGGCGGGGCGGGGGGGCTCGGCCGGCGGGCGCCCGTGGGCGCGGAGGGGAGCGGCAGTCAGGGCGCGGCGCTGCCCCGCGCGCTCGGGCCGCCGCGTGCGGACTCGGCGGGGCTGCGGGCAGGGGCGGCGAGCATCTCCCGGCCGCTCCCGCGCTCGGTCGCTCGCTCCCCCGCGGGCGCTCCCTCTGCCTCCGCTCGCACACGCAGGCACACACCCCACGTCTCCACGGCAGCCCCGCCGCCACACGCACTCACCTGCATTTCCTTAACGAGCCACTTGATGGCTGCCGGTGGCGCGGGCCGGGCTCCGCGGGCGGGAGCCGGGGCGGGGAGGACGCGGTGCGGGCTGCTCCGAGCGCCCGCCGAGGAGGCGGCGGCGGCGGCGCGGGCGCACGAACTGGGGCGGGAGGAGGGGACCCCGCCGGCGACCCCGAGCTGCCCGGAGTGGACCGCGCTGATCCCGCGACCCGGAGACCGTGGCGAGGTCCCAGGGCTCGGGGCGCCGCGGGCCGCGCGGGGAGACGAAGACCTGTCAGGCACAGGCTGTTCCCGACCGCGAAAGCCACGGAAGACCTGCCCAGGTGTGGATCGCGATTGCGCTGCTTCAGGTGTTCGCGTGCTTTCAGTGATTGTCAGGGTTCTTTGGAAGGGAACCCGGTGGTAAGGGTTAGGGTGGAGGGTTCAAACAGGCAAGTGACATCGATTTAATTTGCAAGACAGTCCATGCTCAGGAAGAGCCCTCTTTAGCGAGGAGGGAAGGGGAGCCGAGGCTCCGTGGGCACGGGGCGTTCGTCATCTCAGACACTGGATGTAGTTTTCACTCGGGGTGCTTGGCAGCCAGCCTGGGCTGGAGGGGGAGAGGGCTTGACAGGTGGTGATTGAAAGGGGAAAAACCTGTGTGAGAGTTGCTGGAACCTGCCAGCCTCGCAACTGAGAAGAGGACCAGGACAGGCATGGGGGGGGGGCGATTTCTTCCCACCTGCTTCGTACCCCCAGGTAGACTGGGCAGCGCTCGGAGGTGGTGTGCGGAGACTCCGGGAACGAGGGAAGAGGAACTTCGGGGCCCTGAGCTCTGCCAGAAAAGGGGGCTGGAGCCCGGGAAGAGGGTAGGCAGGAGGGAGACATCTCACAGAAAGCTTTTTATCCCTCTACCGGCGCTTATGCCTGATCACAGCATACAGCTATGACAACAAATGCTGTCTTGCTTAATAGAGAGTACTGTCACTAGTTGGTGCTTTAAAAAAAAAGCCAAAATAATTGTCCTGTTTGCATTGATGCTACAGAGAACCTACCATGTACCCTCTGGTCAAAGGTGCTGTAAGCGCGCTGAGGAAGACAAAAAACTGTGACCCAGCTACTTCTGTGACATGCCCATGATACAACAGCAGAAATGTCACTTTCTCCCAAAGAAAAAAATAAAGCTTAATCAATACAGGTGACATTTTGCCCGTGGTCCTTTCACCTCTTTGTTTTTGTTCCTGCTTCATTGCTTGCCATGTCCTTTGCTCTTTGGGACTGACCCCCCTGAACCCATCCGAAAAGGTTCATATGCACACAGTCATTATCACTTAAAGCTGCTCTACGAAATGAGGGGATGTCGGCCAAGAAGACTCACACCATGTGTGCAAGTGTGTGTGTCTGTCTTTGCAATAATGCAAAGCACCTGCCCCCTTATGGCGTTGTCTGTGCAAGATGATGACTAACTCATTTTCTCCCCCTCGCTCTCCTTCCCTCCCTCCCTCCTTCGCTCTCTGAACAAATACACACCACTCACCCTGTCTCAGTTGTCTCAGTTCCTTCCTCTCAGTGTTCAATAATGGTTTTACATGAACTTTCTGATAGCCTCCAGAGCCAGCCGGAGCGGATTGGTCTGAGCGATGCTGGGGCTCGATGCTGTTGCTGTGTTTCCTGTCATCACTCACTCATTAGATGCACTACTGTACTTAATGTCAAGTGGCAGCGGAATGATTTCCTCTCTTGCTATTCGTGATAATATATTTGCCCTCCCTCGGAAACACATATAATTAATAATAAAAGAAATAATGCATTTCAAAACCATGGGAAGAGCAGATGGATGCTGCTGTGGTGGTGTTAGCCACCTTTTCTGTTGTTGCCGCGAAGACAATGCTACCACTTCTCCCTTTTTTGCTGCTCCTGGTGGGTTAAGCAAAGCATTTGGCCCTTTTACTGCGTTCTCTGTTCCATCTTTCCCTTGACAATAGTTTGTGTATTTTAAATAAAGATTTCATTCTGCCAATCTGCAGGAAGCTTTTAACAAGATGCATCGGAGTGTGTCAATATCTTCTATCTTTTTACTGCTGTATGGGGGTGTTCAGCAACTTGAAACTCATCTCAACTTCAGCTCAAGCTGGCATCTTGCAGAGACAGTGCTCCCCAGGGAAGGTTTACTCTTGCTTCTGTTCAAGTATCCTTTGGTGCCCTCTAGAACAGCACAGGGCACTTTAGACAACGGAATGGCAGGGATTGTACTCAGCCCCCTTCCTGCTTAATAATACCTCCCTCGCTTAATAGTACCACAAGCATTAATTGTTAATTGTCTATTGTGGGGACTTATTAGTGATTCACTAGAAGTAGACCAGAATATCTATCCCAAGGATGATTGCACCAAGCCTGCAGAATTATCTACACATCCTGGTTTATTTTTCCCTCTTAAAAGAAAAGGAAATATCTCTTTTAAGTTATTGTTACATGTTTACTATTACAAGGCAGCAACCTCTTTGGATTGGCCATCGTCACTAAACCATGTGTTTAAAACAACTGTAACACATGTGAAATAGAGATAAAAAGGGAATGTGAGATACCATCTTAGAAACTTAAAGTATCAGTCATCTGGGGTGAGTCTGTCTTTAGATTTCCTTTATTTTACCATATTACTTCATTTACCAAAACGTTAGTTAGCCTTGCTCTGTTTAGGCTTGTAATTGTTTTTTACAGCCTGCCATGTGTAGAAGAAACCCCCAAATTTACACTGTTATTTTGAATGTTTGAGGGGTTTAAGTACTTTCTTGTCTCAGGGCACCAAAGCAACTCCACAACAACAATTTGCTGTTCTAATATGTCCATTAAACATGTTAATAGCATAGTTGGAAAACTTCCTAATGAAACAACACTCCCTATTGTGGAACTGAAAACAAGGGAGAAGAAATAGACAACAGGGTAGTAAGGTTCTAGGAAAGCCCGTGACCTGTTCCAAGGGAGACAATGCTTCAAATAGGTTCGCTGTGACCCCTCGATGTGTGGATGCGATTCTTCAGTTGCAGATTTCTCTCACTTTGCCATCTTTATGTTTTTCTTCAGTCTGTAGAAATGGTGTACACTTAATTTATTCTCCCCTTTTTCCACCTTTTAAAGTTATGCTGACTGGCACAAACTATGAATAGAAACTATTTTAATTTTACATTGATAATAGAGTAAAATCATGCACTTTAATGAGTCATATGCAATAAGGATAATACCCTTCGATTATTGTTTTGGTCAATGAGGATAGAGTTCTAATGGACTAAATGGGCCTAATTTACCTAATTTGTCATATGATTTGCCAACAAGAAAGCCGCTTAGGAAACCTTTAAAAAAAAACAGTGAAAAAATGTCTTGACTACACCTAATTCATGGAGTTTTAGTGAGTGGAGTCATATTTGTACTAATTGTGGGCACATGATTTAAATGTTATCCCACTGAAATCATCATGTGGCTAATGCTAAACTACACAAATGTAAATGCTTCAGAAATATGGAATTTGGTACAATGCATATACTAAAAAAACATTTATTGTGCTGATTCTTTTCTATTTGTCCCATGCCCCCAAACCCCATAGCCATCACTGACCCTGCCTTGCATCCTAGGAGTCAACCGTTAAGAACTGGGTCCACCTGGTTTTCGTTGCCTGTTGACTTCTGTTGGAGTACCGTCAACCAATGACAGGCGCTGAAGACAGTAAGCAGTAAGAGAAACAATGGGATGAACTGTATTTATTGTTTGATAAAGGTGGGGCTGTTCTTGTGCCATTTGCTCTATAACTTGGAACGGTGTTTGTTTTTTTTTCTTGGAAATGGCTGCATTGCTGTAAAAATGTAGTCCTTTCTTGCCATCACTGTTCTTTATCTCTAGCTCAGCTCATATTCACCTCTGGTAATACCATCTCGCCCCTTGCCCCTTTAGCTCTCCAGGATGGCTAATCCCTAGGACACTCAGTATCTCTCGTCAGTTCCCCAACCAGCTGCTTCTCTGGAAAGTCCGCCTTATTTATATTCTCTCCAAAACCATTGCTTATTGTGCCTCTGCTTTCTTCAGGCATTCTGACTAGTGCATTTTTGTTTCAAGTATTCAAAAATAACAAGTATTTTATTTGGTTATTCTAAAGTTTAACTAACATATTGTATAATGTGTGTACAAGTACCCTAGCATTTCCATTACTCAAAATAAAAATACTTTAAAACACTATAAAGACATGTGATTATATACCTGATCTAAATAGCTAAATAATAACTGTATATTAGTATTTTCCCACAGAGGTGTTATGTCTCTATGTATTAAATGAACAAGATTCATCAAGCTTTTAACACTATCTCAATTTTTCTTAAATATGTATCTCAATGTTTGATTTATGTCTGATTGTAAAACAATAATAATACATAATAAATGTTTTGAAGGCTAGCATTTATTATTTCATGAAACACACCATGGTTTGTAAGGCACTGTAGTTTTCATCAATTAAAAAAACTAAGTGAGTAATGAAACTTATATGGTTCCATTCTTCCAATTATTAAAAGAAAAAGCCAGCAATGAGGATGTAAAAAGGTAATGTTCAGGTACCAGTGATATCCAAAAATGACTGCCAGAGGCATGTACTTGGGAAAGAGAACAACTGGATATGAAAACAAAGAATACATTCTACCAAGTTCTTTTAAGCAAACATTTTAAAAATCAAATTATACAAATTAACAAGGATCAGAGCAAAATTGTAAAATAAAAGTAAAATATAAATTGAGATAAAATATGTAATTGTTCCTATGGTTTTTTGGATTCCTTTTTGACCTTAAACATTAATAAAAATATATCTAATGTAAGATTTTAACTACATAGCCATACTTTTGCTGCTTCTCAATCCAGAGTAATTTTATGTTTTCTTTTATAAATTAGGCACAATATTGGTTGCAGATATACTACTTTTCTAAGTTTGTTAAGTGCATTAACAATATACAGGTACTAATTTTAGATCTGAGAAACCTAAGGTGCAGAAGACTGAGGTCCATTAGCTGTCCCAGGGTCATAGAGAATGAAATGTTGGAGCTAAGAATTGTACCCAGGCAGTCTGGCTCCTGAGTCTCTATGCTCACCAGTATTCTGTGTTTAAAAAAAGAAAGGAAAGGAAAGGAAAGGAAAGGAAAGGAAAGGAAAGGAAAGGAAAGGAGAGGGGAGGGGAGGAGAGGGGAGGGGAGGGGAGGGGAGGGGAGGGGAGGGGAGGGGGGGACGAAAAAAAGAAAGAAAGAGAAAAAAAAGAAAAAACATTTTCTCAGCTGTGGTGCCTTTTTAACTTAGGCTAAGAGCCTTCTGAACAGTTAGCTGAATTGAGGAATTTCTATATAGTGAATGGTGCAAAAAGAAAATTGTAGTATCTTCGCAGATAACTAATTTTTCAACTGTTAAAATGGGTCCTTTGATCTTATATTTCCATATGAATCATGTTGCACATTATTTATTTTCATGTAACAAATCATCACGTGTTTAACATAATATCCAATAATACCATAAAAAGCATTATAAAGAGTATAATAATTGTAGATTTTCAAAATAGAAGCAAAAGAAATACGACAACCATATCATATGGAATATTGCATTTAGCAGTTCTCTTTACATGATAAGCAAATAGAAACTTACCTTGTTTTTATAGAAGGATATCTAAAGTAAATCAAAACAAGTCTATATCAATTTTAAAATTGATAGTTTCCTGTAATTATCAACATCAAGACACGAGAGTTGATTCGTTCCAGTGCCTTCACTTTTTTCCCCATTTTACACTTCTAAACTAAAAAGTGTGTGAAATGGTCCAGTGTCTGTGACTGATGAATGATAAAAGTCCTGCTATTCCCAGGCCACTTTCCTCCTCCTCATAATTTAATGAGTAATTTTATTTTACTTTATTTTTTTGATTTTATTTATTTACTTTTAGAGAAAGGGGAAGGGATATAGAAAGAGAGGGAAAATCAATGTGTGGTTGCCTGTCATGTGGCCCCCACTGGAGACCTAGTCTGCAACCCAGGCCGGTGCCCGGAATGGGAATTGAACAGGCGACCCTTTGGTATGCAGTTCATACTCAGTCCACTGAGCTACACTAGCCAAGGCATAATGAGTAATTTTAATATAAAAATATTTTACAGACACATGTCTATGTGCATGCATCTGTTTTTTTTTTAATTTAGGATGTTAATCCCCCATCTCATTAAATGTTATTTTTAAAGTATTATGACATTAAATTTGTCACATTTACAATGAGGCATCGAACAATTATTGCCAAACTCAAAAGACAAAAGCATCAAGAAAGACTTCCCACAGCAAACCTAGGTAGGAAAGGCGGCAAAATAAAATGCTTGGTGCAGATCATCTATACAACTTATTGCTATTCTGAATATCAATCAGAATTTCATCAGTTTCATTTAAGCTATAAAAACATGCATATAATAAGCATGTAGATCACGAATAGGAATGTAATAGGGAAAGGATTTATTAATGTTGTGTGTTCCCCGCCTAAATCTCTCCCAGCCCCCAGGCCTGCCTTCCTCAGACACACATGCAGGTATGGCCAACCAGAAGCACTCAGAGCACAGACGTTGCACTGTCCTTGCTCAACTCTTTTTCTTGCCCTGCTTTCTAGGGGCTTTTCCCCCCATTGTAAGTCTTTTGTTATGCAGAAACTGGAGGCATGGACGGAGTCCAGGAATGAAAAGACTCAGACCAGGGATTTGGGGAAACAGAGTGGAAAGATAAGATTTAAGGCAGTGATATAAAGAAGGACTCTCCCAGGCAACTAGGAGATGTGGAAAAGTTGGAAAGAGGAGAACACTGTTTCTTGTGTGTCACTGAAAAATATGAATCAGGGCTTCCCAACAATGACTTTTAAAGACCCAGTATTAGAGATTGCATTGCATTTTTATTACTTGTTTTTTTAAGACTTTATTTCTTTGGACAGTCAAAACCTTTTATAAGGAGGCTATATTTTTATTTTACATATGCATACATATACATATATGGTTACATATATGCTTTTCACTCAGATATAGGTTACTAGTTTATAAACAATTTCAAAAACATATGCTATTTTTAAAACATACTAGCATGACTTAATATGAACAGAGTAAATAAAATTTTATATTGAATGCATTTTTTCTAAATTCTATCAAAACACAAATACTTAAATTCAACTTTAATTAAATAATATTTTTATATTTACTAATAACTGCAATACTTGATCTCAGAAGAAAATATGTATGCATTGTGAATATTAACAAAATAGTGAATGAATAATGAAATATCTTTTATTTTAACATTGATTTTTTTGGTAAAAATATCTATAAACATTTCTCTCATTTTGTTCTCTGGTAGAAATATAAAAATTATTATTGAAAGCTACATCACTTTTGAGGAATCAAATTAGTGCCTCTTAGATATTTTCTTTCCAAAGGCTTTGCCCTCAATCTCTACTTAATGAGTAATATGCAAGCCCATGATCCACAAAAATATCACATACACTCATCCAGACTAAAGAGATGTTAGCCACATTCCCCAGCCTTTATTATTTTAACAGTGTGCCAAAAATAGTTGGCAGATACATAGAACCAAAAGCAATATAGGCCTTCCAGGTACTGTGTTTGAATATAACCTGTATGTCTTTTGGTTTAACAAGAAGGAGGTAACCTAAATTTTAGCAAATGTAGTCAAAGTCATTTTGTGAGAACCTATTGTATGAGAAGTGGAGGGTGGATGTGTGGGGGGCAGGCAGGAGGGCAGGGGTGACGGCTAAATGACTCATGTCCAAGAATCTGGGGGCATGCGATGAGACTGTAAAGGTTTAATGTGCAAAATGTAATGAAATTCATTTGCAACCTACATTGTAATACACAATATTCAAAGACATCTACCCCAGCAATATGTCTAAATCTTCAGCCTGCCAAAACTCTTAACAGAAATTGTCAAAGAATAGTAAAGTAAGAAAAATTCTTCAAAATCTCTGGAAATTTAGAAAGGTTGCTCCTGACTGCCAAAAAAATAGAAGAAATTCATAGCCTATCAACTGTGTTGATAGTATTATAAACAAAGAAGATACATATGACTAAATTAAACTTTGATCCTTCAAACTATAGCAGTGTAAGTGAAAATTAGCAGTGAATATTCTTGAAGAAATGCACTATAATCCTCAGATTCCTCCTTGGAAGAATGGGCTATGTTACAATAAAAAATTTGGAAAATGGAATGAAATGGAAAGTAGATGAATAAGAAGCATTGCTGTGTATTTATTTTTCTCCTCTTTTTAAAAATTTATTTTTTGTTGTTCAGTTTTTTTGTTGTTCAGTTACAGTTGCCCCACCTTTTCCCCATGAATTGCTGGATATTAAAACAAAGGAACAGGGTTATTCCTGATTTTAGTACATGGCAACAGGGTTAATGAATAAAAGAAACAAAGAAAATCTGTGGGCCCAGATATCAAGTGTTCTTTTAAAGGTGAGAAACAAGATATTTGAAAATAATGGGAGAAAGGCAGAGGAAGTTATAGCTTGTAACAATGTTCAAAAATAAACAGAAAATAGAAACATTTTTAAAAACACCTGCAATATGCTTTATGTGTATATATGATACTTAAAAAAACAGAAAGATACAAATAATAAGATGTGTAAAATTTTAAAATCAGCTCTTTGAATAAGGAGACAGAAAGAGATATACCATATTTTTAGGACTATTAGACACACTGGACCATAAGACACACCTAGGTTTTAGAGGAGAAAAATAGGAAAACATATTTCAAAGCAAAAAATGTGGTGAAATAGTTAATAACCAGTGACTCCATTCCACCGGCACCCTGCACAGCAAGCCAGGTAAGTTGCATTCAGACTGAGACATACCCCCATTTTCCTCCCAAATTTTGGGAAAAAGTGCATCTTGTAGTCCAAAAATAAGTAAATCAGTATTGTAAAAAAGCTACGCGGTGTTTTGAACTCTGCATCTGATAGGTTGTCTATCTCCTCATCTCTTACTTAGTTCTTTTTCTAGAGTTTTGATCTGTTGTTTCGTTTGGGCCATATTTCTTTTTCTTGGTGCACCTGTTAATTGTTAGAGGTGGAGACTCAGGTATTCACCAGAGTGAGGCGACCCCTGTCACTGCATTGTGGTGCTGTATGTGTGGGAGGGGTTAAGAGGAAATAAGGCTGCTTGCTTGGCTCTCTGCCATCTTTAAGTCACTTCTCCCATTATCCACAAGCAAACTGGGCCCTTCTGCTGCCGATCCCTGTGTGGGTGGGTTTGTGTACATTCTAGGATCTCATGGAACTCTCCAGTGAGGTTGGGAGTTTTTCCCACCACCACAACCCCCACAGTTTTCACAGCCAGAGGTTCCGAGGCTTTCTTTTCCTGTGCTGGTATCCTGAGTTGCTCCATCTATCTAGCTCCGAGTTGTCCCTCCTTGTTTATCTGCACGTAAGTGTGGGACTGCCTGGTCCACCAGCCACCACCTTGTCTGCCCCAGTCTACCAACTGCCAACTTACTGCCCATCCTCTCTGCCCTGGCTGTCCATCTCTGTACTTCCTACCAGTATGAATGAATGTTTCTTCTTTAACTTTTTGGTTGTTGATCCCATACAGTTCAATTTTCTGGCAGTTCTGGTTACTTTTTGTTTTTAAATTTGTTGTTGTTCTTCTTTTGGTTGTGGAAGGAGGCAAAGTGTATCTACCTATGCCCCCATGCTGGCCTATCAGATGCAGAGTTCAAAACACTGGTATTCAGGATGCTCACAGGAATGGTTTAGTATGGTCACAAAATAGAGAAAAAAGTGAAGGCTATGCAAAGTGAAAATATCAAAAAAAATAATGAACAAGAAAGGGAAATAACCCAGGGCTCGAGTCAATGATTTGGAGCAGAAGAAAGAAAAATTCAACCAGAACAGAATGAAGAAACATTTTTTTAAATGAGAAGAGGCTTAGGAACCTCCAGGGCAACTTTAATGTTCCAACATCCCAATCATAGGGGATGCCAGAAAGAGCAGAGGAAGAGCAAGAAACTGAAAACTTATTTGAAAAAGTAATGGAGAACTTCCCCAATCTGGCGAAGGAAACAGACTTTCAGAAAGTCCAGGAAGCTCAGAGAGTCCCAAAGAAGTGGATACAAGGAAGCGTACACCAAGGCTCATCATAATTACATTGACCAAAATTAAAGATAAGGAGAGTCTCTTAAAAGCAGCAAGAGAAAAGGAGACAGTAACCTACAAAGGAGTTCCCATAAAACTATCAGCTGATTTCTCAAAAGAAATCTTGCAGGCAAAAAAGGCCCGAAAAGAAGAAGTCAAATTCATGAAAGGCAAGGACCTACATCCTATTACTTGAATAAGAAGCATAATTGGTAGGTACAAAATAGACAGGGGGAGGTTAAGAATAGTACAGGAAATGGAGAAGCCAAAGGACTTATGTGTACAACCCATGGACATGAACTAAGTAGAGGGCAAGGGGAATGTTGGTAGGTGAGGGTTGCAGGCCAGAGGACAAATAAAGAAAAGAAAAAATGGGACAACTATAATAGCATAATCAATAAAATACACTTTTAAAAAAGCTCTCCCAAAATAATATTGGAATTAGAAAGCAAAATTAACAGAAATAGCAAAATTCATATTGCAAATAATTGCATTTCAATGCCAAGGTTTGTATTTAGTGTACTTTTTTCTCAAAAAATATTTAAAGAAATAAATGTGTTCTTTTATAATATGAATTAAAATGCAAAAGTTATATGTAAGTGTGTGTGCACATATGTGCATATGCATACATATATGCATATACATACATATAGGTATCTACCCATATATCCTAATATTGTATTATATATGTAAAAAGATAATGTTATAATATCTAGAGCTATTTTAAATTGTTTGTTTTTATTTTCTAAAATAAAATGATTTACTGTTTATTACCAGAAGTATATATTTTAAATATACATAATTTAAATTTTTGAGATATATTCTGAGCATTGATATGTATTCTTTCTTGTTTGAAGTGTTCCCTTTACTTCCAGTAGACTCTACACAGAATTTATAAAAGAAGCTAAGTCAAGTCCTGGCTGGTGTAGCTCAGTGGATTGAGTGCGGGCCTGTGAAGCAAAGAGTGGCCAGTTCGATTCCCAGTCAAGGCACATGCCTGGGTTGCAGGCCAGGTCCCCAGTGGGGGCCACATGAGAGCCAACCACTCATTGGTGTTTCTCTCCCACCCTTTCTCCTTCCCTTCCTCTCTCTCTAAAAATAAATAAATATTTTTTTAAAAAGAAGCTAAATCAAATAATTACTATGTGAAAAATTTTATAATACTCTAGAGTTTCAGAGTAACATTTTTATTTTTCACCTTATCTGATCCCCAGCTGTATATGTTAAATGAACATCTTTGCAAAATTAAATTACAAAAAAAGTCTTTTGTATAGTTTTAAAATGTATACAGATCATCTGTCATGTTGTAATTAAATTTGTAAATATTCATTTTGAAAATTGTGTCTCTCTTGACATAAACTGTTTTCATTCATTAAGGACAAAATGATAACTGAATAATGCCAGAAGTTAAATAGTTCAAGAAAATTCAAATATGTGGTTTTTAAATGTTTTGCACAAGTATAGTATTTTTCTAAAATTAGATAAATGACTCGGAATTGTGCTCCAGGAATAACCTTTAAAAAATTAAAAGGTACATCTGTATCAAATTGAGTAGCCCACTAAAATTCTAGGTTTTAATAATTTAAATTGAAAAGATTTTAGAGTAGAAAAATGGATTCTATTGTGAGTATATTAATGGCTGAACATTTTTTTGTTTTTCTAATTTACGCTTTATTGTATTTTTTCATTACTATATAGTCCCTGTATATCCTCCTCCCCCCTAATTTTTTTGTCCTTACAATTCCTTTTTAATGTATTTAAATTAATATATATATTTTTTCTAATTAAATATATACATACATAATCCTGGGAGGGTGGTATCTTCACTCATGTTGCTATAGCAAAATACCAGAGACTGAGGATTTTAAACAATAGACATTTATAGAAATAAATGGTTCCAGAGACTGGAACCTTAAGATCTAGATGCCATCATACCTGGTGTCTGGTGACAGTCCCTTGTAGGTGGCTCCCTTCTCACTATGTGCTCCCATGACCTTTCCTTGGTAGTCTCTGTCTCTTCCTCTTCTTTTCCTTTTTCTCATTGTTGTTCAAGTACAGTTGTCTCCATTTTCCCGCCACCACTTTCCCCCACCTCACCCACCTCCACCTCCCCTCCTCAATCCTAACCCCCTTTGGCTTTGTCCATGGGTCCTTCATTCATGTTCCTTGATGACTCTTCCCCCTCTTTCCACAGATGTTCATAGCAGCACAATTTACAATAATCAAGTGCTGGAAGCAACCTAAGTGCCCATCAGTAAATGAGTGGATCAAAAAACTGTGGTACATTTACACAATGGAATACTGCACAGCAGAAAGAAAGATGATGTTCTGTTTTCCACAGTGGCTGCACCAGTCTGCATTCCCACCAACAGTGCACTAGAGTTTCCTTTTCCCCACAACCTTGCCAGCACTTGTTGTGTGTTGATTTGTTTATGATGGCCATTCTGACTGATGTGAGGTGGTACCTCAGCAGAAAAGAAAGAAGGAGCTCCTACACTTCACCAGAGCATGGATGGAACTGGAGAGCACCATGCTAAGTGAAATAAGCCAGATGGTGAAAGACAAATACCATATGATCTCACCTATAAGTGGAACCCAGTGAACAAAATAAATAAGCAAGCAAAATATAACCAGAGACATTGAAATAAAGAACAAATTGACAGTAACCAGAGGAGAAGGGAGGGGGATAATGGGTGAACATTTAAAAATGCATTTGTTTTAACACTTTAAGGTTCAGTACACTTAAGTCAGTACACAATGATGTAGAGGTACTACATATCTGCACCCTGTTGATTTTGTATCATGGACATTTTATTAGGGTATATGATGAAGTATGGCATAACTTATATGAATCACTCTGTGTTTCCTCAGCTAAAGCCTATGATTTACAAGCACCATATAAGAAGTCTACAACCCATGACAAAATACTGAGTATATAATCAGTTGTATCCTTATAGCAACTTTATGGCTATATGGTTTCAAATTCTGATAAATTAGTCATTAAAGTTCTAACTACAAAAATATGCTCCATCAGATATTTTTAAACTAAGTGACAAAAACAAATTTCATTTATTTAATGTTTAGTTTTGTTGGTTTCCATTTTTATTTTTATTATATTTCCCCATTACCACTTAGACTCTTATAACCCCTCCCCTTGTAATCACTACACTATTTTCTATGTCCATGAGTCCTTTTTGCCTTTTTACTGAATCTCTCCATCCTCTATCCTCCCTCCCCCACCCGTGTTAGCTGTCATCCTGCTCCCTATGAGTCTGTCTCTATTTTTCTTGTTTGTTCAGTTCATTAGATTTTACATATGGGTAAAATCACATGGTATTTGTCTTTCTCTGACTGGCTTATTTAACTTAAGCACAATGTTCTGCAGGTCTATTCATACTATTGCAAAAGATAAAATTTTCTTATTTTTTATGGCTGAGTAGTATTCCATTGTGTAAATGTCTCATAGTTATTTTATCCGTTCATCTACTGGCAGACACTTAGGCTGCTTCCAGGCCTTGGTGATTGTACATAATGCTACAGCGAACATAGGGGTACTGATGTTGTTTTGACTTAGTGTTTTGGGTTCCTTCAGATATATCCCCAGAAGTGGGGTCACTGGGTCAAAAGGCAGATGCATTTTTAATTTTTGGTGGTATCTCCATACTGTTTTCCACAGTGGCGGCACTAGTCTGCTTTCCCACAAATAGTGCAAAAAGGTTTTCTTCTCTCCACATTCTCTCTAGCACTTGTTGTTTATTGATTTATTGATGATAGCTAATCAGATAGGTGTGAGGCAATATCTCATTGTGATTTTAATTTGCATTTCTCTGATGATTGGTGATGTTAAGCATCTTTTCATATATCTATTGGCCATCTGTATGTACTCTAGGAAGAAAGCACTTACAATGGCCCAAAGATAGTTTATTCAATAAATGGTGTTGGTAAAATTAGACAGATAGATACAGAAAAATGAAACTAAACTACCATCTTACACCGCGCAGAAAAAAAATTCAAAATGAATTGAATTTAAATGTTAGACCAAAAGCCATAAAAATATAGAAAAAATATAGGTAGCAAAATTTCTGACATTGCTCATAGCAATATTTTATTGGATATACCTTCCCAAGCAAGGGAAACAAATGAAAAAATAACCAAATAGGACAACATCAAAATAAAGGGTTTTTGCAAAGTAAAGGAAATAACAACAAAGTAAAATGACAACCCAAGGAATGGGAGAACATATTCACAGATACATCTGTTAAGGGGTTAATATCCAAAATGTATAAAGAACTTACAAAACTCAACACCAGAAAAGCAAACAATCCAATTTAAAAATGGTCAAAGGATATGAATAGATCCTTCTCTAATTTTAGGCTTATAAGTTGTTAAAGGTAAGATATTCTGTATTGGTGTTATAAAAATACAGCTGTCTTTCACTCTACTAAATGCTGAGTTCAAAACACTGGTTACAAGAATGCTCAGTAAACTTAGTGAAAACTTCAAGGGCATAAAAAAGGACATGGAAACCATGAAAAAAGAACCCGTTAGAAATTAAGTATGCATTACCTGAAATAAATAATAATTTACAGGGAATGAACAGTAGAATAGATAAAGCCGACAATCAAATCAGTGATTTGGAATATAAGAAATTAAAAAAACACCCAATCAGAACACCAAAAGTTAAAAAAAAAATAAAAAGAATGAGGATAGTGTAAGGAGCTTCTAGGTCAACATTAAGCATACCAAAATTCACATGGGGTGCTGAAAGGAACTGCAGCAGAGCAAGAAATTGAAAAATCATTTGAAAAAATAATGATAAAAATCATCACTAACTTGGTGAACGAAATAGACATACAAGTCTAGGAAGCACAGAGAGTCCCAAACAAGATGGATGCAAAGAGGCCCACTCCAAGACACAACATAATTAAAATGCCAATGATTAAAGACAAAGAGAGAATCTTAAGAGCAGCAAGGAAAGCAGTTACTTACCTAAAAGGAAACTCCCATAAAATTCTCAGTTGATTTCTCAACAGAAATTTTGTAGGCTAGAAGCAATTGGCAAGAAGTATTCAGCTGATGAAAAGCAAGGACCTACAACCAAGATTACCCAGCAAAGCTATCATTTAGAATGCAAGGACATATAAAGTTCTTCCCAGACAAGAAAAAGGTAAAGGAGTTCATCACCAACAAATTGGTATTATATGAAATGTTAAAGGGTCTTTTTTTAAGAAGAAGAAGGAGGAGGAAGAGGATAAAAAGAGGAAGAAGAAGAAGAAGAAAGGAAGGAGGAAGGGAAAGAAAAAGAAGAATAACAGGAAGAAAAGGTAAAAATATGAACAATAAAATGGCAATAGATACATATCTATCAACAATGGTATCTGAAAACCAAAATAAATTAACAAGCAGAACAGAAATAAACTCATAGACACAGAGAACACTTTAAAGGTTGTAAACTAGGACTTGGGTTGGGAGGATAGACAGAAAAGGAGACTGGATTAAGAGCACAAGTTGTTTTGATACAGAGCGTTCATAGGAACACAAAGTACAGCACAGGGAACACAGTCATAGTATTCTAACAACTCCATAAGGTGTCAGATGGATATAAGATTTGTCGGCGTAATCGATTAGTAAGTTATATAATGTCAAATCACTGGGGTATATACCTGAAACCAATATAATATTGTATTTTTTAAATGCAGTTGTTAACTTGAAAATCATAATTTTTTGAGACACAGAAAGAAAGGTGTAATGGAGAGTGAGAGAGGCTTGTTTTCCTTTGTAGTTAGTCTCTATTGTATTACTTAACACTATTTTGTATTTAAAATGGAACTCTCTTAAGGAGAGATAATACCTCAATAGAGAATGTTTGTGAATTATTACCTCCCCTTTTGGACTTTTCAAACATTTTTTTCTGAGATGACTCTTCTCCATGGTAGAGAATTCCCAAGATATGGAGCTGTCTCTATTCCTATTACAAGTGCCAATTTCTTAAGTGGCTTTAGTAGTTTGAACATTTGTTCAGATGTAACAAAAGAGAAAACACCAAAATGCATCATATAGACCACCAAAGAGTCATCTGTCTCAAGTAGCTTTTAGTCACCTTCAACCTCAGTTTTCTGAAAATATAGTTTCTTAAATTGTCTTGTCATTAACAAGAACTTTGTCTTTCTGCCTGATTTTACTTTCCCACATTTTGATGTCTACACACAAGAGGCAAACTCTACTCTAAAATGTTAAATTAGTGAACCAAATGTTTTAAGTTGAATAATGTTAACAGACCTATCATCTGGTAAGTCTGGCAAGAAGATAATTACTTTCCTTAAAAACGGTTATGGAAGACAATGTGGTTTGAAACGTATGATTGTGAAATTGCCTAGGTTTAAATCCCTGTTTTTCTATTTGCTAGTCTGTGTAAATAATTTGGTTTCTCTAAACAGTATAATTCCTTTATTTTCCTTCTGTATGTAATGTCCTTCCCTATAAAACGAGGAAAATGATAAGTTTCCATTAGCTTCTTTCCCTATAAAATGTTAATCATGATAGCTCACTCACAAGATTGGTGTGAGAAATATGATATTCAAAACACTGGTAAATGGTAAGCATTTGAGAGTTAATTTTTGCTTTGTAAAGAATACGGAACAACTGTACTTCTCAGTTTCCCTTGCTGGATATTTTATCTTTTATTGCTACTCTGTTAAGTGTTCAAAGCACTAAATTTTGGGGTGAATGCCCAAACCACATCTCTGCTTTGAAACTACTTCTTATCAACAGCTCCCACTAATGGTACTCTGTTTGTAACACCTTCTGGGTGACTGTAGCTGATTATGCCAGAAAGGGAAAGCTGAACCATGGGTAAACAGAGATATTACCTTCCAAGCAGATCAATACTAAGATTCAGAAAACATAGCCCAAAGAAAATATGTTGGGGGTCGCTTAGGTCAAGTAGATTTGGGGCAGGCAAATCTATACAGCCAAGCATTAGCAGAAAGAATTGACCACAAAGAGGAAAAAGAAGAGAGAGCCTGGAAGATAAGGAGAGAAAAAAGCCAAGCAGCCATCAAGAGGTATGTCTCATCTCCTGACTTTACCCCCTATCTCCAGGTAAGCCTATAAGAAGGTCAGCTAAAGTTTGTCTTCTCTACTTGAATTCAAATAAAGAGATCCTCACTCTAATGAACTCAAACTTCAATGGGTGATTTCTGTTTCTCCCGACTAAATGATCCCTGGCTCAAAAAGATGTTATTATATTGCAAAAATATAAGCATAAAATTCTGTAAAAATAAAAAAAAAAGCATTGTGATACATGTAAGCAAACTGTGGGAGATGGGAGGAGTGTGTGTATCCCAGGCAATGCCAAACATCTCTGCTGAAAATAAACTTAGAAAAATTAATTTATCCCATATCAGCAGTGGAAATTTGGAAAGAAGCCCTTAAAAAGGAGGTGCTATGAAACAAAATTTGCTAAAATTTTGCAAAAATGTTTAAACACTTTAAAATGGACAATCCAAAACTAGTGATCTCCTCCAGGAGTATCTTTAAGGAGAAATTGACAAGGTGGTATCAGTTTACTCAGAGACTTGGAAGAAAATGAGCCTCTGTAGAAGACACAATGATAATGATGATGATGCTCACTGAGTATTAGTGAGGAGTAACACTGTAAGGAGGCTTCAAGATGTAATATAAAAAGCTCAGAGGTGTGCCCTTTATAGATTTGCAGTAGAACCCAATTCTATCTTCGACAAATAACTTTATATCCCCTACCCCTGCTTCCTTATTGTAAAATAGAATAATGCAGCCCTGGCTGGTGTGGCTCAGTGGATTGGGTGCCTGCTGACCAATGAAAGGGTTGTTAGTTTCATTTTCAGTCAGGGCACATGCCTGGGTTGTGCACCAGGTCCCCAGTAGGGGGGAGTGTGAGAGGCAACCACACATTGATGTTCCTCTCCCTCTCTTTCTCCTTTCCTTCCCCCCTCTCTAAAACTAAATAAATAAAATCGTTAAAAAGAAAGAGTAACACACAAAAATGAAAATATGTGCAAAGGACCTGAATAGGCCCTTCTTCAAAAAGAGTATACAGATGGCTATAGATATGAAAAGATGCTTAACATCAATAATCATCAGAGAAATGCAAATTATGTAAAAGTACAATGAGATATAACCTCATACCTGTCAGAAATGCCATCATCAATAAACCAATAAACAACAAGAGTTGGCAAGGATGTGTTGAAAAGAGAATCCTGGTGCAATATTGATGGGAATGCAGATCGATACAGCCACTGTGGAAACAGTATGGGATTTCCTCAAAAAGTTAAAAATGGAAGTGCCTTGTGACCCAGCTATTCCATTTCTGGGAATGTAACTGAAGAAACTAAAAATACTGATTCAAAAGAATATGCATCTATGCACCCCTATGTTCATTTCGGCATTATTTATAATAGCCAAGATTTAGAATCAGCCCAAGTGCCTATCAGTAGATGAATGGATTAAAAAGTTACAGTACATTTACACAATGGAATACTACTCAGGCATTAAAAAGAAGAAAATCTTACCTTTTCTAAACTAAGGATTATGCTAAGTGAAGTAAAACCCAGTCAGAAAAAGGCAAATACCATAGGATTTTACTTATATGTAGAATTTAATGAAAAAACAAACAAAGAAAATAGAAGACTCAGAGATACAGAAAAGAGGCTAACAGTTCTTAGAGGAGAAGGGCTAGAGGGGCTCAGCAAAGAAGGTTAAGGTATTAAAAAAGTAAAAAAAATAAACCTCATAGACACGTACAACAGTACGGTGATTATCAGAGGGAAAGGGGGGTGGGAGGAGATAGAAAATGATAAAAGGGGATAATAAATGGTGATAGAAGGAGACTTGACTTTGGGCGATGAATATATAATATACACATGATATATTACAGAATTATAAACCTGAAACTGATATAATTTTATTAACCAATGTCACTGACAATAAATTCTCTAAAAATTTAAAAAAATAGAAGAGCAATGCATACCATGCAGGGTTATCATGATGATTGAGAATAATAACTGGCCTCACTAAGTGGCTTAGTTGGTGGGAGCACCGGTCCCCAGTCAGGGGACATACCTAAGATGTGGGTTTGATCCTTTGTCAGGGAACATAAGGAAGGCAATTGATCAATGTTTGTCTCTCACATTGATGTTGCTCTTTTTCTCCTTTCCTCTCTCTTAAAGTCAATAAAAACATATCTTCAGGTGTTGATTAAAAAAATAACTTTGTCATCAAATAGACCTAGCCCTCTATCCTGGTTCATAATCAAAGTTCAAACAATGTAGGTTTTTAGAAATTATTATAATGATTTTTAGTATTTTTTAATCACAATGGTTATTAAGGAATGGAGATCTAGCTTGAATCATGCATAGAGCTATAAATAACAGGAAGATTTTACTCTAACTTTTATTGGAATTTCTAAACTATAAATTGTTTATAGTTTAGCCAAATAGCAGCATGCTGTTCTGAACGGCACAGGCGAGGCTGAGGAACAACAGACCTCAGTACTGGTTACTTGGTCATGTTTTTAATGGCATAGTCCTCAGTCCTCATGTCACTTACAGAATAACTCCTATCTTCGCATATCTGAACAGTGATGTTCTCTCTATTCATGTGCAATAGGGACTCAGATTCATGAGTATAATTTTTATTAGTAGTGCATTCTCATATTAATCCATAAGAAAGTTTACAACTTTATATGCTCAGAAAAGATAATCATCTAGGGTCAGTAACTCCAAACATCAGTTATCTCATCTGTAAGGTAGGGTTAATAACAACTAACTTTAATATGTCACCAAGTTGTGACAACAAATACAAGTCTCACTGGGAAAATCTTGGAAAATGTATAGAAACTCTGCAGGTACCATCTTGAAAGAAAATGAACAGCTCCAAGTGGTAAGCTTTTCAAAAAGTTTACATAATTAAGCCTGTTTCCATTTCATTCAATGGAAATATATATATATTTCCATTTCTCTAAATTTAGCCTGTTTTTTTTTACCATAAAAAAGCACGGCCTATTAAAAACAGTAGAGAAGAGCATCATTATGTACATTAGGAAACAACAAACCACAAATGAAAACTTAATCATCAATGTGAGCGATTCTTCCCTTCAGTAATTCATGGCCAGCCAATTTGCATTTGGAATCCTTCTTTGAGAATAAGATCATTTAATTTCCTTGGCACTGGCAATATGTGTTGTGGTATATTCTTGTGACTGCTTACCCAATATCCATTTCACTGTCTTTTTAATGACTCAGTTTGTTAGGGGTGGAGTAATATACCCAGATAAAATTGATCTTCTTAAAACACTTGCAACTAGGTGTGGCCATGGCCAATAATTTTGGCCAATCAGATGCAAGAGTCACTCAGTGGAGCCTCTGGGAAATATCTGCAGAAAGAACAATGACAAGGACTGAATCTTTGTCTTCCCTCAAATTCACATGTTGAACTCTAATCCCAAATATAATATTTAGAGGTGGAGTTTTTTGCACTTCAGTTGGTCACATGGTAGAGCTCTCACAAATGGGAGCGATGCCCTCCGGAAAGGGGGTCCAAACCTCTGTCTGCCACATGAGAATACAAGAAGTTGGCAGTCTGAAACCTAGAAGAGGGCTCCCACCAGAACCCAGCTGTAATAGCGCCTTGATCTTAGACTTCCAATCTCCAGAACAGTGAGAAATGCATTTCTGTAAGGATGAACTGAATGTTGTTGACTCCATTTCAATTTGAGACATTCTCCTTTTAAACGCTCCTCATAGAAAATAGCAATCAAAAAAGCCTTTGTTTAATTAAGTCAATATGGACATTCTTATTATTTACATGCACATACCCATATATGTATACACTTACACATGTGTATGTATATATTTATAAATCTATAAACTACATTAACATTTAAGAAAGCCAAAAGAGCAACAAGAATTAGTCACAAGATTCTGAAAAAAGATGTCTTTTAGTTATCAACTTGACTTCACACGTGTTCTGCTTACCCCATTATTTTAAGGTCACTTGCTAAATTTATGTCAGAGCAACTTTATGAATCTACAATAAGAAAATAATAGAAAGGTAAAAGCACTTACTGCAATTATACTTTTCAAAAAAGATTAACTGATGTATGTTCTTTCTAAATAACAGGGAAGCAATTATTATTCAGCACTGCTAAATTATATGTCTTGAATCATCACTTCATAATATTTTGAAGCTAAAAAAGAATTTTAAAAGTATGTTGTTCAACTTCTTTTTTCCCATTATGAGAAAACTGGAGTCTGAGAACAAAGATGAAATTATGCGGATGTGCACTTAATTATTTTTTTACAGTTGACTTCAGTGTTAATATTTCAAGTTTCTAACAGGACTTGAATTGCCTTTTTCATTTTATAATTAAAAATGTGTAAGCACAAAAATTTGTATGTGGAAATTATAACTATGTATTATGGTTATAGACTTTAAGTATTGAAATCTAAGAAAATAAGACATTCAGGCACATGGGAAAACTTTAGAATTCCTCTTTCACCAAGTATAGGAAGGGACCAATTATCTTGAACTGCCTTATAGTTCATAAATCTGCTTCTCTTTTCTCACTCAAGTTAACTGTTAGATTAACAATAGTCATTAAAAACAGTTTATTATGTACTGAATAGGATTATTTAAATGCTATATGTGAGTCTGTGTCAAATTATGATGAACAAGACATTTTACATCATTTGTTATCTTGGTATGCCTTAGATACATGAGATCAATGAAATTTAAAAAGTTCTTACCAATAATATTTCTTAGGGTTTGTGGGCACTGCAACTGCAACTGCTGGGTAGTTTCTTTTCAGTAGCACATTGGAAACAAAAAATGAGTGAAAACTACAGAGACTTTAAATGGCATTACTAAATTAATAATTACTTCTTTTGGGATCCACAGGCAAAGCATCCTTAACTTGCATAAGCATCTTCTTTCTGTGCCTACAGGTGGTACATTGACCAAAAGAACAAGCTGCTGCTATTATAGAGCTCTCAGTCTATTTTCTAAGAATAAGAGTTGTGTTACTCTCAACCCTTTCTCCTACAATTCATAGAAAAATTCCAAGTGAAACAATTAGATGGGGAACTTGGAGGCCATTAAAGTATCTGTCCTTGTCTCTTCTCACCCCCCTCCCAAACTTCCCCACATGTTTTTCTTTTTAAAAGGTTTTTTTTTTATATTTTCCACACAGACCAGGGAAAGTTGTGAAACATGGACATGGTCAGATGCAGGTTTGATTCACAGGCTAAAAGCTTAGCAACTAGAAGGGAGATTCTTTCAAAATTACTGAATTGCAGAAAAGCATTCTTTTAAATTTTTATTTATTTATATATTTTTAGAAAGGGGAAGCGAGGAAGAAAAAAAGGAGAAAAACATTAATGTGTGGTTGCCTTTCATATGCCCCCTACTGGGGACCTGGCTTGCAACCCAGGCAGGTACTCTAGACTGGGAATAGAACCAGCGACCCTTTGCTTGGCAAGCCAGCACTCAATACACTGAGCCATACCAGCCAGGACCAAAAAAGTATTCTTGCTGGGAAAGTTTGGGAACATAAATGCTCCATATTTCAATTACTCTATCCACATGAATAGAATATTATAGATGTCTCAGTTCAAATCATATACACAACCCATTGGTCATGCTGGCAGCTGCTATGATTTACATAAAATGCTTGGAGCAAATGGTTTGGCAAGCATTTTCTAGAATAAAAAAGTGGAGGGGGGGCACTGCTTGGGTTCTACAGTAATCTTTGTTTTTTAATTGGTCAGACCAGCACAAGCAACCCACACAACAACATACGATAAAAATAGTGCTAAAAATACTCTAAGAATTTTGGTTAGAGAATTTGTATTCACTTTTTAACTTCAAACTGCATCACAAATTCCTGATTAGACTTACATTTTTCATTCTTATAGTGACCTAGAAATACCAAATTTGTAAAAACGTTAAGGCTTCACAGTAAAAACAAAAAGACAAATCAAAAGCAAATATGTATTCTCTCTTAAAGGATGAAAAAACATTGGATAAATGATATTTGGGCTATATTTAAGATATTTTTAAGTGAAATAGTGTCAAAACACATCGGTTTGTTTCTTAAGTGCATAGTAGTTAACTTTAACATATTCTTATATTATTGGAATATTACTAATATTCTCTTTTCTCAAACTCATAAGTTAATTTTTTAAAGCTGCTGTTTTTAAACTACAGTCAAAATACAGAATCTATTTAATAAATAGTGAAAGCCCCAACCTTTAACTTCTTCTCATTCTCCAGAGTGAATTACCATTAATAGTTAATAGGCTATCTGTTCGGACATTTTTTTGGTGCACATGAATATACATTCTAACCTATCAGTTTTCTGCCACTCACTCTTTTCAGTCAATTAAAATCAAGAATTATTTCCATTTCAGTAGTGTATGCTTATGTATTTAATTCTTTCTTATTTCCACATTATTCCGTAGTGTTAATGAATGCTATAAAATACTGAGGGTTCGTATTATGAGTGCTTTAAATGTCATATCTACATCCACACACACTAAACTAACCAGTGAGTTTCATTGATTTGGAAACTGGGGTAATATAAGTAATTTTCAATATTTTACCTAGTCATTCTTTTAGTGGCGGATATTTAGGATGTCTGAAATATTTTCACCATCATAAATAATGCTGCGCTAGAAAACTGGAAATCACCTTGTTCATTAAAAAAAAAGAGCTTTTAATTTCATTTTTAGAATTACGGCCCAGCCGTCCTTCAAAATTGCTTACTGTCATATATAATACTAACAAATTTAAATCTCTTAATGTTTTTCTTAATCTGGCGGATGAAAATTTGTGTTCAACTGACACATGACTTTTTTTTCCTTGATGAAAAAAGTTCTCTGATTAAAAAAAGTTAAGCGTTTTTTCATAGATTTTTTAATAATATAAGTATACAAAAGGGACCCCCAAAATGGAATGTATTTACAAAAAAGTATGTATTCTTACATGTTTAAACTGCAGTCACCTTCAAAGTGCTTTCCATTTGATGCAATGCACCTATTAAGACATTTTTTCCATCTCTCAAAACAGTTTCTTAACTCCTTGATTTTATTGCCTTTGAGTGCTTCTGCTGTTTTTTGATTCACTGCTTCCACATCAGCAAAAAGTTTCTTTTGAGATTTTTTTTCACTCAGAGAAACAAATAAAAGTTGCTTGGGGAGAAGTTGGATGAATAGGGAGGGTGCGGCATGGGGTCACACTGCTTTCGGTCAAAAACTGCTAAACTCACTGATGTGTGGGCAGGTGTGCTGATAAATCACCCATCATGAAATGGGCAAACATGTTGAAAGAGTCTTCAAGAAAACCGCACTGAATGCAGCCTCTCACAATGACACCAGCTGGCACACTGATTCAGTTAGGTTCCTGGAACAATTACCTAGTGGGGGAAGTCTGGACTACAAGGGGCCCACCTTCCAGAAGATAATTCTGATTTGGGGGTGTGGGCCCTTTGTCATATTTTTTACATCAACGTCTACTCACATCCTTATGCTTTTCTAATGGGTATATTATTATTAATGATTTATGTTTGTCTTTTCCCCCCTATTTTATAAAATAAAAACTGAAATGTGCCTCTCAGGTCTCCCTCTGTGAGGAACAATATTGACTCATGTCCTAGTGTTTCCCCACTGAATCAACTGCTAGCTTCACTTACATAAGATGCTCCCAGGAGCTGCCCCCAGCCAGTGACTGGGCAGGTGGGGATAAGTAGACCCATCCCACTAAGAACTGAGGGTTTTCTGTGTGGCTTTGTCTTGAGGACTCTGTATCAGACTTGGAGAGATTATCTTGTAACTCTGCAGTTGAAAGTTCAACGCTCTTCCTACCACATGGCCTCCTTGTTCTCTGCACATTGTCTCCTATATTCTGGTCTGAACTCCCCACCCCCAGTTCCCACTTGGGGTTTTCTTTCAGAGGATTTGAACTAAGACACTTTCCAATTTTGTTTATGAGAATATTTTCACTATATAGAGTTTTTGTAGTTGTTTTGTATTTGTGGGTTTTTTTGTCAAATTTATCTTTGCCTCTATGGTTTCTAAGTTTCATTCATGTCTTAAAAGATTTTCCAACCACTAGATTGAAAAAAAAATTGTTTGTTTTCTGGCAGTGGTTCTGTGCTTTAAAGTATTCTTTAAGCCTCATAAGTTAATTAAAATATTTAATGTGAGGTAAAGACGTAATT
Organism: Artibeus jamaicensis; assembly: GCF_021234435.1. Classification (NCBI taxonomy): domain Eukaryota; kingdom Metazoa; phylum Chordata; class Mammalia; order Chiroptera; family Phyllostomidae; genus Artibeus; species Artibeus jamaicensis. The sequence goes on from NW_026522030.1 coordinate 48,220,734, forward strand.
TTAAACTATTTTGCAGATACATTGTTAGTTGCCACAATATCATTTATAAAATAAGTCATCTGTTTCCTGTCACTTTTAATCCCTAAGTTCTCATAGAAATATATATATACACACACACATATATTTGTGTACATAAATATATATACACATATATATTTATTAAGGTTTTAATAAGTTCTACTAATTTATTTGTAAATATTTGCCATGACTTTGATATATACTTTGGTTATATAGTATAACCTATTTCCTTTATTTTGCTCCTCCTTATTGCTTTTTGAGGGGTCTATTTTCATATTCATGTGTATTTATTTTTCCAGCCGAACATGAGCCTCAACTTCACAAATCATTTGGATACGTTAAAAATATATTGACTATATCAACAGAAGATAGAAACATATATTTAAAACAGTAATCCTTCCCATTCAGTAACCTAATTGAACTCTCAATTATTCATTCAGTATTCTTAGTGCCCTTCTATAAAATTTTATAGTTTTTGGTATATAGCTTGTGTTGGTTTCTTATTAAACTGATTTGTAGGTATTTCATAGATTTTGTTGTATTGGTTAACTTAATTTTAAGTGCCTTTGTTCTTGTTGCAAGCTGTTGAATTATGATGCGTTTGATTTTTCTTAATTGTGCTAGATTACATGGAACAAAAATTTACATACATATGATGTATGAACCATAGAGCAACACAAATAGATGAATAAATTAATCAAATAAAGGCAATATGTTTTCTGAGCATGATATGTTCTATTTATAAGCAAAATAATGTATTTTAAAAATACAAACAAAATAACTAAATTATATTAACCTTGGCTACTGCTTGGCTACTGAAATTTTTTATAATGTCTTTTACAACCTGAGCTATGAAAATTAGTGGATCCTATCTATTGGCCTTTTATTTTGATTATCCTCAAAAATTGTAAAATTTTTTTCAGAGATTAAGACTAATTTTATATACTTTTTCATCTTAGCTTGAGTCCTAATTTAATTAGCATATTTACAAAATGAAGAATACAGCTCATCTATATGCTGTTAAAGGTAGGAGGACTGTAAGCAAGCAAAAACAAAGTAAAATGCAAAATCTACATATTCCAATCAGTCTTACATAGGATATATTAGACAAAATTTCAAGTTATATTCCAAGTAACTTGAAATATTGTGTAACATTATAAGTGGTCTTTGCAAATTCTAGAGCACTGCTTGTTGTATTATCAAGTGAAATATACCAAAAATATTTTAGTCATTTAGATTTTGGGACTTGGAACTTATACATGTGAAGCATCACAATATCTCTGACACAAAAGAATTGTTACTTAATAAAGCCTTTTATTTCTTTTGTTTATAAAAAACAAAATAAAGCAACAATTCACTTGGCTACTCACAAGCAGGAAATATTTGTTGTGAACAGTTAACAAAGCACAATGATATAGTCACTTTACCTTTAAAATTATTGGAGGGAATGCAGACTGGTGCTCTTATACTGTGGAAAACAGTATGGAATTTACTTAGAAAACTAAAAATTGATCTGCCTTTTTAAAAAATATTTTATTTATTTATCTTTAGAGGGGAAGGGAAGAAGAGAGGGAGAGAAACATCAATGTATGGTTGCCTTTCGTGCGTCCCCTGCTGGGAACTGGCTTGCAGGGAACTGGTCTGCAACCCAGGCATGTGCCCTGACTGGGAATCGAAACGCGATTGTCTGGTTCGCAGGCCCGTGCTCAATCACTGAGCTACACCAGCCAGGGCCTTGATCTGCCTTTTGATCTGGTGATGCCACTGCTGGGATTATACCCAAAGAACCCTGAAACACCGATTCATAAGAACCTATCCACCCCAACGTTCATAGCAGCACAATGTATAATAGCCAAGTGCTGGGAGCCCATCAGTAAATGAGTAGATCAAAAAACTATGGTACATTTACACAATGGACTACTACAAAGCAGAAAGAAAGAAGGAGCTCCTACCCACGTGACAGCATGAATGAAACTGGAGAGCATTATGCTAAGCAAAGTAAGCCAGGTAGTGAAAGAAAATACCATAGGATCTCACCTATAAGTGGAACCTAATCAATAAAACAAACTAGTGAGAAAAATATAACCAGAGACATAAAATTAAAGAACAAACTGACAGTAACCAAAGGGGAGGGGGTTAACAATGGAAAGAAGGGGAAGGGCTGTCAGGAAACACGTATAAAGGACCCAGGGACAAAGCCAGGAGGGATTGAGGGTGGGAAGTTGGGGTGGGTAGAAAGTGGTGGCAGGAAAATGGAGACAATTGTACTTGAACAACAATAAAAAATAAATGAACTCTTCATTGGGTATTTTTTGGAAATAAATTTTGTGAAATAGGGCAGAATAGCTAATGAACACCTTATCTTAAACATTTTACTCATTAGATTAACATATAGTATAATGTTGGAAGATGTGGTTGCAGGTACATGCTTAACAAACAAAACCTAATACTTATCTAGCACTTCGCAGTTTGCAAAGCATGTGTATGTGAAGACCATCGATGAAGTTTCCTATTCAGCAGCTTGCCAACTGGGTCTGGTTCAGCCTAGGTTCCTTGTAGATCAGGGGAAGTAAAGCAGTCACTTTCCTTTTCTATTAAATGAAGACAGTGCCTTCTTATACCTCTTTCACAGGAATTTTGTGAAAATTAAATATCAATGTGCAAATACACATTCCTTTTCTAAAATACTAAGCAAATGCCAATGATGATTTTTCTACAAAAATCATAATTCAAACACTTCATTTTAAGTAATTTAAACATTAAGCAAGCAACTGAAAACAGCTGTATTTGTTTCTCAGATGCCACAACCAACATTTATAAAATTAGATAAATGTAGGGTACCACAAATGGATGACAACTTCAGGTAAGGAAAAATAATTTGTTTGATAAATATTTACTTTGCCCCTGCTTTCATCCAACTAGATCTTAGTTAATGGTGCATTGTACAGTAATAGGAAAATGCACGCTTGGACTAAGGCCTGAAACTAGTTTCCTAATTATACTTTTTACTCATTTACTTGCTTCCATTTTCTCCTTGATTTCCTTTTCCTATCTGTGATTATAGCAAAGAAGTTACTTCTTTCATACTTCCTTCTTTTGGGGCAAAGGAAAATGAGGCACTTAATAATTTTTGAATATTTACTTTTATATATATATATATATATATATATATATATGATCACATGGATGATCATATATATATATATATATGATCAATTCTCAACACTTCATTCATCCATTAAAATATTCATTTTGTGCATCTGATATATGCCAGTCATTGCTCTAATCACTAGGGAGACAATAATAATTAGCTACAATGTACCTTTAAGGATAGGGAGAAAGGCTATTTAAAAAAAACACATACAGATAAGAAAATATCAGTGAACAATGCTTAAAAGGAAAATAATAAGAAAGTAAAGGTCATTTAAAACAGAGGACAGAATGGAGAAGCTTTTTATTCAGTGGTTTGTTTAAAAAGCCCTCTGAAGATTAGTGAGCGAATAGTGAGCAGTTAACTTAAGTTGGGGATTATGTGTCAGGAAAGAAACAAAATATGAACAGTTCTTGGAGAAGAGTGTTCCAGAAGGCAAGGAGAATGTCAGCATGTTTCAGGAACAGAAGATGGCTGCTCTGACTGATGTCAGGCAAACAAATGGAAAACTGAAAGGAAAGGTGTAGGTAGAAATGGAAATGTCAAAGGCTAGAGACAAGAATAAGGTATTTCAATTTTACTCAGATATGATAAAAAGTGAATCTACTAGACTATGTGAATGTAATTTTCCATTGAAAAGGGTTTTTTTCCTCCTTAAGCATTCTAATATTTTCTATGGTCAACTACTGAGCTAAATAAAATATGCAGATTTAAAATGTTGAGTCTATTTTGACAAAGCTTTCCCTGGAATGCAGGGCAAAAAGTTATAGTTAAAACAAGATACTTTTGTTCCCAACTGCAAGTTCAAAAGGAAAAAAAAGTGCAGCCCTACTATGTGGTTGACTTCAGTCTGGCTGGTAGACAAACCCATATGAGCTACTCAGTCACTAAGCTCTTGGCTAGCGGGCTTCCTCTTATACCTATTTCTAACAGAGCAGTAAGCATGTTATCATCACCATAAGCATTACATTTATTTCATTCCTGTGGTATCCAGAATAATGATCTCCCAGAAAGACGTCTATACATATTAATCCTCAAAATCTGTAACTATATAGCAAGGAAAATTAAGGTTGCAGATGAGATGATGTTAAGTTTCTCAATCAACTGACCTAAAAGTTGTGCCATTATTTTGGATTACCAAGTGTTCCCAATTATCAAGAGTCACAAGGGTCATTAAAAACAAAAGAAATAACTAGCTCAGGTATTGATGCTTTGAAGATGGAGGTGTGGATTAAGTCAGAGAAAAAGGGTGACCTCTTAAAGTGGAAAAGGGAAGGAATAAGATTTTTACCCTAGAGCCTCCAGAAAAATACAACACACTTCCAAAACTTTGATATTAGCTCAGTTACACATGTCTGTCCTAGGAACTGTAAGGTAATAAATCTGTCTTGTGGAATCCACACAATTTATGCTAATTTGTTACAGCAGGGAAAATAAACAAACGATACTCTCTTCAACCACTAGAATGTATTTACTAATATGGCTTGAATTCCTGTCTCTTAGATTATCGAGGTATGCCTATTACCTAGATTAGTGTCAGACACACACAAGACTTCCAATAAAGATTTGGCGAATAAATGAATGATGCCAACATTCTGGTCAAGACCAGTCAATAGCCTTTTATATCATTCAGAGTCAAAGCAAAGCTCATACAGAGCCAGAGAGTTACACAGCACTCTTTACTCTGTTATTTCATTAATTTTTCTTCCTTCTACATTTCTTCTTGAATGTTCTGCTTTAGCAAAACTGACCTGCTTGCAGTTCCTCTGGAATATCAACATACTCCCACCTCAGATATTTTTTCATGCTATTTTCTTCCTTTACTGGGGGTGCTTATCCTCAGGTATCTTCGTGTATTTATCACTTCTTCAAATTTTTGCACAAACATCCCATTAGCAGGCAGGTCATCCCTGACCAACTATTTGAATCCCCACATCCGTTTCCTTTTCTTTTTTGCTCTTTATTTATTTATTTTAATTTTTGTTCAAGTACAGTTTTCTGCCTTTTACTCCTATGCCAGCCCACTCCCCAACCCTCCCCACCTCCCTCTCGTTTCCACACCCCCTTGTTATTGTCCATGTGTCCTTTATACTACTTCCTGTAAATCCTTCCCCTTTTCCCCTGAAATTTACTCCCCTCTCCCCTCTGGTCCCTGTCAGCCTGTTCTCTATTTCAGTGTCTTTGGTAATATTTTGCTCGTTTGTTTGTTTTGTTGTTTAGGTTCCTATTAAAGGTGAGATCATATGGTATTTGTCTTTTACCACCTGGCTTATTTCACTTAACATAATGCTTTCCAGTTCCATCCATGCTGTTGCAAAGGATAGGAGCGCCTTCTTTCTTTCTGCTGCATAGGATTCCATTGTGTAAGATGGGAGTAGAAGGAACATTCCTCAATATAATAAAGGCCAGATATGAGAGACCTATAGCCAACATCATACTCAATGGGCAAAAACTAAAATCTTTTCCACTAAGATCAGGAACAAGACGAGGTTGTCCACTTTTTTGCTCTTGATGCCTCCTTAGCACCTGCATATATTTCTATATATTTATTTGCTTTTTGTTCATTCCCAATTAGAAGATAAACTCCAAGAGGCTTTTTTTGTTTGTTTTTTTCCTGCTATGCTTGGCACATACTGGGTGTTTAGTAAATATTAATAGAATGGATCACACTGTCCCAACAAAGACCTTTCTGCAAGTGTTCCATACAATGCTGCAGCCAATCAAAATATCAGTCCAGAAGAAACTGTTTTATTGAAGAAAACAAAGACTAACAAAGCTTAGATTATTGTCTGAAATTGCAGCACTCTGAAGACACCAACACCTGAAAGACAGCCAAAATTTCCAGAGAAATAAATTAATAAAGACTTTGAAAGTTAATACTATTCTCTGAGTTAGTAATGGCACTGAAAGGAGCTCTAAGCAATACAACACAGATTACCTGGGCAAGAGAACCAAGAGTGAGTTGTCTAATAGAAAAAAACAGTAATATAAGAAAGCACTTTACATACATTATAGTTTCCTTTTTACAAGTCTGTGTATAGTAAACTAGAGGTCTCATTCCTGAGGATGGAATGAGTGACTCTATTAAATTCCGTCAGTGTCTCCATAAAACTCCAGGACTCTTTAGACACAAAATAGTGAGATTATTTGGAATAAAATGCACTTTATGGCTAATAAGAATCAGTATCCTCCTTGCTTCACATTCATTAAGTCAGACGGGACAGTGTCTTGTCAGAATTCGGTCCATGGGAACCCAGGGTGAGCTACCACACACTATTCTCACACTCTATCAACACAATGACCTGTAAGACTATAATGATGCATAGCAACTGGTTTTCCATCTGTCCCGAGTGCAGAGCAAGATGTGCTAATGCCCCACAGAGGAAATTCCTGAACCTTCTGCTTCTACCCAAAAGACAGTGAGCATGCTTGTCCTGCAGGCTGGACGGACTGATATAGGAGTCACTACCTCTATGCTACTTTGACATCCTCATAATATTTATTCTTTCAAAGAAAAAAAAGCTAGTTCAAATGTTTTGTGTTAGATTAAAAGTTTGTACTCTATTTGTTTCCCTTCACAGGGACTGACCTTTGGAAACCAGCATTCAAGGGAATGGGATATGGGGAAATCGCATGTTCTGTTTTGAAAAGTCAGAAGCTTGAATTAACCATTGAACATAGTAAAAAGATCCCATAGACAAGGCAGATAAGTGGAAGCTACTTTGTTGTTGCCTCCTGAATAGCACTCTTAAACTTGACAAGTATTTTCAGTAGCAGCAAATAGGGAGCCTTGTTGTGTTCATTCTAAGTAGCTCGCCATGGTTCTCGCTGGTAATTTCCTTACTGTTGTCTTTCACTCAAGTTAGTCCAAAGCAATGCAATTATATCAAAGTATCAGAATGGATTGACTCTACCTATGTTGTACTGGCTTCCCTTCTTTGCATTTATCATGTCCAATTATTTATGTACCCACCTAATAGTAATATGATAAAAACAAAACATTTCTGTAGATCTTCATGATTTGCAAAGCAGCATTTTATCAACTTTGTTCAGCTTAATCTTTGCAGTGGTTTATGAGCTATGTATTCACAAGTCTCATTTTGCAGATGATGAAAATAAGAGTTTAGATAATTTGTCAAAATTATAAATTATAAATGGCAAATAAAAGATTTAGCTGTGTATTGCATGAACCGAAATCAATGGCACCTCATTAAAGTGATATGCCTTTCTGATTTGGTACATATCTATAATATAAAAATATATATTTACAAGACAGTTATATTGCATTTGCTGACCCTCTTTTTAGAGGAACAAGTAAATAGCTAATAAAAGGAAAATCTCAGTAGTATGCATATGAAACACAATTTTATAGCCAATTACATCCAGGGATAAAGGACTCATTATACACAGTAATATCATTTATATTTGCCCTATCAACATAATCACCAAATATTAATAATTATTAATTGAGAATAAGAAATGAAGCATCAGTTTCCTGATTTAAAATTTATTTTGAACAAAAGTAACTGAAAATAAGTAAAACTTTGAATGGGCAAATAGAGTACAAACTTTTAATCTAACACAAAACATTTGAACTAGCTTTTTTTTTCTTCAGAAGAATAAATATTTTGAGGATGTCAAAGTAGCATAGCGGTAGTGATTCCTATATCAGTTCATGCAACCTTCACATCTAAATCTCCTCTAAGGACTGTCTATTCATTTTAGAATTGAGTAGAGTAAATATTTCAACTTCACTAACCTGAAGGAACACCAGGACGAGAAAAGCTCATGTGGTGAAAAAATTCAGGCAACATGTCAGGCTTTAAATAACACTTTGAACAAGAAGTATTTTTCAAACAGATTATTTAGTGATATTACTTCTAAATCTGAAATTTGCCCACTGTTTAGGGCTTTAATTTATAGTCAGTTAAGAATTGAAGGTATTGAAAAACAATCTCAGTTTAAGGAAGGGTTATATTAATTTTGATCTGATGCAGTTCTTCCTTTTCTCTATAATTCTATTTACATTTGTAAATGCCACTCAATTTTAATTGACTCTCTTTTTTCCCCACTATTTTTTCTAGTAACTATAGTTTCTTAGCAATGAAATATATCCAAAGTTTCAAAACTCTTATGTTAGTATATTATTAATACCAAATAAATGCAGTACAAAAATTGTGATAGACTTTACAACACAGGGATTTACATGAACAAGAATATTTCTAGTGTGAATAAACTATAAAATTATTTTACCCATAAAATATGTAGGAATACCAGGTACCTATTTTGGCAAATATGAATTTGATTCACACTTAACCCCTCCACTCTGTTACAAATGTCATTTTTAACTTATTCAACATTGTTCAACTAACATTAATAATATATCTTATATTATTTAATAATCAAATGACTATTTCATCAGGTGACCTTAACTGTGCTCTTAAATATTTCACATGCCCAAATAATATTAATTCAGAATTGGTGTCAATATTGTAAATGACTATACCTGTTTTTATTAATCACTACAGTATCATCTGTTGTGACATATTTTAAAAATTATTTTACTGTTGTTCAAGTAAAGTTGTCTGAGTTTACCCGCCACCACTCACCCTGACCCCAGCCATCCCTTCCTTCCTCCCCTGCTTTCACCCACCTTGGTTCTCTCCATGTGTACTTTATCCTTGTTCCTGAAAACCCTTCCTCCCTTTCCTCCCATATCCCCTCCCACCTCCCCTCTGGTTACTGTCAGATTGTTTTAATTTCAATGTCTCTGGTTATTTTTTGCTTGCTTATTTGCTTTGTTGATTTAGGTTCCACTTATAGGTGAGATCATATGGTATTTGTCCCTCACTGCCTGGCTTATTGTCAATGGCTACTTTAAAATGCAACCTCTTTTTATTAAAGCCATGCTAAAAACAAACAAAAGAACTGTAATAATAATAATAATACAGCTTTGATTTTGACAATGTTTTAATACCCACTATATACTTTGACATTCCCAGTAATCATATGATTAGGAAGGGCAAGTTATTATTCCACTTTTATAGAGAAGAAAAACCAGGACTCATAAAGTTCAAGTGACATGTCCAAGGTTACTTTGCTAATATATATAAAAGCAGTCATGAAGGTCACTCCTAGAATTGGAATCCCAAAGTCAGTGTTTTTTACCTTTTATAAAATAGCACCACTGCTTTGATACAACTTTGTGCATTAATAAAGAATAAAACATTTTATTGTTGCTATATGTAAGAAGCAAGATGCAGCATTTTTATTATTGCTCTGAAGTAGAATTAATTGGTTTTGTACATTCTGATTAGGATTATAGTCTGTACTTTGGCTATGAGGTAAAATAAATAAATTTAAGTGCTAACAGTCATGAAAATAAATACCAAACAATAATAAAAGAGAATATAAAAGAAGTCACAGCTTCACATTTTCCTGTTTTAGAACTAAATTTTAAAAGGTGAAAATTATCCAGATGGTTTTGTTGCACAGAAAGTGCCTTGAAATCCTATCTATTTAAAGACTTACATACCTGTATTTTTATTGTAAACACAAATATTAAATATCAAGGAAGATAACACATAATACAAAAACTCAGTATCTTTATTCTTTTTATTTAATTTAAATTAATTTATGGAGTGACATTGGTTAATAATATTACATAGATTTCAGGTGTATAATTCTATAATACATTCATCTGTATATCACATTGTGTGTTCAACACCAAATTAATCTCCGTTCCTCTCCTCTAAAAGAGGATTAACTCTTTTACCTCCCCCCTCCCTTTCCCTCTGGCAGTGACCATACTGTTGTCAGTGCTTATGAGTTATTTTTTTTTGTTGTTGTTTGTTTGTTTAATCCCCTCATGTAATTCACCCAGCATATTTAAACTGCTTCCCCTATAAAAGTTGTTGGTCTGTTTCTTGTATCTATGAATCTGTTTCCATTTTTTTTCGTTCATTAGATTCCACATGTAAGTGAAATTACATGGTATTCTTGAAAGGTCCTCAAGGAGGCTTGGGCAGAGGCAGGGGTTGGCAGAGACAGACAGGGGGTATGAGCTTTGTGGCTCTGGGGTGAGGGCCATCTTTCCCTTGCACTCCTAATCAGCACCACTGGTTCTGTGCAGAGCCCTTCTTCCACATGGCCAAATCTTGATTTATTTAGTGTGATGATGAACTCTGTGGGCCTCATCCTGAATTCTTTCTGAAACCCTGCTCTACCACAAACATCCAAGGCCCCAGGCAAGTGACACTGACTTTGGTATAGCCCGAGACTTTTCCTGAGAGTCCCAAAGCCCAGTACTTGTGCTGGGTTTGAACCTGTGAACATCAACTATTGAATGGCACTCACCTACCTTGTGACTTACTGAGAACCTATGCATGTATGTTGCATACTGGCAGAGGCTCTTTCAGTGACTGAGCCTAACAGGCAGTAAGAAGCAAAATCAGATCTCGGGGTGCCTTAAATCTTTTGCTAATCTGCCCCTGGGCTCAGAACTGGTGGAAGCCTTGCCACATAGCCTGGTGACCTTCCATGCACACCCAGCAGAGGCTGCCAAAAAACTGAATTGCATTGTAGCTCCAAATAAGTAGCCTAGGGCTTTTCACAAGCATTATCTGACAGTGACCTACACCAGTGTTCCTCTCAAGAGTCCTCATTACCAACACACTTGGTGGCAGGCTTCAGACTACATCAGAGCATGACTCAAATAGTTCCACAAGCAGCCCACACAAAGGGCCATCTTTTCAAGGAATAGACCCTGCTGGGTTAATTTAGCTTTGTGAATTTAGCCATAGCACAACAGTTCATACACTGTGGTAAGGGTCGATCCTCATAGCCAACTCAAGGATCAATTCCACCCACGAAGAAGTCAACAACAATCAAAACTCCACTGTAACAAAAGAACTCACATAACACACAAGGAACATTCTTGGAGCACCTAGCTCAGGTGATCAAGAAGACTGCACTACTGAGCCCCATAGGACATCTATTACATAAGGCCACCCCCAAAGGTAAGGAGATGTAGCAGATTCACCTAACACATAGAAACAAACACAAATGAGGAGAAAAAGAAACATGACCCAGGTGAAAGAACAGGAGAGACCTCCACAAAAAGAGCTAAATGAAATGGAGGCAAGCAATATGGCAGATCTAGAGTTCAAAACAATGTTTATAAGGACACTTAAGAAACTTAGACGAAGAATGGATGGAATCAGTGAGAAATTAAACAGTGAAATAGTAAGCATGAAAAAGGAAAGAGAAACCATAAAAAAGAACCAGTCAGAAAAGAAGACTACATGGGAGTAAAAAAACAGAAAACTGTACTTGATCAATAATTAAATAAAATTTTAAAAGCTAAAAAAGAAAAGAAGGCTACAATATCTAAAATGAGGAAAATACAAGAAGGAATAGGAAATAGATTAGATGAAGCAGAGGACTGAATCAATGATTTAGAGGACATGGTAGAAGCCAACGCCAAGTCAAAGGGCCAGAAAGAAAGAAATAATTTAAAAAAAAATGAAGATAGCTTAAGGGACTTTTGAGACACAAGAAGTATAACAACATCTGCATCATAGGAGTACCAGAAGCAGGAAAGACAGAACAAGAGATCAAAAACCTATTTGAAGAAACAATGACCAAAAACTTCCCTAACCTGGTGAAAGAACAAGACACATAAGTCCAGGAAGTGCAGAGGGTCTCAAATAAGATGAACCCAAAGAGGCCCGCATCAAAACACATCATAATTAAAATGGCAAAGGTTAAAGACAAAGAGAACATCTTAAAAGCAGCTAGAGAAAAACATTTAGTTACCTTCCAGGGCACTTCCATAAGACTGTCAGCTGATTTCTCAATGGAAACAGTTCAGGCTAAAAGGGATACCCATGGAACATGCCAAGCAGTTAAAAGCTAGGACCTACAACCAAGACTACATTACCCAGCAAGGCTATCATTTAAAATAGAAGGAAAAATAAAGAGTTCCCCATTCAAGAAAAGACCAATAAAGTTTATTACCACCAAACTAGTATTATAAAAAATGTTCAACAGCCCTGGCTGGTGTAGCTCATTTGATTGAGTGCAGGCTGAGAACCAAAGGATCGCCAGTTCGATTCCTAGTCAGGGCACATGCCTGGGTTGCAGGTGGGGGCCATGTGAGAGGCAACCACACATTGACCTTTCTCTTCTTCTCTTTATCCTTCCCTTCTCCTCTCTCTAAAAATAAATAAATAAAATATTAAAAAAGAAATATTAAATGATCTTCTTTAATAATAATAAAAATAAGAAGGAAAAAAACAAAGGCACATACCCAGAAAGAACAAAATAGCAATAGCTATGTACCAATCAATAATCACTATAAATGTAAATGGCTTAAATGCTTCAATCAAAAGACACAGGGAAGCTGAATGGATAAGAAAACACAGCCCATCTATAGGTTGTCTTGACACCCACTGTAGAACCAAAGATACACACAGACTAAAAGTAAAGGCATGAAAAATATATTTCATGATAATAGAAATGAAAAAATAGTGCTGGGGTAGGAATACTTATATCAAACATAAAGTCTTTAAAACAGACACTGTAACAAAGGATACTACATAAAAATAAAGGAATCAATCCAACAAGAGGCTATGACCCTTTTAAACATTTATGCACCCAACAGAAGAATACATAAATATATAAAACAGATCTCGATAGACATAGAGGGAGAGATGTACAGTAATACAGGTATAGCAGGGGATATTAACACCTTATGATATTGTAAATGTATCTTTCAGACAGAAAACCAACAAGGAAACAGTGGCCTTATATGACACACTAGATCAGATGGATTTAATTGATATATTCAGTATCTTTATTCTTTAAATTAATAATCATTATTTTGATAGAATAATGTGGTTTTTCAATTTATTCTTTAGGTGGCTTATTAAGCTCAAATGTTCAACAATTTCCATCATTCAGTTAAAGCATTAGCTATCTCACCTTATTAATCATTTCCCCTAACTTCATTTCTCACACTATTAAGAACAGGGTCACTGTAATTCTAGTGAAACACTCATCACCACCAGCAGACTAGCCATCTCCTTTCTTCCTGAGACCCTAGTAAGAAAGATTAAACCCAAAAGTCCATTATCAAAATTTACTATTTATCTGTGAGAATGTTGGTAGCTTGCAGTAAGATAAAGAATTCACACTGATCTTAATTTTAAATCATTTCAATTATTAAGTAAAGTTTTCAGTAAAAGTGACTAGCCCAGTTGAGAAGGGTATATTAGCTGTCTGTTGCTGCAAATCAAATGACTCCAAAACTTAGCAGGTTAAGACAACTACAAACTAGTTTTATTGTTGTTCAAGTACAGTCGTCTCTATTTCCCCTCCACCGCTCCTCCCATCCTAGCTACCCACACTCCCTACCTTGGTCCCACCCCCCTTGGTTTTGTGTATGGGTCCTTTATACATGTTTCTAAAAAAACCTTCCTCTTTGCCCCCTTTTATTCCTTCCCACCTCCCCTCTTGTTACTGTCAGTTTGTTCTTCATTTCACTGTCTCTGGGTATATTTTACTTGCTTGTTTATTTTCTTGATTAGCTTCCACTTATAGGTGAAATCATATGGTATTTTTCTTTAACCACCTGGCTTATTTCACTTAGCATAATGCTTTCCAGTTCCATCCATGCTGTCATGAAGGGGAGGGGCTCCTTTCTTTCTGTTGCATAGTATTTAATTGTGTAGATGTTGCACAGTTTTTTGATCCACTGATTTACTGATGGGCACTTAGGTTGCTTCCAGCACTTAGGTATTGTAAATTGTGCTGCTATGAATATGGGAGTGCATTTTGAAATGGTGTTTCAGTGTTCTTTGGGTATAATCCCAGCAGTGAAATGCCATTTTTACTTTTTTCTTCTTTAATTCCATTTTTAAACAATTTCATTTTTAGTTTTTTTGAGAAAATCACATACTATTTTCCAGTATGTGAATGCTGGAAATGCACCAGTCTGCATTCCCACCAACAGTGCACTAGAATTCCCTCTTTTCCACAACCTCACTAGCACTTGCTGTTTGTTGATTTGGTTATGAGGGCCATTCTCACCAGTGTGAATTGGTATCTCATTGTAGCTTTACTTTGCATCTCTCTGATGGCTAGTGATGCTGAGCATCTTTTCACATGTCTCTGGATCCTCTGTATGTCCTTAGAGAAGTGTCTTTTCAAGTCCTTTGCCCATTTTTAATGGGGGTTGTTTTTCTTCCTGGAGTGGAGTCATGTGAGTGCTTTATATATTTTGGAGACCAAACCATTGTCTGAGGTACCATTGGCAAATATGTTTTTCCATATGGTTGGTTTTCTTTTCATTTTAATGCTGTTTTCTTTAGCCATGCAGAAGCTTTTTATCTTGATGAGATCCCATTTGTTTATTCTTTCCTTTATGTCCCTTGCTCCAGGACACATATCGGTGAATCATTGTTTCATGAAATATCTGAGGTTTTCCTGCCTATTTTCTCTTCTAGGACTTTTATGGTATCACAACTTATATTTAAGTATTTTATCTACCTTGAATTTATTTTTGTATATGGTGTAATGGTGATCGAGTTTCTTTCTTTTTTTTTTTTTTTGCATGTAGCTGTCCAGATCTCCCAAAACCATTTGTTGAAGAGGTTATTTTTACTCTATTTTATGCTTCTGCCCCCACTGTCAAATATTAATTGACAATAAAAACTTGGCCTCTATGGGCTCTCTATTCTGTTCCATTGATCTATGTATCTATTTTTATGCCAGTACCAGGATGTTCTGATTACAGTGGCTTTGTAGTACAGTTTTATATCCAGTGTTGTGATCCCTCATGTTTTGTTCTTTTTTCTCAAAATTGCTGCAGCTATTCAGGGTCACTTATGGTTCCATATAGATTTTTTAAATGTTTGTACCATATTTGTGAATTATGTCCTTGGTACTTTAATAGGGATTGCATTGAATCTGTAAGGTGCTTTGGGTGGTATGGACATTTTGATGATGTTATTTCTTACAGTCCATGAACATGGTACATGCTTCCATCTCTTTGTGTCCTCCTTAATTTCATTCTTTAGTGTTGTGTAGTTTCCTGAGTACAGGTCTTTTAATTTCTTCATTAGATTTACTCCTAATTACAAAGTATTTTTATCTCACAAAGTTTCTGAGGATCACAAATCCAGACATGGTCTAACTGGCTGGTTCAGGCTCCTGGTCTGTCACATAGTTTCAGAACTAATTTCCACTGAAGCTGCATCATCTGAAGGCTTGACTGGGGCTGGAGGAGGTACTTCCAAGATGGCTCACCCATGTGCCAGAAAAAATTACCTTTTTAAGGTTTTTATTTCTGAAATTTTCTGACAATTTAGATATTTATGTTAACCTAAATTGCTCTGAGAAACATAGAATACTTCACTCATTTATATCTTTCCTTTATGTAATTCTGACAATATTAAATAATCTGGTTATATATTATAACATATTTTAAGCAGTCTTTTAAATAACATCCTATCAACATTTAATATGTTACATGATGATACCCTTATAGTAAAGACATTTGTAAGGTGCCATAATTTCAATGATTTAGATTAATACAAATCACATTCTCATAAATTGGATACTGGCATATGACCTTCTTTTATATTAATCTAACTATAATGGAAGGATTTGACATTTTAGGCTATAAAAAAATAGTTCACTATCTCTACTGTATGGGCAGTCACCTTACATCTTTGAAAATTTTCCTTCTGATTGAGCTCAAATGAATGTCATTCTGAGAATCAAATATATTCTACCGGAGTTATTCATTTATAGAAATCTAGGTAGTCTTAAAGATTGTAATCAGTTTGTAGCAAAATAACTTTCCATATGAAAAAGAGACAAGGTAATAATTCTGAGAATAAAAACATGGAGTAGAAAGGCATTTGTATTGGACAAGTTGGTAAATAACAACTTTAAATAGCATTAGGTATTTGGGAATCTGCATTTACTTATTATAGAAGAAAATGTACACTCAGAAGAAACAAATTTACAGGTAACACATCGGAGTTGCACTTACTTGAAAACAAATAAACCCATTTATTTACTGCAGTAAAATCTAGTGACCATGTATGAGGCCTTACTGCAGGACACAAAGTATACTGGGAAAGTAGTTTTTGGTATTTTTATTTTTTTGTTCACAAGAAGCCAAAGCTCAGCAGGATGAGCCCACTCACCCAAGAAACAGCTGGACTTAAAATTTAAACTGAAGAGTGTTTATGCCTATGTGAGTGTTCTTAATATTCTGTTCTTTAGAATAGCATTCTAGCACTTGTTTGCTGGATTATCAACATCTGAACGGAAGTACAGTTGGCAGTATTTATTGCTACTCATATATACAAAAACTATGCTGCATATATTTGTCATAAATTTGACCTAATTTGGTACTGTTTGCTCTTCCTCCTTGATTGTTTCTACAGAAAATATAAATATACAACAAAAATGTGTGGTTATCTTTTTCTGTAATACTGCACTTACCAAACATATTACAAATAATGACAGATGAAATGCTATCTAAAAACGCTAACATTATGAATAATTAGAACTTTTGTCCAAAAATTAATGTGGAGTATATATTTAGGAAAAATCAAGTAGTTCTTTTTTAAGAGTTATTAAACAATGCAGCTAATTTTCAAGAATAACCAGTCACAAAACATCAAGAGTTTTCGTAAAAAGAGTTTAGCTCATTTTACCTGCAAAAAAGATGATCAATAAATCCTTCCAGTAAGTTCAGTTGGTGGCATATGTACTGGGTGTCCACACAAAGTCAGACATCAGCCACATACTCCAGTGTGATGGAAGGTGACTGGTGTCACAGAGCCTGACGAACCCACTGACTGAAGGGAGGCTGAGACAACAGCTATTGGGGACGGAACCAATTCCGTTTTAACATATTTCAGCCAGTTCCCTCTTCCTGTGCCAAAAAGTCAGAGCAGAGTCAGCCTGACAGTCATTGATTTTTACATATGTGTATGTAAAAAATATTTACATGGGTGCACACACATACCATATATATACTCACTTTTGTGTGTATATTGATGGATAAATATACATTCAAAATATTGAAAATAAAGGTATCTTAATAAGCAATTATTAAAACATGAGTCTTCACTGATTTTGGTAAACATCCAGATATATTTTACTATGCAAAAGAAGTGACAACAAAATTTTTTGCCACAATCTTTGTGGTATTGGAAAGAAAATGGGATGTGGTAACAGTGGAGTTGGATGATGGCTAAACATCTACGTGTGCTGGTCTTTCTGTAGAATGTGGAGAATTATATCAAATATACTACCTCACATTATAAAGAAATGGGATCCGGTCAGACACTCTGCATCTAGTTCCAGCAGTTAATCTTTATTGCCTTGGACCTGACTTCAGTTTCCTTGACTATAAAATAAAAGTAGCCTATTTTAATCCATTCGATCCATTTACTATCAAAGAAGAAATCACATGCTATAGAGTGATTGGAGGATTAAATGAGACAAAATATACATTATATGTTAAATATATACTCAAACTAAATAAGTATACGATAAATATGAACAAATGTTATAGTTCACGTGGTTACCACTCCAAAACTCCCCCACTGCCCCACCCTCTGACAAACAAACACCCAGAATTCTCCTTAGTCGTATGTGGGAAAGTTTAACCAAGGAGAAAAATATAAAAAGAGGTTTAAAACCTCTGCTTGCACTCATTCTTTTTTACGAACACCATCATTTTTACTAAGATTTTTAGTGTTTACACAATGCCTAATATATAAACATGTGTCAAAATCCAAAGCATATTGATATATTTGTACAGATTTATTTAATAAATATATTTGTATTTAATATGGTTGGGCTTTTTAAAGTTATTGAACACTGTAGCTAATGCTCAAGACCAACCAGTCAAAAAACATCGAGCATTTTCATAAAAAGAGGTTAGATCATTCTACCTTAAAAAATAGAGAGGTAAAACAGTAAAACAATAGCTCCTTTGAAAATTAGAACATGGTTCCACAGACCATCTACATTTCGAGAGGCTTTTTCTCCTCTGAACTTTCAAACCTGTTGAAAAATTCCTCATAAGGATCTTTGTTTCTCTCACTATTTCTCTGTCTTTGAACTATTGATACTTGTTCTCCCCATTTTCTTTCATTTTATATCATCAAGGATTGCATACTTTATATTCCTCTTATATGAACTTCAAATATATCTTCTATTTCTACTTCAATAGCATGGCTTGTCTGCTTAATCACAGTGACAGTAAACCTGCAGAATTACTGAATGAATATACCCTATTTCAAAACAAAATGAGCTCTTCACCTATAAGCTTCTGATTATATCTCTCTTTTTGATTTTTACAAAAAAAAATTCTCATCCATTTCAATGAAGCACATGCGCCCTTTGAATACCTTTTTACCTTTTTTCATTGCCTTTACTATGTATAAAATATGGTAGTTGGAGTCTAAATTGACTATGAAAACTTAAGAAACTAGCAGATAGAGAAATGATTATGTTTAGTAAATTACAGTATCAACTTGTTTCATAAAACTTCTGTCTCTTTGACTTTAATGAAAATTACTCAGTGATTATCGGGGAGGTGGGAGAACAGAGGCAACCTGGGGAGGTAGGGAACACACACTAAACCCCAGCCTGCAGGAGAACTGAATCCCGGAAACGTTTGCTAAATGAAGTGGCTGACCCTGCTGTCTGCCTGGCTGGGCAGGTGGACCCTTCTTCCTCCTGTTTCTAGATTTGCTTGCTAACTTGAAAACACCCACTTTCTCTATAGAACAAAAAGTTACAAATACCAGAGGGAAAAAGGGTGGAGGGTGGTAGAAGAGGATGAAGGGGGAGTAAATGGTGAGGGAGGAGTACTTGACTCGGGGCCGTGAACACACAGTACAACGTACAGAGGATGTGTTATAGAGTTGTGCATTTGAAACCTATATGATTTTATTCACCAGTGTCACCCCAATGACTTTAATAAAAAGGAAAAAGAAAACAGCAGTGAGTTACACCACCAGATGAGACCACTTACACTAATTGCATTCTGTTTAAAAATAGCCTAAAGAAGGGGTCATTTTGTGGTTCCCACTGTATGCATACATTTTTAGTGGAGAGCTGAGGCAGAGAATGACGCCAAATCTATGTGATCTGAAATACATCATTTAACATTCTGAAAGCTGGAAACTTTAGTATTACATGGGTTTCTCTCTATTCTCAATTTAAGATTATAAAATAAAAGCCTGGAATAGTACAATCAATGAAAGATCACAAAGTTTGATTTTTCCAGTTTGAATAAGCAGTATTAAATTTTACCCATTAAAAGGTATCAAAAATGTTTAATGGTAAGTTTCTCGTCCATGAAACTGTTAGCTCTGATATTACTAAACCACCCTCCCTATAGCTGCATTATTAAATACTTCATAGGTGCTAAGAAATAAGAATTCCAATAACAGCACCTGCTGTTTTGTATAGCTTATCAAATGCCCAGCATTAGGCTAATAGCTACAGGTAAATTAAAGATAATCAAGAAACTCCCTGAAAAATAAGTGGCTATGTAATCTATTATCCAAATCTGTATACTTTTGAGAGCAAAAGCAGCATCATTAATGATTAAACTACTAAAACAAACCTAAACTGATTTTCCTGGGAAAACTGGGCCATAGGGTAACTGATATATGTTGTAAGTATTCGCTAGCAAGGAGAAAAATGTGTAGGCATGTGCACAGGGGCATGAACACCTGCCATGGCTGGAATCAGAGGTAATGGTGGGAAGAAAATGATAGGCTGTTCATTGTCTTGTTTCATTAGTTATAGTAAATGAGTTTATTGCTTTTGAAATTTAAGTAAATTAAAAAATTAAAATGAAGAATGATTAAGAAGCCTCCCACCAATCTTAATATGTGAGTAGAAAATGTTTCACTTCTCATCTGAGATAATTCATGTGAAAATGTTGGAATTAACATCGCCCAGGAACATCGAGTGTGTAGAACATGAAGCTGGGACACAACCATGTGCGCCTCACTGTCTCCTGACTATAGTTTCCAAGAGAAGATTTCTTGATTGAGCATCAGTGGAACTCATACTTCTCCATTACAGGTAGGGCTCTCTTGACAATTTCAATGATCAGCATTTTGCCCTCAGGAAATTCATAAATTATGAAGAGCATGCTACTCATCAGTTGCCAGAACAACCCTTTGTGGCATTCATCTTATAAGTATCATGCAGTGGTCATTCCCAATTGGAGTACAATACCCAGCATATGAAAATAGTAAATATTTTATAGCTTCAAATCCAGAGTTTTCACTGAAGTACATGGACATATAACATTATATCATATTTAAATAAACATCAAATGAGAGAATTTATGGAAACAATAAACTATTCCTAATCTATAATTTACATCATCTTATTGACAGGAGTGGATTATAAAAATGAGACTACATTGCCTATTGGATGGTAGCACAGAGTGAAATTTGCCCTCTTTAATTGAATATGTGAACAATATAAACAAAACTTGGATAAAAATTTTAAAATATTATTATAAAGTACTACTATAAAGTACCTAATAATACAGATATTTAATAAAGTTGTCAGTTTTGGCATCAGGCTATTAAACGTGTTTGACCATACTGAACAATATAAGTGCAATCCAATAACTGGTAGTTAAGTTTGTTAAATTTCCTCATTTGATTGAAATATCACTACTGTCTTTAAAGTTGTATTTGAAATAACTTCTAAAAAAAAACGTGTCAGCCAGGTACCATATGTCAGGCAGTCTGGTCATTGTAAGTTTATTGGCTAGCTATGTAAAATAATAAACTAAAAATGCTACAATAGGTATGCACTTATTTATTCGATCAGTTATTCATCAAACATTTGTGTAGCGCCTACTATGTACCAGGCATTTTGCATGCTAAGCACTAGGAAATAGTGGTGA
Source organism: Artibeus jamaicensis (assembly GCF_021234435.1). NCBI lineage: Eukaryota > Metazoa > Chordata > Mammalia > Chiroptera > Phyllostomidae > Artibeus > Artibeus jamaicensis. The sequence continues at coordinate 48,241,877 of NW_026522030.1, forward strand.
ATAAACTATGTATTTTTTCCTAGGGCTCAAATTTTCCTTAGAAATTATTTAACAAGTAATATGCTTTATGGAAAAAAAATACAAGCTGCTAAATGATGTTAACCACAGTTGTGGCTAAGTGTGAGGAGTCAGGAAAAGCCTGGAAGACTTCAGAAGTTCCTGGAAATTAACCAATTAGGATTGAGAGTGAGCTTAATGAATAAGAAAGGAAAATGTTAAAAAGCTATGCAAACACTCTGAGGGGAGCAGCCTAGTGGGTAAAGGGTGCCTTGCAACTGCGAAACAGTTCTTGATGTTTTAATAACTCAGCAAGCACTCTGTTTTTTAACTATTCTAAACATTTTGGTTATCTTTGAAAGTCAGGTTCCCTCTGTCACCTGAGTTAGTAGAAAAAATTAGGGACAATGATGGGACACTTGTAAACAAAATTCTAAAAGCTCATGAGTTGGTGTAGCATTTTTGGAAAGATAACTAGTTGGGTTTTAAATTACATTTACTTTAAAATGTTTTTCGGTATTGTAACACATGACTATTTTAGGAGTTAGCTTTTTCAGAAAAGCATCTTTCTTATTGTATCAAGAGCATTATTATAAAATTAGGATTCTGTGACCAAGGGAAACAGCATCGGGTACCCACTGAAAGGCACCTGCCGTCCTTTTGCCTGCCATTAGTAACACTTATTGATTGTTGGTTAGTGGGGCATTATCTGGTCTGTCCATTGTAAAATTACACTTTTCTTCAAGTGTCCTGCAAGGAATCTACACTACTATGCAATCATGTGAATATACATTATGCAAAATGATTGATCCAGATTAAAAAAGCAAAATGTTCCTTCAAATTGAAACACACATAAGGAGCCAAGCAATGTTTACAAAAATAAAGGCACACCTTTGCACATATTAAACTCCTGATCTTCCCATATAAAGAACAAAATCTTTAAAACAAGGAAAAAGATTAAGAGAAAAAGAAAAAAGAAAGGAATGGGACAAAAATTATTTTAATAGCAGAATTCTCATCAGATTCAACAGAGGCAAGAAGAAAATTAAGTAATTTATTCTAAATTTTTATTAAAATAATTATCAGTCTAAACGTATATAATGGTTAAGATATTTAAGAGTGAAGGCAAAATGAATTTTACCCTATCTTTCATTCATAGAAAAACTTATGTATTCTGTTTATTAAAATATTACTGAAACCACAATAGAAAGTACTTGAAACCTGAACACACAAGACTGAACTTATAATTCTGGCTTTGTAACAATGAGAGAGATCTGTCTGTCTGCTCAGGGTCAAAGGGAGAGTTAGTGTCTGAAAATGGAGACACAGGGAGTGTGCGGAGAGGGTTTCCTGCAGAACTATTACTTTGGGTTGGGGGACCAAGCTAGTCCTTGGCAACTTTGTAGGGAGGAAACTGTAAAATAAATAATCCGATCTCATTTGCTCACTCCAAGTTGGAGGGGTAAGGACCCATTCATGGAGGCCACGTGACTCAACCTCCAGGGACAAAGAATGGTTAAAATGATGGAAAGTGAATCCATGATGGCAAATAAAATTAGCACATAGCCTAAGACCAAAGCCCTGCTTTTGATATCCAGCTCTAGCATTTATATATCTAATAACATCTGCTTCTTAAGCTCATTGTGAACATGCACTTCCACTGTTCCATGTGTTGAAAGGTAAAAAGAGATCTAAATATTTGGAGAACTCAAAGAGAAAATGAAAATAACGGGAAATGCAAATGCACATAAAACAATTTTCAAATTCTCCCACTGAGACTTATACCTATAAATAACATTTAAAAATTTTAATGGATGCAATTAAAAAATTAAGAAATGGAAAATCCAAACACATGTGAAATAACTGTCAAAGTCATCATTGCCAAATTATATTAAATAATAATTCTATACTCTTTTTTTCATTTTATGTTGCCAGATGTTTAAATGCTGCTATCAAATGCTGCTCAGGTTGCAATGTCATCTATATTATACACTTCTCTGAAAGGTGACATGGAAATCTATGGGAGCGGCCATAACAAATTGCTAACTTGTAACTCAGTCATTCCTCTTCACAAATCAATTTAAAGGTATGTATAAAGTAGGGTCATTTACGTATAAACATCTTCACTGCTCATTATACTACACTGAGCAGTATTAAATTGCATTAACTCCATAAAAAAGAAAACAAGCTTGTGAACAAAAAATTAAAAATTTCTTATGATAATTATAAAAAACAAAATTTTAAAGTAACCATTTTACAGAAAAGGAAATATAACAAAGAGTAATAGTGGTTAAAATAATATGATAAGATAAAATTAATCAAATCTGTTAGTCAAAATTTTACCTACAAATCTGGGTTAATATCTTTTTAATGCATACACACATACTCATATATGTACCAGTATTTGTGTATATTTCTCTTTATATATAACATATAAGCAATTTAGAAAAAATATATATAAATAAAAGTTGGTCACTCAGTCATACTGTGTACATGTATGTCTGCAAGTACATGTGCATATTTGTGTATTTTCCATGTAGAGTAGTTTATAACATTTTTATGGGTATCAGTTTTTCAGAAAATGCTTCTAGTTTTGTCTCTCTTTTTTTTTTTTTGATCAAACTAAACTTTATGGACAAAGAAACATACATTTCCCTCTAGTATTGGGGAAAAAAGATAACCTTCATTTATGTGTTCATGTTTCCTTTTAAAATATATTACAAGCCAAAATGCTGCTAGGTAACAGTTCCATTGCACCAAGCATCTGATTCTTGCAGTGAACATGGTATAAGGATGACTGGGAAACCGTCCATCTTCTTGACAGGTGACCTGTTTTAGAGTCACGAAGGCCATCATCCAAGGAAGTGCCTTTACTCAGGTATGTTCCTTTAAACATTGCTTACAATTTACTTGAAGGATTTGCAGGACAAGGGCTCTTTTACTTTACTTATCTAATTATATTAACATACATGAGAATATATTGTTATTATTTGGATAATATTGTTATTTTTTTAAATAATAAATTTGGGAGTATAACAAACAAAATAAATGTATTTGTTATCAGCATACATGATTTTTTAAATTTTACTTTTTAGTAGAGCTTATCAGTCAACATTCTTCTGTGTTTTATTTGAAATAAACATATACAGAACAATTAAAATAGATAATATATGTTTTAAAAAAATCAACACATCAATTTTGAAAGCTCCACGACAGCTTTATTCTCTAAAAATTGGTTATCTATAACATATCTTAATTTTCTTCACCAATTTGTTTTACTATAAATGATTAGTCAGCAAACCATTCTCTTCTGAGATCTCTATTTACATTAATATCCACAAAGGAAATATAATTGAGCATTACAAAGGAAATGTAATTGAACATTAGAAGTGCCCTTAGTATTCTGTTCTCGATGTCTTAGCTCTCACATCACAGTAGCATTTTAGCATCATGCTATAAATAGAAAACTATAGTGGAGAACATTGCTCAGCTTGTGTTTTTAATATTCCCTGCAGAGTAAAGTATGATATAACCTAATTATAGCAGTGGAGTTTTCACTGTAGGGGAAATTGTTATTATTTTATTTGACAATCGAGCAATTAGCTTCTCTACTGGATGGTTTACTGTCTATTACTAATTAAGCTATCCATGGGAATAAAAGTTTATTTAAAAGTTAGTAAAGATACCGCTGCTATAACATTAAAGAAGGCAGCATAATATAATGCAAATTCATGTCATTTTGTGAAATGAACATGTTTACATTTCCCTCTCTAAAATATTACAACATACTCACATGATTTTTTTCTGGATAAAGCCCAAGATGCATATGTTGTTGCTTGCTGAGTATTTTATATTATAAAGTAAAAATTAAACAACAGTCATAAATAAATAATTATTAGTTTTTTAACAGTGTTTTAAACATGATGGCAAATTCATAATATTTGTCTAAATGTCTAAATGCATGTATTAATACTGTAGTGTTCTTTGTTGATAACTAGTTAACAGAATCTCATACTCCTCTAACTACTAAAATTAAGTGAATAATTTAATAGATTAATATAGTGAAAATGATTTAGTAACACTCTAGTTTACTGCTTTGGTGATTGAAACTCTATTTCTTCAGGATGCTAAGAATGATTTTGTGGTTAAAAGAAAGTGATTTTGTGGTAAACAAGGAAATACCTGAACACCTTGTAACTTACTGTGTCAAACACTGGAACTCAGGGGCCATGATTCCTGGTATTGAACCCTCATATGTCTAGCACGAATAAGGAACAACCAACCAATTACTACAATTTATGATAACTACATATGTGAAAGTATGTGAAGGAGGGTGATGAAGGAAGACAAAAAAAGAGGATTTGACGTATTTGTGAAGATGTCAGGAGAGCTTTCTCTCTTGTAATGCTTCTAATCTAAAACAGGAAGGATGAGGATGAGTTAATAAATAAGGTGAGAGGCAATCCATGCGCTGAGATCTAGAGGCAGGAAATGTCATGAGACACACAGGACAAAATAAAAAATTTCTACTTTGATTCCACAAAATATGGTAAGCAATCGTTCTATTCATTCTACCAACTGGCATGTGACCTTGGGCTAGTCACTGAATATTTCTGCATGAAAAGTTTCTTGAGGAACCTGAAATTTGCCCCACAATTTATTATTAAATGGGCTTTTAGGTTGACCTACCGAAGTCACCCTGTATGTAGAGAAAAAAAGGTAGAATATCAACAAATGTACATGGTTTATAACCTAATGCAATTCTAGAAAGGTCTACCAATTTTGTAGACATGAAAAAGTATTGAAATTCTATAATTAAACCAGATTACCAGCAGTATTTAAAAAATTATTTAGCTCTGGCTGGTGTGGCTCATTGGATTGAGCACTGACCTCTGAACCAGAGGGACCCAGTTTGATTACCAGTTAGGCCACACGCCTGGGTTGTGGGCCAGGTTCTTGGTTGGGAGCACTTGGGAGACAACCACACATAATTGTTTCTCTTCCTCTCTTTCTCCCTCCCTTTCTCTAAAAATAAATAAAATATTTTTTAAAAAGTATTTAAAATATATTTCCTCTTTGGAACTGAATGTTTTCAAACTTACTCTTATGAGCTCGTGGCAGAATTAGCATTAACGAAATCATTGCAAACAGTCCTTGCTTCTCAGAGTCTGGAATTTAAAACTGCAGGTAACTAACTAGTACTATTTTTAGCGCTGCTTTGGCTGCCTGGATCAAGTTAAGACAAACTACACCTAGGCTGTGTGGGCAATAGTGGGAGCACTTTAGTGAACCATCTCTCCGATAGTTAGATTACACTTGTCATGCTAGTTCCTTGTGAATGTAATTTGAGAGGCTCGTTTCTTGTTTCTGGTAAGTGTTGTGACTTGAAGATGAAAATATGTCACACTGGCTTGTTGGCTCTACTTGGAAAAGACATAGAACTGTCACCAGCAAGAAAAAAGAAAGTGTTTTATTATTTACATTAAACTCCAAGGACTTAGAAGATTTGCTGTGTAAACAAAGTTGAAATACTTTTTTGTGAACTAAATTCTTATACCTCCAAAAGAAGAGCCTCTCTGCGCCCCATTTTTCATAACTACTGACAATTATTTTTTAAGAGAAAAAAAATACCCCTGCAGAAAAGAACGGCTTATCACTTTTGTGATATATCAGAAAATAAGGCAAAACAAATATCCCATTCGGGAAAAAATGATAGAAAATGTTCACTGTGGGTAAAACTTTTATCCTCCTAAAGTTACATTCCACTTGAAATAATCTACTTTTTATTTTTAGAAGAGAATAACTTTGCACCTTAAAAATAGGAAAGAAATCCTAATAATGCAACAAATAGAAATTACTTCCAAAGATCTCTTATTAGTCTTCAAAGAATATGCATATCAACTAAGTTGTGATCCTATGAAGGAAAAGTTAATTTATTTCATTTTCAACTTTATGGCCATTTAAAATATGGTCTTATAGCACTGGCTGATGTGGCTCAGTGGATTGAGTGCTGGCCTGTGAACCAAAGGATCTCCAGTTTGATTCCCAGTCAGGGCATATGCCTGGGTTGTGGGCCATGACCCCAGCAGGGGCACATGAGAGGCAACCATACATGAACATTTCTCATCCCCTCTTTCTCCCTCCCTTCTCCTTTGTCTAAAAATAAATAAATAGCCCTGGCTGGTGTGGCTCAGTGGATTGAGCACTGGCCTGTAAATGAGAGGGTCATGGGTTCAATTCCCAGTCAGGGCACATGCCTGGATTGTGGGCCAGGTCCCCAGTATAGGGCATGTGAGAGGCAACCACACATGGATGTTACTCTTCCTCTGTCTCCCTCCTTTCTCCTTTCTCTAAAAATAAATAAAATCTTGAAATAAATACATAAATAAATCTTTTTAAAATATTAAAAATAATATAAAATATGGTTTTGGAGCATATAGTTACACTTTATGTTTTTGCAGAATATTATTAAGGTTATTTTATATTATTATAACTCAAGTTTTTGATAACTAATACATGCCTAGTGTGAACAGAAATTTTCTTTCTTTTTTCATTTAATGCTTAAAAATAATGACAAACTCCCTGTTTGGCATAAGTATTCAGATTGATGTAAAACTACCATCTTGCTCATAAATTCCAATTTATTTTTAGATAGATTGTGTCTAATAACATGGGGTTAGAATGTACTGTAAACTCAAATCTCATAGGGTTGTTTTTGTGGTCACAATTTCTTGTTCTTGGTCTTGTTTTTCCTTTGCCAGTTTTCTCCACTTCCATCTGTATTTCAGATTTTGGTCTAGTTTATGTGCCAGACACAGTGTTTGTCAATGATGTGAATTTAATTTCCTTCTAAGCCTTCATAAGTGTTTTAGTGAGGACAGATACATGCAAAATGCAAATTTAAACCAGATTTCAAATATAATATTTACACTATATTTAGATTTTAAAATTATATGACTCTAAGGATGGCTATATTTATAGATAAAAGGAATAGAATAAGTGATAAGCAATGGGAGAGAATGCTGCCACATTTATAGGTAGAACATTTTAATATCTTTAAGGCATTAGAAATGATTTATAGAAGCTCATAAAAATGAGGGAGAAGAGAAATGACATAATCACACAGAGAAGGAAAAGAAAAGTGAATTCATGGCTGTGCATTCATTTTCTTTGTAATACTATGATTAGATGCTCACCGGGATTGGAGCCAGGCTGACCAATAAACATGTATTTGAAGAAGGTCTTTTTTGTGCATTTTGTGAGTTTCTCTAAAAGTGCTCTTTGGTCCTGGAACTGAAGAGGAGAACTGATAGATGGTGTGTGTTTAGATTGAACATTGGAAGACAGTTTCAGTATAACAGTTGGACAGTATAATTGTCGTAGAAGAAAAATACAGCAATGATTGAAGAAGTAGAGCAAGCTTGAAATTGAGTTAAGTGGATCCAGAAAGAATAAGAAGAGTTAGAAAGAAAAAGAGGCTGAAGCAGTGATAATGATGATAGGACATGTAGTGTGTGGTGCAATGAGATCTTTATGGGGATGGGATGAGGGAGAGGCAACTGTCTAAGATGACTGGGAGTGAATTGCTGAGGAAAGAACTAAAGATGAAACAAAAGAGGGCAAGAAACAGAGACCCATATCTCAGATGAGACTTAAATTCAGATAGTAAGATTCCTGAGAATGAGAAAAATGACCAGTTTAGAAGAGTCTCAGGTACTGCCTTTGCTGAGGAAGTTGTACATGAATCATGGGGAATTTAAAAAAAAATTTTTTTGACAGTGGCCAGAGGGGACTGGGGAGGGAATTTCAGGGGAAAAGGGGAAGGATTTGCAAGAATAAGTATAAAGGGCACATGGACAAAACTAAGGGGGGTGGAAATGGGAGGGAGGGGGGAAGGGCTGGGGCTGTGCTGGGATGGGGGAAAAGGCAGAAAACTGTACTCAAACAACAATTAAAATTAAATTAAATTTAAAACAAACAAACAAACAAAAAAAGTGTGATGAAATGACCTAGAAAAGGAAGTAAAATAGGATGACACCCCTTCCCCAAAACACTGGACAATAGTACCCTCAACTTCTGAAGTTTTGTTTATACATCCAAATATTCCTAATACCTAACTCAGTAGCACTTAAGGTGAGTATATTTTCAATGAAGTTTAATTTAATAAATAAATGGAAGCCTTTTAATACCACCTGAGAAAATCAGTGCTTGCTATGGTTATCAGGAAACTGTACATTTTGCATGTGGTCATTTGTGTTGCTCACCAGATATTTATAAATGTCCATTTCATTACATGTCAGGGATATATTTTCTCCTTTCATAGTTAGGCATACTGTATGACTCACTGTTACCAAAATGATCTGAGGAGGAGTCCATGTGCATTTTATTGGCTCCCCTTTCCCTCTGACACAGCTACCAGCAACACTGAGTTAAGGGAACAACCATCGACTGTTCCTCTACATGCATTCTCAACAAGCAGTGGGGCCTCCGGCTGCTCTGCAACTCAGAGAGCAGAATGGCCAACACTGGGTGTCATTTGATTTTGAATAGTGTTTAGGAAAAATTTTGCATCTTACCTTTTTGTTAAATTAAGCCAAGCAAATACAATCTTGAAATTATATGATTTTCAAAGTTCTTAAAAAGTCATGCTTATATATTCCTCCACTTTCTTCTTAATGTTCAAAATTTCCATTTAAAAATCAAATTAAATTTTTATTTCAGATAGTATATTCTCAAAGGAACACTAACATTTAAATAAGCATTGCTATTCCTTCATATGTAATTTATGTGTCAGATAATTCTATATGAATCCTTATACATTAAAAACATGTAGGTATAGAAGGACTTCTGAGATGAATTCATACTATTAAGATAGAGAGAATGGATATTAAGGACTTATGTTACAGCTGGATATTAAAGCAAAGCTCTAAGAATGTAAAACACATACTTCACTTTTTTCATAAAGTTTCACATTCTCTGGCAAGCAATTTCAATTAGTGACTATTCAACCAAATCCATGTCACTCAGATATTATATTTTTTAACTTAAAACTGACACCACTAATGAGACTTCAATCTTCCAATGACTAATTTGAGATGATATTTATGCCATAGCCTTAGTTGAGACTCAATATATAGCTGGCAAAGAACATGAAAAATAAAAATAACTTTTTTATAATTTGGGGACATTTTCCCTTATTCACATTATGCTTTCTAATATTATAAATTAAGGGAATCTTTAATTGAACTGTTGGATTCATCTCAAATAAAAGGATTTATACTATATCCTTACTTAATTCTTTTTTGCAGCCCTCAAGATCCAATGCTTGTAAAGTTCTAAAAGGCACACTCCTTCTCTAAAAAAACATCAATGTTCTCTTAAATTCTAGCTTGTGTTTATGAAAGCTAAACATGTTGCTAGAATTTCTGCTTCCCAGTATACCTAGTAAGATTTAATATACGAATATAAGAATGTAAGATTATAAAAATATAAGAACATAAGAATAAGAATTTTACAACAATATTTTAACCTCTTCTTTTGGTCTAATGTTAGTGGTCATATAAATGACACTTTTGTATTTTTCGCATTTCTAAAAGATGGCCTAATAGTACACAATTTAATTTTAAATGACAAAAGAATTCACTATCAATCATCCCCAAAGAAGGAAGATAATTTAATGATAAATAAAAATATCAATAAAAGTGTTATGATTTTAATTTTTGTGCATAAAAATAAAACCTGTTTTAGCAAATGAGATAAATATACTGAAGCAAGGTAATAAGTGTAGTAAAGTGTTTATTAATGTCCAGAAGAGCAGTGAAAACAAAGTTAAAGTTTTGGAATAGGGAGAGGGACATCTTGTAACTGTTGAAAAATGTCTTGGTGTCTTTTTAAAATACATATATTTTATAATGGGTTTTTTGTCATGTTTTTAAGAGCACAAAAATTACTTGTGGTAAGATTAATACAAAATAAAGCTCTTTTATGTTTTGCATAATTTAAAAGCAATTAAATCAAACATCTCATAATTATGCACCAGATTTTTTTGTAATTTTCAAATTCATAACTGGAGTACATTTAATGAAACTTAAATTACAATCAGAAAACTCTGGTAAAATAACAACTACCTTAATTGTTTGACCTACTTTTATCCTTATTCTTCTCACATTTTGTGATATCAGTTATATTAAATGAAAATTTTCCTGTAGATATTACTGAATAAAGAGCAGAGAGAAACTAAAAGAAAATTTGAAGTGTGAAATACAAGAATGTAGAACCTTGGTGTAGAGATACCTGTACCTGCAAATAAGCAAGATCTCTTGAGATGTTATATTTGTTGTATCAGCTCTTTACTTGGTTATCTCTGATGCGTTCTGCCCTCTACCTTCTTTTGTTTTTTTGTTTGTATGTAAAGTTTACAGCGCAGGTGTGGAGAAACAGAGTACTGTAGGTTAGCACCAGGTCAAATCAATGTTGCAGATTAAGATAAGGAGAAATGAACAAAGCAAGGAAGAAATCAGTGGTGCAAAATTGTATCCTGGTTACTAAGACTTTCTTTTTTGGGGGGGAGGGGGGGACTAGTTAACTTACGGTGAGGTGTTGGGGGGAAAAAAAGAACCTTGACCTACATAACATAGATGCATGGTGTTTGCCTCGTTTATTGATTTGTTCATCAATCATTTAGAAATAGATGATAATGTTTGCTACCGGTTGTTGAGAACTTACTATATGCCTACTGCTTTATAGGTGTCTGTTTATTACTACCAAGAATAGCAGTTACTATGGGTCTCATTTAAGTAATAAAAAATTTCAGGTCTACAGATGTTACAGTTGGTCTTTATTGTCTGTGCTGCAACTGAGGTTTGGGCACAGGTTTGTCTTACTTGAAGTCTATACTGGGACAGGTACAAGTGATAAAGAAATTTTGCTGAAATTCTAACAAAAAGAAAAACATACATTTGAAAAAATGTATCAGTATAGAAATGAAGCAAATACCTCAAATCTGGCTTATAAATCATGAGAACATTGTGTGAGGTATGATTTTTATGTTTTACGTATACATGATTATATCAAAATACAACACTCACTGAAAATTCTAGTTCAAATTCAGAATTAAATGTATAAAATGAGGTTAAAATCAATGAATCATTCTAAACATGAATCAGAGTCTTGTAATAAAGTGAGTAAAATAATTTAGAAAAAAACTGGTCATTATCGCCACTACTGAAACACTTAAAAGCTTAAAAAGAATGATTGGTGATATTTCTAAAACTGTACTCATTAATCCAAAAAATGTAAGTCATTTCTCCTTTATTCACAGGAATATCCTGTAGGTTCTAATACAACTTCTAATATTCCATGGGGGGTGACAGTGAATTTGATTTCTGAACATGTGACTTTGTGTTAGCTGCCATATACCCATCCTGGAATTACAAGAAGAGTGAAGTGAAATGGTCAATTTGCTCATGATTAATGCTTACATAAAAAATATAGTCTTATTTTATTTTTATATTTGGAGAAATCAAAGAACAGAGAGAAAGTCAATGATATGCTTAAGATTACATAACTCTTACATGTCTGAAGTTTACATTATAGAAGACAAAGGGATTAAGCCAAAAAAGGGTATATACCTAACACATAGACGTTGACTACAGTGTGGTGACAGCCAGAGGGACAGTGGGCGGGGATTGGTGGAGGTGGGCAAAGGGATAAGAATGGGGAAGGAAAGAGACTGCTTGGGGCGATGGGCACACAGTGCCGTGCGCAGATGATGTGTTATTGAGCTGTACATTCCAAACCTGTATGGCTTTGTGAACCAATATCACTCCAATAAGTTTGATTAAAAATTTACATATTATACTCTTTATTAAGCAGGTTTGGTCTGGTAAAGAAAAATAATAAATTTTCTGTTGGCTTGACAGTTGACAAGAAATATATTTTCCATTTTGTCCTAATCTCTAGGAATCTTAGAACCAACTGTTGTGTTTTTATCTTTTATTATTTTTGTGTATGTTTATGTGAGTACATGCATTTTTATTCTAATGGACCACAAATATTTTTTAGCACTTGTTTTGGTACAAAAAGACACAAAATAACTGTGTTAGAGATATTTTGGTGTTATGACAAATGACCATATGACCATTTAAAATTTCTTTCTTAATGCATTTTTTACTTATATATATATATATGTATTGCTGTTCATGTACAGCTGTCTGCCTTTTCCCTCCACCACTACCCCCACCCCAGCCATCCCCACCTTCTTAATGTATTTTATTAAAAATAAAACCACTTCCTTTTATTCTCTCTTGAAAATTAATATGATTAAGTCAAAGTTATATTAACTGCTTTTTATACACTATTGTGCCTATTTTTTTCTCTTAATGTTTAGAAACTGTTTATTAGATAAAATTAGAGACATTTTACTAATTACCCTAATAGATATTTTATTGCTATCACTTCTACTATCTCACAATGAAGTTATTAGCATGTCTTCCTGAGACATTACAGCTTTAATTAATCTTAGCTAGAATGTATAGTATGGTTTCAGTTTAATTCTTAATGGGCTCTACTGTACATATTAAAATAACCACAGAGAATTGATGAATAGTATTTTATTAGCAGAAGACTATAATATTTGATTTCTCTGGGAAAACAAAATGATAGACTATTTAAGCATAGGAGCAAACATAGAGTAGGTTATTGACTTTTGAAGTGTTCATGGATGGTACTATTTAAGAGCAAGTTAATGATCTGACTGGTCTCCAATGCTATCTTCTCTGTCTCAGCCAGGTTTGTCCAGATAGCAGAAACTGAAGCAAAAGTTTCAACACCACTCCTTAAATAAATAAATAAATAAATAAATAAAAACAGAAGTGTGGGAAAAAAGAAATAAAAGAGGGAGAGCAAATATGAAAAGTGATATTTGTATTACTGAGCTGGACATCACTTAGTGCATCAAGTATGACTCAAACTCGTAAAATTATCTTTCAAAAGACAATATAAACAAGCTATTCTCAAGGCACTTATTCCTGGGTCCAAAAAAATAGAAGAATTTACCTTCTGGCCCCTATCCTTCAGGATCAAATTTTACCTCCTGGGCTGCAATTTCATTTGCATTTCTTAGTTACATTTGTGGTAGCCCTGAATAGAACTGCAGCCTCTCATTCTTCAGGGCACAGAAGACCTCCAAGGTAGAAAACAGATGACATTCAGAACACCCATGAGATGAGACATCAGGATTATCCGATGGATTTGGTGGAAGTCCACACAGCATGGGTTACCACAATAGTGGCTTGGTTTAAAACAAATAGTCAAAAGTTCTAGAAATGGTGAAGTTGAGATAATCTGCAATTACACATGAAAAGTGTCTGTCTGATTGACCAGTCTCATGATCTAATGATGTTCTTCATAATGTACAGCTACTTAATAAAATAAGGTACTTCTGAGATGTCCTCATTTCTTCCCCAAGAGGTGAGAGGTACAGGTCCAATCAGTCACAGATTTTTATTTAAAGGACTGCATTTTCTTACAGCCAATTCATCTGTGAAACAGGTCTGCTTTCATTTTTCCTCTATATCTATTGTTCACAGGAAATGCTTCTAGAAGGCCCTAGGCATATTCTTGAAGGAGAGATGTCAATGCAATAGAAGTAGGTGATATGGGAGTTTTCACCATTAGTTCATCTGATTTTTTTTAATACTTCCTAGAACTCAGGTCAGAGCCCACGTACCATTGTCATTGTACAGTGCATTACAGCTTCACACTCCCAAACTCACTACTCAGCAGGTCTAAAATACCCAAGTCAGGAGAAATATATGTGGTAATGCAGCATTTGGTACCCCATTGTTAGGATCTCTCTCTACTAAGAACTACTAGTATATTAGCAGTTATATTTTTCTATTGAGATTAATTTCTTTGCTGCAGAAATCTTAACCTTGAGCTACAGCCTAGGATTCTACATGTCAATTTTTCTTACTGGTTTGTCAGAGATTCAATATAATGCCCTAAATATACCATAGATATCTGAAACACTGTCAGATTTTCCAGGTCACATACTTTAAGTGACAGTGAATCTTCTACCACAATCTTGTTTGTGCAGAATACTCTTCTGTACTTGGCTATACTCAAAACTGACAGGTTTTTTTTTTGAGATACTTAATAAATGAATCATAATAATGTTGTAAAGTATGTTACATACAGCCTCAAAAAACTGAGAGGCCCACCAAGCACTGTGATTAGGAAAAGTGAGGCGCGTTAACTTTTTATTCATCTTAGAGTGTTTTGATAAGCTCCAGTCAACTTGACGCCCTAAATATGCACTGATATAGGTAACCCCAGCATTGTTGATGGGATTTTCTTTCACTCTCTGACTTTTTGTTGTCTTCTTGGGGCATACTGACACTTGCTAATTCCTGATTATTAAGCCCAGCTACATGATACATATTATATAGTAGACTCACATGATGCTCTGTAGAATACCAAAAGGATCAATGTTTCTGAAGAGTATGTCACGGATGTGAGCATAAGTATTAACACAGCCCTCAGGCAATCAGGGAATGTGCCCTGCTGCCCCTTTATGTGGTGACACATGACATTTGGTCCTCCCTACAGTCAGGAATTAAGAAGAATGCAACTGCCAAGGCAACTTATGAGTACCAATTACCAGAGTTGTGTGGTACTGTACCAATAAACATACCATCTCAAGCATGTAGCTGCAATTGGGTCTGCACACTGGGTAAGTAAGTGTAAGGTAGTCAGTCAGTTCATAGTTATCTATCAATCGGGATCAATTAAAAAATTATTTTCCCCTAACAGTCCAGTAGGTAAATTGAATGTGGATGTCATAGGAATCATTACCCCTGCATTTTTATGTTTTTGATAGTGGTATTTATCATCATAATTTCTCCTGCAATAGAGTATTTCTTTATATATTTTCTAGGCTGCTTTTTTTTTTTTTTTTTTGGTTTTTCTGTGATGGCTCTTACTCTGAAGATCATAAATCTATGTAAGGATCAGTCAACTGTTAAATGTGTCAGATTCAATTATCCACTTGAAGACCAGAGGAATAACTAGGGGGTAGCTGTGCAGACGTTTTGGATACACTGCCCTGTGAGACAGTCTTGGGCCAGAAACTCCATCGATCACCCAGCGCCCAAGGCTCTCACTGGTGCATCAGTCTCAGTTCAGAATCTGTATCAAACAGTCTTTAAAATATCTGTCATTTTTGTTTCCCACTACACAGTAATGCTAGTATTGGCTACAAGTACCTTTTGAAAAAGATCAAGGGAGTATTTACTTAATTTACTTGCAGCAATATTGCTGAATCTCAAGCCTGCCTGGATTTCTCTTTAATCGATTGCTTTATGGTCTGTGAACTGATTTAAATCTAAAACTTTTCTGAGAACCCCCAATTATCCATTTTGGTGACTGATGCCTGTTATCAGTTCACAAGCACTGCTCATTTTTTAATTTATTTTATAATATAGGTCATGCAACACACTACTCTGCTTACTATCCATTACCCTCTAGAACCCTGTGATACATTTGCCATCACAGATACCTGTGCATCCCGACACCCTGATTTCCACTCCATCCATGTTACTCATTCTGTTCCAGAATCCATTATTGCTACTTACCCCAGAGAGCACAGTTCCACAGCATCATCTCCCATTTTCATTTAAGTCCGACATAGGACAATACGCATTAAGTTTCTTAAAGATGTTGGTTTCTCCCTCATGGCCAACCAATGCTTTCCATATTACATTGCTTCAGTGACAGAAACGGCTTGCAGGAACACTTTAAAAAATATTTTGATGTTGTGTTTTCACATTGTACATCACAATCTATTTTTTCATTACCAGTTCCTTGGAGTATTTCTTTCTCCCTTTATATTTCAGCAAGGAAATACTGACATTCCCACCTCAGTTACTATAGGCTGAGGAGCTGGTGTTCAAGCTCCAAGGAATCATCTCAGCAGATTATGAGGACTGATGCTACTTCCTGACAGAGAATTGGCTTCGGTCTATTCAATACATTCTCTTGTGTCACCATATTTGCCATTGTGTACCACCCAGTTCTTCACTAAGGACTGACATATAATTTTCCCAGCTGTTGGCAGTGTTGGTTAATGACTCACAGTTGAGTCTGTTTCTGAGAACTGCCCTTGGCCACAGATAGATGCCTCAAAAAATCCCCTCCAAGGGTCAGCCAAGATCAAATGACTGCTCTATGAAAACTTATAATGCCCCTTTTCCTTGATTCAATTCCAGACAACTTAGAAGGTCATTTAACTTCAGAACTCTTTGTGAGATTGACTGAGACCCCTTCTTTCCTTGTATCACAGCATTTCAGCTTCTCCCTTTGCCCAATCTGACTTTTCTAAGCCCTAATAAGTGCTACTTCCAAAGCATAAAAACTCTTGCATGCAAATCTATATCTCAGAATTTCTTTCTCAAGGACACCAACTAATAGAAAACTTTGTATTTTACTACTATACTTTGACACTTTTAGGATCGACTACCACAATTACCCACTAGTTCCTACCCCGTACGCTTTAATTGGGTCCTACAATTCCAAATGGTGATTAATTAAATTTGTCTTGAATAAAGTATTGAATCCCCTTGCTTAGAAATGAGCCTGGATATGATAAATGTTGGGACATTTGATAGGAGAGCTCTGCAGGAACACAAGCAACCTTTTGGGAAACATCTCCACGCTAGAGAGGGAAAAACTTATGTCAGGTGGGGAAGAACTGTTTCTGTTTTTGTTCAGGGGAATATGGAGTTCAAAATTCTCAGTTCTGTCCACACAAATGCCCTCATCTCAGTTCTCACAATCTGTCTCTTTACTAACCTCAATCCTGAACTAATAGAGGAGATCTCTCAAGCAATATATTTGATGCCTTTTTTGTGGCTCTGTCATATTTAAAATTAAATCTTGGGTTTCATTTTCTGCAAAGTGCCATGTGCCCATAGATGTTAAGACACTGAATAAATGAAGCTATAATGGCCCTCTGGCATTCAGAGTGCCTCAAGTTGGCAAGTGTCTGCTCCAAGCCTATAATTTTCTATTTCAAACCTTCCAGTATCATTAACAAAGCCGGGCTGGTCAACAACCCCATTATTAATATTGTTTCCATACTATATAAGCATACCATACCATATAAGCATACTGAATATCATAAAGTCTTATTCTTCACCAGCACCTTATACCAATTAACCACAAGGGAAAGCCTTCGTAATTGTGATGTCACCACATGCCAAGCTAATCACCTGCCCCTCCCAGCACTAGCAAAGGAATCATTTCACTGAGGCCGATTAGTAATGCAGCTTCAATCTATTATCCTGAAAGTCTACTGGGACCATTCCTTATACAAACTCTTTCAGAGTGAGTTTCTTAAAAATAGGGCCTAAAGCAATGACTTAATGTTAATCCTTTATTCAAAAGTAAAAGCCTTGAAAGCTGGGGTGAAGGTAAAGGAACACTGGCTGGGAAGAAGGGACAGCTGGTTCAGGGGTGCACTCCCAAACTAACCAACATGTGATACTAAATGTGATTGATTGCTTGATCTTATGGTTTTATTTCCCAAGAAGCCTTATTTTGACTGTTTCTCAGGAATACCTATGCATGAGAGAAGAAGAAAGAAGAAAAATGTATTCTTTTCTTGCAGCTATCTCCTGTTGGTCAGAGACTTACCTTCGGAGTTAAAATTTATTTCCAGTTCCAGTTTACTTTGGTGTAGGGAGAAAATGCTACCATGGTGTTTAATGCCCAACAAGAACATAGGCAAAGGGCAAAGGGCAAAATGTGTGCATTGGATCCACGAGGAGAAAAACCATAATGCTGTAGCCATTTGAGTCTGGTCAGGATCCACACAAAGGGATCTTTGTGTCTGCGGCTAGTTGTGAAAAATTAGCCAAAGGCTACTGGAACAGGTTAAAAAATTTTAAAAGCTTCTGATAAAACTACTCAGTAGTTTTGTGACCTTTTACTTTGTCTCTGACTCAGTTGCTTCCTCTATAATGTGGAACTGATAATTATACAATCTTAATTGGTTGCTCTATGACTTATGAAATATTTTTGTAAATAATTTCACAATTCTTGGACCATTAATAATTATTAACTATTGTTGCTATTTTCTTCAAGAAAAAATTTTGTAACCTGAATAAAAACTTGAAGCATCCCTCATTATTACTTAATCTTCTTATAAAACACTATGTATAAAGAATACCATAAATATATTGCTAGAAGAATTTGGGTATTCCATGTCATGGAGAAATAAGGGAAATATTCTTTAAATATTAAGCCTGAATTGGGTTTCTTATTTTTAGTTAAAAATAAAAACAACCATCTAGCAATTGTAACCAATATGAAAGTGAAAAAAAAACCACATCATTTTCCTCTAAACATTTCCACAGAAATAGAAAGACTCAACCATACATTTTTTACCTGAAATTTAGACTAGAAATGATTAGTGTTCTTGCAGATTATCTCAGGATTAAGACACCTACCCACATTCAGTAGAGATCAGGTATGTTTTGCTTTCTTGGTATACAGGATACATTCTTTCTCCTTCCTGCAGCACCTTAGTTTATCCATAAGAAACACCTGTCTGAACACTAAGTTATGTTTTTAAGGAAACATAATATCACCCTTGGATCTGGGGGTGAAATGCGGTGCTGCTGTGGCCAATCCACATGTTTGGTTTCTCATGCTGACTAAATCAGGAAGGGTCACAAGACCTGAGTCAGTACACTGAGGAGCAATCTCAAGATTTATCAGAAACATTATATCTCAGGTTATTGAGTATATATGTGACCCTGAAGCTGCTGTGCATTTTTCTTCTATGTGGGGAGTTTCTGTCTGATTAATTCTAACAAAGGGAAAAAGAGTCAAAATTATGGCAAAAAGATTATTAAAAATAGGGGCTGGATTTTGTTGATAGCATTTGAGGCCTGGTTCTAACCACACTTAACATCTGAATTATTCTCAAACCATTTGGTTATCCCTATTACTACTTTTAATACAATTATTACTATTTCGATTCTGTTATTTGCAAACAAATGTATATTGGTTTATCAATAGTATATTTTGATTCATTAGTTTCAATGAACCAAGCACTAGAGTTACGGAAGATGTTAACAGTGGAGGATATTGGATGTTGGGTATATAGAATCATTCTATGCAATGTTTACAAGTTTCCTGCCAACCTAAAATAATATTGAAAAAGGAATCCTGCATCATACAAATCATAATACTGTCCAAGAGTAAGTAGATCCTCTTGCACTACAGCACACTATATCTGGAAGTAGACTCCTTATTTTATTTTCCATCTCAGTATTGTATCAATCAAGTCTCAATTTTTAGTATGGTATTTTCTTATTTGTTTTGTAAATTTATATAATTTTTATCTGAGTAATTTTTCAAAATATTGTACATTTCACCATAAAAGCAAAGACCTTATTCCCAAATATCAGAAAGAAAGATCTTTAAAAATTAAAGTTTTTAACTCAGCTCTGACTGATGTGACTGGTTGGGCATTCTCTGGCAAAGCAAAAGTTTGCTGGTTCGATTCCCAGTCAGGGCAAATGCCTGGGTGGCAGGTTTGGTCCCCGGTTGGGGTACATAGGAAAAGTAACCAATCAATGTTTCTCACCTTCTTTTTTTCCCTTCCCTTTCTCTCTCTCTAAAAATAAATAAATAAAATCTTTAAATTTTTTTTTGTTAATTCAGATATGTACTTGCCAGTGATACTCTGTGGAAAACATCAGCCTTTAGTATATGACCTGAAGATATTTTAAAACTTAAATAGGTTTCAAAACAAAAACGAAATTGTAAAACTAAACAAATTACACTTAATGTAAAAAGCCTGCCCCCCAGTCTTATACCTCAGGTAGCATGACTTTTATTTAATCTGTTTGATCTCCTTTCTAGGAATTTTTTTATATAAAAAATCTCTTTGATTTTACATAAAGGTAGAAAGTACGTGTCAAAATTACAGGGGCTCTCTGTCCCCACAATGTACCTCCCAAGGTACTACTGATAATAGAATTAAAATCGTTCAGAAGGAATACAAAGAGAAAGAAAGATTATCTATAAACTGATATTTAAATTAAAGCATTAAAATTTAGAGATTTAAAATCAGGCACTGCTGTGAGACAAAGGATTGTCTTTCCGTTTTCCTATAGAAATATTGCCTGGGCTTGAAGGTTTAGATGATGGAACCTGACATAGTAGATTTAGAAAGGCATGCAGTGCAGAAAAGAAAACAAGAGAAAAAAAAGAAAATTCTATCACCTCTATTTTCACAGGTATTTATAAGAAAAAAAGTAGAGGAGTGAGGTGACTGGAGAAGTGTAGACCGGGGTAGCCATGGACCCTGATTTTTCATCCCTGGAATTGAAAAGCATGCAATGGTTGGAGGGACAAAGTTCAGATTGAGGTCAACTCTATATGTGGGATTTGTCCAGCCAATCACCTGGATCGCAGGGAGAAAACTGCATAGAGTGTTCCTGAGCTAACATTGGATGCTTTTATAGTTGGGTGTAGAACAGTGTTGCTAGGCAAAGAGAAGATCTCTAGTTTATACTTCCAAGTGCTTCTCTGCTCCTGTGTGTCACTGACACGCAGAGGATCAGAGGGCAATGTGTTGGAGGTCAAGGTAATGTCATAGTAGATGCTGCCATCAAACAACAGAGCAGTTTAAAGAAGCAGCAAAAATTAAAATAGTCAATTCAACTGGGAGGGCCCCTAGATAGTAGGAAACAAAAAAGGATAAGAAATCATTTGCTACAGAAATTACCAGCTGTTGCTACCAGAATCAGGAAAAATAGCAGCTCAGGTAAATTATACATTAGCATACCATCCAGAGTGCATTACAAATGAACAGCACAAAACCTTTTCTTCAGCATCACAAGATTATGTCATCAGCCTGACTCTACTCTCATACACCCAGATGACATCTCCAACACTATGAGAAGACTGATACATTTGAGTCACTCAAGAAGACACATTTTCTAATGTAAGACATTTAATGACTGGATTGTATTGGGATTAGCAAATAAAAGTAATATTTACTTTCTTTTCTTGCTACCTAGCCATCGAAGGGTAATGAGCAAGATGAGGAAGTTAAAAGAAAAAATAAAGAATCTATATTTTCTTCACACTTCTGGATATAACATGAGTCATTCTACAGCCCTGCAAAACATGTCTATTTTGACTTCCCAGTTTCAGATCACTTTATCTCCAGGTCAGTGAAGCTTCTCTTAATCTCCAGTTTTTCAGTCAGTTTCTAGATGCAATCTCCAAGTTTAGATTAAATTTTGGCACCATATCTAACCATTCTTTCCTGTGGCTATGCTCCAGATATCTTGAAACAGCCTTGAACAACCATTATTTGAAATTCCATCATTCCAGTCCCTATATCATACTAGTTCTGTAATGATTAAGTTGACTCTGATTTTTAGAGAATTTATTTTCAACAATTTCCTCAAAATTATTCTTGTGAACTTTGTTGCTTTACCCAGTTATTTCCTACCATATTTTTTTATTGCTGAAATGATCAGATATTGTGTTTCAGGGGAATTAGAGGTTCGATGCTGCAGGAGCAAACATATGGAATCTGTTTATATGTGACAGATGTGCCAAAGCACGGGGTGGGTGGTAGTGCGAGGAGTGGCTAGCATTCAAGGTGTGGGGAGACGCCTGTTGTGAAGAGCCACAGAAGTCATGCTATGGGCTTAGCAGAGGCTTGAATGCAGAGGAGCTGTATGAACACAGATTGCTGAACATGTAATTATAACAACTCTGTGGAGGATGAAAGGCAGAGAGATCTATGATGCAGAGTCAGGTGACAGCTTTTATGGCAGAGCATACTGAGAGAGACAAAAACTATAGAATGGAAATCATATTAAGATGATAAATTATTGGGTAAAGGAGTTAAGAGAGGATCGATGCCAAAATAACTTTAGGATTTTCTGATTGTGATATTGAAGAGCCCATTGATAAGGATAACAAGGAAGTAAAATGAGGAAGTAAAAGGCTTGAATTATATCCTTACATAATTCTTTTCTGTAATCCTCAGAACCCAGTGCTAAAATCATGGAGTAAATGAAAGTCAAGGAGTCAGCAAAATGAAATAAAATAATTTCCGTGGATTCCTTAGAACAATGCCTGGCATAGTAAACACCATGTGCGTTAGTTCCAGCACTAGGTGGGTCTCCACTCTTATCAGTTTAGGGGTGGACAGCCACGCTACATGCGTCCAATTACCCCACCCACCTCTGAGAAGTTTAAATATGCATGCTACATTTTATATGATCTTTGACATATTTCGTGAGCTAGTACCCTAACAAAAATCTCAAATGCAGTTTTAGTGTATATTTTCTTTTTAAACCATTGTTACCCGTACTATTCTTTCCAAGGGCTTGTCATATTTGTAAAATCAATAGCCAGAAGCAAGTACTTCAGTCAGCAAAAAATCAAGGACAGCCTCTAATTCTGCTCTGCAAAGTGTCTAGTGCTCTAGAAGCACTCAAACAAAAAATGATGTCTTTACTTTTTCTAAGCCTAAATTTTTTAAGTTTTTAAATATCATCAAACTTGAGTCTCCAATATATGTTTCTTTTTAATACTAGTAGTCATTTTTCACTGAACGCCCCAGCCCTAAGTGAAAGACTTTATAAACATTATCTCTAATCTTATTAATAATCCTACAAGATTTTTATTCATGTCTTCGGTTTACACCTCAGTCTTTGAGATGTTGAAATCATTGGCCCAGTGTCAAAAGCGCAACCTAGGGCTGCAAAGTAGTCTTCATCCCAAGGCTCTGTGTCCTTACAGCTGACTAGTTATTCTTGAAAATTATCCTGGCAATCCAAGATGCAGGACAAAAGGGATGTCTGTGGTCTTTGCTTCACTGGTTTGGTTTTAGGTTTCATAGAAACAGCAGAGAAAAGTAAGTGAGGAAAGGAGGAATGTAGCAATTATTGGGTTCATGCAGAAGACTTTGCCTGCTGAAAGACACTGATCACGCTCCATAATGTAACTAGTCATATTTTTCTATGAAAACCAAGGAAAGGAGAGGGTAGTTGGGGTTTGATATCAATGGAATCTCAAAGAAATAAGGCAGAATAAGGCCAAAAGGAAAAATCATCAGTGTGTAGATAATTCATGCTATATATCTTGTGTGTGTTTTGATACATGTGATATTTTTACTTCATTTTATTCCAGATTTTTAGCAGGCTCTTCCCCCACACCCAGAAGAATGTGTGTTAGATTTCGTATGATTGATTTAAATTTGGCTGCTACCTCTGCACCTGTCATTTAACTGTTAACAAAAGTACAGTCATACAACTTTTCTTCTGGGCCTTTCACCTCTTTGTATACAAGAACTGTCTTTCAAGTATGACAATAGGCCGGTAGGAGCAGGAAGAGCACTTTGAATGCCAATCCTATTCATGGTGGTTTTACTGAGCCACACCAATTTCCCTGAGTTTATACAGGTATTGGAGAAAGGAATGACCATTAAAGGTAATCAGAATACTGTATCACAGCTTTGAATGTGATTACAGAAATTTAGAAGCATTTAATAAGGACAATAAAAGTAATTTTTATTATTAATGGGATATTAGGAATTTAATTTCTTTGCCAGATAGAAGAGAATCAATAGGTACAGAGTGTAATATGATGATATATATATATTTACTTATAATATATTTATTACATATAGCCTTTGGATTAACAGAAAAGTATATTTAAAAAGATGAGAAAGGATAGAAATAACCACCCATAGCCTCTATCAGATAAAACTAACATAATTATTTTCAAGTATATTCTTCAAGGTTTATTTTCCACTAAACCCACATAAACTAAAAATAAGGAAATATTCATTTCTTGTCAAGTGCTCTCTATATTTTAGTTACTTCATTATACCACTCATGTATTTATGTTAATATATAAAAAATCAACTAAAGCCATTTATGCAAACACAAGTTATATCTTACTTGCATTTAACAATTAGCATGAATTACTTTCTGATCAATTATGACAAAACTCAGAGAGACCCCATGATCATAAAGTGGAGGTGGGCAGAGGGGGAAGGAGGGATGGAAAGAAACTTTGTTTGGGGTGATTGGCACATGGTGCAGTGTGCGGATGATGTTATTAAGTTGTACACTTGATCTGTATGGTTTTGTGAACCAATATCACCCCAATAAATTAAAAAATCAAGTTTAACTTAGATTTCTCGTATCAAATGAATTAACAAGCATATACAAAACACAGGGAAAACTATTTTCTCAGTCACCTTCCTTGCATTTCAATCTAACTTGAGAACTATGTTAATGCTATGATATTCTTTCATGTGCAACTTCGCAAAATAAAGTGGACTTGGTTGCTAAGGAGTGCAAAATGACAGTTGCCATTCTAATCCATTAGCAAAATGTAAAATGCTATGCTAAATGTCACTCTTGCCCTCTTAAACTGTAATGAGTAACATTTTAATATCGATTTTGTACATGTCTCATACATGCCCCAACATTCAGTATTTTTATGACAGTTTATACTACAAATCACTCATATCTTTCATCCTGATCGGTAGATACACATTTTGAAAATATTTTATTATATTTCCTGTCTTCCTTTAGTAAGTAAAGATTATAAATGCATTTTACATGTTGAAAAAGATAGCTTTTTATGGAGTAATGCACCAGAAGGAATAGAAAGAATGACGAGATAAAAGGTTAGAAATAAGGGCAATTTTACGGCCTAAAGTGCAAGTATTTAAAAAATTTGATAGGAATAGGAGGAGAAAAAACTGTCACTTAAAACATAATCTATTAAGTGGCTTTAGAAAGAATAATAATAATACCTTAAATTTCATAACAATTTAGTTTCAAACTATGTTTTTATCCATTGTCTTATTTTGTTTTTAGAACCAGTCACTTTGTGATATAGAAAGAGTAGTTATTACTTCCTCCATTGTCCAGAACCAGTCACTGACCAGTAATCATGAAAGGTTTAGTTACTTGTCAAAGTCCACAGGACTAGAAAATGATGGGGACAAGATATGGAAGAGTGTTCTGATTCCTGGTCCATAAATTTACCTTACACTCCCTTAGGATTATAAAGGTAAGCATAAAAATAAACAAAATAAAAATACATGAACCAGTAATTTATCCTTGAACTTTTAAAATTTTTTCTTCTCTAGTATTTTTCAATAAAATGTTCTAATATAGATTTGTGTCTTAAACAGTGCTTAGGGTTCTTGAGATCTCATTCAATGTTTTAAAATATGTGGGAAAACGGATGAGGAAATGAATCCACACACTTGAATATAGGCCCTGAAGAATTTCTGATTCCTGGTAATTCCCATAATCACTGTGAAATTAGTTACTTTTTCTTGTCCTGTCACTATAATTACAGTTCTTTGTTTATATGTAAATTATTATACAGTGATTGGCTAAATAAGCATTTAACCTTGTGTGTCACTGTTTATATTCAACAGTGCATAATGAGCATTTAACCAAAACAATATGTATATCATACTGATAGCTAGGGCATTTTCTTTTTCTTCTTCATTTTAAATCTTTCTACTTTCTTTGAAAGAACAGCCATAAGAGTGTATATTTACTTAAATTTAGATTAAAGGAGGATTTGATTCATTGTTGTTATTACTCTGATCTGGAGACCATAAATGCTCATTTGATTGGCCCATGACTCATATACTTTATATTAAATATGACTATTTGTAACCTCATTAGGATGATTTAAAATTCAAATAGCTAGAGTTGTATAGACTATGTAAGTGTTTCATCCTAATTTTGTGTGAAAACTGAATTTATTGGGTATTTGCTAACATTTCTTTAATGAATAGATATTATCAATGATCATCAAAAGCATATATAGCTTAATAAGATTGTTTGGATATGTGCATTGTTTCAAGTATATATTGATCATTCTTTAAATATTATACTTGTTAGATATCACATAGTACCTTAATACTCCATCAGTTTTGTAGGTGTAAGGGTTTGTGTATGTGTGTGTATGGAAAAATTGGCAAGATGCTTAACAAACTCATTTCATCTTTCTGCATGCATAGAAAGACTGTAATTCCCATTTTGACTTGCAGTTATTTTGTTGAGTAGGGTCATTTAATTGAGCTCTGTCTAATGCAATGTGGAGAAGTGTGTTTTTTTCTTTTTAGATTTTATTTATTTATCTTTAGAGGAGAAGGGAAGGAGAGAAGGAAAAAAATATCAATGTATGGTTGCTTCTCGTGAGTCCCCTGCTGGGAACTGGCCTGCAACCCAGGCATGTGCCCTGAGTAGGAATCGAACTGTGATTGTGTGGTTTGCAGGCCTGTGCTCAATCCATTGAGCTACACCAGCCAGGGCCAAGAAGTGTGTTTTTTATAAATTACTTTATTGTTGTTCAATTATAGTTGTCTGTATTTTCTCTACTCCATTCCCCCCTACCCTATCCAAACCCACCTCACTCTCTTGCTTCCACCCTCCTTCTTGGTTTTGTCTATGTGTCCTTTATAGCAGTAACTGAAAACCCTTCTCCTGACAGTCCCCTTCCCTCTCCCCTCTGGTTATTGTTAGAGAAGTGTATTCTATACCCAGGTATAAGGCTTACTCTGTACCTCCACAATCTCTTCTACTTCGATGATGACCAGGGCAGTCATATTGAAAGCAGTTAATTATTTAGAAACAGTGTCGTTTTTTGAGTCTTTTTTTAAAAAATATTTTATTTATTTATTTTTAGAGAGAGGAGAGGGAAGGAGAAAGAGAGGAAGAGACACATCAATGTGTGGTTGCGTCTCACGTGGCCCCCACCAGGGACCTGGCCTGCAACCCAGGCATATGCCCTGACTTGGAATTGAACTGGTGACCCTTTGTTTCTTAGCCCATGCTCAATCCACTGAGCTACACCAGCCAGGGCTGAGTCATTTTTTAAAGGAAGTATCCAAGAGAATCTGTGGCAGGCATTGAAATTTAAATGGGTAAGAAAAATCTTGTTAAGTTATTAAGTTCTGATATACTTGTTAGTGCATCATAGTCCAGACTACCTTAACTAATAGGATATTGATAATATGAATTGTTGCTATAAAATTACAAGAAAATAAAATTTGTAGGCTTAGAAGTCAGAGAGTGAACAAAGAAGAAAGTGAAATCTGAAGTTAGAAAGCTGGATAATTGTGTCATGCAGCAGCAAAATACTGATTACAGAGCTTTCACTCAATTTCTACTTGCCACCACTGATAAATGGATCCATGATGCATCAACCTCAACTTTCTGGCACTAGCCTCCTACATCCCCTCTTTGAATTCTAGCATTGAATTTCATGCTTAAAAAACACAGCTACTGTATTATTATTTAAATGTTCAGAAATATTAAGCTTTCTCATGGCTTATTATTTTTAGGAACATTTGGGGTGATTAGGAGATGTTAGCAGCTATGCTAGATGTTGGAGTATGATGATGAATAAAAACAGAGTCCCTACTCTTGAGAATGTCATATATTTGCAGACATGACAGAACATACAGTTCAACTTAGAGATTTGCATAGAGTAGAATGGAAAGGGAAATTTGTAATTATCACATTTATTCTGAGTTCTTTCTCCCAGCTTTCAAGGTTGATGTGACTTGGTATGCTCTACTGACCCAAATTTGTCTAGTTACTGCCCATCACAAATCTTCTGTTCCTATTAGAAAGGTGTTTTAATTCAAACTCCATATACAAAGCTCTTGCATACCTCTTTATCTTTGTTGATTCTTTCTGCCTATAATGGCTTTCAACAACTCCTGTCAGCTTATTCACATTCTTGGGTTAGCTTTTACATGATAAGTACCAACACTAAGGTTTTGTTTTAATCATACAGATTTACCAGAAAAATCAAAGCCACACAGTTTTGCTCTCTTTCACACATAACTGATTGCATTTGTCTCTTAGAATGTATTTCTATTTGTCATTGAATTCAGCATGAGAATAACATCTTTAAAATTAGCTCTTTATTTCTGAAGGGCTTATTTCAACCTAAAAAGCACAATTAAACATACCTCTTATTCCTATCATTCATGTACATTATAGACAGGTAGAAATTGATGGATGGTTTAGCCAACCATTGATCTAATACTTTCAGGATCCTTCTCATTTTCCTCAACAAATTTCTATGTGCTGCAGATATAGTGGTGGATTAGGCAAAAAGCATTATTGTCTTCATGAATCACATAGTAATATAGATGCACTAAAAATAAAATAATAAAACTTATATTTACAAACTTTGTAACAATGGAAATAATATATTAAAGAAGGTAGATATGATACAGAGTGCCTAGGAGTATGTAGCTAA
The DNA here is from genome assembly GCF_021234435.1 of Artibeus jamaicensis. NCBI lineage: Eukaryota > Metazoa > Chordata > Mammalia > Chiroptera > Phyllostomidae > Artibeus > Artibeus jamaicensis. Next base: position 48,270,227 of record NW_026522030.1, read on the forward strand.
TTTAGAGCACTCTGAAAATGCAATTAGAGGAATTAATGCTTGATATGTAATATGTCAACTCCCCCCTCATATGGCAAAGAGGTAGTCAGTCATAAGACAAGTGTAGGAAGTAGCATTTCAGACAAAGGCAATGATTAACACAAAGGCCTGAAAAGCCAATATAACGAGAGCATAGTGAAACAACAGGGGGTGGTACAAGATGAAGGTGGAGAGATAGGCTGTTGTGTTAACAACTGATGTAGTTCTATTTGAACTCATTTCTGATTGATTCTCTCATATCAAAAGGCTTTGTTCTCCTTGATGGAATACAAAACACTGCAGGCCCTTGGTGTTTTGTCTATTGTTTTGTTGATTGTTTTGTGTACATCAACAGAAAATTAGGATCAGAATTATTTATTTAGTAATGTCTTATGAAGGTTATGTGTTCCCCAAATGGCTTTCCAGCCTAGTACTCCTTAAAGTTGTAAATATCAAAACAAACAAATAAACGAGCAACATAAATAAATAAAAAGCACTATTATTATACTGGCATTTTTTTAGAGCAAACCAAATCCTGAATTAAGCTGGTAGTGCTTGTGGGACATATTGTAATCTTTGAAAAATTGTGAAAAGTCAACATACTGACTTAATACACAGGGAATGCAAAAATCCTGTTTATTATAGCTCTGGCCCTGATGTGTTCAGGGAACTTAGAATTGAAAGAATCTATCCTCTGAGTAATCTAATATTTTCAGTTTTAATTAAATTAATCTATCCCTTGGAGTTCTCTCTTCTTCTACTAGAGATAGCCCATGAGGTAATGTGGAAATTTGCCAATTGTGAGAGTAGTTTAATTAATAGATTTATAATAGCTAACATTTATTAAATATTTAGCATATGAGTTCTGTCCAGACAGTATCCAGCCATGTAATATGAAAAATAGAGACATATATTGAAGAAGATATAGGATACAAAAAAATTGTACATGGGACAATGATGCCTCAGTCCCCTTTAAAGTAGGCAGTTTGGGAACTCACACAGTTCTCCTAATCACCATCATCTGCCCCATCACATTTTCCTGAATCTCATCAAAGTTCTGAAATCTTTTTGTTTTCAAAGGTGATTTTAGTTTTGGGATAAGCCAGAAGAAGCAGGGCACTAAATCTGGGCTGTAGGGGAGCTGAGTCACCTAGGTGATTTGAGGTCTCACCAAAAAATTCTGCATGAGATGTGATGCATGAGATCCATCATGATGAAGCTGCCAAACACCAATTGCCCATAGCGGCAGCCATCTGAATTATCAGATGAGTTTCTGTGGAGGAATATTCAAGCTTAATACAACATTGGATGAAGATTCATTGCTCTACTCACTCAATCATTTTGAATGTGATGGCCACACAGTACACACACTCAATCGATGGTGTCTACTACCTCCATTAACTAGTACGGTGAAGTCATCATTGTTCACTCATGAGCATTCTCTCTCCTTGGCTGCCAGGTTACATCAGTGTCATGCCAACTATTCTCCTTATATTAACAATGGTTGGACTTTCTTTTAGTATTTTTTTAATATTTCATTTGTTTATCTTTAGAGGGGAAGGGAAGGAGAGAGGGGGAGAAATATCAGTGTATGGTTGCTTCTCGTGTGTCCCCTGCTTGGAAGTGGCCTGTAACCCAGGCATGTGCCCTGACTGGGAATCAAACCATGGTCCTTTGATTTGCAGGCTCATGCTCAATCCACCGAGCTACACCAGCCAGCACTGGTTGGACTTTTTTTTTTTAACAGACCTCATATATTAGACTTTTATTTTGCTCAGTGTCCTACATGCATTTTTTTTCCATTTAGTTCTCTCAAAACTCTAGGAGAGAGGTATTATTATTATATGTATGTATAACACTAATTAACATAGAGTAAGCAAGTAAAAGTGCCTCAAGTCACATAATTAGTACACGATAGGAACAGGATTTGAATCCAGGCAATTTGGTTCCTGAATTTATACTTAATTACTCTGTTGAATCAAACCATATGAAACCAAACCAACAAACATGTAAAACACTTATACAGAAATCTGAATTATGTGTTTTAAATCACCAATATTCAAGTTAGATAAACAATTATAAAGATATCAAATCATTTCATGCCATATTTTAACAGCGAGTGACCTACTTAAAAGGTAGAAGCAAGATACTCAAGAATATTAAATAATAGATTATGTAATTTTTGAATGATGTACAATAAACATGAATTGACATTATAAATACATTTTTATAAATATACAGCATAGTAACAAAAATGTCCTAACTCACTTTCTTCAATAATTCTTTTTATGAAGTCAGGGTACCTTCATCAATCCTCTGAGTTTCTCCATTGTATTGTAAACAAAATAGTGTTTTCCCAGATGTGTGAAGACAGGTTAGTTAATTTTAGAAATCACCGTGTATGTTTTGTGTGTGCATAATTAGCAGAACACTTAATGAAAAGGATGCTTAGCAGTGAACTTGTCATTGTGCACAAGACAATTTTCAGCCTCTGAGCAATATGCGTGCACTTCCCCCATCACACTACGTGTTAATTATTCCAGAATTCTTTTCTGACATGCTTATCTAAAAAAAAAGCATACATTAACTCTAACTGTTGGAGGAGGTTCCAATTAAAGTTAATAATCAAAAAATTAATTAAATTTAAACATACATCATTTTTAACTTTTATCAATCCAAGAGATTCGGGACCCTTTTAAAGTCTTTTTGTTTTGGAATCTTTTATTTCCTGCAGCTTTTCCTTCTTTCATTGTTAAAGTCTTCTTTGTGTTTTGTCTTACCATGTTTGTTCTTGTGTGTGATTTTAAGTGAATTATCGCACTTATTTTTTCCTGGCATTGTTTCTAACTTCTTTTCCTTTTAGCAGAGGTCTGTGCCTCTGGAGGGCAGAGAGTGATGCAAAGATGTGAATTGGTTCAGAAAGCTACAGGCACATATGTGTGCACTAGCAATGGGGAGCTGGCCAACAGGAAGGGCAGTCTCCACAATGGGACCACTGCCACCTAGATCCTGCAGGTCAGCTCAGTACTGACAAATATCTGATTTAAAAATACACATCTTTAAAGTATTTATATTTAAAATGTTAGTCAGAAATTTGAAATTAAAAATGTCTGTGCCAAACAAAAATCTGTTCACAGCCTGTCATTTGTAACTGCAAAGCATAATGGGATTGACTCCAACCTGTACTCTGAAGCTCACTAACAGAGTGACCATGGAGATTTACTTTCCTTATTTAAGCCTCTGATTTTCTGCACATTAAAATAGGATCAATAGCATATCACATGTTTTTTTTTAGTATTAAAATATGAAATGCAAGTGGAAATTTCTGGCACGTTATCTGACACATAAAAAGATTTAATTAAATTGTAATTAACATCTCTTTATGTCTGTTCTTTCTCTTGTCACATTTTTATTTGGTTAAATGTGTTACTCACTTATTTATTCCATGAGCCCTCCCCCCTCCCACTCTTCAAATTTGTCCAACCTTTATCAATTTGTTATTATTTTATAATGGATTCTTGTCATTAAATATATCCCTAATTTAAACAATAATGTGCTTTCTCCCTTTGCTTTATCGATATTTTCATTCCAACATCAGAAACAAATGGAGGGTTAGCTGGCCTTTCTGATCTGATCTGTAACTACAGGAGACCATAGAAATTTGCTGAAAATAGATTTTCTTAGCTTACATTTAAAGACAAGAGCTAGATAGATTAAATATGTTATTAATAAAACCTGTTAATTGAACAGGTTTGTGTGATCTTTTTGACAGCCTGCCCTGCCAAGTCTTGTGAGAAATGCATGTGAGGGCAGACACTCAACAGTCACAGAAATAGCTCCTGCTCTTCCTGTGTGAGCAATTTGCATTTGTTTTGTATTTTTTATTATTTCTAACATTAACCCTCACACGGTGTTTTTGTCAAATCCCTCCAGACTCATTACTGCACTTGCAGTAAGCACTTTTGTCTTTGTTTCCTAGATGATAATCATCGTCTTTTCCATCTGACTCGATATTTCCATGGACTGTAAGTCTAAGCATCTATGTTAGGCAGGGCCAGGGGTTCTTCAATATTTTGTACTGTTCTACGTTCTCATATCAGATACACAGTCTTGTGGGAAATGGAAAATAAAAGATAATGACTATCTCACAGAAAACAAAATATTGACAAATTTAATCTCTCTGCATACTCATTTTTATGACTGAGTATAAAAACATGCTTAACTTATAAATACTTGTATGAAATATAGAGTTTATAATTTTAATAAAGAGATGAACAAATACATGGTTCTGATAAACTTTAACTGAAATATATTTTGGATAACTCATCCTCATAAGTCCCAATACTACACAGTTCTAATGACTTGTATGTATGAAAGTGAATGGACTTTTATAACCCTATGTACCTAAAAATCTATATTCCTCTAGATGTACAATTATGATGTCCCCATAGTTCTAACCTAAGAATGGCACAAAGGAATCATATATGCTTCATTTTTAAATTTTACTTGTAAAGTTCCATTTTCTCATTTATAGACTTAGCTCCTTCTTTTTCTTAAATGGTAGTTGAAAGAATTATTTTATTTCTAATTTTTATAAATATAACTAAACATAGAAAACATTTTCAAATGTGAGAACTTTGGTGTCTCACATTTCAGGTGATACTATTTCATAAATGTATTGTTATAAAAATGTGTTTCCCATAAAACAATGGTTTCTTTTCTGCTGGTAAATTTCAAGATATTAAAACAATCAATTTTGGGCATTGTTCTTATTTTACAGTTTCATTTTAACTATGAAAATAGTTACTAACTACAAAAATTAATATTGGAACCTGAACTATATAGTATAAAAAAAGAAAATTACAAACTATTTTCATGTATAAACACCTACTGAAATCTTAAAACATATAAAATCCATTAATAAATAAAAATAAGAATGGCATAAGAAAATTTATTAATAAAATACATCATATCAGTAGGTCAAGGGAAAATATTATGGTCAAAATGATAGATGCCCAAAAAACAATATTCAGTAAGTGTTTCTAATTTTAAAAGTGTTAGTTGACTAGGAATAAAAACATAACAAAATGGAAGGCAAAATCTGCTAATATACTTCATTATTAAATACTAGAAGCACATTAAATTAGAAACAAAGCTAAAATAACAGAAACTACAAAAATAGCAGTGGCATGAAGAAATAATCTGTGTACTTTCTTAACATAATATATTATCTAGTCTGAAAAAATCTTGCATAAAATAGCTGGGCACTAGAGACATTTTTATTGCATTTAGAAGAAAACAATGTTTCCATTATGACCATTATCTTTTCTAAAATAATTTTATTTTTTAAAGATTCTATTTATTTTTAGACAGAGGGGAAGGGAGGGAGAAAGAGAGAGAAAGAAACATCCATGCACGGTTGCCTCTCTCACACCCTATACTGTGGAACCTGGCCCTCAACCCAGGCATGTGCCCTGACTGGGAATTGAACTGGAGACCCTTTGGTTCACAGGCTGGTGCTCAATCTTGAGCCACACCATCCAGGGCCCGTTATTTTTTTTTTTTACCATCTTTATGGAAGTTCTAATATAATCACTTGGAAAAATAAAATGTAAAAAAGCCTGTAAATTTATAATCAAAAGAGGGAAAGTAAATAATAATTGCTAATTACATAAGTTTCTACTTTAGAAACATAAAAGGATTGACTAAAATCCTATTAGATCTAATGTATACATGAGTATAGCTATATTGAAAATTATAGATAGTTAAATTAAATTAGAAAATAAGGAGCTATATATAATAGTAAGAAAAATATAAAATTCTCAGCAATGAATTAAATAAATGTCTCAGATCTTCATGATACAAAGTACATACATTTTCCATGGAATTTAGAGGAAAGACGAAAATTAAGAAACGTACTTTGTTCTTCAATAGAAAGACTTGAGAGATACAGCAACATTTCTTAGATTACTACTTACATATAAGATCATTCTAACCTAAAGTTTAACTTTAGGAAGTCATTATAAACTACTAATTCTAAACATCATTTGGATAAGCATATTTAAAATAAAAATAGTAAGTTATAGGAGGAGTTTTCACAATCATTATGAAGTTTATAAACATACTATTAATCAAAAAGTACAGTAACAACAACAGAGCATATGAGTAGGTCAATGTAAGAATGATAAAAGGTCTAAAGCAAAGATAATTAAACAAAATTACTTAATTAATCTTAAATTAGTATTTTAAACTAGTAGGGTGGCCAAATGGATTAATTACTAAATGGCAGTAGAATTATTGGCTAACATCACAAATACACACAACCCTATACCATAGTTTATACCAAAATAAATTCCCATTGGGTTACATATTTATGTTTTTATTATATTAATCTTTAATCCTCAGGAATTTCTTTTTCTAATACCTAGTCTTGATGGAGGCACTTTAATGCACCATTAATTTAGTGTGAATTCTTGCCAAACTTCTGGAAATAAATTTGCCAATATGTGTTGAGTGTCTCACAACCATTTGTGATATATGGCTTGGACATGTCTTGTTTAGAAATATATTATTTATATTTAATAATGTTTAGAAAGGTCATTATTATATAAAATAATAGCAAAAACTTGCAAATACTGAAAGTAATGATCAATATTGAATTGGATAAATAAATCAGGAAATACATATTCAAAGAGTTAATCATACTGTGGTCATTAAAAATATATGTGTATATATTCAAGTTATGTTGAATAAGATGTTCAAAATTCCTGTCTCTTTTTTTAAAATATACACACATATACATATACACATACATCTATAGTCAAGTACATACTTATACATGCACACAAACAAATGGAAAAGATATATACCATAATGGTAATAATTGTTAGAAGTAGTATCTATTAAAATTTTATTTTTATGCATTTTATGATGTTTTTTCCTCTTTAGTGTGGATTAATAAAATGTGCTATTTTATATTCACATAAAAGATATATAAAATAATAATTTTAACTTTTGTGAATAATATTTTGTTAGTTATATTTACTTAATTTTATGTAAACATATGTGTGGGCATATTTAGACTATAAACAGAGTTGTAATGACTTACAGATCTTTGTATTCCCTAATGTACCTACCATTCTGCTGTCTGATTAATAAATATTAGCTATATTACCATCATTTACAAAGTATTCTCTAAGTGCTGAAAATACAGGGATGAACAAATATAACCATGTTTCTGGCTGATGCACTAACAGTCCTAGGAAGTGTTTTTTTTGCCCCCACTCATACCTCTAGCTAGGAACTTTTGAGCAGAGCACAAATTTAATTTTCAGCCATGCTACCTTGGGGATTTTATGACATGAGAAAGAATAACTTAATGGTCTATTTGTTTTCTACTGGTTCTATGCTTTATGTCTTATGAAATGTATTGTATGATCTGATGATATATAAGTTTGGAATTTATATTAATGAGAAATCCAAGGTTTAAGCATTTCATTGTTGTATCTGTCAAGCACTAGCCACTGAGTCGTTAAAGCTTATATCATAAAAATGATCAGAATTAACCTAAAAGCTGTTGTTTCTATGAATTTTGGTATATTATAGTTAAGGAACTAGCAGTTTTATGGCCCTAACCTTTTCGGATCTGTCAAACAACCAAAAAATAACAATATGCCTATAGAATATTGGTAAGGTGGACAAGATAAGTAACTTCACAAGGAGCCAAGAGAAGGTAATATACTTGAACTATGAATGAATGGATTGTGACATCTTATACTCATGTTGTTGTCCAAAGTTGCAACCTTCTAAGCCAACAATAGACACTCGGTAGTAATTCCATTGTCTATGATGACCACAATTATACATCATACAAGAACACATCCTCTGTATATGAACACAGTCAACTAATTCTTGAAATTAATAGACTTCCAGTTTTTTAAGTTCTGCTTTTATGTAAATACCATACAATTGACTATACATTTCCAAATAGAAGTCCCTAATATTGTTGTGTATAATATATTCATAACCACATACATATACACATACCCTTTAACTGGGTTATAGTAAATACTTGATCATTTAATCCAGCAAAAGGCCTGTAAATAATATGAATGTTCTGTGAGGCTTTTGGGACAAAAGGTAAAGAAGTTCAACTAAGTTCTGGAAACTCAGGAGGACCAATGTCAAGAAAGGGTGATGTATAGCCAGGTTTTAAGACAAACTTTTGTGCCTAGACAAGCTGAATTGGCTATAGTTGAATAAAATGGAAACACTCAGTTGAGTGCAGATGGAGAAAAAAATTCAGAGTAGCAGCAAGCAAAATTTGGAATGTACCTGCCTTGAGGATTACCTTCACCTTGGACAGAAGCACCAAGAGAAGACTAGGAGTTTGGAAAGAACACCCTTCTGAAAGTCAGAATACAAGTGTTCTAAATCTGGCTGTACAATTTCTAAATTGTTGATACTGAAAAAGTTATCTACCTTTTCTGGGCTTTAGTTTATTTATCTTACTGTCCTTTAATCTTTATATTCCTCCAAGATATGAAAGCCTTAGCAATTCCTTTTCATGGTACTCAGCAATTACCATTAGTGAGTTGCCATATTCTGTAATCTCATCTATGCCATATCAGCTCCTCTCACTGGTTTAAATCTTTTTAACCGTAGAATCACTAAAAGCTGGTCATTGTAAAAATTTTGAATCTACCAGTGAGCTAGACTACCAGAAGTTCATGGTATGACCTTTATACTCCAGAGAAAAAGTCTGCCTCCTTTAACCCATCCTAAGGCCTTAGTCATTCTCAACCTTTTGGGTTAGTGGAACAACTTTGGCATCACTGAATTATAATCTTCCCCTTTACTATCCTGGTAGTTTTCTCACAGAACTTTACCATAATGAGCCTGATTCTTCGTCAACCCTACTCATTGGTAGAGTACTGTTTTGATAAATGTTAAGAACAAACTCAATTTAATGGAGAGACCAACATTAGTCTTACTCAGGTGAAGTAATGCTAGTATGTTTATGATGTATTTATGATGCAAATAAAAACATATTTACAAATTACAAAAAAAAAGTATTCAGACCAGTCAGAATACTCAGAAGAGAGATTAGCAGCAATTTTCAAAGTAGACATAAAGATGCATACTTGTAGACCACTAAAATCCTCATCCTAGAATTCACAGTTGAGCATGTCAATATATGAATGAATGTGGGTCATCTCCGATGTTCAGAAAGCTCAGTTGTTTCCTCAATTGTTTCCTCTTGAACTCTACAAGAGAGCTCAGGTAGGCTCATGTAGGTATTTGTTGGGGACCATCCCATTAAGACCCCAGCAGTTCATCAAACTTAAGAGTTATATACCATGAAATATAATGAAAATAAGATTCAGTACAGTCATTCCCGGGCATAGGCTTCAATCAACACATTCCTCCTCCACAAAATAAAACAGCCTGGTCACAATTTTATGGACCAGAGCTATGGCCTTATTGCCAGGGTCAGTTTCCCAGACATCCCTGTGGATCACACTATGTCCCCCAGCTCCAGTAACATCAATCTGACCCAGAATCAAATTCAAGTTCAGAAAGACGAGAACTTGAAGCATATGGTTTTCTTGGGATCCAACACCAGTACAAAGTAAATTATACTGGTCCTTTTATTACAGAGCATCAAGTAAGGATGGTCAAAAAACAGAAGGGTAACAGCATAGGAAGTTGGAGTTGGTACCTAAAGAAGACATTAATCCAAAGATGTTCTCAAGAGTGTGAGTTGAGGTTCAGGATTCAGGCAGGTGATAAGTGAATAAATGACCTGGAAAGGCATTGGTGGAAATCTGTGGTAGATTCTTATTGGACTGCATGGAAGAACCCTGGTTAGGCAACGCTCTATCTGCAAGCCATCAGTAAAAATGTGATTATAGAGCTCATACAGATCCTTCCTCTAGCAAGAATAGATAGATAATAGGTAGATAGATTTGAGAAATACTTATGTAACTTATACACAAAATACTTTACTTTCATGTGTAAATTATGAATTGCTGTTATTTTCTGAACTATATTATCAAGCATTCACATGAGGCACTTTTTGCCAGAGAGTTCTGCCAAATGTTTGCATTGTTAATGATGTGGCCACTGGGCCACATAGAATTTGAATTTAAGGATCCAAATTCTGTGGAGTCAGAGAGAAATCCCCCCAAATTTAAAATTAACTATGAAATATATTTTAATATATGAATGCTTCTAAATAAGTTTTTAAAATTCATATGGATTGATAACTTCTGAGCGTTGCAGTAAAAAACACTGGCTTTGGATTTGGAACAATTTGGTTTTAAATTCTTGTCTTGATATTTCCTGGGTGTTAGACTTTGGGCTATTATCCTAACCTCTTCCATCTTAAGTGTACCTCACTTACCAAATGGAGACACTAATGTCTAAGGCACACATTTTTTATGAGTATTAATGGGATGATTCATATAATGCATCTAATGTGTGCTGGCCACATAAGAGACACTCTATAACTGAATTTTTATGATTTAATTTATGAACTTCTAGAAAAAGTAGATGGCATTTAGAAATGGACAATGGGATGGAAATTCTACATTAAGAGCACTGAAATTATGAGTCAAATTAATGGAAAATATGTAATCACCCTTAGAACAACATGTGAGTTAGGACTACCAGCTCACCCAAGTCAAAATTGCACATATAACTTTTGACTCCTGAAAAACTTAACTACTAATAACCTACTGGTGACTGGAAGCTTTACTAATAACATAAATAGTCAATATATATATTTTTGTGTTATATGTATTATACTGCATTCTCACAATAAAGTAAGGTAGAGAAAAGAAAGTCTTAAGAAAATCATAAGAAAGAAAAAATACATTATACTATTTGTTAAAAAATATCCACAGATAAATGGATCTGTGGATAAATGTTTATCCACAGATAAACAACACAGTTTAAACCTGTGTTGTTCAAGGTTTAGCTGTGATTGATGTATAAAAATATTGAGGGAACATTCAAAATATTAAAAAGCTTTAAGCAACATAGTCTGTAACACTGCTGTAGTTTTGACACAAGTGACATAAATTCTAAGGGACTTTTGGATCTCTAAATACTAGTTGTGGACTACTAAGAAACATAATTCTTTAAAATTATATTTAAAATAAACTAACAAATGAAGTGGAGACAGAGAACAGAGGAACAGCTGTCAGAGGGGAGGGGTTAAGGGGCTGGGTGAGAAGTGTGAAGGGATTAAGCAAAGAAAAAAAAAGACTGATGGACACAGAGGATGGTATGGTGATTGCCAGAGGGAAGGAGGGTTAGGAGAGGTAGAAGAGGCACAAGCAAGGATAAAGGCTGAAGGAAAGAGACTTGAGCTGGGGTGGTAAACACACAATACAATATACAGATGATGTGTTGTGGAATTGTATACCTGAAACCTATAAAATCTTAACCAATGTCACCTGAATAAATTCAATATAAATAAACAGATAAAAATAAACAAAATTACATTAAAATTCAATCTTGTCCTAAATATTCTCTGCTTTTTGTTATTTCTCAAATTATATAAGTAACATGTGTAATTACAAAAATGTTAAGTAAAATTGTTTTTTCATAATTCACATTTTATTTTGCTACTCAAAGATAACCACTGCGAACATATTGTAAATAAATTTCTGTAGCATATGTACATCCATTTATATATATATGTATATATGTATATATAAATATAACTTCTTTTAAAAACAAGATAATATATTCATGCTTTAAATATTCTTTTCTATCCTTTTATTCAACTGTACATCCATTTTCTGAATAGCCTTAATAACTTTCCAAATAATATATGTTACAATATTCTGTGCTATAGGATGATTGCACAAAAATGTAGCTATTCCAAATGCAGTTATAAAGAAACTGTTCTAGAGACTAGAGGCTTCTGGAAGCTGGGATATAACTTTATAAAATAGAGCATCTTGTTCTATTTAAGTTTTTTACCTTATCCTGAACCCACACATTTATCCCATTTTGAGACTATGACATACTTGCTTGTAAAATACCTTGTGATCTTTGTTTGAAAGTGCTGAATGTTATTATAACCATTTATCCTCACATAGGAGAAACCCTTGACTAGAAGAGGCATTGTGTTATTTTCCTGATGCACTAGGGAAAGTTGTTACATTTTCGGCTCTAGCTATTGCTATTAATTCACCAACTTACATGACCAAGAACCCTCAGATTCTTTTCTTCCCATTTTCATCGATATTGCTATATATAATCTTGCTTTGGCACTGAGAAAACACAGACCAACAATGCATCAAAATTGACAGGCTTATGCAAAATTAAATATTACCTGTACCTGAGTGGACTTTTACACCAGCTCTGACTTTATAACCATTTTCATATAAACCTCTCCCATTGATTTAGGTACCAGTCAACCAGTAAGTCAACCAGTAAGCAACAATATGAATATCATGTATTTTCCTTAATAAGTAATAAAGAACAATGGGATTTTTCATTCTTTTTGCATTCGAAGTCACCAAAGATTAATTTACAATGCCTTTATATACCTAGGATGGACGGCAAATAGTATCTTGTAACGCAAAGTACATACACAAAAGGCTTCTGAAACTGTAGTAGGCATTTGGACAGGCATGAGCAAAACAAGAGTAATAGGCCAGGTGCAGAAGGTCATCCAAGGCAGAAAGCACAATGGACAATTGCAGAGTGGTACCTCATACATAGGGTGGCCTTTCCTCCCCTTGCATATCTCTGGTCATTCATTTTAGACACTCCGAGCATATCATTTGTCATGTGGCTTAGAACCCCCTGACTTGCATATCGATGGTCATAAAGTTAGGACCCTTCTATAACCTTTTCTTTCCTGACATGTGACTAGTCATGTGGTAGATCCCCTTAGAGGAGAGATAAGGGGGCTGGAGAAATGCCTCGTATGACTTCTATACATGCTCTTGCAGGACCACTCTTTTAAGCATTAAGCCCTCAAGGCAATGAGGTTCTGACTTGCATCAAATAATCTTAGTATCAAAGCCTGAGGTCTACTGAAAAAGAGACAGAGTTTTGGTCAAACTAGAGATAACATCTAGGCCTCAGGTTTGTTTCAGCTCTAGGCCCCAAAAGGCAGCAAAACCAGGTGGAGGGACATCATAGTTGACATCAGGACCAGATACAATGAATAATGACTCCCTTCCTCAGTGCCATCCAATCAGTAAAGACTACAACTCTGAACAGATACAACTAAGAAGCTGATAAATATTCCATTAAGTTTCTTCCCTGGAACTTTCCCTATGATTCCAACATTTAGAGAGCAGATAAAAATCCCTTAGGACAAAAGACTCGCGGAATGCTCTTTCTTGCTCTTCAGAACGCCCTCAGCTTTCCCCACCCATTTCTTCCCCCAGGGGCTTTTCCCTCCCCCCCTTTCCCAAAGATGATTCTCTCTGCCTTTCTTCTTCTTAAGCTCTAAGGACACTCCTTTTGCCTTTGTAACTCATTTCTTGAGTCCACACAGCCCATCTGGCTTAACTTCTTCTACCTCTGTGAGTTTCTAAATAAATTTTTGCTTGCCCAGGTATTTGAGTTTTGGTTATGTATGCTTTCCTATCCAGAACTCAATTACTGAGGTTGCTGAATGGAGATTCAATGGCCAGTAACATTCTGGTGGCATTTTGCTGCTAACAAAGTACATTTTAAAAAAAATTTCAATATAAACCCAGTCTGAAAATTTAACTCTAGCAAATAATTGGCATTAAAGAAATGTAAAAAAAAAAAAACTACACTCCCCTCTGAACTAAAGAATTTGTATCAATTTCTACTTTACCCAATTCCCCCTTCAACAAAGTAGATTTTCTAGGCCTTTGCTATTATTTTGATTCCTTTCTTTGTTCTAAAATATGTTTCATTGTTTCCTATGGCCCTTTCTTTATCAGGTACTTATTAGTTGTTAAAATAACAGACTTACTGCCTAGATCTTAGAGTCAAAAAAAAAATAAAGGCAAAGAACTAAGTGCTGCTTCTGCTGGGAAAGTAGCAATAAGAGCACCTACAAAGAGATGGCATTTTATAGTGGGTCTGAAGAAAGCGGAATTGTATTTGTATCACAACCACTAATCTCATCCTTGTGTTGTCTAAATGGCAGCACCATTGATCAGGGCCTTGTAATGGAAAAAACACTCCATGGTAACGTAATGCAAGGCATTCAAATTCTCCTCCTGCCACTGCTGTGGATACAATCGACTGGCAGAGGCAGTAAGATCTTAATTCGAAACCTGACTTTCGTTATTTGATATGTCTCCTGGAAAAGCTACTTTTTTTTAGTATTAGTGTCCTCATTTCAAAAATAGGAAATAATAATACTTTTCTTGCAAAGCTGTTGAGAATATTACGACTGTTGCATGTACTAGCTCCTTGTACCTAATGGCTACTCAAGCAAGGGTAGATGTAATTATGTTTGTTGTTATCAGTCATGTCTCTCAGACTTTCTGGGAAATTGGCTAGACTATCTTGACTTTTACTTCACACCCACCCATCTACATTTTAAGATGGACAAATTTATTATAGCAGTAGAAGGCAATTGAGTGCAATGAAAGAAAACTATGGTAAACTATTTCCTATAGTAAGTACCTTGATTAGACATCCTTAATAAGAACTTTTTCATTCCTACTTGTCTCTTCATCTTATTTTTATTTCTTTCTCTCTTCTTTTACTTTCCACTATTTACACATGTGCACAGATGTGTGTGTGCATATATATATATATCCTCACCATTTACTCCAAACCTATTTTCTCATTCTTTTTGCATTTATAGATATTCAAAAAGTTCTTTAGCACTTTTATGCTTAGTAAAAATAATACATTTAATATATCAGGCTTAATTTTTTGAGAAATAAGTACTTTTTGCATCTTGAAAATTTAGGTATATAAAATCTCATACAATAGTCCCTGATAAAAAATAGTACGAGATTTTATAAAATACATATAATATCTTCAGTTAACTCCTAATAAATTCAGAGAACAATGTATTACATATATTTCTTAGGAACTATTTTAAAGCATATACATTTAAATTCCTAGAGTATAGATATTTTGAAAAGGTCCTCTTGCCCATCTGAAAGGATCAACTTTCACTTAATTTTTTCTCTCTCTATTCTGTCCATTCTAATACAAAGAACAATATATTTGAGCTATACATATCCTATTTTTGTAGCAAGAAAGAGTTGTCATTCTATTTATGGACTCCAAGATTTTTGCTGTGTCCTCTTTTCTAGTGCTACAAAACTCCCAAAATAGTTAGTTTAAAAATCTAGTGCTTAGATTTCAAAATCTATGATGATTAAATTATCACTTGTGATGATTAAGTAATGGCAGCCCTTTCCTGCCTTCAGCTCTCCTATGTGATATTAACTTTGAAATCTGTTCCAAAGCCTCTGAAT
Organism: Artibeus jamaicensis; assembly: GCF_021234435.1. Taxonomy (NCBI): domain Eukaryota; kingdom Metazoa; phylum Chordata; class Mammalia; order Chiroptera; family Phyllostomidae; genus Artibeus; species Artibeus jamaicensis. The sequence continues at coordinate 48,285,694 of NW_026522030.1, forward strand.
CCGGGGGGTGAAGTGGGAGGGGGACAATTTCCCTCATGGGTATTAAGTATTTAGATGTACCATGCACTGAAGGGAAATGTGAAGAATAAAATCTTCCAACTAATCTGCCTTCCAAAGTTGCAACATCAGGATTCACACAGAGACTGGAAGGAAGAATGTGGCAGTATCACATTGTTCAGCAGCATCTCGAAGCGTCTGAATTGTAAGTGATATTCAATGACCTCAGCTTGTCCTTGAGGCTCACTAGCAAAAGGATGGTGCTGCAGTTAGAGCTCAGGCAGTGACTGGAGCCAAGTTGAAGATGAAGAATGCTGCTAGTTTCTTCTCTTCCTACAAAACCAATCTTGTAGACCTAATGTATCAGAATTATTTCTGGTACTATTATGCTCTTTTATGATATTTAGTGACAACAAATAGACTTAGAAATCTTTGTAACCTTTTTAAATACAGCTTTCTAATGAGGGGATTGGATAGAGGTAGAGGTCATTAAAAAACTGACAACCTAAATGTGGTCTTTAAAAATATTAAAGAAGAAATTTGAACATACTTTTAATTATTCATTTATGAGAAGTTTTGGCTTTTTCAGAGTAGCAATAGAGGAAATTCTATTTTCATCTTTCAGAGATTAATGTGAATTTAAGTTTTTTCTCTCTTTTAAGCTCCAGAAAATGAGTTGTAAAGAATAATTGATGTGAAACAAACTTGTTATATTTGTATGAGATAAGGATTCCAATTTTGCTAATATAAATTTATCATAACACCTACTAAATATGTTCCTTAATAAAGTTTAAAATAAAATTGATATATTTGTATTATTTATATTATTATATTATGTGATATTTATGTATGAGAATTAGCATTTGAACATGGAGGATATGATTATTATTTTTTATTACTACTCTTCAATAACAGAATTAAAGAAAATATTTCAACGGGTCATTTTTTAAAACTCTCACATGGTAAGCTTTGTATGCAAATTAGATACAAAGACTTTGTAAAGCAGAACTCTGCAATTAAATACATTGGAAATATTTGCTAATGGGGTCAAGCCAGCTGTTTCATATCTACTATCAAGTTACTCCCACGTTACTGAGAGACTTGAAAAGACTAAGTGAGCTCTGGAAATAGATATGGCAATGTAGATGCATTTTTAGTTGCAAGGTAATAACTCAGTGAGATACATGTTATTGACTGAGTTCCTCCAAACTATTGTTTCTTCATTTTTTTATGGATTCCAATGTTATTGTTCAATATGTGCAAAAGCCACATAAATTATTGTAGTGCACAGGCAGAATGAAACCACCAATTTGCTTCAACCACCACCACCACATTAAATGTCAAGGTGTCAAGCTGTCCCTTCAGGTTTCATTGACATACATAAATTATGGCTAATAGAATGCACCGATGAAATTCCTGAATTACAAATGACTTTGAAAAGCATCACTTCAGGAAGAAACTACAGGACATTGAGATAATTTATGATACAAATATTTTCAAAAGCTGGTATGCTTGGAAGGCTGATTGCTAAATGTAAAATAAATAACTGAGTTTCATGTGTTTGACTAATCCTGCAATTCCCGTCAAATGCATTCTTAAAGAAGTCCTAGCTCTTGGCAAACCTACAGTGCCCTTGAGTATCATAGTATACGGAAGAAAATTAAGCCTTAAATTACTATTTTGAGTTCTTCTAAACGAACTTTTCTTATTTTATAGATCCAAATGCTACTGTTCATAAAACATACAGTATCTGATTCACACTCTGAAATACTCTGAGCTCAAAAAGGTAGAATTTCTGAGGTTCTGACACTCTGAGTTTATTCTGCTATTCTGCTTCCTTCCCATTTTCAAGAGAAACATAGAGGAGGGACAAAAATATACCTGGATATATTTTCAAAATTTTTAGTAGAACTCTCAAGGTAGTTTCTACAAAAATGTTTAGAGAGAAAATAATAAGCAAAAATAAGTGTATGGTGGAATAAAACAGATCTCCAATGTCTGTGATAGGAATTGGTATGTTCTTTTATGTGAGTCAGAAAAGGCAAGACTCAGGCAGGTCAAATATAGATACAGCGAATAGAATCACATATGGCCTACACATTTTCTCCATAAGTTTTCTTGCTTTTCAGAATCTCACATTATGGAAAAGTAAACCTAATAGCTATCATGCCAAAATTGATATAAATGTGGATACCTTAAAACATTAAGTAGAGAAATACATCATAATGGTCACATCTGCATGCATACACAGGAAACTGGAACTAAATTGTTCAGGAAATTGTTCAGAAAATATTTTAAATTTCCAGATATGTATTTATCCTTCACTATATCATTTTCCTTGTTTGCAATGACTCTTACCTGTTTAGGGCATGGATATTAATGCACTAACAAACTCAGCATTTCTTAATGGTTTTCAGAGTAGTTGTTCTTACGAAAAAATAGGAAGTAAATCAAACATTATCTAAAATAAGAAGCTAAATTATTCCTAGGCTTCAATGTAGTAGGTATGTCAGTTCTTTTCAATGAAAGAACACATTCCAAAAATAATAACACAAAATAACCTTGGAAGAAGGCCTTTAGAAAAATGTTTTTCTCCTCAAAGGTTAATTTGTTGCTATTTAATGTACATTCATGTCTCATGTTTTTCTATCATCCACCTTTCAACAGAAAAGTAAAATTCTCCATACTTCTAATATGTTACAAGTTTGTTCACAAAATTTTATTTAATAGCATGTTAAAATTGTTTTTAGGACTATTCTCTTCTATCCAAAAAGCTAAATTTATTAAATATATATTTCTAGAGGTAATGAGAGGGTTTCTCAACATTTTTTTGAGCATGAAACTAATTTGGAGGCTTTGTTAGAATGGAGAGTGTCACCTCTGCCTCCAGCATTCAGACTCATCCCCTGAATGCACCAGGGGGCCCAGAAATGTGCATTGTAATAAAGAATCCATATGACCCAGATGGCAGTGTGGCATGGACCACACTTGGAGAATTCATAGTCTGGGGCATCGCTTGGTAAGATTTATTACATTAATGTATCAGACAAACTCCAGTCTTTTCTCCACCTGACATTTTACCATTAATCTACCATTAATTAATTTATTAATAGTCTGGACAAGAAAAATAAAACAGATTTATGTTGGGTCAATTAAAAATTTTTATCTAATATCCTTAATGCTATGTAATTATTGAACTTGAAATTAAGAATGAAGGACTGTAACAAGGTGTAGAAATGAGTGGGAACTCTGGAATCAGACACTCTGAGATCTGAGTCCCAGCTCTGTGTCTTACCGTGTAAGACGTAAACTCAGGCAGCTTCTTTCCCCTCAAATGCTGTAACTAGTAACTACTTAGAAGGGTAATTAACAGGAATAAAATAAATTTTGTATGTGTAGTTGACCAATAGTAAGACATCTACAATTTCTTCATAAAAATCTGGAGTTACCTTATATTTTTCCTCATGTAGGGAAGTATACAGTAACTATCGGGTTTTTTTTTTTTACTGAATAAATGTCCTCTTCTGCTGGCTGATGTAACAATTTAGCTGTCACATCCCCTTCCTTTTAATGTCAGGGCACCATTATTTCTTACCAGGATTATTACAAAATCTTCCTAATTATTATCCTTGATTCTAATCTTACCCCATTTCAATCTATTTTGTGCAGTGCACAGAGGCTGATTTTAAGATCAAGTCTTGTGAGCCTTCTCTTTTGTGTTTTAAGTTAGCAATGGTTCTTTAAAGTCAGTCTACAGAGTCCTTCAATATAGGGACATTGTTTATTTCTCCTGCAGTATTTTCAGTCAGTCCTAATATACTCTCTATATTCTAGTCATATAGAAATTAAAAATGCCTGTAAGACATGAAGTTTTCTCTTACCTATTTCTATCTACCTCACTTTACTTTTCACCTAGTTAAATGGTACGTGCATTCCAAGCTTCGCATTAGAGATGTTTTTCATCTGAGATGTTTTTTTGTTTTCCCAGACTCTCTAGTTTTGCCTTTCCAGAAGATTTTCTATGTCATTTTTAACAAGTATCACATTGTATTGTAGTTGCTATGCTTTCCACTTTCTCCCCGAAGATCACGAGCACTTTGAGAAGAGGTAATATATTTCTTAGTTACCACATTCCAGTGCTGAACAAAGTGCTTGGCTCGTAACACTTCCCCACAAAAATATTTGTTGGGAGAATAAATGCATATGTATAACCATCTTACTAAATATTACAGTTCTTAGCTCTAGGTTTATCACCTAAACTTGGCAGATGTGGTAAAGAGGAAAAAGTGAAAGGCCAGTAGGAAACTGTATGACAAGCTTCTAGATAATGAAAAAGGGGTTTTCACAAGGGACATAGCACTGAAGGCTTTGGCCCAATCATCTGATTGCTGCAGCCTGATGCATTTTGCTGCAGTGTATCAATATGTTCTCTGTTTCACGATACATTTCACAGTGTCTTTCTAGCTCTGCAGTAACAGAGGCTCTATCTTCACTGTTCTGCACTTCACTCCATCTTGCATATGTTAACATAAAAGGAGAAAAATCCTCAAAATTCAGATAATAGAAGATTATCAGTCCTTTATTAACTGGGAACATATTTGCATTTTTATTTTAAAATAAAAATTACTTTTCTTAAACCAGTGTTTCCTGTAAGTACTAATTTTAAGTTTCACACATTTGTGCATTGTGCGCCTAAAGATTCGGCTTTATCTATGAATACAGACCTAACTATGTTTATTTTGACATTAGATATTAATTCCACAAAGATGTATTACCATGTAAAAGTTACTAAAATATGTATGTAAGCAGTGAAGATTAATGCAATACATATGATCATGGTACTCATTCATTTAAATTCAGTACCAGTGCTTTCAGCAATTATTTTGAAGTGTTCTTTAAACCTTTTGTTAAATTTATATTAAGACTTTTTTTAGAATTTCATAAATTGACCCTGATAAAGGTCAGCATATGTTCTCCCTTGCAAAAAATTCTGAGTATGAAATTAACCAAGTATTTATGTTTGGAAGTATTTTGTGCCTAGCTAAAAAACTAAATAGATTAATCAGTGAAAAAAATTTTGAATTATTCAAACTCTTCATGTTAGAATTAGGATTGTTATATAACAGTATTTTTATAATGCAACTCACTGAGTGTTTTGTTATTATGCTTTTTTTAATTCAGCGGACAAAACACCATGCAGATTGACAAAATAACTGAATATTAAGGATGGATTCTTCTGTAATTTTAACATGTAGAGAAGGAGAGAAACCAAAAACATACATTAAATGTTGGTTGTGGCTCAGACATAGTGCTAAGACTTCCACATATTCTTTATAAACCACATAGATGTTGTGAATATTAAGTTAAATTAGAAAAAATTCATATAAATTACCCAGTATAGTGCTTAGAATTTGCTAGAAAATGAATAAACGAACATATGATTTGTTTTACTCTCTGTAACAACCACGACATAAAAAAGTATCCCTATTTTACAGATGAGAAAAAAATGAGCTTCAAAAATATTGTTTTTTTTTTGCCCTGGCTGGTGTAGCTCAGTGGATTGAGCGTGGGCCTATGAACCAAATAATCGAGGTTCAATTCCCAGTCAGGGCACACACCTGGGTTGCAGGCCAGTTCCCAGCAGGGGACCCAAGAGAGGCAACCATACATTGATATTTCTCTCCTTCCCTTCCCCTCTAAAGATAAAAAAATTTAAAAAAATCTAAAAAACACATTTTTTAAACCAAAGACCCTTTACTTAGAAGTACAAACCAAGATACAACCCATTTCTGTTTGTGTTCTATTGTCTTATTCCAAATCACTTTACTGAATCCATACCTTCTGAACCAAATAAATTTTTTAATTATTTATTTATTTATTTTTAGACAGAAAGAAAGAGAGAGAGAAAGAGAAGGAAAGAAACATCAGTGTGTGGTTGCCTCTCGCATGACCCACACTGGGGACCTGGCCCACAACCCAGGCATGTGCCCTGATTGGGAATCAAGCCAGTGAGTGACCCTTTGGCTAACAGGCTGGCACTGAATCCACTGAACTATACCAGCCAGGGGAAGATCAAATAATTTTTTAATACATGTCATAAAATTTAGTGAAGGGTATATATTTCCTTATGTAATATTTTTTTCTTGCAGCCTCATTGTTATTTATGTTGTATAATATTACTCTGATTTTCAAGGCTATTTATAATTTACTGACAGATTTGAAGGTATACTGCAAACATCTCAGTGATGGGTGTGCTATGAATAACAGAAGAAATCAGAAGGGGGAATTCAGAAAATATAGTGTCAGTCATTAAAGGGGAAACTTCTATACATGGGAAAAATACTAGGTAAATTAATCATGATAAAGCTGATTTGCAGACAAAAGTAAGAATTTAGTTAGATCTTGGAGGAGACCAGAAGTTACATTAAAAGACTATATATATATATATATATATATATATATATATATATATATATATGAAAACATTATTTCTTACCATGATCTACAACAAAAAGTTAAAATACAGTGTTTAATTTTGTTGTATTAATTATACAAGGTCATGGATTAATAATAGTAATTTGTAAAACCAAAAACAATTAGTAGTGTTTTAGTACTACTCTTTGCTGAACAGCTAAAATTAGTATAGCAAAGTACTTAAGAACATAAATTTGCCCATATTTTGCTTTAATCAAGTCAAAGAAAGCAAGAATTTCTCTGAACCTCATAAGAGATGTTGTGCTCAATTTGTCTAATATTAAAGTGAATATTAGTTCAAGAGTTGAAATACTGGGAAGTTCTTGACTTTGGAAAGACAAATTTGGGAAGACGGACAAAATAAGAGATTTTAAATATTGGGAGAGTTACCTAAGAATTTGACTTTGTTACACCTTGTGATTGGCCAGAATTGGCACTAGTAGGAGAAAGACATGAGAAAGTGTGTTTTTTTTAACATATAAAAAAGTTTTTTAGCCATTAATGCCAAGCAATACTGGGATAGACTACAAAGAGCTCTATTTATGCACATTTCCAAGGAAAGGCTGGATGAGTTTCCATGGGTGACTCATAAATGGCATTGCTATATCTGGATAGATTAGATGACCTTACATTCCTTTGCAATTCTGAGGTATCTTTTGTAAGTGTGGCCTTTGCCTTTAACTGCCTTTGTACTTCAGAACCTGAAATCCTATTTCACTCGTTGTTAAGGATGTAGCAGTTTTGTACTTTAGAATATAGATTCCTTGGCTTCACCTCAATATTTACTTGTAAGCAACAAAACATTATCCAGGGACAACATTTCTTTCCAGGGACATTATCTCTTAAATAGATAGCACAGAGTACGTCTTTAAAAATATTTCTGGGACAATTTTCTTCCCAGTGCCCTACTTATTTATATCCTTTCTCTCAAATCCTCTAATGCAACAATTTCCATTTTGAATGAATAGGGCTATATACCATTTATTTTGCTAGTTTAATGATGAGGTGGGCCATTGATTATAGAAGATGCTTCGATCAAACAATCTTCACTAACAGCCTGGAAGAGAAAAGTCTTCAAATTCAAAAGTTAAAGGATGTTGAGCTCCTTCAGGGAAAATATCCTATCTGGAGAAAAAAGATTGTAGCCATTTATTGAAGCAATCATAAGTACAGTAAAGACTTAGAAAAAAGTTATCATTCACTTTTAGTCAGGTTACTCAAATAGAACAGCTATAAGCAGAGATCATGGCTTAGACTGAAAATGGAAAAGTCTTTCTTATAAAGTATATTTCTGTAAGGTCATATACAAAAAATGGGACCTCTTTCTGCATTTTCCTTAACAGCACAAAAGCATATTTTAACCATTTGGGGCCTAACCAGATATTGATTAATATCAACATACAAAGCCTAGATGTACTTTCAAGGACAAAAGTGGGTGAAAATTAATTACATTACAAATTTCATTGTTTTTAATATATTTTATTGTCTTTGAGTTATGATTTCAAACTGATTAAAGATCATGAAAATCAGAAGTTTGAGTGAAAGATTCCTTGAATCTCTAAGCTATCTATCTGCAGTGGGTTCTACGATGTCAACAAACAATGAAAGCTGTATTTAAAGTGAATCCTGCTTGTTAATTTAAATACTGGAACTCTGGATATTCATAATTACTTTGTGGCAAGTGGAAATGCACAAACCGAATAAGGAACTTTACTTTGTGTTTTAAAGAAGAATCAATGCAATCAGAAGATCGTATGAAAAATTGCCATCATGATTTAATTAGCATCAGTCTAGAAAAGCTAATATGTAAAATGCCAATTATCTTTAGCAATGTCAAAACAATGCCTAGCTTTAACTCTGAAAGTATTTATAACTATTTAAGTTGTCACCAGCTGAAATCCTTTTTTAAGGAATTGAAATAAAACACACTTGCTTCACTTCTAACCTTTTGTAAACATGAGAGAAATCAAATGAACTCTTTGGGGGCCATGATAGGCATTCATAAATAACCTGCAATCTACAGGCTCCGCCCTCCTTGTGTAGCCGATTCCCCTTGTCTTCCTAGAGCCAAAAGAGAAAAAGACCCTGTAGAAGAAATGTTGTCGATGCATAATAACCCACACCTCAAGAGCTCGTCTTTCACTCCAGAAATTACTATATGGCTGCACTTGCTGCTCTTTGCTGACTAGCACGTGATCACAGCTCTGGTTAAGTTCTGCTCGGTTGTGGCACCCTGTTTCTGCTCCTTCAGGACTGTCCTTGCACATCATTTGTCATTTTGGTAACATCTCTCTCCTGGTTTGAAACTTACATAGTGAAAATTCTGATTTATTGTGTATTTTAATGGGCTATTATAGAATAAAATAACCCAGTTTTTTAAAGATTGTCCTACAGACATTCAGGAGAAGTGTACAACAGAGATTGGGCAGAAAAAGAAGAACCAGGCCAATCAACATGTGTACACAATGCAGCTTAAGATCTGAAATACCTTGTATTTTCAATGGGGTGGGGCAACAGGAGTACCGAAGCAATGTTAGCACAAGTAGACATGTGTGTAGACACCTGTTTATAGGAAATATATTCAATTAATTAAAAACATTGTTCATTCCTTCTTCACATCTTCCCAGCTGGCTTCAGCGACTGGCTCAGTATCACTGGCAGTCCTTAAGAATCAGTGCTTTCTTATTTACAAGATTAATATATAAGTAATTCATCATTCAGAAACTGTTCATGCATAATTGTCAGACAATAATGTGATAGGTGTTGCAAAGGAAAACCAAGAAAGCAATGGAAGAGATGGACAGCTGAGATCCCAAACGCCTAATGGACATGTTGATTAAGCAGCATGAAGCTCTTTTCAGCTGGTGAATCAATTCTATGGCCAGGACAACAATGAGACACACCAGCATAGTTGGTGGCAGAATTATGACAGGGAAGGTGGAAGAGAAGGCCCAAACACCAATGTAGCTCTTATGGATGTTTGGAACTCTAATTTGGCCACTGGATTTGTGAATTGATAAAACATTTTTTAAAAAGATTTTTCAAATTTTATTAACCATGAATTTCTTTGTATAAATGATATGCAAATCAAAAGAATAAAACACATAAAAGAGGAGAGACTCTGCTTGATGCTAGGGCATTGTAATGCATCATGGCAGGACCTATGCACAGAAAGCACATACATACACATGACCAGAAACTCCATGGGTCCTGGAACCCAAGGGCATATAAGAAAAGCTATCTAATTATGAAGCAGCAAGAACTCAGAACCCCAAATCCAATCACTTTGTTTTGCTTTACTGTTTTATATGGTAATAAAAGTTGTTACTGCATATTTTAAGATCCTCATGACAAGGGAAGGTATCAAAACCAGGAAAGTTTTATCTGGGATGCCTGAGATACCTGTTCAGTGCTGCCTACTGAGGCTACTTTGTTTACTTCTCCCTGAGGAACGAAAGATGAATAGTGGAACTTTCAATTGCAGACTTTGTATAATGCTGTTCTTGTGTTACTCTGATGCAAAATAAGGCTTGTCAGCTGAACAGATTTATTCTGTCAAATATTGAAGTTAGTGCCATTCTTTCAGACTTAGAATCAAGAATGTCATCATAAAACCAATAGGCTTCCAAAATATATTGCTAGGAAGCTACTGTTATATAAAAAAAGGCATACGCAGGATGGGGCAAAAGTAGGTTTACAGTTGTGAGTACATGGAACAGTTTATTCTTGTATTATTACTTATTAATAATTTATTATTATTTTCCATACAAATAATTGTAGGCCTAGTTTTGCCCTACCCTTGCATTGTTTAGGGTTTTATAGATTTTATAGTATTAGGATATGTTCTGTAAGTTGTATCCTTATTTTAATTGGCAGTGTGCTAGATATAAACGTAATTTTGTAAAGCTCAGATGGAAAATTCTTCAAAATTATATAGCAAATGTGTTCAGTAAATTGGTGTAGGGCAAGCAGCAGTGGCAGTACTTGGTGCAGGTTCAAACTCATGGGCAGCAGAGTCAGCAGGTGCATAGTCGGTGCATAGTCGCAGATCACTCAGCGTCAGGCAGGGGAAGAGTGAGGCTGATGCCCCTATGCAGCCTTTGTATCCTAGGGCACTGATCCACCAGAGATACCCTGTCTCTCTCTTTCTCTCTCAGTTACCATCCAAGAGGCCTTGTCACTATAATCCACCTAAGCCGGGAATAAAGGACCTGATTTTGGCATCGGGGGTCCTTCTGGAGAAGAAAATTTGTTCTAACTTTAGTTTTCTTTTGTTCCAAAAAGTCTCATACTGAGGAATTAGTCTCCTGTGTTATTTTCTACAATCATTGACAAGATGTTTTTATGTAATCGTCTTTCTTTCCCCCCCGAATCTCTCTCCAAGATACCTGGAGAGGAAAGTGGCATCCTGTTTCAAAAGTGGTTGAAATTCATCTCTGAAAAGGAATCTAATCCAAGAGTCTTTCCAGACTCAGTATTCTAGCTGCTCCCCATCTTTTCCTTTACAACCAGTGATCTGGATGTCCCTCTTTTCCTCTTTCCTAGTCCTCTTTATAGTCCTTCCCTTTCCTATAGTGGTCTATAGATTCTCACCTATTACTTTCCCTAGCTATTTGAAATGAGTTTCCATCTAACTTCTTTAGACACTACTCCAAACTTCAGCTTCTAGCAGACTAGCAAGGGGAGGTCAGCTACAGTACGTGCAGCCTCCCGAAAATTCACTATGTAACTTTGTTCAGATTCTGCCCAGCCTCTGTGTCGGTCTGCCAGTTTCTGAAGCTGTGCTCTACCAAGGGCTCCAGACTGTGTAGATTTGGTTTTCTGTCTTTTCTCCTCTTCTTTCTTTTCCCTGACTTGCTTGCAACTAGTGCACCCACCTTCCAGTGAACTACCCTGTCCCCTGAGTGAATCTGTCTCCCTTCTGGATAATACAGGTGAATTGCCTCCATGTCCTGAAACAGCAAGTGCCCCATGACGGGTGTACCTATGAGGCCAAACATTGAAACAAACACAAGTAGCATCACATGACTCAGGTCAGAACTCACATAAAGAAGAATTGTATGAGTCTTCTCTTCATCTGACTTACTTCAGAACAATGGACTTGGCCTAGGGACAGCCTTACATACCATGGTGAAGGATTCCAGAAAATGTTCCCTCTTTGTTGTTTCTCTTAACAATAAAAGCTAGAGTATCATTTGGCTTTGTCTTCTGGTCTTGTCAGTGGCAGTGGCTGCATGTGGCTTGGCCACTGTCGTAGATGCAAAGCTGCACGGCCAGATGCCCCTTTGAGGAAGAACTTGCAGCCCAGCTGTAGGGAGTGAGGTTCAGAAACAGCTTCTTCTAATTGTCAGCTCTCTGAGGGTCTGCTTCAACTGAAGAGAACTTCCCTAAATTAGCTTATCTCCTTCCCATGTCAACCTGCTTCCTGCAGTATGAGATTAAGCCAGAGATAGGGACACAAGGCCAGGGTAGGACCAGAGATCTGACCTCATTATATTTCCATCTTGCTAACCTGGAATCTAAGGAGTTAGAAAATTCTAAATACAAACCCGGCCTTCAATATCTTTATAAAGCATACCTGTCAAAGTAGGAATGTATAACATATTTTATTTTAAAAATTTTAGCCAGATTTAAACATTTTAAATATTTATACATGTTGTACTTTTGCATGTTGCCCCAGGCCAAGCAGTCCCACACTGGGACACCTGGTGTGCAAATGTGACACTGAAAGGATCTAATGATGACCACAGTGCTTCATCTAGAGGCTAAAATAGCCATACTTTCATGTTAAGTGAGAGAGCAACTTTGTTTTTTATTTTGTACTTCTGTATTTTGTAAGTACTTCTGTATTTTTACCTGAATTTTGTATGGATGACCTGAAAGAGTCTCAACCTAATTAATTACCATCACTGTTGAGCAAAGGTCTTTGGCAAATATGAGGGCAAATTTCCTGATACAGACTGGAACTCATAAGCAGAAGCACTACAGGTACAAGGGACTTTCTTCCTTTGTCATCCTGTGAGGAAATGGTGTGTCTGTGCCCAGAGTGACCCCATCTCCCTGCTATTTCTTTGTATGGTTCTAAAGTGATAGTAGTCTTGTAAGTGCCAGGTGATTCAGGTGGATCTTGGGGAAAAAAAGACAATTATCTCGAACCTAGACCTTGGGAACCCTTGTTTCATTGGAAAGATGAGTGGTCTATGTGCAGTCTCTCTGGATGAGCAAGGACGGGTGCGGAATCTGCAGCTCCAGCTGGTTTGCAAACAGGCAAGGAGGGAAGGCTGGCTGGGTCATTCACTCGGCAATCTTACTTTTCTCTACAGTCTACAGAATAAGTAAATAGATAACAATGGGACCCAAATTTCCAAAGATAAAGAGTTGATAAAAAGTATTTACAGAAAAGGTCAGGGTTTGTGTTCTGGCAGTCTGTCTAAATTGCAGTTGTTTTTCTCTTTGAGTTAGCTGTATACTTGTATGAATGAGAAATTTAATTTCTTTAAAATAAAATTGGATTTCCTGGTTAGCTATAACCCCATAGGTAGATGAAAATAATTAGTTTTATGTTAAAGAAGTATATAAGATTCCCATTTTATAGTTCTTAGGAAAACACAGTTTTGACCTGATGTGTCTATATAGTTCATCTAGTGTAATATGTGATTTTTGAATATTAACTGCATATTTTTCCAATAGTTAAGTGGTTACCTGCATACTTAACCACTTAACTATTATGCATATTTCTTGAGCCAAAACATTTCTATGATAACATAATCATATTTATACATTGAGATAAAAGAAAAATATTATATATATCCACTTGTATTAAAATGTAAGTGTTAAAATTCACACTTAAAAAGCAAAACAAATATAAATTTTAAAAGTAAACATCTTAATAGTGTAATATTTAAAAACTCCTTGATAACACAATTGAAAGAAGAAAAATCATTGCTAATACTGGCCTCTAAAGGTTCAATTTATTTTACATAAACAGGGATTTAATATTTTAATAATCTCAGATAGCTAATCAGGAAATAATTTACTGGATATTTGTAAATCTTTTTTTTCTTGTGAGATAGTTTTAATATAGTGTGTCTTCAGACTTTTTCTATGGGAGAACATTAGTAAAACATACGTATTAGTATCTGCCTTTACAAATTCTTGAGCCTATTTTTATTGAGACAAACATGGTACCACCTACCATTCACGAAAGCCTAGAAGGCCCCATTATGGGATGTAGTGGCCCACACTCCAAAATCTGGCTCTCACATGTTCTCTCAATTTTCTTAAAGCAAATTTGAACGTGTTTCTACTCTGCAAGCTCTTCTGATTATCACTAATGCCTGCATGAGAACCATGTAGTACAGTGGTGAACAGGTAGGACTCTGAGAAAAAAAAAACTGCCTCTATTCACAACCTGGCTCTAGGATGTACTCTGAGCCCCTCTTCCTCAATAGTTTTCGGTACCATTGCTGGCAAACAGTATGCTCTAAGTAAAATTATCTTGACACACAAATAAATTAACATTATATCTTTAGGGCTTTGTGTTCGCTGCACTGAACTTCTAAAGCAGTTTTTTTTCCCCCTGTCTTTTGGAAGATACTATAGTTTAATGAAAATAAATGGACTTTGAGATAGACAACCATGGGTTATTTCCTAAGTCCCCTAAACAAACTATTTTATACCTTTCAGAGCCTCAGTTCTTACTCTTTTCAAACAACAATAACATGAACATAGACTGTGACAAGTAAATGAGATTATCTCTGTAAAATGATGCTCCTCCACATCAGGCACTCAGCAATAGAGGATTTAACTTTAGCCCTTGACCTGTCCACCCAGCTCAAGCATGCTGAGTTGGCAGTAAGTGTTGTTATTAATCTTGACCATAACCTAGCAGTTGCAAAAATCTAAAAGTATATCTTTTATCTTTCTAATTATATTGGAAAGACATGCTTGGAATCTGAAACATAAATTTTAAACAACAACACTTAGTAAATAATAGCTGTTCTAATTTTTACTTTTGTATCTCTATAGAAAATCTGTAATCACAATAACAAATGAATAGCTTCTACATTTACTTACCAATTTCATAAAAAGATTTCAATGGTTTTATTGCCCTCCCAATAAAATGGTTATAAAATGATTTCATGACATTGAAATCAAATATGTAACTTACTAGTAAGATAAGAAAAGCTGATTTAATGAACGGCAAAATATTGGTCTACTTCAAAAAATGCTGTTAGTCACTATTAACAATAGAGATCTACAGTAACATAATATGATACATGTAATCAGTACTAATATTGAAGCACTAATATTGGTATTTGAAGACCTTAAAAGCTATTCAAACTATCTAGCTAAAGGAAACAATTGGCAACTGATAATATCTAACTCCAGCCGTAGAAAATTATAATCTCAGCTGTAAACCTGCAGATAAGGTTAGTAAAGAGAAAAAAAATGTTTCTCATTGTTGTCAGGTCAAACACAGAGAAAAAATATGGAATGTTGAGAATTAAAAATTAATTTGTCAGACCCTTTATTATCCTGATAGTCTCATGATATTGGATGAAAAATGATATTACATATAGAAGAGAAATAAATATTTTTTTTAGTTTTCCTAGATAAGTGTAGATTTTTCAATTAAGAACTGATAAACTAATCCTAAAAAAGTCTTCTTTTATGCCTTTTCTATTTTATTGCTTTAAAAATTATTAAACTTACTGGGGTGATATTGGTTAATAAAATTATATAGGTTTCAAATGTATAATTCTAACATGCACCATCTCTATATTGTATCGTGTGTTCACTTCCAGAACTCAAGTTCCTTTTGATCACTATTTATGCTCCTCTTAGCCTCTTCTACTTCCCCGAACCTCCTTTCTCTCTGGTAGTCACCACACTGTGTTCTGTGTCTATGAGTTTTTTGTTTGTTTGTTTAATCCCTTCACATTTTTCACCCAGCTCCCCAGCCCACCCACCTTTAATAGCTGTCAGTCTGTTTTCTGTATCAATGTGTCTGTTTCTATTTTGTTAGTTTATGTTGTTCACTATATTCCACATGTAATTAAATCAAGATAATTTGTCTTTCTCAGAAATGGCTTATTTTATATAACATAACACTCCCCAGGTTTATGCATGCTGTTGCAAAACATAATGGTTCATTATTCTTTATGGCCAGTTGTGTAAATGTACAACCATTTCTTTATCCAATCACCTACTGACTGACAGGCACTTGGACGGCTTCTGAACCTTGGCTATTGTAAATAACACTGCAATGAACACAGGAATGTATGTATTCTTTCCAATTAGTGTTTTGGGTTTCTTCAGCTATATATTCAAAACTGAAATGGCTGGGTCATAAGGCAGTTCCATTTTTGATTTTTGAGGTAATCCCATCCTGTTCACCACAGTGGCTGCACCAATCTTCATCTCTACTTGGTACATATTGGGACTTCCTTTTCCCAGTGAAGTACACTGAGGTTCCCTTTTCTTCACATCCTCACCAACACCTGTTTATTGATTTATTAATGTTAGCCATTCTGACAGACATAAAGTGATATCTCATTGTGATTTTAATTTACATTTCTTCAATGATTAGTGACTCAAAACATTTTTTCATACATCTATTGTATATGCTGCTTGGAAAAGTGTCTAGCCAGGTCCTTTGCTCATTTTTCAATGTGATTGAAAATAAAAAGACATTTTTCAATGTCTCTTTTTTATGTTAAGTTCTATAAGTTACTTATAAATTTTGGATTTTAACCCCTTATCAGATGTATCTCTGGCAAATTTGTTCTCCCATTCAGTGGGTTATCTTTTCATTTTGTTGATGTTTTTTTTTTTTGCTGTGTAAAAAGTTTTTAGTTTTTTGTGGTCCCATTAGTTTCTATTTTCTTCTGTTTTCCTTGCCAAGGAGATATAACAAAAAATATATTGCAGCAAGAAATGTCTGAAATTTTACTGCTTATATTTTCTCCAAGATTTTTGTGGTTCTGAGTTATACATTTATATATTAAATCAATTTTGAATTTATTCTTGTGTATGTATAAGAAGGTGGCCTAATTTCACTTTATTTGTATATATCTGTTTAACTTTCCCAACACCATTTACTCAATAGACTATCTTTACCCCATTGTATCTTCTTGCCTCTTTGGCAATATTAATGACCATGAAAGTGTAGGTTGATTTCTCAGCTGTCTATTCCATTTCCTTGATCTATAAGTCAGTTTTTATACCACTACAACACTGTTTTGATTACTATAGCTTTGTACTGTAGTTTAATATCAGGTAGCAGGATTCCTCCAATTTGTTCTTCTCAAGATTGCTGAGGCTACTTGGGGTCATTTGTGGTTCCATATAAATTATTGAAATATTCGTTCTAGTTTTGTGAAATATGGCATTACTATCTTGATAGAAATTGCCTTTAATCTACAGAGTGCTTTGGGTAGTGTGGACATTTTAACGAGGTTAATTTTTCATATCCAAGAACATGGTGCACACTTCTGCTTATTTGTATTTTCTTCAATTTCTTTTTTCAGTGTCTTATCCAAGTACAGCTTTTTACATTCGGTTAAAATTATTTCTGTGTACTTTATTTCATTTTGTTAATGTAATTATAAATGAAATTGTTTTCTTAGTTTCTCTTTCTAATAGCTCATTATTGGTGTATAATAATGCTGCAGATTTCTTAGTATTAATTTTCTTTCCTGCTACTTTACTATAGGAATTCATTTATTAGTTCTGGTAGTTATTAGCTGGAGAATTCATTTATTAGTTCTGGTAGTTATTTGGTGGAGTTTCTAGGGTTCTTTACCTTGAGGTATATTCCTTCTATTCTCACTTTGCAGAGACTTTTTTATTATAAATGGGTGCTAGATATTATCAAGTGCTTTTTCTGCATCTATTGATATGATCATGTGATTTTTATACTTCATTTTTCTCATGTGGTACATTATGTTGATTAATTAGTACATCCCAGAAACAAATCCCCTTGATCATGGTATATGATCTTTTCAATGTATTGCTGCATAGGGTTTGCTAATATTTTGTTGCAGATTTAAGCATCTTTGTTCATCAGGTATATTGGTCTATATACCTGATCCATTTTTTCTTTCTAGTGTCTGTATCTGGTTTGGGAATTATGATAATGTTGACCTCATAAAATTACTTTGGGAGACCATTTTTGTATTTGGGGGAATAATTATAAAAGGATAGGTGTTAATTCTTTGAATGCTTGGCAATAGTCACCTGTGACACAACCTGATTCAGGACTGATGTTTGTTGGGAGTTTTATTGATTATTGCCTCAATTTCAGTAGTTGTAATTGACCTGTTCAGATTTTTTAATTCTTCCTGATTCAGTTTTGGAAGATTGTATATTTCTAGGAATTTATCCATTTCATCCAGATTGTCCAATTAGTTGGCATATTGTTATTTGTAATATTTTCTTAATATCCATTATATCTTTGTGTAGTTGTTATACATCTCTTCCATTTAGGATTTTATTTATTTGTGTCTTCTCTCTTCTTTCTTAATATGACTGATTAAACGTTTGTTAATCATGCTTATCTTTTCAAAGAACCACATCTTGGATTCATTAATTTTTTTTGTATTTTTATACTTTATTTCATTTATTTCTGCTCTGATCTTTATCACTTTGTCCCTTCTATTTACATTTGGCATTGTTTGTTGTTCTTTTTCTAGATCCTTAAGTGTAAACTTAGATTTCTTATTTGAGGGTTTGTTTTTTTTTTTTACTTTTTATTGAAATTGCCCTATAATTTTATGAATTTCCTTCTTAGGACTGCTTTTGATGTAAGTACCATTGCTTTTGGATCATTATGTTCTCATTTTCATTTATTTCAAAGTATATTTTGATTTCTTCTCACTTTTAACCTACTCATTGTTTAGTAACATGTTACTTATCTTCCATGTTTTTGTGTGCTTTTCTGTCTTTTTCTTGTGATTTATTTCTAGTTACATATCATTATGATAAGAGAAGATGCTTGATATAATTTCAATCTTCTTAAATTTACTGAGAATTGTTTTGTGTCCTACATGTTATCTATCCTAGAAAACATTTCATGTGCCTTGTAAAGAATGTGCATTATGCTTCTTTGAGATGAAAAGCTCTGATAATATAAATTAATTCAATTGGATCTAGTGTGTCACTTAAGGCTGCTCTTTCCTTGTTGATTTTCTGTCTGGGAGATACATTCATTGATGTCATGGAGTATTGAAATCCCCTGCTGTGACTGCATTACTGTTGATCTCTTCCTTTATGTTCATCAAGAGTATCTTTGTATATTTAGGAGCTATATCCTTCTTAACAACAAGTAACACTCAGGTTACAGGTCTACATATTTAGAAAAAGTACAAAAATTTTCTTATAAATGCAGATGCAATGAATTAAACTCAAAAATTAATTAACTTAAAGATACCACACTGCCAGCAAATCAAAAAATGTTTGTATTGAAATTATATTTCAAAATTTCTGGTAGGGTCACCTTTTCATTCAAGTATATATACTATGTAGATAAAATCTAAAAACAAAATAACCCTAATTTCTCTACTATAAGTACATAACCATAAGTATATTCAGTAAGAGTGATGAAGTAAAAGTTGGTAATTATCTAATTTTTACTTCTAGGCAAGATAAAGAAGCTTGAAAGCCTGAAATGAATACTGAGACTTTAAGTACAAAATCAAATATATCAGTCAATTATGTTATTAAGGCCTAGATGTGCACTCAGAAAACAATTTGTGAAATTATTCAAATAACTATTTCATGGTAATCTGAAACACTTTACCTGGAGATTCATTTTGAAATAAAGTAATTGTTCTGTGTATTTTTCCTTTTCTGTAGAAGATACATAAAAATGCTTAGCAAATTGGGGAAGAGAAGAAAAACGGAAACACAGCAGGATGTTTCAGAATATTTTTTCTCACATGCATAAAAAGCAGAGCAAAATAAAAACCAAGTCCTCAAAAAATGAGACTGTCCTGTTCCTTTCGCCCCCATGCTTTTTTTTAAAGCTCTTCATCTGAGAGGCTTGAGATAAAAAAAGAGGCTTGGTTATCTTAGTGAATAAAGGATGTCACTGGAGAAAAATTTAAAGATTTAAGGATGGTCAAAATTGTATGAAAGGGCAAAGGGACACCTTGGCAGAATAAAACCATAAAAAAAGTAACCAAAAAAGGGTGGATTCCAAAACAGCTGAGGAGTAGGTAGAAGCTACGGTCACTTCCTCCTGGCGCCAAACCAAATTAACAGCTAAATTAAAGAGCAATTGACCTGATTAACCCATTAAACTTCAATTATACAAGAGTATTATAGTGAAATATTTACAGAAGCTACCTAAAGACTGGTAAGAAGAGCAGAAATGCAGAGAGGGCTGGCCCCTGTATCTACATGAGGCAGCTATGAAGCTGGCAGGATATCTTGGCTGCAAAAGTGCCCCTGAAGAACATGGGATTTCAATCCCACATTGGGACCCCTCCCCAGAGCATTAGGGCCAGGAAGAGAAGACTGAATAACATCCAACAATGAAAATCAGTGGAATGCTATCTTCCTGGAAGAGGAGGAAGTCAGCTAGAAACCAAGGGGCTCTCTTACAGGATCAAGGCACAGGATCTTGCTCTTGGGAAATTAACCAGGGGCCCAGTAGGAGGAAGGTGGCATAGGACATACAGAGTTGTGAAGAGAAGATCTGGGTGGCATGGTCCTGAGAAGAGATCTTGAAAGTCAGCCACTGAGGTATTGGTCCTGAGTCAGTATCTCATGCTGCCCCCAGATGCCATCTTCCCACAATCAAGCACTTGTATTCTCACATGGCCAGCCTGGGGAATACAGTAACCCAGATGTGCAACTACTGGCAACACTACCCTGCCAAGCTCATGTCTTGGAGAAAGATCTGTTGGCTGCACTCAAAAGAGTACAACTTTTGATGTGCTCTCTTTCTGGAGAAGTTCTAGGCAGTCACTCAGCCATTGAGCTGTGTAGCTTTGGAAAAAGGGATTCTTGTCCCTGGAGACCGAACCACCCCTAAAGGAGACTGTTTTGATTCATCCTCTCATGTTTTCAGTGGTCCCTCCCTGCTGAGCTCAGTTCCACAGAGGGAAAGGAGCACTGCTCAGATCTGGGTCCTTCAGAGAGTGTCTCCATCAGAGACTCCTGCCTGGGTCTCACAGATGGTCATGACTATGGAGGCAAGGAAAAGCTTAGCACTTGTCCCTTTCTACAAACTGGGTCAGCACCACCCACAGTGGAAGATTGTCTTAATCTATCCTCTCAAGTCTCAACTACAATGCATGGTACACATAAGCCACACAAGAAACATTTCTGGAACACCTAGCTCAGGTGAACTGCAAGACTGTGTCACTGAGCCCTGCAAGATGCCCTCATAATAAAGCATCATAAAAAGTTTGAAAGTCAGAGCAGATCTACCTAAGACAGACACAGAGATCTACACAGCAGCAAATGAAAAGGCAGACAAAATAAGGAGACAAAGAAACATCCCCCAAATGAAAAACAAATCTCTAGAAAAAAAAAATTAAAGCAATGGAAGCAATGGAGATACCACATGCAGATAACATGCACACACTGTGATAAAGAGGGATTTATTCCTGGCAGGCAAGATTATTGCAATACCGGGACTTCCGCCAAGATGGAGGCATAGGTGGTGACGCAGTGCTTCCTCACACAACCAAGTTTAGAGACAACTAAATATTAGCAACAGAAAACACAGCCAGAACACAGAAAATTGAACTTTTCGCAAGTCTGAAAACAACAAATTCTTCGGCCTCACCAGTAAGAGGGGCGAAACCAGCAGCTGGAGTTGCACAGGAAAACTCCGTCAGACGGACTCAGGCATGGAATCCAGGCACAGGGTTGGACCTGGTGGGCAACTCAGCAAGCAATTGCGGGGAAACAGTGAGGGAGCAGGGCTGCGGGGTTGACTGTGGTCTCGCATCCGTGTGTGGATAAACAAGCGAGGGAGTGGGCAATTGGACCCGGACCCAGCGGGTCCCCCCAGTGAGCAGTAGCGGAAGGTGCCGCCATTTCCACGCTCTGACCCCGCCTCCACATACAGCGTCATAACCCAGCGACTCTGAGTGGCCCTGCCCTGGTGAACCACCTGAGGCTCTGCTCCTCACCCAGGGGCAAGAAACAGCAGAGGGGGCCGCCATTTCCCCACTCTGACCACGCCTCCACATACAGCGTCACAACCCAGTGACCTGGGAGTCCAAGGCTCCCCTCCTCGTACTTAAGGAGCGTGAACAGAACAAAATGGCTCAAAAAGATCTCAAAGCCCCAGAACCTATAAATCTAAGCAATGAAGAAATAGCAAAACTCTCAGACGCACAGTTTAAAACACTGGTGATCAGGATCCTCACAGAACTGGTTGATTATAGCCACAAATTAAATATACATATGAAGGCGAAACTAGTTGAAATGAATGGAATTACACAGGAAACCAATAGCGATGAAAAGGAAACTGGGTCTCAAATCAATGGAGTGGACCAGAAGAAAGCAAATAATGGCCAAACAGAAAAGAGTGAAGAAGCAAGAATTCAAAAAAAAATGAGGAGAGTCTTGGGAACCTCCAGGACATCTTTAAACGTTCCAACATCCGAATTATAGGGGTACCAGAAGGGGGAAAGGAACAACCACCAGTGGAAAACTTATTTGAACAAATAATAAAGGAGAATTTCCCCAGTCTGGCAAAGGAAATAGACTTCCAGGAAATCCAGGAAGCTCAGAGAGTCCCAAAGAAGTTGGACCCAAGAAGAAACACACCAAGGCACATCATAATTACATTAGCCAAGATGAAAATGAAGGAGAGAATCCTAGAAGCAGCAAGAGCTAAGGGGACAGTCACCTAGAAAGGAGTCCCCATCAGACTGTCAGCAGATTTCTCAAAAGAGACCTTACAGGCAAGAAGGGGCTGGAAAGAGGTATTCCAAGTCATGAAATCCAAAGACCTACAACCAAGATTACTCTATCCAGCAAAACTTTCATTTAGAATGGAAGGACAGATGGGGTGCTTCTCAGATAAGATCAAGTTCAGGGAGTTCATCATCACCAAGCCCTTATTGTGTGGGATGTTGAAGGGACTTACCTAAGAAAAAGAAGTTAAAAAAACATGAACGGTGAAAGGACAGCAAACTCACAGTTGTTGACAACCACACCCAAAACAAAAGCAAACTAAAAGGACAGCTGGATCAGGAGTGGAGACATAGAGACAAGGATCTCAGGGAGGGTTGGCAACAGGGGAGTAGCAGGAGAAGGGGGGAGAAGGTACAGAAAATAAGTGGCATGGACAGTAGATGGAAAATAGATGGGGGGCAAGAACAGCATGGGAAATGCAGAATCTAAAGAACTTGAGACACATGGTCATGAACTGAAGGGGGGCAATGGTGGGGATGGGGGGTAGGGTGGAGGGGAATGAAGGGGGGAATGGAACGGCTGTAATGGCATAATCAATAAAAATAAATAAATAATTTTAAAAGATCATTGCAATACTTGCAAACTAATAAATGTGATATATCACATAAATAAAATAAAGAATAAAAATCACATGATCATGTTAATAGATACGAAAAAGGCATTTGATAATACACAGCACCCGTTTATGATACAAATTATCAGCGAAGTGAGAATAGAAGGAACATATCTCAACATAATGAAAGACATTATAACAAACCCACTGCCAACATTATACTCAATTGGCAAAAACTAGAGTATCTCTCTTAAGATCAGGAATAAGACAAGGATGTCCACTTTCATCGCTCTTACTCAACATAGTATTAGAAGTCCTATGCACATCAATCAATAAAGAAGAGAAAACAGAAAGCATCAAAATTGGAAGGGATTAAGTAAAACTGTCAATATTAGCAGAGGCCATGATACCATATATAGAAAGCCCTAAAAACTCCACCAAAAAATACTAGAATTGATAAATGAATTCAGTAAGGTAGCAGTATACATTAATATTCAGAAATTGGGTGAACTTTTATATACCAATAATGAATTATCAGAAAGAGAAACTAAGGAAACAATTCCATTTACAATTACATCAAATACACATACACATGCCTCTAGGAATACATTTAACTAAGCATGTCAAAAAGACTATACTTGGAAAACTATAGGAAGCCAAGGAAAGAAAATGAAAGAGATACAAATAAGTGGAAGCATATACTTTGTTTATGGAAAGGAAAGATTAACATCTTTAAAATGTGCATACTAACCAAAGCAATCTATAGATTAATGTAATTGCTATCAAGATAACAATGTCACATGTCATAGAGCTAAAACAAATATTCTAAAAATTTATATGAAATTGAGAAAGACCGAAGTATCCTCAGCAATTTTAAAAACAAATTGGAGCAATTGCACTACCTGACATCTAACTATACAACAAAGCCATAATAATCAAAACAGCACAGTACTGGCATTAAAATGGGCATTTATATCAATTAGTAAAATAGAGAGCCCAGAAATAAACCCTAGCCTTCATGGTCAATTTATATTAGACAAAGGAGACAAGAACATACACTGGAATAAAGTAAGTCTATCCAATAAAAGGTGTTGGGAAAATTGGACAGATACTCACAAAAAATGAAACTAGATCACCTCCTTATAACATACACAAGAATAACTCAATGACATAAATTCAAGTTGCAAAATCATAAAAATCCTAGAAGAAAAAAATAGGCAGTAAAATCTCACATTTCTTGTAGCAATATTTTTGTTTTCTGATACATCTCCTTGGGCAAGGGAAACAAAAGGAAAAATAAACAAAAGTACATCAAACTAAAGAGATTTTTCACAGCAAAGGAACACATCAACAAAATGAAAACACAACCCGGTGAATGAGAGGACATATTTGCCAATGATACATCCAATAAGGGGTCAAAATTCAAAATTATAAATAACTTATATAATTCAACACAGAGAAAAAAAAACAATTAAAAATGGTGAAAAAACCTGAATAGACACTTCTTCAAAGAAGATAGAACATACAGATGGCCAATAAACATCTGAAAACATGCAAATTTACCTAAAAAACAAAAACAACTAAGCAAAGAACTAGAGCAAGAACAGATTCACTGAAATAGAGATCACATGGAGATTTGTCAGTGAGGAGGGGAAGGAGAAAGAAAGAAAGGAAAATTACAGGAACAAGAAGCATAAATGGTAGGTACAAAATGAACAGGGGAAGGTTAAGTATAGTATGGGAAATGGAGAAGCCAAAGAACCTATATGTATGACCCATGGATGTGAACAAAGGTGGGAGAATGATGATGGGAGAGGTGGCACAGGCTGGAGTGGAATAAAGGGGAAAAATTGGATGAATGTAATAACATAATCACTAAAATCAATTAAAAAATAAAATAAAACCATAGTGAGATATCACCTCACTCCTGTCAGAATGGCTATCATTAACAAATCAATATGTGACAGGATAAATGGACCTAGAGAATAGTATGGAAAGTGAAATAAGCCAGTCAGAGAAAGACAAATACCATATGATTTCACTCCTATGTGGGACCTGATAAACAAACTGAACTAACAAGGAAAAAGGAGACAGACTCATGGAGAGAGAGCAGGATGACAGCTAAGTGGGGGTGGAGGGATTGAGCAAAAAGGAAAACGGACTCATGGACATGGATAGCGGTGTGGTGATTGTGGGGGCAGGGGTATTTAAGGGGATTAACTGGTAATGGAAAAAATTCAATACAAATTTTTTTAAAAAAACCTCAATAAACTACAAATGTTGTCCAGGATGTGAAGAAAAGGGAAACCCTGTGGGGACAATTTTGCCCTCAAAGTCCCCCATCTGCCTCAGATGAAAGTGAAGCTACCAAGACATGATTTGCTTGGGGAGGATAGGTGGTCAATCTCCCTGAGGAGAAAGACTAAGAGCTCCCTGCTCAATGGGCTTTTATTGGGTTATTTTTTCACAAGAATACAGGTAAGGATCAAACAACAGATAGCATCCAATGAACCATGAGGGCTTATTCTCAGCCAGGGCCAGATAGCTAAAGAGCCGTAAAACTTTGAGGAACAAACTTCTCGTTTGGACCCTTATCATTTAAATGAGAGCATTCTAAACAAAGCAGGCTTCACAAGACTTTAGAAATTCTATCTTATGCCCGATCACCCTGGAACCCACTCTGGCCAGCAAAGAGCTGCACTGCCTTCCCCATCATAGGCTTTTAAGTGGATTAGAGCCAGGAAATGTTTCTCCCAGAGAACATGGGGACTCGGGCTATGTCAGGATAGCTGGGGGTGAGGGTCCATCACTCCCTCTTTGTTGCAGCCCCCCAGTCCTTCCATGATGGCCTCCCAAGTGATCATGTCTGTCTTAGGTTTCCCCCCCTCTGAGGGGTCTTACCCATCTCTTACTAACCGACCAAGCGATGGGGGCAGGGGATGAAGCAGAAGCAGTGTTGCTACCAAAGACAAGCTTTGTCTCCTTAGTGGCTTGCATTCTGGAGGTTGCTCACTCAGCCTTAACCATGGTGGGCAGTTACAACTCCTGAAACCAGGCAGAGCGGTTCCCGACAGAACCCTTGTGTAATGTTGGTGGGAATGCAGACTAATGTAGCCACTGGGGAAAACAGTGTGGAGTTACCTCAAAAAAACTGAAAATGAAACTGCCTTATGTCTCAGTGATTTTACTCCTGGAAATATATCTGAAGAAAACTAACACTGCTTTGAAAGACTATATGCACCCCTATGTCCATTGCCACGTTATTTACAATAGCCAAGATCTGAGAGCAGATGCCCTGGCTGGTGTGGCTCAGTGGATTAAATGTGGGCTTGATAAGCAAAGGGTCACTGGTTCAATTCCCAGTCAGGGCACATGCCTGGGTTGAGGACCAGGTCCCTGGTAGGAGGTATGGGAGAGGCAACCACACATTGATGTTTCTCTTCCTCTCTTTCTCACTCCCATCCCCTCTCTCTAGAAATACATAAAATCTTAAAAAAAAAAAAAGATTTGGGAGCATAATAAGTGCCCATCAATAGGTGAGTGGATAAGGAAGTTGTGGTACATTTGCTCAATGGAATACTACTCAGGAGTAAATAAGAAGAAAATATTACAATTTGCTGCAGCATGGATGGACCTGATGGTCAGTGAAATAAGCCAGTCAGAGAAAGACAAATACCACATGATTTCACTCATATGTGGAATCTAATGAAAAAATGACCTAACAAGCAAAATGGAAACAGACTTACAGATACAGAGAACCAACTGATAGCTGGAGGAGGGCTGGGGGTTGGATGAAAAACAGTGAAGGGATTAGAAGAAAAAATATGCATAGACAAGGATAACGGTATTTTGATTGCCAGAGGGAAAGGAGTGTGGGAAAGTTAGGAAGAGGGCAGAGTGCACAGAAATGTTGGGGGCATGAGTCTCTGAGTGGTGAGATGCGGTGTGCAGGTGATTGTGTTACGGAGTTGTGCACTTGAGACCTGAATGGTTTTATTGATCGGGGTCATCCTAATAAAGTCAATAAAACAATTAAAAGCAAAAAGACAGAAGAGGTTAACAGACTACTTACAGAAAGCTCTAAGAATTCCTTTTCAAGAAAAGTTTTCTTATTAGCCATTGTAAACACTCTCACTTATTAAACTGCCTTTTTGTTATGTGTACTTGGAAACATTTCCTATGAGAAATGCAAAATTCAAATGTGAACAAATACTAGCTGTGCTGTCAAAGTGCTTCTGTAATATAACTTTATTTATGTCCCGTGATCATTTATTATGCTTCCTTTTAAAAACTGTTGGCTGAATTAGTCAAAGAAATATTTGATACATATGAAATACTCATTGCATGAGACCACAGTTCTTCACCTATCTAAAATGCACTGACAGTGAAAACAGCTCAAAACCAGCAGAAAGTGAAAAAGGACTATATCAACAATAAAAGCAGACCTTGTTGAATTCTAAAGAGGGCTTCTCAGAATCTCATGCACTCTTACATTATATATAATTCAATATCCATAATTTTTGGTTTCGCCACTTACAGAAAATGACAGGTAATGTGATTTAAGTTAGAAAGTGAGATTTGCATTTTGAAGCTTCTAACCCTTGACCCAGCAATAGCATACATACCTGATAACTCATTATGCAGATGTACTTAGATTTTTCTGCAAATTGGGTATTAGGATATTTACTGCTCTGCCTCCCATCCATTTTTAAGTAGCCAAAATATTGTATACAAATCAATTTTCATTGTGAAATTTAAAAAGGATCACCCAGACCGTTTGAGGTCTTGCTTCCTTGCACGTTAGCAGTTTGACACCACTAAACTCTATGAGAATTAAAAATAAAATAAATAAATAAAAAGGATGGCTCATTTACGCATGCATTAGTACATGTCTTTTAAAAATGTTCGCCTTTTGAAGTCTATCATACTAATATGGAGGGATTGAAGAACTATATGAAGTGAAAAACACCAAGCTATGTCATGACACATTGTGTAAAATAATGGAATTTTTAGTGTTTAAGGCGATTCTATCCGGAGAATGAGACCAGGGATGAGAAGGGCTAAGATGTGAAATTGCCCATTTTATTTATAAAGACACTGAAGCGGGGAGAAGATAAATAACTTGTCAAAAGCCCTATTGTTTGAATCCTGTGTTCAAACCCAGGAAGTGTAGCTGCCGAGTAGGCACACTTAATCATTTCACAGTGCTGCTTCTCATGAGAATAAACGTAAACCTGCATATCATATACAGGTTACAATGCCAACTTGATGACAGTCACTTTTTATCCATCTGGTCACTTATTCAATTTTATTTGAGCTTTACTTTAAAACAAAACAAAATAAATAACAAAAAAAAAGAAAAATATAAAAGAACAATAAATATTTTTTTTTGTCTCAGGAGCTCATGCCTATGTTACCATATTTATGTATATATTTTACAAAATATTTCAAATTTAGTTGGCCTTTCACAGAATAACTTTGCCCTCTAGAATTCTGCCACAGTGTCTCCAAACTCCTGCTGGTAGAAAATGTGATCTACGAGCAAAAACAGGTTTAGAGGTCTCTGCAATCAGCACTAAGTTCTACAGGCTTCAGAGTAAAATTCACATATTGATTTTAATTTATAAATCTCTTTCTGATGGCCTGCTCTGATGGCTTATAGATTACCTCTGCACCTGTAAATCATCCCACAGCTGGGATTGGCTGTACCACTCATAAACCTGATTTTTTAATTCAAATGTTAGGAGACTGGAAGCAGGTATTTCCATTAATCTTTTATGTATTTTTTCTTACACATTTTTCTTCAGGATAGTATGAGGATAATTATATAGTTTTAACCCTCTGTGATTTATAATTTAAGGTATCTGATTTATAGATAGTACAGTGTTAGAAAGGTTAGCCTTGGGCTAATTTGTAAAAGAGGTATTTTTAGAAATCTCAACTTCATTATTTGACTTCCTTTCTCTTCCCTCTAAGACCTCTCTCACTCCCTGAGGCCCCTCTGATATCGACTGTTTTCTCAAACTCTCAACATTTTTATAACCACTTACATTGCTATAAATCAAAGGCACTACTAGTTTTTAAACGTTACTTCCACCCTAATGTTTAAACATTGACTGGGATCAGCCCCTTAAACAGAATCTTTAAGGTTACCTTGGGTTGGGGTTGCTTCACGTTAGGTACCTGATTTTCAGATATTCCACCGAACTCGAGAGCCTTTAACCTCTCTTCTCACTGTAGAGCTATGCAGCTGTATTTATTCTACCCAGCCTTGCCACGGGCTACAGCTAATTGGGTGAGGCAAGCCATTTGACACAGATTGGTTCAATCAATCTTTCCAACTAAAAAGTTTGATTTAGGAATAAGAGTTTCTATCTGAAACTTACACAGTGATGTAAAATCTCAGGATCCATGGCTCTACATTCAACTGTCCATGACTGAGTATGACGGCAATCAGACTGCAAAAGCAAAGCATGAAGATGTTCATTAAGAATAAGAAGCCTGGGCGAAGAGACACAAACAATTCATGAGTACCTGTTATATCCTTGCTCTTGAATTGAGTGAGATAGGTTTATTTATTTATTTTTTAACTTAGATGTATTGGGGTAATTTTGGTTAACAAAGTTATATAGGTTTCCAGTGTACAATTCTATAATACATCATCTGTATTCTGCATTGTATGTTTACCACCCACAGTCAGATCTTTTCCCTCACCATATATTTGACCCCGTAAAGGTACACATTAATATTTCTCTCCCTCTCTTTCTCCTACCATTTCACTCTCTCTAAAAGTAAATAAGCAAAATCTTTAACAAAAAAAAAAAAGAGAGAAAACTTCCAGGTACTAAGTTCATTACATTTTGTTATTTTTTCTATATGCAAAGAAATACAGCATTTATTTAGCTCTTCAATAATTCATATTTAGAAAGGCAATTTATTAATTGTGTACTCCATTTATTGAAATACAGTATTTTACTAAAGACTACAGATTTCATAGAGAAAAAGCAACAGATGGGATAGCGTGAGACTTTAGTTTGCCCCTAATTTTACTCTAGTTATTTAAAGATGAGAAAAATCTTTCTGACTTTGTATTTCTCTTGCTTTAAAGAAATAGATAAATGTCTGTCCAGCTAATACACAAGGACACTGTGCAGATAAAAGCGACGTGTTGTATTTCCAAAACTCTTTGGAAATATTTGTGGTAGTATACCTGTGTGTCTATATAGTCTTTGGAAATTAAAATATAATTTCTTAGATATTTAGATGTGATTTTATTCTATAATTAACACTTGGAATATGATACCAAGTTTCACATAGTCTCTAATTTTACCAGTCACTAGAGTTAAGGTAGGGTCTTTCTTGTGCTTGACTATTGCCTTAATTTAATATTAGTGAAGAGTCAGGTTGTTTGAAGTAGTATAATAAAGCCCTAGATCCTTGAAAATGGCAATACAGATTATAGCCTCATATTACACAGGCAAGGGGTTTTCCTACCCTGGAAGGTTTCAGTTGTGATGAAATTTATTGGGATAAATAAGGGTGCATAAAGTCAAGGAAACCATGTTTTTTTTTTTTAATTTTCACTTGATAGCATATTTCCTGAATCACTGAGATTATTTTTACTCATTTGTTAAAATTTTGATCAGGCTAACATTCATTACCATGGGGCATATTTTCAGAATATTTGTTGTTTCAACAATTGGGTATAAATTTAGAGTGTATAGATGAGTCAAAAATGATTTGCTTTGGTTATTCATATGGCAACAGTATTATACTCCTTGGTTTCTAGATACAAAATTAAATCTGATCACTGAAAGGCAGATAAGAATTCACAGCCCTTTCTGTGTCCGCATTGTGGGTCTGTTATATTCTCATACTCATATTTAGAGCACTGCTTCAGTAGTTTTCTGTTCACTATTTTTCTTATTCTACTATAAGTTTCCGTTTTCCTAGGTGCCAAAACCTATATGTCAATACTTGTTGCACCAGTGTGTAGCATTTATTAGATCTGATAACTGTTGAGTGAGGGGATGCCAGATCGCTTATGCAATGCCTTCCTGGTTATGAAAAAGAATATCGAGCTAATTATTTTGATGTTCCAAATGTTAGTGCCACTAATAATCTTTGAAAAATGCAGATAAACTTATTGTATGTTAAGGAGAATGTTGAACAAGACTTACTTTTCATGAAATACAGTGAAGAGACTTTTAAAGGGTTTTCCTGTTTTTAATGTTAACCAAGAAATGGAATGGGAGCTGGAACTTAAATTTATTTTAAAAACTAATGTTTTTCTTTTGAACTAGGTAGAAACATAAGTTACTGTACAAATTTCAACAACATGAGAAAATTTTAAAAATAAAATGAAAAGAATCCCCTAGCAACCATTCCAACAATAATTGATAAGTTGTTTGCAATTTTTTAATACATTCACACATATGTATATGGAACAAGATGCTTGTTGATACAACTAAACAGTCTATACCTTGGAAATATTTCAGTCAGATCTATTTTTGTTATTTTCTCTTAGAATCCTGGTGGCTAGATATATTTACTGCCAAACATGCAGTAACATGTATGGAAAGAGTTACCACCGAAGCAAGTACATTGTGATATTAATTCCTGAGGAAGTGAGATCACCCAGCTTCACTTCAAATCCAGCCTTCCAGACTGAGTATTTCTGACAGAGGTAGGATTTTGGAGGGAAGGGTCAAATTTGATACAGGTGGCCAAGTTATTGGGCCTGCTCAGAAAAGGGTGGAATCTCCACAATTTCTTTTTCCATCGATAGAAGTGGTTATAAAACCGCTGGCCTCCAGGAGCTTGATTTCATTCTGGTCTCACTAAATGGATAGAAATGTAGGTGCTGTCATGAAGAGGTTCTGTAAGGCAACCGGGGTTAGAAGAAGGATAGTCAGTATATTAAAAGTCCTGTATCTGATTCCAGCAAATATCAGAGTATCTACTCTCCCGGCAAGTAGCAAGAGATGAGCTAGTGGTAGACTGATTCATGGGCCTGTGTGAGTGAATACTGAATATTTTGGGGTATTTTGGAGATGAGAAATGCTTAAAGGGAGACTAATACTCCTGTTAAAGTTTGTAAATGGAACATTATTGCTAACGTAACTTTAGTTTGATCTCAAAATGTAATGCTCTTTATATAGTGAGGCTTTTAAGTCTAAAATATGTTTGAAAATAATTTTTTAATTTCTTTTATTTTTCAGCATTATGGAATTTTACATAAGTTTTTGGTTTGGGGTCTTAGTCATATCTATCATCGTTTTTCTCAAGGTTTTGATTTTATGCATTGGAAGATCTTCCCAGCACAAGTTTTACTTCATTTTGATTCCTTTTCAGTCTCTATCTTTCTTTCTTTTTTTGTTATTGAGCTCTTCATTTAAATAAGTCCTAAAAAAGAGATATGCTACCAGCAACCTGGTCTACAACCTAGGTGTATTCCCTGACCAGGAATTGAACCAGTGACCCTTTGGTTTACAGGCTAGTGTTCAGTCCACTGAGCCACAGTTCCCTAGTTGAGGGTGTGTGAGAGGCAACCACACATTGATATTTCTCTCCCTCTCTTTCTCCCTCGCTTCCCCATTCTAAAAATAAATAAGTAAAATATTTAAAAAGAATAGTAAAGTCTAGATATGTGTTCATTGTTAGTAATGTATAAGTATTTCTCTAATATGTGGTTTGTCATTTAATTTGCTTAATGGTGTCTTTTAGTGTAAGGAAGCCTTTGCTTTCTTTAATTTACAGTTAAAAATTTTTGCTCTCTTTAATTTATAGTTAAGAATTTTTTCTTATTACAATGTCATGAAGACATTGTTTAGTATTTTCTTCTTAAAGTTTTACTCACTTATTTTTTGCATGCAAATCTCCAACCTTCATTTTTTTGGTGTGTTGTTATAATACATGACCAACCTTTATTTTTCTTTTTGAGAATATCAAATTTACCCAGAACCACTTTAAAAATATTCTTTTCCCATTGTACTACAATGCCACTAATATCACTTTGGTAGGTAGCTTCCAAGATGGTCCCAGTGATCCTCCCTGTATGGTATTCATACCCTCATAAAGTTCCCTCCAACATGCTATCAAGTTTGGCCTGAGTAACCAATAACTTTCGGCAGAAGAAATAGTGTGCTTCTTCTGATATTACGCTATGGAGGGGTGTGCCTTCCATTCTGAGCACTCTCTCTTTTGCTATCTCAAGCACTTGCTGAGCCAGCTACTACGCAAGCCTATGGAGAGATTCATGTCATAAGGAACAGAAGCCTCTAACCAAAGCTACCTGCCTGTTTTGGGATGTTATGTTATAAGTAGAATCATACAGCACATAGCCTTTTGTATTCTGACTTCCCTGAGCTTAGAAGCCAACACTACAGCCCTGCGGCTGACGGCTTGAGTGTAACCTTGTGACAGACCCCAACCCCGGACCACCCAGCCTAGCTGCTCCTGAATTCTGACATGTAAAATCTACGTGATGGAGATGTTTGTTGTTTTAAGCTGCTATACTTTGTGATAATTTGTTAAGCAGAATATGCGATGAATGCAATCGCTGACGACTCTGTGTGTTAGCTTATTTGTGGACTCTCCTCTGTTCCTTTAGTCTGTTTTTCTCTCTTTGCACTGCTACTGCACTTCAGTAATTATCACAGCTTTAGAGTAAACCTTTCTATCTGATAGTATATGTACTCAAATGCTGTTTTTGTTTATCGAAACTGCCTTTGATATTTCTGATCTACTTAATTTTTATGTAAATTTTAGAATCAGCTTCCCATTCATTCACAGACATCCACTCACATAATCCCCCCTCAATACTCCCCATGCCTGAAGTGATTTTAATTGTGATTTAATTAAATCTATAGATCATACTGGACAGAATTGACATCTCTAAAATAGCAAATATTTCAATTCCATGAACATCCCTCAACTTATTCAGGTCTTTTAAAAATATCCACACAATAGAGTATGCAGATGTAATATTGTACATCTGAAATTTATATGTTATTAATCAATATTACCCAAATAAATTTAGCTAAAAGTTTTTACAAAAATCACTGACAGTGAAAAAAAACTATTTATGTTATTTAAAGATGTTCGTAGTTGAAATCTCTCACATACTTCATCTAATTTGAAGTTTTTGATGCTATTAAATTGAAAATATACCAGCTTTTTTCTTATTGTTTATTGATTGTGTATGGAAATAAAAGTATAGTCTGTTACCTTACTAATATCATGAATTGTTGTCTTTTCCTCAAAAGTTTTTTTTGGATTTCCTATAGTACAATCACAGTGTCTACAAAAAGTGACAATTTTATTTCTTCTTATCAAATATTACCCATTTTATTCTTTTTATTTCTATATGGCACTTGTCAGAACCTTGGTTCAATTTGGAATATAAGTGGTTATATTACACATCAATTTATTCTCCTTTGTATCTATTATATTTTCATCACAGAGGGAGGCCTTTCAATTCATGAATATATGGGATATTTGATATAGTTAATTTTTTCTTAGTAGAAATTCTTTATCAAATTAAAGACATTGCCTTTAATTCTTACTTTAATAAGAATTTTGATTTTTAAATTTTTATTTATTTATTTTTAAATCTTTATTACATTTTTCATTACCATTTAGTCCTCTTATACACTGTTTGCCCTGCCCCCAGGCAATCACCACACTTGTTCATGAGTCCTGGATGCTCAGATTTGTCCAATATTTTCTCTATAACTACTAAAATGTTCACAATTTTTCTTTCCTTTCTTTTCTTGTATATAGTGATGAATTTCAATGATGTTTACAATTCTACATTTTTCAAACATTTTTATTTTCAAAACAAACTTATAGATGAGTTGAAATAATTGTACAGGGAACACCTATATTCCCACCACCTATATTATATAACAGCTAATTTTTTGCTATAATTGCTTCAATAGGTAATATTACATTTCTTCATGTATATCAGTCCATAATTTTAAAAAATTAACATTTAATGTTAAATTAATCCTGGACTAAATTCCCCTTGGTTTGATATATCATCTTTATTATTATTTTGTTAGGTATTTGCATCTGTCTTTGGAAATTATCCACACATTTTTATTCCTCGTAAAACTTCTTGTCACATTTTGGGACTTAATATATGTTAACCTCGGAAGATGAATATTCAAGGATTCCTCTGTCACTATTATCAAGGAAAGCTTATATAAAAACATACACTGGAGAAAAGAAAGCCTCTTCAATAAACGGTGCTGGGAAAATTGGAAAGTCACATGCAGAAAGATTGAAACTAGACTGCTATTTGTCATTATAGAGAAAAAATTATTTTAAAATGGATCGAAGGCCTAAATATAAGATCTGAAACAATACATTGCATAGAACAAAACATATGTACTAAACTTATCAACCTTGATCTTAAAAAGTTTATGAATTCGACCTCAGAGGCAAAAGAAGAAAAAGCAAAAATAAAAGAGTGGGGCTATATCAAACTAAAAACCTTTTTGTACAGTATAAGAAACTGTCAGTAAAACAGGAAGGCAACCCACAAAGTGTGTGAAGATATTTGCAAACAACAACTCTGATCAGTGGTTAATATGAAAATATATAAAGAAGTAATATAACTCAACAACAACACAAACAAACAAACAAACAATCCCATCACAAAATAGAGGACCTGAACAGACACTTCTGAAGAAGACATACAAATAGCCAACAGATTTATGAAAAGAAGTTCAACTTTACTAGCTATTAGGGAAATGCAAATGAAAACTACAGTAAGATATGACTTCACACCTGTTGGAACAGCTATATCAATAAGATAAGTGATCATTGTTAGAGAGGCTGTGGACAAAAAAGAACTCTACACTACTGGTGGGAATGTAAACTGGTGGGAATGTACAGAAAAACAATATGGTGGCTTCTCAAAAATTAAGATTAGAGTTACCAGATGACCTAGCAATCCCTCTTCTGGAAATCTAAAAAGCAACAACAACATTTATTTGTAAAGATAAGTGTACCCTTATATTCATCTCAGCACTATTCATGGTGACAAAGACATGGAAACGACAGAAGAGTCCTTTGATAGGTAACTGGATAAAGAGGATGTGGTACATGTAGACAATAAAATACTACTCAGCCCTAAGAAATGATGAAGTTCTCCCATTGTGACAATGGGAATAGAACTTGAGAATATCAAGCTAAGCAAAATAAGTCAGATAGAAAATGTCAAGAACCATATGATTATACCCATGTGTGGGATATAAAACTGAAAGCAACAAATTGCAAACAAGACAGACAAAAACTCATAGACAACAGATAACAGTATGGTTGTTACCAGAGGGAAAAGGGGTTGGGGTGGGTGTAAAGAGTAAAGGGGATAAAACATATGGTGACAAAGGAGACTGCACAGTATATGGTAAACACACAATGCAACAGACAGATGAGGCGTGATCGAATGATACACTTAAAACTTATATAAATGTATTCCAATGTCACCATAATAAATTCAATTTAAAATGCTGATATAGCTTCCTTAATTTGGGGAGAAATTCTGCAATGTAGTCAGCCTAAACTGTAGTTTTCTTTTTAGGAAGGTTTCAAGTAATGGATTCAATTTATTTAATAAATGTAAGTATTTAGGGATTTAGGGTTTCTATTCTCTTTTTCAATTTTATTAGGATTTCATTTTAAAAATTGTCCTGTTCCAAATTTCAGCTTTAATGAAGTTAAATTGCTTGTATTTTTCTATTGAATTTTTAATTTCTGTTAAAGCTATAGTGATAGCACCTTTGTCTTTCTTGTTATGATTTCTGTTTCACTGATTTTTTCATATTGCTCTTGCTACCATTTTATTAATTGTTTTATAGAATCATCTCTTGGATTTGTTGTTTTCTCTTATCACACTTTGCTCTTTTTATTCTGGGTTTCTGCTCTTATCTTTATTTTCTTCTAATTTTGGGGGATCAATTCACATTTGTATAAGCTTCTTGAAGCTTCCTTGCTAGTAACTGTGTTTAAAGCTAAGAACTGCTTTAAATTCATTCATTTTGACACTACATATTATGGTTATTCTGTGCAAAATATTACTTAGTTCCTTTGTGATATCTTCAATGAAGAAGAGAATATGTAGTACTATATGGTTTAATTTCCAAAGAGTTGGGCATGATTTAGTTTTCATTTTTGTTATTGATGTCTAACGTTATTCTGAATTACTATATGCACTAGTTAGCCTTGCTTTATGGTCCATTTTATTGTCAGTTTTGGTGAATGTAACAGGTGCACCTCAAAGGAATGTGTATTCTGTTATGTTGGGGTAAAATACTCTTTCAAACAACTAGCTATAGTTTGTTATTATCTAATTACTTTTTTCTGAAATGTCTGTAACCTTATTATTTTCATTGTTTGCCCTGGAAGCCACATTTATATCTGCCTCTCTGATTATGGATTTATTTTGTCTTCCTTTTAATTCTGTCCATTTTTGCTTTATATATTTTGTACCTATTCCAATTGAAGAGCCAAATTAGAATGGTTGTTTGTTTTTTCCTAGCAAAATGATGTATTACCATTTCAAAATATTTCCCTTTAGCTCTATTAACATTTCTTTACTTGGAGTCTCCATTAATATTAGCATATCTTCAACTTCTGGTTTTGTTCAAAAATTGTTTGCAAAGTGTATCCTTTTCCTCCTTTTTTACTTCCGATGTTTTTGGGCCTTATATTTAAAGGGTATCTCACGTAAGTAGAAAGTTTTATTTTTTAGTCGAATTAATATTTTCCTTTTAATTGGACTAGTTTTTAATGTAATTAATAAAAGTGTTGATTTATATATATCTTCTAATTATTAGTATTTTATTTAACCCACATTTTAAGTTTGATTTTTTCCATTTCTTCTCATATTTAATCAATATACTTCTTAGTTTCATATTTAAGAAATAAGTTTGTTAACTATGTTTATACTATTAAATGCTTGCCTTACAAATAATAGTACACATCCTCAATTTAATGCAATCTAATACAAATCATTAACTTTCAACTTGCCCAATATAGTAGAACCTTAGAACACTTGATTTCCACTTATCCTCCACTTATCTTTATATATTGTTAAGTGCATATTTTTACTTATATTTTAGTTTGCACAACATTTACTGTTACTGCTTTGTATTGTAATTTCTTATTTAAATTTATTAATATATTTACTCTTACAATATTCTTCATTCCTTTCTAAATGTCTTTGTATCTTGCTGAGAATTTTTTCCTCTGCTTTTGATAAAGTGATGGTGAAAACAAACATTCTCAGATTTTTTTGTTTTCTTGGTCATTATTATTACAAGTGTATTTTGTCATTATTTGTCATTATTATTAAAAGTGCATTTTCACTAAGAAGGTTCTCTTGATTGGATTTCTCAGAACTTTTTAAAAAATGCATTTATTTATTTATTTATTTATTATTAGACAGAGGGGAAGGGTGGGAGAAAGAGAGGGAGAGAAACATCACTATGTGGTTGCCTCTCACACACCTGAACTGGGGACCCAGTCCGCAATCCAGGCATGTGCCCTGACTGGGAATCCTACCCTTGCCCTTTGTGAACCTGGGTTTTTCTGACCCATATTTGCTGTTAGTTTTTAGGACATTGTGTAGATTGTGTGCTAACCATCTAAACATGGCTAAAGAAATAATATTGCACCAAAAAATGCAAGGCATTTTCAATATGCAAATAATCTTTCTCTATAAATACATATAAAGTATCACACCCTTAATTTTGTTTTGTAAGTGCTGAATAGTTATTCTAAGGAATTCCTTTGTACTTTTTTAAAAGATTTTATTTATTTATTTTTAGAGAGGGAAAGGGAGGGAGAAAGAGAGGGAGAGAAACATCAGTGTGTGGTTGCCTCTCACATGACCCCTTACTGGGGACCTGGCCTGCAACCCAGGCATGTGCCCTGACTGGGAATAAAACCGGCGGCCTTTTGGTTAGCAGGCCCATGCTCAGTCCACTGAGCTATGCCAGCAAGGGCAGTACTTTTAATATATCATTCAATTTTGTGTGCTCCAAGAAAATTATACAAAACAAAACAAACACAAACAAAACCCCCCCAACAAAACATCAACAAAATGTAGCCAGTTTAACTTCATCTTATTCAAGATTTAGAATAAGTTTAAGACCTAAAACTGCTCTCATTTGCAAAAGTATTTTCTTCTGCATGTTTATGGAATCAATCTCAAGATGGAAGTTACAGTGACACATTTTTAATATCTTTATTTATTTATTTATTTTGTCCGGAAAGCAAACCTGAGATTTCTGGATCCAAGACAGACTACTACTATTACTTACAGCAATAACTATATTGGTTCCCCATACTCCATTCACTTCTTTAGAGTAATGTAATGAGAGCCAGATGGCCAGGCATGTGTTTATAAATGTGTGTGAACCACAGGAGAAGACCCTAAAATTATGAATCTGGAGTTTACATAAAGGTTACTGTAGACCTCTCTCCACTCCTGAGAATGGGAAGAAACTTGATCCCACTAATGTAAGCAAATATTATCCAAGAAGAGAAGAAATAAGTTTCTATTTTACTATTCTTTTGTACATAAATGAATCATTTCTGGTTTTATTACATTTCAAAATGTAAGCCTATGGCTCCAGTGTTTGATGACTATCTCTCTCTGCAGGCCTCTATATATTTAAACACTCTACATATTTTGGAGATCAAACCCTTGTCCAAGGTATCAGGGGCAAATATATTTTCTCATATGGTTGGTTTCCTTTGCATTTTGTTGATGTTTTCTTTAGCCATGCAGAAGCTTTTTATTTTGGTGAAGTCCCATTTGTTTACTCTTTTCTTTATGTCCCTTGCTTCATGAGACATAGCAGTGAAACTATTGCTGTGTGGAATATGAGGTTTTCCTGCCTATGTTCTCCCCTAGGACTTCTATGATGCTGTGACTTATACTGAAGTCTTTTATCCATCTTTAGTTTATTTTTGTGTATGGTGTAAGTTGGTGGTCGAGTTTCACTTTTTTGCATGTAGCTGTCTAGATCTCCCAACACCATTTGTTGAAAAGACTATTTTACTCCATTTTATGTTTCTGCCCCCTTTGTTGAATATTAATTCACCATAGAGGATTTGGCTTACTTCTGGGCTCTTTATTATATGCAATTGATTTATGTGTTTTTTCTTATGCCAGTATCAGACTTTTTTGATTACTGCAACTTTATAATATAGTTTGATATCCGGTATGGTGATCTCTCCCGCTTTGCTATTCTTTCTCAAAATTGCTGCAGCTATTCAGAGTCATTTATGGTTCCATATAAATGTTTGAAATGTTTGTTCTGTATCTGTGAAATATGTCATTGGTATTTTAACAGGGCTTGTGTTGAATCTATAAATTGCTTTGGATAGTATAAACATTTTGATTATATTAATTCTTCCAACCCATGAACACAGTATATGCTTCCATTTATTTGTTTCTTCCTTAGTTTCTTTCTTGATTGTTGTGTAGTTTTTTGAGTATAGGTCTTTTAGATCCTTGGTTAGGTTTATTCCTAGGTATTTAATTTTTCTTATTGTTATAGCAAATATTGTTATAGCAAATTTTTTCCTGATTTCTGTTTCTGATATTTCCTTGTTGGTGTACAAAAATGTCTTTGATTTCTGAATATTGACTTTGTATCCTGCTGCTTTGCCAAATTCACTTATTAGACTGAATAGTTTTTTTGGTGGAATCTATAGGATCATCTATGTACACTATCATGTCATCTGTAAACAATGACAGTTTTGCTTCCTCCTTTCAAAATTGGATATTTTTTTTTCTTGTCTGATCACTATGGCTAGGACTTCCAATACTTTGTTGAATAGAAGTGATGAAAGTAGACATTCTTTTCTTTTTCCTGATCTTAGTGGGAAAGCTTTTAGTTTTTATCTGCTGACTGTGATATTGGCTGTTGATTTTTCATATATGACCTTTATTAAGTTGAGTTATGCCTTATCTCCAAAGTGTATAAAGAAATAACATGATTCCACTCCAGGAAGACAAATAATCCAATCAAAAATTGGGCAAAGGACCTACACTGACACTTCTCCAGTGAGGCCATACAGAGGGCCCAGAGACATATGAAAGGATGCTCAGCATCACTAGTCCTCAGAGAGATGCAAATTAAAACCACAATGAGATACCTCTTTACACTGGTCAGAATGGCCATAATAAACAAATCAACAAATAATAAGTTCTGACAAGATTGTGGAGAAAAGAAAACCCTAGTACATTGTTGGTGGGAATTCACAGTGGTGCAGCCACTGTGGAAAACAATGTGGAATTTCCTCAGAAACTAAAAATGAAGCTGCCTTATGACCTGGCAATTTCACTGCTAGGATTACATGCTAAGAATACTGAAACACCAACTCAAAAAAACCTATGGACTCCAATGTTCATAACTTACAATAGCCAAGTGTTGGAAGCAACCTAAGTGACCATCAGTAAATGAGTGAATCAAAAAAACTGTGGTACATTTACACAATGGAATATTACAAAAAAAAGAAGAAGCTCCTACCTTTTGTGACAGCATGGATAGAACTGGAGAATATTGTGCTAAGTGAAATAAGCCAGGCAGTGAAAAACAAGTACTATATGATCTCACCTGTAAGTGGAGCCTAATCAACAAAACAAACAAGCAAGCAAAAATATAACCATAGACATTGAAATAAAGAACAATCTGACAGTAACCAGAGAGGAAGAGGGAAGGAATTAAGAGGGGAGGGCTGTTAATAAACACATACAAAGGACCTGTGGATAAAGTCAAAAGGAGGTAGGATTGAGGGTGAGAGGTGGGGATGGATGAGAGGAAAATGTTGGTGGGAAAATGGAGACAACTGTACTTGAACAACATTTAAAAAAACTTAAAAAAAAATCAATGTAACAGTATAGGAAAAGTAGAAAAAACCTTTAACTACCAAATCTTACCCTTTAACCCAAGGTTCTAGTTTTTCATGCTCAGAAGCTCTAACAATGCAACAACATGAGAACATTTTCTCTATGACAGAGTTACTGCTATTTTGCCATAAATAAGAGATTATATTCAGTTAGAGGTTGCTTAAGGAGAGATAGGTTGTATTAGGTAGTAGTGGGTTTTCTGTTACTACACTTATTCAAACATATGGTCAAGTTGACCATTTAGAAGAGGTGTCAAAATGGGGGTTTAAGCAACCAAAAAAATCCAGTGTATCATCAGGACTTGGCAAGAAACAGATGGAACACTCAAATAAGAAGATTGAACATATTTTAATGACTAAATTATTTGCAAAAATAAGACTAAGGTCAAGACAAAGCTAACCAGATTGTACATCCTCTGGTTAAGTATCATGGTGAACTATTATCAACTTGGCATTGAAGGGGTAAAGGGAGTGAGTGATTGTCAGAACCAAAAGGTTCTTTTCTTTCTTCTGCAGGAGGGGGCCACATACAGGTACTAAAGCCTTAGAAGAAGGCAATAATTATTGTGAACTCCTGTGTTGTTGTAGAGAGAAAACTGGGGAAATATATATTTTGACATCTCTCTGATACTCCCAACATCCCAACCTCAGCCTTATGCTAGTACCTTCATTTGACAAATCCAACATACAACCAGAAGGCAACATAGCCCAGCTGACTGAGTACACAGAGTCACTCAGCCACTCAGTGTATGGAGACTTATAAGGAGAAGGCACCTGGTTGGTAAAGCAGTGAGCGCCTAGCCTCAACTCTTATAAGTACCTTGAGAATGTTATTAAATCCTGAAAGTCTCTGATTCTGAGAAGGGCTAATTCTAACACATTTTTTTCAGGCAAAGTCTCATAGTTAAAAGAAACATTTAAAGGCATGAGGAAATAATTGTGGTACAGAATGGATATTTATAAGTCAGACATTAAATAAAAATGGATCTAACTTAATAGAAGAATTAAATGTCCACTAATGGAGAAGGCAGTTTCACTTGCCCCTGGCCTCTTTGACTCATGCATATTATTCTAAAACCACCAGGATCCACCATCAGCCAGTTTGTGTTCAACTCATTTTTTTACCTTCAGCAGACACTTAGGAGTCAGGGATCTGTACCATCTTGGCCAGATGAAAGGAGTCCCAGCGCTGGGTGCCAGTAGCATACTGATGAAACTACATCATGAAACATCTCACTGTTTATCAGTGAGGCTTTACAGAAAAAAACTTCACAGACAGTACCATATGTCTGTGAGAAACAATATCTACTCAAGGGTTTGGAGAAGCAAGTGTAACAGGTACTAATTTCTTGTGTTTTTAGTTTAAAATCTGTACTCTACTGGTATATCAGTATAGCTGATATAAAAATGCTTTTATCTGTCATTTTTGTTTCATTTAAAATTTTGACTGACAATCAATAGTAATGTAATCCAGATATTTAAAGCAATTTCATGCTGCCTTCTGTCATAAATTAAAAT
This sequence comes from Artibeus jamaicensis, assembly GCF_021234435.1. Taxonomy (NCBI): domain Eukaryota; kingdom Metazoa; phylum Chordata; class Mammalia; order Chiroptera; family Phyllostomidae; genus Artibeus; species Artibeus jamaicensis. The sequence goes on from NW_026522030.1 coordinate 48,329,111, forward strand.
GTTCCATTAACTAAACAAATTCTCAATGGCATAAATCAACCCACACTAAGTAAATCACAGTTAGTGAAAACCAAATTGTAATTCCATAAAAATGATTAAGTGCTGGCAAGATACAGTTATATATCATCTGTGGTGAAGAGCATGATTATTCAATATCTGCATGCTGTATTTCAGATGGGCTAGTTTCCTCCATGTTAGGTATTTGCATTGTATTTTAAGAAACAAATGTATATCACATAAACATTTGTATTTTTTGTTTTTAGAATGTCTGTTATATCGCCTTCTCATTAAAGTATACTTTGAAATATGGCTGATGGTTGGCTTTACAAATTTGAAAACCTATAATGTTTAATGTATTTCCCCTAAGATGGAAATAATCTTTCTGTCGGTAGTATCAATCATTTCTAAATTACAAAATGTATTCTCTCCAAAATGTTATAAACACTATTGGATTACTTTCAGTTATTCCTCTTATAAACTCAGGTTTTCATTAGTTTTTTAACCGAATAAAGCATGACAATTTTTCAGATTAGTATATGGATATACTAAACCTATATTTAATACCTTTTAAAACTAACTATTATGTAATCTAAAACAATGAGCAAATAATTACAAAATACTTATTTGTGCAAAGCACTGGGAAACCTTAACTGTTACTTTCTAATGAACTTTAATAAATTCTTCACATAAACTACTTAACTCCCCAACTAATCTTCTGGTTTCTATGTTTAACATCAATATTCTATTCATTATAAAACAATGAAAGTGATAGTGCTAAAGGTATAATTTAGGTCACAATATTCTCTACTAAACATCCTCCTATGGTTTCCTAACAAAACACAAAATATAAAATCCTCACGGTGTACAAGACTCTATATCCTCCTGTCACTTCCCAAGACTTCTTTTACTCTTGTAGTTGCTCCTTGTGCTTCTCATGCAGTCTTCGTTGTTATTTTTTTAAACTTACCAATTAACTCTATTGTGGTAATTATATATTATATATTGTAAGTATGTACACTATATATACTATATATACACTATATATTGTATATGTATATAGTGGTATTACTATATATATTGTGTGTATATACATAGTCATACACACACTACACACACACACACACACACACACATAGTGGTATACTATAAAATTCACATTGTACAATCTAAATGTACACAATTGTTAATTTGTCAATCACACCCCAATAACTGGAAAAATAATTTTTAAAAAGTAACAAATCTACCAAGATTGCACTTATCAACCTTCTCTAACCCAATTTATACTTGATATTCTCTTCTTCCAGTTATTCACCTTATTGTACCCTCCACCTTATTCAAATTTCTTCCCCATTGTCATCTTCCCAGAGAGACTTTCCTTAGCCATTCTATTTGAATTATTAGACTTTATCACTTATTCTTTTACCAAACCTCATTTTACATATTTTATGATAATTTCATTTTATAAATTATATCTGTGCATTAATTTATATAATTTATTTAGTGTCTGTCTCCCTTGATAATATATAAGTTCCACATAAGTACCTTTATTTACTCACAGCATAAACAGGGTCTGGCTTTTAACAAAAATTCAGAAAATATTTGGTGAACTAATTAATAAATATGAATCATTGACATTTATTTACTAAAGTTATAATCTATTTCTTTTGTCATATTGCAACAGATATAAGTTGTTTGAGGAGTTGATGGTTGGTACTTCTTCCCAGAAACCTTATATAGTTCTGCACTTGTAGAGTCGGTGAGGCCCCTGTCCAAGACTTATACCTCATGGCACTGCGTACTTGGACTTTGTCAATGTCTGGGGCTGGGGCCAGCAGTGCTATGTTTTCCTCAGGCTAAGACCAGGTACCGTGTGTTTATTTTTTATCATTAGGACTCTCTAGTGCTTGGGACTAGCCATCTAGGAATCCTGCTTGGTGGCCCCAGTTTCCATCTTTCTTACCATTGGATTGTTTTTTCTTCTAACCATCCCCATCCCCACAACTCCTAGAGCACTGATGAAGAGTCCCAAAGAGCTCTGAGACTGGTACCTCTGTTGTCAAACCAGAGCTGACTTCTACATGGTTGTATAGCAAAGAGAGTTATTTTGCAGAATTGTCTGCAATTGTGTTGTCAGGTAGGTGCTGATCCATTGGTGTTTTGTGACTTGTTCATGGTGGACACAATACATATTCAGGGGCTGAGCTACTGACATTCCATTGCCCCCCTTTGGGATTGAGCTTCTGTGCGGGCCCTTGGGTTGTTTTCATTTCTCCATGTTACAAAGCAGTGCCACCTCCACTCTAGAGAACTTGAGGGGAGTAGAGTGACAGCAGGCATCTATTATTTACTCTGTGAAATCATCTTATTTCTAGTACCAACGGAGTTGCCCGATTCTTCCACAAGCTCCTATGTCCTCTGCAAACTTTTGAGAACTTTGCCCCATGACACCAAAACATCCTTATCTACTTTCTCCAAAGTGGTGAAATTATGCTTTCCTGGGTTGGTCCTTGGCTATGCTGGATGAGGAATGGACAGTTCTTGCTTGGATTATACTATTCTCCTTTTACTCATGGGCTCCTTACCTGTACTAATTACAATATTTTAGAAGCAGATGCAGCAAACACTAGAAGAGACTACATTCTAGAATTCAGTCTTAGGGCCTAAAGAGTTCAAGGAGACAAAATTGGACAATGTCATAGTTTATATTTTTGCTATAAAATTTATAGCACTAAGTTAATATAAATTAAAAAAATAATTATCTTTCATATTTCCTTCATTCCCTTGGGAAATTTGCATTTTTAAAAAGGTCATTGGAAGCCAGTTTTCACAGATGTTACAATTACTATGCCATAATAATTTAGCAAGCATTAAATAAGTGGTATCAGGGATCTTCAGTATCAAGAATCTCTGTATTGCCTTAATAGACATAGATTCTGAATGGCCCTGACATAATGCATTCATAATATCATTGTTTCCATTTTCTACTTGGGATAAATGAACTTAGCCAGGAATGGCATACTTGATAATAAAGTATATTAAGGCCTTACTCTCTGGATCTGACCAGGAATAGATACTGCAAAGTGTTTTCAGGTACAATGGTTAGAAAATAAGCAAATCATAACCGCCTCCTTTTTACTCATTATTATAAGACTTTATAGATACATTAACATACTTCAAATAATCATATGTATTTTATGGTGCATTTTAATATAAATTCATTCATATAAACTGAATCCTTCAAAACTATTTGTTCAGACTCTTGTAAATTCTAGTGGCATTCTATAACATGTGACAGTTTAGACTCCAAATCTAAACAGCCTTCAAAACATCTAGATATCCCCTTTGCCTAGCTGTTATTGTCCTAATAAATAATTGCAGATTCCTTTGGGCAAGAACTGGAGGAATCTTTATTTTACATATTTTTTGGTGATAGGGCAAGACTTTTTAAGCATTCCTAATCTCAATCAATGGCTTCTCCATCTTGCTCTCTGTCTCAGGTCCAGTAACTGCTCAAAGATTATTGATTCTTTTTACTGTGGCAACAGACATGAGCCTTTTGATCACTAGCTTTTGATTTTTTTCTTATTATAAGACTCAACAATTGTCCTTAATTTTTGCCCACATCATCTTGTTCTAAGAGCACAGTGTTTACTCCCCAACCCATATCTTTTGGCAGGTCAAATGCTACCAGTTTTCAATAAATTCTTGCTATCTCTACAGTAATTAAATCCACCCTGCTTCTGATAATTGCTGCCACTTGGCCTCTGAAAGTCCAAAATTTCATCATTTTCACTGATAACAGGAGTCCCGGTATTAAGCAAAATGTCATTTGCCAGCCCTGGTCTTTGAGAATAGCCACAAAGAAGCTTTTCAAGGATAGCAGTGCCATTAGTTAAAAATACTACCTTTATTGAAAGTAAAATGCTCTAGTCTCTCCTCCTGTTATAATCAAATGGTAGATTCTCTAATTAAGTACAATAAATGTGTTTAACTCCATGTGCCTTCTGACCCATTCTTCAATGCTCTGCTAGCAAGATCAAACATCTGTAAATTTTTACTGAAGGTTGTCATTATGTTGAAATATAAACAGCCATCTCAGCAGAGTTTTATAATTGACTCCAGATTTGTCAGGATATTAAATTCTGAGGTACACCATAATATTTCTCTTACGTTGTAAAAGCTACCCCTTCTAGACTCATATTTTATACATATCTTCCATTTCACCATTCTAAAAACCCAAACATACACATTTCCATTGTTTCAGGTGTAACTTATTAACTGGTTGCTGCATCATCTCTCTCTCTCTCTCTCTCTCTCTCTCTCTCTTTCTCTCTTTGCATGCCCCATTCAGGTTATACAAAGATCTGATATTAGTTGTTGTCTATGGGCACAGAGAAAAGTCAGTAGGAGATTTGTAGAAGGCATCATATTCTTAAAAATTAACCTTCTATGTGAGTTATTTTAATGGTTGCAGGCAAAAAGAGACGACCCTTTCCTAGGAAGAATGAGAAGATTGGTCTGCAGGTTAATACTGCTGGTGCAATCTATTCCAAGGCGCTTGTACCCAAATGAATCAATCTCTGGATTCAGTATTTTCAGTATTCCCTATTAAGAAATGAAGTTTTTATAGGAGTTCTATCAAGGCTGTTTATTCAGTCTGCTTAGAAAATGTGTCACCTTTCCAGTTAAATTCTTGTCCTGATTATCAGCACATTCTTCACGGCACCTACAGGAGATGAGTTTTTTTCTAACACAGTTCTAGAGAACTTTACATTTCAAAGTATGCACAGAATGAAAAATTGGTTAACTTATACCTGTCAGTCCTTTAAAAAAGGATTTCACAGTCACTAACAAATCCAAGCAAATGACAATCTTCATAACTACCATTTTTCCCATTTCTTTCAAATGTGAGAGAACTTCTACATAAGTCAATTGTACCTCTTTTTCCATATCTCCTGATCTGTAACAGACTAGGGCAGGGACACATTAGTCATTGTTATAGTTTAGCTTGCCAGGAGTTGAAAGCACCAACTTATACCAGTAATGGGGTCCCATGGCTACCTGGTCAGTGAATGCTATAGTTCTAAATCTCATCTTGAGGGTTGCCTTCCATGGCCTCCTCTTCCACAGTTGCATGTACTAGTTTGCTACTTCTAAAAGCAAAACCTTAGACAAGATTTGATGCGGTAATTTATGTGGGAGGAATCACTGGAAGCAGAAGAAAGGGAGATAGATAAGTGAGTGAGAGAGAAAAGTAGGGAAAAACAGTGAAGGATGTCTTATTAAGGTGGTTACTAATGAGCAACTGGAACTAAACCCCTCTGGGTATCCTGTGGGTCAGTCTGTAGAATGCTACTGGTTAACTCCTCTAGAGCAATGGGCTTCAGCACTCAACTCTCAACTCCCTACTTCATTAGTCGAAGGACTAACTCCTCACTTCACTTCTGGACCTGTGTATAGAATAAGATAATTTCTATGGTTTTGGAGAAAGAAAAAAAATAGAGAAAATGATCTAGAAAACTGTGAAATTCAGCTGCAGCTCAAGTGAGCTGAAGAAATGTTGTTTGTGCCACTGCAGACATCTGCTACAAAAGGCTCAAGTAGTTTTACATCAAAGGATTTCTAGACTTTTAACATACAAAGAGACATCATTTTACATTAGATATTTAAAAGAAAAAAGGGGAGAGCTATCAAGTTTACTTATGAAGCAGTAAAACTTCTCAAAAATTAGGAACAACCAAGAGTAAGAAGTAACACACCAATTTCACTTATTAACGGATAAAAAACTCTAAAGAAAACATTAACAAATTGAATTTGACATGAATTTAAAAAGTTATTAACTAATGGTCAGTATTCATTATCAAAGAACTGCAGGAAAATTTAAATGTTAAAAGAACTGTTAATATGGTTCAACATGTAAACAAAACAAGAGAACAGTTCACATTATCATTCTATTAAATATAGAAAAATCATTCAATAAAATGCAATACATGTTTGTGCTAATAAAAACTATGTAGTAAATTAAAAATAGAATATAGTTTATTCATACCAGTAAAGATACATGACAATGCCTCACAGAAAATATGATTTATTTTAATATTTTGGAAATATTTCCAACAGAAAGAAAGGTACCTATGATTACTCTTATCATTTAATATTTTATTAAGGGTTCTAGCTACTACATCAATTTAAAATAGGAGTAGTCTGGTAAATTATAAAAATATATGTTTCTCTTATTTGCCAAAATATAGTTATTTATAGATAATTAATTGGGGTCATTTATTATTTGTCAGTGTATAAAAATTCAAACTATTTAAATCAGGAATGAATGATTAGAAAATGCAATAGATCAAGAAAATGATATTTATAACAGCATAAATATATATATATGGAGTGAATCTAAAAATATGAATAGGATCTTTATTAAGACATTATAAAATATCATTAAAAATATTATGAAGAACTTTAAAATAGACCTGAATAAGTGGAGCATTATTGTATGTTCATAAAAGAGAACATTTCATAATGATGTCAGCTTTTTCCATAATATTCCATAAATTTAAGGTAATTCCAATCGATAACCCAAACTGATCTTTGTGGAGCTAATCAACATTCTAAAATTTACATGGAAATTTAAAACTTAATAATAGTTCATAGAATACATATGAGTAGAAAGAAATAAGGGAATTAAATATAATAGATTTAGAAATGAAGCATAAAAGTATATGTGGTTTGACATATAGACCTATAAATCTATTAATCAGAGTTAAAACTGCAGAAATGGAGAAAAAAATCAGGAGTTCAAGCTAAAATGGAGGTGTTGGTGAAAACCCTTCACTTCCTCACACAACCAAAAAGAGGATAACAACCAATCTAAAACCAATAAACAACCAAAACTGCCAGAAAATCAAGCTGCATAGAACTCCTACAACTAAGGAATTAAAGAAAAAATCAACCAGAACAACCAAACCAGTAAGGCAGGGGACAGTCAGTGACAAAATTCAGCGACCCAGCAGACCACAGAGGTGGGTCTGGCAGACAGTTTAGTGGGCTGTGAAGGAGGGGTTGACCTAAAGGGAAAACTAAGACCCAGAGCTGACTGTGGGCTATGGCTCAGGTTGAAACAGTGGGAGTTTCTCCCAGTCTCACATGAAAGTTCATTGAAAAGTGCACTGGAGACAAGCAGAGCAGCCACACTGTCCCCTCTCTGGTCTCTCCCCCACAGGCAGCTCAGCAAGGAGGGGTGCCCTATCCAAGTGAATACCTATCTAATGGAGAATTTAAAGCCCTGGTAATCAAAATATTCACAGAACTGATTGAGCTTGGTCAAAAAATGAAAGCTACCAAAAATGAAAAAAAGCAAAACATTTAGGGAACCAACAGTTACAGGAAGGAAATCAGGACTCAAAGCAATGATTTGGAACAAAAGGAAGAAGTAAACATCCAACTGAATCAGAACAAAGAAACAAAAATCCAAAAAAATGAAGAGAGGCTGAGGAATCTCTGGGACAACCTGAAACATTCCAATATCTGAATTATAGGGGTGCCAGAAGGAGAAGAACAGAAAGAAATTGAAAACTTATTTGAACAAATAATGAAGGAAAACTTCCCCAATATGGCAAAGGAAATAGACTTCCAGGAAGTGTGAGAAGCCCAGAGAGTCCCAAAGAAGTTAGACCCAAAGAGGAACACACCAAGGCACATCATCAAGTTACCCCAGATTAATGACAAAGAGAAAATCCTTAAAAAAAGCAAGAGAAAAGGAGAGAGTTACCCACAAAGGAGTGCCCATTAAAGATGCAGAGGATCCTCCCTCTCTCCTTCCCTTCCCCTCTAAAGATAAATAAATAAAATCTTAAAAAAAAAAAAAGATATCAGATGTTTTCTCAGAAGAAACATTGCAGGCAAGAAGGGACTGGAAAGAAATATTTGAAGTCATGAAAGGCAAGGCCCTACACCCAAGATTACCCTATCCAGCAAAACTATAATTTAGAATGGCAGGGCAGATAAAGTTCTCCCCAAATAAGGTCAAGTTAAAGGAGTTCATCATCACCAACCCCTTATTATATGAAATGTTAAAGGGACTTATCTAAGAAAAAGAAGATCAAAACTCTGAACATTAAAATAACAACTCACACCTATCAACAAATGGACCTGAAAGAAAAGAAAAACAATGAAAACAAAAACTAAGCAAACATCTAGAACAGGAACAGAATCAGAGAAATGGACATCACATGAAGGGATTTCAGTGGGGAGAGGGAAGGGAGGAATGGGGGGGAAAGTGCAGGGAAGAAGAGGCATAATTAGTAAACATAAAATCGATGGGGAGAGATTAAAAATGGTATAAAAAACAGGAAACTCAAAGAACTTATATATACAGCCTATGGACATGAACTTTGTGGAGGCGACTTCTTTGAGAGTCCTCCCATGTGCCACGGACATGAGAATTAATATGGCCGAGACATGCTGAGATCTGTTTGGGGAGGAGGAGTGGGCTGTGGGCCAGTATCTCAGGGGAGACAAAGGCCAGCAGCGGCCAGTTTCTCCGAGGAGTAAAAGGCCCCAAGCACCCTCCTCCATAGCCTTTTATTGGGTTGTAATACACAGGAATACAGGGTGGCAAGGATCGAACAGTAGATAACATTTCAATGATGTCTGAGGGCTTCAGAGTCTGAGTCAGTGTCTGTCAGGAAGAGAGTTGCAGAAACTTTGGGAGACATACTCATTTCCACTTGGGCCCTTATCATATGAATAAAAATCACTCTTAGAAGAGCAGATTTCACAGGTTTATCAACAAGTCTTTGTGATGCCAGATTTTTCCCCAGGACACGCTCTAGCAAGGCAAGGAGCTGCACTCCTTCCCAACAGGTATTCAGGCTTAGGGGATTAGAGCCAGGAAGCACTTCTCCCAACTTCTCCCAGAGGACATGGGGACTTGGGCTATGTCAAAGCCAGGGGGCAAGAGTCCATTGCTCTTTGTTGCAGCCCCCCACCCCCCCAGTCCTTCCATGAAGGCCTCCCAAGTGATCGAGTCTGGCTTAGGTTGCCCCCCCACTGTGAGGAGTCTTACCCCTCATTGACTTCTGACCAAGCTTTGGGGGCAGGGAGAGGAAACTGAGGCAGCATTTGCTACCAGAGACAGGCTTTGTCTCCTGCGGCTCTCGTTCCAGAGGTTGTCCCTCTCACCCTTAGCCCCAAGGGATTGAGATACAATTCCTAAAACTAGGCAGAGAGGTCTACAACAGAACTTGGGGGAGGATACTGGAGGACTGGGGGGCAGGGTGGAGGAGGATAAAGGGGGAAATTGGGAAAATTGTATTAGCATAATTAATTTAAAATACAAAAAAAAGAAATAGAGAAAATTCTACATAATAAGTTGTTATATTATATGGGCACCATTACCAATCATTGGGTAGTGATAAACTAGTTAAGGAACAGTGCTAGAATAATTGAGTTGTCTACTTTCTTTTTAAAATATTTTTATTTATTTATTTTTAGAGAGACGGGAAGGGAAGGAGAAAGAGAGGGGGAGAAACATCAATGTGTGATTTCCTCTTGCGTGCCCCCTACTGGGGACCTGGTCAGCAATCCAGGTGTATGCCCTCACTGGGATCAAACTGGTGACCCCTTTGGTTTGCAGGCTGGCATTCAATGCACTAGTCCACACAAAACAGGGCATCTTTTTTTCTTTAATTTATTTTTTATTGTTGTTCAGTTGCAGTTGTCTCCATTTACCTTCCCCATTGCTCTCCCCTGCTCTGTCCAACCCCAGCTCCTGAAAACTTTTCGTACTTAAAAAATGTTGTGAGATCTCTAATTCATACTTTATTGAAGTATAACTTCTATGAATACAAGACAGACATTTAAGAAAAAATATGTAGGTGGTAGTTGTTTTGACCTCAAAGAACACAGGGCATTATGATAGATTTGATTAAATAAAATTAATCTATTTTGTAGGACACTGGATATCACATATGATGTTAATGATCAATCAGAATTCAAAGATATTTGTAACACAGATAACTGACAAAGAATTAGCCTACAGAATATATAAAATGTCTCATAAAAAAAAGTAAGAGAAATTGGCTACCCATAGGAAGACATATTACCAAAGGGGAAATACAGCCAATAGCACAGAAAAAAATTCAATTATTTGTTGTTAAGTATTAAGAAAAATATTAAAGACAAGCAACAGCATCATACCATTTTGGATTGGTAAGAAACTTGTGTAATACTGATGAAAATTAGTAAAATTAAATATCAGGTACAGTAAAATTGACAAATTCTTATTTAGGTAGAAGAAAGGAACCATAAAGAAAGTTTTGTTCACATACGCCATAAAACTCATATGAGGATAACCATGAAAATATTTTTTTCATGCAATATATAGAGAAATTAAAAATTGGGATTTAGTAAACCAATATGCATAAATCTCAAAATTATCAACAAATGAAAAGTAGCTAACATATATCATTAATATAATTAACATTACATTTAAAATAATAATAAATGTTAATAATGAAATTTAGATTTAATAATGTGTTTTAAAACAAAAATAAAGCAGCTGTAGTGCCTCATTTTAAATAAAAATGTAATATGGGTTTAGTATTAAAATAAGTTGGCTGAATAAGTATAATCTTTTGAAGAATTTATGGTCCAGTGGAAAAACAAAGAAAAATATCTAATTTTAATGTTAGGACAATCACTCCACTGCTATGGTGTCAAGGAGCCAATCTATAGAGCTTTCTGGAGTATGTGTAATTAAGCAGGTCCATGTAATAAATCTATATTCTCTTTGTGATCCACTTGATTCCTTCATTTATTGTTTACCAAGACAGTTCCATTATTTCAACTGCTTTTAAGTAGGTGACCATTGGCATCAGTTTTCAGTCAAATAATGGAGCAAGCAGTAGGGACACTTCTAGTTTAGTTGTTCATACTAATTCAAGACAGGGGAAAAATAGGCTTATAGTTGTTCATACAAAAATAATACAATAACTAATAAATCATAATTCAGAAATAGAGTGTGTTTTTTCATCTAATATTTATTGCTTTTTCCCATTACTATTTAGTCCCCTTATAACCCTTTCCCTGAAGCAATTTCCACATTGTTGTCCATGTCTATGAGTCCTTTTTCCTTTTTGCTCAAACCCTCCAGCCCTAACCTCCTGCCCTCTTTACTAGCTGTCATTTTACTCTCCATCTATGAGTTGTCCTCATTTTCCTTGTTAGTTCAGTTTGTTTATTCAATTCCACATATGTGTGGAATTATATTTGTCTTTCTCTGACTGGTTTATTTCACATAGCATCACGTTATCCAGGTTGATCCATACTGTCACAAAGGGTATTTTTTGTTGTTGTTGTTGCTGAGTAGTATTCCATTGGGTAAATGTGCCATGGTTGTTTCATCCACTCATCTACTGATGGACACTTGGCGTGCTTCCATATCTTGCTGATTGTAAATAATGTTGAGATGAACATAGGCATGCTTATGTTCTTTCAAAGTGTTCAAGGTTCCTTTAGATATACTCCCAGAAGTGGGATCCTTGGGTCAAAGGCCGAGCCATTTTAATTTTTTGAGGTATCTATCTCCATACTGCCCTCCACAGTGGCGGCCCCAATCTGCATTCCCACCAACAGTGCATGAGGGTTCCCCTTTCTCCACATCCTCTCCAGAACTTGTTGTTTGTTGATTCATTGATGATACCCATTCTGACAGGTGTAAGATGTCATTCTGGTTTTAATTTGCATTTCTCTGATGATTAGTTACATTGAGCATCTTTTCATGTCTGTTTGGCCATCTGTTTATCTCTCTGAACAACTGTCTATTCAGTTCCCCATTTTTTATTGGGTTGTATTTTTGGTGTTGAGTTTTGTAAGTATGTTGTGAATTTTGGTTATTAACACATTATCAGATGTATCAGTTAATATATTCTCTCATTCTGTGGGTAATCTTTTATTTTGTTGATAATTTACTTCATTGTGCAAAAACTTTGTAGTTAGATGTAGTCCTATTAGTTTCTTTTTTTTTCCCTTTGCCTGGGTAGGTATATCTTATAAAATATTGTTATGAGCAGTGTCTGAGATTTCACAGCATATGTTTTCCTATACAATTTTAATGATTTGGGGTCTAACATTTAAGTCTTTGAACAGTTTTTAATTCATTTTTGCGTGTGATACAAGAAGGTGGCTAGTTTCATATATATATATATCATATATATATATATATATGATATATATAGTGATATATATATCACTTTCATTTTCTCAAACTGTTTATTGAATAAACTATCTTTAGTGCATTGTAGGTGCTTGCTTCCTCTGTCAAATATTAATTGACTATGTGTGTGTGAGTTTATATCTTGGCTTTCTATTCTGATCTATATTTCTGTTTTTATGACAGTCCCATGCTGCTTTGATTAGCATAGTTTCATATTAGGTAGTGGGATTCCTCCAACTCTGTTCTTTTTTCACAGGATTGCTTTGTGGGGCCATTTGTGGTTCCATATCAATTTTTGAAATATTTGTTCTAGCTCTATGAAATACAGCTAGAACAAATATCCATCATTGGAATCTTGATAGGAATTTCACTGAATCTATATATTGCTTTGGGGTAGTACGGACATTTTCACAATTTAATTCTTCCTATCCATGAACATGGTATGCACTTCCATTTATTTCTATCTTCTTCAATTTCTTTCTTCAGTGTCATAGTTTTCTGAGTACAAGAAAGTACTCAGAATTCTAAGTAAGAATGTAAAAGTTTTCTTTTACATCCTTGGTTAGGTTTATTCCTAGGTAATTTATTCTTTTTGTAGCAATTGTGAATGGAATCATTTCTTAATTTCCCTTTCTGTTAGTTCATTATTGGCATACAAAAGTGCAACTGACTTCTGAATATTAACTTTGTATCCTGCTACTTTGCTGAATTAATTTATCAGTTCTAGTAGTTTCTTGGTGGAATTTTTGTGAGTTTTTATGAACAATATTATATCATCTGTAAATAATGACAGTTTTACTTCTTACTTTACAATTTGGATGCCATTTATTTCCTCCTCTAGGACTCTAGTACTATGTTGAATAAAAGAGGTGAAGGTAGACATTCTTGTCTTGTTACCAATCTTAAGGGGAAACTTGTAGATTTTGCCCATTTAGTATGATGCTGACGGTGGGTTTGTGGTATATGGTCTTTATTATGTTTAGGTGTGTTCCTTCTAATCCCACTTTGCTGAGAGTTTTTATCATAAATGGGTGCTAGATTTTATCAAATGTTTTTCCTGCATCTATTGATCTAATCAGATGGTTTTTATCCTGCATTTTGTTTATGTGGTGAGTCACATTTACTGATTTGTGGATGTTGTACCAACCTCACATTCCCTGAATTAATCACACTTGATCGTGGTGTATGATATTTTTGATGCACTGCTGTATTAAATTTGCTAATATTTTGTTGAAGATTTGAGTATTTATGTTCATCAGGGTTATTGGCCTATAATTTTCTTTCTTTGTAATGTCTTTATCTGGTTTTGAAATTAGGATAATGCTGGCCTCATGAAATGAGCTTGGAAGACTTCCCTCTTCTTGAATTTTATGAAATTCTTTGAGAAGGAGAAGTGTTAGTTCTCAGAATGTGTGGTAAAATCCACCTGTGAGTCATCTGGTCCAAGGCTTTTTTTTTTGTTGGGAGTTTTTAATTTTTTTTCATTGCTTCAGTTTCATTATGTGTAATCTGTCTATTCAGATTCTCTGATTCTTCCTGATATAGTCCTGGAAAATTGTATGTTTCTGGGAATTTATCCATTTTGTCCAAGTTGTCTAGTTTGTTAGCATATAGTTTATAATATTTTCTTACAATTCTTTAGTGTCAGTTGTTATTTATTCTCCTTCATTTCTCAATTTATTTATTTGGGTTCTTTCTCTTTCTCCCTTGATTAGTCTGGTTAAATATTTTTCAATCTTGTTTATATTTTCAAAGAAGCAGCTCTTGGATTCATTGATATTTTGTATAATTGTTTTAGACTCTATTTCATTTGTTTCTGCTCTGATCTTTATCATTTCCTCCTTTCTACTCACTTTGGGCTTCAATTTTCTTTTTCTTTTTCAAGTTTATTTAAATATGAAGTTAGATTGTTTAAGCTTTTCTTTTTCTTTCTTTTTTCCCCTTTTCTTCTCTCTCTCTCCCTCTTTCTTTCTTTCAATAGGCCTGTAAAGCAATGCATTTCCCTCTTAGGATTGCCTTAGCACTGTGCCACAGATTTTGGGATTGTTGTGTCCTCATTTTAATATGCTTTAACATATCTTTTGATTTATTCCCTGATCCCATTATTAACCCATTCACTGTTTAATAACACATTATTTAGTTTCTATGTCTTTGTATGTTTTTCAGTGTTCTTCTTGTGATTGATTTCTAGTTTCATGGCTTTGTGGTCAAAGAAGATGCTTGATATGATTTCAATCTTCTTAAATTTTTTGAGATTTGCTTGGCATCCTAACTTGTGGTCTACCCTAGAAAACATTCCATGTGCACTTGAAAAGTATGTATATTCTTCTGCTTTGGGATGACATGCTCTGACTATATCAATTAAATGCATTTATCTAGAGTGTGTTTTAGAGCCACTTTCTCCTATTGACTTTCTGTCTGGAAGACTGATTTATTGAAGTCAAAGAGGTATTAAAATTTCTTACTATGACTGTATGGATGTTGTTCTCTTCATTTATGTTCATCAAGACTTACTTCACCAAAATATTATCCTATGTTGGGAAATAAATGTTTACCAGGTTTATATCCTCTTGTTGGATTGTTTCTTTTACTATTTGTAGTATTTTTCTTTTTATCTTACTACAGTCTTGGTTTTAAAATATATTTTGTTGGATATAAGTACTGCAATGCCAACTTTTTATTTCTTTCAATTCACATGAAATAACTTTTTCCATCCCTTTACTTTTGGTTCACGTGTATCTTTCAATCTGAGATGGTCCTCTTAAAGGCAGCATATTCAGCTACCCTATATCTTTGGGTAGTGCATTTAAGCCATTTACATTTAAAGTTATTATCAATAAGTACATATTTAGTAGCATTTCATTATTAAAGCATTTTCTCTTTTTCTTCTTTTGCTTGAAGCAAGCCCTTTAACATTTGTTGTGGTATTGGTTTGATGTTAGCAAACCCCTTTAGTTTTTTTCTTATCAGGGAAGCTCCTTATTTCACCTTTGATTTTTAAGTGATAGCCTTGCTGAGTAAAGTGGCCTTGATTGTAGGTCATTGTTTTTCATCACCTTGAGTATTTCATGCCACTCCCTTCTATCCTGAAAAGTTTCTGTTGAGTAATCAGATGACAGTCTAATTAGTGCTCCCTTGTGGATAACTACCTGCTTTTCTCTTTTTTCTGTGTTTTTTAGTATTCTCTCCTTGTCTTTAAACCTTGCCATTCCTTTTTCTTTTTTAATATTTTATTTTTTAATATTTTTAGAGACAGGGGAAAGGAGGGAGAAAAAGAGGGAGAGAAACATCATTGTGTGGTTGTCTCTTGCGTGCCCCACACTGCGGACTGAACCTGCACACAGGCATGTGCCCTGACTGGGAATCAAATTGGCAACCTTTTAGTTCACGGGCAAGAAATCAATCCACTAGGCCACGCTGGTCAGGGCTAAGCCTTGTCATTTCAAATATTATGTGTCCTGGTATAGGCTTCTTTGTTCAAAGTTGTTTGGGATTCTCTGAGCTTCCTGGACTTGTGTGTCTTTTTCTTTTACCACATTGGGGAAGTTTTCAGTCATTATTTCTTCAAATAGTTTCTTGATCCCTTGCTCACTCTCTTCTCATTCTGGTATCCCCATGATGTTTATGTTGTTATGCTTCATGTTGTACACCATGACTCTTCAGCTCTCTTCATATTTTTTATTCTTTTTTCTTTTTTTATGCTCTGCCTGGGTGTTTTTATTTACTTTGTCTTCAAAATCACTAATTTAATCCTCTACTTCATTTAATTTACTGTTTCTTCCTTCCATTGTATTATGTTTCTGATATCACATTCTTTATTTCTGACTGGGCTTTTTTTAAGGTTTTTATGAGTTTTTTCATGCTGTTGACTATCCTTATAATCATGATTCTAAACTTTCTATCTGATAAATTGCTTGCCTCTACTTCATCTAGTTCTTTTGAAGTCACTTGTTCTTTCATTTGGAAGAATAAACTATGTTTTGGTCTCATAGTTGTAAACTAATTTTTGCCCTACTCTGTATGTACTAAATTTATACTCTTTATCAATGTTTGGTGACATGGACACTGGCTCGCAGTGCCTGCAACGTCATGGATGAGACATGAGACAAATTCACATGGACTACCGAGTCCTGTGGAGGAAAAGAGACGGCACGGCTACTTCCTCAAGTGGGGAGTGACTCGAAGCGGCCCGGCCACTCTCTCAAGGGGAGAGCACACTGATCCTTGCCTAGACAGGCTTTTATTGGGATTAATTTGCACAGAAATACAGATTATTAATCATTATCAGGCAGTAAGAATCAAACAGTAGATAGCACATAAAGAACTCTTAGGGCTTATTCTGAGTCAGGGTCTATTAGCTAAAGGGCTACAAAACTTTGGGAAACAAACTCATTTCCTGTTTGGGTCTTTTAACTAAAGCATTCTTAACTAAGAGCATTATTAGCAAAGCAGGTTTCACAGGATTTTATACTTCCTTTCTTGGGCCTGATCACTCAGGGAGCCCGCCCTTTCCAGCACAGGGCTGCACCGCCCTCTGTCATTGTGTCAGGCTTAAGTCAGGCAGAGGAGGCAAGATAGCTAAGGAATTAGGAGAAATGAGGACTCAGGCTTCCTCAAAGCCGAGGGGCGAGAGCCCATCACCCCTTTTCTCCATAGCCCCCAAGCTCTTCTCTGGGGTGTCCATGTGATCATGCCTGTCTTAAGTGGTTCCTCCCTTGCGGATTCTTACCCATCATTGGCTAACTGATCAAGCATTGGGGGCCAGTCATGAAAAAAGGAGCAGAAGCGGCAGTTGTGCCGTGGAGATAAGATTTGCTTCCTTAGTGGCTTATGGTTCTAAGGTTGCTCACTCAGCCTTAGCCATAGCGGCGGGGGGGGGGGGGCGTTACAGCTCCTGAAACCAGGCAGGGTGGTTCCCAACAGTTTGGCCCAATCCACCAGGAGTTTCCTTTTTTCCTGGTGTAAGTTTTATAATCCATTCTCAATACCCACCTGCCATTTCTACAGATGTAAAATGCAAAATAATTATAAAACTTGGAATTATCTCCTTGTATACAGCACCTTATCCCATTTTACAATTTGGTGTATAATCAGGCCACTGTGGTAGCTATGTCTTCTTCTATGGTCAGCTAATATTTGAACCTTGCAATAGATTAGAAACAACAAGAAGGTTAAGGTCAGTATTTACTGGAAATTAAATGCACTCACACATGATGATTATGTTTTTTGGACATGGCAAGACAGAACAGGTACTGCTGGCAAAGGAGGCTTGAATCTCTTGAAAACTGCACAGAGTTTAGCTTGGAATATGAGTGCGGGAAGGAAGGAATTCTAGAGAATCTGAGACTGAGCAAAACATCCAGAGCATGAAAGAGCAAGTCAGAGTGAGAATCCCCACATGTAGCTGAGTACATGATAATACAGCAAAGCTAAAGCATGGATTGGTAGTAGTTCAAAGAAGAGTAGGTCTCAATTATTCTTGCAAATATGTAGGTTTTAGATTTTGTACAGAAAGCTATTAAATATTTTTGAGTATGGAATAGACACGATAATATTAAAACTTTGGAGGTAACAATGACTGCAACATGGCAGGTGAACTTGAAAGAGAGAAAACGCACTGGGTGTCAGTATTAGTATCAGTCCACATTCTGATATGTACGAAGCTACTCCTCTGGAAAGATGAGTAAGGATTTCCAGAGGATCAGTTGTTTAACACTAGGGTGAGTTTAGATGTCAGGTGTATTAGGGGTCACTGTGGAATTAAATGTTCTTTAACAACAGTACAAAAGAAAGGGGAGGCAGAAATGTTGGGAGAGAAGACCGAATAGGTCAGAAGCTGGAAAATGCAGAGTTTAGTTCATTACAAACTTTACAAACTAGACCACATTGCTACTTCTCAAACATAGCATGCATTGATTTAATTCACCTGTAGAATTTTCAAAAATTTAGTTGCAAAGACTTCTCCCTCCTTCATGAGGTGCTAATTTGGTAGGCCTGTAAGAAGGCCAGGTGCTCCACTTTACACCAGTCAGGATGGCTATCATAAACAAAGCAACAAACAACAAATGTTGGAGAGGTTGTGGGGAAAAGGGGACCTTAGTTCACTGTTGGTGGGAGTGCAGACTGGTACAACCATTATGGAAAACAGTATGGAATTTTCTCAGAAAAATAAAAATCGACCTGCCTTTTGACCCAGCAATTCCACTGCTAGGATTATACCCCAAGAATCCTAAAACATCAATTTCAAAGAACCTATGCACCACAATGTTCATAGCAGCACAATTTACAATAGCCAAGAACTGGAAGCAACCTAGGTGCCCATCAGTAAATGAATGGATCAAAAATTATGGTACATTTACACAATGGAATTCTATGCAGCAGAGAGAAAGAAGGAGCTCCTACCCTTTGCAACAACATGGATGGAAATGAAAAGCATTATGCTGAGTGAAATAGTCCAGGGGTTGAAAGACAAATACCATATGATCTCACCTTTGACAGGAAGCTAAAGAATAAAACAAACAAGCAAACAGAATAAAAACAAAGACACTGAAATAGAGAACAAGTGGGCAGTGACCAGAGGGGAGAGGGAAGGGAATTTAAGGGAAAAAAGGGGGAGGGATTTTGAGGAACAAGTATGAAAGACACAGAGATGAGGACTGGGGGAGGGGAAATTGGAGGGAGGGGGGAGACAGGGCAGGGGGTGGGATGGGAGAAATAGATAAAAAATGTACTTGAAAAGTAACTAAATAAAATTTATTGTAAAAAAAAAAGAAGGCCAGGTGCTAATGCAAGTGCCCTGATCCTCAAATTTTTGTGAACCTCAAATGTTTGTGAGTTAGGGCTGCAGACCAGTGGGTCTCACACTTTGGCATCTGTCAGAGACTCCTGCAGACCTTCTTAAAAACCAGATTGCCATACAGCCTGGGCTTTCTGATTCAGCACATTTGGATGGAGCCTAGAAATTTGTTTTTCACTAAACCCTAACTGATGAGGTGATGCTGATGTGGGCACCGTATTTTGCAGACTACTACTGTGGGCCATCGACTTAACAGCTACGGGTGGTTTAGAAATCCACAAGAGTAGCATTGCAGAATATGCCGGTCCCAGGCCCTATACTTCCACTTTCTTTTAAACCCTGCTGTGCTCATCCTCACCCTCACCCCTACTTATGGTATGCCCTAGAATAGGAGATGTGTTGTTTAAAAACGCTTTCGAAGTTGACTATTACAAAGTCAAATGTGACACTATGGCTAAAAGTACACTGTAACTGCAAAGGGTAGTGTATGTGAAAGACATTAATTTTGTTTCTAACTCAATATACCAATACTACTCAATACAGCCTTCAAGTCAAAACAATTCTTGTATGGTCCAAATGATCAAGCTGTGTATTTATTTATTTATTTATTTTGATTTTAAAAAAATTTATTTAGTTATTTTTCACGTACAGTTTTTTGTCTATTTCTCCCATCCCAGCCCCCCCTGCCCTGTGCTCCCCACCTCCCTCTCATTTCCTCCCCCCAGTCCTCATCCCTGTGTCTTTCATACTTGTTCCTCAAAATCCCCCCCTCAAGCTGTGTATTTAGAATAAGACAGAAAAAAATCTTAGAGAGGAAATATATAAAGTGAATACATTTTAGAAATAGTATCTATTCTGATGTCCATTTCTGTAAAGGTTTGTATTTGACACTCTTGGTCAGGCAGTGAACAGAAGTATTTGATGACTATGTGTCCTTATTTCCCTATATGCCTGACATTTAGAAGTACTATAGACTAAAGCATAGACCCTGAGTGTGCTCAGTAAAGAAATTCTTTCCACGAGTACTAGATGAATGATACAATGTTGGTACAACAACAGAACCAGGTGCCACTCTGTAGTCATTATGGAGATTCAATGCAAGAAAAAGGTACAAAGATTAGGCTTTAAAATATTACCTACTGAATAAAAGAAATCTGATAAAGAAAGTAATTATGGGGTAGAATAAGTGCTTTCTTCAGAAAACCCCACACTACAAAATGAGAATGAAGGTGAACTCTTATAAAAGATGTCAGCTGGAGATGGTCAAAACATGAGGTTATTATTCTACTTTCCCAAATTCTAGTAAAAAACAAAATAAACAAAAACAACTCTTTGTAACTTACTGAGGTAACATTGTATGAGAGATCAAAAATGAAACACACCACCACCACCACCACCAACACAAAAAGACTGTTTTTGGTTAGTTCATTAAAACTGTATTATAGAACAACATGCAAAATATATTTTCCTTAAACACATTTGGACAGAGAATAAATCCCTCAATATTGCCTTTTGTAAAGTTTTTTGTATTTGTCTTGAAAAGCTAAATGTGAAAGAAAAGCACTAGGTAAGAGATAATAGGCAAATGCCTAAAGAACTAGCTAGAAGCAGGCAGCAGGAATTAGGAAGTCTCTATGTCCATCACTGATAAATCCATCCTTACTGATACAGGCACGCTCTTTTATAAATTTTGTTTTGTTTTTGTGCTTAAGACATAGAAAGTTGATGCAATAATATGTGTTTAACGAATAATTATTAAATTCCATTTGTTGTTGAGTCAATATGCAGTCACTATGATGATTAAAATTAAAAAGTAAATAGGCATAGTAATCTTGCTTGTAAGGATAATTTTAGCCCTGACTTGTGCGGTTCAGCTGGTCGGGCATCATCCAGCAGAGTGAAGGGTCCCAGCTTTGATTCTGGGTTAGGGAACAAGCTTGGGTTGTGGATACAGTCCCCAGTCAGTGCATGTGCAGGAGGTACCTGGTTGATATTTCTCTCTCATATCAATGTTTCTCTCCCTCTCTTTGTCCTCCTTGCCCTCTCTGCTAAAAAAATAAATAAATAAAATATCTTTAAAAAGAATAATTCTAGTTGCAGTCAGATCTTATCAGAAGCCAATATTTTTCCAGACTTTAGAAAACTCACTTCAAGATAAGGTAATTAAGAAAATGGATCGTTTCCCATATCTTAAGGTGCCAAAAGCAGGCAATCTATGAGGAAATAGGGGAGACAGTGCCAGATAGACCATAAACCATTGCAGAAGATCACAAATGTAAAAGTAATGGTGAGAGCAACTAGATTAAATCAGTATAGGTTAAGATGGTAACTACTGGCAACTGTCTCTAGGAGAAATCAGCTAAATATAATTATGACAAATTAAAATATCTGGCAAGATATATTTGCTATAATCTTTCTTTAAAATTACTTATCACTTTACTTCTTTATAGTAAATAGATTATTTATATTTCTCTTTTTGAAAGTTAAAATTTCACATGTATTTTTATATGCAAAATGCTAACATTTGTTTGCATATTCTTCACTACCATTCCAGATTTCTAACATTTAAAATGTTTTTTCTTTTTTTAATTTTTATTCTATTACAGTTGTCCCAATTGTCCCCCTTTGCCTTCCTTAGCCCCACCCACCCCCGTTCCCACAGTCAGTCCCCACAACATTGTCCATGTTCATGGGTCATTCATATATGTTTTTTGACTACTCCATTCCCCTTTTTTCCATTATTATTCTGCCTCTCTGGCCACTGTCATTCTGTCCCATGTTTCCATGTATCTGGTTCTATTTTTTTTCATTAGTTTATTTTGCTCATTAGATTCCTCCTATAAGCAAGATCATAGAGAATTTAACTTTCACCAACTGGCTTATTTCTCTTAACATAATATTCTCTAGTTCTATCCATGCTGTCACAAAAGGTAGGAGTTCTTTCTTTGCTGTGTAGTATTCCATTATGTAAATGTTCCAAAATTTTTTGATCCACTCTTTTACTAATGGGCATTTATGTTGTGTCCAGCACTTGGCTATTGTAAATAGCATTGCTATGAACATAGGGGTGCATAAGTTCTTTTGAATTGGTGCTTCAGGATTCTTATGGTACATGAGCTTTGTCTGGAAAAAGTTCAGCCATTGTTAATATAACAAGAACATTTTGTGTGACATTGATGTAACCTGGCAGCTAAGAGGAGTGAACTGGAATGTACCTGTGTGAACAATGAGGACTTCATTGTACTAGTGGGTACAGATGGTAGACACTGTAAGCATGCGTACTGTGTGGCCATCACACTGAAAAGGACTGAGCAAATCCACATCAAAGGTTGCACTGAGCTTGAACATTCCTCCACGGAAACTATTCAGAAGGCCACAGCTATGGGCGACTGATCATTGGCAGCTTCATCACCAAAATGAACCCACTAAATCATCACATCTGGTGCAGAGTTTTTTGGTGAGACAACAAATCACTTAAGTAATCATTACCCCCTACAGCCCAAATTTGTGCCCTGTAGCTTCAGGCTTTTCCCCAAACTAAATCACCTTTGAAAGCAGAGATTTCAGACCATCAATGAGATTCAGGAAAATACGACAGGGCAGTGACGGCAATTGGGAGAGCTGTGTAAAGTCCCAAGGTGTCTACTTTGAGGGGACTGAGTTGCCATTGTCATATTGCTTTTTGTATTTTGTACCTTCTTCAATAAATGTCTCTATTTTATTTTTCACATTGCTTGGTTGGATACCGTCTGGACAGACCTAATTTTCCCATTAGTGGAGTCACTGGGTCAAAAGGCAGTTCCATTTTTTATTTTTTTGAGAAAATTCCATACTGTTTTTCACAGGGAGTGCACCAGTCTGCATTCCCACCAACAGGGCAATAGCATTCTCTTTTCTCATATCCTTGCCAGCACTTGTTGTTTGTTGATTTATTAATGATAGCCAATCCAACTCAAGTGACATGATATCTCATTGTGGGTTATATTTGTAACAGTTGGATAGCTAGTAACGTTGAGTATCTTTTCACCTGTCTATGGGCCATCTATAAATCTTCCTTACAGAAGTGTCTATTCATGTCCATCTGTTTTTTATTGGATTGTCTTCCTCATGTTGAGTCATATGAGTTCTCCATATATTTTAGAGATTAAACCCTCGTCTAACATATCATTGGGAAATATGTTCTCCTATACAGTTGGTTCCCTTTTAATGTCGATGGTGGTTTCTTTATCCATGCAAAAGGTGTTTAATTTGATGTAGTCCCATTTGTTTATTTTTCTTTTATTTTCTTTGCCCTAGGAGATATATCAATAAAAATGTTGCTACAAGGGAAACTGAAATTTTACTGCCTATGTTTTCTACTAATATTTTTATGCTATCATGACATATTCAATTCTTTTAGTCATTTTGAGTTTATTCTTGTGTGTGGCACAAGTTGGTGCTTTAGTTTCATTTTTTTGCATGTACCAATCCAGTTCTCCCAATGCCATTATCAAAGAAACCGTTTTTACCCCATTGTATGCTCATTCTCCTTGTGTCAAATATTAATTGGCCATAGAAACACAGGTTTATTTCTGCACTCTGTGTTCTGATCCATTGATCTATGTGTCTGTTCTCATGCCAGTACCAGGGTGTTTTGATTACAGTGGCCTGGTAGTATAGTTTAATATGAGATATTGTAATCTCTTTTACTTTGTTTTTCTTTGTTTTTAAATTTTATTTTAATCGTACTTTGCTCAAGTACAGTTTTCTGCCTTTTACCTGCATCCCATCCCACCCCCCAGCCCTCCCCACCTCCCTCCCATTTCCACACCCACCTTGTTTTTGTCCTTTATATTTGTTCCTGTACACCCCTCCCCTTTTCCCCTGAAGTTCCCTCCTCTCTCCCCTCTGGTCACTGTCAGCCTGTTCTCTATTTCAGTGTCTTTGGATATATTTTGCTTGTTTGATTGTTTTGCTGATTAGGTTCCTGTTAAAGGTGAGATCATGTGGTATTTGTTTTTCACCTCCTGACTTATTTCACTCAGCATAATGCTTTCCAGTTCCATCCATTCCATTGTAAAGGGTAGGAGCTCCTTCTTTCTTTCTGCTGCATAGAATTCCATTGTGTAAATGTACCATAGTTTCTTGATACATTCATTCACTGATGGGCACCTAAGTTGCTTCCAGCACTTGACTGTTGTATTTGTGCTGCTATGAACATTGGCGTGCATAGGTTCTTTTGGATTGGTGTTTCAGGGTTCTTTAGATATAGTCCTAGCAGTGGAATTGCTGGGTCAAAAGGCAGATCCATTTTTATTTTCCTGAGAAAATCTCATACTGTTTTCCATAGTGATTGTATTTTGTTTTTCTTTCTCAAGATCGCTGAGATTATTAGGTGTCTTTTTTTGATTCCATATAATTTTTTGGATTATTTGTTCTAGATCAGTGAAATATGTCATTGGTATCTATAGACTATTTTGGGTAGTATGAATATTTTAATGATGTTAATTCTTTCAATCCATGAACAGGGTATATGCTCTCATTTATTTGTATTTTCCTCAATTTCTTTTTTCAAAAACAAAATATATAAATAAAAAATAGTGAACACCTAGGGAGAGTATTGAAAAAGTGCAACAAGAACTCCAGTATCAATGATAATCGAGCAGGTATTAATAAAGGTGGAATGACAATAAGGATAATATAAGAAAGAGGAAAAGAACGTGAGGTGACTTACAGATAGAAAGATGGTTTTGAGAGGATGGAGGGAGATGAAATAGTAAGAGTGAGGAATAGAAACAATGTGTACAAAGGGAAAAGATAAAATCTTAAACAAAATAAGAGAAGGATGAAGGCAAAATGGAGTAAGAGAAGGGAGGAATAACATAAAAAATAGTGAAATAATTGAAGGAAAAAA
The DNA here is from genome assembly GCF_021234435.1 of Artibeus jamaicensis. NCBI lineage: Eukaryota > Metazoa > Chordata > Mammalia > Chiroptera > Phyllostomidae > Artibeus > Artibeus jamaicensis. The sequence continues at coordinate 48,354,020 of NW_026522030.1, forward strand.
CGAAGACAAAGAAACAATGTTAAAAAGCTATGCAGGAGAAAATAGTGCTAATAATAAAACTGAATGAGGTAGAATTCATCTCAGTAGAGTCTGGTGTTTGTTGGCCCACTGCCTTCTCCTTCAGAATCCATCTCTCAGGTTAGCTGTTTTCCCCGTCTTGCTTTAGGCAGCCTGTCTGAGGCTACAAGAAATACACCGTCTGCAGCTGTCTCCTTCAGGGTTGGCTGGTCCCCACACTTCTGCCCTGCTGGCTTTTTATCCGCACAAGGCCCAGGAGTGGTCCATCCAGCATCCAACAGCACTGCATGTACCACCTCCACTGGCCTCCATAGGGGATTCTAGTGTGATCAGGAGGGTGGGATCTCTGGGTCAAATCCAGGAGGTACTGTTCAGCATTCAGGGAAGGTGGTGACTATATTTCCTGCCCCTGCACCCCACGTCTTGGTCCGCCCCAGATTATTTCCACTATCGTATAGTTTCTGATAAATTAGCTGTCTGTTTCATATGTGGAGTCAATCTGTATAAAAGGTCAGCTTTTTCCTGCTTGGTGCTGATGGCAGCTCTTTGTGACAGCTGAGGCTGGGTGGGGTCCTGAATAACTCTTGCTGCACCAATTTCCAATCTCTCTGCTCAGCTGCTGTCAGTTGAATAGGGATAGAAGAGGAGCCAGCATAGCACCTGATAAAAAATTTTAAAGGGCTCCTTTGGAGATGCTCTGTCTTTCCCCTGTGGTATGCACCCAGCAGAGGGTTCTGGAGCCTAGCCTTATTGTTCTGCAGGGATTGCAATCTTGCAGGTGAAGGATGGGTACAACTTCCCCTTTCCAGAGGGTTGTATTCTGTGTTTTGGGTGGCCCTTACTGGATGCACAGAATCTCAGGTGCTCAGCTCTAGCCAGTTCAGTTCCTGGCTCACTGCTCTCAAAGGAGGCCAGATCCAAACCCTCTGTTCTGCATATAGTGGCTCAGCTTGCCAGCCATGCTATGTGGGGCCTCCAACCCCTTCATTATGCAACCTTCTACTCTTCCTGACCAACTGGGTTCAGTGGACATGAACCGTGCTTTGAATGTGCCCTCTTTGTTGGCAGGGCAGCTATGCACATGCATGGGTTTCCTACTCAGCCATGGCTCAGCTCCCTCATTAAAAAAAATCCCTGTGTTGTACCCACACTGCAGGTCTGAGCCACTGCTCTGATCTCTAGGCACTCCATTTCCCAGATTTTGAGAAAAACTTTCTCATGGCCATAGCCTTCTAGTTCCCTGGACAGTCTTGGGAGCCAGAATTTCTCTCCTGGAGTTTCCTAGTCGATGCTGAAGCCATTGACATGCTGCTCACTCTTTGTGTGTACAGCCAGATTCTCCCAGATTCCTTATATCCTCCCAGGTCTCTCCCAGTTAGAACCGAGTCTTCCCCATGTCGGACCTGGGTGCTTGCTCCAGGAGGGCAGGAGCCCCCAAGCTGCGCCTTCTCTCCTCTGCTCTCTCCTTTGCTTCAGGCGCCTGGGCAAGGTATTCCCCCTGCAATTTGTAAAGTGTCTTACTGGACAGTGGAATATCTCTTCTGCACTCCTCGGCTTCAAAAATTCCTATCAGCAAAGATCCCATTGATTGTTCAGGTCAACTGTTGAGAGATAAGTTGAAAATCCACACTGGGGGCATGAGTGAGTGGGCCCAGTTTCCACCTACCCTCATCTTTCATACCTACATTTCTGTTATATAAGAAATGACTTCATGAAGTAACCTCTTCGTCCTATTTTGTCAGAAAAAGGCGAATATATATACCAAAAATGTTGCTAATCATGTAGTACAATACTGACTCCATTTCAACTTTTTTAATTTTATACAGGTACAAGCTTTTCAACAGAGTGCAACACTTGAAAAATTCAGAGTATACTGTTGAATGAACTGGTGTTATATGAAAAGTCTGTCTGAGACTGTGCCCTTTGGAGAAGATAGTCAAAGAGATCAGCAATTCAATTCCAATTTTTCCCTTAGAGTGAGTTAGACTAGCAGTATACAATGTACTTAGATAGAAGTCATTAGTTTCATACACTATCCCTTTCTCCGAGGTCTTTTATTCTGTTACATCCCATGCTTTTGCCAAAAGCTGTTATAATAAATGGTCACATGGAAATGAATCTGCCATTTACCACAAAGCTGTTTTAAGGAACATGGAGAACTGTATTTCTTATATAAGATCCCAGGTGAAAAATTTATTTTAAGATTTAATTCTGCCATGACTTTTTATTTTCCTAACTAAACATATTTTCTAAAGAAAAATGTCTTATATAACTTTTCCCCAAAGATGTAGCTCAATGGCTAAAAGAATATATTACAGAGACTGGCTCTATGAGCATGCATCCCAGATACGACCTAGGTAAGGGTTTGTGTTATGTTTGTTTTTTAATCTTCTGTAAGACATCATTCTCACTGTGCTTGCTCTCTGAAGAGGAAATTCCTTTTTTTCAGGAATATGGCTTCTGGGATTCTATTGACTCCTTTTAGTAATTAGTAAAGATTAACTCATATTATACTTCTAGACTAAATTATTGATATTATAAAAATAGTATCCCTTGCCCCTTTCCCTCTGCCTTCAATGACATTCCTCACCACAATTTCAGGGCTTCATGACTCAGAAAGTTTGTTTTATGTACTGTCAAATCAATATAGCAGTAAGGACAATAATTCAGAGGGCTACATAGTATTAAATCCCTGGGTTTAGAAGAAAACATTAAACATATTTAAATCCAATCACTTGATGGAATCCTATCCAGAATATGAGTATGTGTGTAATAAGCTAGGCATGCACCCTGGAATGCAGGAGATGGGGTATAATGACATCAAGTTTGACTTTAGGAAATTTCAAGTAGCAGTTTTTTTTTTTAAGTCTAGAAAGCTATATTTAGAATACTTTCAAATTGTAACATTGCATATATTATCACTAACACCAGTGCTTCCACCAGGTTAGCTGGAAAGGAAGTTGGCAAAAATGCTGAGCACAATGATTGAGAAAGGGCCCCAAACAAAATAATGTTTCAATCACCCTTAGGCCTTTGGGTGTACAGCAGCTGAACCTTAAATTGTGTCCAAATCCCACCTGCTAAAGGGGTGGATTTTTTATATGCCTTCAGGCCTTCTTCCACTGATCAATATTTGTTCTTATTCCAGTCTATATTAATTATCATTGAAGTCATCTAGGGTTGAGGGTCAAGGCAATAGCCTGAGCTAAAGCACAAACTCAGACTTGAATACAAAATTTGCATATCAAACCCAATTTCTTGCCCTGCTTTATAATTTTTATTTTTTGTACCTCCTGGTTTTGTCACATCAGCACCAAAAATTCAGTGTGTCTAAAGTAATGGATAATTTTCATACACTTTTGTTTTCCCCACTTGGCTTCTCTATGTTTCTGCTAATTTACATATCAGAACTCTTTTCTCTCCCTAAACCTCCAAGTCCAAGAGATCACCAAATATCGCAATTTCTACCCTGTAAATACCTTTAAAATTTAAGTCATTTTCTCTACTCTTTTCCTCATTCATTTTGTTCTAATTCTCTAGGTCCCATGTTATTTTTCTCTTACATATTATGACTTTAATCTTTGTCTACTTCTGTATGCAGAGAATACCATTCTAAAATATCTATTTTATGCATAAATCCCCACATTTTTATCATATTGTAGTTTAAAAACCCATGTGCAGAAATGTATTTGTTAATAAGCTTGAGTGTAGTAATTATCTATTATACGTGTATATCAAGAACATGTCGTACACTTTTAATATATACTATTTTTCTTAAAATATGCATGCTTGATAGAGCCATTTGTAATAAACAAACAAACAAACAAAAGAACCGGTAACAATACTGACAAAACAATAATAGCAACAGCAACAATAAAAATCCTCAGCAGGACAATGCCGTTTTCTGGTCTAGCTCCTGTTGACTTTTCTATCATAATCTCCCACTGCTTTCTGTACTTGATATTTCCAAGTGCACTACCTTTTCAGATACCTGTTGTTTTTACATACACTATTATCTTTCCTAGTTAAGATCTTAATCCTAAATCTTGTTCCCTTATGAATCTCTTATCTGTTCTTTCCTGTTCCAATTCGGTGTCAGGTATCCACACTTGACTATCCTCCACCTTCATGACTTCCCTCCGCACCAGGATCCTGGCACACACACAGTCAGGCAGTTAGGCAATCATCCTGCAGTGTTCATTCCTTTAAGAAATACATAGTTAAGTTTGAATTTTTCAAAATGTTTCTTCACAACACTAAATGTCTTGAGGGCTGACATCACGCCTTATTAATATTTGAACCCGTGTGCCCTGGTACATAATGACTTTTCAGTTCTTTTCTCCAGCATTCCCCCTCTCTAATCAATTCCAGTGGAAGTATCTTTCTGAATACAGATCCGGTCATGTTATTCACAACTCGAAAACCTTCACTCAGCCTTTACCCTAACAGATACATTCTAAACTACTTAGCATGGCATGAGAGATCCTTCAAAATCTGGCCCCAATATAATTTCCTCTCACTATCAGCACACCTGACAGTTCCCCAAATACACCATCTGCTATCTAAAATTCCTATTTCTATTCATGCCATTCACTTCATCTTGTTCAGCTTGTACATGTAGAAAGTTGCTTGAAAAATAGGAACTAAAGAAGTATTTGTTAAAAAATAGAAATAAATGAAAGATTGAACATGTTAACTTGTTTCAGACTATATACATGGTAACAATGAATAGCCATAACAATATATTTCTGCTTAGAAACTGACAACTCACCACTTCCATGGAATTGAAACTTTGACACCACAGGTGATTCTACCATAGAATTCTAAAGTAATGAGGGAAACAGGGATAAATATTAGACTGAGAAATATTTCATTTCTTTGAAGCTTCTGTGTATTTTCCAGGAGATTGGTACAGTTTCAAGGGGTAAATCATCTTTCACTCTAAAATATATTTCTTGTCAGTTTTTTTAATATCTGACATGTTAAAGGTAAAAGAAATGAATTCATGGCTTATTTATTAAGACAACAAAGAAAAATTACAATTAATATATTTAAAGTACAAAAGGTAGTATCATTTTTCTGTGTGACCATATTAACTATAGTATTGGGTTATTATTTTACTAAGTAATGCCACATACCCCTACATCATTTACTCATACATACACATCTGCTCTTTGCTGCCCAGATCCATTCCCCCTCCCTTCTTGTCAAGACATCCCTTCTCCCTTCATCACACCCTATCCCCGTGAACGAGTCCACGTTTTTTAAAGCAATGGGCACATTGTATTTCCCTGGAGACATGGATGACTCAGGTTTAGGCACTGTCTCTTTGACAGTATTATAAGGAAATTTCAGAATATTTCTATATTACAGTGTTATTACTTCTATGTCTTAGTGACACTTTATAAAACTGATTAACTTTGAGGAACATATTTGTCAGAGATACAGTGTCAAAGAAAAAAAGAATAACTTGATGAATGCTTTACATAATGTTAGCGTGTTTGATCACATTAATATTTTAGCAACTGAAAATCATCACTTTGAATTTCTTGGCTTAAGTGAGTCATCCAAATCTTTGAAGATCAAATTTGTCAAACTGTAATACACAATAAAAGTAATGTGTACCCTAAAATTTTCTCCACTGTGGAAGAGATGGTGCAGCAAACAAAGTGCTATACAGCCTAAGGAAGAATCAATTGAGAACATATTTAGGTGAGGTAATTAAGAATATTTTAAATTAGAAATGCGTGTAATGCCTGTGCATGCCAAGAGAATCTATGGCATTAAAAAATTAAGTCTAAGACCTCATAGTGGGGATTTTTTGTGTATCAGTCATCTTAATATATTCTTACATATAATACTGAATATATTAAAATATCACTAATGAGACAAAAATACAGTCATATTCTCCTTTCATAAATCAGCAGTACAGACTTTAATTTGCTGAAGGTTTTCATTAACCCTTATTTAAAATACAAATAAACTCCAATAACAGTTCCCACTGAAAGTGTAGGCTAATATTGAATTATTGATAGTTATTCTAACAGTATTATTCTTTTTAATCTTGGAGTTGAAATAGTACATATGAATCCCTTTCACATTTAGATTCTTTTTCTGGTTTTTGACCCCTAAAGTTCAGTCTAACACTACAATTGGGTGATTTCAGGGTGAGGTATTTAATTTTAAGTAATTCCAGCACTGTTATCTTCCAGTTTTTAATTTGAATTCTGTCATCGCTTAATTAACACTTAATTGTCTTCCTAATTGCTTCTAATGTTTCCAAAATTTCTAGATCTCCTTTTACCTTTATCCCTTGCAACAGGTACCTCTGGGTATTAATCCCTGACTCGTCACAGCAGTCAGGGACTGAAACTGATTACATTTTCCATCAGTCCTGGGACAAAATATGCTTGAAGTATCCTCAAAGTAGATTATGCAGTGTGAGTAAAAAAAAAGTAAGACTAAGATGTGAACAATAAAAGGACGTCCACATTTAAGGATTAGACAGATGAAAAGGAGTTACTGGAAAAATCTCATTAAAGTAGGTGTGAAAACTAGCATAGGAACACATGACTTAATTTAAAAAAGAGTTTCAAGAAGTAAACCAATTTAGACCATGCCAGGAGATTCAGAGAGGTAAATAACACAAATAATGAGTTGAGAACTTGAGAAATTGGATTTGAGTAATGCAGAGCTCCTTGGTAGTGGAGTCCAGGATGAGACTGCGTGAATTTACCAGTTCTGCCAATTGGTTGTGTGGCCTTGGGCGAATCACTTAAATTCCATGGTCCTCAGTTTCTATATCTGCAAAATTAGTATTATATGAGTGATTTTCTGATATTGTTATGGTTTGTATGAGTTAATATGTGTAAAGAACTTCAAACAATGTTTGGTGCATAATTACATAAACAAGTGATGTATTTGGAAATGTACTACCCAATTTTTCCTTTCAAAAAAAGAGGTGTTACCCTAGCTTCTTGGAAAACTGTTTTAGTATTATCCCCTCCAGGATTTACTTCAGTTACAGAGATGCATCACAGCCAGAACTGTGCTTTTATAGAGAGAGCTTATGTCAAATGACTGATCAAGAGGAAGAGTAAAGGTCAAACCGCTTCAGACCAGCACTGACAGTCTCTGATGGCCATGCTAGATCGACCATCCCATGGGGTAGACTGAGCCTGTTGCTTCAGTTCTGCTTGCCTTTCTTCTCCATGTTGCTGACTCAAAGGACTCTTGTCTGTAGTAAACACCTTGAACACTAAACTTTTTCTTGAAATCTACTTCCCAGTGAACTCCAACAGTGTCATAAGTGTAATTTACTTTTGCATTTTCAGTTGCATGGATGAACGGTCAGATAATAGCAGCACTGGATTTCTTTATGCTTTATATTTAATGAGACTGTATTATTAGAACTATATTAGTGTTAGTCTTAAATAAAGTTTCAAAATGAATTTATTTTTGTATTCATAATCATAGTAACAACCAGAGTGGTGGCACAATAAATAAAACCTATTTATTATGATAAACTTTTAAGGATTTCCTTAAAAGCTATCTATAAAAAGAATAGCCTTTAAAAATAGGTAGTAGACAGTAATTTGTACATACTATATAATCGACCACTTTCATTAAGTAATACCCAATATGTCATACATCCTCACATGATAAAAATTATTTATAGTTGATAACTTAAATTAACATATCAAATGTTGCATACAAATTAATAGAATGTCCATTAAAATGAACATAGCATTAAAAAACAAATTTGAAATTGGGAGAATACTTAGAAACTAGAAATATATTGAATAATTTAAGGTTTCTAAAGCAAACAAGAAATGGGTTATCCTGGTACAGGGGGTTTCCAACATAATGAAAAGTTATTACAAACCTATGGACACTGAACTTTTCTTTTAGCTCCTCAATGACACTGTCTAACTTAAAAATCTGTCTTCTCCTAAGATTCTGTCAAGAACCTTATTTATTTTTTCTAACTCCATTTAGTAAATGCTTACATTAAAATTATTGTGAAAACTTTATACCAGTGAGTTTTTTAAATGTTATTTATTTATTTTTAGAGGGGAAGGGAAGGAGAGAAATATCAATGTATGGTTGCCTCTCATGGGTCCCCTGCTGGGAACTGGCCTGCAACCCAGGCATGTGCCCTGACTGGGAATTGAACTGCAATCTTGTGGTTCACAGGCCTGCACTCAATCCACTGAGTTACACCAGCCAGGACTATACCTGTAAGTTAGCCAGTAAGTTTTGTGTAAAGAAATTAAACACTAGAAGCTGCACGGGAATGATTTAGTGATCATATTCTCATCAATTCTCTTTCTTAGGAGGACTCAGGACAAAACCATAAATGGCTCCAGGTTACAGCATGAGTGATTTAAGTTAACTATAAGAAAGATTTTCCTGATGAGCAATGGTTGTTAAACAATGAAATAGGTTTCCAAAAAGAGTTCGTAAAACAGAGCAGAAAAGAGGTAACCTTAAATGTGGTGGCGACTACTCTCTCACGAGGTCCCCCCGGTGCCAAGGACATGTGTGAGTGAATAAATATGACCGAGACATGCTGGATTTGTTTGGGGATTGAGGAGTGGGCTGTGGCCAGTTTCTCCGGGGAGAAAAAGGCCAGCAGTGGCTAGTTTCTCCGAGGAGAAAAAGGCCTCGAGAGCCTTTCTCCACAGCCTTTTATTGGGTTGTAAAACACAGGAGTACAGGGTGGCAAGGATCAAACAGTAGATAACATTACAAAGAGGTCTGAGGGCTTACTATGAGTCAGAGTTGCAGAAACTTTGGGAGACAAACTCATTTCCTCTAGGATCCTTATCATATGAATGAAAGCACTTTTAGCAGATTTCACAGGTTAATCAGCAAGTCTTTGTGATGCCAGATTTTTCCCCAGGGCACGCTCTAGCACGAGGAGCTGCACCTCTCCGCATCAGGTATTCAGGCTTAACGGGATTAGAGCCAGGAAGCGCTTCTCCCAGAGTACAAGGGGACTCAGGCTTTGACAAAGCTGGGGGGCGAGAGTCCATTGCTCTCTGTTGCAGCCCTCCCCAGTCCTTCCATGAAGGCCTTCCAGGTGATTGAGTCTGGCTTAGGTTGCCCCCCCGCTGTGAGGCGTCTTACCCCTCATTGACTTCTGACCAAGCTCTGGGGGCAGGGAGAGGGACTGAGGCAGCATTTGCTATCAGAGATAGGCTTTGTCTCCTGCGGCTGGCACTCCAAAGGTCATCTCTTGCCCTTATCCACAAGGGGTAGAGATACAATTCCTAAAACTAGGCAGAGCGGTCTACAACACTTAAATATGGTCTATATCATATTCTATAATGTTGGTTGAACAATAGCCCTGCCCAGTGAAATATAAACGCATGCATTTGTGTGTGTATTTGCATGTATGTTTTGTGTGTGTGTGAGAGATGGAAGATGCATCTCAACATTTTTCCAGTCCTTGTTATATTTATTTATTTTTATTATTTTTTATAAAGATTTTATTTGTTTATCTTTAGAGGGGAAGGGAAGGAGAGAGGGAGAGAAATATCAATGTATGGTTGCTTCTTGTGCATCCCCTGTTGGGAACTGGCCCCTGCTGGGAGCTGGCCTGCAACCCAGGCATGTGCCCTGACTGGGAATCGAACTGCGATTGTCTGGTTTGCAGGCCCTCACTCAATCCACTGAGCTACACCAGCCAGGGCAGTCCTTGTTATATTTAAAGTATGATATTCTGATATGCAGGCTATGTTGCTTGAAAGAAACTAACAACACCATAAACACTTGTTAAAACCATTTAATATCAGCCAGTTTAGAACTATCTTGATGTGATAGATAAAATAGTATTTTAAGGAAACTTAAAGTAGTTTATTCTAAATATCTACAACTGACTTCCAATTTTGCTAGTATGTAGATGAAAGCAATGTTTTGTCTAAATAATACCTACTTACTACATACTTACTCTCCACTGAGTTTTAAAAGATGAATGTCCTGCCCCCTTCTCCTCCAAAATCCTTATATCTAATGGGCTACTGCTCTAGATACATATCGTCTTTTACTTAGAGCAGAGATGGAGTGAAAGTGGGGGACATATTAATAGTAAAAGCTAACTTATGTGAATTAGATTTTTCTTTAACATTGAGCTCTCCATGTTTCACAGAGAAAATAGTGGAAGAGGCTCTGAACCCAAGCTCCTGGTGGCAGTCCTTCTGCCTAACCACTCATGTTCTGTGGAGCTGGATGGAGAAAGCTTTGACAAGCATATGCTGCAATGCTCTCGGAGACACTGACTGTGGCCCATCCTCTTCCAACCAGATTTCCCTTGCTAAGGGTTGTTTACCTTGTAAGTTTGCCAACTTTCACATGGATGCACCCCAGCAACATAACTACCTTCTAGATGTACACTTTCTGACATCATTTTCATTTTACCAAGATACAAGTATGAATAAGTGTCTTTGAGTACACTATAATGAAAAATTTGGAAAACCACAATTGGATTATACAAGGAAAACATATGGTTCTTGGATGGCGAGGCAATAAGATTTAGTGAAAAGCAAGTTTTCTTTTTCTTTTTCATCATTCTCATAAGAGAATCCAGGAATAAAATGTCAGCAATAGAACTAATTTTCTAGGGGAGAAGAGTATGCACAGAAGCCATTATAATTCCTTAAAACTTCTAAATCAAAGCCAGATTTTCTTCAAATAAAGAAAATATTCAAAAACAAATATTATCTGCTGAAATTCTAAAATGCATTGGGCAATTACAATTAGTAGATTCATGAAAACTTAAAGCTTCTTTTGAGATAATGGAGTTTATTAAAAACAAAAACAGAAAAGAAGAACTTCCTAATCTTCAGTAAGTGATCACTGGCATCAGGTTGATGATTACCAAAAGACTATAAAACTGTAAGTAAAAACTTCCATTACCATAAAATAGCATTTACTAAGACATTTAAATTATTAACTCATTTATTCAGATTCATTTGCTGAAATTCACATCACTATCTTCTTGTTTCTCCATTCATTCTCCCTCCATACATCCACCACTACACATGCAACAAACTCATCAAATTAGTATTAGTACATTGCTGGGCTGGGAATCATTATTCTGAGGACAAAATAATTAATTAAAAAACAACTAATCTGAGAAAAAATATTATCCTTATCCCTCTAAAATGTAGTGAATGCTGCATAATGGAAACTAAATGTAGTATATAACTCAGGCATCAGCCCTTCCTCAAAGCTTCTTCTAAAAGCAATGTTCATCAGATTTTTTACCTGCTCGCTTCTTTTCAGGAATATCTATTTGATGATGATTTCTCCAAGATGGAAAACTAGTTTTATCCTGTACCAAGAATCATTGTGTTAACTTTACATTACACCTACTTCAGCCTGACCAATTCATCCATCCATTGCATTAACTTTTATTGAGTACCTAGGAATTACTGTTTCTAGATCCATAATTCAGGGTTCTATTTCAAAGATCCAACATCTTATGTGTGGCGGGCACATCAACTGGTAAAAATACAACTACAAGAGATGAAGGAAATAACTGGGAAAGAAACTGAAGAAGGCCAGGTCCTGAAAAGCCTCAAAAAGTGAGTAAAACCTGAATTTTAAAGGACAGTAGAAACTAGTCAGGGAACATAAGTGTATTGGGTCGGCAGTAGGGGATGCAGGAGGCAAGCATCAGCTCTCTCAGACATGGAGTAGAGAATATGCCAAAGATTGGAATGAACAGGATCAGATGTTGGTTGGTTTGTTTGTTTTTCCTAAAAATTAGAGTGATTAACTATTGATGTAGCTCAGTACAAAGTTAAAGGATGATGCTGCAAAATAAGATATAGAATGAATCTGACTTTGGACATTATGACTTAGTAGGTACAGAATAATAAAAGGATCATGCAAACTGAGTAGAAGTGTGGCGAATGGTGTGGAAGGAGCAACGCTGGTGAAGAGATGACTCCACTTGATAGATTCTAAGCCCTTGATTAATTACATAACTTAACTTTTTGAACCTCAGCTTTCTCACCTGCAAAAAAAGGGGGCTACATTTCAAAGTTGCTGTGAAGATTAGAGAGAATAAGTATAGAAAGCAGCTAGTACAATGACAGATACATATCAGGTACTTATTAAATAGACACCCTTCACCAGCTCCTAGCCTCTGGAAAGTTTGTCTCCAATTTTATAAGGAAGATGATTTTTCTCTATAACATAATCGCCCTCTCAACCTCTCTCACGAGAATCCACTCTTTCACATGAGCAAAGAATGAGGAGGTAGCTCTCCTGTTGGGAACTGTTTAACATGCACATTTCTGTGCTTAGAAATGAAATATGTCATGTTTAAACACCCATCTCAAAGACAGATCTCATATTGCATGCATTAAAAAGCTTGAACTAAAAATCTGGGCACAAATAGTAACTCAAAAAAACCCAAAAAACCTCATACTTCTAGTTTGCCAGACAATCACAAAGCCAGTGTGTCTGCTAGAGTCATCCCAGTAAAGAATGCCTGCTAGTACTGAGCAGATATAAATATATTTTTACAGGTGGATAGATTGTTAGTTTCCAAGTTGGCTTGCCATAATGTATGATATGTAAGTGTGAAGATCAGCTGCGAAGTTGTTCACATTACTGGTTTTTCTTTCTTGGCTATCATGTTGTAAGACAAAATCAATGAACCAAATAAGTGAAAAATGTGGATGTGTATGTTTGAATATGTTTGCATTTTCTACCCTTCCCTCCTATATCCTGTTCTTCAGTTGTTAAATATCACAACGGCAGAAAAATTGCTTTCTCATAAACACTTTTTGCTTGACCTCAAATTAGGCTTTGGAGAAGAAAAGAGCATTTTAAAATGCTTTCAGAAAAATAAGATTCTTATCTAGAAGGCTTCATATTTTTTCAAAGCTATACCTAAGGAAATGTTCAGAAAATTAGCAACTGGACAGACTGGATGAAATTGTCTCCCTTGTGGAATACAGTGTTAATTTCAGGCAAATTTAACTCCTGATTGAGTGGCAATTAAGTGGTGTAGAGACTGCTAGTCTGGGTTAAATAATTTGTAAGGCTTAATTAATTGCTGGGACAACTGATAGTCTTGTCAAATTGGCAAGTAAGTTCATTGATCTTAAAATCTGGTTGAGCTCAAGAGAAAGATTGACAAAATAATTTGTGGACTGGGACAGAAACAGCCAGAGAAAAGTAATGCATGAAGGAAGAGTAGAGGATATACCACCTGAAAAGATAAAACAGAGATAATATTTTCAAAGAAATGTGCCCACATGTGCCCAGAGACAAGACCCCAGGGGCCAAATATCTACCTTTTTCATGGAGTTTACATAGGGAGTTGTGATATACTTTTAATGACCGCCTGCTTTTCAGTTTATACTGAGCATGTGATAAATAGGTCACATTTTGTGCCATGTCCATTTTATCTCAAATTTTGAAAGCAGAAATTGCTACACATCTGGCCCGAGTATGGGGCACTAAGTGCCTTCTTTTACATTAAATGACAGCTTTTAAGCGTCCATATAATCTTCTTAAGTTTAAAATGAGGCTGCTCCCTTCTTTTTTATATCAAGTAGAAGTGGATATCGATTTATTATTTTGCTGTATTTTTTCCCATGACCATTCATCCCCCCTTCACCCTCTTCCACCTCCACTCACCTTCTTCCCTGCCACAATCACCACACTGTTGTCCGTGTCTGTGAGCTCTTCTCCCTTTCTTTTCTTTTTTGTTATTTAAACTGTAGTCTTGAGATCTTTTTCAAACTAATGACTTCCTGACATGCAAAGTTGCAGGCCACCCCTCAGTGATGATTTTAATTGATGGATTGATGGAACTCATTTTTCGCTGATGGATTGTGTGACAAAGGAAAACAATGGGCAATTTCCCACTTCTCCCAAAGCTTTATAAATGAGAAATCCTGAAGCCTGAATGACATGATTGAATACTGGTACAGCACTTCTAATCATTTTAGTGTTTTTATAATCAGAAGCATCCCCGATGTCCAATTTGTCATGGAAAATACTACATCATCCATAGAGAGGGCTAAAATAATCACATTACCCATGATATATTTTATAATTTTGCATAAAGTATATAAGTAGTAAGCAATGAATTTGAAAGGCAATAATTAGATAGAAGAAGCAGAATACAAATTTTGATGCAGCAGTCTTCAAACCAGAAATCTGGGTAAACTCGTACTTTGCACCTGAGTACATTTGAAATAACATTTCAACATCAGATCATCTCAACATAATACGTCTCCATTATACAGAATAATTTCCCCTCCATCACTTTCTACATCTGGCACATGGTTACTATGCTCGATTCTGTGTGAGTTCTCCCCTGAACTCCAAAGACTGTCCAAAGCAAAAGTTGTGTTGGTGTCCTTTCTGAATATGTTTCTTTTGAATTGGTGTTTAGTTCTTATTCATTTAGTTTGCTTTGCAGATTCAATTGTGCATAGATATATATTTATTGTCATTTTACTGTTCATAGTTTTTGTCTTTTTTGTAAATAAATCCCTTTAACATTTCGTATAACAATGGTTTGATGGCTGAAGGATCAAGATGGAGGCTTAGGTAAACATGCTTTGCCTTCTCGTGCAACCACAAAAAAAATTACAACTAAATCTCAAAACAAATAACACTCAGACCTGCCAGAAAATCAAACTGGGTGGAAGTCCGAAAACCAAGGATTTAAAGAAGCCACATTCATCCATACATGTAAGAGGGGCAGAAACATGGAAACAGGGTAGAAAAGGAAGGAGACACGGGGTGGTTTGGAGAGGTAGCAGCATTGGCAGAATGGGTGGTCTGACATTTATGTGTGGGGGATAAAAATCAGGAGGGATACCTTTGGAGTGAGTGATCCCAGTCCCAGGCTGGACAGCACATCCAGGGTTCAGAGCTGGGAAGATAAATCCTCATAATTTTTGGCTATAAAAACCAGTGGGGGTAGGGTGGTAGAAGAAACTGTCAGATTTCAGGAAACTCCTCTTAAAGGGGCCATACAGTATTAAAATGTGTGCAAATCCATCCACTCTGGAATTCAACATTAAGGTAACAGCTGGAAAGTTACCAGTCACATAAGTGGTTAAGTGTCTAGAAAGAGGCAAGTGCTGGGAAAACCTTCAGAAGCCAGATAGCAGCACAGTCTCTTCTTCAAGCCCTCCCTCCATGCAGAGCCATGGAGTGGTGAAGCAGATTACCTTGCCCTGGCAATTACCTAAGGCTTTGCCCCACACAATATACAGGTGCCTTTTCTACAATAGGCTCACTACCAAGACAGGGAGTCAAAGCAAATCTACCAAATACGCAGAAGCAAACTCAAGAAGGCTGCCAAATTGAGGAGACAAAGAAGTATGGCCCAAGTAAGAGAATGAGATCCCAGAACAATAACTAAACAAAATGGAGATAGCCAACCTATCAGATGCAGAATTCAAAACAATGGTGGTCAGGATGCTCACACAACTCAATGAGTATGACAATAACATAAAGAAATGAAGTTCACACTAAACAAAACAAAGAATAACCTTCTGGGAACCAACAGTAAAGGGAAGGAAGCCAGGATTCCAATCAACGATTTGGAACATAAGGAAGAAATAAATATTTAATCAGAACATCAAAAAGAAAAAGTAATTCAAGAAAAATGAGGATAGTATAAGGTACCTCTGGGGTATCTCCAAACATACCAACATCTGAGTCATAGGGATCTGAGAAGGAGAAGAGGGAGATTAATAAATTTAAAGCTTATTTGGAAAAATAATGAAAGAACACTTCCCTAATTTGGCAAAAAAAAATAGACATACAAATCCAGGGAGCACAGAGAGTCCCAAACAAGTTAGACCTGAAGAGGAACACACCAAGACACATCATTATTAACATACCTACAGTTAAAGATGGAGAATATTAAAAGCAACAGAATAAAAGCAAAGAGTTAACTGCAAAAAAAGCCCACAAGACTATCAGATGGTTTCTCAAAAGAAACTTTGCTGGATAGAAGGAAGTGGCAAGAAGTATTAAAGAGTATAAAAATAAGTATATAATTATTAAATTATTTAATAATAATTAATATTAAAGTATTAATTATTCTTAAAATAAGTATATAATTATTTTTACTGAATGTAAAAATAAACAAACTAAGCAAACAACCAGAACAGGAACAGAATCATGAGTGCGGAGATGATTTGGAGGATTATCAACAGGGAGGGGGAGGGGAAAATGAGGGAAAAGATGCAGGGATTAAAAAGCATGATTGGTAGGGTAGGTACAAAATAGGGGGATGTTAAGAATATTATAGGAAATAAAGAAGCCTAAGAACTTATATTCATGACCCATGGATATGAACTAAAAGGATGAATTGCTGATGGGAAGAGGGTACCAAGTAGAGAGGGCAAAGGGGGGGAAAATTCAGACAACTGTAATAACATAATCAATGAAATATATTTAAAAATAGTGGTTTGGTGACAATGAACTTCTTTTTTTTTTCTGGGAAGCTTTTTATCTGCCCTTTTATTCTAAATGATATTTTTGCTGAATAGAGCAATCTCAAAAGAAACTTTGCAAGCTAGAAGGGATTGGGAAGAAATATTCAAAGTCATGAAAAGCAGGGACCTGCAATTATGTTACTGATGTAGAAGCCTAGGGTTGTTTTTTTCTTTAATTTCTACACGTTAAATATTTTAATTCACTTTCTTCTTGCATGATTTCTGAAAAGTTATCTGTAATTCTTATCCTATTCTTTTAGAGCTAAGTTGTAACCCCTGACTCCTTGCAAGGTTTTCTCTTTGTCTTTTGTTTTTAGCAGTTTGAAAATGACACATCTAGGTATGTTTTTGTTGTAATTTGTTCTTGGTGTATTTTGAATATTTTGGATGTGTGACTTATTAGTTGGGTACTCTTTCTAAAGAAATAACCAATGAATAATGCTTACCAATCTTACAATAAGTATTTTGAATAAATTACAGCCACTTAATTCTTATTCTCTAATAATAAAGTAAGCCCTATCAATATGCTGGATATTAGAAGACTTGACTTTAACTGAAATAAATATTAAGGGCATTGTACATGCTATATTTTTTAAGATATCATTCCTAAACTACCTGCTTTTTGAGTTGGAGAATATGTTGCAAAATGACAAATACAACTTTAGGATGACTGAAAAATTCAGATGGGAGGTGAACTTTCCTTGCTAGGATGGCTGCAAAAAAAAAAAAAATGTAGAATCATAGAAAGAACTCAATTAACTCTGTGATTTCCTGTGATCAAGATGAAGTACCTAATCACTCAACAAGTATTTATGAAGCTTCTTCTAGGTAATCTCCATTTAATAATGCATTTTCCTCTACTCACATACAATAAAATGTAATTTTATTTTTTCAATCAAGCAGAAACTATATTTCTGACGCCTACCTGTCAAAGATAAAACCAAAAGCAACAAAAATATGAACAATAAAATACAAAAAAGTTATGATGCAATTTTCAGACTTGTTATATATTTGTTGTAAGGTATTTTCCAGTAAGATATCCAGTAAGATATTATCCAGTAAGATATTTTCTGTACAGTATGTCCTTGGAGCCATTCAAATTTTACAACCCAATATCTTAATCTACATCTTTCTCTCCTCCTCCTCCTTCTTTTCCTTATTACTATTATTATTATCATTATCAGTATTTATAATAAATAATTTTTCCAACTATATGCACTGTTAAGATCCCAAACACATCTATAAAAAGTATAATGTTATGATACTCCTGGTGGGTTATATATTCAATATTGTGGCAAACAATAATTACTCTAGCAGTTCTCTCAATTTTTGTCTGCTCTCTCTGAAACTGCTTGTTTGTTTATGTAGAACAGATGAAGGTCTAAAAAACATTTGAGGACAGGGTCAGCCCAGACAAGGAATATACTTTTATCAGTGCAATTATGAATGCATTTAAAATATCTTTCTTTTAACTCTCATTTTAAGCTGTACTTGGCAGGATGAAAGGATTTCAATCTGGTTTAAAGGATTATGAAACTCATAAACTACTGTTTCATCTTAGAAAAGAAGGAAACCTGTTCAGATTCTTTGTGTCTAGGGGTGAATGACAAATTATCCTTTGCAAGTATGCTTTATTCCATATAAGCTAAGACAACAATGCATTCATATTTTTCAATCTTTCATCATGTCCTTTGTTCATCTTTCACACTGAATGCTTGGATATACCTTGCAGGCTGTAAAAAAGCACACTCAATTGAGCTAAATATCAGCACCCTTGCTTATAATTCTAATAGGCAATCGTTGCTATAAATCATAAAATATATGATAGTAAAAACACAATAACAGAAAAACACAATTTAAATATAAGTATAAAAATACTACTTAAAATTTTGATTTCTCGGGAAAATATTGAAATTCTTTTATAGTTATTTGTGTTTTCATCACGGGTTAGAGACTTTGCTAAGGCTTAGAATTCCAGAGACTGTTTCTACAAGTGTCTCATCGGATAACACTAGAATGGTGTTTACTTCCTTCTTTGCTCTTGATGAGTGGCACGGGTAGGCTTGGTTAGCTACTTTTTGGACCATAGTGCTGAGCTGCCAACTGTATTAGTCTAAGAGATCCTTACAAAGTGGAACTTCTCGCTCTGGCCATCATATTCACATCAGAAACTATACTGGGTAACATGGCAGATTTTGACACTCATACAAAAAAGCACATGACAACGCTAGATGAACTAAAACCTCACAGAACTACATCGCAGTTTACTAGTGTGGAGCCATTCTCGACTTATAAATCTTTGAACAGCAAAATGTGATGAATTTCTAATTCCATTAATTCAAATGTTTGAACCTTCTCTTGTCATTTTGCTTCCTTTTGCTTAGGGTTGCCTCTCCCAAACGCTGTGAACACTTAAAAATGCATTCACCAATTGTCCTATTTCACACATCCCCAGTTATTTTAGTCTTTTATTTTAAATTTAAACCCTAGTAGACCACACTGGAAGCTTACCTGTGACCATCATCACTCAGGGGCATCTAGCCAATATCACCATTTCCTTGCTTATCTTATCCTCACATATCTTCTTACTTGGAGAAAAATGAATGATAGGCTCTAAGAAGAAACATTGTTGCCAACTTAAAAGCGCAATAAAATATTTCTGGTGATTAATGTTTACATATACACATCAGTGCCTAGGAGTTGTTCTTCAAAAAGTAATAATTCGGAGACAGTCAGAGCACGGAAACTGAAACTAATTTGATTCACCTGGCAGAGAATTTGCTAAATTTTTCTCTCCCTCAGTTTTTTTTTTTAATTGTAAAATGAAGACAAGCATAGTGTTTAGAACAATAGCTGGCTCATAGTAAATTCTACAGAAGTGCTAGTTTTTATTTGCAAGGAAATGAAATATAATCATTAAGAAAACCTCTCCACTGAGTTATTTCTGGTTCTCAGGTAAGGTCTGATTGAATTGGAAGACACCTGGTGATGCATCTTTGATCACAAAACAATTCCATGCACATAAATAACTAATTTTGTGTGCGATACAATTTAAAGTTTTCTTGGATATGTGATTTGAAAGTAAATTATGGTGATATTTAATACGTGTGAACTGGAAAACAATCCTGCTCTGTGATATTAATTTTCTTCCTCAGTTTTTTTAAGGAGTCAGCTTCCTGAAAGTGCTAGAAAATCGCAGCAGATGTATCTATCAACCGAATGCAATTTCATTTTCTTCTATTGTACAGCTCAGAAAAACGAGTTGGAAATAAATTAAATAATTATTTTCTGTACCAATTTTGTTTAGATATTTCTTGTTTCATATATTTTATAATAAAATAAAATTATAAAACTGCTTTATATTTTATAAAATAAAATATTTTCTGACTTTTTAAATTTTAAATATTGCTGTGTTTCTCTATTGCCAAGTAACAACAACTTACCAGTTACCTACTGTATATTCAGCACTTTCCTAAATGCTGCAGGCAATTTTCAGGGCAACACTGATTGTCAAGGAAAACATTTGTGGGAAAATGTAGTGTGATACAGATCTATTGGATAAACAAAGTAATTAAGCAGTTAGGAAAATATCTTTATCAAGTTTTTTATTGGATTCCCCAAATATGTAGTGTGTGTGTCTATATATATATGTAGTGTGTGTGTGTCTAATTTATACATATATATATAAACTGTAGATATTTATAATATATTTATTCTGTGAATAGCTAGCAACTGGCAATAGATAAAAAACAGGCCCATTCCCATTTGCTTACTTTAAAACTATAAGAATTTACCTTCTAGCCCTAATAATTAAGTACTTTGTAAGAGGAATGAGAATGACTAATAAAATTAAAGATGTTAATAGAAGTTGCTACCTCCTCAGAAAAATACATTTGCAATTTATGACATTCCGTGGGAATAAATGTGAGCCTCTCTTGCATTTTTTTAAAATTTTTTCAACAAACTTTCAGAAAACTAAATGGCAAGAAATACCAAGGGTATTTTTAATGATGTAAGGAAATCCTCAAATCTTTCAATATCAACTGTCTTAGTTAATAAGTGATGATATTTCTAATTGCAACTGCATATATAAATTATACTACTATTATTAAATGGTAACTAATTTTATTAAAATAACTGCACATTAAATTTCATAAATATTTTAATCTTTTGGCAACTACTTAATTCTGTTAATTCAAATTATTGTCATTTTTCTCCTATACATTTTGGTTTTTCCTCTATTACTTTTGAGAAATTTGACTAATCTCAAACAAAAAAAAGGTAACTATGAGTATTTTGATTAATATGAAATGTGTTTAATAATCGACAATTTTTTAAATCTGTTTATATTATTTTATGCTTATTTACATTGCATACTATTTTCTTTCCTCAGAAAAGTAGAGAGTATTAATAAAAGAACCTTAGAACTTCTCCCAGCAAATTTTTGTAAATATGTCAGGTGGACTTCATAAATAAAAGTAAAGCAAAATTAATGCAACGACCCAAAATTATTGAGAGAAAAAAAAACAGCAAAAATGTTAACCAATGTTTAGGGACACAAAGGTGGAGAAAGCAGTCATATACTCTCTGCAGTTAGTAGTTTACTCAAATCCCTTGGCTGTCCTTCCCACGTTAATGCACATTGCAATCATTTCCTCACAGCACACTGGGTTTAATGAAACCGTGCCTTCATATCATTCAAAGGATGGGTGGGTGATAGATCCAAGACATTTTACAACATCCAAGTTTTCAAATAATTACTTCTGATAGTACCCCCTTAGCGAAATCTACTGGAAAATGAGCTTCAAAAACAAGGTGGCAAACTATCAGTGAGAAAATGATGGGTACAGCAAAGCAGTGGAGCCTTCGTTTTCATGGAGTTTATTCTATTTGAAGAGAGGCCATTAGTAAGTGTAAAATAGACTGTGATAAATGCTACATAGAAAAAGGAAGCAGAGTAAAGAGACGTGATGGTTGGAAAGATACTTTGATGCAGATGCAAGGGGAATTTTTCTAGGACCTGAATGAACTTCAGGTGAGCCAAATGAATACTTAGACGAAAAGTATTCTAGGCAGAGGGTGTGAGAAGGGAACACATTTGCCTTGTTCAAGAACAGCAATGAAGCTGGAATGGCTGGAGTAGATGACGAAGTAGGGTGGAGGAGTGACAAAAGTGCAGAAGTGGTAGAGGTGAAGTTGTTCTGGACAGGTGGCTCAGTCAGTTAGCCTGTCGGCCTGATAAGTCAAGGTGGTGGGTTTGATCTCCAGTCAGGGCACATGTAAGAATTAACCAATGAATGCATAAATAAGTGGGAGCAATGGATAGCCTCTCTCTCTCTCTTTCTGTCCAATTAGTTTAAAAAAAAGTGATATTATGTGGGGCTGTTAGGCCTTTGAAGGAGCATTGTATTTTATTCTAAATGTGCTGAAGGACTTCAAGCAAGGGAGTAGTATGACCTGATTTACATTTTAAAACCTTGCTGAGTGAAGGTTCACTGGTAGGGAATCATTCATAGAAGCAGAAAGACCAGGCAGGCTACTGTACTTTGTGTTTATATCTCCTTATCTTTAAGTATTTGTTATGACTCTTTTGTTCTGGAATTAATATTTTATATCAGTACCATAACTTTATCATTTCCACTTATATATAGGGCATTTTGGCACATAGGTTTATAATTATGACAGAAACAGCAACCAAACAAAATTTCTAAAAATTAGTTCCAGGTAATATAATAATTTTATCACTTGTAACTATTCATTATGACTTTTGTAAACAGAAATTATATGTAAACATTAAATAGCCCAAGTACATTTAAAAACTGTTGAATTAATTATCAAAATGGCTGAAATATTGTAATAGCACATAGTCAACTATGACATTTTGAAATTTTGAAAGTAACTAAGGGGGAGAGGAAAAGTAATAACTGATTTGTTTGCATGCTTCAGATTTTTATTCATTGAAGAAACAAACTTGATCTATAGATAATCATCACCGTATCAAATCCCTTTAAACACATAAAGCTAACTCAATAATCTAGTCAAATATATGAAGAGACAATTGCCTGCTGATTGTTTTTTCATTTGTTTATGTATGTATTTATTGATTGCTTAATTACTGTTGTCCCAATTTCTCCACTGCTGTTCTTACCGGCCCCGCCACCTCACTCCCTGCTCCCACAGTCAACCCCCACTCTGTTGTCCATTTTGTTCTGGTTGTCCTTTTCTCATTGACTAGACAAATTAATGTTAATTAAAATAAGTATCTTTTTTTTAATGAAAGTCATGTCTATTCTAAAGCAGCCATCACTACGCTAAATTTATACTGGGCCATATGCTAAAAATGGAAACTGGTGTCATAATGGTCCTCTGGAAAACTTTTCTTTCCTAACTCAACAGTCTATGAAGATCATCATAAATCCTTAAAACAGTAATTCAGAAACTGCTAATGATTGCATTCCTGCATGTTAATGAAGACGTGCAAGGTCAGCAAAGAACTCTAATAACAAGCATGAAGAAGACGGAAATCATGGCCTGCCAGCACAAGGGAATCTTTACATGCAGACTACAGCTTTCAAGCTTAAAAGTTGTCAAGAAGCTCCATTGCCACATATTCCAAATGATGCACTGATTAAGAAAGGTCAGTATGTCTTTTGGGAAGTTGACAGTCTTGATATAGTAACTATGCAAAGCTACAAGTCTCTGGAGTAGTATTTGTATCTAATCTATATGGTCATAGGAAATATAACTGCCAAGGATGCCATATTCATCATCTTGAGTAGTTTTATCAGCACTACCTGATGTCGCACTCAAAAGAAAAATTACCGGGAATTTGCTTGGCCATTCAATCATGAATCCTTTTTAAAATGTGCTTGGGGCAAACCCTGTGTCTGGCCATCAGAATATAAAGATGAAAATAAGATACTGTTCCTGCTTTCATTGTGCTAAAAAAAAACCCCAAGGAAACAGAAAATATTACAATATAGTGTGAAATCGCTTTGGTGGAAACAAAATAAAATATTGGGAAAGTGCTAAGTTGGCCTGGGGGAGTCTCCATTAAAAGTGCATCTGTAACCTATTACTAAGACCTTACAGAAGATGTAATTAAAGATGCTTATTTATGCATGAGGAAAAAAGGGTAATTTTTAAATTCTCTAAAATCTTTATACCAACAACTTTTGTAATAAAATCTTTCAGTTATAATTCTAACTTTGTTGATTTTTCCATTATACTACATAAGCAAAAGTCATTTCTTTGTAATATATAGATTTCAAAAATATTTATTATATGTCTATCATATACAATTGCCTTTTCTAGCATATGGTAATCACACTGCAAGCAAAAAGAGACATTTTTGTGTGATACAGCTTCTATTTTCTAAGAGTAGGCTAGTAGTAAGCTTATTTTAGAATTTAACAAGCTAATTCTAATATACATATATGTGGAAATTCAACAATCTGGAATAAACAAAATGATAACCAGTGAAAAGAAAATTATAGCACTTATACTATGTGAATTCAAGACATATTTTATATCTGTTTCTATCCACTAGTGTTGTACTTGCACAGGATAGACATATAGGTAAATGCAGAAAAGAAACTTCAGAAATAGATCTGCATATATATGGCCATTTGTTTTAAGTTTCAAGGCAATCAATGGGTAAAATAAAGTATTTTCTATTTTTTCTCTTTCTCTCATTTTTATTATTGTTCCAGTACAGTTGTCTCCAAAGAAAGTCTTTTCCCAAATGATGCTAAAAAAATTAAGAACCCAAAAGGAAGAATAAAATGAGTATCTACTCTTCCCTCACATCATAAATAGAAATTAACACACAATGAATGTGAGCCTAAAAGTAAGAGCAAATAATAGTTCTTTAGAAGAAAACATAATAGAAAAATCTATGTGACTTGGTATGGGCAAAGAATTCTTAAATAGAGCATAGAAACATAAGCTATAAAAGAAAAAAATGAGTATTATCAAAATTTTAAGAATTGTTCTGGAAAGACCTCATTAAGTAAAAAAAGCAAGTCACAGCCTGAGAGAAATTATTCATGATATATACCACTGACAAAGGATTTACGTCCAGAATATATAAAGAACTGTTATAACTCAATCATCAGAAGGTAAATGCCCCCCAAAGAAATGTGCATATTTGAACACACAGTTCACAGAAGAACCTGTGAAAGTGCTACATACATTGCGTGATCTAGTGTCTTATCAGGCAAGTGAAAATTAGAACCACAGCAAAATACTCCTACATGCCATGAAATTAGCTAAACTTAAAATGTTTAAAATATTTAATATTATTGATCACATAGAACAATTTGAATTTATACATTGCCAATGTGAATGTCAAAGAGTACAACACACTGGAAAACTAAAAAAATCCTGGAAGTCTCTTAAAATGTTAAACTTTCACCTATTATTTGATCCAAGGTACTTATCCAACAGACATGAACACATCCTAATTCAGATTGATAAAACAAGACAGATATGTTAAAGGGACTTACCTAAGAAAAAGAAGACAAAAAAGATGAACAGTGAAAGGACAGCAAACTCACAGTTATTAAGAACCACACATAAAACAAAAGGACAGGTAGAGGACAGCTAGATCAGGAGCAGAACCATAGAAATGAAGATCACATAGAGGGTTAGCAACAGGGAAGTGAGAGAAGGAGAAGGGGGAAGAAGTTACAGAAAATAAGTAGCATAGACGGTAGATAGAAAATAGATGGGGGAGGGCAAGAATAGTATGGGAAATATAGAATCTAAAGAACTTGAGACACGTGGTCATAAACTAAAGGGGGAGAATGGTGGGGGAAGGGTGTGGAGGAGAATGAAGGGGGAAATAGAACAACTGTAATGGCATAATAAAATATATTTTTGAAATGAAAAAAATAAAATAAAATAAAAGATATGTTAAAAAAGAAAAAAAGACAGATACAGATGATAGATAAATAGATACATAAATATGTCTATATAGATAGATAGATGGCTGATGAGAGTTAAAAGTCTCAGATCTTAGAAATCAAAATACTGTTTTAAAGATGATTTTCACAAAACAAGTAAGCTGAACAGAATTTCCCAAAATTAAACTAGAGAAATGCATTTGAAATGTTAAAATTGCTATTATGTCATCAAAAGCAGCATACCGAATCCAAGAAGCAAGTCAGAAATGAAACAAGCAACTAGAAGCCACATACTATGCAGACTCTAAAAAATAAATGTTATGTGTCTTAGAATACACAGTGTCTGTTGATTCAGGCAAGAGACAAGGTCAGGAACAAGGCCTGAGGTCAAAGTGAAGTTGGTCTTAAATGGGAACAAGGAAACCTTGAAAGGAAGAATACCTACTTTAGATTGGAGCCACATATATCTATCTGGGAAATAAATATCTGATGTGTCCAGCTTGAGCCTTAATATACCAGAGAAAAGGCAAGTATAGACACCTGACTGGGGTAAAAGGTAAAGGCTGAAAGATTTAAAAAAAAGATGGATTGTAGCAAGACCTCATTTATTAACATGAAAAAAGAAAAAAATGAGAATAAAGCAGAATGGCAGATTGAGCTAAAAGAGATTAAATTGAAATAAGTAATAAATTGAAATGCTAGAGTGAACTGGAACAGCTCTAGACACCATATGAACAAAGGTCAGGACCTAATTTAGCTTTTAACCTAAACAGCACCAACAAAAGCAGGGACCTAGGAGAGAGCATGGGCACTTTAATTTATCCCAAGAGATTTAAATGCTTGTGTTTCTGACTGACTAACAAATCATAAATTGCAAACACCCTGAATGTGAAAGGAGCTGAGCCTTACTCTTCTCTGGGATGTTTCCTACTGTTAGAGCCCAAGGGTCTGCTATGAAAACAATGAGAATTCTTAAAGAATTTATAAAGTTTGAAATAGAGAAAAAATAAAAATAATATAGAAAGTAGAAAGAGCACATATGCAAGCTTATTCTGAAGCATGCATTCCAAAGAAGATCAATCTATTCATCTTTTTGGATCTCTGTCCAAATATCTTTTTACTATACTTGGATGTTTATTTTTCTTACTGAAAAAATGATGCATTTTCAAAATGAAAATCCAATTGTCCAACATGAGAAGCATGTATCTTTGCCACTTAATGTGGATAAACACAACAGTTAAAGGGTATCATGGGAATTTGTATAAGTTGATAATTTCTTAAATTGTAAAAATTTTATGCAGAGGCAAATAATGTGGAAAGACAATTAGTAAAAGGACTATAAAATAGCAGTGAAATTGAAGAGAAATAAAGAAAAATATAGGAAAATGACAAAGGATTACAGGAAAAAAAAATATGCTTTTTCCTGAATCAAAAGTGTGTGGTGAGGGGAATAGGGAGGTACCTTTTCTTTCCTTCCTGTATCACATGGCCATAAATAGGTCAAAATATTAGACACCACAACTAGATTAGGTACGGATCTAAAGTTGAATCTCAGTGTAGATTGATTCAGGTTTCAGTGGATTGTTTGGGGGAAGTGTTATACCTATTATAACATCCCTGTGTTTTTATGTGATAAATATGTATTTGCATAAATACATATGGTATAAATAATTTGCATAAGTAATTTATAATTTGGAAAAGTAGATGATGGTAACATATATTTCTTAAAGATTTTATTTATTTATCTTTAGAGGGGAAGGGAAGGAGAGAGGGAGAGAAACATCAATGTATGGTTGCCTTTTGTGCATCCCCTGCTGGGAACTGGCCTTCAGGGAACCGCCCTGCAACCCTGGTATGTGCCCTGACTGGGAATTGAACCTCGATTGTCTGGTTCGCAGGCCCGCGCTCAAGCCACTGAGCTACACCAGCCAGGGCACATATTTTTGTTATTAGTAGTGGGACCCTAACCTTTAAGATTGCAGTTAATTAAATTATGATCTTTGACTCTCTCTGTTTGTAAATTTTTATTATACTGAGATTAGGCTGATGTAAAGCATAAATTGTATCCAAAACAATAGAAACAAAGCACATGCCATTGCTGACCTGAGGTAAACCCCAAAGAGGCAAGATAATAGCTCTGAGAACAATTATTGGGAGTTTGAATATTGTCCACCATTTTTGCAGTCTAGGGATTTATGGGTATCAATAAAAGTTTAGAGAGGTAGATACAATGGCCTGATTTTAGTGTAAGCATAATAATGTGTAATCTAAGTATCTTTTGGGTGAAAATTTGATGATCAGGTTTGATATTAAGAATATAAAAACAATGGTTTAGTTATGTTCAAACTTTGGGGGCATGTTTTCAAATCTGGTCCCCATTACATGAAATCTGCCACTAAGTGAGTATGGGGTTTAGAAGTTTTCTTTTTGATCACAATCCCATTCCACAGTCCTGTCTTGTGAAACAGCCCCAGTTATTTTCTAAGCAGTGAGAATGACACTACTCAAACTTTTCTGTGTCTTGTATCTCCAAGTATTCCAGTGGTTTGACATTTTGTAGTATGAGAAAGTCATTCCAAGAAACAGCATCAAGCCATTTGCTGTTTATGACTAAAATTCACATTGCAGAGAATAGCTATGCTTTTTAAGAATCTTTCAAAACAGGAATTTCCAAGGTAAAAGCTATCAAACTTATCATATATACAAAGACAGAAAGCTGGGCAAAGAAAAGAAACAAAGAAATGGAAATTATGTGCATATATGTGCATATATACAAAGAAAAGGAAAGAATATGTTGGAAGAAGTCAGGTTATCTGATTGGCAAAAATGTACATAAAGTTTTATAATAAGATTTTATAGTCCCTATATTGATGTGTACTTTTTAAAGTATTAAATTACACATTTTACTTTTTATTAAAAATTGAATTACTGATGGCACCACCCAACACCAACATCAGGAATAAATTTTATCTTAAAACTACTTGCCAGAAATGTCTTAAAATTTTCATAAGACTAGAGCACTTTTTAACACTTTTTCCAAACTGATTAATTCTTCACTAATTTACATTTCAAAATCAGACAGGTTTTTCTCACAGTGTGTTTATGCACAAAGTAGGGATATGAACGAAGACATCTTTGTGCCTCTGAATTACTGACAGGTAGTACAAAATCTGGTGAAATTGCAGCAGCAGGAATTACTTATAGGGATCAATACAACTTGTTACAAGACTTGATGTTACAAATATTAGTCCTTATATGTGCTAACTACTCTCAGATTACTTTTATGTAATCCCAGGCACAGACTAGGGAAGTCTGATAAAGCCCACATTATTTTTCATTTAATCATTATATTACCATAGCATACTAAAATGAAAACTGACTAAATTAATTATCATTTGTATTCACACAAGAGATATCTACATTTTATAAGGGAAGAAATTATTTATTATTCATAAACACCATACATAAACAAACATTTATGCCATATATCAATTATTAAATAAAAATAAAATAGTTTACCCATTTATAAATACATGTTATGTACACACATACACACATATACACACATACAGCATATGTTACATATACATACACATATTCATATACATGGGATTAAAACAAAATATATAATTTTCTTAAACCCTAAATTATGTCTAGAGTCAAGATCATTAAAAATAGTGCCATGCATGAAAAATGCCTTTGAAGACATTTAAAAGTACACCAGGATAATGAGAATTCTGTATCTTTGATATGTGGCATTCAAGGTGCCCATCAGTAAATGAATGGATCCAAAAATTATGGTACATATACACAATGGAATTCTATGCAGCAGAAAGAATGAAGCAGCTCCTACCCTTTGCAACAGCATGGATGGAACTGGAAAGTATTATGCTGAGTGAAATAAGCCAGGTGGTAAAAGACAAATACCATATGATCTCACCCTTAACAGGAAGCTAAACAACAAAACAAACAAGCAAGCAAAATATAACTAAAGACACTGAAATAGAGAACAGGCAGACAGGGACCAGAGAGGAGAGGGGAGAGCATTTCAGAGGAAAAGGAAGGATTCACAGGAACAAGTATAAAGGACAAAAACAGGGGTGGAAATGGGAGGGAGGTGGGGAGTGCTGGGTGGGTGGGCTGGGATGGGAGTAAGAGACAGAAAACTGTACTTGAACAAAAATTAAATTTAAAAAATTAGAGAATAAAATAATGAGATAAAACTGACTAAAAATGTATTAATATGCAGAAGAAACATTAAACTCTATAGATAAAAATACATGAATTTAGAAAAATAACGGACATATAAAGGAATGTGAAAAAAAGATATGGCCAGTCTTACACTAAACAATACATATAAAATAAATACACACACATATAAATGTGTGTTGGAGCTATCTTCCCAATGAGGCCAATAAATGTATGTGTGTTTTTGCCCCTTTAATTCAAGGTTCTTACACATCTCTAAGGAAACCACCCCATGTTCTGGTTACTACTAGGGAGGACATACATGAGTCTTAGCCCATCCAAGGTACCTATGTCCAAGTCATAACTGTACCCAATGTGATGACATGGGAGGTCCATACAGAGACACTGATGATGCAGACTCTGGCCCTCAAAGTCCATGTGTTGTGGCTGCAATGGACCAATTCACATGGACTACAGAAGTCCTGTGGAGAAAAAGGGATGGCATGGCCACTCTCTAAGTCAAAGAGAGGGCCCTGACCCTGCCTGGACATGCTTTTATTGCTTTTCTGGGTACATTACATTGAAGATGGTCCTCATTTACTATGCTCAGGTTCGTTGTAGGGGTTACCTGTTACAGATAACAAAGGAAAGAATGTTGCTAATTACTTCAAAAAGAAGGATGCTACAGATCAAGGGGAAAAGTGGTTGAAGTGGTTATACTCCATACTTGGGAGGTTTACCACAGACTTTAGGAAGTTAAAGATATGCAGTAAACATTTCTGCCTCAATCCAGGATGAGTGAGTTTTATCAAAAGCAAGTCTCATAGCAGCCTAGGTACAATGCAAGCCTGATTCCCCATGGGAAAACCTGACCATGGGTCTGGGTCCTGTGTGCCGGACCTCGCTTCTCACTGGCCTTTCTGAGTGGGGGCTGGGCTACATTTTCCACCAAATGCAGAAAGGTCCCCTATACACCGGTGCCAGAGGTGGGTGGCACTGGTGTATAAGGAAAACTAGCTACTGCAAAAGATGAAACAAAGGATAGTCAAGTGAGGTATTGTATAAACAGCTAACATTTAAATATCAATATGCATTTTGTAACATTATCTGTTTTTACAGTTGTTTATCCAAATGTGTCTTATTTCATCTGTTCTAATCTTTTCGTATGGATACTGATGCAAACTACCATTGTAAGTTAGACATCAGAGAATGTCGTAAGGGCAACACATAAGTTTATATCATTATGACTTACTCTTATGAGTTACTATATCTATGTAAAAGATTAGTACTTTCATTTATTTACAAAAAGTCCACTCACCAGGCTTTTGCTAATAATTTTTGAAGGGGTATGTTGAGGTCCAAAACAAATGTTGAAAAGGGACAATCCCCAATGAGACCCGGATAAAGTTAGGCTGACCAGGAACTAAAGTTAGGCTGACCAGGAGCAGGGAAATTTTTACGTCCTAAAAGGGCTAACCGCCAATTTCCCTAATAAGCCAATGGCAATCAGCTGTTTAGAGCTAGCCAATAGCTAACAGCCACATCCCTAATAAGCCAATGGCAATCAGCTGTTTAGAGCTAGCCAATAGCTAACAGCCGCATCTGCTTCTGTTCAAAGCTTGCTTGCATACCCCTATATAAAGACATAGCTGTAAGCGCCGGGGCGTGGTTCTCATCTGCAACTCTCCTGAGCATAGTGTCCTAGGACACTCAGAGAGCTCGCCCCTGCGCAGGTAAAACTTGGCCAATAAAGTAACATCTTGAGAATTCTGAAAGTCTCTGAACCTCTGTTTCTTGTGACAGCGGATGCAACAGGGTATAACGAAAGTCAGAGGATGAGAATCATAATTAGCATACTGAAAAGGTAGAAAGACCTAGAAAATTAAGTAAAGCCTAGGTAAAAAGGATAAGGATAAATTTCTTCTACTTTCTTTTATTTGGGATCATTATCTATCTTGAGAAATCACTATGTGGCATATGACTCTTTCAGCAACGCATTAAATATAAGAAAATATATATTATAAATAGTTATACATGCATGTGCATGCATAGACACGTACATGTAGACACAAACACACACAGAGAGATTTTTCCTGTGTCTTATTTTATGTGAAAGAACTTTTAACCGACCTGGCATCATTTACTGATTGATTTACAGATACTGATCAGTTTTAACAATGACTTTAAGGATGGCTTTCTCGACTAAAATGCTCTATGCCCTGGAGACCAATACTGATTCCAATCTCTTCTCAGGATATGAATTAATGTGCAAAAATTTATTCTTTTGTCAACCTGATCACTTAATGCATTGTCATGTTCATTACTTTGAAAAGTTCATATTTTGCTCCCTGAAGGTTTTATTCCTTAAAGGTACAATGTCAGTGTCTATTTCCTAAACCTATTTGCATTGAAAACAATGATCAAAGAATAATAAAAGAGTTAAGCCCTCAAAAAATCTGTAGACAAATGAAGAGTGTAGTTGGGAACTACAGTTAAGTATACTTTAAGACAGAAAAGCTGTGGGTTGAAAAAATTAATTGAAACTAAAATTAAAATGATATCTATGGTAATAAAATGATGAATTGCTATAACACAATACTGAAATGATCCATTTGATCTCATTTAAATAATTAGTTTTCTATCCTAATTACATATTAAAATTGCCTGAGGAATGTTTTCAAGATGGCAATGCATCAGTTGCACCCAAGACCATTAAATAAGTTGATAGAGCCAATATTTGTACAAACTTTTCCAGGTGTTGTTGTAACATACAGAAATAGATTTGAGACACTTATCTTTTTAAATTAAAGGGAGGACATTAAGGGTGGTCCTAATACCTTAGCAGCCACCCAGCAAATCAAAATACAAGCTGGTAAATGCCTCAAAGTCAAGAAATCAAAACCTATGGACAGCCAATCATGTACAACCCACTGGGCTTTTGTTGTTTAATAGCCAACCACTTAAGCTACAGCAAATCAAACAATCTCCTTACTTTGTTTACATTTTTTAAAAATAATACTATTTTCTATAATACTAATAATACTATGTGGAGTATTTCTAACTATTCTGGTTTGGCCTTGCCTGATTCTAATCAATGTTTGCTGAAATAACCTGTTTCTTTTTAAAGATTTTATTTATTTATTTATTTTTAGAGAGAGGAGGAGAGGGAGAGAGGGAAGGAAACATCAATGTGTGACCAAGCGCCCCCTACTTGTGAACTGGTCCACAACTCAGGCATGTGCCCTGACTGAGAATCAAACCAGTGACCCTTTGGTTTCTCTGGCTGGTGTGGCTCAGTGAACTGAGCTGCTTTTTTTTCTCTCAAATAACCTTTTTAAAAATGTTATACACTTCTACTTATCTTTTAACAATCTAAAGCATTGTTCACTATCGCCTATAAACTTTTTTTGTATCTTGGAAACTTAAAAAAATTAGATAACTATTGATTTTTATCCCTTAAAAATGGGCCCAAACACATCCACATTTACCCAAATATCGTCCAAATATGAATATACACAGATACTTAGATACATTCTCACATTCATACAAACATATACTTTTGTATACAATTTAAAAACATAGCCAACATTCCTGAGACCAATATTATGAGACCTTTCTATAAGAATAACAGTTACCATATTTTGCCATGTATAACAAGCACCTTTTTGCCCCATTTTCTGAGGGGAAAACTAAGGATGTGTATTTTACATGGGTAGTACTAATTCCATATATATATATATATATATATATATATATATATATATATATATATATATATGTGTGTGTGTGTTTAATCTGTAATTTATGCTCATGTGTTAAAAGTATAACTCTAGAAACAACAACAATATATGTGTGGAAAATAATACCCTGGAATATGATAAGCAGTTTTGTTTCTAAACATAAATAAATAAAAATCAATTAAAATGAAAAATCTTTTTTCTGAAAGTTTGGGTTAGAAATATGGGTGTGCATTATACATGACAAAGTATGATGAATGGACTCAAGAGGAAGACAAGCTGTTGCCTTTTCATTTTGAAACAGCTTTACTGTTAATGACATTCTTTTGTAGCTGCAACTTGAACCCATTTCACCCAGTCACATTCTCAAGATAAATGCAAATCAAATGAATGTGCAGTAGTTCTGTTTGACCATAAATAATTCCTCTCTCCAAATCTTAGTTTTGCCAGATAATAAGTGAAAAAATTCAGAGAGCATATGATAGAGATATATTCATAGAGCATATTCATAGAGATACTACACTGGCATTTAAAACAATCAGTGAATATTAGCCTCTATTATTGTCATTGTTTTTATTATATTCTATTAAATATTATTTTATATGTCTAATCTTAATAAAATTTCTTATTTAGAATTTTCATTTAGAAACCAATCGCACCAAACACAGTGAAGGAAAGAAAACAAGATGTAAATAAACAGAACAGCACTGATGATAGCCATTGCTCTCTGCTTTCACTTTGGCTCACTTCCTGTGTGAAGAAGGGAGATTTGAACACAGAGTAAATATCGGGGCAGCTCTTGTGCTTCTATCTTAAAAACATGTTCTTGTTGAGTGAAATACACCAAGAAGACTATTTAAGGAAAAAGAAAAGTGCAGCATTATATTACTGACTTTGCCAACTTTTTGTTCCCATTGCCTCTTACATCAGACTACTTCTAAAAAACAAGTCAATTTTGGCTGTTAAAGAGCTATCATTTTGTATTCATATGTTTTCCAGGCTAAGTATTAGTATTATTTCTAGATTATACATTTAAGTGACTGAGATTCATTAGAATGTGGATATCAATATCCTTGCCCCTCTTCTATAGAGTTGTTGCAATGCTGTGAGATATTTCTTTTAAAAAACAATAACCTGGATTTTTAGTTTTTTTCTCTTTCTTTACTTCAAACCCCCAAAAGCTACATATGACTTTTAAGATGATTCAATGTTTCCAACATGCGAAAAACACCTGGAGAGTGAAACTGACAAAGCAAATCACACCCCTCTCCCAACCAAGTTCTACAGAGGTAGAGATAGATGCTGGAGTGTGTGGTGCGGACACACAAACACTGCTGGGCTGACACCTGATGGACCTACGTGCTAATGGGACATTTAAATCTCTCTGAGTCCCAAAGTGGCATGGCCTTGGTGTTCTGCAAATACGAAAAAGTGTTTCTGTTCCATGGTCTTGTTAAAGAATGTACATTTATAATACAAGTATTTATTTAACTATCAATTTGCTTAATAAATGAAGATGATACTCTTTGGAAAGGGGAAGAATAATTTAACATAACCTAGTATACATGCATAGAAAGCATCCTCCTCTATGTCAAGCCATCTATTATCTGCATTACTGTTCATCCGCACAACCACAGTATGAAGAAGAAGCATTTCACTTCACTTTAACAGATGAGTGGCCTTTATTTAAAAGGGGTTAAGTGCTTTGCTCTGGATCACACCATGTGTGAGTAATAGAGATGGGATTTGATCATCTGCGAAGATGCTCTATATCAGAATTTAATTACCATATACTGTCCATTTCAGTTTAAGAGAATCAAAAAGTCAGCTTTTTTTCTGTACTTAACAGGTTAAAACTTAAAATAGAAGTACTTCATAAATCATGGTACTGCAAGAATGTAATTATACATGTGAAATAGCGATAAAATACTAAATGAGAAATTTTGTTATACTTCATTCCTATAAATGGCCTATAACTTCTCATGTCTGTTCACTGCTTTTATATAAAATTTGAGACTATCACTTAATTCTATAGCTTATGCAAAACTCAAATTCTAGTAAGATATTTTAAAATATCTGAAATAATTAAGAGAAAAACATTCTATTATAAAGTTCTAAGTAGACTTAAAAAGCCCTGGCTGATGTGGACCAGTGGGTTGGAAGATCCTCCTATAAACCAAAGGTCACCAGTTCGATTCCTGGTCAGGGCACATGTCTAGGTTTATGGGTTTGGTCCCCAGTTGGGGCAAGTGCAACTGAGTGATATTTTTTTCCTCTCTTTCCATTGGTACCCCTCTCTGTAATCAGTATACATGTAGCATGTTCTCTGGTGAGGATTAAAAAAAAAAGGACAAGACATGAGAAATAAGAGGTAATCTGGTAAAATAAAAAAATAGTCATAGAAGACAGAATATGTTTAAATTCATATTTCATGCCAGGCAATAATAAACAAATAGAAGTAAGCATTATAAATTCTTATATATTAACATGGTTTTTACTTGCAGTTGAAGATTATGACTAAACAACATAAAGAGTATCTGTGAATAATAAATCAATGGAAACAACCAAATCAAAGCTGAACATTTTGGTCTAAATCATGTGATTTGAGTATTTCTACCAAGCAAATTAATGATATTCATTAGATTTTAAGAATAACCTTATTATACTAAACATGCTCTAATTCAGTTTATACCTCATTGATTTTATTAAACCACATTATTTTTGTCGTGTAGCACAATAGAAATATGTTGAATAATACAGATATTTAAAAATATGATTTTACATCATTATACATATCTTGAGATTTGTACTTTTTTCTTCCCTAAAAATAAGCAATCTGTTAAAGAAATTAAGCATGCATTTATTTTTAACAATGTTGCTTTTACAGTTATTGGACATTTCTTTAATTTTTTCTGCTCTTTTCCCCTTTCTTTCAGAATGTTTTCATTGCCAACTACTGGAACAGTATCCTATTCATGTTACCTCGGCTATGCTACTTGTACAAAATATTAAATTTCATGTATTCTTTGAACATTAGACTTGGGATGAGTGTATTAAAAGACCACATTTAAAGGCATATTCTGGATCATTCAAATATAAATATCCCCTTTTAATACTTACAGAGAAATAATACAGTTCCCAGACTTACCAGTATATTGATTTTTGTGTATTCAATTAAAAAAATCATGTGAGATCTAAGCCACAAAAACGTGGCCTGCTTTGCTTCAGATTTCTTTCCTGCATGACTCACGCCCTATGGATTTGAAAGGGAATGACTGCACAGGGAGAAAGGGTATTGGGAAAGTGCCAGATGAGTGATCTTTGTGGAGTCCTAGTGAAAAATGATGACAGCAGCAGGCTGGTAGAGGACATTCTTATTCGTCTTGAACTGCACTGTACAGGATGGTGGTTAAGAGTCCTGCTGTCAGACTTTGTGGGTGTGAATACTGACTGCATCATTTATAGGTGTGTGACATCAGGAGAGTTAATTACCTTCTCTGTGATTCAGGTTCTTCCCTGGAAGCACTGAGATAATAATAACACCCGCATCATAAATTTGTTGTGAGATCCTTGCACACGTTAAGTGTATAATAAATGTGTGTTCACATTTTATAAGTTATCTTGACATACTTCAGAAAAGTAAAGCGTAATCTGCTTTTAATCATTGCAACATGAGAAACCATTTGTAGCTGGAGCCCTATTTCTAGCCTAGGGAGACACCAAATCCTCCACTAACATTAAATTTAAGCCGAGACGTTTTTCTCTATTGTTTGCTGCGTTACCCTCAGGGCTTGGATTAGTGCCTGGACCGTACAGAGTGTGCTGATAGTAAATGTTTGTTGGAGGAGTGAATCATTGGTCAACTTCCAATTTTTTGATCCAGGAAAATCCTCCATAACACTCTGTAATAGACAAAGTGTTTCTTTCAAACATCCATCATAGATATACTCTGACCCATTCAGCATTCAATCTCATCTTTCCTTTTTTTTTTTTTTTAATGTGCTTCCGATTCTCTAATCTGCTTCCAGTTCTCTAGTAGATGCCTTGGGCTTCAGGAAAATTTTAAAAACTCCCTTTGACACCCTATATAATATTTTCTAATATGGGCAATCCCTTACAAAGCAAAATAATTCTTCTCTATTAAACTCTATCCAAATGTCCATTCCTGGCCAATATGAGAATAGTAATAGTGGTTGAAATGTATTTGATGCTTACTATGTATGTGGCTCTAAGATAATCTTGGTTTATCTTGTTTAATCTTCGTGACTTTTTTAATTTTTAAAGATTTTATTTATTTTTTTTTAGAGAGAAGAGGAGGGAGAAAATGATGAGAAACATCAACTGGTTGCCTCCCGCATGCCCCCAGCTGAGGACCTAGCCCACGGCCAAGGCTTGTGGTCTGACAGGGAACCAAACCAACAAGCCTTCCCTTCCCTGGCTGTCGCTCTGCTCAGTCCACTGAGCCACACCAGCCAGGGCTAATTTTCACAACAACTTTTAGTGATAAAGATTCTATAAACCTTTTGTAAGAGGAGAACATTTAGATACAAGAAGGTTAAGAATTCATTATTGTCACAAAATTTAAAGGGAAAATTGATTTTTACCAATCTAATATTAATATTAAAGTTCTAAAGAATCCAATAAACAATTCTTCTACCTAAGTGGTATCAGTATCAAAGCTATCAAGAGATATGATTATTTTATATGCACTAAAGTATTAAAATAGTCAATTATCACTTAAAAGTTTACTCTGGTGGATATGTTTTCACATTAAAAAAATGTTACCTTGAACAAAAGTATATTGAACCAAATAAAAGAAATCCAGATGGTTGGTAAATATCAGACCCTGTGACAAGTGAGGTAGATAATTTGGAACTAGAGACTTCCATAATTTAAAAGAAAATGAATACAACTTCATTCTAAGTTTCATCTATATACTTGCTCTTTAATCTCTATAAAATAAATCAATATTCTCCACACTAAATAATTTAATTATTCTATTTATAAAAGTTTTTGAAATGACTACTATGTGCCAGACAGTGTTTTAGACTTGGTGGTAAACTGCTTCAGAAAATTCACAACTTGTAAGACAAAGCATTAAATACATAACTATAGTATAAGCATTATGAGATAAGCATTATGAGAAATTTACTTGCTACAGATATGGGAACACAAAATATACGTATCTATTTGGGGAAAGACAATGAGGAAAGCTTCACTGGAATAGTTACACTTCAACTGGAGTGGGTGGAGGGAGAGGGAGTACAGAATGGCAAAAGAAGAATGACCAGCTGTAGTAGTTGGGTGGAGAATCCTAAGCAGAGTAAACAATATGTTCAAAAGCATGGAGTCTTGAAAGAATGCAAATTGTTGGGAAAATTAAGTTTAACTGGCTATGAACATTCTCTGATGAGGCTATGAGGGCACTCACTACTGGTTCTTCCTGTTCTGGGTGTGGGTTTTAAATGCTGAGGCGACTCATCAGGCTGTCCTCCCATGTCTCTCAGTTCAGTTTCTACCAGTCACTTGGGCTTTACTTAGCAGCTGCTTTTGGTTGCTCTTTAGGACCTTCCAGCACAGTGTTACTTAAATAAGCCAGCCTCATTTTAAGAAGATAATTTGGAGACATAGAAAAAAACCATGAAATGTGAATGGAATAAAAATTGGGTGGTGGGGGAAATTAAAAGTTAACTTGTCAGTAAGAACTCATGTTTACCTTAATATCATTATGGATAGATAGATAGATAGATTAGATAGATAGATAGACAGACAGATAGGAGTTAGTATATAAACACATATGTATTTGCCTGGTGAGGTAAGAGCCTAAATTAAATGACACCAAGTAGCAAAGTGCATACTGAGGGCCTATATCTTGGTTTGGTATAATATTCTACAATTAAAGGAACCAGGGTTCTTTGGAAAAATGGCTGACTCTACAACTAAGGATGGAAATATGTAAATGAGCCTGGAGAAACTTCCTATGCCAAAAGTAAAAAAAAAAAAAATTGCTAAAAGAACAAAGACAAAAACACATCATTGTAGTTTGTCAGAAACATGTAAACTATCAGAAAGAGTTTCCAGTAGCCAAAGCCAGATCACTTAGACCAACAAAAAAATGGGGCATTGGATTATAATGGAAAGTACAAAACAAGTGCCCAGTAGTTCATGGGATTTAAATAAATAATTCAGCAAATTCAGAACGGGGGAAAAGAGATCAATCTTTCATACAGCAGAAACGGATTCTCCACTCTAATTGAGGGGAAATGTAACTTCCCACTCATGAAGCATGGGCTGTGCGTAGATTTTTCTTTCAAAAGAGAATATTCTAGAAATGGGAGGAAGAGTCACTTTATATTGGGGAAAATAGCAAATATTACTTCAGGGAGTGAGTGGTCAAGGTCAACATCAACAGTCATTAAGTTGATACTATGTACTTGTGTTATGAGATAATAAAATTACACTTATCCTCTGTGATCTTCCTCTCTGTAACTCACGACCCAAGTCTAGTCAGAGAAAAACATCAGGCAAGACCTGCTACAGGCGCATCCTATAATGCCCCTGACTGACACTCCTCAAGAACTCTCAACACCATGAAAAACAAAATTCTTAGGGCCAGAATGAGTCTAAGGAAACACGACAACTAAAAGAACGTAGTATCCTGCATGGGGTCTTGGAACTAAAAAAGGACATTAGGTAAAAGTTAAGAAAATAGAAATTAAATCTTCTCATATCTATTTCTTACTGATTTCCTTTTCAAAGTGACCTTGATATAATTCGGTGTCAAATGATATGGGGTGAATGCGTTTTAAGAATATATTGACTAAGAGTTTTAGAGGAGTTGTAGCATGCAGTGAACTGGGGATCAGTAAAGCATTTTTTTTGTTTTGTCATTTGCTTTTGGGCTTTGATGAAGTCATTCTCACTTGTCTGGACTTCAGATTCCTGTGTCAGTTTGAAACTTAGCTTTGCTTACCCTAGGATTCATGTATACAGGAGTTCCGTTATGAATTATTTATATGTGATCTATGAAGCCTCTGGGAAACATCCCACCACTACGGAAAAACAGAATCCAGGCACACAGGTCCTAAAAACCGTGGTTTAGGCTTAATGAAGAAGGAGAAAATGGGGGCAATCGGACAGTCCAGTGCTAATTATCACATTATTTCTAGCCTAATCTTCACCAACTGTGACTAAATCTGATGAGAGAGAATTGGTAGAAAGTAGTTCTTCCACTAAAATCTCTGAAAGTCAAAGCTCTGCCTTGGCATACATGGGTTAGCATAGTTAGGGAAGGGAGATTCCTTCCCCACGTAGGAAAGGTCCACAGTGTGTTGCTTTTTGCATTAAGTTCTCAGAGATTTCAGGTGTCTTTGCAGGCTCCACTAGCTCTGGGACACTGACCCATCAGAATAGTTTCTATCCAAGGAGCCATGGTGTGGTGGTAACTCCACGTGACTTCAGCAGTTACCAGAGATGGCTTTACAGACTCAAAGTTTTGATATTTTATTCTACACACCCACAGAAAGGTTTGGAAGGGGGGGGGCTTCCTGTGACTTTGATACAAATATAGAACGAATATAATAGATTCTAACGCCCTCCATTATAAATAAAGCTAGACTTAGAGAAATAATATTTATTATGATGCGTGAACAATAGTCATTGAGAAACAGAAAATGGGAGTTTCTAAGTATGAATCACTAAAATGGATACTCATACAATTTGAAATGGAATTCCAGTATCAGAGTACTTGAAATTACTTTTGTAGAAAAATGATAAGCTCTCTGATGTTATACCTCTCCCTTATCTTCTGAGGAAATCCAAGAGTATTCTCAATAGAAGATAAGGCACTCCAGAGCCCTCACTGAAAAATTCCTAAAGGATGGGTAAGGTTCTGCCCGCCTATAAATACTTATTTCTTCTAAACTATGAAGAAGGTTTATTATAGGAATATTGTTGCTGACTCCTGTAATTGTGAGGAAATGAGAGAAAAAAATCCTTAGAAGCAGCTGAAATTATAGCTTGGCTACTTGAAAAAGGTTACACTGCTTTTCCTCCTCAGACTCATATAGACATATTAATATTCTCAATCGTGGGGCCTGCCAAGACTCCATCCCAAGTTTCCTAAATGAGCTGCGCATCAGTGACACACACAGGACTTGCTTATCTAAAATCCTTGACCACATAACCAAGAGTAAAAGGAATTCTGAGGAACAGGGAAAACAGGCAGTTTCTACTGCAAGAAGGTGACTTCATTGTTCTCATCACTAAAAGTGTCAGGGCAAAAAGGCATTTATATAGTTCATTCTGGGTAAGTTAAAAAATGTTGAGAGAAAAATCAGCATTTTGTAACTGAATTGCAGAAAGGCCGGAGAAAGGAGAGATAAGATATCAAAGACTCCCAGGGTAATTCAAAAGAGAGGCCAATAAAAGAAAAAACATAGACAGAAATAAGTGATAAGACCTGAGTTTTTAAAGGTAAACCGACTGTGGACTACTTGTCAATCAATAGGTGCCATAGGCCAATCAGATTGGAAGAAAGTCCACTGGGCTAGAAGAAATTCATTGTATTGAATTGTGGCCTTTGCAACAGAAACAGAGTGAAAAAGTTACTAGGTTTTTCATTTATGTCTGTTGAGAAGAGACTGAAATCAAATAATTTATCTCTTAGTATTCAGTAAAGATATTTATTGAAATTCCACTTCTCAGTGCCCATATACTCATGTGACATTTCCCATACATGACAATATAGAAGCAGAGATTGGGAAACAAATTTATAGGTTAGAATCTCTAAAATATTTTCATTTGGCATCATTATAATTTGAAGTTGTGAAGTAACAAAACATACCTCCATAACTCAATTGGTGATTTGATATGGAGGGGTGGTAGAAATAGTTTTAATCATTTAAATACTAGGGTAAAAGATGTTTTGCAAGAATTTCTTCAAGAAATATTTTATTTGGCCTCACTTTGACACTTATATATTTTGAAAGTGGGATAAATTTTGAAGAGTAAATATTTCAGCATATCA
The DNA here is from genome assembly GCF_021234435.1 of Artibeus jamaicensis. Lineage (NCBI taxonomy): Eukaryota > Metazoa > Chordata > Mammalia > Chiroptera > Phyllostomidae > Artibeus > Artibeus jamaicensis. Next base: position 48,396,387 of record NW_026522030.1, read on the forward strand.
CCAGAGCAAACTTTATACATAATATAAAACACACCCTGTTCATGTACGTTTTACTTTTTCAGGAAGTTTAAAGAACCTGTCAGTGTCTCCGTCTTTTCCAAGTAAATACACATAATCACCTATTCTCACATATTTTGCAAAGTACAGTAATTTTATTTTTTTCTTTGTGGAATTCAACTATGTTCTAAGTTAGGGAGTTTTACAAAACCTCATAAAATCAGTGAGAAATTTAGTTTGAGGAATAAATATGTTATTGAAAATCCAAATTAAGATAGTCAGACTTTGGCTTCACAGTTAGTGGGAAATAAAAACATATTTATATTTGTACCTCTACAGGCTTTAGTGAGATAGTTTCCTTAAAGGCAATTAGCTAACCAAGATAATTACTTCATCTGACATGTATAAAGAATTATTGATTTGTCTAGTCCATAATTTTGAATGGTGCTTCATTTGAAAAATGAGCCTCTGTCCAGCGCCTCTACAGAGTAGATGGATGCACATTGTTTGCAGCGTTTTGGCACAATTCATCTTACAGTAGTTGTCTACCTACAGGATTTTCTAGGGATCAGGTTTACTTAAATACAGAATAAAAAGCAATCCCATCTCAAACATTTGTATCTGTATAGATTTAACTATATGATCCTATACTTAAAAAAAATATATATATATATGTGTGTGTGTGTGTGTGTGCGTGTGTTTATGTATCAATGGAATGTAATTTTTGTTATACACAGCAAAAATTTTTCTGCAGTATCTTCTTAAAGTATATGAGATATGATCACATTCTTTGTTATTTTTATTTTGAACACTAAATATTTTCCTTTAAAAATATCCACTATAAGATTAAGGACTTAAGCATAAGACCTGGAATCATAAAATTCCTAGAAAAAAATCATAGGAAAAATGTTCTTTGGAATTGTATTGGAAAATTTTTTTTAATATGACACCAAAATCATGGGCAACCAAGACAAAAATTATCAACTGGGATTTCATCAAATTAAAAAAGCTTCTGTACAGCAAAGTAAACCATCAATTATGTGGAAGGGCAAGCTATAGTATGTGAGAAATATTTTCAAATCATGTACTTCATAAGGAGCTAAGAACCAAAATATATAAGAACACAAGCAACTCAGAAAAATCCAATATAAATATAAAGAAAGGAGGTGACTAGACATATTTCCAAAAATATATACAAATATATAATGGGTACATGAGAAGATGCTCAATGTCGGTAATCAGGAAAAAAAAAACCCACATGCTCACACTTGTTAGAATTGCTATCATCCAAAAGAAAAGAACAAGTGTTAACAAGGATGTGAAAAAAGAAAATCCTTAAGCCATATCGGTGGGTGTATATTGATAGTGGAACTCTGAAAAAAGGTATGCAGGTTCCTCAAAACATTGAAAACAAGCCCTGACCAGTGTTGCTTAGTTGGATGGACATCGTCTTGGAAAGTGAAAGGTAGCCAGTTATATTCCTGGTCAGGGCACATACCTCGGTTTCAGGTTCTGTCTCTGGAGGCTTGTAGAAGAGACAGTGAATCAATGTTTCTCACAGTGGTGTTTCTCTCCCTCTCCTTCTTTCCTTTCCCTGTCTTTAAAAATAAATAAAAATAAAATCTTAAAAAAACAAAAATAGAACTATCATATGTGTCAGCAATTCCTCTTGGGGTTATTAATCCAAAGAAAACCAAATCACTATCTCAAAAGGATGTCTGCAACCTCATAATTATTATGACATTATTTACAATATCCAGGACATGGAGATAACCTAAGTGTCCTTCATCCAATGAATAGGAAAAGAAAATATTTGTATTTATAAAAATAGTAACTATGCCAGGTGATAGATTTGTTAATTAACTTGATTGTGACATTTCATTATGTATATAAATATCAAACCATCATATCACACACCATAAACATACATATTTTATTTGTCTATTATACCTCAATAAGTCTGAAAAATAAAATAAAATAACTATCATTATAGTTAAAAGAATATTTTGCACTCTTTGGACTCAAAGTTTTCAGTGTTTATAAAATATATTAGGTGAATAGAAATGTATGCATCTTTAAAATACAGACTTTTACCATGATGAATAAATAGATTAAAAATATAGATAACAAAGTTAATTTAAACAAGTGTCTTCCAATCATAACATAAAAATTGGAGATTGTCTGTGTATAAGTTTTAGAAATAGTTAAATAGCAGATCTAGGGACCTGTTTTTGTCTCAGTGATCAGGTTCTCCTTGTCAATTTTCCCCTGGTTCAGTCTGAACAAGTCCCTGGGTGTGTATGTGCATGACTCTCTTAGCATTCCTTCAGTGTAACAGGGGCTTTTAGACTCCATTCAAGAAAAAGGAAAAATGCATGAACATAGGCTGATCTATTTAGAGTCTCTCCTAGAAACCCTGATCTTCCAGTGGACATGCCCCATCATCCCATTAGCAAAAAATGTACCAGGCATTTATCCCTAAGTCCAGGAGAGACTTACCGGAAAATTATTTAATTCCTTCAGTCTCTACAGCAGAGGTTGTCATGGGGAAAAGGGAATGCAAACAAAAGATATTTACTGAACCAATAGCACCTGTGGTACTGTGCATTTTGAACTGTAGTTTATGGAACACCTGAATTGGAAACGACTGATGTAGCAGAAGCAGAGTTCTGTACTCATCTATTATTTTGTTTCCTCGTAGACATATTTCCCAAATGGACTAAGTTATATGTGGAAGTGATGTATACTATTCCATAGTGTAGCCCTAAAATCCACCATGCCTTTTTTCCCCTTTCATGATGAATCTGGAGACCATAAGATGAAGATTATAAGAATGCAAGATGAAATAAGTTTAGATTCTCAATTAGCTACTGGAGGGTAACTGTATAAGACGTCCACTATACCAGGATCATCCATACTAGAGTTTGTTTCAGTATAATAAAACTTTAATTCTGATAAACTTCTCATATGATTTCAATACTAGTTATAATTTTCCACATGCCAAAACTTTTCTCTAGCTTATTGTTTGTTTCAACTTGATATTACTTACTCTCTTATATCCCTTACTACTAGGTCAGCTGGTCCTCAGTGCTTCCATATTAAACTCTTACAACATTTATCACCCATCGTTCTAAGTATTCATTTGATCTTCTCATTTTCACTAAAATCCTGAGACAACAGGCATTGTTTACCTTTTTATATTCATGTTTTAGTAGATAACATAGTTTACATATAACAATTAATATTTGTTTACTAAATACACTCTGACCTTCTGAAACTATATTCATGAAGACCCAAATTAAGTACTGAAATATGTCCAGTGACTGAAAGGAGGCGGGGAAGAACTAGAAAAAGTAAAATCTCCAGTGAACAGTAAGATAATGAATAGACAGTCACATGGAAAGGAGAAGACGGTTGTGTTAGCTGTAGGAAGAGTGACTCCATGAAGGAGAAGAAAATGAGATATGGTAAAACTATAGCATAAATAAAAACCTGGAGGATTAAATGCAAGCTCTTAAAGGAAGATTAATGAGTAACAGTATTTTTTTCTTGTTTAACAAATGATATGTTCTTGTGTGTCAACAAACAAATATTAATGCTTTTGATGGTGAATTGGGCATGAGAGCTCACAAAATCACTGCAGTTCCTCTTCAGGCATACGTCTGACTTACTGGAAATTTCTGGTTACCTCTCAACATACCTAATATCTTGTGATGTCCAGTTCTTATTTTTTAGTTAAGATCTGAGAGCCTAAAACCAGTAAGTTCTCTGAGATTTTTTTTTACTGATTAAGAATGTGACTGTTTGTTAACTTGAGTTCATTTGACTTAGGTCTAAGTTTATATCCAAACTTAAGTCTTGGAAACTGTCTGGAACACAGTTCAGCAGCATTGTATCCCAACCATTTGATGTGGAAATAATTCATTCGCTACTTACATGATACTTTTACTGTCCTAAAAATTTGCTAGAATTTCTGTAAATGGGATAGTACAAAGAACTAGATGCAGTACCTTCCTAAAGATGAAAAAAATAAGTATAAAATAATGGCTCTTAAATACATATATTTACATTTATATATTTAATATACTAATATATTGATATATTTAATATATATACAAACAGAGAGCTGAAAATTGCTTTATCAATATTTTGGTTGACTCAGTTATTAATAAATATTAAAACCAGTTGTAAATATCGTTATTACAACTGGTTCTGAAAAGATTTCTAAATCCCACACGTTTATAGCCAAGAAAAGCATTCTGATGTAAATTTACAGTCGTAGCAAAACTGGTTGATATTCACAGGATGACAATCAATTGCATTGTACTGGATTTAATTTATATTATATCAGTATTCTACATGTAATTTTTTATTTGCACAGCTGTAAATTAGCCTAGTTAATGACAAAGCAAGGCTGAGATAACCCAGAAGGTGGAGCTGGTCAGGACACTCACTAAATTTCAAAGTCACAGTTTCTTCTTACATCTATTGTGCAAGAAAATAATGGTTTACAGTGTGGTCTGGAAAAGAGAGTAATTAGTCAGTCATAGAGGCAAGAAGAGGAGATTTTCATTTGGATATGTGAGCAGGGTAATGGAAACCTAACCTAAAGCTGAAAAATAAATGAGAGGTAGAGAGGAGATGGTGTTCTTAAAATTAAGAGAGAAAGACAGAGCTGCATATTCATGAGAATCCTTTTGTGTCTTCAGGAGTTATGGGCATCTACCACTCTGTTGAAATTTGTTTGTTCAGGAATAATTGAAGTACAAACATATATATGTGTTAATGCTTGAATCTGCCTTATTGGAAGGTACTTGCCATGGAATGCAGCTTGATTTTTATGCAATGCAAAATGTGGTGAAAAGATCATGCATTTCCAAGGGCTCTGTTCTGTTGAGTTTGATCACCTAGACCACTCATCTCTACCATAGAGAACTAAGATTAAATATCAGTGCAGCCATTTGCAAAACTAAATTTCATTGCAGTTAAAGTTGGATATTTGTTAGAATAGGTATGTAAGGGAAATTTATACTTTAAAATCCCCCCTCTTTTAATAAACTTGTCCACTTTCTAACTGTAGGTTACTTATCTCTTTTGTGTCTCAGCTTTCTTGCCTATAAAATGGACATCAATAATGCAATGTAATTGCAAATACTTCGCATTTTTGGTTTTGCCATCTAGATGATCTGCTTAATTCTATAGGAGGATTGGCAAAGGCCCAAAATGGTGTCGCTCCCTTGATCCCTTTTCTCTGCCTTCCCAGAATTTCACATACATATTTTTACTTACATTGACTGTTAAAGCGTTTACTTAATTCAAAGAATATTTGTCCTATATGATGTATTTGCAATAGCTAGATTACACAGGTGTCTCAGAGAAAGCAAATATAAATTGCCTGTATTTTCTTTGAGAAACTGAAATGTAGAAGATGAAAAGCATAATTTTTTCACCAAAGCAAATGTAGGAAAAAGCCTGCTTTAGCATCATGAACTGATATATGCATTTTTTAATCTTACAATAACACATTATTTAAATGTATGTTATCTAAAATATAGTGCATTTTCTTAACTCTGATTATTTAGAAGTCATCAGTGGGAACAATTACTTTATAAGAACAATCAGTTCAAAAATATTAATGATAAGAGAATTTGTTCAGAAGCTGGAAGATTTTTGTGGTCAATTATATCACATATAAGAAAAGATTTAACGTTGGAACAAATACATTGTTTTTGGCAGGCTTTTCTTCATCTTCTAGATCATTGTAAATACCTTCCTCATTCAATTTTCTGATATTTCCTTCCCTGTGATAATGACAAATTAGATAAATTACTTAATGAATAAAAACTTTACATTCTTAAAGAATAAAAATGTATTAAAATCAGAATTGGTGTCAGTTTCAGAGAAAACAATAAATCTGGATTTGTTTTTATATGTTTTTTCTTTTAACATTTGTTGTTGCATAGCTACATCAAGTTAATTAATAAAATACTATCTAATAGAAACTTAATTTTTCTACAAATGAAGTAATATGTTTGTCAAAGTTAAGTGATGTTTTCAAATACTTTTCCTAATAAGAACAGCTAATTCAGATCAATTCTGACTGCCTCTGGTGAAAATTAAATGCCATATTTGATTCTATAAATTGAAATAGAATTTGTTCAGCAGATCCTGATACAGAGTTACCACCTCGCAACAACTATGTTTTTCAGTGTGGAAACAGATTGTGCGACCAGGGGGCTGGTGGAGGAGGGCAAAGGGGGAAAAGTTGGGACAATAGAAATAGACTAATAATAAAAAATGATTTTAAAAGAAGCTGAAAAATCTAGGTGCCTATTAGTAAATGAATGGATCAGAAAAACTGTGGTACATTTACACAATGGGATTCTATACAACAGAAAGAAAGGGGGAGCCCCTACCCTTTGCAACAACATGGATGGAACTGGAAAGCATTATGCTGAGTGAAATAAGCCAGGTGGTGACAGACAAATACCATATGATCTCACCTTTAGCAGGAAAGTAATCAATAAAACAAACAAACAAGCAAAATATAATCAAATACATTGAAATTAAGAACAGGCTGACAGTGACCAGAGGGAAGAGGGGAGAGAATTTCAGGGGGAAAGGGTGAAGTGTTTGCAGGAACAAGTGTAAAGGGCACATGGACAATAATCTGAGCAGGGGTAGGGAAATGGTAGGAGGTGGAGAGTGCTGGGGGATTGAACTGGGGTCAGGGGAAAAGGCAGAAAACAATAGCTAAACAACAACTTAAAATAAGAAGCCGAAAAAACAAATAGTTCTAAAAACAAAGATAGGAGACAGCCTTTTATTCAAGTATAAGTGGCATTCCATGGAATATTAGTATAATGCAACTAAATGGAGAGTGTAAAAAAATCCTGATAGTCTAATAATATTTTATTTCAAGAAATAAAAGAATACCACTCCTGAGAAGTGTAGCAAGAAACCCTTATGTTCTTCAAATTCTACCTCATAAGTCTGAGCACAGAATCACAAACTTGCCAAAGTGAGGCAGCAGCAATTTGAGTCTACAGAGTTCAACCAAATCTTTAAAAAATGTCTATGAAGTGCCTTCAATATAGGCCGGGTTCATTTTAGTGTCTCAATAAATAGTGCATATGTAACTATGATTTCTGCCTCCCTACCCCCAGATATGAGCGTGTACATTCTATTTACCTGCTCCGTATGAAGCCCAGATCTTAGTGCTCTTTGGTTTCATAAAAATTTTCTCATGACAGATATTTTAGGGAAATTGAGTAACTCTTTATTGATTTTAGAGAGAGAGAAGAAGCGAGAAACATCGATTTGTTGTTCCACTTATTTATGCATTCATAGGTTGATTTTTAATTATTTATTTATTTATTTATTTATTCTTTACCTACTTATTTTAGAGATGGGGAAGACAGGGAGAAAGAGAGGGAAAAAGACATTGATGCATGAGAGAAACATGGATCAGTTGCCTCTCACATGTGCCCCAGTTGGGGACCAGGCCCACAGCATGCACACTGACCAGGAATCTAACTGGCAACCCTCCATTTTGTGGGGTAGCACCCAACCAACTGAGCCATGCTGGTCAAGGCCACTGGTTAATTCTGGTATGTACCCTGATGAGGGATGAAACTATAACCTTGGCATGTCAGGATGACTGTCTAACCATTGAGTAACAATTTAAAGAATGGTGTGTAATAACAAGGGTTGATTTATGCATCATTTAATCTTTCCTTCAATACTTAAGGGATGATGTCAATGGCAATACCTATCAGAATATTAACTTCCTGCTTACAATTTAAGTTATAGAAATGATCATTGATTCATATAATTAATATACAAAGCATATACAAAATAGCCTTCAAAATATCAAATGTTTGATAATCTAAATAATACTTATTTTAATGGAATATTATTAATTTTTAAAATTATATTTTCAAAGAAAGTTTAGTAACATGCTTATTGCTTCCTATAACATGATATCAGAAGGCCAAATCATAGGAGATGGTATAGCTAAGGATTTTCTAAGATTAGGCATGAAAAATTGCAAGTGATTTTTTCTTTTTCTGTGTATATTCTAAATTTTAAAAGGTGGCAGCATTTCTCTCAATATCTAAAAAAGGGGAATATTATAAAAAATAATTTGACAGTGAGTGTATACAATCAATTAAACAGTCCTGATAAATTTCTTTGGTTTATTTTGTTGTAGAGTAGAAAATATTGTACAAAATCATTACATCATGTAATGGGAAATATAGGTTTGTTTGCTTCTTTATTTTTTCTTTTTAAAATGTATTTTATTGATTACACTATTACAGTTGTCCCATCCCCCCCCTTTACTCTCTTCCAGCCTGCACACCCCCTCCCATTCACATCCCCCTCTTTAATTCATGTCCATGTGTCATACATTAAGTTCTTGGGCTTCTACATTTCCCATACTATTCTTACCTTCCCCCTCTCTTATTTTCTACCTACCACCTATGCTACTTATTCTCTGTACCTTTTCCCCTTTCTCCCCCCAAACTCCCCTGTTGATAAACTTCCATGTGATCTCCTTTTCTGTGGTTCTATTCCAGTTCAAGTTGTTTGCTTAGTTTGTTTTAGTTTTAGGTATGGTTGTTAATAATTGTGAGTTTGCTGTCATTTTACTGTACATATTTTTTATCTTATTTTTCTTAGATAAATCCCTTTAACATTTCATATAATAAGGGCTTGGTGATGATGAGCTTCTTGAACTTGACCTTATCTGAAAAGCACTTTATCTGTCCTTCCATTCTAAATGAAAGCTTTGCTGGATAGAGCAATCTTGGATATAGGTCCTTGCCTTTCATGGCTCGGAATACTTCTCTCCAGCCCCTTCTTTCCTATAAGGTCTCTTTTGAGAAATCAGCTGACAGTCTTACGGGAACTCCTTTTAGGTAGTGTCTCCTACCTATTGTCTTGCTGCTTTTAAGATTCTCTCTTTATCTTTAATATTGGGTAATGTAATTATGATGTGCCTTGATGTGTTTCTTTATTGGTCCACCTTCTTTGGGACTTTTAGCTTCCTGGACTTCCTAGAAGTCTATTTTCTTTGCCAGATTGGGAAAGTTCTCCTTTATTATTTGTTCAAATAACTTTTCCACTTGTTGCTCTTCCTCTTCTCTTTCCGGTACCTCTATAATTAGGATACTGGAATGTTTAAAGGTGTCCTGGAGATTCCTAAGCCTCTCCTCATTTTTTCAAATTTGTGTTTCTTCATTCTTTTATGATTAGATGTTTCTTTCTTCCTTCTGGTCCACACTGTTGATTTGAGTCCCAGTTTTCTTCCCATCACTATTGGTTCCCTGTACATTTACCTTTATTTCAATTAGCATAGACATCATTTTCTCATGTAACTTATGACCATATTCAACCAATTCTGTGAGCATCCTGATTACCAGTGTTTTGAACTGTGCATCTGATAGGTTGGCTACCTCTTTGTTGGTTAGTTGTATTTTTTCTGGAGCTTTGATATGTTCTTTCATTTGAGCCATTTTTTGTCTTGACCGGCCAGTTATGTACTGAGGGGTGGAGCCTCAGGTATTCACCTGGATGTGGTAACCCATGTCATGAGCTTGCTCCACTCTCTGCCAGATTTCAGTCACTTCCCCTGCTTCCCCCAAGCAAACTGGGCCCTTCTGGTGCTGATTCCCAGGTGGGTGGACTTGTGTAGTTCTAGGACCCTATGGATCTCTCCAACAAACTCTCCTGTGAGGCTGGGAGTTTCTCCCGGCTCCTGAAACCCCACAGGTGTTTTTAATCAGTGGTTTGAGGTTTTATTTCCCCATGTTAGGGCCCTGGGTTGCGTGGTTTGTCCTGATTTTCATTTTCGCCTGGTTTATCTGCACTTGAATGTGAGATTGCCCCATCTACCGGTCCCCTTGAGGGTTGTGCCTGGTCTACAATCCATCACCTCCCTTGCTCCTCTAGCCACAGCAAAACGCACCTTCTCTGCCCCTCATACTGGTCTGGAGGAATGTGTCTTCTTTAACTAGTTGGTTGTCAGACTTCCTTACGGTTTGATATTCTGCCAATTCTGTTTTTTTATTTATTTGTTTTTAAATTGTTGTCCTTCTTTTGGAGGTACAGTGTGTCTACCTACATCTCCATCTTGGCTAAAAGTCCTGTTTTCTTCTTAAAAATAGCAGACACTATAATATCATATGTAAACTATAATTGAAAATAGTATTTAAAAATAATAGATACTGACATTCATGTTAAGATTTGCAACATATTTTACAATTTATAGTATGTGGAGTATGTAGGTACATACACACATGCGTGCACAAAAATGTGTTTTCTTTAAACATTTAAATAATCCTATAAACGAATCTTAAGAACCACTCTGTTTTCCATTTTCCTATGTATTTCCTCTTCTTTAAAAAATTCTCTGGCCATATACCATAATCATTGCTTTTATATTTTGTGATACAATAGGTGATGCAGAGGATATTACTGATTTCCTAGACTTGCACTCCAAATTTGCTTTTGTGGGGTTTATATTTATATGCATCTATATTAATGACTTGGTCTAAACTTCTAACTGCTAATGACTTAGCTTCATTTCAATTTCTCCTTAAGAAATAGAATATCTGGGTTAAGTCAATCATATTTTTCATGAAATTAAATATATATAATTTACAAATATTGTTAATTTTATTTAAAAATTAATATAAGAAATAAGCTAAAAGATTTCTCTCCTTTCCTTTCTCTCTCTTTCTCTCTTCCTGGTTCAATATACTACAGAGCAGTCCCTCTCATAATGAATACATATTTTTAGGTATAGGGAAAATTCTAGTTGTCAACCATACCTTTTAAAAGTGTTTTTCAGAAAAGTTAGAAGATCTATAGTAATCTGGAGAATAACTATGAAAACATAAGACCTACTAGTATATAATATAACTACCTAGCCATATTATCCACTGTTTCCCTATTCTTGAATTAAGAAAAAGTAACAGAGTAATATAACAAACATGCCTACTTTATAATAATTGTGAGAAGCATAATGTAGCAAAGAAGAGAGAATATTTAATTTTAGCATGTTTAATAGATTGATTTTAAATCATTGTCAGAAACATTATTTAAAATTTTGAGAAAACATATTGAGAAAAGATAACATTAACATTCTGTCCTGTAAAGATCATATTCCAATTTATTCTATACTTTTTATTTCTTGGAGCCAGTGTTACAAGGTTTCATAGTGTGGCCATTGGGAAGAAACAGTTCTGGGGTACTTAATGCACTTACTAACAGTTGAAGGTAATGAACTATAGAGGTGATTCCAGAATTTCCTTAAAAAGAAAATGAACCTGCCTTTTGACTCAGTGATTCTGCTTCTGGACATATACCCTATGAATGTTGAGTCACCAATTCAAAAGAACCTATGCACCCCCATATTCACAGCAGCACGATTTAAAATAGCCAAATGCTGGAAGAAACCTAATTCCCCATCAATAGATGAGTAGATCAAAAATAAGTGGTACAATTACACAATAGAATACTACACAGCAGAAAGAAAGAAGGAGCTCCTACCTTTTGTGACTATGGATGGAACTGGAGAATATTATGCTAAGTGAAATAAGCCAGACAGTGAAAGACAAATACCATATGACCTATAAGAAGAATTTAATGAACAAAATAAACTAATGAACAAAATGGAACCACTGGCATGGAAACATGGAACAGACTGAAAGTGACCAGAGAGCGGGAAGAGAGGGATAATGGCGGAAAGAAGGGGAAGGGACTAGATAAAGAACATGCATGAATGACAAACAGACATGGGCAACAATGTGGGAACTGACTGTGGGAGTAGGGATGTAGGATGGGTGGAGGAGGGCAAAGGGCAAAAAATTGGGTCAACTGTAATAGATAACAATAACAATTGATTTATTGTTATTTATTTATTTATAATTTTTTTAAAAGAAACCCCTGTGTTCTTGGGAAAGATTTCTCTAGGGCATGAGAGCTAGTTCCAAAATCTGTTTATGTTTGGTTAATTACGGACCTCCTAGTCATTTTATACTTATGATTTTCTTGATCTTATACATTAAGAGTAAGCATATTTTAAATTAACACTCTTGGGAAACAATTGAAGGTTATATTTTGGTAGAAGGAGCTCTTAATTGCAAATTTGGAAACCCAGGTTTGTTCCTGCCTCCCATTAACTGGTTAAATTTATAAATTTACTTTTATTTATCTTTTTGGGGGGTGAAATAGGAAGAAATAAGCCAGATGATGTCAAATTTCCCCTTAACATCAACATTTTTGTGAAAGCTTAGATGTTTCCTAAACATGTGAAGACTCCCTTTTTGAGAGCCAACTGATTTACTTCTTTGTAGAATCCTGAGTTAGAAATAGATTCTATAGAGAAGACATTATTTAGGACATGTCACTGAGGTACAACCATGACCTCTGAAGAACTGTAGGCACTCTTACAGTTTCCAGAAGTGTGTGACTATATGTGCATTTTAGACCAGTAGTACATATTTTACTGATGGATTACAGCCTAAACTCTATCTTGATGTCTGTAGCACACTGGACACAGAGTAGGTGTGATCTATCTATCTATCATCTATCTATCATCTATTTATAAATTGAACTTTCCCATTCCCCAGTTAACCCAGTGTTTAGCAATTAATTTCTATCTAAGGAGCCTGGAGGGAGCAAGGCTAGTTAATTGTTACACTACTGCTTATCAGGAACTCAGTTGGTGTTCAGTAGCTCTATTGTGATGATGGATGAAGCCTATTTTTATGCAAGACTTGACTTTATATAGCTATTTGTCATTGCTTTTTATAATACCTCCATTGAATAAAATCTTTAGGGCTTAGTGATCAGAGTTCTTAATATCCCCTTTAGTGTCTGGACATGTACTAGGGCATTTATATCCACTTTACATTTCTATAGTCCAGTCTGGTCATCCTAATATAAATATTGTATACAGCTGGAGTAAAATGGTAAAAACTAGTATAAAAGCAAATGTCCATAATTCTCTCAACTAAGACATTGTTTTTCTCTTAAATGTACCACAAGGCAATGAATTTTAGACTTTGTCTTCCCTGTGTAAGAAGGTCACAGTGGGTAGAGGTTACAGATAACTGCGTACATAATTGATGGCCTGTAGGTAGTATATGGAATGTGGATCTCTAGAGCTCTTATATGGAAACATATCAAGGCACTTTAAAAAATCTAATGACTTGAATGCTAACAATAACGTAGTGCTTTTGTGTATTAATGAAGCAGTCATTTATTTCTGAACATATAATTTATTTATAATAAGTACTAAGATTAGTAGCTCTGAGGTTTTCTCCTTAAATTTGACATGCTATATAGCTTGCTAAGAATGTCAAATATCAAACAAATAATAAGTAATATCAGCTAAAAAGGTAAATATGTACATTAATTCTGCAGCTGAGTCTGATCACATAGGTTATTGGTTTTATTTTATTTATTATATATTAGTTTATTTTTATAGACAATAGTTTATATGTCTATGAGTGATAAAAGCATCATGTGGTTGAATAAGATATTGTTAACTAATAAATATTTTGACACATGGACAATGATTTTTAATCTGTATTTAATACTTCATTTGCTCTTGCTAGGACCCCTTACTATATCAAAACCTTCTGATGTGGCAATGTAAATGATGCACATCTTATGTTTATCCACAGATAATTGTTTTTAAATATCTTGCCATAAATCTTTGAAACAGATAGAATATATTAGTTAAGCAAATAAATTGTTAAGATGAACAGCAGGTCAGAAGATAACCTGTTAATTTGTTACTTTTTCATAATATTTGATTATAAAAGATTATTTCAATAGTTTATTTTATTGTATTTTTGTATTTTATTTTTATTGTATTTTTTTGTATTTAGGACCTAAATACACACATTTAAGGGCAAACTAACTCATTAGAGATATTTCATTGCATGACCATATATGATTCTCTAATATCATTAGACTTAATTAAGGAATTACAAATACATAATTTTTCAATTTAACATATACACTAATTTGAAAAGATACAGGCACCCCTATGTTCACTAATAACCAAGATATGGAAGCAACCCAAGTGCCCACTGATAGATGAGTAGATAAAGATATGCTACATATACACAATGAAATATTACATGGTCATAAAAAAGAATAAAATCTTACCATTGGCAATAACATGGATGGACCTAGACAGTATTATGTTAAGTGAAATAGGCCATACAGAAAAAGAAAAATACCATATGATTTTCCTTATGTGAGAAATATAAAGAACAAAATGAGCAAACAAAACAGGAACAGAGACTTAGACGAAAAGAACACACTGATGGTTGCCAGGAGGAAGAGGGACTGGGAGGGGACTGGGTGAAAAACAGGAAGGGATTAATAAGTGCAAGTTGATGATTACAAAATAGTCACTGAGATGTAAAGCACAGCATAGGGAGTGTAGTAAAAAACATTGCAATAACTATGTCTGTTGCCAGGTGGATACTAGATTTATTAGGGCCATTACTTTGTAAATTATATAAATGTCTAACCACTATACTGTACACCTGAAACTAATATAAAATAATATTGGGTGTCAACTATAATTGAAAAATAAAATAAATGTAAAAAGATCTGCTATATAAGTGGTTCATAACTTATTTACAAACTATTTGCATTAATGCATATCTTGATTTCCAGACTTACAAATATGTTATATAGTTAAAGGTTTATAAAATAATGCAGGTTATTTTTTTGTACTTGTATTGTTTAGTCTAAACATCTCAGATAAGACCAAATTCAAGGAGTACATCATCACCAAGCCCTTATTATATGAAATGTTAAAGGGACTTACCTAAGAAAAAGAAGATAAAAAATATGAACAGTGAAAGGGCAGCAAACTCACAGTTATCAACAATCACACCCAAAACAAAAGCAAACTAAGAGGACAGCTAGATCAGGAGCAGAACCATAGAAATGAAGATCACATGGAGGGTTAGCAACAGGGGAGTGGGAGAAGGAGAAGGGGGGAGAAGGTACAGAAGATAAGTAGCATAGACAGTAGATAGAAAATAGATAGGGGGAGGGTAAGAATAGTAGGGGAAATACAGAATCTAAAGAACTTGAGACACGTGTTCATGAACTAAAGGGGGGGATGGTGGGGGAGGGGTGTGCAGGGTAGAGGGGAACGGAGGGGGGAATAGAACAAATGTAATGGCATAATCAATTAAAAAATGTTAAAAAATAAACATCTTAATGAGTAGTTGGAATAAGATAGATAGGAACTAATCACTACAAACAAGACTTCTGATTGAAACAAGCTGCTGAGAATGCAAACACTGAGATAGAAAATGTAACAGGGGTCAGAGAATGGTCAGACCCAAGAAGGCTCTTCCTCCCTTTGCACTACTTTTTTAGCCATTGTTGGGTTTATCATTGTAAAATACTACAATCTCAGTCAGTTGTTTAGCAAGAAGAGATACATAGCTAACTAGAGAGATTTTTTTTATTCTCGTTGTAATGATACGAAACTTTGATGATGCAATTCACAAAATCTTAAAAATCCCAAATTTACTGGCCAATTCCACACTTAATAAGCTTTATCTGGATGAGTTATCATGGCTTCTTATTCAGCTTATTGAGAGTGTACTGTCATATGGGCGTTATCTAGGTATTGTTGGCATGTCTGGGAATTACAAAGATATGGTCTCCGTCTTCTGGGAACCTATAGTCTAATAGAAGTAGAGACTTAAACCAGTGATTCCAAAACTGATGACCATGCTAGAAGAGAAACAGATCCTCTTTAGAAAATAGTCAAAAGCATTTGCTGAAAGATTTTTGTTAAGGTTTAGAGAAAAGACAAAAGCTCACAAGCTGATTGAATGATTGGAAGCAGAGATATCTATGCGTGTTTGATTTAGTATTAGGAAGTGCCACAGATCTGAAAACAACAAAAAGAAACAAAGATCTTGGTGTAATCAATTGGAACATGCTTTTTCTATAGTTTTAGGATAGACATTAAAATACAAATTTTTGCAGGATGAACGTGAGTAGGACTTCTAAACTATATGTCTATTATGTGAATTTCAAAGCATAGAGCTGGTTAAAATAATATTGAATATTTCTATAAATAACTAAAATGAGTTGATATGACATATATTTGATTTTTATGGATTTTTATCATTAGAGAGTGATGCTATTTTACATGAGCGTCCACTTTTTAGATATATATCAATGAATAATTACCAAACTATAATAATTATATTATTTTTATTATATTTCAGAATGCTCCTTAGAAAGTTAGATTTATCATCATTTCAAACCAATCAGCATTTTAAAATGTCCATGTGTACAATGAAAAACTAAACATATTGGAGAATATGACAGCAGTTATATCAACATATCTGCTATGCCTCCTAGCATTTAGTTCAGGACAGTATACTTCTTGGGTGGCAATGAAATTGTGTTGCCAATTGATGATAAAATATTTACATGTATTCCACTTTTCTATTTTTAGTAATTGTAAAATAATTCAATTTGAAAAAAATATCCATATTACTTGCAAAAATAGAATGTGAATGCCTTAAAAACCTTTTAGAATTTAACTGAAAAGACCAGTAGTAATATGTAACAAATAAGCATTGATATATGTTTATTTAAGTGATTTTCAATTTCTTTCTTTCTTTTTTTTACAATTTCTGTTTTTATATTCTATTTCTAATCCATATTCAGGGCCAATGTCATCAACAAAATAGGATAAATTTTGATAATCATATACTTAATTAAGGAAAAACTGCTACTGTTTGCAGGCTATTTTTAAAAAAAACTTTATTATTCAGTAGAAGAAAGTAGAGTAAGAATGACATTTCATATTACAGACTTATAACCTGATCATAATTTGAATAGGCCATCATGCAGCTGACTGGGGTGTAAATGGAAAAATATTACTGTAGATGTCTTAATATAAAATAAAATTACATTGTTATAAATTACAAAGGAAAATAAAGTATAAAATAGTAATCTTTCCTTTTGCAGAACTCAAATAGGGATTACAGGGCAATTTCAGATAAGAGGATTTCCTATTTTATTCAACTTGAAGTCATTTCATGTACTGTGTTTCCTTTTTTCTTTCTTTTCTGTATTTACTCAGGGAAGGTCAACAGTCTATCTGGAGTGTTCTGCAGCCACCCATTTATTTTAAAGAACCAATCTTCTGAACTGTTAAAATACTTTCTATGCCATTTGTGAGATGTTATCTTTTCTTTTTCTTCTTGTCTCTTGTTGTGTGTATGCATTCAAATAACAGATGGTCTATTTCCTCCAACTCTTCCATGAGTAGCAGACTGTGACCAGTCAATAAACATTGTATTATTTTTGACTTTCAAATATATGCCTAATCTTTTTGTTATTAACTGAATGATTCAACTATGAATAGTATTTCCTGAGCAAGATTCAAATAATTTACTGTATTATGTGGGAAATATGAAATATGATATTTTGTTATTGCTAGTATTTTTCACTAAGTGGTAAAATATTGCAGAAAATTTAAAAAATATTCCCATTAAAATTTAGCATTTCCAAGAAGTTTAATTAAAAAAAAAACTAGCTAACAGATGTTGGAATGGGGATAAAGGTGAAAAAAGTTAAAATTTTGTGTGGAGTAGAGAACTTTAAATATGAAATATAAAAATAAAAATCAAACTAAAGTTTTATTCAAAAATGCATTCCAGAAATTAGAATGATCAAGGTATAGCATCATGTGACTAGTAAGCATTATTTATCAATGTTGTATAAGGTATTTATTTTTAATAAAATGGTCTTTGCGGATATTTTGTCCCAATCTCTTCCTCGAGTCTCAGTATTTTGAAGTCAGCAAATGTAGCTTATACTCTTTCATGTTCTTTACAGTGGTTAGCACTGTGTAATTCCTAAGATCATATAAATTGATTGGCAAGATGTCTTCTGAGGTACCTCATTGAACACATATCCCAGGTTTCAAGGACGTACAGCATTTAGAAGCATTTTCTTTCCAATAAAGTATATATCCAGTGGAACTTTTAGGGACCATAAAGCTATGAAATTTATATGTTTTCAGGGTGTACTGTATTTTAACCCCCACCCCTGACCATTTGTCTATGATAATTTTAAGACAGCCAAAAAAGGACATTTAGGAGCAATATGTGTTCTCAAGATGTGATTTCTGGATATATATTTGCTGAATACACCAAAGAAGGAAGAAGTGTATTAATATCCAGCTTATCTTTATTCTTAATCTATTAAACTAACCATGGAGAGCTTTTTCAAAAACACGGCTCTTTTCATTTCTCTATTTAAAATTTCTGCTGCTATTTTCTTCAAGGTAAAGGCCAATTTACCAAAGTAAGTTATGATGTATTTGGGGGCTTTATCTTCAGCAGTTTTTGTGTAGTTCTTGGTTTATTTGTTCTGCCCTATTATGTCTCTTTCATGACTTTGGTCTCTTTCATAACACACTTTTGAATCTTCTATATACACGTCGATTTTGAGAATGCAGTTCATAAATCTGATAACTAGTACTATAGTGACCTAATCTGTAATTTCTTATGTCTATAACCTCGAGGTCTTACAAACTCTATTATTCTGAGTTTAATTTTATTTTAGCAACACTTTTAGTATTATCAAGGCAATGGTATTATAGAAAATAACCCCCCCCAAAAATCTCAGCACCTATAAAAAATACAAGAATATTTTTCATAATCTTACAAGTCCATGTGGCTTGACTAGGAATTTTGTTTTTATGGACCAGACCATATTACATCACCAGGTACTGAGGCAAAGAGAAAGAGAATGCATGGAAAATCAATCATATTCTTGTTTCTGAAGCTTGCTCATCGAATTCGAAGTAGGCATGTCACTTCCTGAATTTAATTAGTTAGAGGCACGAGGCCACACTTCACAAATGGCAGCTTCATGTTCTTAGAGTAAAACTGTAACTATTGCAACATAAAAGCAGTGAAGATTTTTATATTTACCATCTTGTCAAAGCTATAAAGTTGCTAATCTTTGCACTTCTTCAGTATTATTGTCCATACTCTATCATTATATCTCATTATTCCCAGTTCCTAAATATCTGTTGCCTCATCTCTAACCTAACAACTGCTTCAACTTTATTTACTCTCTGTCTACACATTTCTTGTACCCTAATCTATTCCCAGTGCTCTAAGTAGAGAATGTCCTAAAGTGTGGAACTAGACCTATATGTCCTATTCTTAAATTTCTTCAGTGCTGTGAACTTTAATTACATTTATAGTTTCAGTTCTAAACTTCCTAGCTTGGAATACAAGGTGTTTTCTTGTCAGATCTAATTCTACTTTTCTGTTCTCATCTGATACCTGTTTTCTCTGACACTTATTTTTTAGGCTCCTAACATAATGCAACCGTTTGTTATTCTCCCCAAGCAAATCACCCTTTCTTGTATGTTAAACATTGTACATATTTCCTCTTTTCCAAATTGCTCTTGCTCTCACAGCTCTATTTATCTTTCAAGATTAATTTCAAACATAAGCTCCTTATCATGACTTTCTTGGCTTTTCCTTTCGAATGACAGAATTAATTTTCTGAGCCTCTGCTTTTATATACTAAACCACTTAATGCACAGCTGTATTAATTTGTTTCTCAAGCAGTTTTCAACTATGTAAATGCTTGTTAGTTCCTTCAGGGCCCAAATTGCATCTTATTCATAACCTGTGGCATGGGATAGGGACTCAATAAATGCTAAAAAAATAAATAAATGCTTTTTATTTTCTACTCTTTTGAAGATATTTTACCAAGTATTATATTTTAAAATGTTCACATAATTTTCTTAGGATTGAAGATGGTGGTAGTAGATATGAATCTTTGAAAACTATTTTTAAAAATGATTTTTATTTGAACTATTATCTAAATTGTTCTTCAAAAACTCTGTTTAAGTAATACTGTCCCCAAAATACTATTTGTACGCAACATTTATGAACAGAATGCTAAAACTTCTCATTTATAGGACTAATTGGCTTAGAAATATAGCTTAAAATGCAAATTTTAATGTTTAACCTGCTGATTTGAACTTGACTTATAGGACTTTGGAATATCATGACCATCTGGTTTTTCAGCTGGTGGTCTATTGCTATCTAAAATTATAGACCCATCATTTTATTTTCCTAATGGTTAGTTATACTACCAAGAAATTCCCACAATCAGTGCTGCTTTACATATTTTACAACAAAGCAGTAGATATCAAAATATATAGGAGAACTAGTTTCTTAGTAAAGTTGATGCATGATTGTTGGAAAATTTCAGCAGGTATATTATATATAGTTTAAAGAGTTACCGATGCATGCTTGATTTGAAATCATCAATGCTATGAGTAATTAACTCCTCAGGCTTTTACTGATTCCCTGAGATATTCCTGGAAAGAGTGTTTGCTAGGAATAAAGTGACAAAAGACATAATGCTTGTCCCAAGAAACTTTACTAAAAGAGACAAAAATGCATATAAATGATTTCCACTGAGTAATGTCAAATATAGAAACAATGACCATTATTATAGGCTTTGCATTAAGTTTGTTAGTCCTTTCAATAGCTATGGTAATTCAATGTTATTGTTTCATTTTACAAGTGAGGAAAGTTGAAGAGAAATAGTAATCTGCTATTTCACAGCTAGTCAGTAAAGATTTTGGTCTAGGTCTACATGTCTTCCAAGGCCATGCTCAAGGCTGTGCTTGCTGTCCCCCAAGCTTTCCATCAGGACCAATGCATTATTATCAGCACTATGGGTCCCTATTACTTGCATGATACATGCTCCTTAAAGGAAGCTTAAGTTTGAATGAGGATACCTTAATTAAATACCTCTCCATCCACAAATGTTATATTGATTCTTATTCCATGCCTTGTTATCATTTTCTTTTGGGGAAAAAAACTGTATTGTCATAACTTTGGCAAAGTTTCTTGGCAAGGAATGCTCTGTATGCTGGTTGAGTCATTAGGTCATCAACTATGTCACCAAACTCAAAAAGAAGCCCTGTAAATACCAAATATCCCTGAACTTCCCACATTTACCAGTTCTTTACTTTCTATTAAATATTTCTTTTTATTTATTTTCCATTTTCAAAGTGCATATATTTGACTTGTCTCATGAGACATTTTGAATCCCTGTGGAAATGATTTGCTTTGAGCGTCAGAATGAAAACATTCAGTCTCTATAGAGAAAGGGGTTCTGAGAAGTGTTAGTTGAAATACACATAAGTGGGCAGACTTAAAAATTATGTACTTAAACACATCAATACTTATTTATGTTTGAAGATAAACATATTTCGGTTGCCTACCCATTCACAAGTGATCGGAAGAAAAAACCTTTAAGTTCTGCTTCAGAGCATACCTACCCTCACTAAATTGAAGTTTTATATGTGGCTGTGAGCTGAAATCAACCTTGTTATATCTGTGTGAGACAACCCATTACGAGAAATCCTACGTTTTGAGAATTAGTTATCTAAAGAAAGAAAAAAAAAAAAAAGGCTGTCCAAATTAAGCACCACTTCCACAAAGAAAAGAGAAATCTTTGAAGCCACGCTGCAGAATGAGATGGACCCTACAATGTGGTCCAGGTGACAAGCCTGATGATGCCGCACATACACAAGAGGGTGTGGAGAGGTTCCTAACTCACATAATGAGGTTTTCTGGGGAGAGCAGGGTGGCTCCGAGCAGATCTAAAAATGACTTGCAAGAACAAGGAAATGAGACTGGCTTGGGGTTTTTATTGTGTTTAGACCATGACCATTCCTGCCCATAGTTTGAACTTCCTTATGGTGGCAAATGAGAGAGTGCCTAGGCTTACCCAGATGCGGGGGGGGGAAAGGAGATTGCAGGAGATAAGGCTTAGAAGCTGTTAGCAGTCAAACATCAAAAGTGGAGGCAGACTCTTTACTACAGATATATTTTCCAATGTATCCTACAATAACATCCTTTCCACAAGATTAAGGCAGCCTGCTTTTCACTCTATGTATTATAGCCTTCATTTCAGAACACCAACCTCAGTTTTGTCTCTTTCCAAGAGGCTACTAAAAGTCCAAGTCTTTTTCTCTCACATTGCTCATTAATGAGAAAATTATATATAAGACAAGTTCATCTTGGTTCTGTGTAAAAAGAAATAGACAATAAACTACAAAAGTAATTGGTTTCAAGATATATAACAAGTCACTCAATGGCCCCAATAGCAGTGAGCACCAGCACATGCTGATGGTGTATCTTGTCTATTCCTAATCTCAACTCACTGTGCTTAATTATAAGCTTGTTACAATTAATCGCTTATAGTTATTAGCAATTTTTCCTTACAGATGTGACTCTAAATTACAATATTGGCATATGTGGTGTAGCAATTACATGTTTAGTCAAAGGTCTAATGTGAAAACAACTTGAACATGACTGCTGAAACGACATATATTTTCCCTTTATTTTAGTCATTGGAATGCTACTGAAACAGAATAAACACAAATGTGATAATTTTCTTTGGAGTTATAAAAATACATTTTAGTTTTCTCTTTGTTGTAGGGTCGACACTCTTCATAATTCTTAGGAGAAAATTTATAGCTGAGGGTGTAAATAAATAAAAAATTCAATATGCAGTCATATTTTGAAGTTAGAGTGATTACTGAATTGATGGCTCTAAATTGATAATCTGTATTTTTGTATTGTTATTATCTTAATTGACAGTATAAATACAGTCCTACCTCAGTACTTGTCAGCTTCAGAACTCATCAAACCTGATAACCTTAGCACTTTGAAAAAATGCTTCATCAGTCATCACTTGCTTGCGACTTGTCTGAATGAATTAATGATGAGTACCCAGTAACCACTAATTCCATACCATAAGCATAATTTTAGTGCCGTTTTAGTGTAATTTTAACATTTTATATACTTAAATTTAAAATGTTTTTATTGTTCTTGGGAAAAATCTATTGGATGTTTATAGGTGTGACATATTATGTAAAGTTATCGTTAAGATAAAAAGTAAATAATTTTCTGAATATAATATTTTATAATTTTAAAACATCTTTATTCTTATATTACAAAGATAATTATTAATATGAGTTATTTACAGCTTTATTTTTTAGATGCAAATATGAACTTCAGTATAAGATAAAGATGATGTTAATTTAGTAAATTTGTCCTTTACCAGGAAAGTACACTAGCTTTAAGTTATTTAAGTTATGTCAGCCAATTGTTTTAACCCTCACAGGAGAGGAAGGTAAAGCTTTCCTTTCCCCCAAAGCTAGATCACTACCATTTTATTTTTTTTCTCTTGAGATATGGTATTTAAAACATTTGAGAAATAATTTTAAAGTTTGTATGTCTAAATAGCTATGATATGTTTTGTCAATAAGTACTCCATTTTTTATTAGGAGAATTGAATCATACAATGGATCATTTTATTAGGGTTAAATGTGTAAAGATGACTAAACAGCAGTTATACATGTAGACTGATTTTTTTTTTACTTTTGTTATTTTGGCATAAGCCTCTGATTCCACAGTTACCACAGAGAACCATAGTTACCACAATTTTCAGGAATAATAGTTACATAATGGAGATATTTAAAATATTGATGAAACAGTGCTTTGTTATTATTAAAGCTTCTTTTGATGTTTCTAACAGAGTATACTACAAAGTTTCTAATTTTATCCTATTTACAGTAATCCGAGGCCTTATTATGGTATCTAAAATCACTCTGTTAATTTTCCTTTCTGTGATGAATGAGGTCACTTCTTTGAGAACATATATAAATTACCTGTATTGTACCTGATCTGTGATTGAGTCATATCATTCTGTCACTTCTTGATATTGAAAGAGAAGAAAAACTTTTCAGAAAATGAAAAGAGTAGAAAATTTTGTGAATTTAGTAAAAATTTGCCACCAAAGGTAGATTTTCTCAGAGAAACACAATCGTCCTTTGTAATCTTCAAACTAACTTTATATTCATTATATTATTTGATCTTCATTAAATTTTAGTGGGATAGATATTGCTATCATTATACCAATTTCGCAGATGAGAAAATCAAGCCTTAGACTGATTATCTTTTTGAACATATGGGTTTAAATATTCACCCTTGCAACATGTCTTCTTTGAAAGCTATTTTATGCTGCCCATGCTCTAAGTATGCACACATAAACAAACAGAAAGTTTCTGATGAAATAGAGTTTACATTGTATCAGGAAAGACAAATAGAAACCAAGTGCATAAACAAACAGGTAGTATCAAGTATTGGCAAAAAAAAAAAAAAGGTGAAGAAAAAGGATTCTGGGAATGAGAAGAGAGTATGATGTGGTCAGCAGTATTATTTTGGATAGGATAGGTAGAGAAAACCTCACTGAGAAAGTGGCATTTGATCAAGATATGTGTTGAGTGATGCAGTAACACAGGTGAACATTTGGGAGAAAAATATTCAATAAAGGAAGTAATAAGAGGAAAGGTCTTGAACTGGATCACGTTTAGCTTATGGATCATGCAGGTCTTATAGACTATAGAAAATGTCTAAATTTTATTCTGAGAGACATGGGTAGCCATTAGATAAATTTTAGTGGTAAAATGTTTATCATGTTGTTTAAATTTTTAAAAGTTCACTCTGGTTCATTGGAAGGAGGCCAAAATCTAAATGACATGCACACTGGCCAACCAGAAAGGTCAACAAGCCATAAATACCTGGTCTTTTCCCACTGATAAGTAAACAGATGAATATCAATCAAATTGTCCCAGAGAGTCAGAATAATAGATCATTCTAAATGCTGCCTAAAAATTAATAACAATTAGTAGACATTTGACTGAAAATTAATACAATCAATTCTGTCTCTTTTCATTATATTAATGCTTCCTCTATTATTAAACAAAATATTCTACTCACTGCCAAACATTTTCAAAATATTTTATTTACTAATATTAGTTAATAAAACACTTAAATGTTTGATTTGAGAACTTCTTTACATAGAAAAGGGTTGTGATTCTTCACCACACTAAAGTTTATAAAGTACTATTTTACAAAAATAGATGATAGTAAGGAAATTTTTCTCAGCTTAAAAGCAAGGATAAAATTTAACTTTTAAGGATTTTTGGTACCACATTACAAATATATAAAAATAATTTTATATTGTCCCTATGATTTTAATATTTTACACTTTTAATTAATTGATTAATTAATTGTTGTGCAAGTACAGTTGTCTCTATTTCCCCCAACCATCCCTCCCCACCTCAGCCATCCCCACCTCCCACCCTGGATCCTTCCCTGCTTTGGTTTTGTCCGTGTGTCCTTTATACATGTTCCAGGCAACCCCTCCCCCTCATTATCCCCTCCTACCTCCCCTCTGGTTACTGTCAGTTTCTTCTTAATTTAATGTCTCTGGTTATATTTTGCTTGCTTGTTTGTTTTGTCAATTAGGCTCCATTTATTAGTGAGATCATATGGTATTTACCTTCACTTCCCTAACTCAACCATTTCTATGAGCATCCTGATTGCCAGTGTTTTAAAATCTGCATCTGATAGGTTGGCTAGCTCTCCATTGCTCAATCATTTTTTTTTCTGGAGTTTTGATCTGTTCTTTCATTTGGACCATATTTTCTTTTGTCTCAGCGTGCCTATTACATAATAAGTGGTGGAGCCTTAGGTATTCTCTAGGGCGGGGCAACCCAGGTTGCTCAGCTCTCCGCCAGCTTTTAGTCACTTCCCCTGCTACCCACAAGCAAATTGGGCTCTTCCGGTGCTGACTACCGGACGAGTAGTTTTTGTATGTTCCAGGACTGTGTGGGCCTCACCAAGGATCTCTCCTGTGAGGCTGGGAGTTTCTCCCGACACCTCAACCCCCACAGGTTTTTTAAAGTCAGAGGTTTTGAGCCTTTATTCCCCTGTGCTGGAACCCTGGGTTGTGTGGTCTGTCTCACTCCCCAGTTGTTCGTCCTGGTTGTTGGCACGTAAATGTGCGACTGCCCCATCTGCCAGCAGGTGCCTCATTCACCCAGTCCTCCAGCCACCGCCTTGCTGTGAGTCCTCTCCACCCTGCTTGACTGTCTCTGCCCCTCCTACTGGTCTGAATGAATGTTTCTTCTTTAATTTCTTGATTGTCAGCTTCTATACAGTTCAATTTTCTAGAAGTTTTGGTTATTTTCTGTTTTAAAATTTGTTGTTCTTCTTTTGGTTGAGTGAGGAGGCAAAGTGTACCTACCTATGCCTCCATCTTGGCTGGAAGTCAGTACATTTAAATTTCTAAAGGTCAAAATATTTAGACATGTTCTTACCATAGGAGTTTATTCTCTGTTGGAATCCACAGATTCCAAAAATTCAGTATGTACCTGAGATTTGGGAGAGAAATTATGTAAAGAAAGATCAATACGGATATATCTTTATCTTAACAATTTTATACAAATACATTTTCCACTTTTGCTTAACATTTTTCAAATGAAACT
This sequence comes from Artibeus jamaicensis, assembly GCF_021234435.1. NCBI lineage: Eukaryota > Metazoa > Chordata > Mammalia > Chiroptera > Phyllostomidae > Artibeus > Artibeus jamaicensis. The sequence continues at coordinate 48,422,848 of NW_026522030.1, forward strand.
ATAAGAAAAATATAATTGTGTTTTCATAACACTAATGTAAAAAGGTTTATTATAGAAACATAGAAGAAGGTTAAAGAACAGAGGAGCAATTAGATGACAAAATAGTAGAATATAAAGTTCTCTATTGAAAACAAGGGAAAAGATAGAATTGAGAAAGATAGAAATCCCAGATAAATGGATTAACGTCTCTTTACTTCCCTCCTCACTTGAGGACTCAGGAAAGGTTTGTTACCTGTTAACCACAGATTTGAAGAAGGCCCATCAGCTGCCTGTGTCTGTGAAAGGGCTCAGGGAATCTTTGAAGGCAAAAAAGCTTCAAAGATTACTTGGCAGCAAATTCATGCCATAGATTTAATGTTTCTGCCTGCCTTGCACATATATCCCTGCCCACAACCCAACTCTAGTAATGGAATCCTTCTTCTTGCTTATGAGCAGTCATGGGACAAGTTCTGAGCCAGTCATAGTCACAATGACTGTGTATTTGAGGCAAGTAGAAGCAATATGAGTCCTTTTTCAGGAGCTTTCTACAAGGAGTTGAAAGGAAAAACTTTTCCTTTTTCTAGTTACACTGGAATGAGTTGAGAGATGACTGTATGGCCACCCCTTTGACTGCCTCTCCTTTTTTTCTCAATAATTATCAATCTATTCAGCAAGAGACTAGGGGGGCAATTCAATTATGAGAAAGAGACAGGTAAAATTTAAAGACACTGGGAGAGGTGGTTCAGACAGGGTAGGGGTGAGCAATGGGGAAAAAGGCGGGACAAGTAACTGAATTACAATACATTTAAAAAATAAAAATTAAGAAAAATAAAGAGAGGAACAATTATAATGTACAAGTCCTACATTCCAGACCCTCAAGTTTCCCACTTATTCCATTCCATTTATTTTCCTCACTTGATGTGTCAATAAATAGATACACAGCCAGGGAACTGTTAACTGTGCCAAGACCCAAGTATCCATAGCTTTGAAGTGGGGCCCACAATTACAAGGAGGTTTAAAAAAGACTGAGCATTTTGGTATTGTAAAATCTAATAGGTAAAAATAAGCAGATATTTAAACTACCAAGAAGGAACACATAAACATGATCAAGTATCATTCTCCTTGATTTGTTCCTGATGTCTCATAATATATTTATTATCTGAATATTCAATTTTAACATTACCAAGTCAGTGTAAGTATATAGATGTTTAATATTCTATCTACAATGTGCATGGTTAACACCAATATAAAATGAATTTTTTACAGACATATGTAAAGTCCAAAAACATTCCTATACATTTTGATTAGCAAAAACAGGAAGCAAGGAATACAGATTTTTGCTAAGAATCACTGGGAAGGATTCAAAAAAGAGGTTGTCAACAGCCACTGTGGGAGAATAGATGAGTGTATAAGGAAATCAGTAAGTATATATCCACCTGTTATAATGTTGAGATTAGAGGTTCCTAGTGATTATATCTTGGTGAAAAGAATAGTTAGAGAGATGCATATATAACTTGTATATGATGCAATAAGGACACCTAAAAGCCTGAAAAATGATTTTAAAATATTTTAAATGCTGCCAGTTTTAGAGTATTTTGCAAGATCTGCTATTTTATTACCGCACTGTTTGATTTACCCCATAGAAGCGGTTGCAGTATCTTTATAAGCAGAAGCAAACATAGAAACAATGTAATACTTTCCAAGCAAGTTGGAGAAACTATTAAAAATGGCTAAATGGTAATAAATAAAATTGCCACAATAAAAAAGGTATCATTGCAGAAATAAAATCCCAGCATACAGTCTATTATTTTTCATTTTAACACTTATCTATAGTTCTCTGGCTATAGTCCTTAAAGAAATTTACTCTCTACAGTTGTTCTAATTATGTTTATCAAATGTGATGCATGTGTAATTAGATTTTAATAGGACCATAGCTCCTTGTTTACCAACTAGTTTAACAGGAGAGTAATTTATTGCTGATAAGGTATAGGATCTTCAGTTCCTCCTACTAAATAAGAACTGGAAATGTTTTTGAAAACCAATGTCTCGGCTAAAGTTTCTTTACGGAAAGCGAATCCCTGTAAGTCAAAGTGGGTGATTATTTTTCTCATGTTCTGAGTGGGTTGAGAACAGATACTAAGATGTTTAACAGTCCTGTCAATAAAAATGTTGTTTAAAAAAGTGCTGCCTAAAATTTTCTTCAAGTTAATTAAATACTAAGTGCAAATTTTCATGATAATATTATAACAACAGGTACATTTCCTCCTTGAGGGAAGTGTAAACCAATAACAATAACAAATTAATTTTTCATAAACATGAACAAGCCAGCTAACCAAATGTTGTAGTATTCAAAAGAAATAACATGTAAAGAAAGTGCAGAATTCTTAAACAATAGTTTCAAGGCAATTGAATCCATTACCATGTAAAGTCATTTTTTCCATGATAATATATTCAGTTCTTAATAATTATTTTTGATAAGAATATATTAAAAGGTATTTCACTATATCAGTGCAGAATGGTTCTTTTTTAAATTTAATCTTTATTGTATTTTTTTCACATGGTTCTTTCTAGGGCTGAAAATCATAATCCCTGCTCATATACTTATCTATCTCAAGTGAGCTGGTTTCCACTTTGATAATGATGACAGAACAATGAGTGAATGTTAATTGTTTCATTGACAGAACAGTTCCTTGAATGTTTGAATAGTAACTTGAGGCATTTTTGGAAAAGCAGACACTACAGGAAGCAAGGGAGATATGACTTCAATAATGTGCGTTATCATTAATACATATGCATGCCTTCCTTTACATATATTAAGCCAGATTTATTATATTCACCCTTTCGAATTTTACAGTAATAGATGGTGACTAAAAGGCACATTTAAATGAGTTGATGAAATAAGCTTTGAAAATTTTAATTAAATCACAAGACCATTGCATTTGACTGTTACAAACATCCTCATTCTCATACTATTTATTCCACAAAATATATAAAGCCATTTTGAAAACACCTCATTAATACTTATCAACTTTCTGTGCTTTAATTGTATGATGGAGGAGAACAACTGTAAATTCAGTCATAAAAACAAAATTTGTCACGTGAAGTTTAGGGGCAGGCAAACTAAGAAAAAACAGATGCTTCTTTAAAAAAATCAATTAGGATATCCGAGACTATATTTTCTAAAACATCCAGATCATAAAGCATCAGGATCAGCACATCTCTGTTCAGTCAGATTTTGATTAAAAGCATGAAAATATATTCTGTGCATATAAAAGTTGCCTACATCATTTGCTCCTTGAATTCTGCCATGTTTTTGAAGGCAGCAAACCCTAAGTACCTGACATTCATTTTGTCTCGTGGTTTCTATATGTAAGACATGACATGAATTAATTTCTATAACCTCCTGTAGCAAGGGTATAAACCGAGAAGCTACATGGTAGGATGCAAAGAGTAACAAATGACCCCTGCCCTTAATTAAGCCAGATACTTCTCCCAGAGAAAGATTTTATACATAAAACATAACTCTATAAGAGAGCATATAGAAATGTCAGTTGAATGTAGATCTAATTTTAAGCATTGTGTGAAATATATTTCTAGCCAAATTTTGTATCCTTAATCTTTATACTGAAAATTTTTCACTGTGTTACCATTCACTTTCAGTTGCTTGTGAATTTCATACACTCCCAATATCTCCAGTGAAATCTATCTTTCCTGATCTAATTTGCTGAACCATCCAGAACTCACATCTTCTATGGAAGTGTGCATAGCAGTGTAAACATAAACATGGCCTTTCAACTCAAAATCTCTGGGTTTCTGGCTCTGGCTCTGCCAGTGATGAGTCCTGTGGTTTTGAATACATTACTCACTATCTGTAACACTTTCCATCCAGTGCTGTAAGATGTGAATTATAATGGTGCACATTGCAATGTTATTGGATTAAATGAAGGAAAATATGCAAGTGTACTAAATTACACTGCCTGACTCATAGTAAGGGACAAGGTGTTTTGGCTGTTGTTGCTTATAGTCACATAGCATTCATCTACAAGCTTTTATATTAAATCTGGAGACAGTACACGTGTGCATTGTAACTATGGGCTTTGTTTGGGCAAACCTGCTGTGTACAATTGCTGACTGCACTTTAAAACTGTCATGACTTGATAAGAGTTGATATTTAATGTTTTTATTGGTAATTGTGATTAATATAGAATTGACAAGATAACAGTATGATTCATTTATCTAGAGTTATGCCTAATATTAATTTTGTATTCTATTCAATCTTTTCTATGTCTCAACATTATAATTTAGTGTATTTTTGTTAATTATTAACAAGTAAAAGGTGCATTAGCCTTTTATTTTTTATTTTACTATTTAGCATATGAAATTTTAATGAAAATCAATAAGATTTAATACAATCTCAATAAAAATGGGCAAAAGACTTGAATAAGTATTTTTCTAAAGAAGACATACAAATGTAAATGTAAACCAGAGTGAGGTGTCACCTCAAACTTGTTAGAATGGCTGTTATCACAAAGAAAGATAATAATAAAAGGCAAGTGTTATCTAGGATGAAAAGAATTAAAAATCTTTTTGCACCGTTTGGGGAAATGCTAATTGGTGCATGTATTATCAAAACCAGTATGAAACTACCTCAAAATATTAAAAATAGAATATATATATATGTATATGTATATATACACATACACACATTGCCAGGTCATACAGTGGTTTTATTTTAATATATACTATATATGATTACTATTAACTATAAGTAATATAAACATATTGTAGTTAATATTAATATAATAATATATTATTATATATGAATATAAGATCAATATAAATAATATATTATGAGATCTACTGTATATTTATTATACTGATATAATAATATAACTAATATTATTAATTATAATTACTTATTATATATTTATTCATAATGGCTAATATATAGAATACACCTAAATGTCCATTAAAAGTTAATTGATAGAGAGGGAAGATGGCAGTGAGAGAGGTGGGAGCTGAGTCTACTTCCCCCTGTACACGTGTGAAACACCTACCTGATTTTCTGAGCAACGGAGCGAACAGCCAACAGTACCCCAGCCTATATGAAGACTGGAGACCAAAAATTGTAGAGGACATTGAAAAATCAGACAAGTAGGTGGGAGCTGTGAATACCAGGATACCTGATGGAAGAGGAAAACCACCAACAAAGGAACCACCAATATATGACAACAGAAAGTAAAGGAGTGAGTGGTAGTCACATTAACTCAACCAGAATCTATCTGGAAATACAACTAAATGGTGGAGAAATCACTCAGAACAAACAATTGAACAAGAGCAGGGGAGAATCCTCAAAACCTTGTACACACAGAGGAACCAGCTTCAACAAAACCTGCCAACACCTGCACAACAGAATACAAGAGATGGTGGATGAAGTGACCCTCAGTTAACCAGTTGGAGGAAAAAAACACCAAAGAAAGACCAACAACAATCAAAAACCAAAGGCGTACATGGAGCCAACAAAAATGAAAGTTCAAGACCAGTGAGCTTGAGAGATCAAGAAGACGGCACCACTGAATCTCACAGGTTCTACCATAGAAGTTCACATCATAAACCCAGTAAGCCAGAACAGATCAATTTAAGAAGAAGAGGCTAACATTAGAAGAGTCTCACAAACAATGGGAAGACAAAGAAACAATCCCCAAATGAAAGAAAAGAAGGAAGCATCAAAAAGAATTCTAAATGAAATAGAGGCAACTCAACTATCAGATATTCAGTTCAAAGCAATGGCTATCAGGAAGCTCCATGATCTCACAGGGAATTACCAGAAACTGCAGGGAAACTACAATGAGCTCACTGTAAACTACATCAATATGAAAAAGGAAATAGAAACTATCAACACGGGCCAAAAGGAAATGAAGAATACAACTTCTAAACTGAAGAACACAGTAGAAGGAACCAAAATCAGGATTGATGAAGCAGAAGATTGGATCAGCAAGCTAGAGGACAAAGTAGAAAAAAAAACACCCAGAAAGAGCAAGCAGAGGAAAAGAGGCTCAGAAAACATGAAGAGGAATTAAGAGAAATGCAGGACAATATGAAATGTAATAATATCCGTGTAATAGGGATACTAGAAGGAGAAGAAGAGCAAGGGATAGAAAACTTATTTGAAAAAGTAATAATGGAAAACTTTCCTAGTTTGATGAGAGAAAAAGTAATAGAAATCCAGGAAACACAGAAAATTCCAATCAATAGGAACCCAAAGAGGCCCAGATCCAGGCACATCATAATTAAAATGGCAAAATTCCAAGACAAAGAGAGAATCTTAAAGGCAGCGAGGAAAAAATTAGAAGTAACATGCAAGGGAGCCCCGATAAGGTTAGCAGCTGACTTCTCAATTGGAACGCTCCAAGCCAGAAGAGAATAGCAAGAAATATTCCAAGTTATGAGAACCAGAGGCCCACAACCAAGGCTACTTTACCCAGCAAGGCTCTCAATTAAGACAAAAGGCCAAATAAGGAGCTTCCTAGACAAAAGAAGTCTAAAAGAATGCACCTTCACCAGTGAGCGCTGCAAGAGATGCTAAAGGGACTGCTTTAAGGAAAGGAAGACAGAGAGAGGAACACAGGTATGAAAATGGCAATGACAAGTACCTATCAATAATAACCTTAAACATAAATGGATTAAATACTCCAATCAAAAGACATAGAATAGCTGAATGGATAAGAAGGCATGACCCACACATATGCTGCCTACAAGAGACCCACCTCAGGACAAAAGACCTACACATAATAAAAGTGAAGGGCTGGAAACAAATTTTCCAAGCAAACAGACAAGGAAAAAAAAAAGCTGGGGTAGCAATACTCATATCAGACAAAATAGACTTCAAAAAAAGGTCTATAAAGAGAGACCCAGAAGGTCACTTCATAATACTCAAGGAAGGAATCCATCAAGAAGACATAAACATTGTAAATATATATACACCCAACATAGCAGCACCCAAATATGTCAAGAAATTCTTAGAGGACTTCAAGATATTGACAGCAACACAATTATAGTAGGGGATTTTAACACCTCATTGTCAAAAATGGACAGATCTTCCAAACAAAATATCAACAAAGATATTGTGACATTGGACAACGCCTGAGATGAAATGGACTTCACTGATATAAAGAGAGCTTTTCATCCAAAAGTAGCAAAATACAAATTCTTTTCAAGTGCCAGTGGAACACTTTCGAAGATAGACTAGGTAATAGAACACAAAACAAGCCTCAAAAAATTCAAGAAAAAAATATACCAAGCATTTTCTCCTACCACAAGGGACTAAAACTAGAAACCAACATCAAGAAAAACAACCCAAAACACTCAAACACATGGAGATTGAATACCATGCTATTAAACAATGAATGGGTCAAAAATGAGATTAGAGAAGAAATCAGAAAGTTTCTGGAAAAAAAAAAAATGAACTCACAACAATCCAAACCTTATGGGACACAGCGAAGGCAGTCCTGAGAGGGGAGTTCAAAGCAATATAGGCCTACCTAAAAAAAAAATATTTCAAAGAAATAACCTAACGCTACACCTACAAAAACTCTAGGAACAAAACAAAGACAACCCAGAGCAAGTAGAAGGAAGGAAGGAACCAAAATCATAGCAGAATTAAATGACATAGAAACTAAAAGCATAATTCTAAGCATCAATGAATCCAGGAGCTTGTTCTTTGAAAAGATAAACAAAACCAATGAGCCATTAAGTAGGCTCATCAAGAAAAAGAAAGAGGACCCAAATAAACACAATTATAAATGAAAGAAGAGAGATTAGAACTGATACCACAGAATTACAAAGGATTGTAAGAAATTACTGTGAAGAACTATATGCTAAGAAAGTTGAAAACCTAGGTGAATAGACAAATTTCTAGAAAAAAAAAATCTTCCAAAACTCAATGAAGAAAGCCTGAAAACAGCAATAACAGTTGATGAAATTGAAATAGTAATCAAAAAGCTTCTGACACACAAAAGCCCTCGACTGGACCATTTCACAGGAGAATTTTACAAAGCATTTAAGGGTGAGCTAACCCCTATCTGTCACAGATTATTCCAAAAAATCCAAGAAGATGGAAGATTCTCTAACTCTTTTTATGAATCCAGCATCATCCTAATCTCAAAACCAGATAAAGACATAACAAAGAAAGAAAACTTCACAGCAATATTGCTGATGAACACAGACACTAAAGTTCTCAACAAAATATTGACAAACTGCATCCAGCACTACTACATTAAAAAGATCATACACCATGACCAAGTGGGATTCATCCCAGGGATGCAAGGATCGTACAATATTCATAAATCAATAAATGTGATACATCACATAAGCAAAATGAAAGACAAAATTCACATGATCATATCAATAGATGCAAAAAAAGCATTTGATAAGGTATAGAACCCATTTATGATAAAAACACTTAGCAAAATGGAAATAGAGGAAGCATTCCTCAACATAATAAAGACCATATATGAGAGACGTACAGCCAACATCATACTCAATGGACAAAAACTTAGAGCTTTCCCACTACGATCAGGGACAAGGATGCCAGCTTTCACCACTCTTATTCAACATAATACTGGAAGTCTTAGCCACAGCAATCAGACAAGAAAAAGAAATAAAAGTCATTCAAATTAGAAAGGAGGAAGCAAACTGTCATTGCAGATGACACGATAGTGTACATGGAAAATTCCATAGACTCCACCAAAAAACTACCAGTCCTAATAAATGAATTTAGCAAAACAGCCAAAGTCAATACTCATAAATCAAAGGCATTTTTGTATACTGACAATGAAACATTGGAAACAAAAATCAGGGAAAATATCCCATTTAATATAGCAACAAGAAAAATAAAATACCTAGGAACAAACCTAACCAAGGAGGTAAAAGACATGTACTCAGAGAACTATACAACACTGAAGAAAGAAATTAAGGAAACCACAAACAAATGAAAGCATGTACCATACTCATGGATCAGAAGAATTAACATCATCAAAATGGCCTTACCACCCAAAGCAATTTGTGTATTCAATGCAATCCCTATTAAAGTACTAATGATATATTTCAAAGATATAGAACAAACATTTTGGAAATTTATATGGAGCCATAAATGACCCTGTATACCTGCAGCAATTTTGAGAAAGAAATACAAAGCAGAAAGGATCACATTACCTGGTATCAAACTGTATTACAAGGCCACAATAATCAAAACAGCCTGGTACTGGCATAAAAACAGGCACATAGACCAATGGAACAGAACAGAGAGCCCAGAAATCAACCCAACCCTCTACAGTCAATTAATATTTTACAAAAGGGGCAGTAGCATAAAATGAAGTAAAAATAGCTTCTTCAACAAATGGTGTTGGGAGAGCTGAACAGCTACCTGAAAAAATGAAACTTGATCACCAACTTACACCATACACAAAAATAAATTCAAGGTAGATAAAGTACTTAAATATAAGTTGTAACACCATAAAAGTCCTAGACAAAAACATTGGCAGGAAAATCTCTATGCAGAAACTTCTTCACAGAGATGTCCCTTAGAACAAGGGACATAAAGGAAATAATAAACAAATGGGACCTCATCAAATTAAAAAGCTTTTGCATGGCTAAAGAAAACAGCATTAAAATGAAAAGAGAATCAACTATATGAAAAAACATATTTGTCAATGATATCTTAGACAAGAGTTTAATCTCCAAAAAATATAAAGAACTTACAGGATTCCACTCCATGAAGACAAAAAAAAAAAAAGAACAATTAAAAAATGGACAAAAGACTTGAAAAGAACTTGAATGTTCTCCAAGGAGGACATTCAGAGGGCCCAGAGACATATGAAAAAATACTCAGCATCACTAGCTATCAGGGAAATGCAAATTAAAACTATAATGAGAAAGTACCTCACACTGGTCAGAATGGCCATCATAAACAAATCAACAAACAAGTGTTGGAGAGAATGCAGAGAAAAGGGAACCCTGGTGCAGTGTTGGTGGGAATGCAAACTGATGCAGCCACTGCGGAAAAGAGTGTGGAGTTTCATCAGAAAACTAAAAATGGAACTGCCTTTTGACCCAGCAATTCCACTGCTGAGATTATACCCAATGAACCCTGAAACACCAATCCAAAAGAACCTATGCATCCCAATGCTCATAGCAGCACAATTTATAATAGCCAATTGCTGGAACCAATCTAAGGGCCCATCAGCAAATGAACAGATCAAAAAACTGTGGTACATTTACAGAGTGGAATTCTACAGAGCAGAGAGAAAGAAGGAGGAAGAGCATGGATGGAAATGGAGGGGGGTAGAAGCAATGGAGAAATGTGGGTGCGGCTGGGGTCAGGGAGAGGGTTGGGGAGAAAATGCAGACAACTGTAATTTAACAATAAAGTATTTTTAAAATATCTAAAAATAATTTTTAAAAGTTAATGAATAGAGAAAATATGGTATATACATATGATGGATGGTTATTTGGCCTCAAGAAAGAAGAAAATTATGCAATATGTGACTACATGGATGGAACTTGAATAGTGCTAAATAAAATAAGCAAATTACAGATGAACAAGTATTGAATGATTCCATTTATATGAGGTATCTAAAATATTCAAGCACATAGAAGTAGAGAGTGGAATGGTGGCCACCAGCAGTTGGGACCTACATCAGATAAATAAACCACAATCTCTGGACATGGGATACAGGCAAGCATATATTTTAAAAATGCTTCACAGGCTATTCTTCTTCAGGAAAAGATGAAAACTACTGTATTAGTGAGATACTTACAAGGAAGAATAGACAGGACTTGATCGATTGGATATGGTGAGTTACAGAGAGGAGTTTAGAACAAATGGCCAAATTTATTTTTATTATAGGATGGATAATTACAACACTTATTAAAACAATGAATATATTGAGAGAGCAAGTTTTTGATCAGAAAATTGATTCTGCTTAAAAATGTTGAGTTTGAGGATCCTACTATACATCCAAATGCAGAACATGCAGGGGAGGCGGTTGGGTTTCAGATTTAGGGCCCAGGAAAAAACATCAGTTATGGAGTTGAGAAACTAGGAAGCATTTTCTATACATAGATGGTACCTGATATTATGGTATCATCTCTGGTACCATAATAGTGGATATGGTCTATTAGAAAAAGTTTATATCTGAGGAATTCCAGCATTGAATATGTATATAAGGTAGAAGGAACATAGAAAGAAAAATGAGAATGAACATTGTGATATATTTCTTATTCTTTTTTCTTTTCCTTCTTTTTTTTATTTCTAGTGTTGTTCAAGTACAGTTGTCTCCATATTCACCCCACCATTCCCCTTTGAGCCACCCATTCCTACCTCCCACCCTTGATCCTCCCCATTTTGGCTTTGTCCACTTGTCCTTCATACATGTTCCTTGACTTAACCCTTTTCCTTCTTTCTCTCATTATCCCCCTCCCCCAACCCCTCTAATTACTGTCAGTTTTTTTTTTTGTTTGTTTGTTTGTTTCAATGTCTCTGGTTATATTTTGCTCATTTGTTTGATTTATTGATTAGATTCCACTTCTAGGTGAAATCATATGGTATTTGTCTGTCTTTACCTGGATTGTATTGTGGTATATTTAAAGCCATGAGAATAGATTTCAGAAAGAGGTGGATGGTCAAATATGTTTATTTTTGCTAATAGATACAATAATACAGGTACTAAATATGTTTACATTTTTATCTGGAAAAATCAAATTTTCATGTGATTAAATTTCTTTCTATCTCTTATATATATTGAAATAGTACAAAAGCATCTGGAGCAAACTAAAAAAAATTAAAAAATAAGCCATAGTCCTAACAAATTTTCCTTGGAATTTGATTTCTCAGATTCTCACATTTTTCTCATTAAATTCACATCTTTACCTCTCAGTCCTCCAACATTCATTCCCTACTTTTTGTTCTTTGTTGATGGACTGATTCATTCTTACTAAGAAAATAAAAGTAGACAGAACATAACTATTTAACCTTCCTAATTCTTTTTTTATTGCTTATCTGCATCCATGCTCACAATCTTTCCTTGCTGTTACCATGGAGAAATATCCTTACTCCTATCTTATGCCAGGCCCTCCAGTTTTAAGTTGAATCTTTACTTATTTTTTAATCACAATCTACTATTTTTATGAACCTCCATCAATTCTGCATCATAATTTCCCCCTTTCTTAGACTCATCTGTCACCTTGGGGTTTTTCTGTATACTGATATGCAAACAAATGTCCCATTGGAAAATCATTATCCTCTTTTGACCCAAACCTGCCTTTATCCATCTCATCATTTAGTTTTCTTCTTGAGTGAAAATCCCTTTCTAAAGACTTTATTTATTATAGAAGTTTTAAAATGACAGCATATTAATTGAGGAGAAGGTAAAGAGATTTCTCATATAACCCTTCCCTGCACACCATGAGGAGTTTCTTTCATGATCAATGTTACCTATCTGAGGTGGTCTATTTGTTATAATTGATGAACCCATATTGGCCCATAATAATTACTCCAAACCCATAGTTTACATTATTGGTTATTCTTGATATTGTATCTACTAAGGTTTGGACAAATGTATGATGACACATATCCATCATTAAAATATCAAACACTATTTTCACTGTCCTAAAAAGCATCTGAACTCTGCCTTTTCATCCCAACCTAGCTTAACTAACTGCTGATCTTCTTAGTGTTTTCATAGCTTGGCTTTTGCTCCAATATTATATCTTTGGGATCATACAATAAGCTTTTTTAGCTTAAATTCTTTCATTTAGTAATATATATTTAAATTTTCTTTATGTCTTTCCATGGTGTCATAGCTCACTTGTTTTTATCACTGAATACTATTCCATTGTCTAGAAGTAACGCAGTTTATTTATCCATCACCTACTAAAAGATACCTTGGTGGCTTCCAAATTTTGTCAACTTTGAATAAAGCTGCTATAAACATCCTGTGCAGTTTTTGTGTGTGTACATGTGTTTACAAAATATTTCAACTTATTTGAGCAAGTATCAAAGAAGATGATTGTTGGATCATGTGGTAAGCATATGTTTAGTTTGTAAGAAATTGTCAAATTGTCTTGCAATATAGCCATACCATTTTATATGCTCACTAACAATGAAGAAGGGTTCCAGTTGTTTCACAGCCTCACCAGCATTTGATGTCAGTGCTCTGGATTTTGAACATTCTAACAGGTGTGTGGGGTTATCACCTTGCTTTTTTAATTAGCATTATCCTGAAGACATAGGGTATGGAGGATCTTTTCATATGCTTGTTTTTCATCTGTATATATTCTTTGGTAAGGTGTCTACTAAAGTCTTTGACCCATATTTAATTAAATTGTTTTTTTATTTATGAGTTTAGATTTCTTTGTATATTTTGGATAATAGCTCTTTATTAAATGTGTGTTTTGCAAATATTTTGTACCATCCAGTTGCTAAGTTTGTTGTTCTCTTGATATTTTCTTTTACAGAACAGAAGCTTTTGTTAAATTTTAATGATGTATAACATCAATTACTTCTCTCATGGATCATACCTTTGCTATTCTATCTAGATGACCCAAAGTAATCCAGGTTTTTTGTGTTATCTTTTGGAATTTTTATAGTTTTCCCTTTTTTATATTGATGTTTGAATCCATTTGGAGTTAATGTTTGAGGAAGGTGTAATACCTAAATCTAATTTTTTTTTGCATTTGATGTCTAGTTATTCAAGCGCCATATGTTCAAGATACTATTTTACTCCATTATGTTACCTTTGATCCTTTGTTAAAGATACTTTGACTATATTTTCCAATATTTACTGGCTTTCCTCTTTTATTGTTGTTGTTCAGTTACAGTTGTCCCCATTTTCCTCCCATTACTTGCCCCTACCATACCCACTTCTACCTCCAACGTTCAATCTTCCTCCCATTGTCTTTGTCCAGGGTTCCTTTACACATTTTTCTCGACAATCCTTCCCCTTCTTTTCCCCGTATTGTCCTCCCTTTTCACATCTGGTCACTGTCAGTTTGTTCTTTATTTCAATGTCTCTGATTATATTTTGCTCATGTACTTGTTTTGTTAATTAGGTTCCACTTATAGATGAGATCACATGGTATTTTTCTTTCACTGCCTGGCTTATTTTGCTTAGCGTAATGCTCTCCAGTTCCATCCATGTTGTCACAAAGGGTAGGAATTCCTTCTTTCTTTCCTCTGTGAATATTCCATTGTGTAATTGTACCACAGTGTTTTGATCCACTCATTTACTGATGGGTACTTAGGCTATTTCCAGTGCTTTGCTATGGTAAGTTGCACTTATGAACATTGGGGTGCATAAGTTCTTTTGAGGTGATGTTTCAGGATTCTTAGGATACAATCTCAGTGGTGGAATTGCTGAGTCAGGCATTCTATTTTGTTTCATTTCTATTAAATTCTTTCATACATTCAACACTGTCTTGTTAATTGTAGCTTTATGAAAGTCTTGAAGTTCAGTAGTGTTAGTTCTTCCTCTTTATTCTTCATTGTTTTGTTGGCTATTATGGGTCTCTTACCTCCCCATATTAACGTGCAGATATCCAGAAGACAACTGACTTGGATTTTGATTTGAGTTGCGTTGAATCAAGGGATCAAGTTGAGAAGAACTGACATCTTGAAATGTTGATTGAGTCTTAATTCATGAATATACTATATCTTTTCATTTATTTATTTTTTATTTCACTTGTTGAGTTTTATAACTTTTCTTGTGTGTATATTATACATATATTACTTGATTTATATCTAACTATGTTTTAGGGGTGCTAATGTAAGTTGTATTCTGTTCTTAATCTCAAATTCCTCACATTCATTGTTGGAATATAGGAAAGCAATAGACTTTTTTAATACTAATATTCTATCCTGTTACCTTGCTCTGATCACTTAGTAGTTCCAGTTTTTTGTTTATTCTTTTAAATATTTTATATAGATGGCCATGTTATTTGTTAACAAAGACAGCAGTTCTTCTTCTATATGAATACCTTCTATTTTCCTTGTTTCATTGTATTAGTTAGAACTTTCCATACAATATTGTAAAAGAGTAGAGAGAAGGGGACATCCTAGGCTTTTTGCTTATCTGAATAAAAAAGCTTTGAGTTTCCAACAATTATGTTAGCTGCAAATTTTGTGTAGACATTTTTAAAAGTCTCCTAGCTTTCTGAACATTTTTATTATGAATTGGTACTAGATTGTGTCAAGTGTTTTTTTTTCTGCATTTATTGATATGATTCTGTATTTTATTAGTTTATCCTGTTGATATGATGAATATCATGAATGAATTCTCAAATCTTGAATCAGCTTAGTATACCTAGAAAAATCCTACTTGTGTATGGTATATAATTCTTTATATATATTGTTGGATGGTTTGCTAATATTTTGTTGAGAATTTGTGTATTTGTGTTTATGAGAGATATTTCTCTGTAGTTTCTCTTTTTGGAATATACATTTTTAGACAATTATTTTTTCTTCTTTGCTCACTAGGCAAAATTCTCATTTTCTCTTCACTTGGAAGTAAAATGCAGAATGGTGTGTTCATTCCATTTCCCAATTTATGTCACACTATCAGCACTGATCTTCTCTTATATTCTTTATGTAACCCCATCATCTCCAGTTACCTCTCCTTCTCTAAGTAAACACTGAGATTAAAATTTATCTTTGAGTGTGTTGTATTCTCATAAAAATTTATAGTAATTTATTATGCATTACTTTTATTCCATATTTATGGTATGCTTAAGAGACTATATTGTTTTCCTTGTTTTTGTCTTCTATCTATGTATTAATCATTATCCATGTTGCTATTATATTTATCTGCTTTAGTTGAAATAGTTACATGAAACGCCATAGTATTTTTTACCACGTTAGTTATTAATGTCCCCTAGTAAGGCACACCTAGTTTCCCTCATCTTCCAGTTGTCCTCATGTACTTTATAGTACAGACAAGTATTTTCATATGCTTTCATTTTTTAACCTACTTGTGAATTTCCTTATGACATGCCCAGGAAGTATGCTGGGGAAAAAAGTAACTATCTTACTATCTAGTTAACTAAGTTACTAAAACAGACACATAAACATAGATATATATGTATTCAACTTGTAAGTACTTCCAGGATTCTCTCCAGAAGGCTTAAAATTTAATCACTTTTGGAAGAGAGGTCCTGTGTGTTCCAGACATATATTTTATTATTACTTTATTTAAAATGTTTTGTTTATGCAATTATTCTTTATTTTATAATACTATTTCAAATTTTTCATGCTTTACCTAATCTTCATTTTGGTATTGACCCATTTTTATGCATTTGAAATATATTTTAGTTATGTTTTTTTGTAAAATGTCATTAATTTCTTTCTTATTTTATTTTTCCACTTACTTATTTTAATTAATTGTATTGGAGTGACATTGCTTTATAAAATTATATAGGTTTCAAGTGTACAATTTTATGATACATCATCTGCATATTGCATTGTGTGTTTACCATCCACAATCAAATCTACTTTGTTTTTTATTGTATTTTTCCCATTACCATTTAGTCCACTTATACCCCCTTCATCCTAGCAATCACCCCATTGTTATCCATGTCCATGAGTCCTTTTACCTTTTTATTCAATCCCTCCACCTCTTTATCCCCACTCCCCTAGCTGTCATCTTGCTCTATCTACTTTAGTTACAATATATTTGAACCCTTTTACCCTTTGCAACTTTTACTCCTGTTTCCCTCTGGTAACCACCATAAGGTTGTGTGTGTCTATGATTTTTTGTTTGTCTGGGTTTTCATTAGTAGCTTTCAGTTTTATATTCCACATATGAGTGAAATAATATGGTTCTTGATATTTTCTATCTTACCTACTTCACTTGCAAGGGTATTTGTAAGATATATGCATATTGCCACAAATAGCAATATTTCATCTTTTCTTAAGACTGAGTAGTATTACATTTTACATTTGTACCACATCTTCTTTATTTAATCATATTTTCAGGGACACTTCATTTTTTCCAAATCTTCTCCACTATGAATAATGCTTCAATGAACATAGCTGTGCACATATCTTTGCAAATAAATGTTTTCAAATTTTTCAGATTGATACTCAGAAGAGGGGTTGCTGAGTCATAAAATAACTATATTCTTAATTATTTGAGTAACCTATACACTGTTTTCCAGAATTGCTATATCAAAATAAAAAGCCTTTTCATAATAAAAGAAACTACAAACAAAACAAAAGGCAGCCAATCAAATAAAAGAAGATATGTGTAAATGACAGCTCTGAAAAAGTTGTACTATCCAAAATATATTGAAGAATCTCATACACATCAACAAAATAATCCTCAAGCAATCCAACCTAAAAATAGGCAGAGGACCTGAACAGATTCTTCTCCCAAGAAGACATATAAATAGCCAATATATATACAAAAAGATGCTCAACTTCACTAGCTATTGGAAAAGTGCAAAACAAAACTACAATGAGACACTACCTCATACCTGTTAGAATAACAAATATTGAAGAGGTTGTACAAAAATAGAAAACTTTGTTATTTTAAAAAAATATGTGCTTCCTTTTTGTTATGCCAATGATCATCTTACAACTTCACTGAAAAACTTTTTTGGATTTTTTAAAGTCTTTTAAAATTATAATTTACATTCAATATTATTTTGTATTTGTTTCAGATGTGTAGCATAGTGGGTAGAATATCATGTATTTTAAAGAGTGGTCCCTCTTATGTTTCAAGTACCCCCTTGGCCCCATTCATAGTTATTATAATATTAGTGACCACATTCTTTATTCTGTAATTTATATCTCTGTGACTATTCTGCAACTACCATCTTGTATTTCTTAATCCCTTCACCTTTTTCACCCAGTTCCTCAAGCCTCCTCCCCTCTAACAACTGTTTGTTCTCTGTATCTGAGTCTGTTTCCAATTTGTTTGTTTTGTTCTTTAGATTCCACATGCAAGGGAAATCATAGGGTATTTATCTTTCTCTGTCCTACTTATTTCCCAGTGAAATTATTCTTGTAAGCATCACTATCATCACTACCTTCGTGTGAAATTTAATAGTCCATATTTATACTTATTTAACTTCTTAATTGCATACAACAAAATTTTGCATGTCAACTTCCTCAAGACACTTTCTTTGCTTTGTTTCTGACTCATTACTCTGCCAAATTGTATTCCTATACCACAGTTTTCCTTCTGAGTCTCCCTTCAGAGTTTCTCTTCCTGTGCTTTGACTCTAAAGACCAGAGTACCCTTAATAATTTTCCTTAACCCACATAATTTTGTTATTTATAATACGGCCACTTATTATAAATAAGGGGGCATATATTTATAATATATGTCTCTCTATACTCCTGGCAAGAAACCAGGAGTAGAGAAAGACAGAAATTAGATACCTAGGATGGACCCCTTGTGATCCCATCCTGTCTCATGGCTTCACACTCGATCTATAGGCTAAAAATTCCTAGGTTTATGTCCCAAGATCTGGCCTTTCTACTGAAAACCAGAATCATATATCATAGCTTAATTTTCTATATTTCCACCTGCATGCCTAAAAGTCTTTTGTAATCTAATAGGGCCAAGCTAGAACTATTTATCCAATTCTTACAAATGGGAAACTGGCTCTGCTCGTAGTCTTTTACCCCGATAACAGTACTGTCATTAACATAGTTTCTTATATCAAAATGCCCAAAGATTTGATTGATTGTGTCATTCATGTCAGCCAAGCTTGTTATTGCTTCAGGGACTTTACATATACTATTTCAATTTCTAGAACATTGTTTAAAACAAACCCCTTGAGACTTAATATTTCTCATACTGTGAGTCCCATTTAAATATTACTTTTTCAGAGAGGTCTTCCTTGACAGGTATTTCTCACATAGCCCACCTCTCAATTATTCTCTGCATTTAAGCAGCTTTTCATAGCATTTTCATCACCTAAGTTAAATTACTACATATTCAGTTCTTTATTTTCTGTATCTACAATAAAAATAAAAATAATTATGGTGAAGACTTTGCTGTTGTAATACAACACTAATGACTTTATTACCTAGATAAGTATGTTTTGATAAAAGGTTATACAAGTTTCTTGAAAAACAGCATGATACACAATGACTACATGTGTAGAGGTACATGGAAAATAACAAAGGCATGAAAGGTATGCATATGTGTCATTGTTAATGGCAAGAAACCAGGAGTAGAGCGAGACAGAAATTAGATACCCGGGAGGGAGTGATTTCTGAATGTGCAGAACTACCGGCTGGAGCTGTAGATACCTCCCCTGTGAGTGGTAGGCATGGATGCAGGACCTAAATATGAGCATGTGTATTAGAGACATGGAAATAAAGAACAAGCTGACAGTCACCAGAGAGGAGAGGGGAGAGGGATATTAGGGGAAAGAGGGGGAAGGGTCATCAAGGAACATGTATATGTTCCCTGATGTCTTTGGCCCCTGGACAAAGACAACAGGGCAGGGACTGAATATGGGAAGCGAGGGTTGGTAGGGCAGGGGAGAGGAAGGTGTGAAAAATGGGGACAACTGTAACTGAAGAACAATAAAAATGAAGTTATATTTTATTTAGTAGATACACTGTTAGGTCAGGTACTTGATCTGAACTAAGATCTTTGGAGTGTAAATATCATAGGACATTTAAGGCTCAAATTTGTTTTGTAAATAACCCTACATGTTTTGCTTGATTTTAAAGAAGCTGAGGAAACAATATGTTGTGGAAAATAATGTATGGAATTTAGAGTCACAAGTATTAAGTATAGTTCCTGGTTTCCCTGAAAACTGGTTGTAATACTGGCTGTATTAATCTCATTTATTCCTTAACTTCTGCCATCCAATATTCCATATCTGAATAAGTGGGAATAATTATGTGAAGGTCGACTCTAAGGTAGGTCATGATGATAAGTACACATGCTATTTTCCCTCTTCTCCTTAACAACGCTTTACAATGAATCATTCTTTATGAATATGGAAAAATGTTGTAAATAACAATAACATTAAAAGTATTCTCTATTTATTAAATGATAGCATCAGAAAATATTTGGAAGTGTTTAAAATTTTTTGAGTTATGCCTGCTTCAGTGATTTTGAGGAATCTTTTTACTAATAAGCTAGATGCTATTTTAAAAAGGAATCTCATGTCACGTAGTAGTGATTATTGTTTGTTCTTGTTCAAGTATTGTTATGTCAAGTGTGTGCACTTAATGGATAATACTGGATATGCCGTCAAGTATGCTTGCTCTCCAATTCAACACTTCTCTCTTGTAGAATTCTACATAAAACAGATAGCTTCAGCAAAGCATATGTGTGGTGCAGATACTTAGTAACATTAATGTCAAATGGCTATTTCAAATGTCTCTGTATGTTTTATAATAAAATAAGTCACTTAAAGTTTCACTTTCCTTGTTAGACGAAAATGATGGTAAGCAGGGTCTCAGGATATTTCTCATGGGTTTATGCTTTAAAGAAAAGACCTAATTATATGGGAGCTTTTGAACTGTCAATTTAAATATGTCTCAACAAAACAGTTAAGCATCTAGGTGACTTTGGGTCAAATTCATGACTTGCTACACCAGGTTCACCAGTTAGTAACTTGTGACTTTGAACAGGTTAATCAAACTTTGTGAACTCAGATTTCCCAATTTTTAAATAAATTAGTATAATTATAATACTAAGTTCATTTATATATGTGAGAATATAAGAGTATAGTATATATAGAGTACATAGAACAATTAATATTTACTATTATCTAATAAAATGATGTTATTAATCATTATATTTATAATATGACATAAATATAATATAAATGCTATGTTTATAATATTGTTTATCATATTACATTATATACTGATATTTATTATTACCATTGTTATTTTATTAACCCAGATGTCTCCATTAAATATTTATGAAAACCAACTATTTTTAATCAGTCAGGTATGTACAATTTCTTAGCACAGTCATTGCACTTAGCAGCTTTGATTTTCATTCTGTTTATCAGGGGCCTTAAGGTTCCTGAAAGTCTGTAAATCTGTTTTGTATTTGTGTTCTAGTGCCCAGCATATTGTTTGCTCCACGATGGCCCTGCATTCAATATTGGTTGAATAATTGGGTGACTCTTCTTCATATAACATAATGTTATCTGAGAACATTTATTTAAACCCTCTTTGAGCAAACGTCTTGTTTGGGCAGCAATTTAAATCATTTTCTTATTTGTAAGAAACTTGTTTTCATAAGATATACCTATGCATTAAATCATTGATGATTTGTATGGTTTTAGGCAGTGGTAAATGCTGGGGCAATTGAAATTCATTTCATGATGTGATTTGTATAAGAACTAAAGTGGAGAAAAACTGCAAATATTAAATTACATTCTCATAACATTTATCATCAAGTCTCTGAAAAGACGCGTAAGAATAAATCTCAGGAACCCTTAAAAACTCATAAAACTGAGCTCATCTTCTGTAGGCGAGATGTAGTATACCTTCAGCCATTTAGGGCGAGGCAGGTTCACACAGTATTCGGTCTGATGGAAGAAAATTCAAGGAGTGGGAGTGTCTGACATGCCTTTATTCTGTAGTGGGGCAATCCAAGCACACTGCAAGCCACGTGTCTCACCACAGGAAGTCCAGACTCCCTTCCACACTGAGTACACACAAAGCTGGCAAGGTGCCAGTACTGAACTTCTAGTTCCACAACAACTCCATTCTATGCACGTGGGCCCCTACACTAAAGTTGTTTGAATATTGCTAAGCTGTTTGCTTGGACATCCGGGAAAGAGATCCTGACTGACTCCATTTTCCTTATAACACCATTCTATTCTTCAAGATTTTTTTCCTACATGACACATGGTTAATTTTAATTTGGAAATTGATTAGACTGCCTGATTGATTGCAGTGATTGCTTTTCTTGTTTTGAGCAAGGTGATAGCATTTATACTTCTTATTAAAAGTTGATTAGTATTTAACACTGTTTGTCTTGTTGAATGTTGCATAATAAATTTTAAAGCCAAAACCTGCATGGCAATCACTATATATAAATACAAAGTAAATGACATCTTCAAATGGTGTAAAAATTTTTAAGGCATAATCTTCAATGTTTACACAACCCTGAAAAATATCTCATTAAGGGCAGTAACTCTGTGGTCTTAAAGAAGCTTGTTTTTTGTGTGCGTGGATATGTTTGTGATGTTAGCTTGGAAATAAATACAGCTTCCTTCATCCCTAGTACATTTAGAATTTGCATAGCATAAAACTGTACAGTTATCCTATTGGTTTTACTTTCCTAAGGATTGTACCTATGATTAAAGTATACTATGAATTAACATGTGTATGGCTTTTATGTACAGACCTATCTACATATGCATACTGTTGTGATGCTTTGACAGAAATATTTAACTGTATTTTGGAATGGGTTTTCCAGTGGAAATGGGTACACCCAAATTCCTGAAGCAGATTGCACAAAATGCTATCACTAAGAATATACCTATTTTGTCCACTTGTTGAAAAGTTCTTAGTGAGCATATAATGTCATATGGCTGCTGAATGAAAGGGCTTATGGATGGTGTAGCACAAGAAAAAAAAAAACTGACCTTTAGTTGTGCTTGGGTTTGACTCTCCTCACTGTGACAACAGTCATTTTCAGAGAAATCAGGACAGTTTCTCCTGCCTGGCTTAGAGTGGACTGCCTGTGACCACTGGGGATCATACACATTGCATACTTTTAAAGTTAATGCAGAGGAACTAAAAACCCCTGAATGACTGCAAAATACATGGAATGCATGGGTATGCTCTGGTTAAGGTCTATCCAGCCACTGCAGGAGACATCCGCCCTGAATCTCATGGCCCATTGTGCAGAAGGAATATCACTCTGTTGACAGCAGACCATTGAGATTAGTGGAAGTGACATGCACATGTGGAGGAGTGTCAGGCAGGCAGAAAAAAATAATGAGCAAAATGGAAATTAAGTGACCTCCTAGCAGCAGATGAACATGATTCAATCAGCAATGGAAATCAATGAGCTGAAAGGAACTGGCAGGGAAAATCAATGAAAGAATAATGCACTGACCAATGAACTTTGTCCCCGTTTGTATTCTTGTCTGACTGTAGCAATCTCAATATTCAAGTATAGCTCTTCCAGATCATTCTAGCCCTTCTATTTATATTTAAATTCTCAGCCACCTCTAGCTTTCATGCTATCACGCATCAGGCTCTGGACGATTTCAAGCATTTAAGGATTATGTAATTATTATTCCCCTCACAACCTATGGGAAAGCAGCAGAGATTAGCCTTCATCTGAGAGCCTGGCTCTCCAAAATATGGAAGAATGGAGATTAGCAAAAAAGTTCAGACTGGGTCTCAGGGCATGCAAGCAAGTTTTCAATCTGCCATTAAATTGTATCTCTGTGTTACATACTTAAGCTTTGAATCTTAATTATAATGGATATTTTATTATATGTAGACCTCTTAAAGAACTACAACACAACACGTATCAAGCAAAGAGCTAGAAAATGGCATGTCTCCCAAGATCCTGCAGTTTCTAAGTTATATGTTATCAACAGTGGGTTAAGCAAATGTTATTTTTTTTAAGTTTTTAAAAAAGATATCTATTGATTTATTTGTTTTCAGAGAGAGGAGAAGGGAGGGCAAAGAAAGGGAGTGAAACATCAATTGTTTGCCTCTTGTTCACCCCCAAGTGGGGACCTGGCCTGCAACCCAGGCATGCGCCCTGACAGGGAACTGAACCTGTGACCTTCCAGCTTGCAGGCTGGTGCTCAGTCCACTGAGTCACAGGCAGCTAGGGCAAGTAATTGTTATTACTGAAGGAAGGGGCATCATCTTGTTTCAAGGGCAGGTAAGACTGGTGAAGTCATGGAGCATTTAAAATAAGATTTTAGGTTTTATGATTATAAACCTGGAGCAGTAATAAGCAACTCATGGGAATGAGTAATGCTACAAATTCAACAGAGATTGAAGCCTAAATAATTATAATGTAGGGTTCTGCCTTGCAGTGTGGTCTTCCACAACCATAATCACTCCCTCTGCTTCTGCTTCCTATTTCAAATCACAGTTATATGTTGTTTCTGCAGATCCCTGTGAGACTATAGTAAGAAAAATTCAGGAACAGTTTAAAAGAAAATGTAAGGTACCATGATTGGGAAAATAGCAACAATAAATACACATAGATAGTGTTAACAAATGGAGACAAAGGGAGCCATTTTTTAAAGCTTAGATATAAATTTATGAGTAGATCTGATACTCTGTCACATTTTGGGATTCTAGTTGAACTTTTTCCTCTCATTTATCAGCAGGAAGTGATGTTTTTCCTGATTGATAATGCTGTGGTCACTGATTAAATATTTCAGCCCATCACTATTTCTGTTTGTTTCCATTAAGTCTCTAGCTGTTTCCTTGGTTCTTTTCCTAAGTATATTACATAAGCCTGGATGCCCCACCTATGATTTGGGCTCCTTTGTACCTCCCATCAAATTTAGCAAAGTGGATCATTCAAAAAATAAGTGCTTAAAATATTGTTTTTGTTAATGTTGATAATGAATTGCTGACTTGTTTTCAGTATTTATTGGCAACGTGTAGCATTTTAACATTAACTACTTTAATCTTTACTAAATGATACCAGTCAATTTTTCACTTTCGTATTTTAAAAAGCCAGGATGCAGAACAGGGAAGTCAATTTCCTAGACTGCAAGACTTATTATTAAAAAGGCCAGAGCCTTTCAGCTTCTCTTCATAGCCATTCTGTGAGAAAAGGAAATCTTAAATATGGAATTCCCTTGGGAATAAAGGTCCCTTTTAGTAAGGTATTTTTAGAGTAATTCCTTCAGTACCCTCAGGATTCTGCTTTTGGTCCGAACATCCTTCTTTAGAGAAGGAGATTCCCCTCAGCTCATATTGACTGACCCCTGCAAGCTTTGGACCTGGGTGTCACTTTACTACTGGGTTCCAGCATTCTGCAAACTGCTGACCTATGAAAATTAAACTTTTTCCTGTGAAATGTCATTTTTAAAATATGCACATTTACCTGTCTTGTACAAAGTGGAAAACAAAATAGGGCTAATCAGAAGTCCAGACAGGGCCATTTTTTTTAAGGATACTGTAGTAAGTACTTAATCTTTTAAAACATTTTTTGTATTTTGTTTTTTATTCCTTGTTTTATTGGTGAAAATGAAAAATATGTCTTTTATTTTCTTAGTATTTATTCTAATTGTCTCATTTTCCCCCTTTTACCCCTCTCTACCCAGCCCACCTCTCTCATCCCCAGTCAATCAGTATGTACTTTTATTAAAAATGTTTGCTTCCTATTTCAAGTATGGTATAGTACATGCACGAAATATCAATTCTGGTTCTGTATATAATTTGGTTCAAATCTACTGCTTACTCTATTTATGACCCCCCAAACTTTTAAATCAGATTATTAGGATCCATTATGAGAAAATTAGTAAGACAATCTGACAAGGGGCCTTATTGCTATAAACAATAAAATTCAGGCAAATGCCTATCACAGTTAGTGCCTGTACATAGTAGGCACACATAATGCTTACTCATGTTCCTTGTACTAACCAACTGTGTAACAGAATAGAATGCTATGTAAGAAAATATATGTATTGCTTTTATAAAAATAACTATCAGCTATTTTAGCTCAACAAAGTTTGTATTTATTTATTTCTTACACCAACCAAAACCTCTAAAATCTGATTACAGAACATCCAGTCAAAAAACCAGAAGCAGAAGAGGATAACATCTTTATAAAGATAAGGGTCAAGTGAGAGGAAAGGGTAATAAATAAAATAAAGGTAAAATTATAACTGGGACAGTGTTCTAAGGTCAATAGAGACTGTTTGAGAAAATGATAGATGTGAAGAATAAGTAGATGTTAAATATTAAGGGGAAAAACCAACTGTAGCAGGAATCAGATAAGACCTATTAGAGCAGGTGCAGAATAAATATGAACATAAGACTTCCAGGTAAATGAACATTTACTGAGAGCATTCTGTTCAGGACTCAAGCACC
The DNA here is from genome assembly GCF_021234435.1 of Artibeus jamaicensis. NCBI lineage: Eukaryota > Metazoa > Chordata > Mammalia > Chiroptera > Phyllostomidae > Artibeus > Artibeus jamaicensis. The sequence continues at coordinate 48,448,898 of NW_026522030.1, forward strand.
AAAATAACTTGGAGCTCAGGAAATAGTAGCAACATGAAAAAAAAAAAGTAATAGAAGACTGTGGGTTGATTATATGTAGGCTGTTACCTTAGGAAATCAGTTACCAGCATCAGAATGCCTTAGTCTTAAAAGGGACAAGTGTATAAAGAAGAGACAGAACATCTGTCAGATAGAACTATGAGGGATATTTAAGAAGGAGTCCCTGAGAATAAAATGATGGTTACTGAGCTTAGACTGTTGAACAGAGACAGACAAAGATATAGAAGGAAACAACATTCCTGAGAGAAAACACATCATTGTTGGGAGGTGACAGAAAATAGGTCTTAACTGGAACTAAACTTTTGTGAATTGAGGCTCTGTTGGGGTAGGATCACATGTATTCAATCTGGAATACTTTTCAACATGGAGATGATTTAATACCTACCATATAATGCAATAGAGCTAGGAGCACAGTTTCATAAAAATTAAAACAACAAACTACCTTTCTTATCTCTCTTTTGCATAGAATATGAACATTAGCATTGGTAAATAGAAATAATGTTAGTTAGGAATATGTTGAAAATTGGAAAATAGATAATGCTTTAAAGTAGAATATTGTCCTAAAATCTTAAAATAACAAAGTATATTTTACATTGTAATTTTTGCTTTTAATAAGCAGGGTATAAAAATTTATGAACAGTTTGAAATTAATTATACAAAATCCACATATAATAACAAAATATTAAAAATAGTAATATCTCCATGGTAGATATATACTTGTATATGTACACAAACAGATGTATATAAATTTTCCTTTTCTTTTTTAATGATCTATAATTTTAAACTTTATCTACAATTGGAAGGTAATACTTTTGCTAATGAGAAGAAAGTAATTACAATAACAGGAAATTGTTAGGATTATATTAAAACAGTTTTCTATGAAAAAGCAAAAACTTATAGAAATCTGAAAGTATTTTATTTAAATTGATTTTCTTACTAAAATTTAGTTAGGTGACTAATGCATTCAAAGCTAGACACAATTTCATCACAATTTCAAAATTTTCAATAAGTTCACAGATGCAGTGACATTTGTGGAGATAGTATCAAACCTTTATTCAATGTGAAAATATTTTCATATATCCCCAATATTTTTGAATATTTTAAGGCACTTGACAAATCTTAACATGTGGGACATATCTGGAAAAATAATTAGCTCTTCATTTCTTCATGTGTTGTGTTAATGATCTCTGTATGAACACAGGCCAATATTTCCTAATTCACTGTAGGATATCAACTTTGCACTAGAACATCTGCTATACAAAGCATACAAATCTCTGTGAGAATAGTAGTGTCCAGGTTTTCTCAGATAGGTTTAGCCTTAACTTTCTGCTACCACACTTCTGCCAAAAATCTAGTTAAGATAAATGCTACTAAATCAGGTAATGATTTGAAAAAAACAGCTATGATTTGTTATATCCTCTCTATAAATGTTATCAATAAGACTTGGCTTAGTATTTTATAGATCTTCATTAACTTGGTTTACAGTAGAATTTGACCATTAGGTTAAGGTATGATGCTTGCAGTAGACAGAATTTTGGCCTCCATCATTTTGTCCCTGGAGTTATGCATGTAGATGTGTTAGGTTACATAGCAAAAGGGACCTTTCACATGGAATCAAGGTTATAGACAGTCAGATAGGGAGATAATACAGGATTATTTGGGTGGGTTCAATGTAATCAGTAAAGCTCCTGAAAGCAGAGAAATTTCTTCAGCTTCATTGGTCAGAAAGCCAGGGCTGAAGAAGAGGCAAAACAGATGAGTCAAAAGGAGAGATCAGAAAGATTTATAGCACAGGGGTAGGACTTGACCCTGGTTTTTGGAGTTGAAGATATAGAAAGGGGCCCAGAAGTTAGGAGAATGAGGGTGACCTCCACAGGCTGAGAATAATGACTCCTGCAGGAGAGTTAGTAAGGTAAGAGGGACCTCATTCCACAATCAGGAAGAACTGAATAAACTTGGAAATGGATTCTCTACAAATACCCAAAAAGAAATCTAGTCCTGCCAACACATTGATTTCTGCCTTGAACATTCTATGCAGAGAACCTAGCTGAGCCATAATGTACTCAGGCTTGTGACCTGTAGAACTCTGAGGTGATATATTTGTGTTGTTTCAAACCGCTAAATTTGTGGTAATTTTTTTATAAAGACAATAGAAAAACAATACAGTGCTGTGCCTCTGGTTTTTATATTGGATCAATATAATAATGGTCATATGAAGAATGCTTATACAATTTTAAAATATATAAGATCTTTCCCCTGTAGAAGACAATATATGATATGGTCCTATCACATTTGACAATAGTAAGAGTATTATCACTTATCTCACCATCAACAAAATGAAAAGGCAGCTCATGCAATGGAAGAAAATATTTACAATTTACATATCTAATAAACAGTATCCAAAATATGCAAGAAAGTCATACATCTAAGTAGCAAAAATAATAATAATAATATAATTTTTAAATGGGCAAAGGATTCAAAGAGTTTTTTTTTTCCCCAAAGGTAAAATGAAATGGCCAGCAGGTATATAAAATTGTGCTCAACATTTGCATTTTATCAGGTAAATGAAAATCAAACCAAAGTGACATATCACCTCACACCTGTTAGAATGGCTATCATGAAAAGAAAAAAAGAAAGAAGTGTTGGCAAGGATGTAGATAAAAGGGAGACTTTGTACATTGTTGGAATATAAATTGGTGAAGTCACTATGGATTAAAAATAGAATTACCATATGATACAGCAATTACCATATGATTCCACTTCTAGGTGCTTATCTGAAAAATATATATATATACACACACATATATATATTAACCTTGGGAAAAGGAGTATGCCTCTACCATGGTCACTGCAGCACCATTTACTACAACCAAGATATGGGGGGGACCCTGTTTTCAACAATAATTGAATAAATGAAGAAAACAAATAAAGAAAAATACAAACACAGTGGAATATTATTCAACCAGGAAAAAGAACACAGTCCTATCATTGGCGACAACATGGATGGACTTTGAGGGCATTATTCTAAGTAAGGTAAGTCAGACAGAGAAACACAGATACTATATGATCTTATTTTATTATATAACACAATTAGACAAGCCAGACAGAGAAAGGCAAATACCATATGGTATTGCTTATATGTAGAATCTTAAAAATATTTTTAACTCAGAAACACAGAGTAGTAAAGCAGTAGCCTGGGGTTGGATCATGTGGGACAAAGAAAAAAAAAAGATTTGTTTAAAAGGTACAAAATTAAAGTTATAAGATAAATAAAGTCTAATGACCTAATGTATTTCCTGGTAACTATAGTTGATAGCATTGTATTATATAATTGAAATTTGTGAAGAGAGTAGAACTTAGATGTTATCACATATCAAAAATGACAAGTACGTGAGGTGATGAAATATGTTTATAACTCAATGGGGGGGGGAGTCCACTTGATTTACAAGTATGTTTACTAAAGCTGGGGACTGTGGCTAAAGGCAGGGCTTCAGATAGAAGAGCGACAGGAGACAGCCTAGGCTGGGCTGCTTTGGCTCATTGAGAAGTCAGAGAAAAGGAGGTCTTAAGAAACAGGTTCAGGGGTTAGCCTGGGACAAGCTGCCACTGCCCATCGCTCTCCTGGTTGCAGGTCTTGTGAGGCCTCTCAGAATTTAGGAGATGTGTGCCTATGAGGAAAGAAGGGGAAGAGGAAGGTATGGGAATGCTCCTTGGATAGAGAGGGTACTGGGAATTTTTTTCACAATGGGTACATACATTAATTCACCACAGTGTACCTTGGAAATATTTTATGATTGTACTTAAAAGTATACTTTTAAAAATGGTGACATGATCATGGATCATACATTAAAGTTACTGCCGAATTGATGTGTTAAATATAATATAAAATAAAACTTTATTAAAATATAAAGAAAATAGAGGGAATATTTATCAGATTTTAGAATCTGGATGATTTTATAAATTTGAGAATAAGGGAAGGACATTTTTCTCTGCCTCTCTCAGGGCAGCTGGTTGGGCCATCTCGTGGGGTTGCTTTTCAGGATGCAGGACTGGGGCAGAGCAAAGGAAGGCAGACTTTCAAGCATGGCCTTCACTCCCTTTCCTGGGTCTCACAAACGAGAGTTCTAGCTCTTGGCCACCCACTGCCTGCACAATGCAAGGTCTCTGAGAACAGTGGTCTTATCTAGCTTGTTCAACACTGTACTCCAAATTACTAAAATTGTGCCTGAATCAACAACTTTTGGAGATGGGAGCGAGGAATAAGAATCTCAGAATAAATGCAGAATGGTATCAGGTTCAGGTGCATCTAACAGAACAAATGAAAATATCTTCCAAGGACCCAAGATGGCAGAGGAGTAAGTGGAAACTACACTAACCACCTCCCAGGACCAATCTGGAATTACAACTAAATTGTAGAGAAATCATATAGATTAACCAACTGAACAATAGCTGGAGAGAAGCCTTATAACCACAACAGGCAGAAGAAAACATTTCATCACAATGTGACTATTAGGGAATTCAGAAGAGATATGAGAGAACTGGCTCTGTTCCCACGAGTGGCAGCTGAAGTGCTGGAGAGAAATTCCAGTGGCTGAGGGGTTTCCCTTGAGAAATGTGGGTGAAGCCTAACCTGGACTCATCAACCTATATGGCATCAGAGCTGGAGAGGAGCCCAGATAACATGCAGCTGTGAAAAAGTGGTGGGGCCTCTGTCTGTCAAGGAGAGACAGTTGGAGACACAGAGAGCTTCTTAAAGGACCAATGCATAAAATTTCACTTGCAGCCACTTACCCTTGGCTCTAGCAGAGGGGAGGCAGAATGGACTAGAGATGCTTGAGGAGAGTCTGGGGATGGTAGTTTTGGGAAGAGAACTGAGGGAACAGCTGCAAGGATCCCTGTGCTGAGTCATTCCCCATTTTGCATGGCAAAACAGTCCCCTCAAGTGGCATCATCTTGAGGGGAAGCAATAGCCCTGCCTGAGGGAATTGCTGTGCCCCACCCTGTGGTGTTTAAGCCTTACTGTTAATTACAAATTGACCAGATTAGGAATTGAAGGAGACAGCCACAGACTATGGATCGATGGTAGTCTTGAACAGCCTCCCTAGAGCCAGACTGGGACACCACCTGAAATTACTGGGGGCAGATCCAGAAAGAGAAGACAGTAGGAAACACTAGATCCTAATTAGATAAATTCCATCGTGGTCTTCTTAATGATTTGTGTTATTTCTTGCATAGCTTTTTAACACTCATTTCTTGTCCTTCAAGTGCATGCTTAGTAGATCACTACTTTTTATATTATAGTTTGTTTCAAATCTATGTTTTACTCCTCCTGTTTCTTACTCCATTTTACCTTTTTCTTTCCTTTGCTTATTTTTGTTTTAAATTTTATTTTGTTTCTTGCTACATGTTTTTTTCTATTCTGAAGTCTTATTATTTCTTCTCCCTCTAACCTTTCACTAGCATTTTTTTTTTGTTATTGGTCATCTCACATTCTTTTTCTCATTTTTAAAATTCCCTTATTCTCTCTTTCTACCTTTATCAATAGTTGCTGTTGGTTGTGGCTATGGTGGTGGTTGTTGCATTTCTTTAGTTTTACTTCGAGATTTTTGCCATTTTTGTATTTCAAATCCAAATTTCACTATTTCTTTCTCCAACTTCATTTTGCCTTCCTCCTGTCCTTTCTTTCTCTGGCTTTAAATTTTAATTTTTCCCTGTCTTAGCCTAATTTTTACTTTAAGAATTCCTTCTCCCTCTATCCTCTCAAATTCACTTCTCTTTCTTCTAGACATCTCTTAAGTTTTTTTTCATTTTTCTTTCTTGTACCCATCCTACCTGTATGAATCTTTAATTTATTTGTTGTCGATAGTGACTTAGTGGGTCTTCTTCTCCAATTTGGTTCTTATTTTCTTTCTTTCTCTCATACACACATATATTTATATATAAATATATCGCCGTGCTGGTGTGACTCAATGGATTGTGTTCTGGACTGAGAAGCAAAAGGTTGCTAGTTCGATTATCACTCAGTGCACATGCTTGGGTTGCAGACCAGGTTCCCAGTAGGGGGCATACAAGAGTCAACCACATATTGATACTTCTCTCCCTTTCTTTCACTTTCCCTTCCCCTCTCTCTAAAAATAAACAAATAAAACCTTTAAAAAATAAACATAAATATAGATATATGAATAAAAACATAAATGTAAATACATAAAAACTTGTGTAATATATAAGTATAAATCTATATAATATACATGTAAGATATGTATACTGTATGTTTACATATGGCATAGATAAAATATATTTATATTTACATATTTTATATGTATAAAATATTTACATACATTTACATACTTATATGGATATAAATACTCATAATATATAAGTATAAGCATAGATATAACTTTATGAATACATAGATAACTATAAATATTATATATAACACATATATTTATAAAATTTCTATTTAAACCTAATACTATACACTTCCCTATTCTTACTCCACTTGGCATTTTTCCCCTTCCTTTCTTATTTGCTACATAAATTTTACTTTCTTTCTCTCTTTGCCTTCTCTCTAACCTCTACTCTTATTACCCCTCTCTCTACCCTCTCAAAATCATTTTTATTTGTTAGTCATCTCTTGTTCATTTCATCTTTCTTTTAATAGCCTTAATCTCTTTACACCTTTATCAATACTGGCTCATTTGCTGTTAATAGTATGATTGTGGCAGGAATCATATTTGCAGGTGTGGATTTGTTTTCTGGGCTGTTTGGTTTTGTTCTGGCCAGCATTCAAGACATGGTGGGCAGAATGATTCTCAGTCAACTAGCCAGAGAGAAGGACCCAACAAAGAATGACCTGACAACAACCAATACCCAATTACAACCAGAAAGCCTACATAAACAGCATACAGGGCATCCCAAGAGCATCAAGATTAGGATATCAAAGAGACTGCACCATTGAATTCCATAGATTCTCTACCACAGAAATTCACACCAGGAAGAGAGGGAGTCTCTGAAGAAGCAGAAACAAACAAGAAGAGTCACCTAAAATGGGGAGACAAATAATCCCCAATCAAAAGGAAAGGAGGAATCTCCAGTAAGAGTGCTAAATCAAATAGAGGCAAGCAAATTATCAGAAATTGAGTTAAAAATAATGGTTATAAGGACACTTAATGAGCTCGGTGAGAACTACAAAGAACTTCAGGAAAGCTACAAGGAACTTGCTGTGAACTAGACTGGCATGAAAAAGGACATAGAAACTATGAATAAGAGCCAGGAGGAAATGAAGAATACAATATCTGACATGACGAAAACAGTGGAAGAAGTTAAAAGCGAACTAGATGTGCCAGAGAATCTAATCAGCAAACTAGAGGACACGGTCAAAAAACATTCCCAGATAGACCAACAAAACAAACAAACATACAAGCAAAAATAGACTCCAAAAGAATAAAGAGGGTTTAAGGGAGCTGCAGGACAACATGAAATATGATAATATTCATGTCATAGGGATAACAGAAGGAGAAGAAGAGGAGCAGGAGATAGAAAATTTATCTGAAAAAGTAATAACAGAAAACTTCCCTAACTTGATGAGCTAAAAAGTCATTCAAGTCCTGGAAGCACAGAAGGTCCTAATCGAAATGAATCCAAAGAGGCCCACTCCATGAAAAACAATAATTAAATGGCTAAATTTAAAGACAAAGAAAATATTAAATGCAGCAAATGAGAAGCAGGTAGTAACATACAAGGGAGCTCTGACAAGGCTCTCAGCTGATTACTCAACAGAATCAGGACAAGACATAAGGCAATGGCAAAAAAATATTCCAGTTAATGAAAAGCAAAAGCCTGCAACCAAGGCTACTTTACCCAGTAAGGTTCTCATTTAAAATGGGAAGTGAAATAAAGAATTTCCTAGACAAAAAAAAAAAGTTAAAATAATGCAACTCCACCATTCCAGCATTGCAAAAGATATGAAAGGAACGGGCTGCTTTAAGAAGATGAAGAAAGAGAGTGAGAGAGAGGAATGCAGGCACAGAGGGAAAAATGTCAATGATTAAGTACATATCAATAAGAACCTTAAATGTAAGTGGATTAAATGCTCCAATCAAAAGACATAGGAAAGCTGAATGGATAAGAAAATGTGACTCTCATATATGCTGTCTAAGAGACCCACCTCAGAAAAAAAGACCTACACAGACTGAAAGCTAAGGGTTGGAAAAAATATTACAAATGAACAGGATGTACCTATTCATGCATCATGTCTGGTGCAGTCTTTTGGCAAAACATCAAATCACCCAGGTGATTCAGGCCTCTTACAACACAGATTTGCTGTCCTGAAACTTCTGGCTTTTTCCTTTGAACTAAAATCACCTTTGAATGGGAAGAGATTTCAGACTGTTGATGAGATTCAGGAAAATATGAGGGGACAGATGATAGTGTTGAGGTCCAAAACAGAAAAGGGACATTCCCGAACGAGCCCGGATAAAGTTAGGCTGACCAGGAGCAGGGAAATTTTTACTTCCTAAAAGGGCTAACCGCCAATTTCCCTAATAAGCCAATGGCAATCAGCTGTTTAGAGCTAGCCAATAGCTAACAGCCGCATCTGCTTCTGTTCAAAGCTTGCTTGCATACCCCTATATAAGGACATAGCTGTAAGCGCTGGGGTGCAACTCTCATCTGCAGCTCTCCTGAGCATAGTGTCCTCGGACACTCAGACAGCTCGCCCCTGCACAGGTAAAACTTGGCCCATAAGGTAACATCTTGAGAATTCTGAAAGTCTCCGAACCTCTGTTTCTCGTGTTGGCGGATGCAACAATAGCATTGGGAAAACTGTGTGACATCCCATGGTGCCTTCTTTGAAGGAGACAGAGGTGTTAATAGTGTATTACAATGTTTTTTGTACCTTGTATATTCTTCAATAAATGTTGTTATGTTTCATATATATGACTGGATACTTTCTGGACAGGCCTCGAATATTTTAGGTACATGGCTAAATGTATTTGATACAAATGATGTTATTTTGCTCACAGTCTTATAAATAAGAGTTTTAGAAACACCTCAACTAAACAGTTCATCTTCTTTTCTCTCTTTTTTATTGAATTTATTCAGATGACATTGGTTAATAAAATTATATAGGTTTCAGGTGTACATTTCTATAATAACTTGTCTGTATATTGAATTGTGTGTTCACCAATCCAAGTCAAGACTCTTTCAATCACCATTTATTCCACCTTCACCCTCTTCTATCCTCCTTAACCCCTTTCTATCAAGTAATCACCATAATATCTTATGTGTCTATGTGTGTTTTTTTCTAAATCTGTTCAATTTTTTCACTCCGATTAACATGGTGCCAGCAGGGAATGTGGAGTTTGAGAATCTAATTTCAGTGTGGTCTTAAGTAACGAGCTAAGGAACATGCCTGGAATCTCTCTCTCTCTCTGTCTCTCTCTCTCTCTCTGATTTCCTCCCTCCATATGGCATTTCTTCTTCTGGTGCATCTCCATACAGTTTAACCTTCTCATATCGTGTGTGGTACAGGGACTGTTGAACTGCTGGGAAGGTGGTTCAAAACTCTAAGTGTTCCAGGAGATCAGTGTGAAATCTAGAAAACGACTGACTAGGCCTTGGAAGGCAGAGCATAGCACATGAAATTGCTGTCACACTCCCTTTGTTACAAGTGAGCCACAGGGCCTGCCAAATTTTGAGTGGATGATATGATGCAAAGACATGAATACCAGGAAGTATGGCACATTGGGCAGTAGGAAGTCATTTTTTGGAGAATAGGTGTCACAGATGAAATAAAGGGTATATCGACATTGGCATTTATTACACTACATTTATAAAATAAGCAAATATCAATAAAAAATGTTTACCAAAGGAAAATGTTGCCTCAACTATATATAAAACATTATTTTATAATATTTTGGTATGATATTATAAGCAAATCCATATATTTAAAATTCACATATGTGTATTGGAATATTTATATATTTTTCTCTACATAAAAGCAAAGAGTATTTCAAAATGTTTTTTCTTTTGTGTATTTTGCCAGATTACTCTTCTCTTATTTAGTTTGAAAATGTTCTATGATGAATGTGTAAAAGAGTAAAAAAGATGCTTTGTATTTCAATATATGCTATTCTTACATTCATTATTCAAAAAAAAGCTGTTTAAAGCCTGTAATTTATTCATTGCTTCCCTTTGAAAAATATACACTGCAACTTTAATATTTCTGTAAATTTATTGCAGTTCCTAGCACATCAATTAATGTTTTATGAATGAATAAAAATGACAATAATGAAAGAATACACTTAGAATTTTCTTCTCACTTGATTTTCTGGATAGTCTGAAATAAAATTATCTTTAATCACAATAGAATTAGCATAGGTAGTTGGGATATTACACCCCAAGATCGTTTTCAAGTTTACTTTTTTACTTTAATCTAATTTCCTAGTTCTATATTAAATTCACTTGAAATCTGTGTCAAATCTGGGCTTTTTTTAGTGGTTATAGGGGGGAGGTTGAATGTGGGTTAATTTATAAGATTCAAGAAATTGTATCTTTTAAAATATGTGCAATTTTATTTTGAGGATACTTATTGATTACCTAAAGATTCAGGGTATACATAAAAACAATTTTAAATAATTTAAAATCAATTATTATGTTTTATAAGATTTTCTTTATTTCCTGATACATGTTTCTTAAGTAAGTTTTCACTTGACCTTAAATCCAGATTCATATTGCTTTGCACTACTTGTTTAGATAAGGTATACATAATAGTAGCCTAATTTTCTGGTAGCCACTTGTTAGATGTTCACCCTCTTTCCTACGTCACAGGGTTCAAGGATTCTTTAGACCAATGTACTAATAATACTTTCACAGTCCACAGTAGTGTGGTTTATAAGATTTCAATATCATAGAATCTGTAGGGATCTATATTGAGGATGTGAAGACATGTATAATCTTCGACAGAAGTGCTAGGAAAGATTGACACTCTTACATTATTGCTGAAAGTTTACAGTTATTAAAATAATAGAATCAATCATTGATTGATTTGGAACAACAAATATTAGAAGAAAACAATTATAATGATAAAAAATGAGTTGAATCAATCTTTTAGGAAAAAATATGCATTTTAGAATTGGCTTGAGAGTACAAATATACCAAAACATATGTGTTGCTCACACACACTCAAGATTATTTCAACTGGATTTCTATTTTAAAATAATGACAAAGCAAAGTGTATCATATATAAATCTATGATTAAAGACTAAAATTAATTGCTTGTCTAAACATATTTATCCTTATTTTACTTCTATGAAGTCATAGGATCTTGGACAAGTCACAAAAATTTTCTTTCTTGATTATATTTTTAAAAATAGAGTTATTCAGAGCAGATGAACTATTAATCCTTATAGAATGTAATGTTCTTATAATACCTAGAACTTCCGGTTTTAATTAGTCCTACAACTCTAATATTTAAATGCAATGTATTATTACTTGAAACCTAAGTAAAAGTAAGATGGTTAATTGCTCATCTCTCTTCAAATAAAATTTAGATGAAAATTTTTCTGAAGCATCATTGCAGAATTTTGGGAAAAATACTAGATATGAAGACATGTGTTCCTACACATGTAGTAGTGTTCGGTAATAAAAGTGTCCAGGAAATAAATACTGTATCCTGACTTTAGTAAATTTCAACTCTTAGACATTAATATCTACCTGTATTCCACTCCCAACCCTATTCAGGCAGCAATACATGCATTCCAAGAAAAGTTTGCACATACTTTGTAGCAGCCAGGTGGACACAAGGAGCCAGTCCTCCAAATGCTAAGTACCTGTGCTCTGCTTGTTTCTTCTCGATCTCTGAGGTACAAAAAAACATGTGGACATTGTTGATGTACCACCTTCATTTTTCAACCCTCATCCCATCTGGCCAAAGTCACTTCAACAGGACTTAAAGGGAAAAACACATTCTCCCCCACCCTTTACTTTTTGCTTTTAATCATTTTGGGAGCCAGAGACTAAAGACAGCACATTCCAAAGCAACTGCATATATTCACTACACATGCTTAGGGAAAAGAACAGGCTGAGAAAGCCCCCAAAGATACCTTAATTTTATACCTTAGGCTGATTGTCAGCAAAGATACAGCTGATATCAAGTAAAACTTAAGAAACACCCCAAAACAAAATAATAAACAACAACAGAAATACAATAAAACAAACCCTGGGTAAGGTGGGAAAATCTGATTTCTAGAATTACCGCATTATCCATTTCAAATGTTTACTTCTCATCAAAAAGTCATAAGGCATACAAAGAAATAGAAATACATAATCTCGTGTAAAGAAAGAAACTCAACAGCAATTGCCACTGAAAGTGATTTTATGGCTAATATACCAAACACACAGTTTTAAACATCTTCTCTTTTTAACAATGATATGTAAATCCATTTCATTTTCTAAATGCTGTGGAAACTAATACCTTAACAAAAAAAAAGTCTAACATCTAGTAATATTGTAACTTTGGCTTATAACTCCACATTTTGTTTTTTAACCTAATTCAGAAGACAGATGCATTTTTAAAAGTATAAGTTTATGTTGTTGGGAACATAATGTAAAAAAATGTAATTTTGTGACATGAACAAGTGAAAGGGTTTGGAAATGCAATCTCCATAATAACCACAAAGTAAGTAGCTATAGAATATACAGAAATGAAATGAGAAATAAATTTAAATGTTTAAATAAGGAAAATAACTATACATAAAACAGAAGAACAATGCAGTTATTGAGGGGTAAAAGCTATGAGACATGTGGAAAACAAATAGGAAAATGATGGAAAAAATACATCACTATATAATTATTTAAAATGTAAATGGGTTAAAAGCTCTAATAAAAAGACAAAGATTGAAACAATGTTAAAAAAGAAAAAAAAAAAAAACATGATCCGACTATATGCCATTTACAAGATGCTCACTTAGATCCAGAGGGACATCTTATAAAAAATTAATGTCATGAAAATATTTTTTAAAATTCTAAAATTAGTCAACAAAAATCTTAACATTTCGACTCAGAAATGATAATGAACTTACACAGATGCTTCTCCAAAAAAGATATACAAATAACAGGTAAGGAAATGAAAAGATGCTCAATATAGCTAATCACTAGTGAAATGCAAATCAAAACTAAAATAAAGTACTGCTCAAGTGTATTAGAATTTCTTTCATTAAAAAAAAAAACCAGAAAATAAGTGTTGGCAAAAATCCAGAGAATTTGGAAACTTGTGCATTAATGGTAAGAATGTAGGATGGTACAGCAACTATGGAAAACAGTCATAATTCCTCAAAAAAATTAAGAGTAAAGTTTTAAGATCGACAAATTCTCTGAGTATATACCCAATGATATTGAAAGCTAGGTCTCAAAGAGATATCTAACATGTCTAACTATGTTCATAGTAGCATTGTTCTCAACAGGTGGGAGCAATCCAAACGTCCATTGATAAATCCATTAAAAAACATGTGAGATATACATAAAAAGGGATATTGCTCACTCTTACAAAGGAAGGAAATGCTGATACATGCTACAACATGGATGAGCCTGGAGGACCTTATGCTATGTGGAATAAGCCAGTGACAAAGAGGCAAATATCATCCGATTCCATTAATATGAGGTAATTAGGAATAGCAATACTACGGAGACAGAATAAAATAGTGGTTTTCAAAAACTGGGGAAATGAAAATGGGGAATTTTTGTGCAATGAGGACAAAGTTTCAGTTTCAAAATATGAAAACAGTTCTGGAGATGTATGGCAAAGAAGGTAGCACAACATTATCAATGTATTAATACATTAGATGATAATATGATTATTTTATGATAATTTTAAAATGTGAAAAAATGCCCTGTTTTTTTGTGTGTGGCTCAGTGGATTGAGTGCCAGCCTCAGGACCAAAGTGTCACTGGTGCAATTCCCAATCAGGGCACATGCCTGGGTTGTGGGCCAGGTCCCCAGTAGTGATCATATGAGAGGAAACCACACCTTGATATTTCTCTCCCTTCCTCCCTCCTTCCCTTTCCCTCTCTCTAAAAGTAAATAAAATATTTTTTAATGTGCAAAAGTTCTGAAATGCATTGCTTATGCATTTCCTTGGGGGAGTATATTCTTCATGATAAAATCCCTATTACAAAAACTAATTTGGCAAAATAAAAATGAAAATGTAATTTTTTTCTTTAAGAATTATAGTAATGATTTTAAGTAACAGATTACTCATTGAAAAATAGAAATAAAATTTCATTTATTAGTTATTGCACAAGTGTGACTCTTTTTAGAGTTCCATAGAGCAAAATGTTTTGTATACCTTTTTTCCATCTATAAATTCTTACGTAGGTATGTATTATTATTTTTCTGTTGTCTTCTTTAATGTTTTTCCCCCTTGGCAATAAAATACATGTTTATATTTCATTACCTTCGACCAGCTGACTGGTGTTCAAGAAACTGGTACATACCTAGAAGTATTTACAAAAAAAAAATTATTACATTTTTTGCCTTTTGATTGGCCAAAACTGCAACATCTGACATTTTTGGGGAAATCTAATTTCAGCTTTGAAAGCAGTGCATCACAAACAGTCTGGCACAGCCAATCAGTATCACTTTGGCTTAATAGTCTCGCCCATATTCACTCTTTCTGATAGTCATTTTCCCCCCTTCATATCTCCCTCTCTTCACAAAGTTCTCTTTCATATCATTAGACCTACTACAGATAATGTTTGGCTGTTGATTCTGCAGCATGTGTCAATTGCTTTTTCAAGGTCATTCAAAATTACATCTAAAAATTTTGTATTCCTTCTCCATCATTTTCCCATTCCCCAGGGAGCAAGATGTTCTATGAAGCAGCCACATTAATACATTGTACACTAGAATTAAATCAGTAATAAGAGTATAATGATTATTAAAAAGAATATTAAACAGCAAATTTCTGGAGCTGACTTTTAAAAAATTTTTGCATTTTGGCTTATATAGGCAAGGTATTTTAAAAATGTGAATTTAATTTTTTTCCCTGTGGTAAAATGCACAAAGATTATGTAATGTTAGTATTATTTTTCTCTTAGCTACTGAAAAGACAGTTTCACTTTCTGCTCTAGTCACATTGATGCTACAAAAACAACACAAGACACCATGCCATTTCTTTTAGCCTCTATCCTTTTATAGAGGATATTGTTCACCAATAAGGACACCACTAACTTAAAAAAATAGAAGAAACAATTCCTTATTTCTCTATTACTGTTTTATCTGAGATTGTACAGCAGCATGAGAAAAATTGACTATTGAACAAAAGAAGGCACAAAAATTTTACTCATTATTATCAAAAAGAGGTGTGAAGTTTTCCCAAAATATATATAGGACAGTGTCAAGAAAAAGAAAAGATAAGGCAATTTTAGATTAGCATAAATAGCTCCCTCCAGAGAACTGTTACCATAACAACTTCACTATACCAGGTCTGTCCAGAAAGTATCTAGCCATATAAAAAAGAGACATTTATTGAAGAAAATGCAAGATAAAAAAATATTATATATAAGACAATGATGCCTCAGTCCTCTGCAATGCAGGCACCTTGGAAACTCACATATTTCTCTCAACTTCAGCAGTATGTTTCTTCTGCTCTGGTGGCAGAAGCTGTGGAACAAATTTTGCCATGGCATGTGTTATGCCAAGATCCTACATCAAAATCTTGGACACAGTTTTTTGAATCCCAAAATCAGCTTCTAGTTCTTGCACTGCCAGTGGCCATCTTTGTTGACTGCAGTCCTACACATTCAACATTTCAGGTGATTTGTTGCAGGCTTTCTGGCATGTGGATCATTTTCAACAGATTATTGATCATCTTTGAAGTGTTTGTGCCACATTTTTATTTGCATTGCACTCATTGCATCATCTATAAAAGCTGTCTGAATCATGCAAATAGTTTCCCTGAAGGAAAGTTCAAGCTTAATGCAAAATGTGATTAAGATTTATTGCTTCACTTGCTCTGTCATTTTGAATATGACAGCAACACAGAACACATGCTCACTCAGTGAATGGCCCTTACCGTCCCCACTGAGTAGCACAGTGAAGTCATCATTGTTCATGCATGCACATCACAGTCAACTCTCCTTGGCCGCCAGGTTACATGGACGTTGCACGAACCATTCTCATTGTATTAACATTGACTGGGCTTTTTCTGGATACTTAACTAATTTAATTTAGTGGTTAAGAAAATTGATTTTTCTGAGGCATACTTCCTTATTTATACATTGAAAAGTGTAAATATAAAAATAAGGTAAAATGTGGAATTCTGAAATGTAGATATCATAAAATTTAATAGTAAACATCAAGCTGCACACATAAAAATCAGTACATAGAGTCAATAAAAAATAATAGAACAACTGATGGGATAATTGCATTTTAGCTTTTTGTACATCAAATCCCCATTGATAATAACATTGAAATGTGAAAAGCATCTCTGAACTCATCAGAGGTAGATCAAAACATCCAGGGCTTGAGGGGTAAGAATCACAAACAGAAGCAAAGTATATTAAAATGTATCACACTTATTTCATGTTTTCCCCCACAAGATATTTACCATTTTTGAAAACAGCTACCAAAGGAGAGACTAATAACCCAAGCAAAAAGCTGTGGCTATTGCTGGTAAATAGAAGTTAACTTTTCCTACTCTCTTAAAGCAGGAGGACAAAATTTGAGTTTCTAGACTGCCAAGACAGTTAAGTCAGGAGGGGCTAGTACACTAGTGTGAAAGAAAACACTTTGAAGTGAGCCTAACAATTGAAGGCACTTTTTAAAGTCAAGGCATTTACTGAATTCTAACTGGTCTTATTATGATAAATTTAACACCAGGAAAAAGGGCTAATAGGCTAAGAAGCTGATGAGTGTTTTCAGTAGTATCGCAATGCTGAGGAGAAGAAAACATTCTTCAGAG
The DNA here is from genome assembly GCF_021234435.1 of Artibeus jamaicensis. Classification (NCBI taxonomy): domain Eukaryota; kingdom Metazoa; phylum Chordata; class Mammalia; order Chiroptera; family Phyllostomidae; genus Artibeus; species Artibeus jamaicensis. The sequence goes on from NW_026522030.1 coordinate 48,465,898, forward strand.
CCTACCCAGCACTGAAGGCTTGGGTAAACACAGACAGATGCAGACACAATCCCATAAAATGCAGCAAAATAAGAGTAAGAGCAAATTAGAAATAGAGTAGTCCTCTCAAAAGACAGAAAAAGTAGCTTAAACTCAACTTCAACCTGAAATTAACTAATCTGTTCCTGTTCTAATAATGTAACATGACAACATTTTCAAAACAAAGTCAATGGTACTGGAAGTCTCAATCTATTTTAGTTTGTTTTCATATTAAATGACTAATAATAATTTCAAAAATGGTGAGGACACCAAACTCAAATGAATAATAAAAAAAGAGTAACAAGTATGAAAGACACAGGGATGAGGACTGGGGGGGGGATGGGAGGGAGGTGGGGAGACGGGGCAGGGGTGGGAGAAATAGACAAAAAAAAAACTGTACTTGAAAAATAACTAAATAAAAATATATTTAAAAAAAAGAGTAAAATCCAACACATTGGCCCATAAATTGTAATTAGAAGAAAAATGGATGACAAGAGATACATTTTCATATAAAAAGCTAGAAACTATAAAATAAGTATTAAATTAAAAATGTAAAATTAAAGACTATGACTGACAATCAGAAAACACTAGATGACTTAAAAGATGAGGAGAATCACTAAACTCACAGAAAATATCCAGATGAAAAATACTCAGATGTAGAGAATAAGGTCTAAAATGTACTTAGAAGATCATTATTGACATACAAAAAAAATGGTAAAAACATCTGGCATGACTGTAAATGAAGTTACAAATGAAAGAAGAAAACACAGAGAAGAAACACTATTAGAAGATGTAATAGCCCCAAATATTCTAAATGAATGAAAGGCAAAATACCCCACATCAGGGGTTCCACAGACACTGGATGATACAAACCCAAAGACAGTCACTGCTAGAACATCAAAGTAAAACGGCTAAAACCAAAAACAAAGAGAAAAATATTAATAGAGGACCAAAAAACACATTACCTTCAATGAGCAATAATAATTCTGACAGCTGAAATCACCTTGAAAATCATGAGAGGCTAAAGATAATAGAATTATATGATCCAAGTGCTGAGAGGAGAAACTACCAGGTCAGAATTTGACTCCAAATAAAATGATCCTTCAAAATTAAGTATATTCAAAATTATAGATGATATCATATGTGAACTGAAATAAATCTGTAGTAGTTCTACTAGGGAAATTGTAAGCAAAGACATATAAAAATGAATTAAAAGCAAAAAATTATATATATATGTAAATATAAAGAAGAATTTGCTACATAAAACAGTAACACAATTGCCAACTTTCAAATAGTAGGCACTTTATTAGGTAGTATAAAGATAAAAATAGTTACAAAACAGAAGAAAGTGTTGCATCCGCCGTCACGAGAAACAGAGGTTCGGAGACTTTCAGAATTTTCAAGATGTTAACTTATTGGCCAAGTTTTACCTGCACAGGGGCGAGCTCTCTGAGTGTCCGAGGACACTATGCTCAGGAGAGTTGCAGATGAGAGTTGCACCCCAGCGCTTACAGCTATGTCCTTATATAGGGGTATGCAAGCAAGCTTTGAACAGAAGCAGATGTGGCTGTTAGCTATTGGCTAGCTCTAAACAGCTGATTGCCATTGGCTTATTAGTGATGTGGCTGTTAGCTATTGGCTAGCTCTAAACAGCTGATTGCCATTGGCTTATTAGGGAAATTGGCAGTTAGCCCTTTTAGGACGTAAAAATTTCCCTGCTCCTGGTCAGCCTAACTTTAGTTCCTGGTCAGCCTAACTTTATCCGGGGCTCGTTTGGGATTGTCCCTTTTCAACATCTGTTTTGGACCTCAACAAAAGCAGATAAAAGAAATAGTATCCTGCTGAATAAAAAATTCCAGATTGCAGATAACGAGAAAATGGGATAGAAAGTATGGGGGGAAATATTAGGAAACATGAGGAACAGACCAAAAATTCTCCAAAATTCATTCAGTAAGATAGCATGGAGGAAAAAAGATAAAAGGGATAGAATAAATACTAAAATATCCAAAGAAGAGAAAAAATAAAGATATAAGACAATAAGCTCTCCATGAAACTGAAATGAATCAGACAGGCATTGAGTGAGGGAGGGTCAATACAGAACAGTGGACATTCAGGGGCGACCCTGCAGCCAGGACCGGCAGACTGACACGTTTGCGGCTTTTTTGGAAGTCTGTGCCCAGCTCCCTGCAGCAGCACTGACCTATCCATCTTTGCCCATCTACGATTATAAGCACCTTCAGGCAGGGCTAACAGACATAGCCATTTTGGTCTTATAGCCATGTTTATAGCCATATAAGCATGGATGATTCAAGAGCTTACTCCACAGGTCAAATGGAATTTCTTCATTTCTCCTTAGTTTTTTTAAACCTATTTTTAAAAACACTGAAAGGCTTACTTGGCAATAGTGCACCAACTTGTGGAATATCATGCCTTCATCTAAGGAGCTCAAAATACTTCCTCAACATTCTTACAATGTCACCAGGGAAAGAATCCTTGCTGTTCAGTGCCCTGAAGCTAGGGTTGGAGTGTAGAGAACCCAGTATCTTCCTCCAACTCTGTGGGGTCTCTGCACAGTCACCTGGGTGGAAAAAAGGCAAGGTGATTTAGAAATTGGAATCTCTCACTCATAGATGCAGAGCACAGACTAACAGTTGTCAGAAGAAATGGGTTTTGGAGGACTAGGTGAAACCAGTGACAGGACTAAGCAGTATAATTTGGTAGTTACAGAACAGTCACAGAGATGTAGATCACAACATAGGGAATACAGTCAATAATATCTTGATAATTATGTATGGGGCCCCCTGGATACATGAAGCAGTGGTGAGGGTACCACTATGTACGGTATATAGCTTTTTAAACACTTTGCTGTGCATCTGAAACTAATACAAAATAATACTTCATGTAAATTTTAATTAGAAAATAAGAAAATGGGCTTTCTAATAACATAAAATAGTTTCCTAAGCATCTTATGTCATCCAAAAATTAGCAAAACATTTTTTATGTAGAAATCAAATAAGACAGAGAACATATAGTAGCTATGGTGAATGCTAAAATAGAATTAAAATTTAAAAAGGATGTATATCTAAAAAAGAAGAAAATTAAGAATTATTTTAAAAAGAAAAGTTAGTTAAGCCAAAAATAATCAAAATATGAAATGAGATAAAGGACACAGAAATAGGTGAGACAAAGATTATATATTTAAACTAAAATATATCAACCATTACATTAAATAAAAATGTATTCAGTTTAAAGATATTAGCATATATTTAAAAAACAGAAAATTTGTGATGCTTAAATGGGAACACCTTAACAATAACAGAAAAGGTTTAAATGTAGAAGTATGCAATAAATTTTACCACAGATAAACTAACAGCAAATACCTCATAAAATATCAATAGTAGACAAATAAAATATTAAAACAAAATCATCATGAGGCATCTGAATTATACTTCATAAAGATTAAAAACAGACCAAATTTGTGTACTCCTATAAACATACAAAACATATAAAATAAAACCTTACAGAATCTAGAGAAATAGAAAATTCAAGATAAATGATGGTGTGCTTCAGTGGCTGGGGAGTCATCCCACAAACTAAAGGCTTCTTGGTTTTGATTCCCGGTCGGGGCATATGCCTTTGTTCTGGGCCAGTGGGGCAACCAATTGATGTTTCTATAGCACATCTAGTTTCTCTTTCTCTCTTCCCCTCTCTCTAAAAATAAATAAGTAATTAAATAACTAAATAAATATAATTTTATTTTATTTTATTTTATTTATTTATCTTTAGAGGGGAAGGGAAGGAGAGAGGAAGAGAAACACCAATGTATGGTTGCCTTTCATGTGTCCCCTGCAGGGAACTGGTCTGCAACCCAGGCATGTGCCCTGACTGGGAATTGAACCGCGATTGTCTGGTTCGTAGGCCCGCGTTCAATCCACTGAGCTACACCAGCCAGGGCCTAAATAAATATAATTTTAAAATAAAGAAAGATGACATTAGATTTGAAAACTTTTTTTTTCGTGATGTTTGGAAAAGTTATCAAAAATCTGAAGGAGATGGAGAATTAAAAAATTTAAGTGAATTGTTTTTTAGAATATATTGCACAAAGAAACTTCAGAATGGACTCTTTTAATGTTCATGTGGAAAATCATCCAAATAGAAAATAGTTTAAGACCTAAGGCACTAAATTTTAAAATCATTAAATTTTAAATCATTAAACACATATTGAGAATTGTGTCTCTCTACTCCTAAAATAATAGGAATCAGTGAAAATATGTTGATAAGAAAATCCTCCATATTAGGAAAGTAAGCAATATGCATACAAATAATCTACGGACTGAAGACTCAATAACGATTAGAATTAGACAATATTTGAATTAAGTGAAAGTGAAATTATATAATACCAAAACATATGCAATGTGCTGAATAAAATATTTAGATGGGAATTTATATATCTTTAAATAAACTTTGCAAAAATAGAATGGCTGAAAATCAATGATTAGTGTATTGATCTGAAGAATCAAAGGAACTAGAACATACAAAACTACAATGTGAAGAAAATAGCAAACTTTAAGTCAAAAATATAATACAAGTATGGAGGGGGCCAAAGTCGGTTCTCTGAAAAATTAATAAAATTGATAAACCAGTGGCAAATATAATCAAATGAAAAAGGGAAAAGCAGAATTGTTTTTAAATTATAGGACTAGTCAAACAAACTTTATTTATAGTAGTCAAAAACTGGAAACAGGCAACATATCTATTAATAGGAGAATGGGTAACTGTGGCATAATAATGGACTGCCAATGAACAAGAAAAATGAACTAACTACCATATGTTCCATGAATTCCCAAACAGCGCTAAGTGAAAGAAGCCCTACACCAGGAGACCACACTATATGAATCCTTTCACATGACATTTTATAAGAAAAAATAAATAAACCTTGGTAGAAAAAAACTCAGAACAGTAATTGCTTCAGGAATAGGAACAAAACAAGAGACACTGTGGAATGATAACTGCTTTCTCTTATCCTGATCCGAATTAGAGCTGAAGAAGTGCTCGCATTTGAAATACCCAACAAATGTACACTTATGATTTGTACATTTCATCATATGTACACTTTATATCAACTGAAGGAAACTAAACAAATAGCAAACTGTGTTTAAGTATATGCTGGGTGGAGGATTTGGCATGAAATATATGGATATCTTCAGTTCATTTTGAACTGTCTTAAAATTAAGATAAATTAACAGATGAATAGAAACTTATATGGACAGACAATGTTAAAGCAGAGTCAATATTAATGGTAAAACTACATATTTGATACATGCATGTTCACTGTAAAATTCTTCCTACTTTAATGTTTGTTTAATTATTTTTGAATATTTTAACATTTTAACTAATTGAAATGAAGAAAATAGAGTGATGACAAAGATTTTTTCTGCCTAGAGAACAATCCTTTAACTTACCTTTGTCATAAGAGTCTTGCCCTATTGAAGGAAATTATTCTGTAAAATAATCCAGTTTTTAATAATGTTCAATTTTCAAGCATTAAACAAAAAATAGAATATTATAAATAAATATATTCAAATAAAATAAAAATTAAACGAAATAAGCACATTATTAATATAATATGTAATATAATTTATATTAGGAAAAAACTTAAAATCCATGTAAATTATAATAGAGATAATTTTGTATCTATTAAATAAGGGGTGGAGGGATAGAGGGAAAAGGAAAAAGGATTCATGGTCATGGATAACAGTGTGGTGATTGCTGGGGGCAGGACAGTATAAAGGGAGTAAATGATAATAAAAAAATACAATAAAGATTCAATTTAAAAAATATATTTAATGAAAAGTATTTCCACAAAATAATCCACATACACAATACTATATCATTGAGATCTATCAAATATCTGAAGAAGAAATACCTAATACAAAATTATACAAACTTTTAGAAAATAGAAAAGGAGAAAACTTTATAATGCATTTTATTAGGTCAACATAAGCTAGATCCCAAAACTGAGATATGCCATGCAAATGCTAATAAAAAAGAACTGGACTAATTATACTGACTTCAGAAAAAATGGAAACATCAGGGGAAAAGAAGGGTACAATCAGGTATAAAGAGACACATTACTTTCATAAAAGGGTCAGTTCTTCAAAAATACAACAATCCTGATTGAGTATGCATCTAATAATGGATGTTCAAAACATGAGAAAAAAAAAGGTCAATCTAGAGATTAAAATCTATATAGATAGATGATAAAGATATAAAAGGTAGATATAGATAGATGATTATAGATACAGATATGGATGATAATATAGATGCAAATATCGACATAGGTATAAATATAGATATAGGTCTGGAAGAAGTAAAACATGCTTGAGTGTGGTTCATAAGGTAATAAATAATATGGCTGTAATAATTTATAGTTTTAATTTGAACATTTCATCTCAAATGTCATATGGTGTGCTTGAGTGTGATACTGTTATGTTACACAATTATATGCTTATGATTTTATAATAAAATATTTTGTAATAAAAGGGGTGTTATTTGTGTTAGAATATATATATATATGTGTGTGTATATATATATATATATATATATATATATATATCCACAATTATAGTTGGTAACTATAACACTTTCTTCTCATCCTTCTCAGTAATTGATAGAACAAGAGGTCGGGAAACCAGAAAGGATGTGAATGACCTGAATAACACTATCAACTAACTTGAACTAATTCACATTTTTAGAACATTCCACTCAACAATAACCGAATACACATTCTTTTCAAGTGCTCAAGGACACATACAAACTAAAACTCTGATCTCCCAAAATGAGCCAAATGAAGCACATTTTCCCAAGGACATGATGTATTGTGAAAATGGCTTTCAACAAACTACTGAACTCACAATAGCTCTACCAGATATGTGGGAAAGCATTTTGAAGTAGAAATGAGTAAAAGAGATAACAAGAAGTGATACACATGCAATAAAGGCTCTTGATAGAGATCGCCAGTGTCACTCAGATATGATTTTTAACAGTAAAACTCTACTGTGATGAAATCAACCAAAAAATAAGATGAAACAGAGTTTGAACAGGTTAGAAATGAAGGAGGTCAAATATTAGGAATCCAGAAAAAAGGTTACATTAATTTAATAAGTGGTTCTGCCTTTGATTTTTGAAGTTTGTAAAGCCTCTCACTTCGTTGAGGCAGAAAAAAATAAAGTTAATAATAAGAAAGCAGGTGTGAGAAATCAAGAGTAAATACAGTTATTAATATATTTGCATGCAAGAAAATCAGCAAAAAATGGACATTTTTTAATGAAGAGAAAGGTTTTAGAAAAAAGTGAAGAAGTTCAGGTACTCATACCAACTATCCAGATCACTTGAGTTAGTAGATTTGTCTGTAGATCTTAAAGGAACAGATTCTTTTATTTTCTTGAAAATCTGTAATAAAATCTCAAAATACCTGTTTTTGAAAAACAACTCACAGAGAAGACAACAAATTTATCTAGATTCAAAAGTTGTGTTCAGTTTATATCATCTTCTCTTTCTTATTCTCACTCTATCCCAATAAATTAAATACATTTTGATGGTAGAATGATGGTTTTCCTGGTGGAAAAAAACCTAAGAGAGAGTAGAGAAGTATTTTGTCCAAAATATTGTATACACAATTATATTTAATGATTCATGTACATATAGCACATATGTAAAGAGATTACACAAGTGAATATTCAGTGTTTTTGACCCTCATAATGGCAACCAAAATTTGCTTTAAGTTTATAGTTAGTCTTGTGCAGGAATTTTCTTTCTCTCTCTCGTGGAATAAAACATATGTGTAATAGCAGTATCAGGAAGAGAGGGCTGTATTTTTTCTACTCTTTCCTTAGCCACAAATTGTTTTTGCCTTGCCCAGGGAGTAGCTATTTTGTTCTCTCCCTCTGTGAGTTAAGTCTCTTACAAGAGAAGAGTCCAGGGAAATTATAAGAATCAAATGGAAAGGCCTAGAAAAGGAAACCCTAATATTAGAAAAGAAGAGTCTTTTGCCTGAAGCAACAGACTTGAAATGACCCTTTATCTTCTGAGTTATGGTCTTATGGTTGTTGGATTTCTTTTGTGATGTATCAAAGGAAGACTGTATCATAAGTCTTGGTTTGAAGCTGCAAGACTTCATAAGGGGTTGGCCAAAAACATTTCTTTCCCGTTGAAGATGGCACTGGTAGCGCTTAAGTTGCATTTAACTTCATTTTTGTCCCTCAAAAATCCAATCCATTTTTTGCTAGATTGTCTCATGATAGCTGTCATACCACCATGCATTTTTTAAAAAATCAAAATTAGTGAATTTTTGTGTAGCCATTTTAATATTGAAGATGGAAGAAAAATGAAACCTTTTTGGCATATTATACTTTATTATTTCAAGAAAGGTGAAAATGCAACTGAAATTAAAAAAAAGATTTGTGCAGTGTATGGAGGTGTTGTGAATAATCAAACATGTCAAAAGTGGTTTGCAAAGTTTTGTGCTGGCGATTTCTGGCTGGATGATGCTCCACAGTTGGGTAGGCCAGTTTAAGTCTAGCACTCAAATTGAGTGCTAGAAGAAATTTGATAGCACTCCAATTGAGACATTAATTGAGAACAATCGACATTATGCTACATGGGAGATAGCTGACATGTTCAAAATATCCAAATCAATAAAGTTATTGGTGAAAATTTAAAAAGTTCTCTTTATTTTATTAAAAAATATGGATTTTTTGGCCAACTGATTATTATCTGCTTCCCATTACATTCTATTAATCTAACAAGTCACTAAATTCATGCCAGATTCTAGGAGATAGAAACTGAACTCTCATTTGCTGCTTTAACAGGAGGAGTAGCAAAATTATTTCAGTTATTTCTAACCTCTCATATTCCCCACCCTTTCATCCACACTTATTCCTTGAAATCAATTAAGGACATTATTATTCATTTAAAATATTCAAATGTAAGTACATTCAGAGGGGAAATGCATGTCAACTTTATAAGGCTAAACTGAAGGAGAAAAAAGTAGGAAGGAGTGACATTTTTTATTGTCCTTTAGCTCTTTTTTATACTCTAGTGGAAGAGATATTCCAGACCAAAAACTCATTTTACCTGTTACTTCACTAAAATTTTGTACTTACTCTCTAACATTTAACTCCAAGTTATTTACGTTATGCCATGATTTTCGATTAACTTATTTAAAAATAAAAAGTTTCTTTTCCTTAAAAACATGTTTTATTGTATTATAAAGGATTATAGTTGTATTATAGAGGGTTTTTTATATTTAATTTTCTCTTTTATCTCAGTTATGCTAAAAAAAAAGGTAAAATTAAAGCAAATTTAAACAACAATTTTTTTTTATTTTGTGGCAAAACCTAATCTGAATTTTAGGTTCAGATATTAATTCCAATAAAATAGAAATTTTGAGAAGACATAGTGTGTATCCATAAGCTCAATGTTGATAAGAATGACATTTTTACTCTTATTTTACTTTTATTACTTAAGTAGTTTCCCCCAAAAGTCATGAAAAAGTATTGTGATTCATATTTATGACTGATTCAAAATATATAGAAATGCAAAAATGTTAGCAATTTTATACAAATATAGAAGTGAAAAAATGTTGAATATTTTCCAAGTACAATGTATACAACATTTTGTTTGTTGCCCTAACATGCATTCTAATTTGACTAAGAATAAAAAAAAAAAATCCAGAGAATTAATTTGAGCACTTTAAGTGTTTTAATAAGAAACTCCAGCTGAAGTGGTCAATTAGTGATATTTATTTATCAAACTTAATATTAAGTACACTGAAAACTTTATATATGACTTAAACTATTATTGTGAGAATTAAATGAGACCTACGACTTTAATTATATGCCTTTATTTATAATATTGCTTTTAGCTACTTAGAAAAGCAATTATTTGTCTTCATTCATTTAGAAAATTCAATCAATTTGCATATGAATAAGATGTGGTTCATGTTGGTCTGACATACCAAACTTCTGATTAACAATCCATAGTCAGCTATGCTCAGACCCACCCCCCCAGCCCCCTGCCGAGATGACATTTAGTGACACTTCAGTACCTTTTTCAGTGATGTGATATGGTTCTGGACTAAAGTGTGTGCTCTGCTTTTCCTATCTAAAATGTCCTTCAGCTCTTTAATCAATAAAGTATCTTCTAAAATGGATAAAAGTGCTTCCAGAGTTGCACTGAAACATACTTTGAATCTGCCCACATCTATATATTTTTGTCGTTATTTACGCTTTTCAACTTAGTTAACTTTTTTCAGAGATTTGTTCTCCAGTTTTTAGAACAGAATCTGAATAATATTTGTCAGGAAAGTTCTATCATCTTTAAGTAATTACAAATATGGTCAAAGGTTTAAAGAAAAATTTAATGTTAACAAATGATTAGAAATATCATAAGACTTTAGTTTAATTTATAGCATGCACAGTCTTAGTTAATTTCCTTTTATGTTTAAATCAAAGTATATACTTTACCTACAAAATTAGAAATGTTAATTGCTAACACCTTTAAGAGAAATAAAATGTAATTATTTCTTGTGCTACTGCACAAAGATTTGTTAAACCAATGGCCCTGTTCATTTAAAAGCTATTACAAGTTATGATTAATCTTTATAGTTATAATACTTATTGAAAATAAATTACTTAAATCTTTAATTAAAAGTTTAATAATCATTAAAACTACATAATTTAGAAAAGAAAGTGTCTTGAGTTCTAATACTTTTCTAATTTAATACTAAATCTGGTTAAAATATACTTACATGGAATGACTTTCAGAATACTGGTTTTGAGCAATTTGAGGGGTGCTCACATGATACACTTTCCTCCACTTTGATACTAAAACACAGCACACTAAAAATTGTCTTTATCTAATGGGTAACATCCTTTACGTTCATGAACTCTGCTCTTTTCAAACAGCAATTGCCAAAGCATAACCCTACTCAAACTAGATACATTTCCCTTTTCTTGATAGATTCTTAGTATGCCTTGCTATGCTGTTTTTGGACAGATTTCAAGTTAAGAAGAAATAATCATAAATAAGAAAATCACCCATGAAACACAGTAGCAATTATTATGTAGCAGCATTTTAAAAAGGAATGCAGTAATCCATCAGAACTTGAAATCAAGGGGGGGGGGGAGATGGCAGCAAGGTAGGAGGGAGCAGATTCCACTTCCCCCTACAAATGGGAGAAAAACCTAGATGATCTGGGGGAACAAAGCAAGCAGCCAACAGTACCCCAGCATATATGAAAATAGGAGAACAAAAATTGTAGCAGACATTGAAAAACCAGCCAGTAAGGAGAGTAAGTCAGGACAATAAGGTCCCAGGGACCAGAGAGGGAAACCAGGGTGGCTGCAGCCTCAGCCTGGTGTGCACTGGGTCTGCCACAGGGTCCTTGGGAGAGACCCAGTTCAACTGCTCCCTCCCGGGCCAAACAAGGTTTTAGTAGCACTGAGAGAGACTTGGTTGCTTGAAGTGGAATAAGGACTAAGTGGCAAACACACAGGGGCTGTGAGCACCCTGTGGACACTGGCTAGGGAGAGCTGAGAGTTGGGCCAGGATGGGAGCTGATCCTGACAGTCCCCAGTCTGGTTGGAAAATTGGGCTGTGTGAGAGGCCAGGCCACAGTACTGAGTGGCAGGCTTGAGTAGGAGGAATTTCGCAAAAAGAAAAAATGAACAGAGACACTGTTTGAGGAATTCTCCTGCAGTAATCACTCCCCAGGTAGCTCGGGAAGTCCTGAGTGCCCCATAGTACAGGGAAGAGTGGGTGCCCAAACTCAAGGGGCTGAGGCAACCTGGCTGAGTGACCACGCCAACAACCCGGAGAGAGTGCGCTCTGCAAAAGGCCCTGACCCCACACCAGTAATGCTGGGGAAAGTGCACTCTGAGGAAGGCCTGGATCCCACACCCAAGGCCCAGAGGAGAGGAACCAGGCTAGTCCTGGGAAGAGTGCACATGTGAGGCTAACTGAATGCAGATCGTGAACAAAGAAAAACTTCTCTGCCTGCTGCATCCAGAAGACCAGAGAAACAGGTGTGGCCAGTTTGAAATAAGCAAGAGGCTTTTTTTTAAAGTAATTTTTATTTTTAATTAATTTTTATTATTTTCATCTAATTCCTTTTTCCTTTCTTGTTTTATTCATTCTTCCTTTCTTTCCAATTTTATCTCTTCTCCCTTTCTTCTTTTTCTGCTTTTTTTTAATAGCTAAAATTGAGACACAAAAACCTGGAACTGTGAAAACACCAGAGTTGGATCCAAAGAGGGGGCATCCCAACAGCTGAGACATTGAGACAAATTTCACTTTGCTGTTAGAGAGAACCTGCAAGTTATTCCATACTTGTAATATTACTATATTCATTATTCTTACATCTTTTATTTTAATAGTATTTTGGTATGCCTCTTCTTTCTGTTTAGTCTTCTTTGCTTGGTTGGTTATACTGTACTGTTTGACAGCTTTCCCCTGTTCTCTCTTTCACAGTGTATTGCTAATTTACTGTCCTTCACTTCACTTGTGTTCCATTAGCACACTACTCAAGGTCCTATACTCCCTATTCTTGTCATCCAAATCACATAAATTCTGTTGTATGATTGTTGCTCCAATATTATTGTAAATAATGGCTGTTCTATACAATTGTAAAAACCACAGAACACCCCCCCAGACCTTATCCCATTTTACGGTTTCCTGAACTCTCTTACTGTAGTGGTTAACTCAATTCTCTCACACGCTACACCTATTTACTATTATTTACTCTCACCTTACCTCAGAATCTCACCTTCCTCAACCTCACTGACTTCTAGATCCAACTCACAATCTTTCTCTCCCCAACAAGAGTCTTCTCTTTTTTCCATACCTTCTAAAAAGTGGCTAATCAGGTGTAATATCATGGTTAACACTATACATAGCCAAAGGATCTCCTATCTCTTCTCTACAAGTGGCTACTGTAAACATCATAGAATATTCTCTTGCTGCCTTAAACCACTTTGCCTTCCCCCTCCAAATGATCACAAAAAAACAGTAGGTAGAAGTGGTGAACAACAAGATACCTGCTTGAAAAGGAAACCCAACAACAAAGGAACCATCAATAGATAACAATAGAAGAAGGTAAGGAGGGAGTGGAAGGCAAACTAACCTCAGTCTACAACCTATCTGGAAATACAACTAAATAGTGGAGAAATTACCCAGAACAAACAACTGAACAAGAGCAAGAGAGAATCCTCAAAAATCTTGTACACAAAGAAGAACCAGCTTCAACACAACCTGCCCTCACCAGCACAACAAAATACAAGAGGTGGTGGACAGAGTGACCCTCAGTTAACCAGCTGGAGAGAAAGACCCACCAAAGAAAGAGGCAATGATAATAAAACAAAGAGACACCAAAGAAAAACATAGAGATGATTTAAATGACAGCCCCAGACCAGTGATCTCAGGAGATTAAGAAGACGGCACCACTTAATCTCACAGATACTCTACCATAGAAGTTCACACCATAAGCCCAGGGAGTCAGAACAGATCAATTTAAGAAGCTGAAGCTAACAAAAAGAGTCCCACAAACACTGGGAAAACAAAGAAACAACCCCCAAATAAAAGGGAAGAAGGAAGCATCAGAAAGAATGCTAAATGAAATAGAGGCAATTCAACTATCAGATATTCAGTTCAAAGCAATGGTTATCAGGAAGCTCAATGAGCTCACAGCGAATTACCAGAAACTACAGGGACACTACAATGACCTCACTGCAAACTATATCAACATAAAAATGGAAATAGAAACTATCAACAAGGGCCAAGAGGAAATGAAGAAAACAATTCTGAACTGAAGAACATAGTAGAAGGAATCAAAAGCAGGATCAATGAAGCAGAATATTGGATCACTGTGCTAGAAGACAAAGTAGAAAAAAAAAACAAAAAGAACAAGAAAAGGAAAAGAGGCTCAGAAAGTATGAAGAGGGTTTAAGAGAAATACAAGACAATATGAAACATAATAATATCCATATAATAGGGATACTAGAAGGAGAAGAAGAAGAGCAAGAGGTAGAAAACCTATTTGAAAAACTAATGATGGAATGCTTCCCTAATTTGGTGAAAAAAAAAGTCACACAAATCTAGGAAACATACAGAGTCCCTATCAAGAGGAACCCAAAGAGGCCCACTTCAAGACACATAATTAAAATGGCAAAATTCCAAGACAAAGAAAGAATCTTAAAAGCAGCAAGAGGAAAAAAAGAAGTTACATACCAGGGACCCCCGATAAGGTTAGCAGCTGACTTCTCAGTGGAAATGCTCCAAGCCAGAAGAGAATGGCAAGAAATATTCCAAGTAATGAGAAGCAGAGGCCTGCAACCAAGGCTACTTTACCCAGCAAGGCTCTCAATCAAGAGAGAAGGCCAAATAAGGAGCTTCCCAGACAAAAGAAGGCTAAAAGAATACACCTCCACCAAACCAGCTCTGCAAGACATGCTAAAGAAACTGCTTTAAGGAGAAAAAGAAAAAGAGAGAAAGAGAGGAACATGGGTATGAAAATGCCAATGAATAAGTACCTTAAACACAAATGGATTAAATCCTCTGATCAAAAGACATAGAATAGCTGAATGGATAAGAAAGCATGGCCCACACATATGTTGCCTGCAAGAGAACCACTTCAGAACAAAAGGCCAACACAGACTGAAAGTGAAAAGCTGGAAACAAATTCCCCAAGCAAACAAAGAGGAAAAAAACCCAGGGTAGCAATAGTCATATAAGACAAAATAGACTTAAAAAAAAAAGATCATAAAGAGAGACCCAGAAGGTCAATTCATAATACTCAAGGGAAGAATCCAAGAAGAAGACATAAGCATTCTAAAAATATATTTACCTAACATAGGATCACCCAAATACATAAAGGAAATCTTAGAGGACTTTAAAAAACATATTGAAAGCAACGCAATGATAGCACGAGATTTTAACACCCCATTGTCAAAAATGAACAGATCTTCCAATCAAAATATCAACAAAGATGTGCCATTGAACAATGCCCTACATGAAATGGACTTAACTGATATATATAGAGCCCTTCATCCTAAAGAAGCTAAATACACATCATTTTCATATGCACATGGAACATTTTCAAAGACAGACAGCATAATAGGACACAAAAGAAGCATTAACAATTTCAAGAAAATTGAAATCATACCAAGCATTTTCTCTGACCACAAGAGACTGAAACTTGAAACCAGCCCCGAGGAAAAAAACCCAAACACTCAAAATCATGAGATTGAATAGCATGCTAGTAAACAATGAATGGGTCAAGAACGAGATTAGGAAAGAAATCAAAAAGTTTCTAGAAACACAAGAAAATCAACTCACAACAACCAAAACCTATGAGACACAGTGAAGGCAGTTCTGAGAGGGAGGTTCATAGCCATACGGGCCTACCTAAAAAAGATACAAACATTTAAAACAAACACCTAACCCTACACCTACAAGAACTCCAGGAACAACAACAAAGACAGCCCAGAGCAAGCAGAAGGAAAACAAATAACCAAGATCAAGGAAGAATTAAATGACACACAGACTAAAAGAACAATTCTAAGGACCAAAGAATCCAGGATCTAGTTGTTTGAAAAGATAAACCAAATAGACCTTTAAGCAGGCTCATCAAGCAAAAAAGAGAGAGGATCCAAATAAACACAATCAGAAATAAAAGAGGAAAGATTATAACTGACACCACAAAAATACAAAGGATTGTAAGAAATTACTATGAAGAATTGTATGACAAGAAATTTGAAAATCTAGGTGAAATGAACAAATTTCTAGAAAAATATAATCTTCCAAAACTGAATGAAGAAGAATCAGATAGTCAGAACAGACCAATAACAGCAGATGAAATTGAAGCAGTAATCAAAAAACTCCCGACACACAAAAGCCCAGGACTGGATGGTTTCACAGATTTCTACAAACATTTAAGGAAGAGCTAATCCCTATCTTTCACAGACTATTCCAAAAATTCCAAAATGATGGAAGACTCCCAACCTCTTTTTATGAAGCCAGCATCATCCTAATTCTAAAACCAGATAGAGACACAACAAAGAGAGGAAACTTCAGGCTAATATTGTGGGTGAACAGAGACACTAAATACCTCAACAAAATATTGGCAAACTGCATCCAACAATACATTAAAAAGATCATACACCATGATCAAGTGTAGTTTATCCCAGGGATGGTACCATATTCACAAATCAGTAAATGCAACACAACACACTAAAGCAAAGATAAAAATCTCATTGACAAATTGGCAATTTATAATAGCCAATTGCTGGAAGCAACCTAAGTGCCATTCATCAGTAAATGAATGGATCAAAAAACTATGGTCCATTTACACAATGGAATTCTATGCAGGAGAAAGAAGGAGCTCCTACCCTTTGCAACAGCATGGATGGAAATGGAAAACATTATGCTGAGTGAAATAAGCCAGTCTGTGAAAGACAAATACCATATGATCTCATCTTTAACAGGAACCTAATCAACAAAACAAACAAACAAGCAAAATATAAACAAAGACACTGAAATAGAGAACAGGCTGACAATGACCATAGGGGACAGGGGAGGGAATTTCAGGGGAAATGGGGAAGGGTTTGTAGGAACAAGTATAAAGGATCATGGACAAAAAGTAAGGGGGGGGGGTGGAAATGGGAGGAAGGTGAGTATGGCTGGGATGGGAGTAAAAGACAGAAAACTGTACTCAAACAACAATTAAAATACATAAAATAAAATAATAAAATTAAAAATAACTTGAAATCAAGCATGCCTATCTAAGGCTTTGTGGCTGCATGTATGTATGCAGATAAGTATATTTACACTAAGAAACACAAAAACATAAAACTCTTTGCAAAATATGTTCTGGCCCTTTGGCTTTAAATTGTACACTTACAGCAGCCAGGAAAAGAATTAGTTACCAATAATGGAGATATCATTCACAGACAATGTCCACTTGAAAAGTGTGTTTTCTTCATGAGGAAATACTGCCTTAGTACTTACTGCACACACACACACATGCATGCAGATTTTTTTATTCTCCATTCATAAGAATAATTATAATATTTGTCTCACAAGAAATAAAAAGGAAGTGGTAGAAGTAGTACATAGTTCAGAATGGGGCTTTATAGTCTCCCTGAGAAGGTACTTTACTACAAGGTTGTACACAGCTCTGTCCTATTTAGGAAAGGGTGGAGGCTTGTACTTGAAATGTGTAGGTTTAGATGCTTAAAATATTCAAGGTAAACAACTACTCAAGTACCTGTCTGTGGCTGCCTTTTCCATATTACCCTGATTCGGCCATTAGGGATGTTTAAATGATCCAGTAACTACCACCCCTTAGATCCAGAATTAAAAGCTCAATTTAATGTCATTATTAAACAATTAGTCACATTTTAGTAACTAGAACCTGTATGCCCACAAACATTTCCATATTGTGGTTTCAGGTGGGTATTTTTTCATGTGTTACTGGAATAACAATTTGATATTTTACTCACACATTTGTTCTTGACCTCTGCAATTTCTTACTTTGAAAATTTATAGAATTCTTACTTTGGACATCTGTATAAAATTTCAGCCTAGTAAAGTTTTTAGGGAGAAAGCTAAAACTAGTAGATAAAACGCTAGCAAATTCCAAATTTAAACACATGAATAGTGCTTTCATATATTGTTTGTCATTAATTATATTAGAATTTGGATTGAAGATCTCCATTCGATGCAATTTCTCAGTGATAGTTATACTACATATTGACCCATAAAAGCCATTTTAATTGCCAGTGTGATGAAAGTCGTCACACGTATTGCAGACTGTTTTTAGTTCTCAGTCCCAGCCCTCTCAGCCCATGTTGGAATTGAATCCTATGAGGAAGGCAGTTAGTGAAACAAAAACAAGTAAATGAAGTAGGGTGGTGCATAGAGAGCAAATCTGGAAGCTTCTGTGAGAGGTGAGTATGAAAGAAACTGTAGAAGAAGAGGTATGGAAGATAAAGAAAAAATAGGTTCCTAAAAGCTCTGGGTTGCAGGGAAATAATTTATGAACACAGGGCTAACAGATAGTCAATAACCTGTGAATGTGTGTATATGGTTAAGTTCTTTCAAATTATCCTGTTGCTAAGACAAACCAGTTAACAGATTATAATATCAAATAGGAATGTCATAAAAAGATAGTATGAGAGAAACTTGAATATCCAGGAATAAAGAAGAACAAAGTGATAGGTATAAAAGTCAATTTAGCCCTGGCTGCCCTGGCTGGTATGGCTCAGTGGATAGAGTGCTGGCCTGCAAAACAAAGGGTCACCGGCTCAATTCTTAGTCAGGACACATACCTGGGTTGTGGGCCAGGTCCCCAGTGAGGGGTGCATGAGAGACAACCACACATTGATGTTTATCTCCCCCTCTTTCTCACTCCCAGTCTCTCTAAAAATAAATATGTACAAATCTTTAAAAAAGACGATTTATTTTCCTCAGTTTTTTAAAGAAAATATAGACAATTATTTAAAGCAAACACATTAACATAGTATAGTTTTTCAATATACTGTACATAACACATATACAAATTGAGGGTTAGTGAGAGGGCATAAATGAAGTTACAGAGTTGGTGTTTTCTAGATATTGCACAAAGCTCTAAAATATTAAAATTAGTAATGCTGTGAAAAGAGAGATTTATGTATAAACAAGTTAAAAGACTCAAGGAGATATATTTAAAAAGCCAGTACATTAAAAATGAAAATAGAAAAGAAAGAAAAATAAAAAGAATTTAAATAATCTAAAAAAGTAAGGAAAGAGAAACAAATTCATAATTCAAAGAAAACAGACATAAATAATAATAAAATAATACCTATGTCCTGATATATTATTAATTATATGAAATATTAATTGTCTAAACCCTTCAAAAGCTGAATTTTAAGGCTAGAGTAAATTTCTATAACTGTATTTCCATCATAGTACCCATTTCTCCTCTAATTAGGGATTGGTTTATTGTTGTAGACCTCTCTGCCTGGTTTTAGGAATTGTATCTCAACCCCTTGTGGCTAAGGGCAAGGGACAACCTCTGGAATGTCAGCTGCAGGAAACAAAGCCTGTCTCTGGTGGCAAAGGCTGCCTCAGTTCCTCTCCCTGCCCCCAAAGCTTGGTCGGAAAGTCAATGATGGGTAAGACCCCTCACAGTGGGGGCAACCTAAACCAGACTCGATCACTTGGGAGGCCTTCATGGAAGGACTCAGGGGGGTGGGGCTGCAACAAAGAGCAATGGACTCTTGCACCCCCTGGCTTTGACAAAGCCTGAGTCCCCATGTTCTCTGGGAGAATCGCTTCCTGGCTCTAATCCTCTTAAGCCTGAATACCTGTTGGGGAGAGGTGCAGTTCCTTGCCTTGCTAGAGCACATCCTGGGGAACAATCTGGCATCACAAAGACTTGCTGATAAACCTGTGAAATCTGCTCTGCTAAGAGTGCTTTCATTCATATGTTAAGGGTTTGAGCAGGAAACCCTAAACTCTGTTTCTGACAAAATCTGAAACCCTCAGATTTCTTTGAAATGTCTACTGTTTGATTCTTGCCGCCCTGTATTCCTGTGTATTACAACCCAATAAAAGCTCTGGAGCAGGGGGCTCGGGGCCTTTGTCTCCCTTGAGAAACTGGCCACAACCCACTTCTCCTTCCTAAGCAGATCACACCATGTCTCGGTCATATTCACTTTCATCCATCGCACTCGGGGGGACTCATGAGAAAGTCACCCCCACAGTTCATTTTAATGAGCCCAAAGTGGTACAGAAATTTAGAATTTTTATTCTTGCCCAGATGTTTAATAAAAATATTCTATTCTTTTGAATATTATCAAACTATATTTCATAATCTATGTGGTTCTATGTAATACTGGAAATGTATAGTCTTACTGCAAATTAGGGCATTTCCAACATTTTTTCCTGTTGCTTTTAGGAAATGTTTTTGCTTTGGTAGTACTTTCTTTATATTTTTCTTTCTTTTATTTCATCTTTCTTTCTTCCCCCTTCACCTCCAGCGACTACATAATTCTTTTCACGCAATTCTTCTTGTACTAACCCAGAATATTTTTTACTGCTTCCCTCCCCCTTATTTTTTCTTATAGCTTTTTCTCCTCCCTTTTTCTTCTTCTTCATCAATAACTTTTAACATTAGGACCCTGGAAGCCATAAGCTTGCATGGGCTTCCAGAGACCTGTAAGCACTCAGAAACTTAGTGTATTTCACCTGTGTGGAATGTGCTTTTCTTCTCCAGTAGAAGATCTTTGAAGTGTTGTAGATATAAATGAATAATCAAAAAGTTATCAGGAAAACTTCTATAATTTCTCTTCCCTTCATGTTCCCCTCTAGTGTGGACATACTTTCCTCTCATGGTAAACTACAATACTAGTGAAATTCTATCATCTTTCCTCTCATTTTTATGTCTAGAATTTCTCTCTTTCACTCATAAAAAGGATGAAATGTTTCCCTTTAAGGAACTTCATTGTACTGGTAGGAGAGAAATAGCTCCCTGGTACTGTCTGATGAGGGAGGACAAATGCAATCCACAAACCCAAAGCCCAAATATCCTGCACATGCCAACTCCCAGGAATGCAAACTAGTAGATGCTTCACTTCTAAGCATTCCTTACTGCATGCATGTAGTAAAGATAAAAAGCCTTCCACTGTTTTTCAGTTGATAAGAAGGGAACACAGAAATCTTGCACCTTGTCACCCGCTACCATCTGCTATTTCAGGATGTCAAAACCTCCAAGAGAAGGCCAGCCATCCTTCCACGAGTCCTCTGAAATAGACCATTAATATAGACAATTTCTCCTCTTAGTCTTTATAATCGCCTAAACATTAGAGACAACTAATTATTTTTATCAGATGCATTGGCTGATATTGGTCAAACTAAAAATAAAAGCATGTCTCAAATTATAGGCCAGATCATTGATAGAGTTGTTCTAGAAGAAACACATATAAAGTACATTAAAATCTTCTGATAATCCTTCAGTAAAGAAATTCATTTCATTTAATTTAGCATTTCCACAGACATTAACATTCAGGGCATTTACTACACTTTAATTCAACCAGAAGAAAAATATTTCATAGAAACCATTAAACCACTTGAGGAAAGTCGCAAACTAGAAAACAAATGTTCTATTTCATTTGAATGACATAGATAGCACAATTAAAAATATTTCCTGAATATCATTTCATTCCAATATCCACAACCATAGCAAAATTTTCAAAACTAAAAATCAAAAGCTACAAAGCCCCACATATAACCCACACTTACAGGAAAGAACAGATGAGGCCGTTAGAAATATTATTTATCATTTACATTTAAAGTGATAAGTAGAGAAAAGCCAAGTCTTCTTGTTTTATTCAAAAGTTTTATCCTAACTCTAAGTTGTTCAGCTGGAATGGTCAACATACAAATGTTAAAAGTAAATTAAAATAAGAGTGATATCCCATGACATTTTGGAAAAATTAAATGTCCTTGAAAATAGCATTGTGTTTAATTTGATACCATGATATACTACTAAAAAGATAAAAACAAAGGAGGTCTATATTATTATTGCCAAACAGGTGCAGAATAATTTCACTAAAATTCACACTTTGCTGGGAGGTAATTAGAAAACTTAAGTATGATATTTAAATTAGTTTTGTTAACTGAAAAAGGAAAAAAATACAGAGATGATTTTTATTTGTGAAGATATTCTGTAATGGAGCCAACCTGGAAAATAAATATGTCACAAAATCATATAGAAAATGCGAAAAAGATCATTTTTAACATTGTCTGTCAGGCTTTTCCAATTTTTGCTTTCACACAGCTTTTGCGATTTGACCTTATAAGAAAGACAGTCGGCTTTCGGTTGCTAGCTATGGGCAAACTGCTGGCAAGGCGCTATCAATGTTCCTTTCAAAAATCAACAATGACAGTCTTTCCCTAGCTCATTATCCTGCTCTCCAAAACTAAACCACTTAATACAAATAAAATGTCTTCTCATGTTTAGACCTTTAGAAAACATACATTAGCCATAGACAAGAAATCATCCCCAAGGGAGATGTTTCTGCTTGCTGTATAGATTTTTACCTGCAAAGGAAAAAAAAATGTAATAGCCAATTGGGTGATTTTGATTTCTGTGGAATTTGAGAATGGATGTTGCATTGCTATTTTCTTAGAGCATGATTTATTAAAAAGAACAGAAGTTCTTGAATCAGACTTTGTTCACATTGAAAGACTACTATTTATAAGCTGTGTACCTGAGAGAATTATGAAATATCTCTAAAATGCAGTTGCCTGCCTCATGTGAAAAACCAAGCTTATGTAGCTATCACATAGTATTTTTTAAGTAGTATATATCTAAGTGTAAGCACAGTGCATATAGTAGAATCGAAATTTAGGAAGTAGTTAAAAATGAATTTCCATTATCTTCTTTGCTTGATACTCATAAATCAATGAGTATATATATGTATATATATACATATATACATATATATACAATTATTCTGAAGACATTCAATAAAAAGTTAATCAAATACACATACCTACATACATATGCACATGTGTGCAGCACATGTACACAGACATTCACATGTTGAAGCAGGCAATAGGAAATTGTTAATTTTATCCTCAACTAAGTTAGAAGTGGTTACCAATATGGATATTACAAGCGAGAATAAGGGGCATATTTTTTCTCAGACCCTTATTCAGGATCTTTGGAAACATTCTGCTACCATTAGAATCACACTCCTGATAATGTAAGGCAAAGTTGATGATATTCAGGCTAGGAAATCACTAGCATAGATCAGTGTGACCAGTAGGTAAACAGTCTCTAGAAATGTTAACACACTGAACCATCTAATTCAATGTGAAAAAAAGTAGGACAGTTTAATAAGAACTTGGCTCACTCTACTGTCAGGTATTGTTACCAAACAAGAGGCCCGAGGGAGGGGCAATACAATATTTGGCCCACCTAGGGATGCCCAAAACTGCTACACAACAGGGGCCCCTCCCAAGGACAAAATACTAATATCTTCTGGGCTCTTCTGTCCGCTGCCAATTGGAAAGACATCTCTCAATGCCAGAGACTTGTGAAAAGGAAACAAAATGTTTATTTAATGCTATTTAGGCTTAATGCCACTACTAAAATATCAAAGTCCTTTAGAGTATACACCTATACCCACAAAGCGCTCCCTTCTCCCACTGTCCCAACTCCGGGTACCGTAAATCAGGAAAAGAGCACACGTCTGTGTTGCAGGCCGCTGGAATCATCAGCTGTGTCAGGCAGGATCTCTAGTTAATCCAAAGTACTGTGGCACCCTCTCATGGTCCACTGGCAAGAGTTCTTTGTACCCAGTTCCAGTCAAAGTCTCCCCTGCTTTCCAGGCCACGCAGCCAAAGGAAGCACCCCAAAGCCAAAGCTGCGTGGGCCTCTTCTACCAAAGCTGCAGGGGTTCACACTCCACCAAAAGTGCATTGTCTTTCTTCTTCACCTGGCTTCAGGGACCTCCATTCTGGCAAAGCTGCGTGATTTTCCCTTTCACCTGGGCAGTTATCGCCTCATGTCCTGGAGCCCATCCTTTCCAAGCTCTCACACAGGCCTCCTCACTCAGGGGCTCAGCCCCTAGTTACACGCTGGGTAGAAGCCACTCCCTTCTTCCTGGCTCAAAACTTGGCCACAGCTATTTAACATATCTATGAAACCAGTTAAAGGTCATAGATATGTTAAATAATCATTCCAGAGGTTAGCTGCAAAACTGTTGCTATGCAAAACATCTCTCAATGGCCCTGCTCTATTGGTCCCTTCCCCCCTGGTGGGGGGTAAGGACATCTTATATGTCTCTCCAATATTCCTATACACTTTGAATTCTGGATACCATTCCAAATCTTTTTTGGGGGGCCCCTCTTGGCTGCACCCTGCATCAGTATTGCTAGAAGAATAAATGTTCTTTCCTGAAGTCTAAAGATATAAGTACATTCTTGGCCATGTTCCTTTGCCTTAAATAAAGAGACCTGTGTAGGATATGAAAATGAAAAGCATTATTAAAATTGCAATGTTAGTAATGATTTATAAGGATGAAATAAGTTAGAATAAGAATGCAGAGGCAAGTTAAGATTCTGAATTATTTTTATGTTTCTTGTTAAACTTATGGCAATATACCCAAGAAGCCACAATTATTTAAATATTGCTTACAAACTATTCAGAGTAAAAAAATAGAAGAAAGACAATAGCACAATTTTCTCATTTACTCTGATGAAATTTCAAGTGTATGTGGCATGAAAATGTTGCCGCATGGCTATAGAAGTGAATGAAATTTTTCTTAATTCTAAATATAGATGTTAAACAGAAGAGGATTTTATAAAGATTTTGTAAAATAGGGTAAGCTTACAACTGCTTATATTACTCATGCAAGTAAAATACTGGAAAATGTAACTCTAAACAATGTAAATTTAAGCATATTATAAACATATACTTTATAAAAAATAATTCCTACATTAGTTTTTTTTAATGTAGTCACTAGGACCTAAATATCCTAAAGATTTGATACCCAGAATCTTCAAAATGAGTGGGCTACATTCTGAAAGTAGAGATATTCCTAAATACATCACCCACAAAATTATAACTGAATTAAATATATATTTTTGCCTGAAAGTCTTTTGTTAATATTGAGTGATAATTTTGCATAACCTGAATTATATTTGAATATTTTTGTTATAAATTCCTAAAGCAGCTAGAAGTTCAAATATTTGTATTAATCTTTTATTCTTCTCCTGCTTAAGAAATATTCCACGCATCCTAATGTCTAGATCTTCACAATGTATCTAAGATCTTACCATGTTCATTGCTACCATCCTTGCCCAAGCCACCATCATCTTTTGGCTGAATTCTTCCAAAATTCCAACTGGTATTATTCAGGTTTGATGTAACAACAAACAACTTCACACATTTCAGTGATTTTCAGCAACAAACATTTATTCTAACTCATATTCCATCAGCACTTAGGGATGTCTGTAGCTCTCTTAAGCTCTGTTAAACCTTCCGGGTCTAGCTTGACTTACTGTGGTATGGCTAGTCAAAGGCTTCACATTATTTTTCTCTAATACCAAGGAAAAGGAATAGCTACTATCTGTGGTATGCAGATCTCATGGAAGATGACATAACCTGAGGACAGAGTAAGGGCACTGGTTGGACAAAAATCTGACTATATACATAGTTGCATTTCAAGCTTCTTTTTAAATGTAGTAAAAGTCACATCTGATCACCTTTCATTGACCAAAGTAGGTTTATCACCAAGTCCACAACTAGTGCAATGGGGAAGTATATATTTTACTTATTGGATGAAATTTTAAAAGCAAGTGGTGATCAAATACATATGAACAAGTTCTACATTATTATTCAAAACAGTATATCTGCACTTACCCTTGTTATATTTAAGGGTTTTTCTCCTCAAATGGTATCCAAATGATTCCATTAAAGCAGATGTCAGATTATATCACTCTTCTGCTTAAAATTTCCCAGTGCCCCTTACCTAATTCCTGCAAGTAAACTACAACAAAGTCATTACCATATCCTGCATTATATCTTATTTTTCTTAGTATTACTGCCTTTGCAAAAAAAAGGGGGGGCCTCCTTGCTAGTTTTGAAGCACAGCAGGCACTTCTATCTCTGTGCTATTGTAATTCCCCATATGTTCTCGTGTTTTCTTCCCTTACCTCCTTCGAGTCTTTCTTTAAATATCTTCACAATGAGGGCTTTATTCACTATTTTGTTTCAAATTTTCATCCTCTCCAAGAGTTATCATAGTTCAACTTGTAAGTTTTTTGTTGTCAATTAAAAAATGCTTTTAGGATTGTATGGCCTAATTACTTGTCTAGAGAAAGATGATCAACTCTTAATAGTCTCATGAAGGGTGGTTTCACTGGGTAGTTGTTAGTTCCCCAAAGCTAAACAAACTAGCTTGCGCTTATCAGAGAAAGCTGAACAGATGCTGGGCAAAAGGAGATGCTAGGAAATGCATTCAAGTTATTTTATGCCCAAATTGCTGTAGTTCTTATTTACTGCAAGACAATTTTGGACAAATAAACATTTTCTAAAAATTAGAAATGTAATAAAAATAGAAATTTTCAGAGTCACATTTAAAGTTTTTAAAAATATATTCACAGAAAATAACTAAAGTTTCAATATAACCATGTTTTAAAATATATTTACAAAAAATATCTATGGCCTAAGTGGCTTAAATGATGTAACCATTGCAATGGCACAGAGTGAACAGGACACAGGTTCAGTTCAGCTTTTACATCAGCCCATGACTCTGCTCCACTAGTTTACATGCTCCCTGAGGTGAGACATGCCACACTCCCAGAGAAAGCACTTGAATCTGGCCTCATTCTCCAGAGAGCTGTCAAGTGGGCAGGAGGGGTATAGTCAGTTGGGCTAGTATTACAATGAGCAGGAAAGAGATAAGGAAGATACAGTGGAAGCTCATTCATCTCCGATGAAAAAGCTTCACATAAAGTGAGCACCTTTAGGTTAGATACCAGCACTTTGCTGTAAGAAGGAATGCTTTGGTGTGTTTATGAATCTCTTTTAAACAGCTGAGCTGGTTTGTGTAATTCAGTGGATGAAAATTACTTGTCTTAACGATTAACAAGTCACAATTAATTGGCAAAGATGGCCAATAACTGCTGATTGATATTCCAAAACTCAGTCATCAAAGAGGATGGCTTTATATATTCTTACTTTTGTCCTTATTTCCATCTCCTTTATCATACTATAGTTTCCTTTTAAAGAGCAAGTGCATCCAGCTTTCAGGCTATTTGTACCTTGTCTCTCTGATGGTGTCTTTGGGAACAGCGTTTAAGAGGTTAAGATCTGTTTGCAATTTAAACTAAACTTGAATCCCTATGAACATAAGTGTAGAAACTCTGCATTTGCTCCCTGTTATATTCCAAGCATCTAGCAGAACATACTCAACACATGTAAAAAAGTAATATTTTTAAAGAGAAAACACAATTAACCAAGAAAAGCATATAGTACCACCAACCAGTGCAATAGCTAAACACAGTGCTTAAAGAATACTTTTTGCTAGCTATCCAATAACTTTAGTTCAGAGATCACCCATCAAACTATATACTACAGCACAGTGTTAGCTCAAAGTGTGTACTAAAAAAACCAAAAATATATATTGATTCCTTAAAATAGTAATAGGTGTAGCCAAAATAATGTGTTCCATGGTTGAAATTTTTTCAGGATACTGAGTAAAATTCAATAAAACAGGGAATAAAGAAGAACAAAATGAATGAAGATGAAATAGAAAAGGTAAGTGAACTTGTCCTGCTTTATTCTTAGAAACCTAACTAAAATATCTAAAATAATTTCAGATGAATTGTTACTGCCTAATATATTTTCATGTGTTCCCTACTGTCCAGGTATCATTTATCTTCTAAGTGTCCGCTTTTCTGCATTTAACCAGAAGAATGTGTGAAGTGAATATCACATTCATCATGGCAAGTTCAGGGAGGCACACTTCAATTTTAAGTGTTGCGCATAACCCGCTGCATTCACTGGTGGTGTTCCAAAGTTTGTGTCCACAAAGGGTTTCAAAGGAGAACTCAAACACATACATGTAAAGGAACTTGCTACTGTACTAAGTTATCATGAATGGGACTTACTAACAAAACTAAAAAAAAAAAGAAAAAGAAAGAAATGCAAGCATTTCCATATCACCTCAAAGTGAACACTTAGAGAAAACTAAATTGAAAATTGAGGAGATAATTAGAGAAATGCTGGCAGTGATTGTGTGTGTGTGTGTCTGCTTGTCTGCCCAACCAAAACAAAGCATCCTGTATCTTCTCAAGTTTAAAATTAAAATAATTTATTATAAAAGCAGGTGTTTACAATAAAAAGAAACCCTTCCTTATACTCTGGCCAAGCTCTGCAATACAAGGCCATCATTCTAATGAGAATAGATATAAACATACCTGTGAATTCTGAAAGAATATCTGAGTTATTGACTTGAAATTTATTGTGCATCCTGTAGTCTTGCTCAATAACTGTGTTTTGTTAACGCTGTCTGCTGAGCCCTGATGACTCCTGGTAACTGGAATATGCTGTTAACTGAACTGTTGGAAGTACTAGTGCTTGCAGCTAATGCATTCTCAGAGCCGCACAGTATGGACACAGCGGGTGTAAAGTAAAAGCAATAATAAAAAATTGAACAGACCTTAAGTGCTATGATTATGACTGTAGGCCAGTTTTTATCATCCCTTTTGAGAGTCTGCTTAAATTTCCTACATTTAGTAATAATGATAGCAATATTAACTTCATATTTTCTTCTTTAGTGATAGGAACAACATACCATATTTTTTAAAGCAAGTAATATCTGAAAGAACTATCCCAGAGAGGGTAGACTGTCACTAATATAGGAGGAGAATTTCAAGAATGTCTTTTTTCTGATCCAAATATCACTTTCCTAACAATTTCTGGAAGTAGCTATCTATCCACTTTTAAAGTCAAGATATTTTTCAGAGCCTGCTTTGGAAAAATAAAAATTTCTCTGTTATTCCTTTTCCCACTTTGTTTTCTTCCTTTTCATCTTACCACATTGCAATAAAGAATAAAAGCTATTATAATCCTTATAGGTGCTTTTCTTTCTTAGCTTTAATTTAGAAATATTAAATATCTATATTTATTCTAAAAATTTATGAAAGAAATTATCTGAAAATACTGAGAAGATTGTCTCAAATAATCTAATGACTGACTAGCAAATTTCCATATAGTAGTAGCTGAGACTTTTGCAACAATTTTTCCCCAAGGACCTCGTACCCATTGGGCACTTTCACATCCTTGACAGTTAAAAGCTTGTTTCAGGGTGAGAAATTATGGTTGGCAGAAAGCTTTACAATGATGATTGGAGAGTAGAATGATGATATCAAATTCTAATTCTATTAATATACAAGATAGTGTTTTGAGATTAGAATAAATTTATCTATATCTCTACCTAGGTTAATGAAGATATTTATTTAGACAAATAGAGAAAGAAATGCATGGAGATATGCCACCTGGGAACAGAGTACAAAGGTGGTTTATTTGAATTAAATTATTCTAATAATATATGTCTTAATTATATTTTCTGTAATCTGTTAATTACAGAAAACCATATCATTTTTACATGTTAATGTTAAAGACTATGTCTCCATTAGTAATGTATGAGATTAAAATGTTTAAAAATGTAGAAAATGCAAATCCAATATGCAGCTGAAGTCTTTTATGAAAAAAATATTGACACAGATATACAGTCATATCACTATATAATCATTATGTACATTTTCTTTTTCACACACCTTGCACCTGACCCATTAGGATATTTAAAATGTATCTTTAAAATATATTCAGAACTGAGTTATTTCTCACCCCCCTAATACTATTACTGTGGTCCTAATTGCCACATAACAGTCTCTACCATGATTTCTCGGTTGGACTACTGCCACAGCCTCCTGATTGATCACTACTTTCGCACCACATTGATTTAACAGAGCATCCACAGTAATGCTATTAGACCTCGTCAGTTTTGACCTCAAAACAGTCTATTGGCTCCTGTCTGATTCAAAATGGAGGATGCATCTTTACAATGCACCCCAAGACTCTACATAGATACCATTTCTTATTATCCATTCTTTTCAAATATGCCAGTCACATTCTTACCTCAAGACTTGCATACTTGTTATTTGTTCTTTCTAGAGTGTCTTCTTTTGATAATAATTTTACTGGCTTTCTTTAGGCTGTTTCTCCCATATCATTATCCAAGTTTAACTTCCCATGCCTGCCCTATTTAAAAATCTACCCCTTCACTACTTCCTAATTATTTTCTTTATTTTCATTTTCCTGAACACTAATAAGAGCTATTGTATTGTTTATCACTTATATCCCAATACAGAATGTGAACAATGTATTGTTATGTTTTGTTCATGGTTTTATTCCAGGGTCTAGTTTAGCATGACTCAGAAAGTAGATGCTCAATAATTATACATTTGCTATTTATCCTACATATGGAAAATATTTTTTTGTAAATCTTGGATTGTTAGAGATATAGAATCCTAGATGTCCCTTCTTCCAACATTATTATTTTATGAAGAGAATATGCATGTTAATGGTCTTTCCCAAAATTGATGCTTAATTAAAGACAGAACTTGGAGTAGAAATTCAGATTTTTATTTGTTTTTTTTTGAAATGATTCTATTTCTTATGTATCACTAATACCAATATACGAGTTATACATTTTAAAGAGTGAAATATGTATTATGAATTGTTTAAAGAACAAAATTAGTTCAATAAAAATTAGCACATTAAAGGGACACTCCTAAGAGATTGTGAAATCTCAGTTGTTGATACATTAAAGTTAGCTATAATTAGAACAGAAATGATCTAGAGATCATAGAATATCATAAGTCAGTTATGAATTAGAAACATTAAAATGTGAATGGAAAAATGTACATTAAAAGCACACATGTGCTGGGGAAAACCTATAGTTCTAAAATGATCATCTAATTATACTCAAACCCATATTAGAATAATATCTTCAATTCTGAGCTCAGAAGCAAAATGGAGATGTGATTGTATTGAAGTGCGTTCAGTTGAGAGCTACAAAGATAATTAGGTACTGAAAAATTTGGCCTCTAAGGATAGGTTAGAATAACTTGGATTACTGATACTGAATCAAAGGTGGCTGAGGGGATATTGGATAATAGTTACCAAATATGAAGACAGTTACAGTTTAAAGAAAAGGAGCCATCTGCCAATTCCTCCACTGGGGATTAAGAAAGGAGTTGATGATATTTCTCTGCCACATACTGTTACTAGGTTAATTGTAATAAAATTTTTCTTTATATAGAAGAAATATTAGATGGGAAGATGTTACTGAGAAAAGTATTTTCATCTAGCAGCCTAAAATTGCCTCTCATTGTTTAAGATTGATTAAATCTGCCTTTTGATGTGGGTATGGATAAAATAACAAAGCAGGTCCTCTCCCGGCCATTCCATGTCTGGTTCTGGTTCTCCTTAATTGTTTCAATTATTCTTGAAATACTGTTTGATTATAACTTAACTGTGATTTAATTTTATACAGATATCTTGGTCACTCTCTTCAGTAATCAAATTCAGTATCACTGAATAATGTTTAGCCTAATATGTTATGAAATTCTCATAATCACTAATACATGAAAGCTATTTATTAGTAGCTAGGCTTTTGAAATGTCTTCTTACATTTCTTTATTTCCATCCCCAGTGGAAGTTCTCCCTACTAAATTGGCTCCTACATTCTTGTGGAGGAATTAATTTTTTCTTCTAGCAAAGATCTGATGATGATAATAATATTTTTTTGGTAAAAAATCAACTGCATATTAACTCTGCCTATCTCTGTTGTTAGGGGCAGGAAGACTCTACTTATTTCCTGCACTTTAATCTTGGCAGAATACATCACATTATATTGATTATAATTTCTTTTGATAAATTGTCCTGAAAGTTATATAGACTTGCTTATTTTCAAAAAATTCCACAGAGTGTATTTTGAAAGGGCAGAATTTAATCCACGTCATCATTGACCATTTCCTATTCCCTGTGTTCTCAGGCACCTGATCTACACTTTAAAACATACAGATGAGTATGTTCCCACAGGGACAGCTCTGACTCTGACCTGAATGATTACTAGTCCTTCAGGAATGAGTGTCATTGACAATATCCTCTAACTCTCTGCTATTTGCATTGCCCTAAATATAGTGATTATCTAGGCATCCTACCTGGAGTTGGGAATAAATAGCCCATCAATAAGTTTTATGAAGATCTTCCCAGCAATAACAGATTGTTTTTTTAAATAAAAAATTCATTTAATTGTTGTTCAAGTACAGTTTTCTTTAAAGACTCCTCCAATTGTCCCTTTCCAAAAGATACTACATTTTTTTCATGGCTTCCTAACAAAGGAAAATGCCTAAAATAATTTTATTTTCAGTATTGAGATATTTTATTTAAAAAATTAAGGTAGATATTGCTACCAAAATTACATAGACAGTGTATTTTCATTATATAAAATAAGGACAATAAAATGGTTTAAAAATTATTCACAATTTTATTAGTTGCAGATAACTAAAAATGTGAGATTTACCTATTGAGAGAGAATAATTATATAATATTAATATCATTGAAAATAAATAGTTATTAAAAGTTCATTCTAACCAAAATGAGATTATTCAAATAATCTTTATAATTTATTATCTCCTATATTTAATAAACATCTTTCCATGTCAGTGAGCCCCAATTTAGTCTGTTTTAACAGCCACATACTATTCAATTGTTTTTGATGTATGGGTGTGCGGGTTTTTCATTGATCAAGGGTCTCTGACCAAGCATAGAGCCTGGGCCTAAATCTAGCCCACACAGCATTTACCCTACTCTGTAACCATCTATGCTTCTTGCCCAGAGAATTTTGGGTGAATTTTATAATTAACAGGAATTATCTATGGGTAGCCATGGTCCTATAGTTTTATATCAAATGTTTCACCAGTGCATAGTTTAAAATATCAAATATCTCTGCAAAACCTATGAACAAATGTAGCAAAATCTCTGCCTCAAACCTTACCACCCTGCATGTTTGATGCTTAGTAGCAACACCTTCCATTTCTTTAGCTATTTCTTCTGGAATTTACATCTACATTTATCAATAAGATACTTATTTTCCATGTGCTAATATTTCAGATTCAGATGTCATCCACTGAATTTCTACCACAAAAAATGAGAGTTTACTTTTTCTACTGCCCACCACACAACTGTCACCATGCCAAATGAACACATACACAAACCCAGTGATGCCCTCAAAGTACTCAAATATTTTGCTAGATCAATATTTAAGATCTATGTTATGATTACATGCATTGTATTCATTATTGTGATATTTTACATTTCTAATTTATTTTTCATATAACTTTTTAATTACATTTAATGATGATTTTATGTATCTATATGTAGTTAAATGTTACTCATTATTAATTCAACCCATAACTCTCCTCCAGAATATTCACCATAATTTCATTATGTTCACACATCTTTTACTGGTTCAATTTTTTTCTTAAATAAATACTTCTTGAAGCTCTCTCCACCTCTTCCTCATTCTAAAGTTTTTTGTTTTGTTTTTAACACTGCAGGTATTTTTTTCCTATTGGGATCTCCATTTAGCCTCATCACAGGGGTTACTATCAACTCCTTTCTGAATTGGATTTCTAATTTTCCTAATTTTCATTTTTCTTATTCTTGACTTACGGCTATGATTATAATGAGTCATGTATTATACAAGGTCATTGAAATTAAATGAAAACAAGTAAATTTTTGAGGGCTTAGATACCTATAAATAAAATAACAATGACAGCTAGGACTTATTTAAAATTCCTTAAATGCCACAGACAGCTCTTTGAATTCGTACTTATTTACTTATTTAGTACTCAAAACAACCCTGTAAGAGAGTTGATTCATGCTTCCTGAAAGAAAGAAAGATTTAAGATCTAAATTTAAACCCCAGCTCATGGAGAGGGTTGCTACATCAGCATAAAAATGCTTAAAATCATGCTTTAGAATCCATGTCTTAATCCCTATACTGGATGACCACTCAGTAATACTATTCTACCACCCCATGTGACGAACAACTAGACTTGATACAGAATTCAGGCTGGTAATGACCCTGATACATTTCTTTTCTTCATTTTCTCTGCAATCCCTTTGTATTTTTGACTGTTACCCCTTTCTATTATTTAGATGTGGGATATCTTATTAGAGTCATCTAATGTCCTTTTTTTTTTCTCAGGCATTTTCTATTTTTGCTCTGGGAGATTTAAAAACTTTGTTTTCCAACATTTTATTGTAATTTTATTTTGTTTTATTTTTTTAATATTTATTTATTTTTAGAGAGGGGGAAGGGAGAAAGACAGAGAGGGAGAGAAACATCAATGTATGGTTTCCTCTTGTGCGTCCCTTACTGGGGATCTGGCCCACAACCCAGGCATGTGCCCTAGACTGGGAATTGAACCACAACCTTTTGATTCACAGGCTGGTGCTCAATCCACTGAGCCACACCAACCAGGGCTCCTTTTCTTCATATGCCGCTTTAAGAGGGGATGGCCAGCACCATTCTGACCTATTCCACTAAATCAACTGTCTTAATAATATTTACCAAATTGTGGACATCTTCCTTGTCCTCTTTCTTCCTTCTTGCACATATGAAAAAAGTTGATCATTCTATAAAAATTTTGATTCATATGAAGATAAGAAAATTTAAGATAATTAAAAAACTGAAAGTTGTATGTAAAGATTCTTGCTAGCCCTATCTCAATCACACGGGCACAATATAAAAGAAGAAAGAATGTGAAGAAATCATGGACCTATTATTTTATGCCTGTCTTTCTCCCAGTCCGCACACATACTTCAGTTTTGAAAATACTGTCATCTACAGGGCTCATCTTTAGGATATATCTGTATATCCATGCATTATTTGTTTATGTGAAATAGTTCACTTTAAATACTTGAAAATCTTTCTGTCTCTTCTGGCCCTTACAGGGTTTTTTCCCCCCCTTTCTTCATAAAATTACAGTAAGTTTGCTTTTTCTTCATCAAAATGTGGATTTTCTTTCTTTCAGAATTTACCTATAGCTTCTGATATCTGTGTAACTCTAAGCTTCACAAATTTCCAAAGGTGCAAACAATTCTTTATCCCTTTGATAGCAGTTCTATAGCATGCATAATGCCTATTGCATACCACAGAGGTGAAGGATAAATGTAATCAATAAAATAATTTTCCACACTTTCTCTACAATATGGAGAGATGTAATCTGGTAATGCAGAAAGTGTTAAGACTGCCAACGTTGTTCCTCATCTTCAACTTCAGTGCCAGATGTTTATTTTGACATGGTCTGTTCCTTTGTACCCAGTAGAATTTAACATCATTTTGAATATTGATAAGTGTTGTTGCTCACATAAAATAATCAGAAGAAAAGGAAAAATTCTGAACACATGTGTATTAATTTCAGAGAAAGGGCAGTATAAGCCAGAGGTAGCAGAAAAATATGTGAGAGAAAAACAGGCAGAGAAATTATCATCAAACTGACAGAAGCAAGTTTTAGAGCAGAAATGCAGTCAAGACATGGTGGGGTTGAGGTGGGGCACAGAAGATGACTGGCTAATGCACAAGTCAAATGAGCACATGGTTTAGAACAGGAAACATTGAGGTTATACAGAAAGAACCGGTTATGACCATGTTTTTCTTTTAAGCCAAATAATTGTTTCATTAGGTATTTTATTTTATTACTATCTAGCTCTGCTTCATCAACCTACTCAGTAGAGAAAGCAAAACTGGACAGTCAAGGCTTGTGAAGACATGTAGGAATTTTCTTTTACAAAACAAGCTGTCGTTACATTTGCTAAATATTGCTTTGATAGCACTGAACTATTTATTTATTTATTCTTTTTTGAATTTTTGGGGGTGACAGATGAGTAGGTAAAAAAGCTGTGGTTATTTACACAATGCAATACTACTCAGCCAGAAGAAGAATGGAATTTTACTTTTTGTGACAGCATGGATGGACCTAGAGAGTATTATGATGAATAAAATAAGCCAGGCATTAAAAGACAAGTTCACTTATATATAAAATCTAATAAACAAAATTAACAAACAAAATAGAAACAGATTCATAGATACAGAGAAAAGACTGACAGCTGTCAGAGGGGATGGTGTTTGGGGGCTGGGTGAAAAAGATACGGGCTTAAACAAAAATATAATAAATTTATAAACAGAGAAAAAGGGGGTGGTGGGAAATAGAGGAGGCTAAAGAGGGAGAGTGAATGGTGATGGAAGAAGACTTGACTTTGGTTGGTGTGCACAATACAGTATAGAGATAATGACAGTGTTTCAAATGAGCATTTGAGCCTATTAAAATTGGCTGTTAAATAAATGACCATATTGTATAAAACATTGTTATTCTTTTTATTTTGTTTCAGAAAATGGTATTAAATACTAAAAACTTCTTTAAAATTGCCAGAACTGAAATTTCAAAATTTTAATAGTATGAGATGTAAGTATAACAGTAAGTTTCACTGCTAGGACTAAACCTAAAACACAGATATGGTTTCTGTATTTTGAGAGACTATTTGTCTTACATGTATCTAGGCCGTACCTCTTGAAAAGTTGGACTTAGAGAGGGACCTACCTATCTAAGAGGTAAATAAGCTTTCTAATCATATTGATTAGAAGCATCTATTTAGAAATCACTTGAAACAATAGCATTTGCCAAGTTTCCTCTGCTAAATGTAGGATTTTAAAAAATGTACTAGCCATGTCCACGTGGAGAATTTTGTAGGTACATACAAGGTGGAAAAATTCCCATCTTTCTATACAGCAGGCCATTTCTTCTGAATACAAACCAGATCTAGCCCCTCACTCACTACAGCTCCTGGGAAATGGCAAAGTGCACAGACAGTTGTAAAGTGTTTTTTATTTTAAGAATTGGAAACTATAAATAACAATCTCTAATAATAGCTTTTCTTTTCATGTTATATTCAGAGTCAGTACTTATATTTGAAATGCCTTTTAAGTTTATGTTTTAGTAGAAATGTGCCAGATATCATGAAATATTCAATTTGACAGTAGAAGCTGTGCTGTGCTTTTTTACTTTTGTATCTCTATATTTATGTTATTAAATACACACTTTTGAATGATTAAAGGGTGAATAAATAAATCAATACATTCTAAAAAAATATATACTTAGTCAAAACACAAAGTACTCTAATCCAACCACAAATACAGCAATCGTATTTACTGTGTATGGATCTACTTTTAGTATATGTAATTTTTGCCTAAACTTTTCTACTAGTGTGATAATCTAAAAGATTTGAAGTTTAAAGATATTCATGATTTTCAAATGCATTTTTGATGTTTTAAATGCAATAAAAAGTATTTCCTTTAAATTTTTACTTTATTTGAACATATTTAATACTTTGAATATTAAATATTTGACAAACAAATCTATTAAATTATTATGACTCAATATCTTTTCAACTTAAGGCCAAAAGACTTACAAACACAAAGCTGCTCATGAGGCCAATGGTTCCCAAAAGAGCAGGTTAAAAATCCAAATTGTTAAGCACCTCCCTCAGAAATTTTGGTTCAGGGTATCTAGAATACTGTTCCTTCCCAAGAATACAGATTACTTTCTGGAGTAGGTAGCAACTGACCTAATTATAAGACACTGTGGTAGAGTATTCATCACACGATAGCAGATTCTGTGTCATAAATCGGTCTTCCCAAGAGCTGAGCTGAGATTAGGATTCAAGTGAAAGCAGTTTATTTGGGAAATCCTGATTACACCAGTAGAGAAGAGAAGCAATGCAATATGGAGAAGGAATAAGAGCTGATAAAGGGTGGACTACTAGATGGTGGCCAACAGAACCCTCATCCCGATTATCTTCCTTACAGGGGAAAGCAACTGGGGTATTTTATACACTAACTCCAGAAGGTCATTGATAAAAATGGCTCTGAAGGGTTGTTGAGTTTTCACCACTTTCTGCCTGCCCAGGGAGGAGGGTAGCTGGATTTTGCAGTTCTGGCACAAGTGATCTTCAGCACAGATGCAGAATGGCAGGTGGGAATCACACAGAGTGCCTCGTAATAATGTCTGATCATCACGGACCAGGCACTGACAGTGTCTACCACAGACTGATTCTTTATGTTTTATACCTCTCTCTTTACTGCCTGGAATATAGTAGGAAATAAATATTTTCAAATAAACAACCAATAAATGAATGAAAGATGAAAGACACACAGCTAGTAAGTAATTTGCATTATGTCAAAATAAAACTGGATGAGTGATTAAGGCAAAAGGCTAAATTCTGATAGCCGTGGAATTTAGGGTACTGACATTTAAAGAATTTTCCCCCTCATGTGATTTGTTATTATCTTACTGGGCAGAACAGGATTTCTTCTCTATACTGGCACCTCCTCCTGTCACCCACCCTCTTTAAAAAAGTCCCTTCGGGAATATTTTCTCTAGAATTATTCTTAAGAGGAAGATGCAACAGAATGTAATGGAAGCAAGGGGAGGGAGGGAGGGATGGCTTGGGTGGGGGGAAATGGTGGGGGATAAATGCAGACAACTGTATTTGAACAACAATAAAATAATTTAAGAAATAAAACATAATTTATATACCAAACTTCAAAAAATCAGTGGAAAGCTTTATGTTAAAAGACACATGATGACTCCTGATGTATACCCTTCTGATTAAATATTAATCCACTTTATCTAATTATTTTCATGGTTTTAAAATACACATTGTTTTAAGTCATCACAAAAGCAAATAGGGAAGTATAAAGGAATATTTTTTTAAATACAAATTATTTTAAATGCACATGGAACATTTTTTTAAATATTTTATTTATTTATTTTTTGAGAGGGGAAGGGAAGGAGAAAGAGTGGGAGAGAAATATCAATGTATGGTTGCCTCTCATGCGTCCCCTGCTGGGAACTGGCCTGCAACCCAGGCATGTGCCCTGACTGGGAATCGAACCGCGATACTCTGGTTCGCAGGCCCGGGCTCAATCCACTGAGCTACGCCAGCCAGGGCCAGGAATATTTTATTCTCAGACTCACCTCAGGTAAGTTTATTTCCAATTGGCAGATGTCTCTTCTAATGACATCTTGTCAATATTCATATGCTCACACTTTATTACACACACAGACACACACATGTGTATCCCTGATGAAGACACATGACATCAAATTCCTTGAAGGTGTTGATTTAAATAGACAATGGGATGGCTTCCAGATTCTCTGTCTTATTTATGTGTTTCAGATTTCCGATTTATACCTAAACAAATGAAGGTCAGAAATCTCGGAGGCTACAAATACTAAATGTCCCAAATAGCCGTCTCACATCCTACTTGTAATTCGAGGTGGGGAGGAATGTATAGCAAGCAATTAAGTAGCCCTAAATTAGTTGTCTCCCAAACACATCAGTTTTTTAATGAAATGCATGGGTTCAATCTCAAAGCCTCACAAATACCAACAAGGTAATGCTGAGGTGCCAATTAGTCGAGCTGCATATATGTTCATGGCAAACAGAAAAAGGAGAAGTCAACTCTATGAACAGGACAATACATGCCATGCCTAACGTCACTGAAACTAAATGCTCCTGCATGCACAAGTTCACCTTCATGCAAACATACACACACACACATAGAAGTCTTATGTAGGCTAAATAATACTTTGCTATAATCAAATTGCAGCCTTAACTTTGTGTAAAGTGTTCTCTCCCTTAAACAGTGCACTCACATAGTTTTAACTTGATATTATGCCCTTAAATTGATGTAATTCAGTCATTTTGAATTTTCTGCTTATTGTCCATTCTATATCATATAGTTAAATATATTCTTGCCACATGTCAAAAAGCTTTAAGAAGTATACATTCAGAAAAAAATCTGGAGCTGTAAAACTGCTCACAAAAATTACTTATAGTTTAAATACTATACAGTGAAATGCACAGTACATTATGGAACCTATGGCCAAATCACAGGGTAAGAAAAAATACCATGAATTCTCCAGAGTATAGTGAGGCTCATTTACAAAGCAGCATACGTGACAGTGAGCACCCAAAGGACATTACGTAGGCATATATTGGAATAAATATTATGCATGGATTTAATAAAACTTTAGCACCTCTTTCTTAGCCTTGCGATCTTTACAAGTTGTTTTAAACTGTTTTGCACAACTGTTGTGACTATCAGTAGACATTTTATTTAAAGCATTTAGTAAAATGCATGACACATCAGCAGTGCTCA
Organism: Artibeus jamaicensis; assembly: GCF_021234435.1. Taxonomy (NCBI): domain Eukaryota; kingdom Metazoa; phylum Chordata; class Mammalia; order Chiroptera; family Phyllostomidae; genus Artibeus; species Artibeus jamaicensis. Next base: position 48,505,830 of record NW_026522030.1, read on the forward strand.
ATACATGTTGTTTTCTGTTATTTTATTATTAACATTGTTATTATACCTGCCCAAAACCAGTAGAACCAAACATAGAGACAATATTCAAAGTGCACTTAACAAAATATAAAAAAATAATAATAGTTGACATTCATTCAAGTAACAAAATGTTCTAAGAACTCTACAAACTACATAAATTTACTTAATCCTCTCGGCAATCCTATTCCATTTCTAATAATACAGATGAAGAACTGTTAAGACAAAGCATCTTGCTCAAGGGCACACAGATCAGAATGGCAGAGCTGCACTTAAACTCAGGGAGTCTAGTGTTAGATACAAGCCCTTCGTTAATATCCCACACTGTCTCTTCATAACAAAAGTAACCATTCAAATAGAACCAGTGTCATGTAGGGCAGATAGAAGAGGAATGGATGAAAAAATTTCAAAAATATATGTATTTCCCTTAGTAATATTTGGCTCATGGCTTTTACCTATAAAAAGGAAAGAGAAATTAAAAATTAAATACTCAAATTTTGCTATGTGAGAGGTATAAGGGCTGTATTAATGAGGGTGTGGCTAACTTTCAGCTAAATAATCTGTAGTTACCTGTGTAGAGTTTTCATACTATTGCCCATGTCTGTCATTACAATTAAACTTTCTTTGTCTTATTTTGATTTACTATAAAAATAAAACAAATATGTACAGCACATCTGTATCACATCATGTATGCATAATATCATATATAATAAATATAACTTGTGAAGTTTTAGAAATTCATTCCAGTGTTATCTACTACATCGCACAATACCTGACAATCACAATTATGATTCTGACTCTCCACTGGAGGAGTGGTGTGTCTATTCCTTATTTATAAAACTGCATATTAACTCCTTCACCGTAGGGTGCATTTATATTTGTGTGTGTGTATTTCCCTATGCTTATCTGCTATTCTTTGTCCTTAATACCCTCTTCTAATTACTCACACAAAATAAACAAGCACACATGGAACTCAACAACAACAAAAAAACATGGGGAACATTTTTTGTTGCTTTTATTTATAGTATGCAATTGCACTTCAGATCCATATAGTTAAACCAGTTTCCTAATGAGTCTTTATTATAAAAGCACAGAAAAACTTACATTATGTAGATAATATTTACTCAATTTTATTATATTTTCTAACAACCACAATGAATAAATTATTAAGAAATATATTTTCCTGCAGCTTCAACACAGGTCTCAGCTTCCCACTGTCCTCCCTGAACATAAGCTTCAGCACACCCTTCAGCTTCTCCACAAGCTACCGGACCCTGGGTTCCATGAAGTTGCCAAACTACTGGGTATGGCTCACAGCAGTGCAGCCAGAATCTATGCAGGCATGGGGGGCTCAGGCTCCCAGATCTCCATGTCCCACTCCACCACCGTGTGGGGCAGCTGAGAATCTGGGGATCTAGCTACATGGATAGCTGGGGATCTGGTGGGCACAGGGGGCATCCAAGCAAGAAGGAGACTATGCAATGCCTGAATGATTACCTGGCCTCCTATCTGGAGAGGGTGAGAAGCCTGGAAGCTGATAATCGGAGACTGGAGATCAAAATCCAGAATGCTTAGAAAAGAAGGGACCCCAGGTCAGGGACTGGGGCATTATTTCAAGACCACTGAGGACTAGAGGGCTCAGATCTTTGCAAATTCTTTGGACAATGCCCTCATCATTGTGCAGATTGACAATGCCTGTCCTGCTGCTGATAATTTTGGAGTGAAGTATGAGATGGAGCTGGCCATGTGCCAGTCTGTGGAGAATGACATCAATGGGCTATGAAAGGTCATTGATGACACCAATATCACTTAGGTGAAGCTGGAAACAGATATCGAAGCTCTCAAGGAGAAGCTGCTCTTCATAAGGAAGAACCACCAGGAGGAAGTAACCATTCTACAAATCCAGATTGCCAATTCTGAGTTGACTGTGGAGTTGGATGCCCCCAAAACTCAGGACCTTGGCCAAATCATGGCAGACAACAGAGCCCAGTATGATGAGCTAGTTCAAAAGAACTGAGAGGATCAGGACAAGTAATGGTCCCATCAGATTGAAGAGAGCCCCACAGTGGTCACCTCACAGACCACTGAGATAGGCACTGCTGAGATAAGACTCACAGAGCTGAGATGTACAGTCCAGTCACTGGAGGCTGACTTGGACTCAATGAGGAATCTGAAGGTCAGTTTGGAGAATAGCCTGAGGGAGGTGGAGATGTGCTATGCAGATGGAAAACTCAATGGGATCCTGCTCCACCTGGAGTCAGAGCTGGCCCAGACCCAGGCAGAGGGGCAGCACCAGGCACAAGAGTATGAGGCCGTGCTGAACATCAAGGTCAAGCTTAGAATGCCACCTACCACAGCCTACTGGAAGAAGGGGAGAACTTCAATCTTGTTGATGCCCTGGACAAGAGCCCCTCTTTACAAACCATCCAAAATACCAGAACTGGCAGAATTGTAGACAGCAGAGTAGTTTCTGAGGTCAAGGACACCAAAACTTTGAGGCATTAAAGGCAGCAGAAGTGGGGCATCGCTTGGCAGGACAGAAGGCCCATGAAAAGTTCATTAAAAGATTAAAAAAAAAGAAATACATTTTTCTCAGACTTTGAAATTCGATCATACAACACCTTAGTCACCTGACTAAAGGTGTTTAGCAAATCTGGGGCTGAAACACAACACAGACCAAGCTGTCAGATTCCTGGCCTACTTCTCATCTTCCTGGGGCAACAAGCTGAAAGCAGTAATGATATGCATTACCAGGCCCACTCCATGAATGCGTAAAGCAAAAGATGCTCTTGTGGGGCCTTACGCCTTTCCAGGCAGTTTTATCCATGCTAAAATGAGCAACAAAAGGAACCTGGGTCCTGGTCCCATGGGGGCTATGCTTTCTGATGTTTCCTTTAGAAAGCAGCTCTGCATTCAACTCCCCATAGCAACATTATCATGAATGCGATTTTATGTGGAAAAATTACCACTATATTTCAGCTATATTGTGGGTTAAATAGGCTTTTGTGAGCTGCACTGCAGATATTATCACCTCATATATTGTTGCTCTAGAAAAATGAAATCTAAGCTAAAATTGAAAAAAAAATGGTCAACAAGGAAAATATATCCTAGAAAAGTCCTTTTAATTCTTCAGAACTAAAATTTTAACTATAACTGCTTTGGGTCAGAAATGAATGTTTTCTTGCCTTAAATGTTCCATATGGATATTAATCTCCATAACTTATCTATTAATATATCATTCTCAATATATTAGACAGAAATAGAAAATTGCTAACACTTGAGTATTTTGTACCTATAAAATGGGCAATTTCACATAGTATAATTTAATACACAAATAGAAGCAACTTAACTCTCTATTTATTACTACAAGTCTAAACATATCTAGTCGTATTGCACTACTTTGAACATTTTGCTTAATTTTATTTTCATTCAACTAATATTTATTTAGCATCTATTTGTGGGGGCAACTTTGCCGCAAGTCCCCGCATCCACCACGGATGAAAGTAACACTACCAAGACATGATCTGCTTGGGGAGGAGAGATGGCCAATCTCTCAGAGAAGAAAAGCCTAGAGCTCCTTCCTCAATGGCTTTTTATTGGGTTGTAACACACAGGAATACAGGGTGGCAAGGATCAAACAGTAGATAACATTTCAAAGAAATCTGAGGGCTTACTATGAGTCAGTGTCTGTCAGGAAAGGAGGTTGCAGAAACTTTGGGAGACATACTCATTTTCTGTTTGGACCCTTATCATATGAATGAAAGCACTCTTAGCAAAGCAGGCTACACAGGACTTTTAGGAATTCTTTCTTATGCCCAATCACCCTGGATCCTGCTCTAGCCAGCAAGAGGCTGTACAGCCATCCCCCAACAAAAGTTTTCAGGCTTAAAAGGGTTAGTTAGAGCCAGGAAGTGCTTCTCCCAGAGGACATGGGGACTCGGGCTATGTCAGAACAGCTGGGGGGCAAGGGTCCATCACTCCCTTTTTATTGCAGCCCCCCAGTCCTTCCATGATGGCCTCCCAAGTGATCATGTCTGGCTCAGGTTGCCCCTCCTTTAAGGAGTCTTACCTGTCATCGACTATCCAACTATGCACTGGGGGCAGGGGATGAAGCCAGAGACAAGCTTTGTCTCCTTAGTGGCCTGAATTCCGGAGGTCACTCACTCATCCTTAGCCATGGGAGGCAGTTAAAATTCCTGAAACCAGGCAGAGTGGTTCCCAACATCTATTATGTTGCAGGAACATACCTTTTGTTGCATAAAGCAAATACACATTTATGTTAGATTTGTAAAATACAGAAAGACATGAATAATAAATCACATTATAGCTGAAGAAATATTACTGCTAGTGTTGTATTTTTTCTTGTTTAGAAATGTATATGTATTTAAAATTATATCTTGATAAATATTCATTTATTTTTATTTATATTACATTTTTCCTGTGTCACAAACTACTGTTAGCATACACGATTTTCAGTTACTTATACCAACCCATGGTTATATAAAACAATCTAATTCTACTCCTGCTTTGGGATAGTTGGCCATTTTTAATTTCTCTATGCAACATTATAAAATGAATATGCATATAAATGTTGTATGCATCTCTGCTTCCAACCGTAAAAAAATTTCTTAGAAATGGGCTTTCTAAATTAAAAAACAAGTCCATTTAAATTGTTTTTTTAATTAGAAATAGTCATTGCAAAACTCCTCTAAAGTACAGAAGTATGTGACTGTGGAAGATAGAGAGATGCAGCATTGAAATGGTGCTGGTTTTTGAAATAAAGGAAGGTACTTTTTGGATCTCTGAGCTTTTCAAGATTCTGCTAAGGTCTACATTGAGCATCTCGTGCTTGGAAATGTTGTCATTACTCTAGAGGGAGATGGTTTTACAGAAAGCGCCACAGCGATAGATTATCTAAGTTGTGAAAAGCACTTTAAATCCAGATGCAGAACTAGCCCATGTGCCCAACAGGAGCAAGTTTGCTTACACTAAGCAGAGTAGTGCCGTGTGTGTTTCTGAAGTCTTTGCTGATATTGCTGTCCTCGGAATAGATGATGCAATGTCCCCTTCACTGGATGCAAATATTGTTTTGTTTTGTTTTGTTTTGTTTTTTCCCCTAACCAGCCCTCCTTCACTGAGAGGCATAGATTTTTTCCTATCATTCCAGGTCTTCAGTTTCTTAAGAAGCAAAACAGCCTAACTGGTCTTGTAACCTTCAACTTTATCTTCAACCAGCAAAGGGAGTTCAGGAACTTGCTCAGTGCCAGGACCTTCAGACATGACCAGCGCAGGCAAGGCTGAGGTAGTCAGGGCGGAGCAGATGGCTTTTTGCTTCTGTGTCCTGTTCACTTTGTGCTGCTCAAGGCTCCAGGTTTTGGTCAGTGCAAATGTGCAGCCTCCACAACATGTATTTCCAAAAGCACCCTAAGTTTATGGCATTTTGTCATAGCACAGTAATCTGTTGTGATAATTTGTGAGTAATACTTTAGCTTATATATTGACTTTTTGATAGACATTTGTGTTTTTTCTAAATCTATGTATAATAAATAAAGTCGCTATAAACATTAGCCTACCACTCTTGTATGAATATATGTTTTTGTTTCTCCTGGTTGAATTTATTGAAACTGTAATCCCCCATTTCTATGGTAATTGAGTGTTTAACTCTATGTAAAAGTACTAAACAATGTGCAAAAGTTCCTGTAGAATTTTTCGATTCCAACAAAAGATATCAGAGCTCCAATTGCTTCATATACGAACACTTGGTCTTGTCAGACTTTTAACATTTTAATCATGCTAATTAGTGTGAAGTGTTATCTCAGTTTTTGAATAGCTTTAATGAAATATAATTTGCATAGCATAAAAGTCACTCATTATAAATGTACAATTTCATTTTTTGTATATTCACAAAGATGTGCAACCATCACCACAATCAACTTGGAACACGTGCATTACTCCACAAAGACACTCTGTACTTATTAGCAGTCACTCTCCATTGTGCCCCAAATCCTCCCCACTCTACCACCTAACCAGAGACAATAATTGTCTCAACAGATTTTGCTTATTCTGAATGTTTCACATAAAAGGGGTCATATGATATATGGCTTTTTGTGGCTTGTTTCTTTCACTTAGAATAATGTTTTCAATTTTTCTCCATGTTGCAGGATAGGTCACTATTTTATTTATTTTTGTTGCACAGTAACATTCCATTGTTTGGATATACATTATTTATCCATTTACCAGATGATAAAATGTTAAGGTTGTTTTAAATTTTGGGCTGTTATGAATAATGCTGCTATGAATATTTGTGAATACTTTTTTGTATTTTAATCTTTTTATTTGATTTATTTGCCAATTTTTATTTTAATTGTTGTTCAAGTATAATATCCTTCCTTTTACTTCCATCACAGCCCAACCCCCAGCCCTGCCCACCTCCCTCTTATTTCCACTCCTGTTGGGAACTGCCTTGCCTAGTTTCAGGAGCTGTAACCCCCGCTCCCTCCACCGCTAAGGCTGAGTGAGTGACCTTTGGACCACTCCTAAGGAGACAAAGCTTATCTCCCTGGCTCCTTTTACTTTCAGTCTGCCTGGCCTCCAGTGTTTGATCCCTTAGCCAATGACAGGTAAGATTCCTCAAGGGAGGGATGACAAAGGCAGACATGATCATGGGGTCCCCCAGGGAAGGACTTGGGGGCTACAGAAAAGGGGTGATGGACCCTTGCCCCTCGGCCTTGACACAGCCTGAGTCCTCATTCTGTCTGCAAGAAATCTCGTAATTTCTTGGCTGCCTTACTTCCCCTGCCTGACTTAAGCCTGAAACAATGCTGGAGGTGGGTGCAGCCCTGTGCTGAAAAGGGCAGGATCCCTAGGGCGATTTGGCCAAAGAAAAAATATGTAAAATCTTCTGAAACCTGCTTCGTTTAGAATGCTCTCAATTAAATAAGGGTCCAAGCAGGAAGTGAGTTTATTCCACAAAGTTTTATAGCCATTTAGCTATCTGACCCTGACTCAAAAAAGGCCCCCAGAGTTCCTTGTATGTTATCTGTTGTTTGATCCTTACTGCCTGATAATGATTAATGAGCTCTATGTATACACCCTGTGTTCTTGTGAAAATTAAATCCAATAAAAGCCCTCCCAGGCACAGGTTCAAGGCACTCTCCTCTTGAGAGAAAAATCCAGCAGTCCCTTTTTCTACACAGGACTCAATAGTCCATGTGAATTTATTATCTCTCATTCATAATGCTGCAGACACTGCAGGTCGGTGTCCGAGTAATAGCTTGGACTATCCTTTATACTCGTTCCTGTAAACCCTTCCTCTTTTCCCCTGAAATTCCCTCCCCTCTCCCCTATGGTCCCTGTCAGCCTGTTCTCAATTTCACTGTCTTTGGTTATATTTTGCTTGTTTGTTTGTTTTGTTAATTAGGTTCCTGTGAAAGGTGAGATCATATGGTATTTGTCTTTCACCACCTGGCTTATTTCACTCAGCACAATGCTTTCCAGTACCATCCATGCTGTTGCAAAGTGGAGGAGCTCCTTCTTTCTTTCTGCTGCATAGAATTCCATTGTGTAAACGTACCATAGTATTTGTATCCATTCATTTACTGATGGGCACCTAGGTTGCTTCCAACACTTGGCTATTGTAAATTGTGCTGCTATGAACATTGTGGTGCATAGGTTTTTTTGGATTGGTGTTTCAGGGCTCTTATGGTATCACCCCAGCAGTGGAATTGCTGGGTCAAAAGGCAGATCCATTTTTAGTTTTCAGAGGAAATTCCATACTGTTTTCCATAGTGGTTGTACCAGTGTGCAATCCCACCAACAGTGCATTAGGGTTCCCTTTTCTCCACAACCTCTCCAACACTTGTTGCTTGTTGCTTTGTTTATGATGGCCATTCCGACTGGTGTGAAGTGGTATCTCAGTGTGGTTTTAATTTGCATCTTTCTGATAGTTAGTGATACTGGGTATCTTATGGATGCATGTTTTCATTTCTAGGTCTTATTGTAGTGTCAAGTCAATTTAAAAGTGACTGAACCATTTCACATTATCACCAACAATGAAGTTCCAATATTTCTATATCTTTTTAATACATATCACTATGTTTATTTTTATGACAGCCATATGTTTTGGATGCAAATCATTATCTCATTGTGGTATTGGTTTATATAACACTGTTAACTAATGAGTCACATTATAGTTGTATGCACTTATTTGTCATTTGTTTCTCTTCTTTGGAAAAATGTCTATATATTTGCCCATTTCTCAGTTAGGTTATTAGTGTTATTATTGATAAGTTGTACAAGTTATTTATTTTTTGGCTACAACTTCTTTGTCATATATATTATTTATGAATGTTCTCCACCATTCATTAGGCTGTGTTTTATATTCCTTATCATGTAATTTAAAGCAAAGTGTCTTTAATTATGATGAAATAAAATTTGTCTTCTTTATTGTCACTTGTACTTTTTATTACTGTACTTTTAGAGTAAGTTTTTAAATCTGTAGATGTGAGTTCTCCAAAGTTATTCTTTGTTCTCAAGATTGTTTCACTATTCTTTGTCCTTTGAATTTCCACATAAAATTTCAGATCATATTGTCAATTCTACAAAATAAGCCATATGGAAATTGACAGGCATTGCCTCATATCTGTAGTTGAGTTCCAGTAATATTGTGATCTTAACAATATTGTCTTCTTTTTACTACAATATGTTTTGTTATATTTAGGTATTCTTTAATATCTTCAGCAATGTTTCACTATTTTCAGTGTACATATTTTATTCTTTTTGCTTATTTGTAAATATTTTATTTTTATGCTATTGTAAAAGGAATTAATTTCCTAATTTTATTTTTTGGTTATTCATTTATAGAGTATAGAAATATGATTGATTTTTGCATACCCATACACTGAAAACTTGCTCAACTTGTTTGTTAGTTCTAACAGTTTTTATTGGATTACCAAGGATTTTCTGTGTACAAGATCATGTTATCTACAAAGAGAGATGTTACTCTTTTCTTCTAAATTTTGATGTCTTTTATTTTGGTTTTGTTCATTTATTAAAATGTTCTTCTAATATCTACTTTATTTATTTCTGTCTTACTTTAAAAGTATTTTCTTCTGCCCTGGCTGGTGCAGCTCAGTGGATTGAGTGCGGGCCTGCAAACCAGAGGATTGTGGTTTGATTCCCAGTCAGGGCACATGCCTGGGTTGCAGGCCAGTTCCCAGCAAGGGGACTCATGAGAGGCAAACATACACTGATATTTCTCTCCTTCTCTCCTTCCTTTCCCCTCTAACGATAAATAAATAAAATCTTTTTTTTAAAAGTATTTTCTTCTTTCTCTTTTGTTTTTAGTTTCTTAAGATAAAAGATATAAGGTTATTGCCTTGAAATCATTCTTTTCAAAATAGATGTTTAATGATATAAATTTCTCTCTGAATACATCTCTATCTCAAAGGTTTTCTTTTTCATGTTTTTTCCAATCACCTCAGAGTACTTTCTAAATCTTTTTATTTTTGATCCTTTTGTTGTTGAATTTCAACTCTGAATTTTCCAGTTTCTTCTGTACTTGGTTTCTAATTAATTTTATTTGTTTGAAGTACATACTTTTCTGGTTTTAATCATTGTAAATGTATTAAAGCTTATTCTATTACTTAGAATATAATGTTTCATGGAAAATGTTCCAAATGTTTCTACTCTTGAGAAGAGTGTGTCTTATCTTGCTTTTTGGTGAGGGGTACTGTTTATCTCTTTAGTGATGCCAGTTTTTCTATAATTCGCTCATCCTTTCTCTGTTATATACACTATTGAAAGTAGGCTATTAAAGATTTCTATTGTTGAGTTAAATATTTCTTCTTCCACTTTGTCAATTTTGCTTCCTGCATTGGGGGGGCTATTTTTAGTTTATGTGTAATTTTTACTATTATACGTATGTCATGGATTGACATGTATACCATTATAAATGTTCGTCTTTATCTCTAGAAACACTTTTTTTATTTTAATGTCTATTTCAAAAGATACTAGTATAGCTGCTCCAACTTTGATATGGTTGTTGTTTGCATGAGTATTTTCCCCATTTTTTTCTTTCACCTTATTTGTGTCTCTGAATATAAAGTATGTATAGTTGTATCATGCTCTTCTGTCCAATCTGTGCATATCTGCCTTTGATTACATTGTTTAATTCTTTCACATGTCATGTTATTGTTGATATCATTGGATTTATCTTTGCTATTTCACTGTTCTTTTTTTTTAATGTCTCATGCCTTTTTTCTTCCCCAATTCTTTTATTGCTTTTTTCATGTCATTGAGACAATACTTCCTCATGTAACAATTTAGTTCATTTTATGAGTTCTTCCAATATTGTATGAGTTCATTTTTTATGACTTCTGTAGAGCATACAATATTTATCTTAACTTATTAAAGTTATACTAAATTAATTTCAGTGGGCTACATAAATGATAGTTCTTTATAGATTCATTCCCCTTCTCCCTTTTGTGCTAATTTTGTTACACATTTATATCTGTGTATATTACAGAGCCAAAAAATTCTGCTATAATTATTACATTGTGTAATGTTATATCTTTTAAAGAAGCTGAAAGAAAAAAATTGGAAAATAAATATTTGCATATTTGGTTACACTAACTTTCTTATTTAACATTTGTGTGTTTTTCACATGTTTCTGTGGATTTAAGTTAATTAGCTGTGTCATTTCCTTACTCTAATACAGCTTTGTTCCCACCTACCTCCTTTGTGCTTTTGTGTATTTATATATACATCATTTTACACAATTCTTTTTTACCAATTGAGAAAAAGAAGAACTATGCAATTATAGTGTTTTTAAATTGCCTTCTAAATATGTTTATTAGTGTTTTTCATTTTTTATGTGGGTTTAAATTACTTTCTAGTATCAAGTTCCAATCAAGATGGATGCATAGGTAGAAACCTTTCGCTTCCTCACACAACCAAAAGGAGGACAACAACTAACTTAAAATCAATAAACAACCAAAATTGCCAGAAAGTCAAACTGCATGGAACTCTGACAACCAAGTAATAAAAGAAAAAAATCAACCAGAACAACCAGACCGCTAAGGCAGACCAACTGAGAAAAACCACAGAGAGGCAGCTGAGGGGTGGGGCTGGCTGCTGCTGAGCAGGGCTGTGCAGAAGGGGGTAACTGAAGGGAAGAACCGAGACTCAGAGCTGACTGTGGGCTAAGGCTATGGTTGCTGTGGTGGGAGATACTTCCACAGACAGTAGAGTCTGTTGGAAAGTGTGCTTTAAGACTCGTAAGCAAACTGCATTGTTCGTTCTTGGCCCTTCTCCCACAGACAGCTCAGCAGAGAGGGTTACCCTGCTCAGGTGAATACCTAAGGCCGCATCCCCTTACAATCTATCAGCTGTGCCAAGACAAAGAAATAGGGCCCAAATGAAAGAACACAGCAAAACCTCAGAAACAGAACTGAGCGATAAAGAGATTGCCAACCTATCTGATGGATAATTTAAAGCCCTGGTAATCAAAATGCTCACAGAAATGATTGAGCCTGGTTGAAAAATTAAAGAACAAATAAAAGATATCCAAAATGAAATAAAGCAAAATATTCAGGGAACCAACAGTGACAAGAAGGAAACCAGGATTTGAATCAACAACCTGGAAGAAAAGGAAGAAATAAACATTCAACTAAATCAGAACAAAGAAACAAGAATCCAGAAAAAAAAATGAAGAGAAGCTGAGGATTCTCTGAAACAACCTGAAATGTTTCAATATCTTAATTATAGGGGTGCCAGAAGGAGAAGAAAAACAAAAAGAAATTGAAAGCTTATTTGAACAAATAATGAAGGAAAACTTCCCCAATCTGGTGAAGGAAATAGACTTCCAGAAAGTCTGGGAAGCCCAGAGAGTCCCAAAGAAGTTGGACCCAAAGAGGAACACACCAAGGCACACCATCATTAAGTTGCTCCAGATTAAAGATAAGGAAAGAATCTTAAAAGCAGCAAGAGAAAAGCAGAGTTACCTACAAAGAAGTGTCCCTAAGGTTATCAGCAGATTTCTCAAAAGAAACCTTGCATGCAAGAAGGGGCTGGAAAGAAATATTTGAAGTCATGAAAGGCAAGGACCTATATCAAAGATTACTCTATCCAGCAAAGCTTTCATTTAGAATGGATGACACATGAAGTCTTCCCAGATAAGCTCAAGTTCAAGGAGTTCTTCATCACCAAGCCCTTATTATATGAAGCATTAAAGGGACTTATCTAAAAAAATATATTTAAAAATATGAACAACAAAATAACAACAAACTCACAACTGTCAACAAATGAACCTAAAGAAAAAAAAAAAACAATGAAAACAAAAATTAACCAGACAACAATCAGAACAGGAACAGAATCAAAGAAATGAACATCACACAGAGGGAATTCAGTGGGGAGGGGTAAGGGAGGAACGGGGGTAGGGAAGATACAGGGAAGAAGAAACATAATTAGTAGGCATAAAATAGATGGGGAGAGATAAAATGGTGTAGGAAATATAGGACTCGAAGAACTTGCATGTACAATCATGGACATAAATTAAGGGGGGAGAAAATGCTGGAGGGTTGCAGGGGCATGGTGGAGGGGGGATTAATGGGGAAAATTTGGAAAACTGTAATAACATAATCAATAAAAAATACTTTTAAAAAGCTAAGTGAAATAAACCAGGCTGTGAAAGATAAATACCACATGATCTTACCTATAATGGGAACCTAATCAGCAAAACAAACAAACAAGCAAAATATAACCAAAGACACTGAAACTGAGGACAGGCTGACAATTATGAGAGGGGACAGAAGAGGGAATTTCAGGGAAAAAGGGGAAGGGTTTGCAGGAACAAGTATGAAGGACACATGTACAATAAACAAGGGGGAGTGAAAGCGGGAGGGAGGTTGGTTTAGCTGGGGTGGGGGGTAGTGATGGGGAAAAATGCAGACAACTGTAATTGAACAACAATAAAGCAATTAAAAATAATAAAATTAGTGAAAAAATTACTTCCTAATATCACTAGATTTTAGCTGTAAAGTTTCTTTAATATATTTTGTAAAGCACTTCTACTAGAAACAATTTCTCATTCTCAAAATCTAGGAATGTTGGTATTTTCTTTCATTTTAAATTAAACATTTTATAATGAGAGAACTGAAAATTCATACATAGTTGTAAGAAATTAGACAGAAAGTTTTTGTGCTGCCTTTACTGAGTTTCCCCCAATGGTTGCACCATGCAAAACTATAGTACGAAATCAAAATTAGGTGCTGACATTGACACGGTCAAGACTCAGATTGATTTTTCACCATATAGTTCCCTCTTTTGTCCTTGTATCCTTACTTGCCCCCACCTCCTTATTAAAACCTTACAAGCACTAACCTGTCATCTGGTTTTATAATTTTGTAATTTCAAGCATAAATGGATTCACTCAGTTTTTAATCTTCTGAAAACTTCTTTGAGATTGACCTTTTTTCTTTACCAAAATGATCCAGAAATTACTCTAGGTGTTGTCTATATTAATAGTCATTTCTTTTACTTTATATTCTAAATAGTAATCCACAATATAGACACACCAGAGTTTGTTTAACTATTTAAAGTTGAAAGGCAGCTGAGTTGTTTGTAGTTTTTTGGCTGTAATGAATAATGCTGTTATAAACATTTTCTGTCATGAAGATTTTAGCCTTCTTTGGGGTAAATGCTTAGGAGTCCTACTGTTGTGTGATAGTTTTATAACTTTATTAAGACATTTCTAGAGTGATGAACCATTTTATATTATCTTAAAAGAAGTATGAGTAATTTAATTTCCCCTGATTCTAAGCAGTATTTGATGCTATCTATTTTATCTATTGAAAATTATATCTATTCAATATTTTGTAATATACAAAAATGTGTTCACCAACTACATTGTAATTTTAGATTTGCCACTTATGTTTTTACTTCATTATATTATATATAGTATATATAGCATAACAATTAATATAATATATTATTTTATATTAGTTGCAGGTGGACATCACAGTAGTTAGACAATTATATAATTTACAACGTAATCCTCCTGATAATGCAAGTACCCTGCAACCACCATACATAGATATTATCATATCACTGACTACATTCCATATGCTTTACATTTCTGTGGTTATTTTGTATCTATCAACTTGTACTTCTAAAGCCCTTCACCTTTTTTTACCCAGTCCCCTCTCCCTGTCCCATTCAGAAAATTCTTGAGGGAGAAAAAAACAGAGAGAGGGAGAGAGAGATAGAGAGTAGCTGCCACTTTTATGAAGGATAAAACAACAAAAGACTCACATAACCCATACAAGGGACATTTCTGCAGCATGTAGCTCAGGTGATGAGGCAGACTATACCAGTGAGCCACAGAGGACACATACTGTGTAAGTTACCCTACCAAGATGGGGAGACATAGATCAACCTCATTCATGGAAACAAACACAAAGAGGTAGCCAAAATTGGAAAAAAAAGAAGCATGCTCCAAATAAAACTACTGTAGCTAGATCTCCAAAAAAAGACAAATAAAATGAAGGGAATCTATCAGACATAGAGTTCAAAACAATGGTTATAATAATATTCAAAGAACTTAGGGAATAATAGGTAAAATCATTGACAACTTACACAAAGAGATAGTAAACATGAAAAGAACATAGAAACCATACAAATAACCAGTCAGAAATGAACAATACAATATGTGAAGTGAAGAATCCACTAGAAGAGATAAAGAGAGGTTAGAAGAAGCAGAGAATCAAAACAGTGATTTGGAAGACAGGGTAATGGAGAACACCCAGTCAAAGTAGCAGAAAAAAAAAAAAAGAACTTTGAAAAAGTGAAGATAATGGAAAGGACCTTTGGGATGATAAGAAGCATAACAATATCTGCTACAAAGGGGTTCCAGAAGAGAAAGAGATAGAAGAAGAGATCAAAAAACTATTTAAAGAAATAATGACTGAAAATGTCCCTAATCTGGTAAAGAAAGATGATATACCAATCCAGGAAATGCAGAGCAGCCCCAATTAGATGAATCCAAAGAGGCCCACACCAAGACACATCATAATTAAAGTGGGAAAGATTAAAGACAAAGAGAATCTTACAGACAGCAAGAGAGAGACAGTTACCTAAAAGTGTGCTTCCATAAGATTGTCATCTGATTTTCCAACAGAAACATTTTAATACAGAATATTGGCTTGAAATATTCAAAGTGAGGACTATCAATGACCTACAACCAAGACTACTATACCCAGCAAGGCTATCATTAAAAATTGAAGGAGAGATAAAGTGTTCCCCAGACAAGAAAAATATAAAGGAATTCATTACCACAAACCAGTATTACAAAAAAAAGTTACAAGGGCTCTCTTAGAAAGAAGTTAGGAAAAAAAAAAAAAGAGGAGTACAATTAAAAGAATAAAGTGGCAATAAAATACATACCTATCAAAATCACTCTAATTGTAAATGGCTTAAATGCTCCAATCAAAACACATAGAGTAGCTCAACAGATAAGAAAATAAGAGCCATATATATGCTATCTATAAGAGAGCCACCTCAGAATGAAAGACACACACAGACTAAAAGTAAAGGAATAGAAAATATATTTTTAATGAAAATAGGAATGAAAAGATAACTGGAGTAGCAATACTTATATCAGAAAAAAATAGACTTTAAAACAAAAGCTGTAATATAAAACAAAGGAGGTCATCACATAGTGATAAAGGGAGCAACTCAACAAGAGGATGTAACCCTTTTAATTATTTATGTACCCAACATTAAAGCACCTAAACAAATAAAGCAAATTTCAATGGACATAAAGGGAGAGACTGATAGTAATACATAGTATGTGATTTTAACACCCCATTGACATCAATGAATATACCTACACAAGGAAATCACAACTTTAAATGAAACACTAGATCAGAGGAACTTAATTGATTTCTTCAGAGTATTTCATTTAAAGCAGCAGAATATACATACTATCTACATGCACATGAAAAAATGTTTAAACATTTTAAAAAAAGATTTTTACTTATTTATCTTTAGAGGGGAAGAGAAGGAGAGAGAGGGAGAGAAATATCAATGTCTGGTTGCCTCTCATGTGTTCCCTGCTGGGAACTGGCCTGCTACCCAGGCATGTGCCCTGCCTGGGAATCGAACTGCAATACTTTGGTTCGCAAGCCTGCCCTCAATCCACTGAGCTACACCAGTCAGGGCTCAAAAATTTTTTTAAGATAGACCACATGTTAGGACACAAGAGTCTCAATAAACTTAAGAAGACTGAAATCATACCAAACATTCTCTCTGACCATAGTGGTATGAAAATAGATAACAAACTTACATGTACACACACACATACACAAAACCCTGAAAACACACAAAGACATGGAAGCTAAATAACATGTTACTAAACAATGAATAGTTTAATGATGAGATCAAGGAAGAAGTCAAAACATGTTTTGAAACAAATAAAAAGGAGAAAAAAACCCAAAATGGAAGAAGAAAAAGTAGTTTTGATAGGAAAATTTATAACATTATAGTTCTACTTCAGGAAATAAGAAAAACCTCAAATAAACAACCTAAGTTTACAGTTAAAGGATCTCGAAGAAGAACAACAAATAAAACTCAAAGTGAGTATTACAAAGGAGATAATAAAAGTCAGAACAGAAATAAACAAAATAGAGTCTAAAAGAAATACAAAAGATCATTGAATCCTAGAGCTAGTTTATGAAAAGATAAACAAGATTGACAAACCTTTCATCAGATTCAACAAGAAAAAAACAGATAGGATCCAAATAAATAAAATTAGAAATCAAAAAGGAGAATTAACAATTGACACCACAGAAATAAAATAGGATTGTAAGAAAATATTATGAACTATATACCAACAAATTGGGCAATCTAAATGAAATGGATGAATTCCTAGAAACACACAATCTGCCAAAATGTTATCAACAAGAATGAAAAAAATGTGACTAGACTGAATACAGCTAAAGAAATTGAAGCAGCAACAAATACTCCAAACAATACAATGTCCTGACCAAATGGCTTTACAGATGAATTTTACCATTTGAAGAAGAAATAATATTTATTCTTCTCAATTTATTCCAAAAAATCCAAGAGGAAGGACTATCCCCAAGATCATTCTATGAGGCCATCCTTATGCTAATTCGAAAACCAAATAAAGACACTACAAAGAAAGAAAATTGTAAGATAACATCCCTGACGAATATACATGCTAAAATCCTCAACACAATATTAGCAAACCAAATCCAGCAATACATTAAAAAGACTATATAACCTAACCAAGTGGGATTTACTCCAGGCTCTGGTGCACCGGGCTGCGGAGCCCAGCATGGGGTTGAGAGCCCTCTATCCTTAGGGGGACCTTTGCAGCTGAGATAACTCTGCAGTGCTGTGTGATCACATGTGGTGGCAAAGCCAGCACTTTTTGTGCCTCTGTCCTTCCTACCTCTCTTGGTATTGCTTCTGCTGTCATTCTTGGCTGTAAGACTTCTGTTCAGCTAGGCTTCATTTGGTTACTAGGGTTCATTGTTCTATCATTTCATTGTCATTTGCATTTAGTCTGGAAGAAGGTGAGTGTAACCTTCCGTCAACTCCTCTGCCAGCTTGCATCCCCCAAGATCTGTGTAACTTCTGTGGTGAGATGTCTGTCCAGAGCTCGTGCTCATTTTTTAATTGGGTTATTTGTTTTCATATTGTTGAGGATTGAAAGTTGACAGGGACCAGAGGAGAGAGGGGAGGGAATTTCAGGGGAAAAGGGGAAGAATTCACAGGAACAAGTATAAAGGACACATGGACAAAACCTAAGGGGTGGAAATGGGAGGGAGGTGGGGAGCACTGAGGGGGTGGGCTGGGATGGGAGAAAAAGACAAAACTGTACTTGAACAACAATTAAATAAATAAATTTTTAGAAATTAAAAAAAGAAAGTTCCTCCACTAATTACAAAAAAAGAAAAGAAAAGAAAGAAAGGTTTCTTTTTTTGTGTTTGGATATCAGTTCTTTATCAGATCTGTGTCTAGAAAACACTTTACCTGAGTCTTCAACTTATGTTAAAACCAGCTAGAATACTGACATCCACAAAGATGTCCTCCTTTCCCCTCTCTCCAAATCCCCCTACCACCAGGGGCTTCTTTCTCTTTCTTTAGGGAGAGCCTGGTGACTTCCCACCTTGAGGGCCTACATTCTCTGCTCTGGATAGGGTGTCCCATTTCTGGGTAGGCCAATGTTCTGTACTGACCGTGGCTTCCCTGGCAGCCTCTGACCCAGTGGACTCACCTGACCTGACTCTGAAGGAGACGAGGGCTCTCTCTCTTTTCCCCACCAAGCTGAGCCCCACTCACAGAAACTGGGTGTGTTGTGTAGGTGGGCTCTGGGCTGGTACAGGGCTGGGGCAGAGGTCACAGGTGGAGGACCTCTGTTATTTGGGTTCTGTGCCCCTCCAAAGCCTTTGGCATGATGCTCTGACCTTCTGGCACCTTCTGTGAGGCCCCTTGTAAGGTCTCTTCTCATACAACCTTATGGGTCCTGCTGTGGTAACTGAAGTCTTCACTTTGCTAGAGCACATTCATGGTGGTCCCTATGACTGGCTGAGTCTTCCTAGACCTGCTTTCCTGACCGAGAGGAAGGGGCTCTGTGCTTGGAGGGAGAGGGAGCAGGCCAGAATGTGAGAGCTTGCACCCTCTTGTGTCCTGGATGGCAGGGCCAGGCTGCTTGGCTCAGGCTCAGATGAGTTATCAAGCAGGGTGAGAATGATGTGGGCAGGGGTGCAAGGGGAGAAAGTGTCACATGAATCAGGGCATGGGCAGGCTGGATGGAACCTTCCAGCTGGGCCTGCCACTCCCAAGTACTTTCATCTTCTTCAATCCCAGACCCTCCTCCACCCTCCCTCCCTCCCTCCCTGAAGTCTCAGCCCAAAGTCTCTGCATACCTGCTTTCTCAAGAAAGGCTCCAAGTGGACAAGGTGACCTGAGACGAAGGGAACTGTGCCCCAAAACTTAAAATCATGTTTACATTACACCAAGAATCCCCACTTCTAGAGACCTCTCATAGATAAATAAAGATATATGGACACATGTTTCCTTCAGCGTGGTGACGAGAGTGAAAAATCAGAAATGGCTGACGTTCCACAGCATGGGCTTCGGAAATTCTGATTTGGGGACAGAATATGCCAACAGGCAGTATCCGCTCCTAGGGAAATGAGGTTCCAGAAGGGCACACACTTCAGAATCCTCCTCCCCTGACATTCCAAGTGCACAGGCACATGCATACATGTGAATAAGCACAAGCACCCACAAATGCACACATGAGCATGGGAACGCAGGCACACACATGCACACGCTGTCACAACATGCGCATGCACACATAGGACTAGAAGGGTGAGCGATCCCTAGCAGGGCTCTTGCCCCGGAAGGGCTCTGTTCTTGACTTGATTCTGAATTGCTTTAGAATTCATTATTGTACTATAACAAATCTTAATTATTTTTGCCACAAATCCTTTAACAATGAAACACTATTGTATTTTATCCCATAAATGAGTGATAAATGGATAACATTGAATATATGATTTTAATCTTTATTTAATATTTATTGTACTTTTCCATTACCATCTAGTCCCCTGATACCCCCTGCCCCCAGCAACCACCACACTGTTGTCTATGTCCATGAGTCCTTTTCCTGTTTTGCTCAATCCTTCAAACTATCAAAGTCACACATGCATTTAAAAAAATTTAGACATCACCTCAAGGGAAAGATAAGAGATTTGCAAGTCCCACCCCAGAGGTAATCATCATGAGTGGCTCAGTGGGAATCTCTCAGGCTCTACTTCTCTCATTCTCTTTGTCTCTCTCTGTCATAGGAAACATAATTTTCACATATGTATGTCCACCTATGGAAATTATATGTATGTGGTCTAACAGGTAGGACACTGGATGCACAGAGTTGGACCACAGGTCACACGAAAGGACCCCGAGGTCTTTATCTGTCGGCATGTGGAGACCCCTGCACCCCCATTAGCAGATGAGCTTCTCTCATGCATGTGGACCAGGACCAGTGGATCCCATCCCCTCTCCATGGGCATTAGAGTTTTTTCCCATTCCCAGCAGTTACATCAGTGCTCTGATGGGTAGTGTTGAAAACACATCTTTGAAAATTTGTGTGAGAATTTCTGTGGGATGGGCAGTGCCAGGTGGAGCTGGGCGCCTCTGGACCACTGATGGGTCCTGCACACCATTCTCCCAGAGGAGGGGCCTTTTCCTTTTCTCGTCAGGAGATCTGGGGTTTCTGCTTCCTCACTTTGTGCCCAGGGCTGGATGCAACCAGACAGGAAGCCTGCCAGTCTGATGGTGACAGTGCCCTGTCCCCAGTGTTTATCGTATGTGCGTCCCCACTGGGGAGGTCAGGCATCTCCGACATGTGGTGGTGTGTTCACTGCCTCTCCACAGAAGTGTCTGTATTTCCCTGTGTCCCTTTAGAAAACATGAACATTTGAGAACTTGCTGCACCACAGGGATGTCAAGCATTTCTCTGGGCTTGGGTTGTGAGGATTGCTTTCTAAATTATGGCTTTTCTTTCCCATATTTCTTCATTTTTCTCATTGTTTTTTGCACAGGCAGAGCCAGCCATTGTCTCGCTGGCTTGTGGCCCAGCAGTCACACAGCACAGCAGCCTCTACCCCGAGATTGTGCACACACTGACCAAAAGGGCTTATTTTTTTTACATCTGGTCTCTAATACATCTGGGATTTCCCTTTTAAATAACAATAAATATATAAGCAAACACCAAAAGGGACCTATTGTAATATTCCCTTTATAGGAAACACCCAGAATAAGAAAAGGAAGAGACAGAAAGTGGATCAGGGTTTGCCAGGGGCAGGAGTAGCGGGGAGTGCGTACCTGGGTGCAGAGTTTCCTGTGAGGAGGACGGAACATCCTGCAAACGAATGGCGATGATGCTTGCAGAGCATCATGAATGTACACCATGCTCAGGAATGGCACGTTTTACACTATAAACAACAAGCTTTATTTAATACTTAAACTTAACCATGCCCTGGACAATAACATAACAAAGGGAAACAATGGTCACAGAGGGGCAGTAAAACAACTCCCTGGTTGGTATAGGAGAGCAGTGGAACCATAATCAGCTCTAGAAGTGGCCCCGGGGCAGTACCCAGAGCACCTTCTATTTGTACCAGGAACCAGGGAAAATTCGAAGAAGGGTTCATCTGAAAGGCATGGAGGTCCTCAGTCAGGTCAGGAGGTGGTCAGGCGGTGGATCAGCCCACTAGGCTGTACCTTCATGGAGCTGCCCTGGATTGACTGCAAGAGTTGAAGCACAGGGCTGACTCAGATTCCTGGGCTCCTGAGGAAGTTGCAAGAGAAGAAAATTTCACCCACGTGCTTACATTTCCATAAGCCCCCCAAAGACAAAACATAGCCTGAGTCTTCCAGAGAAGCTGAAGCCCAAGACAAACTTAATAACACCCCCACTTAGTGGACAGTCCAGCAAACAGATGGTCTGAGGCCTATCTTTGCTCCAGAGCCATCCTCTGTGGGTGCTCCCTGTTTGTCTGGTTCCAACTCCTCCCCATGAACTGGCCAGTAACTACACCCTACCCTTTCCAGTCTCCCTCAATTTCTCAGCCTTGGGTGCAGATTCCTTGTGCTACAGGTCATTTGGCCAGTTCTATGTGGACACCCTGTTTCAGGTGAGAATTGCAGATGCTCACCTTATACTGGAGCCTGAGTAGCTTCAGATGAGATTTTTTTCAGGCCATTCACAGGTTCTGGTTGACCTGAAGGCTGTTTGGTGACAAGCACTACAGGGTAGCTCAGGCTCTTGATATTTGCCCACCAGCCTCTTATTGATAGAGATGAGGCAGGGGACTCCACAGTCCAGCTCTTCCAGTTGTGCTGGTGCTGTAGTAGTAAGAAGGAAAAAGATCACAGGCAGGCACTATAAATGCCCCCCAAGAACAGAAAACAGCCAGTATTTGCCAGCAAAAACAAAGCCAGGAGCAACCAGAAAATCTTTTCTGGAAAATGACAGTGGGTGAGTAGTCTGAGGCCATTCTTTACTCATGGCTGGCAAGAGCAGGTACTCTTCCTGTATCTTGCCTGACCTTCCTCCAGATCTTGCACTCAACTCTTCCCTGAGCCCACCTTGATCTCCCCAGATTGCTCACTCAAGGGCTCTGAATTTTTATGTTCCTGGTCACAGTCGTGAATTGTCATATTCATGTGGATTCTGGTCAATTTTGGAAGAGGTGTCCTTTGCTGGCCATGAAGAGTATTTGGGTCCCCAGAGCCATGGTGGCAGGCAGAGACTGTGGGGGCGCTCTGGTCTCCAGTGTGGTGGGGCAAGTGCACCTCCCTGATGGATATGGGGCAGGGCTTTCCATTGTCGCCGTGCTCCTCCTGGGTAGGAGCTGCAGTTATGAGAAAGAAAAAGATCATCCGCATGCATACATTTCCAATGGCCCATGATTAACAGAAGAGAGGCAGAGCCTGTCAGAGAAGTGGAGTCAAGACTGACCCCTGGGGGACTTCCCCACAGACATTACAGCAGATCGGTGGTCTGAAGCTGTTCTTTGCTCCTGGCCAGCTTCTGAGTTTGCTCCCTGTGTTCCTTACACTGACTCCACCCACTAGCTTGCCTACAAATACTCTCCCATCACTTCTTGATCTCTGTCAACTGCTCACCCAAGGGCTCTGAATTATTGGGTTCCTGGTCACGGGGCCTAGCACAGGAGCACCGTGCTCCATGTACGTTTAACAATAGTCACATTTCTGGGGAGCATAGGCAACTTCTGGGAACATTTCCTTTTCAGGCCGTGGTCAGGCCTTTGCTCCCCAGCTCCCAGGGTAGTACTAGTTACTTCTGACCTGATCCACCTCCAGTGAGGTCTCGAACCTGCCTGACACTGGAAATAAGGTGGCAGGAGTCTAGGTCTACCAGCTGCTCCTGCTGGACTGGTTCTGTATTTGTGGGAGGAAAAAAGATCACACATGTGCCAACAGCTCCAATGGCCCCCAACAGACAGAAGAGAGGCAGAGTGTCCCAGAAAAGCCACAGCCTAGAACTGACCCCAGGGCACCCTGTCCACTGACAATCCAAACACAGGGTGGTCTGAAGCCAAACCTTACTCCTGGGCCAGCCTCTGTGGGTGCCCCTGTGTTACCCATGCAACCCATGATGTGCTTTCTGTCTCTGCCCCTTTACCTATTCTGGATGTTTCCTATGAATGGAATCTTATAATAGGTGCTTTTTTATATCTGCCCACATCCATCGGTTTTTATTTGGAACAGCAGTTTTGTTATTTTAAAGGGGATTGTCATGTAGATTACTGAACAGATGTAAAAAAATAAGCCCTTTTAGTACATGTGTACATAATCTTGTGGTAGAGACTGTTTTGCTAAATGTTCCCTCAGGGCCTGAAGGCAGTCAAGACTATTTAAAAAAAATTTATGAGGATAGAAGAGCCCCCCCCCAAGCTCATTTTACTAAGCCAACATCATCCTAATTTAAAACCAAATAAAGACACTAGAAAGAAAAATATATAGGCCAATATTTCTGATGAACATATGAGGGGGGACCAAAAATATCAGATTTTATTTATTAAAAATTCTGTATTTATTCTTACATATTTCAACTTCAGTCACCTTCAAAGTATTATCCATTTGATGTAATACACCTTTTAGACATATTTTCTGCTGCTGTAAACAGTGTTTGAAAAATGTCAATTTTGATGTTTTTTTGTTTCACCCCTTCCACATCAGCAAAATATTTCCACTTGAAGATTTTTTTTTTTCATGCAGGGAAACAGAGAAACAAAAAAAAAGTCATTTGGAGGTGAGGTCAGGTGAATAGAGAGGGTGGTGAACAGAGATCATTCTGGTTTTGCTTAAAAACTGCTGGACATTCAGCATAATGTGGGCAGATGTGCTCGTAAATCACTCATTATGAAATGGGCAAGCACATTGAAAGAATCTTTTAAAAAATTATATGAAGTTGAACTGAACACAGCCTCTGACAACAGTACCAGCTACACTGATACAGGTGTTTCCCTAGAACACTCACCTCGTGGGGGAAGCCTGTACTGTAAGGAGCCTGTCCTCCAGAAGACATCATTATTTGAGAGGCCCATCCTACTAGATATTAAAATCCTCAACAAAACATTAGTAATCTACTACAGCAATATATTAAAAAATTGTACACCCTAAGTGGGATTTATTCTTGGGATGTAAGGTTGGTACAATACCAACAAATCAATAAATGTTATATAATACCACATAAATAAAATGAAGTGTGAAAGTCATGATCATTTCAATCATGGCAAAAAACATTTTAATAAAATTCAGCCTCCATTTATGATAAAACTCTCAGCAAAGTGGGACTACAGGAGACATAACTTCAATATAATAAAGTTCATATATGACAAACCCACAGCCACCATCATACTGAATAGGCAAAAATTAAAAGTGATCCCCTTAAGATTAAGAACAAGCCAAGAGTTCTCTCACTACACTCTCTCAACATAGCACTAGAAGTCCTAGCCACAGCAATCAGACAAGAAGAAATGAAAGGCATCCATATGAAACAGAAGAACTAAAACTGTCATTATGTGCACATTATATGATACTATACATAGAGAACCCTAAAGTTTTCAGCTAGAAACTACTAGAACTGGCACATGGATTCAGTAAAGTAGCAGGATACAAAATATCCAGAAATCAGTTGCATTTTTATATGCCAATAATGAACTACCAGAGGAGAAACTAAAAAATAATCCCATTTACAATTACATAAAAAAAAAACATTTAAAAAATTAACCAAGGATGAAAAAAAAAACCCCGTACTTGCAAAATTATATGCCAAGGGAAAACAATGAAGTTACAAATAGGTTGAAGCAGATGCCATATTCATTAATAGGAAGAATTAACATCATTAATATGTCCCTGTTACCAAAAGCAGTCTATAGATTCAATGTAATTTTTTATTAATGTACCAGTGGCATATTTCACAGAACCAGAACAAATATTCCAAAAATTTTAATGAAACCACAGAAGACTCCAAATAGCCAAAACATTTTTGAGAATGAAGAACAAAGTTGGAGAAATTATACTATCTAATATTGAACTATATACTAAATGTAATGCTAAGGTAATCAAAATATTATGGTGATAGCATAAAAACAAACATACCAATTATGGGAACAAACTAGTGAGCTCAGAAATAAACCTATGTCTTCATGACGTATTAATATTTGACGAAGGAAACAAGGACATGCAATGGGGTAAAGACAATCTACTCAACAAATGGTGTTGGGAGAATAGCACAGATATTTGAAAAAATGAAACCAGAACACCTTCTTATACCATTTACAAGAATAAACTCAAAATGGATTAAAGATTTAAATCTAAGGCTCAAAACCATAAAAATCTTAGAAAAAAATAGGCGATAAAATCTCGGACTATTTTTGTAGTCATGTTTTTTTTTTTCTTTTGACATATATATCCTTGGGCAAAGGAAACAAAATAAAAAAATAAACAAATGGGACTACATGAAACTAAAATATTTTTGCACAGCAAAGGAAACCATCAATAAAATGAAAAGATAACCCACTGAATGAGAGAACATATTCACCAATGATAGACCTTAAAATCAGTTAATATACAGAATTTTTAAAGAACTATACAACTCAACACCAAAAAACCAAACAAGCCAATTAAAAAATGGACAAAGGGTAGCAGTAGACATTTATCCAAAGAGGACATATAGCTAGCCAATAGACAAATCTAGGCTCAACATCACTAATCACCAGGGAAATGAAAATTGAAACCACCATGAGATATCACCTCATACCTGTCAGAATGGCTATGGTTTTCAAAAACATGCACAAAGGACAAATGGACAAAACCAAAGGGTTACGGGTAAGATCAAGGGTGGGAAGTGGGGATGGCTGGGGTGAGGCAGAAGGGCGGGAGGAAATGCAGACAACTGTACTTGAAAAACATTTTAAAAAATGAAAAAATAAAATTCAAAATTTAAATAAAAATATAATACCTCCCCCAAAATAAAAAAAAAATGGTAAAGATGTGAAGAAAAGGGAACCCTCATGCACTGTTGATGAAAATGCAGATTGGTGCTGTCATTGTGGAAAGCAGTGTGGAGTTACCTCAAAAAAAAAAAACGGAAGTGACTCAGTGATTTTACTTCTAGGTATATATCCAAAGAAAACCAAAGCATGAAGTCAAAAAAATATCAGGACTCCTATGTTCATTACAGCATTACTTACAACAGCCAAGATGTGGTAGCTGCCAAAGTGTCTATCAGTAGATGAATGGATAAAAAGACTTGTACATTCACACAATAGAATACTAATAATACTCAGCCATGAAAATGAAAAAAAAATCTTACATATCGCAACGACATTGATTGGCATGGACAGTATTATACTAAGTAAAATAAGCCAGCCAGAGGAAGACACATACCATAACATTTCACTTATAAGTGGAATCCAATGAGCAAAATTTAAAAAAAAAGAAAAAAACAGACGTAGAGAAAACATTGACATCTGTCAGAGGGAGGATTTTGTGGGGTGCTGGTGAAAATGTAAAGTGATTAAAAAGAAAAAACAGACAAGTATTTTTATGATTTTTAATAACAATAACATATATTATGCTTGCTAGTAATTGGTATTTTGTTGTTTTCAATATTTTGTCTAATGAAATTCATGAATGCCCATATTTAAACATATTAACAAAAAGAAGATCGAAACTATAGATGTTCCTAAAGCTGATAACAAATATGCTTATTAAGATTTTTGTACAGATGATGAAAACTTTGTAAAACTCATTATCTTCCTTGACCTGAAATATTTTTTAGCTTTTTGAGTTTTTTTGGCTGAGTAATATATGCTAAGTCCTTGTTTACATTTGTATAAGATACAGAAATTAAATGAAGTTAAAAGACAACTCAAAATAATGCAGTTTTGCTTAATGTTCTCAATTTTCCACTTTTATTTGTTTTGAGCTATTTTAAATATTTTACTTTTTTGTACTTAAAAATATTACATTTTGAAGCAAAATTTAAGAGTTGTTTTTAAATTTCTTGAGTTTTCAAAATTTTTCAGATTTCAAGATATTATATTCTGGAGCACAATTTTAGAGGTCATCAGGCCTAGCACCCTGTAATTTATATTTACAAAAAAGTGTTTTTTATGCATTGTTTTAATAACTCACTCTTCCAACATTCATGATTTTTAGAAACATGTTTAACATCCTCTTATATGTATCTTAATACTATGATTCTTTATGTGATTAATGGGTTCTTTGTAGAAACTGTGTCAAGTAGAAAGATACAGGTGAAAGATAAAATTAATTTTAATCATAGCAACACTAACTTGAATATTTTTAGTATATATATTTTTTTCATTGTGTGGTTATAGTTGTGTTTACATAGGTACCCATGTTTATATAGACCAAAACTAGAGTTTTATAGTGTAGATGATTTTGTATACATGTATTTTCTATTACTGTTATAAACTTGTGTTGTGTAAGTTAACACTTTTTAAAGAAGTGACCTATTACTGTGGATTGCATAGGCATTTTATTCACTTCTCTACTCAATTCCCATGTCTTCTCTGAGTTTGTTTCTTCAGCATCTATTGAGGGGATACTGGGCCATGTGATCTTAAAATCCTGGTGAGTATTTTACCTGAGCTAGGTCATCATGATAGCTGGGACAATCCATTTTTTGTTGTTGTTAAGTACAGGGAAAAAAAGGCAGAAGAATTTACTCTGTTTTAAGAAAAAATGAGAATGAAATTTAAAAAATCTTTCAGTTCTAGAGAAAAGAGAGAGAAGGCAGAGAGTAAAATAAAGAGAGTCATTGAGAGAGACAGTGAGAAACTACATTGATCCCTGTGGAATTTCCGAATCCTTTTCCTGGTCTCTCCTGATACCTTGAAATATCTAAAACACCCTTTTAGGGTCAGCTTATTTAGCAAATAATAATACAGGACATCCAGTTGCCATTGAATTTCACATAAACTACGAATCAATTTTTTAGTACAAATATACAATAATAGCTCAATATTTGGGGCATAGGTATGCTAGAAAATTATTTGTCATTTATTTAAAATTTACAGCCATTATGTACTCTCCATTTTAGCTGGTAATCATACATCTGTTATACTTCCTAAAAGGCAACCCTCAATTTAGACAGAGTTTCCTCAAGAATTATAACCAAACAAGTCCTGGCTAAAGAGCAGCACCCATTTCACCGTACAGCTACATCGAGTTTCTTTTATATTACAACCATTAAAGAGTTAGTGTTTTGCACTGTCTAGATAATTTCTGTAATCTTCTTAGTATCAGGCACAAAAACAACTGATGAGAAATTTTGTTTCCCTTTTTGAGATGGTCTTTTAAAAATCACAACAAAAAATTTGATTCATCAATTTTTGAAGACTTCTGTATGTTACAATTCTATAGTTTCCTATGTCACCTCCTCAAAAATATAACTTTATTATACTGTATGCTTGATATAGCTTCATATGAAGATAGATAGAATATAAAAGCTTTAAAATAAGTGTTTGTTTGTTTTTAGAAATTATGTTTTTCTATTCTTTACTATTTAATCCTAAAACCCACTTGCCTACTCATAGTTCCCAGTCTGTTAAGAATGTGGCAATTTTTGCCACTCAGGTGGTGTACACTTTAAGTTTAAAATGAAAAAAAAAATAGATTTTGTTATTTTTGTCTATATTTTTTTCTTGTCATATGTTTATGTGCCCTCTTCTCTCTAATGATCCACAGTCATGAAATGGAGGTTTTAAAAGTTTTAAGTTATGTACTTGAAATTCTGTACAAATTATGGAAAAGGCATGCCAACAATTGGCTTGTTTGGTAGATGACTAGTAAAATTGGGCCATCAACCTTGCTTTAATATGATATACCTATACTTTTTTGTGTTTCTCTTAAGGATATCAAAGCAAGGGACTCTCAACAAAGTGTGCACATGACATCTACACACATGAAAAAGAGATAGACTTGAGTGGTTTGAAATGCTCTTTGTTACATATTAGAGACACTTACTCTATATATGAATATGTGGAATATAGTCTGCCTGGTGCTTAACTATATAGCCAACACTCTACCATTGGGAATGTCTGTTCCAGGAGAATCCTTTCTTTCAAGCATCCTAGAGCATATAACTCCTCCTAACCACTGAGCACTTAGGTGCCAAGAGTAGTTTGTTTTATTTATTCTACTGCAATGCCATCGAGAAATGAAAAGGAAAACAAAATATCTCTCAATTTGTCAGGTCCATTTCCCAACTTCTCTTCTATTTGGTGTAAAATGATGAGTTACAGAGAGATTAAAAGTTATCAAGACAGTATTTCTTAATCTGACTTACCTTGAGAATTGAAATAATCCACTTTTGCTCCTTTTATAGAATTATTTAATACTTTGATATATAGTTATATACATACACATATCTCCATGTATGTACATTTATATATTTATTTAAGAAGTACATTAATTACTGCTCTACTTAAAGAAAGGTCATGAGGTTTTAGTTCCTTTCATTCATTTAGCAGGTTCTGTTTTGTGCAACCACTCCACTGGATGGCAGGGCACCAATTTGATCTCAGCATACTGAAAAAGGGAACATTCATGTAACAAAAATAGGGTCAGGGCTATGTTGGTTTTCTGTAGATATTGTAATAAATTATCACAAACTCGATGGCTTGAAAAAAAAAAAACAGAAATGTATTCTCACACATTTCTGAAGGCCAGAAGTCCTAATCAAGGTATTACTAGGACAACACTTCTTCTAAAGCTCTACAAGAGAATCCGTTTCTTGTCTGGGGGATTTTTTTTCCAGCTCATGGGGTAGCATTCCTGGGCCTATAGCCACATCGCTCATTTCTACCTTTACCTTTACATTGCCATCTCCTTTGTGTTTCTGTTTAATCTCCCTCTGCTTTCTCTTGTAAAAAAAACTAGTAAGTATTCTTGTAAGTATTTAGGGCCCACAGGATCATCCAGAATCATCTAAGGATCTATGACACAGGCAAGCTGCAAACACTAGTCTCCAAAATAAGGTAACATAGAATCAAGAGATTAGTATGTGAACATGTTTTGAGGAACATTGGTCAGCCTACTATAGGGACTGAATTTAGTCTAAGGCTACAAATAAGCATTATTCTAACTAAGCAACAAATAACATGTGGCTTTTGGCTTTTATCAAAGGGGGATCTTATGATGCCACCTAGACAGAGCACTAATGGTTCTTTGACATACACATTTTGAGGTGCACTTGAGGTGCACTGAATGGTTTGTAGATACTTGTTGAGGGCTTTTGCAGGATCTGGGTACTGGTGATTGATACTTCCCTCAAGAAGCTGAGAATCTGAAGACTAACTACAATCCACTTACAAAAATACGTTGTATCTCACACCAACTTCTTTCTCACTCCTTCTTCACTTTAACTTTCTGACTGTTTAAAAATTTGTCATTTTTCTTGAAAACTAGGGTTTCAGAAAGATTTGCTCCTGGTCATCACATATTCCTCAATATTTTATGCACCCAACTCCTGTAAGAAGCGAATGTGGAAAACTCTGGTTAATGTTTAGTATTTAATAGAAAATATTGAGCACATTCTTCCCACTATATAACAGTACCTACAAAATTTCTATCAAATGGAATGAAGGTTACTAATAACATATTTCATTCTTAAACAAAAGCAAATATAAATATTTTGAGTGGTGGAGAACATGATTACTCTACAGTAACAATTGTTCCAAAGAAGACTATATTATTTCTTTTTAAAGTATATTGTATTGATTATGCTATTATAGTTTTCCCACTTTTTTCTCCCCTTTATTCTCCCTTTGCCCTGCACCTGTCCACACTCTAGTATCCCCACCCCCCCACCCCCAGTTCCCATCCATGGCTTATAACATACCTTTTTTGGCTTCTGTTTCCTATACTATTCTTAACCTCCCCCATCTATTCTATGTCTACCAATTATGCTTCTTATTCCCTGTACATTTCTCCCCATTATTCCCTTCCCCCACCTCACTCATAACCCTCTGTGTGATTTTCATTTCTCCATTTCTGTTCCTGTTGTGGTTGTTTGCTTAGTTTTCGTTTTTGTTTTTTAGGTTTAGTTATTGATAATTATGAGTTTGTTGTCATTTTACTGTTCATAGTTTTCAATCTTCTATTTCTTAGATAAGTGCCTTTCTCTTTTCATATAATAAGGGCTTGGTAATGATAAATTCATTTAACTTTATCTTATCTGGGAAGTACTTTATCTGCCGTTTCATTCTAAACAATAGCTTTGCTGGATAGAGGAATCTAGATTGTAGGCCCTTGCCTTTTAAGACTTCAAATACTTCTTTCCAGCCCCTTCTTGCCTATAAGGCTTTCTTTTGAGAAATCAGCTGATAACTTTATGGGCATTCCTTTGTAGGTAACTATCTCATTTCCTCTTGCTGCTGCTCTTAAAATTCTCTTCTTATATTTAATCATGGGAGACTTAATGATGATGTGCCTTGGTGTGTTCCTCTTTGGGTCCAAATTCTTTGGGGCCTTCTGGGCTTCCTGGACTTATGGAAGTCTATTTCCTTCACCAGATTGAAGAAGTTTTCCTTCATTATTTGTTCAACTAAGTTTTCAATTTCTTGCTCTTTTTGTTCTCCTTCTGCCACCTCTATGTTTGGGATGTGGGAGCTCTTAAAATTGTCCCATAGATTCCTAAGCCTCTCCTCATTTTTTTGAATTCTTTTCTTTTCATTCTGTTCTTCCATTTGGATGGATGTCTATTTATTTCTTTTATTCCAAATTGTAGATTTGAGTCCTGGTTTCCTTCCTTTCATATTTTGCTTCCCTATATATTTTGCTTTCTTTCATTTTGGGTAGCCTTTATTTCTTCCTTCATTTTGTAGCTGAGCTCAGTCGATTCTGTCAGCATAATGATTACCAGTGTTTTGAACTCTGCATCAGTTAGGTTGGCTATTTCCCATCATTTAGCTTTTTTCCAGGAGTTTTTATCTGTTCTTTCATTTGAGTAATACTTCTTTGTCTCAGCACACTTGTTATGTCATAAAGGGGAAGAGCCTTAAGTATTCACCAGGACACCAGGACAGGGGAACCCTCTTTGCTAATGTGGTGCTGTCTGTGGGGGAGGGTTCAGAGAGGGAACCATGCCTCTTGCTCACTCCACCGTAACCCCACTTTCCAACCAATTGTCCTGTGAGCCTGGGAGTTTCTCCTGGGCTCACAAGCCCTGAACTATTTCAGAGCTAGAGGTTTTGAGTCTTTAGTTTCCTGTTCAGCCAGCCCTGCCTTGCCTACATGGTCTGCCACCTTGCCAAATGTCCTCTCCACTCTGCTGCCTCTCTCCTGTCTCCACCCCTCCTACCAGTCTGGAGGAATGCTGCTTTAACTCCTTGCTTGTCAGAGTTCCATGCAGTTTGATTTTCTGGAACTTCTAGTACTTGCTGTTTTTAAATCGGTTGTCATCTTTTTTTTTTTTTTTTTTTTTTTTTTGGTTGTGCGAGGAAGTGAAGCTTTTCTACCTACACGTCCATTTTGGCCAGAATTCTATATTATTTCTTATGTTACATTCTGTCAAATGGTTTTGGCAAGTATGGCCTAATGAACATATTTGAAGTTATATGTGAGCATTGAGAATTTTTCAATATTCAATTTATAGTTTAGAATTTAAAACATTAACACAGATTGAAAATATATAAGGATATGGCATACATATTGATGGAGGAAAACTGTGGAGCTCCTTTCATGATTAAACACCTTTGTATCAATTTAGTTCAATTTCTTATATAAACAACTTTGTTGAGAGCTCTAGTTAACTTTATTATACTTAGGGGTGATTATAAAACAGGAAAAATGAGTAGCTTATGTCACATTTTGGAACAACTTTCTAGGTTTATTATGGGTTAATTTCCCTACAATATTCAATATATTGAATATAGGTTCTATTTATAATTTTTTAATGTGACAGGTGTGTTTTTATTTTTTATGTTATCCACATAGACATTATTCATTTAAAATGAATTTATTTAACAGGACTATCTTCAATGTAATCAAGCATGTTCAATATGTGCTTTACCCATTCAAAATAAATTTATAGCTGTCATGTGGAGTAGGTCTACAATTAAGGCACAAATTAACATAAGAGAATACAACCACGTCTTTATAAAGAGAGAGACAGAAAGTATGCAAAGAATGCATTATTTTGTCTGAGAACTTTTATATTAAGGTTTCCTTTTTCATTGTGGAAGTTCTACTCTCATTGTTGGTAACTAGAGAAATTCAACCTCATTTTGCTTAAGAAAGGGAGAGGAATTTATTACAAATATACAGATGTATCTTGAAGAACCTATAAGAACCTGCTTACAGATGGATTCCTCCGGTGTCACCTCTGCTGGGCTCTCCAGGCCACCCAGGCCTCCTTGGCCTCCCCTTTCTGTCAGAGCCCGTTTGGATGACATGTGTCCTTACCGTCAGTCATAATGTCTCTACTTTTCTTAGGAATCCATTGCTTCATTTCTGATAGACATATAATCAAAATTAGGTTTCATTTTTTAATACAGACACCCAAAGGGGAGAAATAGCTATATATCCAGATTATAATCATCAAGGATTTCATGGTGACACTTGATTAAACTTCGTATCCTTGAACATATCCAATGTGGTCATACAGGTAATGGCTCATCACTTAGAGATGGTAGCTCCATAATGATCCTGTGGGTCAAGGGAGAGAGTGGTTGTCCTGGAAGAAAGGTTGTAGACAGATATTCTCATGTGTTCCCACCATTCTAATGATCAGCACTACTCCTGTTAGTCTCTAAAGTCTTGGTTCATGAGCAGCCCAACTATGTCAGACCTGCTCTTATAAATCCTGAGGGATTGATTCTTAGACACAAGAGTGGTACAATATTCACAAATCAATAAATGTGACACACCACATAAATAAAATGAAGCATAGAAGTCAAACAATCATTTCAATAATTGCCCCCAAACATTAATAAAATCTATCACCCATTTACAATAAAATTTCTCAGCAAAGTAAGGATAGAGGGGGCATACTTCAATATAATAAAGACCATATATGACAAACTCACAGCCAATATCATAATCAATTGGCAAAAACTAAAACTGAATCCCTTAAGATCAGGAACAAGTCAGGGGTGTCCATTTTCACCACTCTTACTTAGCCACTGTAATTAGACAAGAAGAAGATATCAAAACCACCCAAACTGGAGTAGACCAAGTAAACTGTCATTTTCCGAATGCATAGTACTATGTTTAGAGAACCCTAAAGATTCCACCTAGAAACTACTAGAACTGATACATGGATTCAGTAAAGTAGCAGGGTAAATAAATAAATATTCAAAAATCAATTTCATTTTTATATACCAATAATGAACTATCAAAAAGGGAAACTAAGAAAACAACCCCATTTACATCTGCACCACAATGATAAAATACTTAGGAATAAATTTAACCATGAATGTAAAAACCTGTACTCAGAAAATTATACACTGAAGAAAGAAACTGAAGAGGATACAAATAGTTGGAAGCATATCCTGTGTTCATGGATAGGAAGAATTAATATCATTAAAATGTCTAATTACAATCTTTCTGAAAATGTATTTTATTATTTGTTAGAATTTTTTATCATGAGTTCATCTGTAATGGCCCATGACTGATTTTGTTTCTGACTTTTTGTATAGCTATAAACTTGTATAATTTCTTTCATACAGAATTCCCCTTTACAGTTTAAGTAATTCTCTTCTTTGTTTGACCTTCAATCCAAATCTTCTATTCTTTCTGCTCAGCTACTTTGCCTATGCATTTTCTTTCTTACCTCTTTACTTCTGTTAAAATAACAATTTTTCTATGCATTTAGACTAAAAATTTCAGCCCCAGTGGAGGAATCACCAAGTTCTGTCAATTCTTTTAAGTTAAACTTGAGTCTGTGTTGATCTCTATTGCTGCTTCCACTACTTAGGACATTGTTTTATGTTTTGATTATTAAACTATTTTGTATATTGTCTAATTCTTGTCTTGTTATCCATTTCTGAAATTATCTAAAAGAATTTTACCTGATTAATCTTCAGATAACATTATTTCACATCTAAGTGGCTATTCTCCAAATTTCCTATGTCAAACACACTGCCTTATAATTTTCATTACTTATTGACAAAAATAGAAATAACAAGGTGTCTTTTGAAACCCAAGACACTATTCATTATTATTTAGTCTGCCTAAAATACTTTTTATTTCATCCTTACTTATTAAAGTCTATCTTTCCTTCAAATTCAGTTCAGTCGTTAGATCTTCCATAACACCTTTGCTTATTACCTAAATTATAGTTGCTTTTATCACCATATGTGATGTACATAAGTACACAAATTCTTTATGATAAAGTCTTAAGCCTTCATTCAATCTGAAGTGCAAATTTTAATCAAAAATTTTGAGAATTCAATGTATATAAGAAATATATTTAAATTTTTGTTATAGTTTTTGAGCTAATGATAAACATTATTCAGAATTCAGCCAGCCACTTATGGTCTGGTAGCAGATAAAATCAGTGTCTTAATGTAAATTGTGCTATAACTTTTATGTAAAAAATGTTTTTAAACTTTATGCAATTTATAGTTTAAAAGACTAAAA
Organism: Artibeus jamaicensis; assembly: GCF_021234435.1. NCBI lineage: Eukaryota > Metazoa > Chordata > Mammalia > Chiroptera > Phyllostomidae > Artibeus > Artibeus jamaicensis. The sequence goes on from NW_026522030.1 coordinate 48,541,584, forward strand.
ATTAGTTAAGAAATAAAAGTTTTTATAAATAAAATTAATAATTAAAAAAAAACAAGGATATCCACCTTGAATTTATTTTGGTGTATGGTGTAAGTTTGTGCTCAAATTTTATTTTTTTGCACATAGCTGTCCAGTTCTCCCAACACCATTTGTTGAAGAAGCTATTATTAGTCCATTTTATGTTGTTGCCTCCTTTGTTGAATATTAATTGGCCATAGAAATTTGGGTTTATTTCTGGGCTCTCTGTTCTGTTTCATTGATCTATGTGCCTGTTTTCATGCCACTACCAGGCTATTTTGATTACAGTGGCCTTGTAATACAGTTTGGTATCAGTTATTTTAATCCCTCCTACTTTGCTCTTTTTTCTCAAAATTTCAGGGTCATTTATGGCTCCATATAAATTTTTGAAGTGTTTGTTCTATGTCTGTGAAGTATGCCATTGGTACTTTAATAGGTATTGCATTGAATCTGTAAATTGCTTTGGGTAGTAAGGACATTTTTATGATGTAAATTCTTCCAATCCATGAACATGGTATATGTTTCCATTTGTTTGTGTCTCCCTTGATTTCTTTCTTCAGTGTTGTGTAGTTTTCTGCATACAGGTCTTTTACGTCCTTGGTTAGGTTTATTCTTAGGTATTTTATTTTTGTTTTTGCTATATTTAATGGGATTTTTTCCTCGATTTCTGCTTCTGCTGTTTCATTGTTGGTATAAAAAAATTTCTTTGATTTCTGGACATTGACTTTGTAACCTGTTGTTTTGCCAAATTCATTTATTAGGTTGAGTGGTTTTTGAATAGAATCTATAGGATTTTCCATGTACACTATCATGTCATCTGCAAACAGTGACAGTTTTGTTTCCTCCTTTCCGATTTGGATGCCTTTTATTTCCTTTTCTTGTCTGATCGTTGGAAAACAGTATGGAATTTTCTAAAAAAAAATAAAAATGTACCTGCCTTTTGATCCAGCAATTCCACTGCTGGGATTATATCCTAAGAACCCTAAAACACCAATCCAAAAGAACCTTTGAACTCCAATGTTCATAGCAGCATAATTTACAATAGCCAAGGACTGGAAGCAACCTAGGTGCCCAACAGTAAATGAATGGATCAAAAATTATGGTACATATACACAATGGAATTCTATGAAGCAGAAAGAAAGGAGGAGCTCCTACCCTTTGCAACAGCATGGATGGAACTGCAAAATATTATGCTGAGTGAAATAAGCCAGGTGTTGAAAAACAAATACCATATGATCTCACCTTTAACAGGAAGCTAAGCAATAAAACAGACAAGCAAGCAAAGTAAAAATAAAGACACTGAAATAGAGAACAGGCTGACAGTGAGCAGAGGGGAGAGGAAAGGGAATTTCAGGGGAAAAGGGGAAGGATTTACAGTAACTAGTATAAAGGACATATGGACAACAACTAAGGGGGGTGGAAATGGGAGGGAGGTGGGGAGCACTGGGGGTGTGGGCTGGGTTAGGAGTAAAAAACAGAAAACTGTACTTGAACATAATTAAATAAATTTAAAAAAATAAGGATAATTCATAAATTTGCATCAATCATGATTAACCAGAGCTATACTGAAGCACTGTACATTTTATTCACACACAAAAAACATAATAGTTAATTTCTTGGAGTTATCTATTAATAACATTGAATTGCACAAAGACCTTTTCAAATGTGAAGATGTAAAAATTTCTTTAAAGTATAAAATTACATTTTCCTTCCATTTTTTCCTAATCAGAAATATATTATGTCCTTTGCATGCTTTGTATTTAGATAGAAATAAAGTTTAACATGACTGGCAAATGCTAGTTTTCCAAGTAATCAGGGCTGATAATATTACTTACCTAGGAAGTAATTAATAGCAAAATATTAAACAGGTATTATATGAGATACCTGCAAACACTATGGGATGAAAATAATAAAATTCTTATAATTTTAATTCCAAAAATAAAAGTTTAGGAAGTTAAGAATATACTGAATTTTTATTTCCAAGAATAGATACATAAATTCTATTTTTTGAAAAATAGTCATCATAAGGGCAACCTAATCATTAGTAATTAGTCTAGATATTATAAAGAATTGAAATTCATGTGCTGTAATTTTCTGATATCTCTACCTAAAATGAGGGAAGAGCAGCTGGTCATATTTACTCTCTTGTTAGCTAAGAAAGTTATTCCTCCACACTAATGTTCCTTGGTCTAATCCAGATTTGAGCTAAGAGGTGAGACTAAGAATCTGCATTTTAGATTACACCTTGGCACAGTGTAATTCAACTGTGCATTGGGTTTATGGATTGGCAGGTATTTCCACTACAGCTGCAGAAACAAGTAAAGAATGGAGGGAGGTAAAGGCTGACTATGGAGAAGCAGATGGAGACTATACCTTGAAGAAATACAAATGACATTCTAAGAAGCCAGAACTTCACTCTGCAAGTTATTCAAGTTTTATGAGCAGAAGGATATAATCTAACATTGCTCTCCTGTGATGGTCCTGCTCTAATGTCAACTCACTTAGAGATTTTTAAGATAATTATCACACCAGGAGAATTTTGTTTTTATAGTATAGGAAATAGGGAATCCACAGAACTTATATGCATGACCCATGAGCGTGAACTAGGTGGGTGGGGGGTTGCTGAGGAGAAGGGGTATACCAGGCACAACGGGGCAAGAAAGGGAAAATTGGGACATCTGTAATAATATCATCAATAAAATATACTTTAAAAAAAGCATCATTAGCTTGCTGAGCCTTCATTCTTTGTCACTCCCATAAGAAACACTGTCAAATATTCAAGGTTGAAAGAGCTGTCATATTCAACCCTGTCACTCTATAAAGATCTGCTTTTGACAAGATGGCATATAGATAGAGTGCTGCTATTATATCAGATTTTGCAAATACACAAAAATACTACAGTATTCAAATTGACAGTATAAAATACAACTGAAGTTTCAAATTTAACATCAGGAAAAAGAGGATAACTCGGTGTGTGAATGTGCTTTATAGGGATCTCCTTTGTTCAAAGGTACAAGGAAATGCATAATCAGCCGATTCTCCAGGGATTTAATGAGTTGAAATATTTTGTAGGTGTGTTTTTTCTACTTCTTTTTCCTCTTCCTACACACATTTAGCTATTCACTCAACTTATTTGTTTCTGCACATTTATAAAAGAGTACGCTTACAGTGAAAAACAATATTCAAATAAATCCATTCATTGTACTTGTTTCCTACTCTGACTAAAGCATCATGGGACAGAGTTATGAGACAGTTGAAATGAAGATCCGGGACTTTGTTTTCCCATGTTCTCACCATTATCTGTCGTTTCTAAGCAAGTTGGCATTGGCTTCACATGTTCCTTGGAATCAAGTATTTTCAAATAAAAAACAACTATGGAAGAACTAGAAGCTTATAAAGACGAGGGGATATTTCATACAACGACAACAACTCAGCAATGAAACAATGCAGGATGTCGATGGTACATCTGGCAAATATAATAATTCTCATTTCAAAATGATCATGTAGGCAGTACATGACAAAAAATTGTTAATCGAACTTGAAATTCTTGCATCAGTTCTCAGGATCAAATGTTAATTTTTCCATCGTGTGTTATCATAACCAATCAAATATAAAATTAAAGAAAAAATCAATAACTACTAATGCACTTCTAAATTTAAAAAAATATTTAAAATTTTAAATAAATAAACAATTAAAATATATAAATGAAATTTATCTCTTCTACCCACAATCTCATTATCTAATACAAAAAACAATGTCAGTGAACAAACTATGAAGTATAGGTAGTGAGTGGCATTACATCCTCATGTGCAGTGAAATGGTCTCACCAGTTAGTGAATTTCAAAGGTTTCTTGATAGTAACAAGGAACAGAGGTATAACTAGAAATTTGTGAGATGGAAATTTAGACCCACTTGGTTTTTATTCTTGAGCAAATTATTTATTTTCTACTTACTGTATCCTCTTCAGTGGGAATAAGAAATTGTAACGTTCTTTGAGCCTTACATGACATAATGTATATAAATGATATTATGGTGTATACATTACAAAATTACATGTACAAATGTATAAAATTAGTTTTTTTCTTAAAGTAAATGCTTTGTAAGTATTTTTCAGGGTATGAAATTATGCTATGCTTGCTAAAATATTCTTAATGAAACTTTATTCATATTTGTATATTTGTTCCATCTGTACACCCAGAGTATTGCGCTTTAACATATTAGGGACCCACTGACATATATTCACAGTCACTTTCTGTCACCCTTTGTGTATTTCCAGAGTACACATCTATGGGGAGAGTGCTCCCCAGGTGGCTATCCAGATCAGATGTAGCATCTTATTTCTCACTGGGACAAAAACCAAGCAAATATAAAAAGGAAATATACATTGTTCAAGATGAGCTACCTACAGAGGTCATGGCCATGCACATACTCACTTCTCCTTTGTGTAAATATCTTTCCAGTGTTGACAATAGCTTCTGAATTTTAAATGTTACTGTTTTAAAAGAAGGCTCGATGTCTTCTTATACTTATTTGTATTAGTCAGAATCTGCTAATGTAGCAAGCAAAAACCAATCTTAATTGATTAACATGTAATATTTTATTTTTTCTATTAACATACATTGTATGTCTGGAAGCTATCTTACAATTTGACACTCAGGGATCTAGGCTGCTTCCATCTTATAATGGTGACATCTTCATCATGGAGCTTTCAAAGTCTCTGTGGATGAGATGATAGTACGTCAAGTATCAAGCAAGGTTTTCATTGGATGGGATTGGATGAGATATACATTATTTTGACTAGCATAACTTTGGACACAACTCCATCACATCCTCATAACACAAATTCAAGGGAGCTGGTACATGTAGTCTTCTTGAGTGGCAGGAGGAAAACAGTGGAATTGGTGAAAACACAACACCGTCTCTGTGAAACAAAGTTATTGTGTGCACTCAATTAAGCTTGAGGCTACATAGTTCTCGGTGATCACCACATCACCAGTGTTAGGTGCTAGATTTTAAATGAGTAAATACCAGCTATAAGTAAAATGAAATACATAGATAATCATGAAGCAACCAATAAGAGCACATAATTTTGTGCCCAATAATACAGCTATATTAACACTGGATTAATCAAAATCCCATCTTAAAAGCAACATTAATATAATATTGTCTACATAAAACTGATGCATGGTGATCTCAGTATACTATAAACAAGGAGAAGTTTTTTGAGAGTCATAAATAGAGTTATTTATATATATTACTTTTTATTAAAGATATATTTTAAATAGGGTTTAACATAATGTAAAAAATGTTTTTAAGTAGGTTTTTTTTCTTTTCAAAAGCCAGTAGAGATGTAACCCTTGACTATGGCTTCATGAGAGGTAAATGAAGGACAGAACAAAGACTTACAATAGGTACGAATGGGAAATACTATTCCTTGAGTAGTAGGTGGCAGATATTTTGAAGACTGCAGCTTTTCTTAAATTTTGTGACCCCCACAGATCAGTGAAAACACACCTAAAGGCACAAAAATGGAGGCAATAAAATGCATTGGAAATGGGAGGAATTATTGTAGAAAAGATGTATAAGGGAAGTCAGAGAACAAGGCAAGTATTTCCTAGAATTAGAAAGAAAATAACCTTGTTAGGACCAAAAATTTATAAATAAAAATTCCTCCTTGGTAAAATGTTAAAAAAATTAACCCCAGAACCATGTTGGAAGTAAACTAAATTATTAGAAGATATGGTAACTCCCATAAATCTATTTTTACTAATTTGTTAAACATGAATTATGTAAAGATTATGGGAAGATTTCCTAGACAAGTATGTTCATGAGTCCACACATACTAGTGACTTCCCTGAGCCCAAATGGGTCTGTCTTAGTGAAGAGTGTTTAGCTTCTTCTGAAGAAAGTGTCTAAGTATAAATGTTGTAAAATTAATATCACATTCAAAATAAAATCCAGAAATGAGGCTCTTTTACGGAAAAAAGTTATTTCTGATAAAAAATTACATAGTTCTGAAATTATTTGCTAAAACAGAGTGAAAAAATAAACATCTGAATATTTATTTCAAAATAAGGGGAATCCACTTGATGAGAGCAAATTTAATCTCTTCATATGAGTTTCACTAGGGTGAGTTTTATGCAAGTTACTGTGGGTTTGTAGAATATCTTGCACAAGATTTCTAAAACTACTTCACATGTTTAAAGTTAGCTAGACTTTTTCATTAGTGGTTAATTACTATTAGCTTTTATTCTAAAATAAATCTTGAATTCACTTTAATTCTTTTTTATGCATTTGAGCAAAGAGATCATTTTAGATACTTATAAAATCTCGAACTCCATTTTTCATTGGGGGAAATAAAACAAAGCTGGATTGCTTTAATTCCTATATGTGTGTATACATATATATGTATATGTGTGTGTGTGTGTGTGTGTATGCCCCCACTTGCATATGCTAGTTTAGACAGGGACACAACTACACATATACAGGCACACATATATACATCAGTGCACAAGCTACATTTAAAGGCACATTGAGTTAGAATTGTTTTCTGTAGATATTTAAAGCAAATATTTTCAACATGCAGAATAATTCACCAAAGAATATTTCCCCCATCTCTAATTATTTTAGCTATAAACTTCTTTACAAATACTCAATTTACCATTCCCAGTTAAACCTATATGACTGGAATCCAGAAAGAAGAGAGGCAATATTTAGTTTCTATAGAATAGAATAGTAAAAGTAAATGTAGGTAGATATATGTCAGATGATGATAGATGATAGATGGTAGGTAAAGAAAATAGAGGCTTGATTGAATGAAGAACTAAACTTTTTAAAATAGATGTAAAGCAAAAATTGGGTCGAGGTAGACAAAAATACGCTTCAAATACCAAGACTACAGTGAGCAGTCATGTAGTATTATAGAAAGTATTCTCCAACTAGGTCTCAGACCAAGCCTCTTAGATGCATTGTGGGGTTAAATATAAGTAGTATATAAAGTAAAATGTTACACATCTATTAACCAGTGTTTGAAAGAACTCAAACCCCATATTAGAACTTTGGCAGACATCCATTTCTACTTCCCTTCTAAGAACAGATGGTTTTTCTTTTTTAATATACCATTTTAATTGGCTGTTAAGGGTAATGAGGCCACTCAGTCTTACATGCTGAGTTAGGAAGAAAATGCAGCTGGCATTTCTTCTACAGACACCCAGCAGTAGGTCTGATGGTGATATGGAGAAGCACTGCTCACCACATCATGCCATCTTTTGTACCCAGATTGTGCTAGTCCTACAAAAAAGAAAGTCTTCAATTTAAGGGAATCAAAATTGTATCAAGCATCATTTCTGACCACGATGATATGAAACTTGAAATCAATATCAAGAATAAATGTATCTGAATTTTAATTTTCCATTAAAATTCAGGTACATGAACATAAACACACTCCTGAACATCCAATGGATCAAAGAAGAAATTAAGAGGGAAATAAAAAAAGTCTTGAAAAAAATGAAATCACAATATATTAAAAATTACAGAACACAGCAAAAATAGTTTAAGAGGGAAATTTATATCAATACATACATATATGAATAAAAAGGAAGATCTCAAAATAACAACCTAATCTTACACCTCAATGAACTGGGAACGTTATACAAAACTAAGGCCAAAGTTAGTGGAAGGAAAAAAAAATGAAAAGGTTCAGGGATGAAATAAATGAAATAGAGACTAAAACAACAATAGAAAGATCAACAAAAACAGGGCCTTTTTTAAAAGAAAAAGATAAACATTATTGAAAAACCTTTAGCTAGACTAATATTAAAAGATAGAAGAAATCAGAAATAAAACAAAATAAACAAAACCAGAAATAAAAGAGGGGCCATTACAACTGTTTATACAGGAATAGTAGTTACATAAGAAACTACTATGAACAATTATATACCAGCAAATTGGCTAAACTAAAAATACTGGATAAATTTCCAGAAATATACAATTGACCAGACTGAATCATGAATAAATATAAAATCTGAACAAACAAATTTGAGTTAAAAGAACCAGCCAGTCATCAAAAACTGCACAACAAAGAAATTTCAGTACCAGATGCCATTACTGGTATATATTATCAAACATTTAAGAAAAACTAAAGTCCCCCTGGCTTGTGTGGTTCTGTTGGGTATTGTCCCACAGACAAAAATGTTGCTGGTTTGATTCCCAGCCAGGGAACACGCCTGGGTTGTTGGTTCCGTCTCCACACAGAAGGCAACCAATGGATGTTTCTCTCTCACGTTGACGTTTCTCTCCCTCTCTCCTCCTCTTCCCCTCTCTCAAAAATCAAAAAGAAAAAAAAAAAAGAATTAACACCAATTCTTCTCAGACTCTTTCAAAAATTTGAAGAGGAAGAAATAATTTAAAATCATTTTGCTAAGCCAGAATTACACTGATATCAAAGGGAGACAAGGACACTACATGAAAAGAAAGTTACAGCCCTGGCTGGTGTGGCTCAGTGGATTGAGTGCCAGCGTGTGAACCGAAGGGTCACCAGTTTGATTCCCAGTTAAGGCACATGCCTGGGTTGCAGACCAGGTCCCCAGTAGGAAGCACACAAGAGGCAACTACACATTGATGTTTCTCTCCTTCTCTTTCTTCTTCCCTTCCTCACTCTCTAAAAATAAATAAATAAAATGTTAAAAAGAAAAAGAAAAGATTTATACCTGTTAAAATGATTATTATAAAAAAAAAAGGCAAAACAAACAAACAATTTTTTGTACTGTTAGTGAGAATGTAAAATGGTATTGCCAATATGGAAAACAGCATAAAGGTTCCTCCAAAATTTTTAAAAAATAGAACTATTGTATGATCCAGCAATCCCACTTCTGGGTAAATACTTTAAGGAAATAAAATCCCTATCTCGAAGAGATATTTGTACTCTTATGTTATTTGAATCATTATTTACAGAAACCAACCTTAAGTTATGGAAACAACCTAAGTATCTGTTACAGATGCATGGATAAAGACAATGGGATATGTATATATAATAGAATATTATTTAGCATTACAACAACAGCCATTTGTGATAACAAGAATGAGCCTAGGGGATATCACCTAGAGGAAGACAAATACTGCACAATATCAGTTATATGTGAAATCTAACATCTATAGTATACATTAGACGGTAATATATAGTCAAATGTAATTATATATAGTATACATGTCTATAGGTTCAAAAATCTGTATATATATTTAAACCTATAAATATATATATTTGAATCTACAGCCATACAGAAACAGAGTAGAATGATAATTTCTGAGGCACAGTGAAGGAAATGCGGGGAGATTGGTAAAAGGGTATAAACTTTCATTATTAAGATGAATAAATTCTGGTAACCTAATATATTGTATGGTGACTATGACTGATTGATAATGCTACATTTTATGCTTTAAATTTGTAAAGAGCATTGATCTTAAGCATTTTCACCCAAAAACAGTATGAGAAGTAAATATAAGAGGTGATAGATGTTAATTTGCTTTACATACATCAAATAATCATCACATTGTACACTTTAAATATATTATCACTTTATTTTTCAATTATATCTTTAAAAAGTTGTAATTGAAAGTATCTTTAATACTTTTCTTTAAAAAGTTGTAATTGAAAGTTGTACTTAAAAAGTATCTTTAAAAATACTTAGTAGTTCCTGCTAAATTTTCCAAGTGCTAGCCTCATAAGGGAAACTTAGAATGTTCAAATTGACTTCTACATTAATACTCAAAGCTACTGTAGAAGCTCTTCCCTCTACTTAGATTACCTCTTTTCTTGTCTCTAATTCATGAATATTTGTTTATCCTTTTTTTAAAAATAATTTTATTTAGTTATTTTTCAAGTACAGTTTTTTGTCTATTTCTCCCATCCCAGCCCCACCCCGTGCTCCCACCTCCCTCCCATTTCCACCCCCCTTAGTTCTCGTCCCTGTGTCCTTCATATCTGTTCCTCCAAATCCTTCCTCCTTTTCCCCCTTAAATTCCCTTCCCTCTTCCCTCTGGTCACTGTCCCCTTGTCCTCTATTTCAGTGTCTTTGTTTTTATTCCTTTTTTTAAAGATTTTATTTATCTGTAGAGGGGAAGGGAAGGGGAGAGGGAGAGAAACATCAATGTGTGGTTACCTTTCATGTGTCCCCTGCTGGGAACTGGCCTGCAGGGAACCGGCCTGCAACCTGGTATGTGCCCTGGCTGGGAATCGAACCACGATTGTCTGGTTCACTGGCCCATGCTCAATCCACTGAGCTACACCAGCCAGGGCTGTTTTTATTCTTTATGTCTTAGTTCAACTTCAGCCCCAACTGGAAGCCTTCCTTGCCAAGTTTCTCATCTTTTCTAGGGAGACTTATAAACAAATACATTTTTAGTATTCATAATATATTACACATAATAATATATATTATATGAGGTCTGTCTGGAAAAAGTCAAGCCATTGTTAATATATGTAGAAGAGTTTGCATGCCATCAGTGTCACCTGGCAGCCAAGGATAGTGGACTGGAATGTGCGTGTAACAACAATGGCAACTTCACTGAACTAGTCATTAGGGGTGCTAGATGCTGTTCAGTGAGCATGTGTACTGTGTAGCTCTTTCTTTCAAAATGACTGAGCAAGTAGAACAAAGAATAGGCATCAAATTTTGCATGAAGCTTGAACATTCCACTGTGGAAACTATTGGATTATTCACAAGGCTGCAGCTATGGGCAACTGGCGATTGGCAGCTTTATCATGACAATGCCTTGGCTCATGCATCAGGTCTCATGCAGAGTTTTTTGGCAAAACATCAAATCACCCAGGTGACTCAGGCCCACTCTAAACCAGATTTGGAGCCTGGAAACTTCTGTTTTTTCCCAAAAACCAAAATCATATATGAAAAGGAAGAGATTTCAGATCCTCGATGAGATTCAGAGACAATACTACAGGCAGCTGATGGCAATTTGGAAAACTGTGTGAGGTCCCAAGGTGCTTACTTGGAACAGGACTAAAGTGTCATTTTCCTGGGTACAATGTTTTTGTATCTTGTATCTACTTTAATAAATGCCTCTATTTTTTATATTAAATGTCCCGATACCTTCTGGACAGACCTCATATAATACATATGTATATGTATTTGAGCTACATTGCACCATGCTAGTATCATTTCTTTTGTTTCTGTCTCTTGTAGGAGATTGCATACTCAGAATAAATTTGTATATTCAACAGTTAGCCTGGTATCTGAAAATACTAGGTCACCATGAAAGTTTATAAAATATTTTAATGATTGAATCCTTTCTTGCCTCCTCTATAAATTGGTTTCATCAAATACTACTGCTTTCTCATAATTTCAGTTTCCACTTGGCTATAGATTCCTTCAATTATTTAAAACAAGTCAAAACAAAACACACTTTTTAAATCTCCATTTTATTATTTTGATTATTACTGATTCTTCTTCCTTGTCCCTCATTCACTCATTAGTCTTTAAAATATATTTTATCTTATCATTTGGCTTGAATGACTTCTCTAATTGCCAAATATTTTCTTATCTCTCATTGCTGGAACTTAATAAGGTATTTGACATGTGTTAACTATTCTCTCTTCCTGAGCTTTTTTTTTGTGGCTTTGAGACTTCTGTGTCCCTCTTCCCCTCTCTATCACCAATAAGATGTATTCTAGTTTATATCTTCTTTATATTTTTCTCAGCATTCACAACACGTTATCTCAATAAATTTTCCTATAATATGGAAGGTATAAAATACAACATGTATTTTATACTTATTACTCATTTCTTCTTGAGATATCCTGTTAGTATCTGATGTTCACCATTTCTGAATTAAAACGTGATTTTATCCTATGCCATATATATCATCTTCTTCTTTCTATATTTCCATTAATGAGGCTGCATTATTGTCTCCACTTCAACATAAACTTGGAACACAAACATATGTTTACATTCCTCTCTTTCATATGCCTCTGATACTATCAATCTCTCACTCCTATAAAATTCCCAACTTTATTTTTAATCCTTGATTTCCTGTCTTCCAATTCTGTTCCACATAACTCATAGTTCATTTCACTGTATCTTTTATTTGTAATTTTTATTATATTCTAATTGAACTCAACATTGACACTTTCTGCTTGTTCTAAATTTATCTAACATAGCACTACTCTATAAATAAACTTACAGTTGTATAACTCTTTTATATTTTCTCATTATTAATTGATCTGAAATGTTCTTCATTTATTCTTTACCTGTTGAAAATTTTAACTTTAAAGGCATAACTTCCAGGAAGTCAAGGAAGCTCAGAGAATCCCAAAGAAGTTGGACCCAAGGATGAACACACCCAGGCACATCATCACTAAGTTACCCAAGATTAAAGATAAGGAGAGAATCTTACAAGCAGCAAGAGAAAAGGACACAGTTACCTACAAAGGAGTGACCATTAGACTATCAGCTGATTTCTCAAAAAAAAAGACCTTGCAGACAAGAAGGGGCTAGAAAGAAGTATTCAAAGTCATGAAAGGCAAGGACCTACATCCAAGACTACTCTATCGAGCAAAGCTATCATTTAGAATGGCAGGGCAGATAAAGTGCTTCCCAGATAATGTCAAGTTAAACGAGTTCATCATCACCCAGCCCTTATTATATAAAATGTTAAAGGAACTTGTCTAAGAAAAAAGAAGATAAAAACTATGAACAGTAAAATGACAACAAACTCACACTTATTAACAACTGAATCTAAAAACAAACTAACTAACTAAGCAAACTAGAACAGGAACAATCACAGAATTGGAGATCACATAGAGGGTTATCAGTGGGGGATTGAGAGGGAGATAGGGGAAGATACAGAGAATATGTAGCATAAATGGTAGGCAGAAAACTGACAGGGGAAGGTTAAGAATATATAGGAAATGTAGAAGCCAAAGGACTTACAAGTCATGCCCACGGACATGAAATAAAGGGGTGCAATGTGGTAGGAGGGGTTCTGCAGAGTGGAGGGGAATAAAGGGGAGTAAATGGGAAACTGTAATAGTATAATCATAACATATATTTAAAAAATAAATAAAGATGTAGGTTTCAGTACCTTGTCTCTAATTCCTTCAGGTAGAATGTCAGCAGCCTCCCAACGTAGCTTCCTTTTAACTCAAACTCTCCTATCACTTATTTGTTTTGCAGTAAGTTGCCCATGTACTTTCTCCTGTGATAATGGCCCTCATGTCTGAGACTTGTCTTATTCATCTCATTCTTTTCATAGCACTAATCACACTTTGACAGCTTATTAAAATTATAAACTATGTTTTATATTTCCCCTCATCTTGTCTGACATTAAGTAAATCTTTATTATTTATTGAATAAATTTGTCATGATTGACAGACACCAGCTGAGAAGTTTGTACATAGAATCCATGCAAATTATTAGAAAGGAAGAGTATTACATAATATAATAACACCAAACCCAGAAATTTGTATATTTATGTGTGAAAAACTAGCATAAAGGTACTCCAATAAATTTTAGATTTTTCAGTGAACTTAAAGATATTTTGAAATGACTAAGATCCAATCATCATTATTATAAATATTATTTTAAAGTATAACAAGTGAGTGCATTCTTACCAGATGTCAGGCACTATATTAAACATGAAACACACACTCTCATTTCATTTTAACAGTAACTATAGATTATTACTAGATGCATGTTTTATTCATTTTTTTGAGAAAATCTTTAAAGTTTATCAGAGAAAATATGTTTTTAGTTTGTTTAGGAAAGTTATTAAAGTATACAAATAATAATTTGATTTATTTTTTAAATTAATTTTAATTAAATTTATTGGGTGACATTGGTAATTACATAGGCTTTGAGCCATTCTATGATACATCATATTTTACAGATGAAGTCTCTACAGTCAAATGATGAGTAAATGTTGCAGTGAAGATCCACACATTTCTGTTTCCAAACCCCAGACTCTTAAACAGCACATGCTACTGTTTTCCATTTTGTATGTTATTCTCCAAATATGTTTTTATTTTTTCCTGACACAAAATAAATTGAAATGTTATTTGTGAGCCACTCATTCAGATACTATCAGTTGTCCTTTTCCTGATAATAACATGATTCAGAACTTTTAATAATGAATATAATTAAGCAATGATATCGTTGCTCCTGTTTATGAGACAATAATCCAATTCCTAAATGGCTAACCTAGAAGGCCAAAGGCAGAGCAGTTTATCACAGTTAGAGAATCCAATTACTGCTGAACAAAAGAGAGCCTTGATGTTATTACTATGTAATGCAAGTTTGAGGGTTTAACAGCCCTCTATACAACACATTTTAATGTTATACTGGGAAGATTAAAACAGAAAGGAAGGATACTGCTTTTATTGGATGTGTCTGCTAAAGGCTCCCTGAATGATGAAGAATATTAATTTTCTCAAATAGAGCACTTAACTTGGAATCAAGATAACTTAAACCTTTCTTATCTGATATGCTTCTTAAGTCATTTGGCATCACTGAAATCCACTTTTTATGTTTTAAAGTAACAAACCTCTTGCTTTATTATCCAATGATTGGATATGCCAGAGTAAATATCTGGAATCAGATGTAATGAGGGGAAAACAATGTACACATTAATGACCAGACTCAGCAATTCTGCGTGTATACAAACAAGTATCATATTGCACTGTACTGGTATCTAGAACACATTAGAAATTACTGATTTTCTTTTTCTGCACTTAAAAGGTATGATATGCCTCCCATTCTCTGACTTCCTATACAGTCAATTAAAAACAATGGCTTCCCAAATTAAAAAAGATTTGTCACACAGAAGTTAATTGGGATGGCATAGCTTGGAAAAGATTAAAGGCATTCCCATGTAACTTAATCAATAGTTTATATTAAAAGCAACCTCACATCCAAAAATTACAAAAACTTTCAGAACTATAGATATTTTATATGTGTCATTAGCAAGAATGTCTGTATGCCCATATTTGAATGCCCATATCTGAAACCTATTCTTACACTGGAGTTCAATGTCAGATACCTATACCCTGAATACTTAAATAAACTATTTCATTTGAAACATATTTTAGGGGATTGTTGGGATGGTTTGCCTTGCTGTAATAACTAATATATTTCAGAGGAAAGAAGGATTTTATATAATGCAATAATTGGGCTTTTGAATAACAATGGCATTAACCACAGCGATCAAATATGGTCATCAGCATGCAATCAGAAGTTCCCTCTTGTTAGAGTGTACTACAAAATATTCAAAAACTATTTTGATATTCCATTTTAGTTTGAAAGTTCAGTTAAGTAATTTTAGATGATATAGGTCTAATAATAAAAATCAATTGGTTTAAGACTAATGGTACAATAAGTAAACATGTTTATCATTTTTATCAGTTGTGACTATTTGCAACTGTAGACAGAGAAATGGTAGATAGATAAAATCTTGAAATTTTATCATTTTTTTTCACTTATATGAGTTAAAAGCCATTTATTCACTTGTTAAAGAGCATTAAGGTAGATTTCATTAAAGTGAAGAGGGGCAGTGAGTTTTTGCCATGTCGGGGAGAAATTGGGCTCATCTCCAAATACAACAAAGAAAAGTGAGAAGGTAGAGTGGATGAGGGCTAGTGATTGGAAAATTACTAAGAGGAAACATTACTAAGAGGAAACAAATGCCTGGGTAAGCAGGCATTTGGGCTAAGCTGGCCCAACCTGATTCTGGCTAAAAACAGGCCTGGCTGATTGTCTGGCACTGGAAGGGATGGCAAAACATGAGGGACTTGATTAGCTATTGAGGATGATCAGATATTTTGGATGCTTGGCTAACCTGACTTCACAGCTTTCTTGCTAAAAAGTTAAGGCATAGTTAGAAGCTCAGAGGAGCCTGATTCAAGTTTGTTTGACAGAGAATCTTGTTTCATTGTTCATAAAGAGAAAACAGCTTTTTTTACCTCTTATTCTCAGCCAAGTGTCCCTATCAAAGTGCCATCTGCCACCTCACCTCCACTTTGTGTATATTTTCTGGTATGTACATCAACATTTTATATTAGCATGTAAATCCCTTTTATGATCTAGGTCAGGAGTCAGGAAACTAAACCACATGGATCACATTCAACTATTTCTTGTTTTTGTAAAGTTTTATTGGACTGCATCCATGCACAATTGCTTATGTTGTATCTAAGTTGCTTTCTTGCTATAATGGAAGTGGTAAGTAATTGTGATAAAGATTGTATGTCCCTCAAAATATTACTCTTGTAATTTATTAAAAAATGGCTACCTCTGTCCTAAACTAATACTTCCATTTCAACTTAATTTTTCTTTTTCTCAAAATCCTATTAAAATGGATCAATCATGGAGTCTAAAATCACACCATTTCCTCTGTCTTTTTGGTACTTTGCACATGCAAATCGTCTACCTCAATGAACCTGTTTCTTTTGTCAATATCAAAAATCATATTCATTTCAAGGCCTAACTTGAATCCTACCCCAAGTCTAACATCCCCCCATGGAAATTGAGCTCTTCTTTTTCTAAACTCCCATGACATTTACTTTTGCAAATTATAACATTTGCTATATTCTGTTATGTGATAGAATTATTTGTGCATACATATCATATCCTTCATAAATCCATTAGTTTTCTGGAAGTTATTACTACAAATTAGTAATCTAATTTTCTTTATTTTTTTTTACAATTTAAAATATTGTTCAAATTTTCCATTTTTCCACCACTACTTTCCCCTGCCCCACTATCTCCCATGCTCAATTCTATCCCCTTTTGGTTTTGTCCATGGGTCCTTTATACACATTCCTTGATGAGCCTTCCCCTTCTTTTCCCCATTATCCCTCTCCCCCTTCCCTCTGGTTACTGTCAGTTTGTTATTTGTTTCAGTGTCTCTGGTTATATTTTGCTTGCTTTGTTGTTTTCTTGATTAGAACCCTAGCACATAAACAAGTTTTAGAGCTGATACTTTAGAGTTCATATGTTTCATAATAGGAGTTTAAGAAATACATGTAGATTGCATGGTGGATTACATAATAGAAAGAAAAATGGGGCTGAGAGGCATGTGAAATACATATGGTCTCACTAATTGGAACAACAAAAGACAAAACAATATACCCAAATCCAAGAATAGGAGTCTGACATCATCACTTGTGAATACTGCACTGAGATCCAAAGAGCCAATGGTAACTGAGAGTCATGCTAAGACAGGTTTTTTATGAAACCCTTTGAATGATCAAGAGGATGATCAAAAGTGGAGAGCTGTTGAACTTTCCAAAGATGGAGCCACTCTTGCCCAGGGTGTAAAGTCAACAAACTGAAACTTAGACAACATTTGTATCCCTATAAATGCTCCATTTGACCAGAAATGCAGCCATGTTACCAAAATGCTAAGCTAACTCTGAGCCTTCTCCCACCAAACCTGGTTGGCTGTGCAGCCCCAGCCAATTACAAATTTTCTGTTTGTCTTTTCTTTGTTCTTTAATCTTTATCCTGTAAAAGTTTCTTGCCTTTCCACCTCATTTTGCACTTCTCCAAAGGAGACTGTCCAATTTGTAAAATAAATAAAGTTTGTTTGTATCACCAAATCTTGTTTTTATTTGTTCTTTTAACACTAGTGCCTTCTTTGCATATGAGAGTCATAACAATTAAATGAGATAATGTATATAAGGGCCCAATACACTGCCTGAAACATATAAACAATTCAATAAAAAGCAGTTACCACTTTCATTGAAAAAGTAGAATGCCTAGTACTATGTAAGTACTCAATAAATAAATCAATGAACAGCATTTTGATTTAATGAATATAGTTTGATTGCTGAAATAATTTAAGAAATAAAATGTTAATGACTGACTAACTCAGGAAAAATGTTGACCATATTACTAGAAAAATTTTTCCAGTCCTTTGATCTCAAATGAAGATAACTAGAGATGATGTTCTCTCATATCACTATAACAGGCCATACTACTTTTAAATAATTATTTAAATTTTAACAAATATTTTTAGATAACATCACTATATTTATTATGCATCATAGGTTGAAATAATGCATAAATTAGTTGTAAAACAAATGCTTGATTTTTGTACATAAATAATACATTTTATTTCCATATCAACACAACAAAAATACCATCTTTTATAGATATAGAATTCTGGTACCTAAGTGCCCATCAGTAAATGAATGAATCAAAAAACTGTGGTACATTTACATGATGGAATACTATGCAGCAGGAAGAAAGAAGGAGCTCCTACCTTTTGCAACAGTATGGGTGGATCTGGAGAGCATAATGCTAAGTGAAATATTCTAGGCAGTAAAAGACAAATACCATATCAACTCACCTGTAAGTGGAACCTAACCAACAGAACAAATAAGCAAGAAAAATATAACCAGAGATATTGAAATTAAGAACAAACTGACAGTAACCAGAGGGGAGGTAGTAGAGGATAATGGAAGGAAACGAGGGAAGGGTTTTTAGGAACACGTATAAAGGACATATGGACAAAACCAAAGCAGGTAGGATCGATGGTGGGAAGTGGGGATGGCTGGGGTAACGGGGGAGTAGTGGGGAGAAAATGGAGACAACTGTATTTGAAAAACAATAAAAAATGTGGGAAATAAAAAAATCCTGGTACTTAAATCAAGTAAAACTTCACAATAAGTTACAACTTTGTAAATAGAATGCTAGGTTTATATTTACAAGATTGCTTAGATTTCTACAAAATTACCTACCCTTTAGATTTTCATTAAAATTCAGTCTATTTTCTTCATTAAAATAAATCTTTTGCTTACACACAACTTAGCCATGTTTTCTGTTATAGTCCACATCACCCACCCAATTACCCACACTTAATGGATCTAAACGAAATTAATATCTATTAAAGGTAATCCTCAACTAATTACCCTCACTGTTCTGTTCATTCTGATAAGACTTTTTGATTAGTCTCATAAGGGCAAAGTGTTCCAAACGCTATGTAGCTTTTATGTGATGTTATTAACTTTGTTCAATATCTTCCTATTTATAATGCAGACTTCAGTACACAGGGAGAATTACCAAAGACTTTGTTTTCGCAATGTTATATTCTCCTTGAATTCTGTTTGGTTACACATGAACACTATGTTTTAATTTTTTTAATTGGTTTGTTTCTTTGTGTTCAGTGGATATGTATTATTCCTGTTTGAAAATATGAGTCAAAACTCAAGACTCTTTCTAATAATGGGGTTATTATCAGACAGCATATGTCAGTGAAAGAAACTAAACAATTACAGAACCCAGAGATAGTTAGAGACCCAGTTATCCCCCAAATGAAAACATAGTGGGTTTATACTTTGAGGGTCCCCTAATCACAGTAGGAGTTGTTGGGGCTCACTTGAGTTCACTAAATTAATATGATTTAACAATTTTCTCCCTATCTTTTTTTTAAATCTCCTTCTACTCTGTACTTACTTACAACTGAATGATCTTATAGGCATATCTCTGATTCAAATTTCAAAGCACAATCTACTGATCCTAAGTGGTCTCTTTTTAAAAAAATATATTATTAGTTAGGTACAGCTTTCATTTAAGGCTGATAGTCACTGATAAACTTATATTTTGACTTGATTAACCTATATTTTGACTAACCTAACCCTAGATATGCCAGTCTCATTTGATAGATAGTGGATAGGTAAATTTTGCCTAGAATTGCTTTCTGGTAGGGTTTGGGAATACACTGGTTTCCCTCAGAAAAGGGCAGTATGAACTGAAGTCTTCATGATCATCCTCTTTAAATCTGCTTTATTGAATTTGAACCAGAGAAGAAAGTTAAGAATTAGAATGTATTTCAATGTCTGCTCAGTGTCCTCCTGGCAATTTTTAGAGTACAAAATTCCATGTACCAGTCAGTGTCAATACTGCAAAATAGAGCAGGAATGGGAACCAAAAATGCATTAATATTATGTAGGGCTGGTGGGCAGTCTCAGTTTCCAGCAAAGGTGTACTTCTAGTCAGAGTTCTTCAGTAAAACAGTACCTAAAGGGGAGACGTGTATATGGGCAAACGTTGGTTTACAGTTGTGAGTGTGCAAAACGCAGAGTTAATAAGCTATTGTAGTAATAGTCTTAAACTGCATGCCTTTTTCCACATGAATAACTCTAAACATACTTTCACCCACCCGGTGTAGATGTAGATGCAGATGCAGATGTAGACATATAGGTATGAAAGGAGGAAGAGTAGGAACTGAGTATACATAGCAGCAGAGATGAGCAAAAGCATTAGAATCTGAAGATCTGTAGTCCTTAGTCCCATTTCCTTCTAATGGCCAGCTTTGGGCTATCCTTTTGGATCTATAAAATGTACCATTACCCTCATAGTAAATTATTTTTATGAACTAGTTGAAGTCCAATCTTGCTTATGCGCAAAACTAAAAAAAAAATATTCTGCTCAGTTCAGGTAGGACAGTATATCTAATGGCTCGATGTGGAAGCAGCACACCTAACAATAAACTTTTAACCTAGTATGGAGGTATAGTCCACTTTTTCATTGCCAAAAATAACAGCAAGAGAATCTCCAAGAGAGCCCAGTAGTATAATCAATACTACTGTAGAAAAGAGGCCCCTTTAAAAATGGACCTTATGGAATAAGACTGAGCTGCAGACGGTCACTCCTGTGTAGCATAAGAAATATTGTATCTTTATATTAGACTGGTAGGCCTGTAATCTACTGAGCAAGTTTATGCTAGTTTTCTCCTTTGAAGTTTTTATTGAGATTAGTTTGAAGGAAGTTATTGATAAAAGCTTTAATAATATACACTTGGTTATGTTTGTTATTAGGGCAGGGGAGAGTAATGGGAGAAAAATAGGGACAACTATAATTGAACAACAATAAAAAAAGAAATAACAATATCTGAATTTAGATTAAAAATAAAAGTTTGCTTACTATCATCTTAAATGTGCAGGACAATTTTATTACATATATTTTTGCACACATTTATAAAGTTTTCCTCATTTGTTAAAATACTTAGCATTCAAAAGATTGCAACCAAATGGGCTCCATTTTATCCTAAAGCATTACCACTCCACACTAAAAAGTAATAAAGATGTTTAAATGAAAGTGAAACTGGCTCCTCGAGGTTATTCTATTTTGTATAAAACATACTAATAGGTATTTAGCTGGGCTGATATAACTGCTTCAGTGTAAACTAATTAAAACCTAAGCAAAGAAAAATATTAGCTTTGCTTTGACTCTAAATTCAACTTGCATATAAAAATGAGTGTTTACTCCAAGCCAAGCACTATGTACAGTCAATGACAAAAAGATAAAGGTAACATTAGCATTCTCCTGTAACAGGGTACAGCCAAAGAAGGATTTGTAATGAGGTGTAGAACTGAGGGTGTCCAGGAAATATTAAAAATATAGAATGTCCTCACCCCTATAAGACTGAACTGAGGGATGGAACACATGGAGCACAGTCACTGAGAGTTGTTTTGCATAGTGACAGTTTTGCAAATAACCTCAGAAATAGTCATTTAACATATCTATAACTTTTAACTGGTTTCATGGATATGTTAAATAGCTGTGGCCATGCTTTGAGCCAGGGAGATGGGAGTGACTTCGACCCATGACTTAACTAGGAGGCAACTCCCCCTGATTATAGCACCTGCATGAGAGTTTGGAGACGACTCCACGCCACAGAGCCACACCTGCCTGGACTTACTATGACAACCCAGAAAAGCTGGAAAAATACGAGAATGCTGGCAGGTATAGCCAATTGTGGGAGGAGTCGGAAATAGGGATGCAGAGGAAGATTGGTGCTGGGATTTAAACCCAAGCATGGCAGCTATACAGGTTGGAACCATGGGGCTTTGGGTGTTCCTTTTGCCACATGGCTTAGGAAGCAGGAGAGACTTTGCAGGGAAGGAAAGGGGTGAAAGTACTCTTGTTGATGGGCCAGGAAAAGGTGCCATGTGAATTTGGGTTAAGAACTAGAGATCCAGGCAGCAATACAGCTGATGGTGCTGGGAACTGCAGGAGGCCTGCCAGCTGAGCAGGGATTACTGGGAAGAATGGGGGCTACCTGAGCCATAGACTTCTATTGCTTTTCCTGACATATGGTACCCTGGAGTGGGCAAAGTGGGGAAGGAAGGACTGTGTGTGTTTGCGGATGTCTTAAGAGACTTTGGAATGTTTAATGAAGACATTAAGTCATTACTCTAAGTCTGCATAACTTTTGAATAAATAATTCATTTCATTTTCACCAATCTCTGGCATTGAGAGCTAAATTTCCCTGGCAGCAGGCAAGACAAACCTAGTACAGGGGACCTCAAGAGAAGGGGAGATCCATTCAGTAATAGTATCTTGCCCTCTGCGATGGGTCTGTTCTGTAACGCTACAGTAGTACAACAGTTTAGGAGAAGATTCAGACCAATTAACATCTTAACTATCAATATAATCTTAAATGAATCAATAAGAAGAACAAAATATTATAGAAATAAAAGGAAATTATTACTCTTGATTTCAACTGAAACCTAAATATCCTAGAAATTGCATGTTTCCCAATTCTTTGCTATTTTATAATATTAATCATAATGATAGATATTCATATTTAAAAATTTATATGATATAGCCTCTCCAAATACTTCAATAAAAAATATTTTTCATAGAATAAAAAAATTCTCAACATGAAAACCTACACAGTATTTTATATTCCAATAGTTTTTAAGAAAATAGTTGCACTATGTGTGGGGAAAAAAAACTAGAAAGCCAGACTATGTTGAGGGTATCATGTTCTTTAAACTTGAAGAAAAATTATTAAATGCCCACAATTAAGCTAAATTATTTACATGTTTTCATCCCTCAAATCTTTGTGATCCAATAATGTGGATGATTTTTCTTGACCTTCATTTGAATGTCTTTTCTTACTTGACCTTGATTCTTCTGTCTTCTCAATACCCAGTGTGGTAGGCAATGCAATGACCCCTCCAAAGATGTCTATGCCCTTATCACTGGAGTCCACAAATGTATTACCTTACATGAAAAAGGGGCCTTGGGGATTAATATCTAGAAGCTTGAAATGGAGAGATTATTCCAGAATATTTGGGTTGCCTAATATATTAAATGAATTTTAAAAGTGCAGCAGGGAGGCAGTAGAGTGGATCAGAGATATGAATTAGCCACGAGAAAAAAGCAACCAACTATTACTGGCTTTGAACATGAAGGAGGGAGCCACGAGCCAGGAAATGCAAATGGCCTCTAGAAACTTGGAATGGCCATCAGCTGACACCCTCAAGAAAGCTGGTCTTCAGTCTTACAAACCACAAAGTTTTCACTTTAAAGAGATTGCACCTCAGTCCCTAGAGAAGAAGCAGGTAGAACATTTAACTGTTAAAGGTATACAGAAAGAAATGCAAGTTCCTCAAGAAGCACTTTTTTTCCTAAGGGCAAAATGTTTATAATAACTACAAGCCTTTTGAAATGAGTATGGGGAGTTTTGGGATTGGTAAAACATAGGCGGGTTTCTTCCGTTCTGGTAAAGACTGAATTTGTAAGACAAGTCTCACAAATTGGTTTCAATTTGTAAGACAGTTGCTTTCAATTCCTCAAAGAATTGGCTTGTAACCTAAATTATATCAAAGCACTGACCTACCCATCCAACTACAATATCTTCAATATGCTTCTTAGTATCAGGAAGAAGATCTTCCATTGAGTAGAATTCAACAGATTCCTATGCTCTGAAGTTAGAGGCTTTTGCCTTAATTTATTTTCTCAAGCCCTCCTGTAGTTTATGCTGTGGACTTACCTTGAGGTTTTGTGAGTTCTCTAAACAGCTGCCAATCATTGCAGACTCCCAGTGGAATTAACCAGTACACGTTTCCATTATCCCAGAACCTTCCAGAGAACTTTAGTAACCCCCAATATCTTTCTAGAATCCAGAATATTTCTTGGAATTTTAATAAACCTTGGGATTTTTCCAGGAAACCATAACACTTCTGGAGTCATAAAGTTTGATTGAATTGTGCAGCTGCACACAGGGGAGTGGAGCTCAAATCCAAGAGAGACTTCCCCTTGGTCATGCATAATGACAGGGGGACAGAGTGAACTCCAAGGGTTCAGCTTGCATCTCACCTGCTGCATCTGGTCTTGGGGGCCATTGGCAGTCCGCTTCTGATCCCATCCTCATCACCAAAAACTGTTTTAAAATGATTAAAGAAGACAATTTAGGTAATGCAAATGAACTTGAAGACTTGAAGTAGACAGTCTCCTTTCAGAAAACTGCAAAATGGTAGGGGGAGGCAGAAAGCTTTCATATGATAAAGAATAAAGAACAAAGAAGGGACAAAGAGAAATTACTTTATTGGCTGTGGTGAGAAGACCGGTAGTTAGTTATCTTGGTTTTCGGGAATTAGCTGACTGGGTATATTGCATTTCTGATCAAGTGAAACTTTTACAGGGACTTCAAAGTTATCTATGTTTCATTTTGCTGACATGGCATCCCAGGAAGGAATGGCCCTATCCTGAACCTAGAATGTTATTTCCACAACAGGCATTCAGCTGGTAAAAAGGCATTTGCCACAAGTCACTAAAATGGAAGCTTTTAAAGTAGTAATTCAAATCTAGTTTACCTATACAACCTTTTTGCAGTTTCATAAAGTCAGCCTAGAGACTAGCTGTTTTTAAGATGCTGTAAATTGTGAATCATTTTCATATGAGCAAACACATTATTTTGTACTTATGAGACATTTGACTTTGACAGTTCTACTTGTAATACTCAGATGCAAATAAGTTTGCAATAGCATCAACAACAGATTATCAGTGCCATTGCACTAGTGAGGTCCAGTAGGGAGACAAAAACTAGAGGTTGTTATTTGTCTGAGTAATTCACATTTGCCCAGACAATGCACCTGCATTAACTGCTGTTAAAAAGGAAAACATGCTGCCATATTTAGATCTGCCATTTGCTTACACTGATTTTACATAACAATTGCCACTACTGTGTTCTAAACCAGTTGAAGACAAAAGCTATTCCTTAATACTACTCTATGGATTACTCGTTAAATTAACATTTTCTTTATGCATTAATCCAAAGTGAAAGATTTAATCATCTTTGCTTTTCTTGAGTTTCAGATTCTGAGTTCAGATTCTTGAGTTCAGACTCTGGAGTAGGTGGTATATCCGGTTTTAGTTTGAATTGGAAAATGTTTTCATGGAAAGGCTTTCTAAGTACAAATTACATGATGTAACTCAGGAAAACAGAAGAGGAAGCTTTTTCAAAGTTGTGAGCATATTATATAATTCTTATCTTAATGTATACTATTTTAATTTGCTAAGTAAATAATTATGCCTTCAAAAGAAACACTAATTCTTAATTTCAAAACTGCCATGGGAGAAGAGATTCTTTGGTGGAACTTTTAATTTTGTCTTTACTTTTTGAAAAAAGAAATATATATCCAGCCCAAGAAAATATCTGGGCAATGCATTTGGAGGATAAACCAAGGGCCAAACAATGAAAAAATCAAAGGGTAATTGGTAGTTCTTTAATATTCTAGGAAGAATGGCAAAAATAAATGGAGCACATTATATGTTAAGTGAAATAACCCAGTCAGAAAAAGGCAAATGCCATATGATTTCACTCGTATGTGGAATCCAACGAACAAACTGAACTAACAAGCAAAATAGAGACAGACTCATAGATGGAGAGCAGGCTCACAGCTCTGGGAGAGGGGTTAGGAAGTAGAAGAATTAAGCAAAAATGCAGAAGGACTCATGGACATGGACAACAGTATGTTGTTTGGGGGGAGATGGCTTAAGGGGGATAAATGGTAATAGGAAAGGTACAATAAAAATAAAATTTAAATAAATAGGGAAAATTTCTATATAATCTTTTTCAACCTATTGATACGGGGTGCAGCCAGGGGGGCCCCCCAAAAAAAACAGATTTTGGAATGGTGTCCAGAATTCAAAGTGTATAGAAATATTAGAGAGACATATTAAGATGTCCTCACCGCCCCCCCCCCCCAGGGGGAAGGGATGAATAGAGCCAGGGCCATTGAGAGCTATTTTGCATAGCAACAGTTTTGGAGCTAACCTCTGGAGGAATGATTATTTAACATATATATAACCTTTAACTGGTTTCATAGATATGTTAAATAGCAGTGGCCAAGTTTGGAGCCAGGGAGAAGGTGGAGGGGGACTCAACATGGAACTAGGAGCTGTGCTCCTGAGTGGCAGGGACTCAAGATGGGAACTAGGGGCTGCTCTCCGGAGTGAGAAAGGCTTGGACTCAGAATGTAACTAGGGGCTGCGCTCCTGAGCGAGATGGCCTGTGTGGGAGCTTGGAAAAGACTGGCTCCAAGACATGAAGGGTCCCCGCTTGGCCAGATGAGGGAGAGAGCCACGCGGTTTCAGCAGAGTGAGGACCCCCTCTTGGTGAGGTGAAAGAGGGAGCCACATGGTTTTGGCAGGGTGCGGACCCCCTCTTTCCCAGGTGAAAGGGAAGAACCACTCAGCTTTGCCAGAATGGAGATTCTTGCAGCCAGGTGAAGAAGAAAGCCACATGCTTTTGGTGGAGTGCGGACTCCTGCAGCTTTGGTAGAAGAGGCCCACGTGGCTTTGGGGTGCCCCCTTTGGCCACGGGGCCTGAAAAGCAACAGAGACTTTGACTGGAACTGGGTACAAAGGGACTCTTGCCAGTGGACCATGAGAGGGTACCACAGTACTTTGGATTAACTCGAGATCCTGCACAGTGACACAGCTGACGGTGCCAGCGGTCTGCAACACAGACGTGTGCTCTTTTCCTGATTTACGGTACCCGGAGTTGGGACAGTGGGAGAAGGGAGCGCTGTGTGGGTGTAGGTGTATACATAAAGGACTTTGATATTTTAGTGGTGGCGTTAGGCCTGAATAGCATTAAATAAACATTTTGTTTCCTTTTCACAAATCTCTGGCTTTAAGAGATGTCTTTCCAATTGGCGGCGGACAGAAGGGCCCAGTAGATTCTAGTATTTTGTTTTCGGGAGGGGCCCCTGTTGTATAGCAGTTTTGGGCATCCCTAGGTGGGCCAAATATTGTATTGCCCCTCCCTCGGACCTCCTCTTGTTTGGTAACACTATGAAATTCATATATTTTATTTTCTTCAAGATTCTATCATCACTTATTAGCCTTTATAAACTAAAATATTTAATATTTATTTACAGATACTATATGATAGTGATGAACTAGAGAGATTGATTTTCTGAATCATATGCTGAATCATACAAAAGACATTAAATTAGTCAGACTAATATATTTTACACAGATTTTTGTGCTTAAGTCCTGCAAGTTGGTAGTTCAATTAATAGCAAATGGTAGGTTTCTACAATTGTTTTTTTAAACATGCAGCTATTCTTCTATTAATGGCAACTCATGTCACCTTCACGAATTGCCATTTCTTTTATTAAGTTTCAATTTTATGTCTACTTTTCTGCACTCCTTGCTCTTGAATAGATTTAGGATTAATTATAACATGTTAAAATTATATCTCATATTCTCTGCTAAAATTCTATTTATCTATTTACTGATGTAACAACTTTCTAGGCTAAAACTGAAGAGGGAGTACATCCAACAAAGGTAAAACAAATAAGTCTGACATAAAGTAGTTGTACTAAAATGCCAAAATAAAGTAAATTAATGTGTTCTTTTATTATCATTAATTTTAGTATTTCAAGGCACAATTTTTATTTTCATTGTGTTTTTAAATACCTTGCTGACATTTGAATAGGATTGCTTCCTAAAGTTTGTGTGATAACTAAACTGTATTTGTGAGAATGGGAAAGAACAGTTGAAGGGGGTCCTTGGAAATAATTGAAGATGTATTGTTATATGCAATCTTTGAAAGCTTATATTTATTACAAAAATATATGTCATTTTCTCCAACTTTTTGGCCAGATTAGATCTGGAAGCTGTAGTAACAGCATTTTGAAAGTGATGTATATACACAGGTTAAACATTTCAGAAAGGAGGGTTTTTTTGGTTGAGTGTGCTCTTTTGATGATTATAAAATGCGCTGACAAAGTGAGAAACTGGAAGCACTGGCGCTGCTGTCTCTGTGCAGAAGAAGTGTCACGCCTCCTGACAGCCTCAAGTGCTGAAACCAGTTGCTCAGTTTTCAAAGTGTATCAGCCATGTGAGTCAATGAACATCTGGACGTTTCAGGTTGAAAATTAGTTCTAAGTGTAAATTTAAGTTTTGACTTTGATCTTTGCGTATTCCTATTTTTTTTCATTCTTGGCTGTATCAAATTATCGTTTTTACCTGTCAGCATTCTGTACATGCTGGTAGAAGCATCACTGAAAAATGTATAGTGGATAGAGTACAGTAATTAATATCCAAAAGTTTATAGGCTTATCTTAGTAAAGAATTTATGATTTTAGTATTCTTTCCCAAAACAGTGGTCCTCAGCCTCTTTGAGATTGTGATTCCTTTTAGAATATGAAAGTTATAGAGCAGCATTGTGCAATAGATATGTTAGTCACATGTTAACATTACATATGCTAGCATCTACATTAACAAAATAAAACAAGATATAAATGAAATTATACTAAGTACTATAATATATGTAAAACCTTGTATATATGAGTGGGGCCCTAAAAAAATGAAACTATTTTATGGAGAAGGGAGAGTACCTTGCAGTACAGTGTGCCCCGCTAGGTGAGTGTTCTAGGAACCCATCTGTATCAGTGCACCAGCTGGTGGTGTTGTGAGAGGCTGTATCTGGTTTCAGTGGATGTGTTTTGAATATTCTTTCAGTGTGTTTTCCATTTCATGATGGGTGATTTAAGAATAAACCTGCCCAAACCACCCATCCCCAGATAAAAAAATCATCAAAGGGAAATATTGTGCTGATGTGGAAGAGCTGAAACAAAAAAAGGCAGATGCACTAAAAGGCATCAAAGTCAATGGATTCAAAAACTGTTTCTAGCAGTGCACAAAAAATCTCATTAGCTATACTTCACCAAATAGAGGGTATTTTGAAGGTGACTGAAGTTTAAACATATAAGAATAAATACCCAATTTTTCTAAATAAATTTAAGTTTTTTGTGCTCCCCTCATATAATCATATATAACATATATATACATATATATATAAAACATTAGCATCTCAAAACTTAATCTATTTAGAAATAATTTATAAGATTTTAATTTTATACAGATTCTTCAAAATCAAAAATGTATTTTATAATTATAGAACATATCAAATCAGACACTATATTTTCATTGGATATATTATCTATATTCATATTTCAAAAAAATTATGGTTGAAGAAGTATCCTCACACATCCAATTGTTCAAACATACTGAAGTGTTTTCAAATTAATTAATGAATACCCCCAAATAATTTTTCTTTAATATTATATACACATTGAGAAAACAGGTTAATGTATTTGTAGAAAAATTGGTTTAACTTTGAAGCAAAACATTACTTTCAAGATTACATCTGTCCAGGTCTGGCTGGTGTCAGGGCACATGACTGGGTTTTGGCCCAGGTCACCAATGGGGGTGGGGTGTGAGAGGCAACCACACATTGACTTTTCTCTCCCTCTTTTTCTCCTTCCTTTATCTTCTCTCTAAAAATAAATAAATAATATATATTTTTAAAAAGATTACATCTGTCCAAATTAAGTAAATTAATTAACTCTTGTTTTCATTGCTTTATAATTCAAAGGATCATTATATATAATGAAAAGCAACTCTAAATATACTAATAGTAACAAAG
The DNA here is from genome assembly GCF_021234435.1 of Artibeus jamaicensis. Classification (NCBI taxonomy): domain Eukaryota; kingdom Metazoa; phylum Chordata; class Mammalia; order Chiroptera; family Phyllostomidae; genus Artibeus; species Artibeus jamaicensis. The sequence goes on from NW_026522030.1 coordinate 48,571,341, forward strand.
TTCTTCAATTTTTTCTTATTGATTTTATAATCAATTGGTATTATACTATCAATTATAATTAATATTCTGCATGTTGATTGAGGTAGAAAAGTAAAACCAATATCAGTGATTGGTATTATGGAAAGTTTCCATTTCATCATGTTTCATTACCTGTTTAAGTCATGAATAAATTTTCCTTTTCTTAGATTCAGATTTATCTCATTTATTTGCACTGTGACACTGGTATAGAATTATATGTCACAAAGATGTTTCTTTGTCTTTGACTATTGAATATTGTATTTCAAAGAAATCAAAAATTAGAGTTAATACTCTAATAAATATCTGAATATTTATCTGAATATTCTGAATAAATATCTGAATAAATACCTTTTCCATGACTAAAACAATGAATATAAGCATAGAATAATTGAAGATCATTAAATTCAATGTCTCCTATTTATTAGTTGTTTTATAAACTGACAGTTTCACAGCATATGCATGCATATAACAAATGATTAACAGTGATATTCATGACAGCTTTAAAGAATCTGCTTCATAAAACATGTTACATTTTCAATGTATTTCTATAGTATTAAAAGCAAAAGGAGAATTACCAATCTCTTGTTTTACAGTTTCTGTATATCCAAATCTTTCAGCTAACATAACTGGTGCAAAATACACTATGATTGAAATTAATTTTTCTTTTTAGTGCAATTCTCTGTTGACTGATATAAAAACACCAAAAAATATCTATTTCAAAAATGTGATGTCTTAGGCTAAAAAATGACATACTTCTTTGTGAATTTTGAAGCTTTTGAGAAAAAATGAATTCACAAAATAAGTGCTGGTGCTTTCAATAAAAATATTACTTGCAATTTTTAAAAAGGTAAATCATTTTGTCTTTGCTATGGTTAGAAAGTTTGAAATACTATGGATTTTTACTTTATGACTCAAAGATTATTTACTTTTTAGAAATAATACTTTTAGATTTTTTTCATAGTTTCTAACAAAATTTTCATTCCTGAAATTTCTTTTACCATCTTTCTGGCTAATAATGATGATCTCTTTAATGCAAGAATTCAAGCAATTTTATAACTTACCAAAATTACCAGCTCAGACACTTTTAAAAATTATTTAAATTTTTTGTTGGATACTGAATTCTAATCTCAGAAAATTCACTGACTTTCAAGTTCACTATGTAACTTGGAGATGTCTCTTAATTTTCTTTATTTTCTTTCATCTTTATGGAAGATCCAGAGTAATCTTTTGTTTTATACTGCTGTGGTGGACTGCATTTTTACTTACAGTAAATGTGTGTCTCAGCCAGGGTCTTGTTTTAGTCTCTAATAATTACACTGGTTTCAGCACCTCCACTAAACTCATCAGTGCCATGCCTTTATTTCAATTTTTAATATTTTATTCCTTAGTCCTTTAAACTACCAAAATTATTTACCTTATAATTAAAATAATAATATATATTTAATTTTAATGATAAATTATGATTTACATAGGTCTTACTGCAACTGATACTGACTTCTAGAATATTCAAATAAACATATTACATAGTGTATATATTTATATACATATGAAAAAATAAATTGAGCTGAATCATACTGTTGACACTAACTTAATGATGTATTTATATGTAACTTTAGAAAGAGAAAACGCATTCCCAAAAAAAAAACACTAAAATCTGACACACTAGATAAAGTGAAATGAAATTCTAGTGTAACAAAGTTTTGGTTAATGGGAAAAAAAGCAATTATATTGCCTCAACATTTAAATTAAATTTGCATCAATTAATATTAAATTTAACTTTTGTTCTTCCATCACACTATTCATATTTCAAATGTTCAATATCCCTATGTGCCCATGGTTCTAATTTTATTATATGTAACTGTATAATCTTTTCACAGAATTATGCAAAACATGTAACATTTGACAAAAATCCCTAAAATAAGGAATTATTGTAAAAGTTTAGATAGACTCTATAAAGCAAACTCATTATTCAAGGTATTTTTATTTTATTATTTATGATTTCTTATTTTTTTCTCAATGCTATATCTTTTATACTTGATTAACCACAGAGCAAAAGTGGTGATGAAGAGTAGGAAACTAGGGTTTCAAATTTAGTTTTATACTGAAAATTACTTTAAAATATTGAGAATTCAGTGAATAAATTCTAATGTCTTTATAATATTAAGGTATTTTCTATCTAGACACAATTTGTTGAAAGTTTTTGTAATGAATAAAATTGAATTTTTCAGATGCTTTTTTCTGTATCTTTTGATATGATCATATGATTTTTATCCTTCATTCTATTACCATCCTACATTTATTAATTTGCATGTTGAACTATCCTTGTATTCAAAGAATAAATTTCAAATAATCATGTGTATGATATTTTTAATGTGCTTTGATTTGGTTTGATACTAATTTCTTTATAATTATTGCATCTGTACTTACGAGAAAAAAATATTTTTGTATTATCCTACATAACTTTGTTTCCAGTATAATGCTGACCTTGTAAAATGAGTTTGATAAGCTCCTTCTTCTTTAATTTTTTGGAATATTGTAAAAAGTTTGGCATCAGTTCTTCAAACATTTGGTAGAATTGAACGGAGATTCCATACTGTTCCTAAACTCTTCTTTGTTATAAAAAAATTTGACTACAGATTAAATCTCATTACTAACTATTGGTATGTTAAAATTTTAAATTTATTCATGATTCAGTCTTAAGAAGTTATTTATGTTTATAGGAATTTATCCAATTTTTGTAAGCTGTTCAGTTTGTTGGTATATAATTGTTTGTAGTATGTTATGATCCTTTGTATTTTAGAGAAATCAATTGTAATGTCTCCTCTTTCACTTATTATTTTATTTGAGTGCTCTCTGTTTTTTCTATTTAACATAGCACTGGGAATCCTAGCCTGAATGATTAGGCAAGAAAAAGAAATAAGAGACATCTAAATTAGGAAGGAAGAAATAAGTTTAGTTATCGTGTAACTAGGCTTATTGTGGCAATCATTTTGTATGTGTTGCACGCCAAATCTAATAAAATGTTTTATGTCAATTATATCTCAATTTTAAAAATAGAGATGAAAAAGAAGAAATACACTCATCTCTGTTTTCAGATGACAATCTTACATATTAAAAATCTTTAAACACTCCAATAAAAACCTGTTAAAACTAATGAATGATTTCAGTTAAGTTTCAGGATATAAAAGAAACATGCCATATCTGTTGTGTTTCTAACAGCAAACTAACCCCCCAAAAAAATAAAACTTTAATATTTACAATAGTATCAAAATCTATAAAATACTTATCAAGTTTTTAAATAAAGAACAAAGCAGGTAAAGGTTTGTTCAATGTAATTATAATGCACCAAGGAAAGAAATGAAGAAAACACATAAGATACCAACAAATGAAAAGATATCCTTGTTCATGAATCAGAACAATTAATACTGTTAAAATGTCCATACTACCCAAAAGTTATTTGAGCTTTGATAGGGGTTGTGTTGTATCCATAGGGTAGCTTCAATACAACCCCTATCAAAACTCAAATAACATTTTTCACAGAAAAAGTAAAAGCATCCCTAGAATTCACATGGAATCCCAAAAGACACTCAATAGCCAAGCAATCTTATAAAAAAAAGAAGAAACCTGGAGGCATCATACTCCCTGATTTCAAGCTCCGTTATAAAATTACAGTAATCAAAGCAGTATGGTACTTGTGTAAAAATAAACAAGAATATATATCCACCCATATATTCATGGGCTCCTTCCAAAATATGGTGGAGCCCATGAATATATGAGTGGATTAAACAACTATGGGAGGAGAGAGAAGATGGTGGCCAAGTAGGTGGAAGCCGAGTCTATTTGCTCTTGCCCCAGTTTGGATACTGAGCTGGTCTTCTGACAAATAAACTGAACATTCAACATAATCTAAGCTGATATGAAGTTTGGAAGGCAAGGAGTACAGAAGATGCTTCACAACAGGTGGTAAGAAGATTTTATAGCTTGAAGGGGAAATATCCTATGCATGGTGCCTGCAGTCACAGAAAGCCTGGTCAGATATCACAACTTTGTGGCTCCTTCCCCTCATGACACAGAACCCCCAGACAAGGGCTGGGAGTGACTTGGATACACAAAGTCAATGAGATGCAGGCTACACATACAACACAGGAAACACAGCTAGGGGCACATCCATAGCTGCAGCAGCAAAAGCCAACCAGGAGAGTTCCAGAGAGACAGAGGGGTTCCATCTATACCTGGGTCAGGCAGAGGCTGGCTGCAGCCAGCTGTGACTGAGAAACTTTAGGGATTTTGGAGAGGTGGTGTGTGTGGAAAACTGGACAGTGATTCAGTAATGCAGTGAGTGTGCCCAGAAAGGCTTTTTAAAAAGGGAGCTCAAGCATGCTGGGCAGGGACCCTGTGCACAGCTGTCTCACCAGCAAAGAGAAAATACTGAAAGTATATTTTGTTTCCATGGAATACAGATGGGCAGAGAGATCAGAAAGGTGCACATAAGAAGATTTCTCAGCCCCAACCTGGTGAAGCTAGCAAGCTGGAAGCTGTGAAGAGTGAAGAGTTCATTACTGTGTCTGCTGTGAGTGCAGTGATCTGGGAACTGGACAGGCAAGAGTTGAGCACCCGAGATTATTTACAGCCTGGCATAGCACCCTTACCTGGTAGAGATCAAATCTCTGGGATGGGAGGGATGCCCCCAGCTCCCACCTACTGTAGGATGGCAAGCACACCACATCCAGCATCCAATGGGGAAGCTCAGCAAAACAGGCAGGGCAGGGTCAAGGACCTCCTGCAGGGTGCAGATCTGCAGGATAAAAACAGAAAGAGAAATGCCTAAAGGAACAATTCTGAATTTCTCTCAGGGAGACAAAATACACTGGTTCACAGGACCCTGTTACAGTGAGGCCAGCAAAGAAGCGAGATCAGAAATTGATCAGGGCCCTTCTCAGCTTCAGCTTACATACAGAGCTGTCATCAGCATCAGGCAGGAAAGAGCTGACCCTCTGACACAGATCTGCCTCTCCCTGGAAACAGACAGCTAGTTCATCAGCAACTATACATTATTGGAAATAAGCTGGGGCAGACCAAGATGGGTAGTGCAGGGTCAGGGGCAACGCACACATAATTTTCTCAGAAGGCTAGAGTCCCACCCTCCCAATTGCAATAGAAGTTTCCTTTAGACACAGGTGAAATTGGTACAGGTGGTGCTGCCAGAAGTGGAATAAGCCACACCTGGACCTAGGGCTGATAAAAAGCCAGAGACAGATCCGGGAAGAGAAGGCACACACCAAACTCTGCTGAGGTGAATTCCACCTTGTTCTTCTTCAGAATTTGCATTATTATTTTTCTTTATTTCACATAGCCTTTTAATATTTATTCTTTTGCTTCAATTGTATTTCAACAAATTCACTATTATTTGTCTTTTTTATTCTATGCAGATATTTATTTTTTTCATTTTATTTTTATTTCAAATTTCGCATTGTATCCCACCTTTACTACATTTTGCTTTCTCCTGTCCTTTCTTATTTTTGTTGTAAACTTTATTTTCTCCCATACAATGCCTTGTTCCCATTCCTTACTCTTACAATTTCTCCTTTCTCTATTCTCTCAAAATCATTTCCCTTACTTTCATCAGTTCATATTCTTTTCCCCTTTCTCATAATATTTTTATTTTCTTTCCACCTTTATAAATGAAATCTTGTTTGGTGTGGATATTATGGTTATTGCTGTTCTTCTTCAATTGCATTCCTATTTGTTCACTATTTTTATTTCATATCTCATAGGTTACTCTCCCCCTGTCTTCAATTTGTCTTTCTTCTGCCTTTGCTTATTTGAGTTTGGAATTTTATTTTTCCCTTTCTTAACCTGGGTTCAATTCCTTACTCTTATTACTCTAATCTCCCTACTCTCTTAAAATTATTTTTTTTTACTGTGGACACCTCATATTCTCTTTTCTCTTTCATATAATATTCTTATTCCCTTTCCATCTTTAATAATCTTTGCTCAACTGTTGTTGTTATTGACCTTCTTGTAGTTTTCCTGCAATTTTGTTCCCTTTGGTTCACTAATTTTTATTTTATTTCAAACCTCATACAATACCCTTCTTTTTTCTTACTCTATTTTGCCATTGGCATTCCCTATTTTAATTACATTTTAAATTTTATTTTCTTCCTTTATTAGCTTTGTTTCTCATCTCTACTATTATTACTTCTCCTCCCTCTTCCTGCTCAAAATCATTTTTATCTCCTTTAGTCAAATCATATTCCTTTCTTCCTACTTTATAATATTCTTAACCTATTTACATCTTTATTAATCTTACTCAATTGCTGTTGATATTGATGATGGGGTAGAGTGGCATTTTTGCTGGAGTGGGTTTGGTTTTATAGGTAATATTGTTTTGTTAACCAGTATACAATACGTGGTGGAGGTTTTGACTCAAAGTCAGCCAGCCAGAGGGGAGAACATATCAATAAAGGAACCATCAATAATCATAGCCCACGTACAACAAGAGAAACCACATAAACTGAATAAAGGGTAACACTAGAACATCCAGATCAGGAGATCAAAGAGACTAAACCATTTTTCTCATAGAACTTCTACCACAGAAATCCAACCCACCAAGACTGGTAGGCAAAGCAGAGCAATATGAGTTGCAGTAACAAACAAAAAGAGTTCCCTAAAATTGGGAGACAAAGAAGTAATCCCCAACTGAAAGGAAAGAAGGAATCTCCAGAAAAAAAGAGCTAAATGAAATTGAGGCAATGAAATTATATCAGACATATAATTCCAAATAATGGTTATAAGGATGATCAAGGAATGTAATGAGAACTACAAGGACCTTCATGGGAACCTAGTGGAAATACAGCAGCATGAATAAGGAAATAGAAATTATGAATAAGAAACAGGAAGAAAGGAAGAATGCAGTCTCTGAAATGAAAAATACATTAGAAGAAATTAAAAGCAGGATAGATGAAGCGGAGGACTGAATCACAGAGCTGGAAGACAAGATAGAAAGAAATAACCAGTGAGAGCAACAAAATGAAAAAAAGACTGCAAAAGACTGAGGATATTGTAAGTGAGCTTCAAGACAACATGAAGTGTGGCAACATTTGCATCACAGGACTATCAGAAGAAAAAGAAAAGGAACAAGGGATAAAAAAAAAAAACAAAACCTCTTTGAAAAAATGACAGAAAACTTTCCTAACTTTCCCAGGGAAAAAAGCATGCAAAAGTCATCCCTGTGGACCACAGAACCTCACAGTTGAATTTTATGAAACATTTAAGGAAGAAATAAATCCCGTCTTCCTCCCAAAAGAAATAAATTCTGTCTATTTGAAAAATTCAAGAAGGAAGACACCCAAACTCTTTTCTAAGACCAGTATCATCATAATTCCAAAACAAGGTAAGGACACAACAGAGAAGAAAAACTACAGGCCAATATCTCTGATGAACATAGATGCTAAAATTCTCAGTAAAACATTGGCAATTTGAATTCAGCAACACATTAAAAAGATCATACATCATGATCAAGTAGGGTTCATTCCAGGAATACAATGGTGGTACAGTGCTCACAACTCAATAAGCAAAATATACTACATAAACAAAATGAGGGATGAAAATCACATGACCATATCAACAGATGCTAACATAGCATTTGATAAGCTACAGCACCCATTTATAATAAAAACACTCATCAAAGTGAAAATAGAGGGAGCATACCTCAATATCATAAAAGCCATATATGAGAAACTTATAGCCAACATTGTACTCAATGGGCAAAAACTAAAATTTCCCCTTAAGATCAGGAACAAATTAAGGTTGTCCACTTTCATCATTCTTATTCAACATAGTACTGGAAGTTCTAGCCACAAGAGGTCAGATAAGAAAAAGAAATAAAAGACATCCAAATTGGAAAGGAGGAAATAAAACTGTCATTATTAGCAGAAACATGATAGTATACATAAAAAACCTTATTGTCTTCACCAATTACTCAACCTAGTAAGTGATTCTGGCAAAATACTGGGATTCAAATTTAGTATTCATAAACTGATGAAACTTTTATACATTAACAATGAAAAATCAGAAAGAAAAACTAGGGAAAAATCTCATTTACAATAGCAACAAGAAAAATAAAGTACTTAAGAATAAATTTAACGAAGCAGGTATAAGACCTGCTTGGAGAACTATAGATCAATGCAGAAAGAAATTAAGTAAAGTACAAATAAATGGAAACATATATCATGTTCATAGATTGGAAGAATTAACACCATTAAAATGTCCATACTACCCAAAGCAATCTATAGATTCAATGCAATTCCTCTTAAAATACCAGTGGCATATTTTACAGATCCAGGAAAAATATTTCAAAATTTATATGGAACCAGAAAAGACCCTGAATAGCCTCAGTAATATTGAGAAAGAAGAATAAAGTAGGAGGGATCACAATCACCAATATCAAACTATATTACAAGACCACTGAAATCAAAACAGTGTACTGGCATTAGAACAGACACAGAGAGCAATGGAAGAGAATAGAGGGCCCAGAAATGAATCCGAGTCTCTATGGTGAATTAATATTTGAGAAAGGGGGCAGGAGCATAAGATGGAGTGAAAACAGCATCTTCAATAAATGGTGTTGGGAGAATTGGACTGATATAAGCAAAAAAATGAAACTCAGCCACCAACTTACATCATACAGCAGGATAACCTCAAAATAGATAAAAGAGAAATATAAGTCACAGCACCATAAAAGTCTTAGAAGGAAACATAGGCAGGGAAATTTTATATATCTCATAGAGCAATGTTTTTGTTGTAAGCAAAAGCAATAAAGAAAAAATAAACAAATGGGTCTACACCAAATTAAAAAGCTTATGCACAGCTAATGAAACCATCATCAAAATCAAAAGGGAACTTACTGTACAGAACATACATGCCAATTCTACATTAGACAAGGGTTTGATCTCAAAAATGTATACTCATGTGACTCAACACCAGGAAGACAAATAATCTTATTAAAAAATGGGCAAAGGACATGAAGAGATACTTCTCAAAGAAGGACATACAGAGGGCCCATAGACTTATGAAAGGACATTCAGCATCACTAGTCATCAGAGAGAGGCAAATTAAAACCATAATGAGATATCACCTCACACCTGTCAGAATGGCTATCATTAATAAATCAACAAACAACAAGTGCTGGTGAAGATGTGAGAAAAGGGAATGCTAGTGCACTGTTGGTGGGAAGTTAGATTTGTGCAGCCACTGTGGAAAACAGTATGGAATTTTCTCAAAAAACCTCCTAAAAATGGATCTTCCTTTTGACCCAACAATTCCACTGCTGGGAATATAGCCTCAGAATCCCAAATCACCAATTCAAAACAACTCATGCTCTTCTATGTTCGGAGCAGTGCTATTTACAATAGCCAAGTGCTGGAAATAGCTTATGTGCCAAATAATTAAATGAGTGGATCAAAACATTGTGGTACATTTGATACACAATGAAATATTACCCAGCAGAAAACGAGAAGGAACTCTTACCCTTCATGACAGCATGGATGGAACTAGAGAGTATTATGCTAAGTGAAATAAGCCAGTTCATGAAAGAAAAATACCACATCTCACCTAAAAGAGAGCTCTAATGAACAAAACAAACTAATGTACAAGATAGAACCTCAGACATGGAAATACGAAACAGACTGAAAGTGACCAGAGGAGAGGGAGAAGGGACTAGTCAAAGAACATGTATCAGTGACCCATGGACAGTGGGTCCATGACCCATGTCCATGACCCATGGACATGGACAGTGGTGTGAGAATTGACTGTGGGAGGGGGGATTTTGGAATGGGTGAAGAGGGGCAAAAGTTAGGATAATTGTAACAGAATAACAATAAAATAATTTAAAAAAACAATGGGACATTTACACAATGGAATACTACTTGGCCATAAAAATTTTACCCTATGAGACAATATGGATGTACCTGAAGAACATTATGCTAAATAAAATAAGCCAGTCAGAGAAAGGCAAATACCATGATTTTACTCATATGTGGAATCTAATGAACAAACTGAACTAACAAGGAAAGTGAGGACAGACTCATAGATGGAAAGCAGGATGACAGCTAGTTGAGGAGGAAGGTTATGGGGTTGAGTGACTGAGCAAAGAGGAAAAAAGATTCATGGACATGGACAACAGTATGATGATTGGTTGGGGTGGGGAGCATCAGGGGGCTAAATAGTAATGGAAAAAATAAAATAAAGACTAAACAAAATAAATAAAAATAATTAAAAGATTGAGAGCCCAACAATAAATCCAACTATATAAAGTCAACTAATGTTGACAAGAAATATCATAATAATATTTGTTGATGTTAATAAATACTAATGTAATTCAATATTTCACTAATATACCTATTAAAATTAAGACTTATTGAGATTAATGTATTATGTATATTTTCTTAAGGCCCTGGCCTAATAACTCAGTTGGTTAGAGCTTCATCCACATACACCAAGGTTGTGTGTTCAATCCCTGGTCAAGGTAAATACAAGAAAAAAACAATGAATGCATATAGATAGGGTGACAATATTGATCTCTCTCTCTCTCTAAAATAAGTAAATAAATAAATTTTGAAAAATACATTTTCTTAAAATACAAGATGAAATTTATACATACATATAGAGTTTCAGGGATGACAGTTTTATTATTTTTTTAAAATATTTTAACTATTATTTGGTCTTAAAATGTGTAACACTTTATATTTCTCTGTCAGCAATTTAATGTATAAATATTTTTTATTTCAAGCTTCTACACATTATGTAGTTTATACTATATAGTATGTAGACTCAGCTACATAATAATGAGTATATGTTGAGTCTTTATTTTTATCTGAAACCTGCCTTCTGGGGTTGGGGTAACATGGCGAAGAGAAAGGTAAATTTAACTTGCAGAGTTTGTTAATATCATCATAACATATTAGCTCAGTCTAGATCTTGACTCAAGTTTAAGTAGTCAAAATCTTTTTTTTTTCCCTAAACATAATCTCATCCTTCAGGGAGGCAACAGGTTAGAATATGATTTTAGCAATGTTCATAATAATAACCTTTTTATAACAGAACTTATTTCTTATGTATTAAATGGAATGTCTGTGGAAGAACTTAATGAAATGATGGACTTTGGAAAGTTTAACTGTAAAGGATTTCAGTCATTAAGATTAAACAATTCAATTTAAAGTAATAAAATCCAAAATATAGGTTGGGGAGTAGGTATCACATACAAAATAGTAAAATAATAATAATAATAATAATAATAATAATAATAATATTGCTTAAACTGTGCATTTGCAAAATAAACAAGAAGCTTCTTGTATTATGATGTTGCATTCCAAAAATGTGCTTACAGATTCAATCATTTAGAACTAAGTAGCAACTTTTAAGGTATGATTGCTATTTTAAGCTATTTTAAGGTATGATTGACAAATAAGAGACTGTGCATATTTGAAGTACTTTTATGAGTTTGACATATGGGTATACCCATGAAGCCTTCCCCCATAATCAAAGTAATAAACCTATTCATCACCTCCAAAGTTTCTCCTGCTCCCCCCTCCATTTTTTAAACTATAGTAAGACTACTTAGCATAAGCCTTGACCTGTGTGTCTCATTTGGGTGTCATCTTGCAAAGTGTAAGTTTTCTGGTTTAAGTCCCAGCCAGGGCTCATGCTTGGGTTGTGGGTCTGGTCTCTGGTAGAGATGGCATGAAAGATGTTCCTCTGTCACATTGATGTTTCTCTCCCTCTCTTCCTCCCTCCCTTCTGCTCTTTCTAAAAAATAAAATAAAATAATAAAATAAAACACTTAACTTGACATCTACCCTCATATGTTTGGTTGCATAATACAAATTGTTAACTATAGGCACAGTGTTGTACAGCAGATCTCTAGAACGTTCTCACCATGCAGAGATGACACTGTAATCATGGAACAGCAACTCCCCATTTCCTCCTTCCCAGTTCTAAGCACTGTCTGCTTCTATGAATTTACCTATTTCAGATACCTCACATAAGTGTAATCATGTATCATATGTAATTTCTTACTGGCTTATTTCAATTAGCATGATGTCATCCAGTTTATCTATGTTGTTGAATATGGTAGTATTTACTTCTGTTTTTAAGGCAAATACTATTTTACTGTATGTGTATAAGATATTTTCTTTATCCATTTAGCTATTGATGGACATTTAGGTTAATTCTACATATTGGTTGTTGTGTATAACAGTGCAATAAATATGTGAATGGAGACAACTTGTCAAGATCCTGACTTTATCAACTACATCCTTTCACTGTCAATGAACTATTTGAGTCAGGAAATTAAGAAAACAATCACATTTACATTAGCATCAGAAAGAATAAAATACTTAAGAATATGCTTAATCAAGGAGGTAAAATATCATTCGCTTTTAGGAGTTCTACATTTTAAGTCTTTAATTCATTTTCCATTGATTTTTTATGAAGGTTTAAGAGATGGGCTTGTATATTTGAGTTTATTTCTGGGCTATTCTGTTCAATTCTATGTATTTGAACCTCACTCCCACTGAAAATCACAAAGCACCAGTGAATAAAATTAAAGACAATACAGTTATATGGAAAAACATGGGTTGGAAGACATAATATTATTAAGATGACTATAAGCTCAAAGTAATCAACAATTAATATAATTCCCATCAATAATCTCAATGGACTGTTTTATAGAACTAGAAATAAAAACAATTTTAAAATTCATAAGAAACCACAAAAGATTCCAAATAGCCAAAGAAAGCCTGAGAAAGGAAAACAAAGCTGGAGGTTTCACATTTCCGGATTTCAAAATATATTACAAAGCTATAGAAAATAAATTTGTATGGTCCTCAGATATAGACAAATACATAGTCCAACGGTATATATGGTGTAGAGTATCTCCACCTCACTGATGGAAAGCCTGCCTTACTAGTTCTCTGCTCCCTTTACTGTAATCTCCAGTTCGTCCTCTGTAGGCCTGGCCATCCAGTGTTGTGGTTTTTTTTTTTTTGTATGGACAAAGTGATGTAGCTCTCCATTGCCACCCTGTGAGAGTGAGGTAAAAATGCATAGCATAGCGTAGCATAGTATAGCATAGCATAGCATAGCATAGCATAGCATAGCATAGCATAGCATAGCATAGCATAGCATAGCACAAAATACCCCGGAAATAAACCCACATGTACAAGTTCAACTGATCTTCAATAATAGTGCCAAGAATACTCAAAGGGAAAAAAATTTCTTCAACAAATATTTCAGGGAAGACTGTACATCCACATGCAAAAGAATTACATTGGATACTTATACCATTCATAAAAAGAAGGTAAAAATGAATTGAAGACTTACTTAAAAACTTCATAACTCCTAGAAATAAAAAGAGAGTAAACGCTTATTGACATTGGTCTTAGCAATAATTTCTTGGATATGTCACCAAAAGCACAGTCATCAAAAAGCAAAAATAAATAAGTGGAACTGCATCATATTAACAAGTTTCTGCACTGTACAGGAAGAAAATACCAGAATAAAAAGGCAACCTATGCAGGACAACATATTTGTAAACTATATATCATATTTCTGATAAGGGGTCAATATTGTAAATGTAATTCCTACAACTCAATAGCAATAAATAAATAAATAAATAAATAAATAAATAAATAAACCCAAATAATCCAACTTTTAAAATAGCAAGATGCTTGAATAGACATTCTTTCAAAGAATGCATACAAATGGTTACCAGGTATATAAAAAAGATCTTCTACATCTCTAAAAATCAGAGAAATGCAAAATCAAGACCTCAATGGGCACATCACCTCACTTAGAATGGTTTATTATCAAGAAGCAAAGAAGCCACAAGTATCAGCAAAGATATGAAGAAATGGGAATCCTTAAACACTGATGGTGAGAATGTAAAGTGGCACAATCATTATGGAGTATGGTATGGAAATTCTTCAAAAAACTAAAAACATAACCACCATGTGATCCAACAATCTCACTTCTGGGTATACAGCCAAAAATAATTCAAATGAGGATCTCAAAGAGATGTCTTGGATTTTTACTTAGAGTGGATATTATTAAAAGGGATCTACTTATGTTCTTGAAAAATACCTTGCTAAAATTCTAATTTCAAATACATTTCTTTTTCCTAAAGATGTCACAAAACAGTTTAAATACAGAGAATGAAAAGTTTCATTAGAAGGAACAACATATATAAATAAATATCTTACATTATATTTTTCAAACTGAATTCCATCTTAATAATCACAAGTAAACAAGTAAATGTTTTAGCCTTAAGAAGGTGGCATAATTATTTTTGGTATGTTTATTCTTCTTCACCCCACGTGCTAATGTAAATGCAATGCCAATACAGATGCTCGTGTGGCTTGGACCCCATTTCAGTGTTCTTTGTAATATGAAATGACAGGCAAGAAATACATAAAAATAGTGTCAAATCATCGTTTTGAAGTTGAAATTTAAAGCAACAAAACCTCTAGAAAGTCAATTCTGTTTATTTGTATGTGTGTTTAAGCTTCTAGCAGTATAAGGAACATTTATAGAAACTAACTAAAGAATAAATGTTGTCCTAAATACTTGTGGCCAGTAATTGACAGGAGCCTGTCTTCAAGTTGCCAAAAGCCAACAGAATCTATGTAGCATTTTTTACATGTTACATCTTGTTAAGGGACTTGAGTAAAAAAAAGTGTTTTTGGTATCTGCAAAGATCTGAGTAAAATTTACTGGTAGAAGTGGAATTAAAAGCTATTTGGTTTAGCAAAGATATCAAGAAATTGAGAATTTGCTGCAATTAGTACTCCAACATAAATGAAATAATGTTTATACCCTGGCTCATGTGGCTCAGTGGATTGAGCACCAGACTGTGAAACCAAAGGGTCACAGGTTTGATTCCCAGTCAGAGCACATGCCTGGGTTGTGGGCCAGGTCCCCATCATGGGGCATGTAAGAGGCAACCACACATTGATACTTCTTTCCCTCTCTTTCTCCTTCCCTTCCCCTCTCTGTAAAAATAAATAAGTAAAATATTTAAAATAATATTCAGTTTTACATAGACCAGTGTAAAACAATATGGACCATAAAATTACTCTTTGGAATTGTTCATGAAATAGTTGTTTTATAAATGCCACTGTGGGCATAGTACTTCACTTAGTCCTAAGAATGTTGAAGCAAATAAAAGATACAGTTTTTCTTCTCAAGTATTTTTTTTAACAATAGGTAGTGAGTCCAGCTTTTTTTCTTTAATGAAAAGTAATGCTTACCTGTATTAGTTCATTTCTGTGAGCATAACCAAATTGGCTATACTTCCACATAAGTGGTTTTGGGGTGGATATGGATTGAACTGTGTCCCTTTGAGGTGACTATGTTGAAGCTCTAACCCTCAGTACTACTGTAGTTGGAGATAAGGCTTGTAAGGAGATGATTAAAATTAAATGAGGTTATAAGCCTGTTGCCCTAATCCTATAGAACTGCTGTAGGCAGGGATCAATAATAGGAAGTATAGGAAATGGAATTAACAAAGAACTTACACATGTGACCCATGAACATGAACGAAGGAATGGGGTTGCATGAGGGAGTAGGGAGTGCTGGGTAGAGGTGGTAAAGGGGTGAAAAATTGGGACCACTGTAATAGCATAATCAATAAAATGTAATTAACCACATTTTAATTACACCAGCACATTTTGTTATATATTTAGATAGTAGATATCTCTTCAATTAATGATATGTACATGATTATATAATTGAGTTTCTTTTTTCTCATTAAAAAATTTCTAGTTAAGATATTTTAAAGAATTTAGAAAAATACAAAGTTGATATTCTGAGTCAAAAAAAAGGTAGTTGATATTTTTGTGTCAAGAGGAATTTTGGTATCATAATTGGAGTGTCAAATTTTGGTAATCAGGTGAGTGGTAGCCAGTAAAAACTGATACTTACAGGGGCCAAGGCTGTTTTAGTTGATTGTAACATTTCAGCTGTGGGATCAGACCAGTTCATGGAGCACTTTGCTGTACCTTC
Source organism: Artibeus jamaicensis (assembly GCF_021234435.1). Taxonomy (NCBI): domain Eukaryota; kingdom Metazoa; phylum Chordata; class Mammalia; order Chiroptera; family Phyllostomidae; genus Artibeus; species Artibeus jamaicensis. Next base: position 48,587,418 of record NW_026522030.1, read on the forward strand.
CCACCCCTCAGTCCGTACGACAACTACAATTTGAGTATTTACCTGTTTTACACTCATGTTTTCTTGGAGCTGCAAACATAACCAATTGAATATTTTTGAGTCATTTGGCAAAAGTTGTTGCCTGTAGAAGCCAATTCCCAGTATCAGGAGAGCTCACAATATTAATAGGATAAGAGACATTGTAACATTGCACAGAGTACTATAATTATCTTAAAAACTAAATAGTAAAACTTTAGAAATTTAATACAGTTATAGAAGGCCTATGTCATTCAATATTTCTGCGTAAAAATTAAAACATAAGCAATGATATTTAACAACTTGGCAGGGGGACCGAACAAAACAGACATGCGTACAAAAAACACTGAAACTATTCAATCATTCTTTTCATAACTGTTCTTTCTGTAACATAAAGTTTCTCTTCATTATTCATGCATTCACTATCTTTTACCTCTAAAACCTTCTAAATATCTTTATAAAAAGCTTCAAAGAAAGCAATGCATTCAACTGAAACAAGTTAAAATTTATTTATTTTTTTAATTTTAATTGTTGTTCGATTAGAGTTTTCTGTCTTTTACTCCCATCCCAGCCACCACCACCCCTGCAGTGATCTCCCCTCCTTCCCATTTCCTCCCCCACCCCAGTTTCGGTCCATGTGTCTTTTATACTTGTTCCTGTAAGCTCTTCCTTTTTTCCCCCTGAAATACCCTCCCCTCTTCCCTCTGGAAACTGTCAGCATGTTCTCTATTTCAGTGTCTTTGGTTATATTTTGCTTGTTTAATTGTTTTGTTGCTTAGGTTCCTGTTACAGGTGAGATCATGTGGTATTTGTCTTTCACCCCCTGGCTTAATTAGCTCAGTATAATGCTTTCCAGTTCCATTCATGCTGTGGCAAAGGGTAGAAGCTCCCTCTTTCTTTCTGCTGTATAGAATTCCATAGTATAAATGGACCATAGTTTCTTGATCAATTCATTTACCAGTGGGCACCTAAGTTGCTTCCACCTCTTGGCTATTGTAAATTGTGCTGCTATGAGCACTGGGGTGCATAGGTGCATTGGAGTGCATAGGGAGAAGTGTCTGTTCAAGGCCTTTCCCCATTTTTTAATTGGGTTGCTTGTCTTCTAAAAGTAGAGTCATGCAAGTTCTTTATATATTTTGGAGATTAACCCTTCTCTGAGGTATCATTGGCAAATATGTTTTTCCACGTGGTTGGTTCTCTTTTTATTTTAATACTGTTTTCTTTAGCCATGCAGAAGCTTTTTTTAAAAATGAGATCCCATTATTTATTCTTTCCTTTATGTCCCTTGTTCTAGGGGACATATCAGTAAAAATGTTGCTGCATGAAATATCTGAAATTTTCCCATCTATGTTCTCCTTTAGGGCTTCAATGGTGTTATGACTTATAGTTAAGTCTTTTATCCACCTTGAATTTATTTTTGTGTATGGTTTAAGTTGGTGCTCAAGTTTCATTTTTTTGCACATAGCTGTCCAGTTCTCCCAACACCATTTGTTGACGAGGCTACCTTTACTCCATTTTATGTTGTTTCCCCTTTGCCAAATATTAATTGACTGTAGAGACTTTATTTCTGGGCTCTCTGTTCTGTTCCACTGGCCCATGTGTCTGTTTTTATGCCAGTCCAAGGCCATTTTGATTACAGTGGCCTTGTAATACACTTTGGTATCAGGTATTGTGATCCCTCCTACTTTGCTCCTCTTTCTCAAAATTACACCAGATATTCAGGGTGATTTATGGTTCCATATACATTTTTGAAGTGTTTGTTCTATTTCTGTGAAGTATGTCATTGGTACTTTAATAGGTATTGCATTGAATCTGTAAATTGCTTTGGGTAGTATGGACATTTTGATGATGTTAATTCTTGCAATCCATGAACACAGTACATGTTTTCATTTGTTTGTTTCTTCCTTGATTTCTTTCCTTAATGTTGTGTAGTTTTTGGCATACAGGTCTTTTACCTCTTTGGTTAGGTTTATTCCTAGGTATTTTATTTTTATTTTTGCTATATCAAATGGATTTTTTTCTTGATTTCCGCTTCTGCTGTTTCATTATTGGTATACAAAAATACCTTTTGATTTCTGGATATTGACTTTGTATCCCGCTGTTTTTGCTGAATTCACTTACTAGGTCGAGCAGTTTTTGGGTGGAGTCTATAGAATTTTCTATGTACACTATCATGTCATCTGCAAACGACAGTTTGGTTTCCTCCTTTCCAATTTGGATGCCTTTTATTTCCTTTTTTTGTCTAATTGCTATGGCTAAGACTTTCAAGACTAATTGAATAGAAGTGGTGAAAGTGGACAACCTTGTCTTGTTCCTGATCTTAGTGGAAAAGATTTTAGTTTTTGCCCAGTGAGTATGATGTTGGCTGTAAGTCTCTCATATATGGTCTTTATTATATTGAGGAATGCTTCCTCAATTCCCACTTTGCTGAGTGTTTTTAACATGAATGGGTGCTGTACCTTATCAAATGCTTTTTCCAAATCTATTGATATGACCATGTGATTTTTGTCTTTGCTTTTGTTTATGTCGTGTATTGCATTTACTGATTTGTGAATATTGTAACATCCTTGCATCTGTGGGATGAATCCCCCTCAGTCATGGTGAATGATCTTTTTAATGTATTGTTGGATGTGGTTTGCTAATATTTTGTTGAGGATTTTAGCATCTATGTTCATCAGTGATATTAGCCTGAAGTTTTCTTTCTTTGTTGTGTCTTTAACTGGTTTTGGGATTAGGATGATGCTGGCTTCATAAAAAGAGTTTGAGAGTCTTCCATCCTTTTGCATTTTTTGGAATAGTCTGTGAAGAATAGGGGTTAGCTCTTCCTTAAATGCTTTGTAGAGTTCTCCTGTGAAACCATCTGTTCCAGGGCTTTTGTATGTTGGGAGTTTTTTGATTACTGCTTCACTTTCTTCTGCTGTTATTGATCTGTTCTGGCTTTCTGCTTCTTCACTCAGTTTTAGAAGATTATATTTTTGTTCATTTCACCTAGGTTTTCAAATTTCTTGGTATACAGTTCTTCAAAGTAGTTTCTTACAATCGTTTGTATCTCTGCAGTGTCAGTTGTAATCTCTCCTCTTTTATTTCTGATTGTGTTTATTTGGGTCCTCTCTTTTTTCTTGATGAACCTGCTTAAAGGCTTGCTGATTTTGTTTATCTTCTCAAAGAACCAGCTCCTGTATTCATTGATCCTTAGAATTGTGCTTTTCATGTTTATGCCATATAATTCTGCTCTGATCTTGTTTATTCCCTTCCTTCTACTAGCTCTTGGCTATCTTTGTTGTTGTTTCTGGAGTTCTTGTAGGTGTAGGGTTATACTGTTTGTTTGAAATGTTTCTACCTTTTTTAGGTAGGCCTGTATTGCTATGAACTTCCCTCTCAGGACTGCCTTCACTGTGTCCCATAAGTTTTGGATTGTTGTGAGTTCATTTTCATTTGTTTCCAGAAACTTTTTGATGTATTCTCTAATGTCATTCTTGATACATTCATTGTTTACTGGCATGCTCTTCAATCTCCATGATTTTGAGTGTTTTGCATTTTTCCCCCTGGGGTTGTTTTTTAGTTTCAGTTCCTTGTTGTCAAAGAAAATGCTTGGTATGATTTAAATTTTCTTGAATTTGTTGAGGCTTGTTTTGTGTCCTATCATGTGGTCTATCTTTGAAAATATTCTATATGCATTTGAAAAGAATGTGTATTTAGGTTTTGGGGGATGAAGGGCTCTCTATATATCAGTTAAGTTAATTTTATCTAGGGCATTGTTCAATGCCACAATATTTTTCTTGATATTTTGTTTGGTAGATCTGTCCATTTTTGACAGTGGGGTGTTAAAAATCCCCTACTATAATTGTGTTGCTTTCAATATGTTTTTTGAAGTCCTCTAAGATTTTCTTTATGTATTTGGGTGCTCCTATATTCAGTGCATATATATTTACAATGTTCATGTCTTCTTGGTGGATTCTTTTCTTGAGTATTATGAAGCGACCTAGTGGGTCTCTATTTATGGGTTTTTTTTTTTTAAGTCTATTTTGTCTGACATGAGTACTGCTACTGTAGGGGTTTTTTTTTTTTTTCATATCAGTTTGCTAGGGAATTTTGTTTTCAGCCCTTCACTTTCAGCCTGTGTAGGTCTTTTGTCCTGAGGTGGGTCATGCTTTCTTATCCATTCAGCTATTCTATGTCTTTTGATTGGAGCATTTAATACATTTACATTTAAGGTTATTACTGATAGGTACTTGTTCTCTGCCATATTCATACCTGTGTTCCTGTCTCTCTCTCTTTTCCTTCTTTTCCTTAAAGCAGTCCCTTTAGCATCTCTTGCAAAGCTGGTTTGGTGGAGGTGCATTCTTTTAGACTTCTTTTGTGTGAAAAGCTTCTTATTTGGTCTTCCATCTTGATTGAGAGCTTTGCTGGGTAAAGGAGCCTTGGTTGTAGTCCTCTGGTTCTCATTAATTGGAATATTTCTTGCCATTCTCTTCGGGCTTAGAGTGTTTCCATTGAGAAGTCAGTTGCTAACCTTATAAGGGCTCCCTTGTATGTTATTTCCTTTTTCTCTCTTGCTGCCTTTAAGATTCTCTTTTTGTCTTGGAATTTTGCCATTTTAATGATGATGTGTCTTGAAGTGGGTCTCTTTGGGTTTCTATTGATTGGGAATCTCTGTGTTTCCTGAATTTCTGTGACTTTTTTCTCTCATCAAATTAGGAAAGTTTTCCATCATTAGTTTTTTTTTAATAGGTTTTCTATCCCTTTCTCTTTTTCTTCTCCTTCTGGTATCCCTATTCATCAGATATTGTTACATTTCCTATTGTCTGTGTTTCTCTTAAACCCTCTTCATTTTTTCTGAGCCTCTCTTTCTTTTCTTGCTCTTTCTGGGTGGTTTTTTTTTTTTTACTTTGTCCTCCAGCTCACTGATCCAATCTTCTGCTTCATCTGTCATGCTTTTGATTTCTTCTACTGTGTTCTTCAGTTCAGATATCATATTCTTCATTTCCTCTTGGCCCTTGTTGATAGTTTCTATTTCCTTTTTTTATGTTGATATAGTTTGCAGCAAGTTCATTGTATTTTCCCTGTAGTTTCTGGTATTTTGCTTTGAGCTCACGGAGCTTTCTGATAACCAGTGCTTTGAACTTAATATCTGATAGTTGAGTTGCCTCTTTCATCTAGCATTCTTTCTGAGGCTTCCTCCTTTTTTCTCATTTGGGGATTGTTTCTTTGTCTTCCCATTGTTTGTGAGACTCTCCTTGTTAGCCTCAGCTTCTTACATTGATCTGTTCTGGCTCCCTGGGTTTATGGTGTGAACTTTTGTGGTAGAATATCTGTGATATTCAGTGGTGCAGTCTCCTTTGAGTATCCTGGTGTTTACCACTTCCGCCTACTATTTTTCTGTGATCAGTTGAAGGGGTAAGGCAAAAGGGTTTAAGACAGCAAGGGAGAGTATTCTATACTATTTACAGTAGCAGCTGGTAGAGAAGAGATAGGAGATCCTTTGGCTATGTATAGTGTTAACCATGATATCCGACCCAACTAGCCACTTTCTAGAAAGGATGGAAAGAAGATTAGAATCTTGTTGGGGAGAGATGGGTTGTGAGTTGGATCTAGAAAGCAGTGAGGTTGTGGGAGGTCAGATTCTGAGGTAAGGTGAAAATAAAGGATAGTAAGTAGGTGCTGTGTGTGAGAGAATAGAGTTAACCACTACAGTAATAGTGTTCAGGAAACCATGAAGTGGGCTAAGATCTGTTGTGTAGTATTTACAATAATATGGAACAGCTATTATTTATAATAGTATTAGATCAACAATCATATGACAGAATCTATGAGATCTAGATACTAAGAATAGGGGGTATCAGATCTTTAGTAGTGTGCTAATGGAACACAGGTGAAGTGAAGGACAATAATTTAGCAATACACTATGACAGAGAGAACAGGGGAAATCTGCCAAATGATACAATATAACCAGCCAAGCAAAGAAGACTAAACAGAAAGAAGAGGAATACAAAAATATTATTCAGATAGAAAATGTAAGAATAATGAAAATAATAATACAAATGTGCAATATTTTGCAGGTTCTCTGTAATAGCGAAGTTAAATTTTTCTCTCTGTCTCAGCTGTTGGGATGTCCCCTCTTTGTGTCCAACTCTGTTTTTTTTCACAGTTCCGGGTTTTTTTTGTCCTATTTGTGGTTATTTAAAAAAAAAAAAAGCAGACTAAAGAAGGAAGAAGAGATAAAACTAGAAAGAAAGGAAGAAGGAATAAAACAAGAAAGAAGAAAAGAGAAGCCGAAGGAATTAAGAGATTAAAAATAATAAAAATTAAAAATTAAAAAATTACTTAAAAAAATCAAACAAACAGAACACAAGAACACCAAAGGAACAACAACAACAACAAAACTCTCGCTGGTTTCAAACTGGCCAAACCGGTTTTTCTGTTCTTGCTGTCTGCAGCAGGCTGAGGGGCCGGTTTCCTGGTGCAGGCTCTGGGTGTCTGGAGGCAGAAGCGCACAGGGTCACTCCCGGTTTACCGAGTATGGTCCCCTGGTGTTCTAGAAAGCTTTCTCCCTGGCTTGCGGGCACATGCAGGGCCAGACCACCCCCCCGGTTGCACAGGCTGGGGTGCACACTCTTCCCAGGGCTATGTGTGGGTGCTCACAGCCACTGTGTGTTTGCCACTCAATCCTTACTCCCCTCTCTGTGACTTCAAGCAACCAGGTCTCTCCTGGTGCTGCTCAAACCCTCCTGGCTGTGGAGGGAGCACTGACCCAGCTCTCTCCCAAGAGACCTGTGGCCAGCCCAGTGGGCCCCCCAGGCCTGGGGCTGCAGCCTCCCTGGTCCCCGCACTGATCCCTGGGCCTTTATTATCCTGAAGCATTCTCTTTACATCTGGTTTTTCAATGCCCGCTACAATTTTTGATCTCCTATTTTCATATATGCTGTGGTACTGTTGGCTGTTTGTTCTGTTCCTCTGTAGATCGGCCAGATTTTTCTCCCATGTATAGCTGGGAGTGGAATCTGCTCCCTCTTACCTAGCAGCCATTGTACTGTTAGAAATTCTGGGGTATTTTGGTTTCTGTTTTCTCTCAGATTCTTTTTATTTTCTTAATCAGAAGGTCAGCAGGCCAATTTCCAGGAATGCAGTGATGGGCAAATGAATAGTCTTATGATCTGAATCCAGGTGTTTGTCACTCAGATTCTTGTTAGTTCTTGTTTTCCTGTTTTCCCCTGCAGGGAAGACCAGAAGGTGTTGCTGGTTTCTGTCCCCAGTGCTCTCCCCAGGTGGACCCCTTCGAAGCCTCACACATCTCACTGCTTCTGTTCTTGGAGGGACAGCTTGCAACACAAAAGGGGTGTGTGGGTGTGAGTGTGTGGGAGGTTTTCCATGGTCACCAGCTGGTCCCAGCTGGCCACCCCCACCGTACGCACACCCCTTTGGGGCACTGAGCCCCCTCTCAGCTGAGCACCACCCTGGGGCGGCTTGCTCAGCTGCAGCCTCAAGTTGCCACTGCTAAGTACTGCTGGCTGCTGCTGCTGCAGAAGGAGCAGGTGGAAAGGCAGTGGGAGCAGTACCGGGTCTAGAGCATCCCCAACACAAGTTAAAATTTACAGTTGTGACCCATCATAGGTGTTCCTGCCTCCAATGTCACAATTATTTTATAATTACTGAAGGTTCTTCTATGTTCTTTAATCAATTTAATACTTTATTTCAAGAAAGCTATGTACTGTATATGTCTAGCACTGTGCATCGTAGGTACAAAGAAAAATAAAATTTAGTGTCTGCCTTCAAAGAGCTAAATGTCTGAGAAAACAGCCTTATTAAAAACACATACTGTATACTAAGTTAATGAAATTTCTCATAAATAAAACACTGTAAAAATGCCTCTCCTGGCTTAGGGCTCAAGGTTTCCTGGAGGGAATAATGCTTCAACTAAGCCAAGAAAGACAATTGAGATAAATAAATAAAAGAAGATGGTAATAGAGAGCCAAAGATAGTCTTGCATTCTGATATAGCTTTAGGAATAAACTGAAAGCTAACATCTAAGATCTGATTTGAGTTGGTATTATATGAAGAATGAGGTAGCAGGAACAGTCATTAGGATATGTACTTAAAATTAATAATGGAAGATATTAATCAGGAGAGAACTAATTATTGTATTTTTAGTACTATCAGTCTTTCATATCTTAATATATACTACATGTTTGTTTTTGTTGCAACTTATAGCAGGAACAAACAGGACCATAGGAAAGTAATAGTGACAAAAGAATAAACCTGCATTTTAACTTCCAAGTGGAACAAAATCCAAGTAAGTTAAGAAGTTGCCAAAAGGATGCCTGAAGAGAGATTTATAAACAATTCAATTATTTCACACCTACATTCCATTTTTGCCTTGTTCAAATCGGTATGTCCTTAAGTAAAAGTCAAGGTTCTGCATTGTAAGAAAGCACAATGTCTCTCTGACAACTCAGAATCATTACTGCAAAACCCTATTTTATTTTCAAAACACTGGCACATAGGGCATGAACAACAAGGCAAAAAGTAACTGGTCGCCATTTACTACAAATGACAAGTTAGGACTTGGCTTACAATACACAAATATACATATTCTGGTAGGTAGTGATTTTTCCCATGCAAATTTTTAAAGCAAGTGAATTATAGCTCTAGCCTCTCTTTTCTATATGTTTTAAATACTTTTGCTGTTCTCTTTCATAATATGTTAGTAAAAAATATAAATTTCATATTAGAGATCCTCATTTTTCTGATCTGTAAACTTGACATAAGTACTTTGCAAGATTGTTGGAATAATGCAACACCCAAAACAATGGGTTTCCTAGAACATCACTCAAAATGTTAATTTCCTTTTCTGTCTTATCATGGACCTTCCAATGACTTATGAAGCCTAGAAGCCCCAAGCTATCTTTTCTTCCACATATGTATTCATATAAAACTCATTCATTCTACAGTGTAATTACTAAGTGACTCCTTCAACAGTTACAAAGTAAGAGGAAACTTTTGTTTAGTAAGACTCCTGTCTGACCCAGCCAAATATACAGCAATTAGTGGGAATTTTTAATGTCAGTATAATGATGGAAGAAGGTGAGGAAATAGGAAGCAGAGCAGATCTCCAGTCTCTTTTTAACATATATTAATTATGTTTTTCAAATGGAGAGTTTGATTGTCTTAATCGAAAATACGCCCTCTCTATATTGAACACAGAATGCACTAGTGCCCTGGTCAGTGTAGCTGTTGGTTGGAGCAACGTCTCATTAACCGAAACATCATGCCAATCAATGTTTCTCTCTTACATTCATGTTTCTCTCCCTCTCTCTCTCTCTTCCCACCCTTCTTTCTAAAATCAACAAGCATCTGCTTGGGTGAGGATTAAAAAAAATTGGAGCACCCAAGCCAGGTGGCTGAACTATCAGAATAAAAACTGGTAAAGCTGTTCAAACCAAAGCAAAGGTAAACTAGTATATGACTTTGAAAATACCAAATGTGAATATTATAGAAGGGGGGATTTTAGCAATTGTGTCTAATATTTAGTAAGCGTGTAGAAAAATTTGCCTTCTTAATTTGGTCATCATATTTAGATTTTACATTATAGAAAATTAAGATGCTATTCTTAACTGTGCACAGCTGCCCATACGCCGAGGTCTGGGCTCGTTTTAGAATACAATCTATGATTCTCCTTGTTTAGGTTGGCGCCAACTGGCTCACCAGTGTCCCATTCTGCACTGTATACCTGCTTTTCCACTGAGCTCATTTCTTTTTACATTTTGTTTTTTTCTGGCCTCTCTGGTACTTGTTTGTTTCTATGCACTGAATCTCTATGTAATTGTTAGCAGACACTAGAGAACACATGGTTATGAAAAAATTACCAAGTGCAACCTAGCATATTCACAGCTTTTTAAATTCCCTTACTCAAGTAATACACATCTGTGCATGCCCTCATGCTTGTGTGTGTGTGCACACACACACACATGCTGGAATCTTTTACCCTCAAAGCTTTGCCATCTGGCTCACATCAAATAAAGTGGATAAACCCATTATTCAATTTTACCACATCTGCTGGCAATAGTTCCAATTTAGTTGTTTTTGTTTTGAAGAATTATGGAGCAAAGTATCAAACGAGTATTTGCGCTAGAGGTTAGATTTGATTGTTTTCTAGCTTGTTTTGTGTGAAATAATGCTAGTTAAGATTCTGGGCCCCCTACACCAAAAAGTTATAAAATTTGAAAGTTGTATTAATTTCCATTATACAAATCATTTTATACTTAAGCCTAGTAATTATAAAAAATGATAGTGGACATTTAAAAACATTTTTGGGGAGCAATGATTTATCTAATCTTCATCAGCCATATCATATGGGGGGTTTTCAACTCCTGAGGTAAGGGTAAGTGTCATTAGCCACAGAGATGTATGGGGATCAAGCATCCTCATGTGAACGGAAGGAGAAAAGGGCTCCAAGTAGGGCTGGGGATACAGTAATGAAACAGATCTTAAAATCATTGCAATTGAAAATTGCCAGTTGATAAAACTGTATAATAATGTTGAGGAATGTATTTTATTTTCTTATGACTCAGAAAATGGAAAAAAGATTGAGACATCTGTGTATCAGGCTGATTCTGAGGATGAAGCAGAAAATACATTAGACGTCCTTCAGTATGTGTTAACTAACAATATCATTATTATAATTACAATCATTTAAAAATAGCATGTGGGGCAAACCCCAGAAATTTCTAAAGTGTACACATTAATATCAGGCATTCTATTGAACAATTTGTAAATGTAGTTTTGTTATGTCACAATTATTAGCCATTTGATGTATGTCTCAGTTAAATAAAACCACACATAAAGACTCAAACAACAGCTAAATATTTTTTTTCAGGAGAAATAATTATATTTACTCTTAGAAGGAATTTAAAAAAATTAATTTTAAAACTGTGCTAGACCGTGGCACGGGGAAATGTAAGAGCTAAATGGACCTAGAGAACATGGTAAGGAGGGAGCCAAATTTCAGATATGGGAAGTGGAAGAGCCACCTGTGGTGAGGTTCATGTACGATACAGAGAATCAGCACCAAATTAATTCTGAGTGTGTGCCTCCTGCTGATGCACCATCTGTGAATAACACACCATTTAAGTGTCATTTACCTTTGGAAGTCCAAAAACAGATTTTTTTGTACTTTGTGTGGGAATCAAGGCTAAAGGACAGACTTCAATCTCTAATCAACATAAAATTAAACATATCAGGGCAAACTCCTTATTAGATGGGAAACGGATGTCCACCCATCACTCACAAACATATTATCTAATTTTATCTCCAGAGCAATAATAAGTGGTAGATATTATTCACCTAATTGCACAAGTAAATAACTGAGGCCTATCTTGCTCATGGCACATAAGCAGTAGAGATGTCTAAATGATCCCCTGGTGTACTCAGGACTAACCCTGCAACACCGCTATTGTTTTCCCTTGGAGAGGTAATAGTGACAGAGACTTTGGAAATAAGAAAAAGGAAGAGCAAAAAGAAAGATTTTGACATTCGGTAGGATGATGTTAGGAATTCATATGTTAAAACACATTCCTGGTACAGAAAGAAAAACAAGGCATGACATCACTAATTAGTGAGATCTAAAATAGTCAGTGACAGAAGCATAGATCAGAATGGTGGTTATCAGGGACCAGGGGACAGTAGTGGAGAAAAGAAGCTGGTCAGAGTTACAAAGTTCCAGCTTGGTGAGCTGAATAAGCTCTGGAGATCTAACATAGAACATGGTGACTAGAGTTAACAACGCAGCATGGTATACTTGAAATTTGCTACAAAGGTAGCTATTAAGCATTCTCATCAGAAAAATAAAGAAAATATTAACTCTTTGAGATGTTGCATATAACAATCAACTTGACTGTGGTTATTATTTCCCAATGCATGCCTGTCTCAGAATACCAAGTTGTTCACCTTAAATACATGAAAGTTCATGTGTCAACTATACCTCAAAATGCTGAAAGAAACCACATCATTTACTCCAAATACATGGATATTTTAATTCAATATTTAAGTATTTCTAAAGGCATACAAAGGGCAAAGGAAAAAGGCTGGGAGAGGATAACACAGCAGATGAAAACAAAAATAAAAATAGGAGGGTTAGAAAGCAGAGCTGAAAACACTGAATCCTGAGACAACTGTTTGACAGCAATAAAAGACCCAATTCGCCCTGCAGAATCCCCCAAGCTAGCAGTAATTGCTGACATTAGGTGTGTCCTGAGTGTTTCAGGGGTAAGGATGACAGTGGAACTGGGATTTTGGTACATCATTTTTAGAAGAAATGCACTGCCTAATGATGTCTTCTCCCACTTTGAAAAGACAACAGATTCTATACCTCAGTCAGTTTGGGTTGCTGCAAAAAATGAATGAATGAATGAATGAATGAATACATAAACTTTATATAAAGTATATATATATATATATATACATATATATATATATATATATATATATACACATATATAGTGTGTGTGTGTGTGCATGTGTGTAGTGGCTTATAAAAAATAGAAATTTATTTCTCACAGTCCTGAAGCCTGGAAGTTCAAGACAAAGCCACCAGTAGATTGAGTGTTTGGTGAGAGCCAGCTTTCTGATTCATAGAAGGCCATATTTTCACTTTGTACTGATGCAGTGAAAGGAGGAGGAGAGTTCTTTGGGGTCTCTTTCATTAGGACTATAATCCCATTCATGAAGGCTTTAACTTCATAACCTAGTCACCCACCAAACAATCCATTTCCTAATGCCAATGCATGGAAGATTGGGAATCAACACATGGCTTTTGGGGGTCTTACAACTTCAATCGATAGCACTTTCTCTCTTTGTTCCTGGTGTAAGATTAGGAGAACTGAGTGTGGAGGTGACTTCTTCCAGAGTCCCCCTGGTGCCACAGACATGAGTGAATGAGGAAATATGGCCAAGACATGCTGGATCTGTTTGGGGAGGAGGAGTAGGCTGTGGCCAGTTTCTCTGGGGAGACAAAGGCCAGAAGTGGCCAGCTTCTCTAAGGAGAAAAAGGCCCTGAGCACCCTCTTCTATAGCCTTTTATTGGGTTGTAATACACAGGAATACAGGGCAGCAAGGATCAAACAGTAGATAACATTTCAAAGAAATATGAGGGCTTCAGAGTCTGAGTCAGTGTCTGTCAGGAAGAGAGTTGCAGAAACTTTGGAAGACATACTCATTTCCTCTCAGACCCTTATCATATGAATGAAAGCACTCTTAGCAGAGCAGATCTCACAGGTTTATCAGCAAGTCTTTGTGATGCCAGATTTTTCCCCAGAACATGCTCTAGCAAGGCAAGGAACTGCACCTCTCCCCAACAGGTATTCAGGCTTAAGGGGATTAGAGCCAGGAAGCGCTTCTCCCAGAGAACATGGGGACTCTGGCTTTGTCAAAGCCCCGGGGGCGAGAGTCCATTGCTCTTGTTGCACCCCCCCTCCAAGTCCTTCCATGAAGGCCTCCCAAGTGATGGAGTCTGGCTAAGGTTGCCCCCCGCTGTGAGCGGTCATTGACTTCCAACCAAGCCTTTTGGGCAGGAAGAGGAACTGAGGCAGCCTTTGCTATCAGAGACAGGCTTTGTCTCCTGCCACTTGCATTCCAGAGGTTGTCCCTCGCCCTTAGCCACAGGAGGTAGAGATACAATTTCTAAAATCAGGCAGAGTGGTCTACAACAACTGAGAGGCTAAGACTATTTTAATTAAGAGAATATGGTCCATTTGAAAGTGGAGAATTAAATAAAAGTGTTCATATTACACATTGTAATGCCCAGGTATCTTTTCCCTTGAATCACAAATTGTTGGAATCCAACTGGGAGGTCGAAGATTTCTTCTCTGGAAAATATGACTAGGTCAAGAGAAAAGACATTATGTACCAATGTGGGAATTCCTCTAACATAGTCACCTGTAGTTTACCAGCCTCACCCATATGCATAAAACTTTCAATGAGCTTTCCAGCCTCATTTATAAATATTAACAGCCAGCCAACAACCACCTGAGAAAACTTCTAATAAGGGAGACAAAGACATTAGGGAAATGTAGAGAGATGTTGGTGAGAGAGTACAGACTTCCAGATATAAAGAACTGAGTTCTGGGATTCTAATATACAGTACAGTGACTATACTTCAAAATCCTGTATTATATACTTGAAAGTCACTAAGAATACTGATCTCACTTGTTCTCACCACAGATTAAAAGAACAAAACTCATTGCATGAGGTAATGTATGTGTTAAATAATCTCGTGGTAATCATTTCACTATGTATGCCATCACATTGTACAACTTAAACTTACACACTGTTATAGGACATTTATATTTCAATAAATTTGGAGAAAAATAAAATATGTGGATGCCTGGAATTGAATGGTGGGCTATAGATTGCCAAGCCCTGCTTTAGTCTTTTTAATGTTTTCCTCTTAATGTGACAAATGGGTAATGGCCAATGCAGACAAAATATCAGGCCAAGCCAGTCCTTCAGGCAAAGGATATTCTTACAAAATGCTTGGAATTCTTTGAGAAAGATCATAATGTGCTTGAAATCTGCATTCAGTATGGTATATTTTAGACCCTTTGCAATTGTATCTTCTTTAATTCTAAGTGCCTGAAATTATTACATAGGAAATGGTATATTCTCAATAAAGCTTTACAGGCTGTCATTGAGAGAATAAAACATTTGGATGCAATGTTAATGGAAAATGGATGGTACTTATTATAATTAAATGGTTTCACCATAAATTTATAACATTTCTTTTAACTTATTTGATCTGAACTTGATATTTCGACTTTCAATATGTGACTGTATATGTACTGTGTGAATGGGGGGGAAAGATAAGAAGAAAAGAGAAATCACTTTAGCTTGAATAACAGTAGCTTACATCAATTCTAAGAAACTGTAACAACTTTTCTGGCAAGACTCCACTGGTGGTGTTTATTTTTCACTAAACTCTGATTCTTGACAGAATAGCTTATCAGCAGTAAAAGTAAAAAAAAAAAAAAAGAAAAGTAAAATGAAGTACATAAAAAATAACCTTGAGCTATCCCAGG